>NC_090921.1:1070614562-1073014562 GCF_040938575.1 Ambystoma mexicanum | reverse complement strand
TTCCTGGGAGGGTGGCTGGGCCTTGCATCGCCGCCCGGTGGAGGCATCCCCGCCGCTTGGCTCCACAGCGCTGTCTCCGCCCTCTTCTTCACTTGACGCTGCGTAGAGGGAGACATAGAACACAAGCATCAGGGTACAGCACAAAATACCCTAGACAGGAAGCAATAACACATGAGTGGCACTGTCAAATGTCACTTCCATCCTGTCCTTCCACAACACATGGGTCAATGCATGCAACACACATGCAGAAATACTCCCGGCGCTTGCAATCAACATCAACACCCATGTACAAGGGCCCCTTTAAACCAAGATGTTGCCTTCAAGGTCACATGCATCCATGGCGTTTCAAAGTCAAACACACACTTCTCTGGCGCACACACACACACACACACATGCACCATACATGTACATGACATCAGCACCCATTCCTCACCCCCCTTCCATGTCCAGGAACAGAGACTGCCATGCTTTCAGGTGTGCATTCTGCATAGAGGTCCCCATGTTGCATTAAAACATATGCACCTACCATGTGGCTCACACATAACTGGTCTCACATGCATGACCATGATGTCCCTGCAATCACACATCCATACATGGCCTATGTCACACATACAGGCAAGTATCAGACTACCAGCACACTGCAACATGCCCTGTCTCACACAGCAATGCTTGACCACTTACCGCTCAACTCCAGACGGGTCTGCCTCCGAAGGATCTGGGCATGGAGCGCTGGGCCTACGCGTTCCAGGACCCTCATCTGGATGTTGCTCAGGCTGACCCAGCCCCCCTCCGCGAGGCGCCGGGCCTTTATGAGGGTCCTGGACCTCAAGTCCTCCCAGCGCTTCTTGACATGTTGGTAGTTGCGGGTTGCCACCTCCTCCGCGTTGATGGCAACCACTGCGTCATCCCAGATCCTCTCCCGTCCTTCCTTGTTGGCACGTCGTGTCCGAAGAGGGCATCATAATGCCCCAGGACATGCTCCACCAGGACACCAACTTCGGTGGCAGTGAAGCTGGTGGCCCTCTGCCTCTCTGGCTGGGGGTTGCCAGTGGTGCCAGATGGAGATGTGCCCAACATGGCAACCCCAGAGGCAGGAGTGGGTGGGCAACAGGGTCCTGGGGCTGGGCTGTGGAGCGATGGAATCCCAGTGGGGAGTCTTCTGTTCCAGCAGGGGTGGACACAGCAACTGGACCCCTGCAGATGGCTGACGTACAGGCACCAAATAGCAGGGCACGTGGGAAGCAGGCAGGCAGGCAGCAGCAGGTGGCTGGTGGGAGCGTGCTCAGGGTTCTTGGGGGCATGAAAATGGCCTTCAGGGCAGGAGCGTGGTCTTCCGTGTGTGTACGCGTGGCCAGCTTGATACGGAGTGATTTGGCACGTGAAAATCTTGCATGTCAGCGTGTAATTTGAGGAAAGGCCCTTAGCGAGTAAGCGCATCAGCACACGTACGCGATATCATTGGACCAAAGGCCCTTAGCGCGTAAGCGTGTCTGTGACGTATTGTGCACGGGCGTTGCCCTTTCGCGTGTAAAACTTGCTGCGCACCCCTGAAATACACGTACTCCGCTCGAACAGGGCCCTTTCGCGTGTGAAACTTCAGGCATACCCCGTAATACACATACCCTGCTGAAATCGCAGGTGAAACTTCACGCGAACCCCGTAATACATGTACCCTGCTGAAATCGCGGGTGAAACTTCACGCGAACCCTGTAATACACATACCCTGCTGAAATCGCGGGTGAAACTTAACGCGAACCCCAGGAATACACGTACCCTGCTGAAATCGCGGGTGAAACTTCCCGCGAACCCCAGGAATACACGTACTCCGCTCAACAGGTCCCTTTCGCGTGTAAAACTACACGCTGTACCCCAGAACTACACGTACCCCGCTCGCTCGCACAGGGCCTATATTCCTGGGGTTCGCGTGAAGTTTCACACGCAATTTCAGCAGGGTACCTAGGCCTTACCTTGTACATCCAAGAACCAACCCATATCAAAGGCAGGACCATTGATTGGTTAGCCGGCGCCAACTGTAACATCCAGATCCTCAACAACTCCCCATGCTTATGGTCTGACCATCACATCATAATGTTTAACATCGAAGCTACCCGCGAGCTCCAACGCCAATATCCCCAGCACTCCCCACCCGCAACAAAAAAAATATAACAAAGGAACAACTCCTCCCTTTGTTACTCCCATCCCTTAATGCGGCAACTAACTCTTGTTCGGATCCCACCTCCCTAGCGCAGATACCTATAACCAAACTATGCTCATGGCTATTGACACTATAGCACCAATCAAACCTAGAAAGGCCAAACCGCGAGCACATCTTAACTCATGGTTCACTCCTCAGCTACGAATCCTCCGCAAAGCTAAACGCTGTGCGGAAAATCGCTGGAAAAGCCACCCATCTGATGAACACAAAGATGGCTTCCTCCTCGCCTCCCTTACTTATAAAGATGCCATCATCACTGCTAAAAAAGAATCGCTCAACAACCGTATCCTACAAGCTGACTCTAACTCCAAGGAACTTTTTAGAATCCTAAAAGAGCTCGAAACCCCAGTCTCCCCTCCTGACACATGCACGAAAGACAGCAACTGGTGTGCTAACATTCAAGCAGCACTACTTAACACAATCTCTATGCTTCAATCCAAAATCAAAGAAAAGCAAGACAGCCTGAAGCGCGAGAACCGCTCGCCCTCCCCTACCAGGCCCACCCCCTCCAACACTGCTATCACCAAACCCTTCACCTTCTCACCGCTTACTGTCACTGAGGTAGAAAACATTATCCTGAGGATTAAACCGTCTAACTGCCAAGGTGACCCGTGCCCTGCTCCTATCATTAAGGATTCTGCCCATGATTTAGCTCCATTCATCACAGCCTTCATCAACTCCTCCTTTAAAACAGGTATTGTCCCGGACAACCTTAAGGACGCCTGGGTGATCCCGCTACTAAAGAAACCTTCTCTAGACCCAAATATACCCACAAACTTCCGACCTATCACTACAGTACCATTTCTGCTTAAGATACTGGACCGCGCAGCTTACCTGCAGATCCAAAACTACCTCGAATCAAACAATCTGTTGGGCCTACGACAATCCGGATTTCGGCCCAGGCATGGGACTGAAACGGCTCTACTAGACCTAAAAACTCAGATCAAAGTACTAAAGGACAATGGCAAACTTGCTATGCTTTTACTCCTCGACCTCTCTGCCGCATTTGATTTGGTTAACCACCAAATCCTTTGCAGACACCTCCACTCGGCTGCCAACTTCTCAACGTCCGCTGCGGCCTGGATCAAATCCTTCTTGAGCAACAGATCCATGAGGGTCTTTGCACCCTCTGCAGCGGCGGATCCTTCCCCTATTCATTGCGGCGTACCTCAGGGTTCCTGCGTGTCACCGACACTTTACAATATCTTTACGAAACCACTCTTTGATGTGCTTGATTATCTGGTTGTCTCCTACACCAATTATGCGGACGACACCCAGGTACTCATTCCCATCTCAGGTGATTATCTGGCAGACACCAAGGCCCTCAATGACGTCTACCTGGTTATCCAAGCTTGGATGGCCCAGCACCAGCTATGTCTGAACAACGATAACACGGAGCTCCTTATCTTGGGTACCTCACAACGCCTGAGCAAACTCGAGCCGTCTTATCAGTCGTTCACCATAGACGGCAATACCATACGTGTCTCGAAAGACACCAAAACTTTAGGCTTTTACCTAGACTCGACCCTATCCCTATCGAGACAAACAAATGCAGTTAGGTCTACCTCCGCCTACACGTGCAAACTTATTTCTGCCTGCAGACCATTTCTTACTACCCCCAACAGTGTCACACTAGCCAGAACACTTATCATGGCAAAAATTGATTACTGCAGTGCTCTTTACTTAGGCACCAGCCAAGAGAACCTTTCCAAACTCCAAACTACCCAGAACAATGCCATTCGAGCGGCCCTGAACATCCCTCGCAACCATCACATCTCAGACGCCAGAACCAGCCTAAAGTGGCTACCGGTGAAGCAGAGAATTTCCCTAAAAATGCTTGCCCTCACGCACAAATGCTTAGCCAACAAGGCCCCGATCTATCTATGTAGTCGGCTTTCGCGCCACTCTACTACCCGACCTCTAAGAACTGCTCAGACTCACTGCCTAACCATCCCCAGGTTTAAGCTTCAGTAAGCGGGAAGCACCAGCTTCCCTGTCCTAGCCTCTAAACTCTGGAACACCCTCCCTGCTACTATCAGAGCCGAAGATTCCTTCAACACCTTCAAGACTAAAACCAAATCCTGGCTCTTTGACCAGCATTAAGACATGCCCGACACCTCTGTCTTATTTTCCCTGGCCTGCCCCCCTTGACTCCATTTCTGGGCTGCTAATTCTGCTAACGATTTTGCTCACACTAGGATGCCTCCTCAGTTAATCCTAGTGCATTGTAAACTATGTAATATATGTAATTAATATGATTGTTATTTACTTGTATTGTTTAAATTTTTGTGATGTAACCTCCTTGCCTGTATGTTTGTCCTTGCAACTGTTGTACAAATTGCGCCCTGATGCCCCCGGGCCTGATGGTCTGCGCGTTATAAATAAACAAATACAAATACAAATACGCGATAGGCCCTGTGCGAGTGGGGTACATGTATTACTGGGGTTCGCGTGAAGTTTCACACGTGATAGGCCCTGTACGAGTGGGGTACGTGTATTACTGGGGTTCGCGTGAAGCATCACACGCGATAGGCCCTGTGCGAGTGGGGTACGTGTATTATTGGGGTTCGCGTGAATTTTCTCACACGATAGGCCCTGTGCGAGTGGGGTACGTGTATTACTGGGGTTCCCGTGAAGTTTAACACGCGATAGGCCCTGTGCGAGTGGGGTACATGTATTACTGGGGTTTGCGGGAAGTTTCACACGCGATTTTGCTGTCAGAGCGGGGTACGTGAATTTCGGGGGTGCGCGGCGAGTCCTACACGTGATTTGGCAGTGTGGATCCTCCCAGGTGTTCCCTCTACACCCTCCACGGCCCCTGCAGGCAGACCACTCCACAGGGGACTACCCCGCACCCCTGGTCATGTCCCGCAGGCAGCCCATCCACCATAGGCATGCACCACAGGCAAGCCACCTGTCCGCTTGCACCACTGATCACCAACTCATGTCCCCTTGCACCCCCACCCCCCAGAAGTGCGGGGCACCTGCCAGCAGGCCCCCACTCATGTCCCACTCATGTCCCCCTGCATCCCCACCCCCCAGCAGTGAAGGGCACCTGCCAGCAGGCCCCCACTCATGTCCCACTCATGTCCCCCTGCACCACCACCCCCCAGCAGTGCGGGGCACCTGCCAGCAGGCCCCCACTCATGTCCCCCTGCACCCTCCCCAGCAGTGCGGGGCACCTGCCAGCAGGCCCCCACTCATGTCCCTCTCATGTCCCCCTGCACCCCCACCCCCCAGCAGTGCGGGGAACCTGGCAGCAGGCCCCGACTCATGCCCCCCACAACATGTCATCACGATCCACAATCATGGGCCTAATGGCCACCCAAATCCCACCCCACGCCACCCCAGTCGAAACACACAACCAAGTATTACATAAACCCCACATTGAAATCCCCATCACATGAAACATCCCAGATGGCAAGTATGCACATCAATACATGTCCATCACACACACACAATGGGTGCAAGTGAATGAGAAAACATGCATCGTGACATGCAGGAAACCAAGGAAAGCATACCACACAATGAAGTATCAAATAAAAATGTATTACACACAAAACCAAGGGAATGAAATGAAATCACACAATAATGTAAATAATAAATAAAAAGCTGCATGTCCAAAATATGAAAAAGAAGATGTGTAAAACCAGAATAAAAATCAATCCAAAAGCAAATGGGTCCAAAGAGTCTGTCCGTCAAATCAAATCCAAAGTGAAAAAAAAGAACAAAACCATTGATCCATGGTTAAAAATCAAGGCAAATGAAGTGAAATCCATTGTGGAACTATATACAAAGTACAAATCCAGGGTCCATGAGCCCAACCATTGAAAGGAAACCTACAAAAACCCTACATAATGAACAACTATATACAAAAAGGTGGGGCATTGTCCAAGGGCCCCAAATGAAAAGAAAAACAAAAGGAAACTTTACACTATATAACTATTTACAACGGCAGCGGGCTAGTCCAACGGCTCACTTTCTGATTTCCCGGGCCAGGGCATCATCAAACTCCTGCTCGATGTCCCAGAGGCGGTCCTCTTCCATGGCCCTGAGGGTTTGCAGGGATGATGACATCTGGACCTACAGGTCCCTGCGAATGGCCTCGAGGCACTCGGCCCGCCTCAGGGCCCTATGCATGGAGTTCTCCGCCCTGACCATCGTGAGCCGTGCCTCTTCCGCCCGATGCCGCTCCGCATCTATAGCATGGCCCAACCGCTGCCACACGCAAGACACTTCCCGTCCTGGGTCCTCCTGCCCTCTGGTCGATGCTTGCCCCTCCGATGTTGAAGGCCCCGAGCCATCATGGCTCCCACCTTGTTGCTGCTGCCGTGCCTCTGCCTGTCCCCTGGCTCCTACTGCCTGCACATCCTCCGCCGGCTGGTGTGCAGTTGTTGAGGTGGCCACCCCTGCTGGACGTCCGACTCCCGACTGTGGCAGGGATGTGTCCTCCACCAGCCTGGCCGCAGGGTCAGAGGCAGCTCCACAGGGCACCCAGGTGACACATGGGTGAGAAGATGGCACGGAGGACGACTGGCGCATAGGGGGTTCAGTTGAGGAGGGGGTCAGAACAAGGTCAAGAAAACGGAGGAATCCGGCCTTGGTGAGCTGTCCCAGTGGGTCAACGCGGTCAACGAGCCATGCGAGAAGACGTGCAGTCTCCTCATGAAAAGACTGCAGGTCAGCTCGCATGGCACGTTGACGCAATGCCACCCCACCCAGGACAGGCTCAACCCAGTGCCAGATAACCACATCCGCAGGGAGAGGAAGGCCAGTTGGTGTAAGCCGATCCCCTCCCTGAGAACGGGTCTGGACGTAGGCATCCCTGCTGGTGCGGGATGATGCAGTGACAGGATCGGGGACAGGATTACACACAGGCACCTCTGCGGCGGCCTGTGCTGCCTCCTTTCCCTGCCCCTGCACTGCACCACTAGCACCAGTGGAATCCCCACCTCCAGACCCCGTCTCTGTCCCTTGCATGGCCTCCTCCTCCACCAAACCCCCCACCAACCTGAATGACTCCATGCCATCTTCCTCCGTCGGACCCTGTGGGGTCTCAGCTGCCCCTTCTGCTGCCGAGGAGTCCAACTCCGACCTCCGCCTCTTGGACCTATCCTCGGCAGCTGCAGCCTGGGACGCAGCACCGGACTCCTCACTCCCCGACGAGATCACAACCTGGGAGGGGAGCCGGGCCTTGCGTCTCCGGCTGGCGGTGCGATCCCTGCCGCTGGGCTCCACAGCACCCTCTCCGCCCTCTTCATCAGTTGATGCTGAAGACAGGGAGAGATAGGAGACAGGCATCAGGGCACTGTACAATGGACTGATACACACATGACAGTTCCACATGAGTGGCAGTGTCAAACTTCAGACATGGCATAACAATCCCCAACACACATGTCATTTGAAATCACACACATGAGCTATTCCACAGCCATATCACAACGGCCAGCACCATCCATACACATACAACAGCACGAGCAGCCAAAGATGAGCCAGACATCACATGAAACACAGGGAGTGCACTAGACATGCACACACGTCACCACACTTACATGCATGTGTACACCTCCACCAACTGTCACAGTGATGAGATCGGCATCCATGTCACATCTAGCAATCAGCCTTCTACATATCAGTGTCACATGCATCCATGTAGCATCACTGTTGCACCCTTGTCAAATACACACACATGCACATGTACACGGTGCAGATACATGCAGCTGGAACCAACATCCATGTGTGACACCACTACCATGCCAACTTACATACACAGTCATTCAAACATGTGTGCTCACACATATGCATTTGGCCTGCATGCATACCCACACATACACCATCCATGTGTCTCACACATGAGAGGACTCACATTTGTTAGCCTCACGGCCCTATACATACACATCCATACATGGCCCTACAAAACCACATGTGCAACCTGCACACTACTGGCACACCACCACACGCACAGCTTCCAATCAGTATGCATGTACACTTACCGCTCGACTCCAGACGGGTCTGCCTCTCAAGGACCTGGACGTGGAGCGCTGGATATATGCGTTCCAGGACCCTCATCTGGTGTTCCGACAGGTGGCCCCGGCGCCCCTTAGCATTCGCTGCCTTCAAGAGGCGCCGGGCCTTGTTGAGGGTCCTGGACCTGAAGTCCTCCCAGCGCTTCTTGACATGTTGGAATTTGCGGACTGCCACCCCCTCCGCATTGATGGCAGTCACGATGTCCGTCCAGATCCTGGTCCGTCCTTCCTTGTCGGCGCGCAAACTTCCGAAGAGGGCATCATACTGCCCCAGGACTTGCTCCACCAGGACACCAACTTCGGTGGCAGTGAAGCTGGTGGCCCTCTGCCTCTCTGGCTGGGGGTTGCCAGTGGTCTCAGATGGTGGTGTGCCCGACATACCAACCCCAGAGGCAGGTGTGGGTGGGCAACTGGGTCCTGGGGCTGGGCTGTGGAGCGATGGTATCCCAGTCGGGAGTCTTCAGTTCCAGCAGGGGTGGTCACAGCAACTGCACCCCTGGCTGATGTGCAGGCAACAAATAGCAGGGCACGTGGGCAGCAGGCAGGCAGGCAGCAGCAGATGGCAGGTGGGAGCGTGCTCGGGGCTCTGGGAGGCAGGAAAATGGCCTTCAGGGCAGGAGCGTGGTCTTCCGTGTGTTTTCGCGTGGCCAGCTTGATACGGATTGATTTGGCACGTGAAAAAATTGCACGTCAGCATGTAAATCGAGGAAAGGCCCTTAGCGCGTGAGCACGTCAGCAATTTCATTGGACCAAAGGCCACTCACGCGTAAGCGCTCCTGTGACGTGACGCGCGGGGCGTGCATGGGTGTTTCCCCCGTGACATGGGCATAGTGGATTAGCACGCGCACGAAATAAATGCACGTCCCCGTGTGAATGCGTGTAATCCGAGGAAAGGGCCTATGCGCGTAAGTGACGTGACACGCGCGGGTGTTTCCTTCAGCATGGGTTATAGGTGAGCGGGGCCAGCCGTTCACTGTACATGCCTTTCATGGAGACCGATGTGTGTTGCTGCTTCCTGTTGTTTCGCGCGCCATCACAACTTCACAGCTATCAAGGACGTATCTCTTCTTTTGGCGGGGCTATTGGCTATGCGTGTTTTTCTGCATCGCGCTAGTCAGGCGGTGAGTCGCGCACGCTATTTTTCCCACTGCGGGTGCACCTGTGTATCGCACCGTTTGTGATGTCATAGTAGCCTGCGTGTCCCACGCGTACCCGTTTTTCATGTTACTGGGTGCCACCGCGTACTGCGGGAGGTTGATTCCATGCACGTAGGCTGCAGGGTTGCCTGCACAGTTTTCCAGCAGTCTTGGGGTGCCTGAGCATTGCGTGACCCGTCACTACATCACCGGGGTCACATACAGCCTTGCAGGTGCAGGGGGGCTGTTAACATCTTGCTTCCCACCCCCTTCACCCCAATTGCCCAGGTCAATTGTGGTGTACACCTCCCATTGGCACTACTCCATCTGTGCCGGCACTACTACATCTGTGCCATGGTTGGGAGGACATCAAAGGTGAGGGGCGACTCAGCTGGGCGTCCTCCTCGTGACGGGCATGGTCAGGGACGTGGCCGGGGTCACCAGGGAGTTGGGGGACTCCAGGGTGTCCAAGGCAGCCGCAGAGGGGGAAGAGGCAGGGGTGCGCCACTTGAGCACAATGTCGTTCCATGTGTCGGTGCAGTCATGCCACCACCCCCTGTGGTTCCGGGAGATGCAGTTTCTGCATCTGGCACTGGCGCCCGTGTGACCCGGCAGTCTGTTCCATCGACTGCCACGGGCCCAAGGGTAGTGGTAGCTGCAGGTGCAGCTGTGGACACCGCCACCCAGGCTCACGGTCTGCCAGCGCAGCCAGCGTTGGCACTTGAGGAGCCCTTGGAAGATTTCCTATAGGCCAGGATGGAAACCGTAGGGGCACACAGGGCTGCCCTGACCAAGACATGTGTCCCTGGGGCAGTTATGTCATCTGCTGCCCCAAACAGCCGGGTGTTGGCAAGTGCAGGGGCAGATGCACCCAACAACACCCCGGTTGTGAGTCTGCCAACCAGGACCGTTGCGGTCAATGACCCTGTCACAGCGGATGTTGCTGCGCAGGGTCCATTAGGGGACACCCAGCTTCCACTGACAGAAGTCAGGCCTTTGGTCGTCCCCCCACCTGCCACTCCCTTGGCTCAATCCACTGAACCCACTGGCCATACTGGTCAGGGCGGCATTAGCCAGCCAGGATCTGAGCCACAATCCAAGAGGAGGAAGGTTGCACCTGCAGCACAGGCTGGGACCTCACACACAGCCACGACCTCCTGCACGTCGAGGAAGAAGCCTTTCTGCAACTAGGAACTGGACTTCCTCGTGGGCTACGTGCGGGGCCACAGCCGTGACATGCTAGTGGGTGCCAATAGTCAGACTACAGCTGCCCAACGTGATACCCACTGGAAGCATGTTGTGGAACATTCGGCCATGAGGCGCGCACGGAGCAAGAGTGCAAAAAGCATTGGAATGACATCAAACGCAGCGCTAAGGCTATGCGTGTCTCAAATGACAACTTGACTCTGGTGACTGGCGGTGAGCCTGCACCAGAGGAGGAAGTCCTCACTCCGCATGAGTCACTTGTTGCAGAGTTCATACCATCTGAATCGGTCGAAGGAGTGGGAGAGATGCCGGACTTTGATGCCCAGTCCAGTGAGTGTTGATGCGTGTTTGTTGAGGACGTGTGTGCTTTACTTGTGGGATGTGGTGTGCATGATTGCCACTACATGTGACGTGTACATGTTTCGGATGTGCAAGTAATGCAATGCTTCCGTGATGCATGTCTGCTCTGCTGGATGGGGGACATGTGGAGCAGACGGGGACTGTCGGCATCAACACTATTGCACCCTACTCACATGCTGGTTACCAGTATGCCCCTCCAGTCCATGTCCCAGCTCACTGGCCCTTCTGCATGTAGCGTGGGGTGACCTTCCTCTCAGCCGAGGCACAATGTCATAGCATATAGCATAACTGACGTGCATGTGTCCTCTGCCTGCATGTGGGTACTCCATGTAGGCATGCTCCCTTGCCCCTCCACCCCCGCTCTGCACCCCAATTCCACCTTTGCACTGGTCTGCTTCAATATTGCTGTTGGGTACTTCCCTGTTAATGCGTCCTGTGTACATGCTAACTTCCCGCAACCAATCTGCCAGACATATGCTGTGTGTTACAGCCTTAGTTCTTGATGCAGGGTATCTCACTTGTACTGTGCAGAGGTCAGATGGCCCGCAGGGACATGAGTGCCCATTCATGCTCCATGTGCATTGCACGCATGCCCCTATGTGTCCTTGACTGGATGATCACTGTAATACAAGTCCTGGGTGACATACATTGCATGGCATTTCATCAGCATTCCCATGTCAACTGTGGCTCAGTACTGCGTTGCACACATGTTTAGGGTCTGACAATCTGGGTGGGTCACAGGCCTCAGCCTGTTTAATGGCCAATGACTCTGTCCAACAGGTGTAGTGTCCTCTTCACACGTGGGTGGCCTCCAGACGTTTCATCATGTTTCTTGCTTACTGTCCCATCATCATTTGCAGTGTTGTCACTTGATTCACATGAAGCTGTTGATGCTAGTCAACACTGCCTGTCAATGCACAGGTCTATGTTCAGCGTTTTGATAACATGCTAGACATCCATGCTTTTGCACTTGGGTGGAGGGGAGCTTTGCTTGTAGATATGCTACCCATTGAATGCACATTGCACGTGATGCCTGAAGTTGACCTTGCACTGCCTTCACATTTTCTGACACACACCCTGAAGTACTTGTACATGTAGTTAGTGAGTAACATACACATTGGCTGCACTGCATAGACCCTCTTCAATGCAAACTGCCACCTTTCAACAGGTCTGATCACAGAAGCAATTCCAAGTTGACCCAGCATGCATGCCAGGTTCTATTTTGTGTGTCACATGTCTGCCTGATGTTGTCAGTGTGTGTGTGTGTTGTGTGCTTCTGACATGTGTAGTGACCTTTTTTCTCTATATTTTTCAGATGATGATGCAATGGAGCCGGAGGATGGTGTTGTCATGCCAGGCACAGATTTGGTATCACTACATCAACCCGGCACAAATGGGGGTCGTGGGGTGGCAGGCCACGAAAACCCCCAAGAGCTACAGGCCATCTTGTCTCTGGCTGCCTATGAGTCCAGCCCTGATGACGACTCTGACGTCCATGTCGAGTTGGATGAGCATCAGGTCCATGTGTCAGGGGTGAGTGATTCTGATGTGGACACTCCTCTGTCTGCGACACCTGCACTGAGGGGTCAGACAGTCTTGGAACCTCCACCCGTGGTGGATCGGGATGCAGGGTCACCCTCCACAGCAGTCACTGATGTGCCTGGGACATCACGTCGACGGGGGCATTTAGTCGTGCAGCCGCGGGCGGTGCCAACACGACGAGTACAACCGGTCCTTGGGTCCCGCAGGGGTCAAGCCCAGCAACGCGGTCACCGCGCGCAACCGCTGTATATTGAGTGGGAGCAAGACATGACTGCCAATTCAGAACGGCAGGGGGCAGCAATGGAGAACATCGCTGCGAGCATGGAGCGTGTGGCCCGATCCATGCTCCCCCCTGCTAGGCAGGTGCTTCTCCAGCAGCAGGCGGCACGGTCCACGGCCCGCTCGCTCAGGCTGGGCATGGCGACCTCAAACAGGGCACGCCAGGCTGAAATGTCGTCTCTGCGTCAAGCAATTGCTGCTCACGCAGAGGCACACATGGAGGCCCTGAGGGAGGAGTATGCTTCCCTCAGATCCACTCTGGGTGTCCTTCTGATGTCCCACATGGAGCGGTCAGAGATGAGGTTTTGCACAGCTTGAGCGTACCATCTGGGCTGAGCTACAGGCTTGCCAGGAGGTGCAGCGGTTGTCCAGCCAGGCCTTGCAGGAGGAACTCGTGTTACACGTGCTACCTTGCAAGAGGAAGCACGTGTATCACGGGAGGTTCTGCATGCAGACCTACGTGTCATCGCCACACAGAACCAGGCTCACCCATCCAGCAGACTTGCTGCCGACGTGGGGCAAGCTGCGGCTAGGCGTGGCTATATTACTGTGCCACGTCCTCCTTTCCAGGATGAGCCAGACTCGGACGACCATCTATCTCCCACATAGGTTGGGCTGTGCAGGCGTTGAGCCCATGGAGGTTTTTTTTTTTGGCTCAGCATCATCGCATGTGGGTGTTGAGCAGCACCCTGTACCTCCCTCCTCCCGGGCGCCCCCCCCCCGGGTCGTATGTGACCATTTTTGATTTTTCTTTTAGTTTAGTTAGTTAAGTTTCTGTTTGATAGTTAGTTTAATTAGGTAAAGTAGGTTTTTCTTAGTTAGTGTAATTAGTTAATATAGTTTAAAATGGCTTGTCTATTGTCCCTTCATGTGACAGTGTGGTGCTTTGTGGCTTTTGAAAGTATCCACTGTCTGTTCCAGCTGGGCCCTTCAGGCTTGTCTTGTGTATATGTTTGCTGCTTGGGGTCCTTGACTCACATATGCCACTCCTGCTTCCCTTATCCATGGGCTCGCAAGGATGGTTCGGTGTAACAGCCTATTACACAAGGGCTTTGGACTGTCATATCTGTGCATGTCTGCTGCTGTGGAACTTGCGTTAACATCCCTAGTGGGGATGATTGGGGTGTTATTGACCACTGTTCTGCTTTTGCTAGATGGGGTGTTTCATGATTCATGTGTACATTCATTGCTATGCATTGTGTAGTATGTTTCTTATCTTTACCGTACATGTGCTGGTTGCAATTCATGCCGTAGATAGTGTGTTCCACACTTTGGCTGTGAAAGACGGACTGTGGTGTGATTTCTGATGTAAGTCTCTGAAATGGTCCAATGATGTGATGCCTGAAGAGACACACACAGATGAATCTAATGCATTAATCATGTGTTTCATGCCCTTTCTGCAGGGGGATGAGCCTCAAGACCACCTTTGCCAGCAGACATGGGCCATTGGACGTCTGGAATCTGGACACGTTTGGTGGTGCCCACATGCACATGTGTGTGCAAGCAGAGGCACAGGGATTGCAATCATACATCCGAAAACTGCTGATGTGTTTCAAGGGACTCCAGGCAAGGTGAGCAGCACAGGGGGGCCACAACACAGCAAACCTTCCACCAGGCCAGTTGCACATGCATGCTTAGTAGCAGCACTGAGGTTGAGCTTGGACTAATATTGGTGTTGAAAAGCACAATACAGCTCAGATGTGTTGGTGGACTCATGGCTAGTTGATTGTAAGGTTGTCTGGGGCACCTTCAGGGGCAGTGGCACATTCCCTCCGGTCCACCATGGTCCATTGAGGCACTTGTATCACCCATGTAGCGTTCCGAGACATGGAAAGAAGCAGCTGACAGGGACAGACGGCAAGGGACAGACTCGGGTGCAGTGCATTTCATTTCCATGTAGAATTTGAAACATGCACTGCCTACTTTATTTGGGTCATGGTGGAACACGACTTGTTTGGAAGTCATACCTTGCTATATGCGTCTGTCTGCTTACCCAGGGAACATTGCATGTTGTGTGATTCGTGACACATTGGTGTTCCATTTGCCACGCACCCACCGGCGCCTGACTTACTGCATTGACTGTGTATGAACCATCACAGGGGTAATGTTACTAATGGGTACGAAGCATCCACACCAGATTGTCTGTTTGTAGAGTAGTTTGTTACTTTGGGGCATATTTGGTGGTATGTTTGTGTATTATGGGCACGCACAGATTTTTAACTGTGGCTCTCTTTGCAGCATTGAAGTGCTCCTGTTACCGGACCTGAGAGTGTGCAGGCAGGAGGCCAGCACTCACCCCAGAGATAAGTTTCTCTTTGACTTCCATTTCAGTGAATTGCTGCTATGTTTATAATGAACAATTTTGGTATGATTGTGTATGTGTTAATGTGAGTACTACATTCTTGGCCATTCCCTACTGTCAATCCTACTCCCCTCTCCTGCCCCTCATTCCGGTTATCCAGTATGCCAACGCCTTTCCCGACTCCATATACCTGACCCTCCTTCCCAACTAGGGTCTCAGAGGCCTGTGTGAGTTTGACCTTGCAGCCACCTAGACCACGGTGGGGGTGGTTGGTTTGTGCCACTCCTGCACCTGTACATGGGAGCAGTGACAGTACACATCCGTTTGTGGTGCTTCATTCTATGTTATGTACCACACATGGTACACATCCTGTTGTGACATTGTTTTACTGTGCTACCTTGGTTGTTACGTCATTGTGGTAGTACTTGGCCTTTGTGAGGTACTGCTACTTCAATTCATCTACTGGAGGCTGTTCTGGTTAGTTTTTCTGCCTGCAGGCTTTTTGCGTGGCTTCTGTGTTGGCCTGCTTTGAGTTCTCTTGGATGTAGTGTTTTTGCAAATCAAGGTGGAATTTGAGGGTGCAGGCAACTTTTTACACACAAGGTGGGAGATGGTGACAAAGGGGAAGGGTGATCCTGTGGCCAGGTGAAAATCAAGGATGAAGGCTCCATAACCCCGTGCAGTTGTTCAGTGGGTCATGGTGATTTGTGAGGGAGGGGTGGTGCTTGGTTGGTGAAAGTTGCCTTGCCCTACAGTGTGATGGGCACCCTGACGTAATTGTGGTATCCTATGTACATGCTGTGTTCTGCTGATCAATGCCTGTTCATGTGTTGTGTTTACCTTTCAGGTGTGAGGGGATAGTTGTGGTTTGACATGCTGGGGTGTACACATGGTGAATGTTCACATGTGATGTGTAGAGGACACTGATGGTCACTTGATTGAACATGCATATGTTGAGTGCATTTCCCTACTGACCCACACACTCGCACTACATGTACAACCACCCTTCCATGTCCACGTGTACACTCTGTTTTCCTTCTGGTGCCCACTGTGTCCCTGCAGCACATGTCATATGACCAATTGTGGATCCTGTACATGCCTAATTTGCTTTTTGATGTGGTTTGTCGCTTAGATGTGATGCTCAGGGTGTGCATCACACGCAATGGCTGTTAACTGTGCTGTGCACTGAGCAGTGTGTTGCAGGAGGTGGACATGGCACACAGAAGCTGCAGTGTTGATTTTTCAATGCACAATGTGCATGTAGACAGGCATTCATTGTTATGTTACAACTTCGACTTTTGGAATGCATTTGGGTATGAATTCTTTTGGATGGGAGGTTGTTGGTCAGTCATTTCATCTGATTCCATGTCAGGCATCATTGTCTGATGCCAATTTACATTTTTTACATGGCAATGTGTACCTTATTGGTACTGTGTTGGTGTATGCTATTGCTTGCCATGTCATGTTGTGCTTTGGGAGGGTTTGAGTGACATACCAGTGATAGTCATGGCCTGTTTTGCAGGTGTGTCTGATTCACACCTTGCATATGTGCCTTTTGGTCACACAGGATTGCTTGTGTTTAAGTAGCTAGGGATGCACACAATGTGGCACTTCTATGGCAACAATCTCAGGGTGGTAAGGTTGTGACAGTTGACTGTCTCTTTGTCATCATCGATTGTCACCTGGTATGTGCCAGGCCTGTGTGCACTCCGCAGGGGTGGGAGTTTAGGTGAAAAATGTGTCCACAAGCTGGATCCGGGCATCCTCGCCACGCGCCCTATCCCCACCCATGTGCAGTGCCTGTGCCTGTGGTTGGGGATGTGGGGGCACCACCATGTCCACCGGTACACCCTGCCGTGTTGCAACATTGTGCAGGACACATGCTGCCACAATGATCCTGCACACTACTGGGGGTGCATAGAGTAACTGCCCACCAGAGCTGTCAAGGGAGCGGAAGCGTGACTTGAGCACTCCGAATGTGTGCTCCACTATGGCTCTGGTTGCAATATGGGCCGTGTTGTATCTTACCTGGGGGGTGGTGTGGTGGGGTTCCGGATTGGCATCATCATGTGGTTGCACAGAGGGTAGGCACTGTCCCCTGGAGAGGTGATAATGGTTGTGATTATTGGGGTTTGTGTATTTGTGTTTGTGTGTGTGACATGCATGCATGTGTAAGGGCATTTGTACTCACCTAGGAGCCATGTGTCGCCATGCTGCCCAGCTTCCAGGGCCCGACTCAGGGCAGACATTCTGTATATGAAACTGTCATGGGTGGAGCCAGGGTAGTTTGCATAGACAGAGGTGATGATTCCCTTTACATCGCATAGCACCTGTACATTGATGGAATGCCAGTGCTTGCGGTTTCGGTAGATGTGCTCAGTGGCCCAAGGTGGACATAGGGCCACATGGGTGCAATCTATGGCACCAAGCACTTTGGGGAAGTATGCCACCCTGTAAAAGTCCAGGACAACGGCCTGCCTTTCTGCAGGTGTTCTGTTCATGTATATGTGCCTGTGGACTGAGGGGCGCGCTGTCATGATTGCCAAGACCTGGTGTAGGCAGCGTGACTGTGTGGCCTGTGAGACCCCCCCCGCTATGGCAGTAGTCCGCAGAAAGGACCCAGTGGCCAACAAATGCAAGACATTGAGCACCTTCTCCAAGGGGCTCAATGCTTGAGAGCAAAGGGTGGGGGATCTAAGGACATCTTCCCACTCCCTGACCAGGTCTAGGATGATACGGGGTGGAAACCTATACCTGCCGTAGACCTGGTCGTCAGGCATCCCAAAAAGGCTTGTCCGTGGTGAAAAAATGCGTGCCCTGGCTATTCTACTCCTCCTGCGGTGTCCCACGATCAGTGTTGCGACAAATGGGGCATTCATTGAAGCTGTATATACGTGTTTGTTGTTTGTGCGCAATTTTATACTGTGCGCGGGGACGCTTCCGCCTGCCTTCGTGTGGCGGACGCATTCACGCCTGTGTGCGTCTTTTGCCGTGCGCAGGTTTCCTGTATTCGTATCCATGAATACGGGTTGTTCGCGTGTGTGTGGGCGTTCTGTGTAATTCCCTGCAGTACTTCCCCAGTTACGCCTTCTTTTTCACGCTTTATTCCCCATTCTGCGTGTTACGCCCACTGTTCCGCCTACTTTTGTTGTGTGCGCTGTGCTATGTGCGCTTTTGCTGTGCGCGTAGTGTATGCCATTTGATAACGTGTGTGCCCGCGTGCGGCATGCACCGATTCGGCGCACAACCAGTGGGAAACAAGCGCAGCGCCTTCCTTGAATCGCACGCGTGCGCGTGCGCTTGCTTTCTCACGCTTGCGCCACCTTGCGCCTGCTTGCGCTGGGATTTTCGCCGCACGTTTGTTCCATGAATCGGCCCCTTAGAGCTTTAATAAAACCAGTAATGGCAATTACTAGAGAGTTAGTGACGACCCGCCAGACATGTAGTCCAAATCAGATCATCCTGACTGGAGGAAAACATTTCAAACACCTTCCTCAGGTAATTCCACCGAAGACCTTGAATGGGGGGGCAAGAAAGAATCAGATGTTCAAAGATTTCAGTTTCACCACTCATCGTGAAAAATTGGCAAAAAGCTTGTTCCCCCCATAACATTTCATTGCGAACCAGAAAATGAATCCCCACCGGAATCACAAAATAAGTGATCGAGTACACTTGTCAGGACAGAGTGAAAGGAATGGGGCAAGAATTCCCAATTTTTGTGATCACCAGCTAGATGCCTTAGTGAAAGGTATGGGTGCACATTCTCAACAGTACAAATCCAGTCAAAAGCATAAAGGGATCATTTAACTTTATCTGGATTATCGACAAGTTATTCAAGCAAACTACCAACTTACTTAAGTTGGTAGTTTGCTTACTACCAACTTCATAAGGATTCACACAGATAAGCCAACAGGTGTTTCACTCCTTCCATTGAACTTCCTCAGGGCCTATACATTAACAAAATAGTGTTTCTAATGTACAGCTTATATATGTCCAATTGCAACCTTCAAAAACAAAAAGTTCTGTTTGAAACAGAATATCCAAAAGGAAACAAATGAAAAGTAAAAAATGGGAAAAGGGGGAAAAGAAGTAAAAATGAAAATAATGCAATTATTTTTGTACCTCGAATTGAGACATGCCCCAGGAAAGCAGTCTGTCTTTGTTCCTACTGACTACCGGAAGCATGATAGACAGGGGTGGACGCAGAAGTTCTAAAAATGGTTGACTTAGACATTTCATCCCAAAATCACTGGGCATCACCTATTATCCTTGTGCCCAAAGCTGATGTTAACAGGAGATTAGGAATTGACTTCCACAAGGAGAATCTCCCACTTCGACACTTCTCCAGTACAACACATTGATGAATTAATTGAAATACAGGGGCCATCCAGGTACATATCTACAATCAAACTAACAAAGGGGTTTTTATTACGTGAGGACCAAGAGAAGACGACCTCTATGACCACAACCAATCCACTCGAATTTACGGTACTCCCCATTGGCTTGCATGGAGCACTGGCCACCTTCCAAAGGGTAATAGATATGATTCTGAATCCTCACCAGAGATTTTCTGCCATATAATTAAATGACACTGTCATCCACAGCAGAAGCTGGGACGAGCAGATGATGAACCTATATGACATTGTCAAAGCCCTCCAGGGCACCGGGTTCACCACCAATCTGACAAAATGGCACCTGGTGTTACCTTGAGTCTGCTACCTGGGTTTTCAAGTAGGAGGGGGAACAGTGATGCGCAAAAGCATCTAAAACTCAGTCATGGAGCACAGTCCCACTCTGCCCCAGTCTCCCTGATTCTGTTGACCCGAGAGGAGCTGCACAACTGTCAAGTCCTGTTTTTGTTTCTATTAGCAAGGAGTTCAAAAACACCAATCCAGCGCGAGCGCGGCGCGAAGTCAAGGAGCAGAGTCCCAGTCCGCCACGGTCTGCAATGACTGCAAACGGCCACAACGGTCCCGCAACACGGAAAAAAACACTCCAACAAAGACGAATGCAGAATCCTTGGACTGCTCTGAAAACTGACACAGCCGCAGTCACTAAAACTTTAAAGGTACGTGTCTCAAAGCCAGTTATACAAACAATTCTTGATATATCTGACCCTTTGCACGTCCCTTTACCTGAGCTTGCCTCTGTCGCGCCTATAGACTCCTTCGTGCAGACGGATGACGCAGCTGTAATCGACTCCGTGGCTATCAAAGGACCGCACACAGAGGCATCTCCGGATCTCTGTCAGCCATTCAATTCCGCGGCCAACTTGGGGACTGAGACAGAGCCGCTTTGTGCCGTTGCCGCCTCGCCTATAAGCAAAGCGACCCCTTTTGATACCCAAACTCATCACTCGTTCCACTTCGATCCTCTGCCCCCCTCTTATGCTACCCACGTCAAGCGAGTGTGAGAGAGAGAGAGAGAAGGTTAGAGAGAAACAAACTCCCATTCCCGAAACGAAACTGTTGATGTGTTTTTCTCCCCCTTTGAATGCACCGATGCAGAGCTAATGGAGGCTTCGCTAGAAGAGGAGGAAATTACATTTAATTCTAATACAACTCCTCCTACTGAACAAACAACTATTGCTCTGGAGGAGCTTTTGCCAAAAACAGCTATTACTATTGACATCCAATTTAGACGCAAGAAAAAATCGGCATCAAACAGTTATATTTCATGTTCCAGCACTGAAATCACAATGCTTAAAAAGCCCAACGTGAATGCAAATAATACACCAACAGTAGATGAGATACTGGCACACCCCTCTTCTCACATGACTGGTGGATATGATCTGGGAAGGCAGTCAAGTAAAAACAGGTCTCGCTCACCTGAACATGCTTCATTTAAAAACATGCTTCATGGCCATCAGGGTTCTAACATTTGGCTTAATGGTGTCTTGAATCTAAACGCAGAGCGCGCGTCTATATCTGAATTGACAATCACTAATTCCGCTGTACCAGCCGAATGTATACTTGATAACGCCTCACAGTCTGATACTTGTCGGAAACATAAAATTCTGCGAAACAGTAAGGCGTCTTCAAGTACTCTGCGTCCAGCAGGCCTACGACTTATGCACTCGAATCAAACGAGTGCCTCTTGTGCCATGCCGTTTACAAGCACATCAGCAACAGCCGATCCTCATTGTGAAACGGGCACTAGCCTGCACTCGTCTATTAACGAGAACTCTGGCACAAATGCCAAACCTAGTATATCCTCAGCAGCCGCCATGCAAATATACAACAACGTCCTCGCAGCATCATCAACTGTGCTGTTACCTTTTTTGAAGATGTATGAATCACTTCTGGATGCCGTAAAAGATCAGACGTCACCCATTTCCAATTTAAAAGAAAAAGTGGAACATTTTGAAACCGTAAACCAGTTTCTGCAGAACCAACTTTTACGTGAAGCAGACCAAACCACTCGCTGCCAAGAACGGTTGAGTGACTTAGCAGCGCAACATCATTGTCAAAATGACTCCTTGACAGAATCTCTGCTCGAGGCTGTTAAATGGTTGCGACACTCATCTGCTGGGATGCTTCAAAAAGTTTCAATGCCTTCGGCTTACGATCTAACATCTCCGGACTTAAGTGGAACGACAAAACTCAACCATAAACCGCACACCTCTGGATCGAACAAACAAAATGCAAAGTCAAATGCTATTCCAAACACTGAAAATAAATCAATTTACCCAGACGATGCGACTAATGGAATTCGCCCAAAGGCTGTTGAATATCAGGCTACCATTCAAATAACTTCTGAGTCCCAGCCAGGGACGTCATTTCACCAAAATGCCAGGGGTCGCGGAAGTGATGTCATTTGACCCCGCCCCCTGAGTGACATCACAGGAAGTGATGTCATTTGACCCCCCTCCGAGTGACATTGCCGGAAGTGGCATCCTAAGGCAATATCCCTCAGTACACTAAGAAAAATATGGTCACAATATCAATATAATATGACACAGATTTAATACAAGAATAAGTAAGTTTGTGACAAAGAATCTGCATATCTAGCTTTGTTTATTACACAACTTCTTGTATTACAAGTCTTAAATCACTGAAAGTACAGTGGAGTTAACTAGATTTTTAAGTTTGGCATTATCTTGTATTCTGGCACATAATAGTTTACCATTCAGGAGGTGAAAATTAAAGCCCCAATTATATTCTTTTGCCTTAACATATTGCTATAAGGATGTACATGTCATGTGGCTTTATTATGCAATTTGTGTTTTTTGTAGTTCAACTCCATAAGACATGACTGTTGAAATCCAACAATTTGAGCCAACGTGTGTGATCCTGGTCACCCCTGACCCACTACACAATCAATCGTACCCCGCGCCCCACACCCCATCTGTCCCCCATCCCACTTCCCTCCTTTTTAATTGCAGCCGGAGTGCCAGTCAGCACAGTGCAATTTTGCCTAGAATATATCCACAGCCAGTGCAAACTTCTCTCCCATGAATAACATATGCGAAACCTATAGCCCGTAGGCTTACTAAAAACATGAAGAATGTATGCACTGCATGGTCCGCCCTACTGCAAGTGTCCCCTCAGAAGGAGAGTATATGCGCGGCTGGGGCAAGGCCAGTGCAAGCTACCAAACACCCACAATAAAATGCACAGCACAGGTAAATTCCCTCGGATAGGCAACACCGCCCCCACAGGGGGGGAGGGGGCACACTACTGCCTAGATTGCCGTGACGCACGGATGAACGAAGGAATACTCTTACACAAGTTAAATGTAGACTAGGGCTGTATGCGGTTCGGCTCAGTTTGCTTGCCTTTTATAATTGAAACATGCAAATAAATCATGCCCCCACATACAAATGAAAAGGAGTGGCACCTGCTACTTGCTGCACCACAAAAAGCAATTTAACTATCGAGTGAGTGTGACCATCATCATGTAACACAAATTCAAATACAGCAACTTCAAACAGGCACTAACTTGTAGAACTCATGCTCATTTAATGTAACCCACCCTTCGTAAAAAATGTAGAATTGAGAAATTCTGCGATTGGTGTATATTAGGGAACAATCACTTTCCAAAGTGCTGCCCTGCCCTCGCGACCTGTGCACATAAAGACATGTAGTACTCTCTGCCCTGCTCACGCAGTCTACTTCGCTCAGCAGGCACATTTTAACTTGTTCGCATAGCACCATCTTATCTGTTGTTTTTCTATTTACTTGTCTCTTTTTCTCATTTACTAAACACATTGGCTCACGTTTTTACACAAAACTCATTTTTGCCCGTTATACATGCAAAAGTATCAGTTCTGGGGACACTAGTCAAGTCCTGCTTTTAACTTTACATTCTGGGATGCTTAGTCCTGGGTTTATAATGGGGCAATCCAAGACTACAACTCCCAGAATGCAAAGCTAAAAACCGTATTGCAGAAGTGTCTCCCACATGGAATAGATGTTGGCATCCATGCACTCTTGTGAAGTAGATAAAATGAGTACCCAGTTATCCAGTCAACTTCCAAACCTTACCTGTGATCGCAGATCAGACAATGATCTCTGCTGCAGGTGCTTAACCCACTGAGCTGTTGAAGCAAGGATTCTTTTATTTTTTAATGCTGGCAGTGAGTGGCAAGAAACACTATTACTCTCATCACCTGGCAGCCTCTGGTCCACCTGGTGCTTGTAATTCAACCTCCTTTACAAGCCCTAACATTGAAATACTTTTCCTGAGGAAGAATAGCTCCAGGCAGGGGAGGGCCACTCAGGCGCTGTGGCTTTTTGACCTGTTTGCTCAAAGTCAGCCAGATGGGCACTGGGCAGGCAGCAGTTAAAAGGCTATGGGTAACCATAACCCTGGACAGATGAATATCTAACTTGCTATATACTCGAGGAGTTTAATGAGCCATGCACAGACCTCTCAGGAGTTTTGATTGTTGCAGGGTCACGGAAGGGCAGGGATGTTTACTTAACAGTGGCGCCACGCCAGGCCGACACTTGTAGATAAACACCATGCGCAGGAGAATAGGCATTTTCATTCTTCCTTTCAATTATGAAGAAAGGGCAGCCTGCCTTCGTGTGTTTCATTAAATCTTATAATGTCAATTGCTGTTGTTTTCGATGATTTTAACACTGCTCTGGTGGAAAGTTTAAGAATTTCTAATGGGCTTAACACGAGCATTAGTACCTTACTTGATAGGCTTATATTAAAAAAGAACTTTACACTTTCCTTTAACTATCAAGAGGGCCTTACTTGTATTGCCATTCTCTTTTCAAAAATAGGCACTCAGCACACACAATATTACGTTCCATTGTTTTGTCAGAAACTGCAAAGCTATCTCGCCAGCAGACTATGGGTGGCAGGAGCAGAATGCTGGCTGAGATAAACAGCTGCAAAAATGCTCTCCATCCTGGGGCGGAAGCAGCCAATTATTGCCTGCACCCTGCTAATGGAATTTGACAACAAGGGTCTGGGTCTGCCAGCGCCACTTCCAGCCAGTAGTGAAGCTCCCCATCCTCTTCGCTGATTCGCGGGAGGAGTTGGACCTTCCTAAAAAAAAAAAAAAAAATGTACTTTAAAAAAGGAAATACAGAGGTCGCAAGCTAGACCACAGAGGTCGCGGCCACGGACCCAGAGGTCGCAGTTGCGACCTCTGGCGACCCCCAAATGACGTCCCTGGTCCCAGCAAAGTAATCCTGTTCCAACTCTATCGTGAAAGTAAACAATCCATCTAATGAGACTCCTGTTCAACCTAGCCTGGTTAAACCACAGTCTCTGTGCAATAATACGTTGAATGGTCTGGAAAATCAACCAGTGTCTTTTGGAATTTTTGAAGGCACTGCTAAATCAATCAGGCCATTTACATCTCTTGTCCCCAAGATAACTGCAAAGACAAAATCTCTTTTGAAGCAAGCATCAACTAATGAAATATCAGCCTCAAAAAGAGTACAAAGACCAATGCAACAAAGAAAATGTATCATAAATATGGGCCCTCTGACCAAAACTTGGCTATCTTGTAGGGAAGGAACACTGCCCTCCGTGGCCCCAACATCAACTGACTCTGAAGCCCTTACTTCCCTCAAACGATGTCAATTGCCTGTACCCTCAAACAAACGGTGAAGAATTGACTCTGATGTCGATGGGTTTGTTGAGGGGTCAACTGGATCTGTCACTGACCTTTGTAATTTATCAACTTACTCTGATGATCAACTCGAGAATGCCACAGGCTGTGAACAAGTGACCAACAGTGCCACAATCGAAAATCAAAACCAACCGAAAATGACAAAACTGGTCGAATCTGGCAACAAGCAAGCGGCGAGTCAGAGAAAATTGCCGACAAATAAACCATCAGTGACCTCGAGCTTCAACCCAAAACAAACCAGTGTCCAGAAAAATAATTCAATCCATTACATTTCCCGTGCCTCCCAAGCCGCAAGGCTCGGTTCAGCAAATAGTAAACTGTGATTACAGAATCTCCAATTGGAAGATGAAGAACTAAATCTAAACCGCAGAAACGTGATGAAACTCTTTAGTTGCATTCCTTCTCTTCACACCATCACGTCAGACGCGACAGAGAAATGCTGTGATCAAGTATTACTTCATATCGAATCCACATCATTATGTAAAACAATCTTGAAGGCCGCAGAAGAACTGCTCGTATTCGGATTCGATCCTACTCTTGAACCAACTAACACCTGTTCAAATACGAGAAGTTTGGGATCAAGCCCTGAGTCGAACGACACTCACCTAGATAGACGTTGCGAGTTATGAAAAGCCATGAAAGTTACTGCCGATCACGGCCAAATGAACGCCGACTCTCAAAGGTACCCCTCCCACATGTACGATACTCGGAAAAATATGGCCAACATCAATTAGCCACCACAAGCTGTATGTGACCAGACATGCACATTTTTATCGTGGAATACAAGAGGATTTATCCATCTATTCAACAGGTTTGATGTTTCAGTGGAAAATGTTTTTGCCATATGTCTCCAGGAAACTTGGCTAAGAGAAGCTCCTTCAAGGGATGGTTACGTCACCTTAATGAATCCTGCTATTAAAGGTGCACAAGAGCGACCGTCATCGGGTCTGCTGACACTGATAAAAATCAATCCTTGGTGGTCAATAGTGAATTATCACTGCCCAAACCCTTATGTTCAAGTGGTCCTGATGCAGACTGGCGATGACAACATATCCACAAGGAAGCATCTGTTAATTATAAACGGATATTGGAATCCTGAAAAAATCAGTACCAAGATCTTCTTAAATTCCATCACATGCTATATGGACGAGTTTATAACATCTTACTCGAACATTTCAATTATATGCTGTGGTGACCTAAATTATTCTTGGTTTAAATTCTACCGTACATCACGGCTCTTCTCCCTGTTATCGATTGAAGAGGTGAACATTAGAGGTCAGATGTGAACGTCGGCTCTACAAAATCGAAATTGCAAAATGGTCAATGGCAATGTGAAAGGCGACCAACCACTGTGCGCAACTTGGTCAAACTCAAAATCAAGTTCAATCATTGACTATTTTTGGGTATCTCAAACTTTTTTTTGCTCAAGACTTGAAGTTAGAGGTACGCAGGATGATAAATAGCGATCACGACCTGCTGTGCTTCTCTTGCCTATTGGAATGGCCACAATGTGTTAAGACATATGACCTCCCCTTATCAGTGAACGCAGGAAGCAACCGACTTCGGATGAACAACTCTCAAATCTTTCTCTTGAGCCAACAACTCTTTTCACAAAAGGAGGTACAGTCGATAGACTACGCACCACTTTTGGTTAATTTTATTACTGTCAAAACATCTGACAGGGTTATGGGCATCTCTCACAGACACCTTTCATCTCCATTAATAACAACTGCAAAAAGGATAATGCATCGAGATATAAGAGCATTGAAAAAGTCTTTTCCTATAGGCTCATATGACATCAACCTTGAAAGAGCAATTCGAGCTCGATGCCAAACCTATAGGAACTGGTTAAAATCTCAAAAAATGATAATTGAACAAGACAAAGCTGAACTACTGATGAAACGGTTACTCAAAAAGAACTCTCTTGAAATTTGGGCAATTCTGAATGCAGGAAACTCGTGTAATCTACCTACATTGTCAAACGAAATTGCAGCATCCACATGGGAGATTCATTTTGTGAGTATTCTCAGGTCTTCGTTGAGCGAACCAGCGACTGACTTACCTGACACCGCGACTTCATGGGACTTACAAATCTCTCAAGATGACATCGGAACTGCAATACGTGCTTTGAAAAACTCGCACGCTGCGGGTCCGGACATGATCTCCAACATGTTAAAACAAAATGCAGTGCAATGGTCCGCTTTCATAGAAGCTTTGTTCAGTTCTATGTCTTTTGCAAAAACCGCTCCGGAGTCTTGGCGCGAAGCTATCATCGTCCCCATATATAAGAAAGGCAATCGGGCGGATCCTAACAACTATCGCCCGATTGCCTTGTTGGACACGATAGGAAAGCTGTTCGCTTCCTTCCTACGACAACGACTTGAACAGTGGTCCATGAGTGAAGGGATCTATGACGTCTGCCAAATTGGCTTTACCAAAGGAGTGGGTGTCGAAGTAAATCTATTGATCCTAAACATACTGAAATTTGAAACCACAAAAGCAAAAGGAAAATTTCAATTGGCCTTTATTGACCTTCGGGGTACTTTTGACAGTGTCAATCGCGCAAAGCTATGGCAGAAATTGTCAAACTGAAATTGTCCGCAAAATTTGCTACAACCAATTAAGGCATTGCATTCCAGTACTTCCATCCGAATTCGCTTAAATAACCAAGGTGACTTATCGAGAAAAATATCAACCGATCAAGGGGTGAAACAGGGATGTCCCCTGGCAGCTGAACTTTTCAAACTTTTTATCTCTGATCTTTCGACCCACTTGGAATCCGTTCAATGTTTTCCACCCAAGATAAACAACACTGAAATTCGCTGCATATCCTACGCTGGTGATCTTGTTCTATTAGATCTCATGCAGATTGGTCTACAACAGCTTTTAACAAGCCTACATGAGTACCTCAATAAGAACGAGTTAGCACTAAACACAGGAAAAACCAAGATTGTGACCATTGGAGCAGGTGGCACCAAAAAACAAAAAGCTTTTCTGTGGCAGATCAACGGGACTGCTTTGAGTTTGGTAAACTCCATCTGCTATCTTGGTATTATATTCAACACTTCTATTAACGAACACCATTGGAAGTCGGACCTTGTAAACTGAATGATCCAATTTAGCATCCAAGCCTCAAAAGTAAACAAGCAATATGGAAAATTTTTGCTTAAACCAGTACTAACGTTTTATGTACAAAAGATCTTACCAGCTATTACTTTTGGGTCCGAATCGGGGTGGAATATCGATGCCCACTTCTGGCAGAAGCTCAAAAGTTTATTTTGGCGTCGGGTATTACATTTACCATCCTATATTTCAATGGTGTCTATTCGATACGGACTTTCAATAAACTCAATGCATAGTTGTGTCATGTGGAAATCCTTGATGGTATTGCGCAAGAGGATGTTGATTCCACTGACTCCGGCATATAAAATATTTGAACCCCCTCTGAGAGGCGGGCGTCCGGGCCTCCTTAAAGCCTGGCGACAACTCTTGGAAACAGCTTTAATTAATGCTGACTTAAACCTGGCCGATTTACTCAGTCGACCTCAATGTGTCAAAAAGAAATTTGACTGGTGGTGTTGGATCCAGAATCGAGATCTGTTGCTAACGAAGCCTACATTCTTGAGATCAGGAATCGGAGAACATAAACTCAATGTTCAATGTCGATATTAAGTAACCTGTCCATCACGACACCATAGCGATCAATTCCTGAGGCTGCATTTGAACGCATTGAACACTAGAGAAATTAAATTTCTACGACACATTGATGAAGCAAATGGCAATCTTTGCCGCTTCTGTACTCTTCAAATCGAATCCATCGAACTCTTAATCACAAGATGTTCTGCGATAACCATACGACAAGTGCGTCATTTAGGGGACTTTACACCTATTGATCCAGACACCCAGAACTGGTAGTCTTATGCAGCTACTGGGCAGAATATTAGGTTGACTTGTGCTATTGTGAACTTCTTAGACTCTTTACATCTAAATGAGAAATGATTTAGAAAGGAACTTGTGAAACAATGTTAAAACTAACGATAATGACACTTAATGTCTTCTATGGGAAAGAAGACATTTTATAAATTGTTAATGTTTTGTGGATACAATTTGAATATCGATGTTCTGCTGTAACAAAGGTTTGGTGGCTTGTTAGTTTACTATCAAGTTCGCTGAGCTGAAGTTTCAATAAAAAAAATTTTTTTAAAAGCATCTAGAACAGTCCAGTACTGAAGAAGGAGATGAGAGCTTTCCTAGACCTTGTAAGCTATTATTATTATTATTATTAATGTGTGCTCTGATAAGAAGGACCGCTTCATTTGGAGACATAGAAGTCTGCATCCAGCTTCATTGGAACTGCTCTGCACTGGGAGCCTGCATAAGCTCTTGCCTACGAGCCGTTCGCTTCCTGGAGGAGGCGGAGTCACCAGCGATCACGTGACTGCTCACATGACCTAACGGCAGTATTTAGAGACTGCCAAACCACCCTTGTGGCGTAAGCCCTGGTGGCAGAAGTGCTGGTGCTGTTAGGCTGTTTGGCGGCTTTGGTGCTAGGGCAAGGAATATAAAGCTGTGGTACAGCAAACACACCCCTAAGTGAAAGAATTTACACCAATCATCATAAAGTGGAGACTGCGGACCACAGGCCTTTGATCCACCCAGTACCCCTTGCAATCGGGTGCGGAACTGAAAGAAATCTGCTAGCTGAGATAATCTTGCCCTCTTGCACTTAATACCCAGAGAGGAGCTGCACGACGATGGGCCGCCTCAAAAGCGACACTTTGGACTTGGGGGCGGAAGAAGTAGTGAAAACCAGACACCAGCTAAGGCAGCACCTAGCCTCCTACCCGGCTCTTGCTGGGGGCCTGTCACTGGCCAGAGGAAGTCTCAACAAAGGTTTAGTGCCTTTGAAACAAAGCCGCCTTGCCTTCCCGTCCAAAGCCCAGGAGAAGGGCTTGCACTCAATATCTACGCCAGATACGGAAGAAAGCTCACCCACAGACTCACTAGGTAGCGGGGATGAGCCTGACATAACAATCATACAGGTCTCACCTGGTCCTGTCAAACTCATATCACTGGCTGCCATGACCGTGGGGGATACAAGCCAGCATACTCCACAGAATGATACGGGGGTCAGGTTACACCACTCGAAGATGACGGTGGGGTGCCAGACCCCGGTTGACCCTCCTAGTTTGCAGGTGCATGGCTGGGAAGATCTGGTAGGTGAGGCAAGCGAGAGCTGTCCCTTGCTGGAGCTACACCAGGAGAACCCGACTATCAAGTATCCAAGTAAGGAGGCCCCGTCAGGCAAGGACATGGAAGGAAAGCCACCAGTGCTGGAATTACAAGAACAAGTTCCACTCATGGACCCTGAAGTGCTGAGTGATCCAGTAAGGCTAGAAGAACCCCATATACAAGCAAAGGGAATGATGAATAATCATGATGTAAACACTAACCAGAAGGGGGTGGTAAAAGAAGCATTAACTGCAGTGAAAGACCTGCACCAGTTGCAATCTGCTCCCCAAGACAAATCCATCAGCCCGGCAGGATATCTGCACCCCCAAGAGGGGCTGAAGAAGCCAGAGGAAAATCATGTCGGGAGTTATACACCAGTGCTGGGGGCTTGTCAGAGTTACTCAGGCACTCCCGATATCTTCAATACTACGGAGCTAAGTAGGGAATATAGCAGGGAGCAGGGGAGCGTGTCCCAGCTAGACATCGCATCTCAAATTGGCCTCAGTGGCAAGGCTTATTAAACCCCCAGCAACTCTAGCCCTGCCTCCAAATTAATTCAGTACATCTCAAACCTTACAGGTAAAATAGTAAGGGAAAAAAGGAGAAGCCTTTCTTTTATTAAGGACAAATTGGCTGCGCTTGATGATGTTGAAGACCCAATGGATGAACCTGACTCAATCCCCTAACGAATATGGGGCAACGTACATCACATTTTAAGCCTCAGACAGATGTATCATGGAGGCCAACTCCCACAGGTGGACCCCAACAAAACCAAGACAGTGGAGATCGATGACATCTCCCTGGAGAAAATAAGTGATCTGTGCTGTAAGGGGAGGATGGACGATCTTGCCCACACTCAGAAGTGATAATGGCAGCATTGAATATCACGCTTGCCCCATTTCTGAAACTCTATGAATCTATTAATGAAACTCTGCAGTCACTACACACCTTAACTCTGAAAACTGATGAGGGGCTGGGAAATATTGTTTCTTTTATGAAGCACTTAGAAGCGAGACTGCAGAATGAGTCAGACTTGTCACACCAATGGCAAAATCACCTGTGTGATCTGGCGCGTCAGGAATCAAATGACAAGCAAATCTTGATGGAAGCAATCCTAGAAGATCATAAGTGGATAAGAAAGCTCAGTCATCAATTCTCACTGATCATAGATCCAAAACAGAATCCTACAAGAAAGCAGGATCAGATAGATCCGAGGACGAAAACACAGACAAATCAAAGCAAAAGGTCGGTGGACCCCTAGTTCTAGGGAAGGGTCTAAAAGTACCTAAGCCGATTAACTCAGATTGTCTGTTGATTCTGGATGATGAGGAGATTAAATCGAGCTATGCGATCCATCTTCAAGGAACCCACACAGCCACACGAGAAAAAGAACACTGGTGTAGATGACCCAGCACAAAAAGAACCTAAAGGACTAAACCAAAAGAAAACCAAAAAACAGGCTACCAAACGCAAAGTTAAGGACTCGAGAGCCTTCCTAAGAAACATTAAATTGCCTACAGAGGAGGTTGTAGAGCCTTTACCCAAAAAGCCTAGGAGAGAAATAAACCTGTTGAGTGGACCAAATGATAAAGCTGTTAACAAACACAATATGCCCCAAGCTGTGGAATTGAACATACAGAATGAAAACGATTTGGACACAAGTGACTGTTTGAGTGACCTCATAGAAACAATCGAGGAAGTCAAAGAGGACGAACAGTGGGATAATATTAGCCTATCTGAGTGGCAAGCAATAGATAAGCAGCTAGATCGTGTACCGACAGGAAAAAAACAAAAAATAAAAACAAAGAAAGAACTACATAAAAAAAAATGTAAGGAAATAACAATGAAAAATGAAGGGGCCAATAAGGGTCAGGAATGGTCCCAGCACCCGAAAGAGGAACATTGGAATGCCAAAAGGAGTCCAAGTGACAGGTACCAAGATAAAAGACTCCATTGGAGATCAAAATCTCGGGACCATCTGCCAAAAGATCTTAAAGGAAAAAAGAAAGATGTCAAGACCCAAGACACAAAAACAACCTCCTCAGATCATAGAAGAAGCACCCACAGTGCAACAAAGAGTCTAGATCTACTAAAACAGCTGGAAGCCAGACGGAGATTATGACTCCAGATGAGTGTAGACACCCAGTCGAGCTCGCAAGGGCGTAAGTACGCAAGACACAGGTACTCGGAAAAGCCTGCGACAAAACATCAGCAAGGGGAGAGTAGGGGTGAAATGGGGCCGCCCAGAGGACTCCATACACTAAAAATGGAACGAATCTGCAGAGACAAAAAAAGAATAGTGCTGAACAGGACTAGACTGATGGCAATACTTAACGATCTTCCATGAACCTTAAGAATCTACAGTGATGATTTGGTAATCGTTGAGTTTATCGAGAACAAAAGCCGGATTTGATCTTGCTACATCTGAGGACAAGTGAACTTAAAGAAAGATTGTGGGGCGCAAGGAGCAGGCTGGAGGCCTGGGGCTACAGACATGCGGATCCTGAGCGCAAAAGAGATCGGCGCGAGGCCAAGGCTCCCAGACCCATAGAAGAGAGGGCTGAAATAATCATGAAAACATTTGAAAGGAAATCTATTAAGGCCCGACAGGATGAGAGGGTCAAGGCTCCCAGACCCGTAGAAGAGAGGGTTGAAAAAATCATGAAAACATTGGAAAGGAAATCTATTAAGGCCCGACAGGACGAGAGACCTAATGAAAATTCAAGAACTACACAATACCAGGACGACACTGTAGACCCCAGTGCAGGTCAATCAAACAAAGCAAATGGATATCGAAAATCGACGGATAACCTGCTAACAAAGCTGAGATTTACGATTGATAACTCTAGCCAGAAGGCCAAAGGGGCAGGAGACATCGATGTGACACAGAAGAAAGATGAAATGTGACCACGTACCCCAACTATTAGAATTGAGAAAAATAGACAATAGGCCATTTACAGTGGAGAGGGGAATAAACCTCTCTTGGCCTCATGGAATACACAGGGATTTGGCCACCTTTACTCGGGAGAAAGCAACTTTCTAGGTAAATACGAACTAATCTGCCTACAAGAGAGCTGGATTTGAACAACACCTGTGTGCGAAGGCTATCAGGTCCATATAAATCCGGCGCAGAAAGGACCCTTAGGGAGACCCCGTGCAGGGTTTATAACCCTAGTGAAAGATGATTGCCAACTCCAAGTCTTAGAACACCGGACTCCGAACCCTCTTTTACAGGTTATTAGAATCGTGAAAAAAAGAGGACGGCATGAAAAGAGATTACTCCTATTAAATACATACTGGAGTACCCCAGAATCAGAAACAAGTAAATATTTAGCGGATATTTTGGCGGCTATTGATGCATCAATGCTCGAGGATGATGACCAACTAATCATCATATGTGGTGATTTGAACATCAAACTGCTGGATAAAAAGGGCCTGCTGAAAAGAAGAAATACTCTGGCATCTAATGAAAAATGTTGGCTAGTGGAAATGAACATTAGAGAGCTGTCAATGTTAAATGGCCAGGCAACAGGTGATATCCCAGGGTCCGACACTTGGTCTGCGAACTCAACAAGTGCCTGTCTGGATTACTGTTTTGTTGCTAGAAGCACGCTGCCATGGATCAATTCTTTCAAAGTAATCCCCCAGAAAGCAAGCGAACATGCTTTATTAGAAATAGAACTCCTTTGGAAGACTGAGGAGCTGAAATATTGTACTGTCCCCGAAATGGAAGTATCATGGGGAAGAAATAGGCTAAAAATAAAAGCACTGGCAATTCCAGAACTGGCAGAGCGGCTTTCTCACAACTTTGAAGAGAATCATGAAACAGTAGAATATGGCTGGTTACTGAAGGAGTTCGAAACCAAGCGAGGAACAAACAAAAACAATGCCCTTGTAAGGAAAGATGCATATAGCAAAGCCCTGGTGGAAAAGCAAAGGGAACATCGTTTAGCACTGAGACGCCTTCAGAAAAGCACCCACCCTAATAAAGAGGCATCCATAAGGCAGTGTAAACAGACCTACAAAAACTGGTTAAAATCCTCTAGGGTGTGGAGAATACAAGTAGATGCTGAAAAAATGATGGCAGCAATAAGTACATCTAATTCAAGCTCCCTATGGGAGATAATTAACAAAGGTGACGACTTCCAGACAGCCCTAACATCTAGTAATGTGTCAAAGATGCAATGGGTAAAATTCTACACGGACCTCTTCCAAGAGAAGGAGGCAATTAAGACCAAGCAAAGACCAGGGAATGAGTGGCGTATTAACATTGATAAGGAAGACATATTATTAAGGATACAAAAGCTGAGCTCATCAAGAGCTGCCGGCCCAGACGGTATCTCAAACTGTATGCTAAAGGAAAATAAGGAAGAATGGGCAGACTTTATTTTAGTATTATTCCATCAGATACTAAAAACCAGAACAATTCCACAGTCCTGGAAAGAGGCTCTAATCGTGCCGATATACAAAAAAGGGGACCGCAATAATCCGAGGAATTACAGGCCAATTGCCCTCCTAGATTCCATAGGAAAATTGTTCTGCTCCATCCTGTTGAGAGACTTAAAGAGCTGGGCAATAAAGACTGGAATCTTAGATAAGCGGCAAACAGCATTTATGAGTGGGGTCGGAACATCTTTGAATTTATTCATCCTGAATATGCTGAAACTACGGGCATTAAAGCAGAAAAAGAACATATACCTGGGCTTCATCGACCTCGAACAGGCCTTAGACGGGATCTGTAGGGACCTACTCTGGGCTAAATTAAGAAAATGGAACTGTCCGGAGGATTTTCTTGAGGCTATCCAAGAACTTTATACAAACACCTCAGTTCAAATACTGGTCTCCACAAAGGCGGTGACCTGACAGAAAAGATCCTGACGTCCAAAGGCATAAAGCAAGTGTGTGCCTTGGCACCATTTCTGTTCATTCTGTATTTAGCTGACATGAAGGAATCCCAGGAATAAATTCGAGCATTTCCCCCAGTATTTCAGGATGAGGAGCTCTCATGGATCTTATATGCGGATGACGTCGTATTTATAGACCAAACCCCAATAGGCCTACAAAGACGAATGATGGAATTTAAGACCTACTTAAGTAAAAATCACTTAAAAGTCAATGTGAAAAAATCTATGGTCCTAATAATGCAGTCAGCTCGAGGATCCAAAACCACAACAAAGAAAAAGGATTCACCTGGTCACTGGACAAGCAACCTCTTGAAATAGTTGACTCAACGGTTTACCTTGGAGTCCAAATTAACAAAAATATCAATGAGCAGGCTCAATTGAATTGTATCAAAGAAAAACTCACTAAACTATCTAATCAAGCACTTGTTCTCCATCAACGCTATGGAACCTTGTCAATGATGCCGCTAATTCTATTCTATAAACAAAGGTTGTGGCGATATTTACTTACAGAGCGGAATCCTTGCTAAATCTACATTCGAAGACGTAGGGGGTCCTCGAGGCATCTTTCTGGAGGAAAGTACTTAGGCTTCCAAATTGTCTCTCCGTATCCATAATAAGGCATGAACTGAGACTGCAATCGATGGAGTCAATAGTGCTGTGGAAGACACTCTCGTTGTTTCAAAAGTGTATTCTAGACAAACCCCCTATTTCGTTTGAAGTGTTGGCAAATAAAGAGGTAAGAAATGCAGATCTCAATCTCAACACTTGGAAACAGAATTGCCTTGAAATTCTAGAACATTACAATATCAAAATTGACATGCTTAAAGATAACCCGGATAAAGCAAAGAAAACTCTACGGGGAAAAAGACTGGGAAATAACAGACAATCTAAAGAGGCTAAATACCAACTGTCACAACATTATCTGGGAACGAAAGGCCCTGAATGACCCTCTGCCGTACTTGCGAAGGTTTCCCTCACCAAAATATAGGGACCTTCTGATGGGATGTAGGCTAAACATCTTGCCAACCAGGGAGGTTCAATACTCAAGGAAACAAATCCCAGTGGAAGAGGCTACCTGTCGATTTTGCAAGGACCCAGAGACGATGGAATCAATTAAACATTGGATGTTTTCTTGTCCTGTATTAAACACCCAAATGAACCTATATTTAGGAGAGTGGGTGGCAAATATAAATACGTCAACGGATGAGGAATACTGGGAAAGAATTTTGACGGCTCAAAAAATTGGACCCACCCTGGAAGCTCTAAGATTCATAGAATTGATTCTAAAAGGACTAAATGAGGACAATGAATCCTGAGAACAGGGCGAGGTCACGAATGAAGGGTGGGGAATGGGAATGGGAAAGGTCATTGACTGATTTGTTAAAGGTTGAAAAGTTTTATTTAACCAATAAAACAAAAAAAATAATAAATAAATACATTATTGTCAGTTCCTTTGTGATTTCTCCCCACCTACAGGACCTCTCACTGACTACCTAAAACGATCCAAGCATATCAAGGTCTGGTGGACCAATAGTACTGAGAAAGCCTTTAAAGAATTAATGTGATTACTAGGCCAACCACAGTGTAAAGGCTGGAGGGGGTTGTCTGTACTCCTACTCTCTATATGGTAGAGGAGAGGCACAGAGGACCCCAGCCAAGATTCTCTATTACGGTAGCAATGGACGAGCAATCAAGGCCTAGCTTCTCAGGAGGTGATGCAGGCTGGTTCTTAAGTACAGTGTAGTCCCCAAGCCACCAAAAAGGAATGTCCACACACTGTATTAATTAAAACAGAGTCTTTATATAATTAATATTCAAGGTTATGTACACTATCACAATAACTAACTTTGTGCTCAGCAAATCTATAATGGCAAATATATACAATTCTAAGTGGTACTACAATTATTATTAGATTGCATTAAAGTGCATCAACTGAACTCTGGTTAAATGTCATACAAATAAATTAATAGAGGTAACTAACATTAGACATAGGAGGAAAGCAGTTGGTTAGAACAATTGGCAGAATACTGACCCCGTTACCTAGACACAGTTCTGTGTGGAGATCCCCCCACCTGGGCAACCTGTAAAGTAAAGATATATCACAAGCCCAGTCCATATATTGTTCTAGGTCTTATTTCCTTCTGCGATAGTTCTAACACCCCCAATGTACCTGGAATAGCAGAGTTCGTCGTCGGGTCGTCGACAGATCCTTCTTGAGCGGCTCCCTTTAAGGCAGGAGCCACGGATCGTTGAGATCCCATGAGGAAAAGGGTTGAAAGACGATGGGGAGGTGGCAGCTTTGTTCCTAGCGGTGCTCCTGCAAGGAAGAGGCGTGCGGAGCACCTCAGTGACGATAGTTCAGGACCGCAAAGAGATTGTGAAGAACTGTGAAGAACTGTGGCCCAGCAAGGGCGTCGAGTCGTCTGGGATCTCTACGGTCGTCAGGTGGCGGGAAACCCACCGGCGGATGCTCCTTGGTGCGTCGGCGGCCTCGACTTTCTCCGGCGGGACAAATCGGTTGACAGTGCAGGCGAGAGCATCTTTGGATCAAATGTTACTTAGGCAAAGGGAGCACGGCGGTTCCGGTCGGCGACGGAGGTCGGCGACAGTGATGGACAACAGTGTCTGGGCCCTTTTTCTTGTGATTCCGCGGTGGTTCCCATGTCCGGACGGCAGCCTGTCGTAGGTCTGTCCACCAGGGAGCTTTGGCAAAGATCACCTGGTGCACAATGGTCCCTCATAGCTCGGGAAGAGGGCACCTAACCAGGTCCTCTCTAGGTCTGTCCTTGGAGACACAGCAACTCTCAAATAGAGGAAGTAGAGCAGCAGCAAGACTTCTCTTCCAGCAGGGCTTCAAGGTTAAGCTTCAGTTTCAACTCCAGTTTCTCTTCAGCTTCTGAACACTTTCTAGTGGTGAGAGGTCCCCAGATATACTATTCTGTCTCTCATCCACACTGCTGGGTCACACTCAGCAGCCAATCATACGGAAGGGCATTCATGCAGTCAGTTAGCCAATCAGGCATACAGTGCATTCAGGCCATACTCTTCCCTCTCAGACACTCACAACAAGGAATGTGTATTGGGACAAGTACCCAGCCATTCAACACTACACACTGCATTCATATCAGTTTCGGGCAGGGCTGTCTCAGTCATTGTGTCAAACACCAGAAACCAGACATCCACAACAAGAAGTGCATTTTGGTCACACCCTCCATTCACCCAGGTCCCACCCACAGGGTGTACCCACAACATACAGTCACTGGGAAGGCTCCGGCCAGTTTGGCCTGGACTTCACAACAACACCACATATGGAACTTCCACCGAACAGCCAGTCAGGGCTTCCCATGACTTTGGGAAAACAAGGTAACAGGCAATAGAAAGCAAGAGGCCACAGGGGCCATCTGGTTTCCTATCAGGAAACTGATTCCAATGGCAGGGCCTGGGTATCCCAAAATGGAGGATACTCGGAGCACCTGTCAAATTCAGCATGGAGCTGCCACCAGCCCATAGCCTGCTCTGTGGGCCACACTCAGGGGCCCAAAAACATACACTAGGGGGACAGGGTTGCACCCCCACCAATGGGTGCCATAAGGGTATCCCATGGGTCTGTACACCAAACCAAAAACAGGAAGAGCTGCACTGCCAGGAGTCCCACATGGACTCCTGGGCAGAAAACAATATAGAACACAAATGAAAAAGAACTACAGGACAAGGACAGGGAGGCCCTGCCCCTCCGATGCATTTCCAGCATCACAGTCGGCCTTTCATCAAGCCAAACATTGATGACCCTTTCATCCTACAGATTCCTTTCTTGTCAGCTTGGGGGCAGTCCTCTTACAAAATCATATGACATGGAGCAGCCAGTTCTCTGCAACTGCAAGCTACACTCTGTGAAAAAAGTATACAATTGGCAGATTAGAATGCTTAACACTCTGCTGGGCTATAGATAACCTCAAATATGGCCTGGACATCTGGAAATGTAACACTGATGTGGTGATGGGGTGGGATTGTATCATAGGGAGGGTCATAAAGAGGGTGTCTCTGTCATTCAAGCTAGGGTGGATAGACCCTCATCTTGGCATGTACTGTTGTAAGGGACATTTTGTGTGATTTGTGACTGAGATACTGGGATACTGTTCTACAATTCCTTTTGTGGTTAGGGTGGATGGGCACCCAAGGGACCTTCGTTGTGATTTGTGACTGAGCAACTGTTCTACAGTCTCTTTTGAGAATAGTTAGAGAATACACTTGAGGGGGACCACTCTTCATTGGCTGGCTTCAGTGCAAATTGCCCTGCAAACTACAGCGGCTACATTTTTGCATTTGTTTCAATATCTAAAACCAAGCCTAGTATGAAAAGGAAACTATTTGTGTCTGGATTAATCCTTATTTAACAGCAAAACAGCAAAAATGGAAAACTGGGAGTGCTTTGTGTAATGCAAGACCTACTCATGTAACTAGCATAAACACGGAGGTGAAAACAGCCAGCACATTGCATTAACATAAGCACTAAATGACCAGTGCTCAGGTGTGTGTGGTTCCCACAAACCTTTCCCTATCTAACTACTGGTACAGAAGAGCAGTGTCTCCTGACAACCCACGCACCGGCAGCAGGATCTGCACTGCAACACCACTCTGATCAGCGCAGAGATCTCGCTTTCCCAGTGCTCTACCCCGTACCCTCAGAATGCATTGACGTTTTGGGATGTTTGTATACTGCTATTTCCAACTCAGAGTCTTGTGGTATCGCTGCGCTGTTCATCGTGAAAAGGCCTGAGCACAATGAGGTACGTGTTGCACAAACCGGAAAAGCAGTGAACGTTCAGGGAATTCTGGACAGTGGACGCTTATTATTTTATGAGTAATGGCAACCATTAAAAAACAAAGTCCGAGCATTCCATCCCTGCACACAGACACTGGTTCTTCTTGTCAGCCCCCTGACTGCACTTCACGGAAGTGATACCAGCTCGATTTAGGGCCCGATTCGGAGGTACATGCAAAAGTAGAAAAGTGTTGCTCCACGGAGGAGCAACACTTTTCTTAAAAGCGCCATGTTCTGTGAAACTGAGAATGTGGTGGTGGGCATCAAAGACTCGGCTTTTGCACATGCCTGATTTATGGCCTGACAACAGCCCCAGTGGCCACTATGAGGGCTTTCTCTTTTGTAGAGCCCTCCTTTCGCATGTTAAAAAAAGTAGTTAAAATATGGTTCTATGATGTTTACTCGAGATAATTAGTTTGAGGCCTATTTGCTCGATTTCTTTTTACACATTTCACTGCAAACCTGCAAAAAGAGAACGCCCCAGCCCCCCACAACCCACCTGCCACATCCATCCAACTTATTAAATACCTAAACCTAACCCACCCATCTACTTTTGCGGCAAAATCTGTAAGAAACGAAAACAGAGCAAATGGGGCTCGTAACCTGTAATTTGTCACCATTTCTACACAAGTTTTTCCTTTAAAAGCTAAGCTTTTGCCTTTATGGCAACCACCTTTCTAGTTTCCTAAAGGCTCAACAAGACTTTAGTAAGCAAGACAAGTGGCAGGGTTTTTTTTATAAATCCTCTTAGTGACACTGGTCCACATGTTGCTCCCACAATGAAAGATGTTATGAACTTTTACACCTGGAAAACAAGACAGCTCCTCTCCAATCCTTCCATCCGCCTCAGAATAGTGGTGCTGGAAACTGGAGGGGAGAATTTCAGCTTTACACTCCAGTTTTTTTTTTACCACTGCTCAGAAATAGGCCATTACTCTGTATTAACTGAGGATGTTAATGACCCCAAAAAAAACATCAACCAGGGCCTTAAAAAATGTGCTCTTCCAAAGTGGTCTCGGTCGAAGTTTTTGTCCAGCTCGGAGAGAGCCACTTTGCTGGAGAATGGTGGTGTTTTTTTAAAAGAGCTCTGAAGTGGGCCACCATCGTGTAACGGTTAAGGGACAGGGGAGCTTGTTAAATGTTAAAGGTATTTGTACCGCACACCGTCACCAACGGAGTTGGTCCCCAGGCGCTCTGGCGGATCTGCAAATGAGAAGGTGGGATGGTTTGGTAGGTGAAGCGGGAGTAGGATAGTGAGAGGAGTGGTGTTCTGTTGGCAGCTTCAACTCGGTATACACAGGGTGCTGAGCTTCGGCGCGAGTATTGGATTGGTCAGTCCTCGTGTGCTGTTGGTGTTGCTTATGTGTTCTTGCGGTGTTGTGAAGTGCGTGCGGTTTGTTGTGAGAGAGATGGTTGTGTGAGATTTTGAGTGAGATAAGTCTGCAGAAATGCTGAGTTTTTTGTTAGTCGGTTGTATGAAGGTTAACAGAAGTTCAGAAATCTGTCCGAGTGTGGCACTCTGCAAAACTCCCAATTTCATCGGGGTGGGCAGAGGGCTGCGCCTGGCAGGGTCTTGGTTTGTGTGGGGCGCTCCCTTTGCTGTTCTAACGCGCTTTGTAAGTTTTGCGGGAATTTAGCAGGAGGTCTGTCTTGAGGTACTAATACAGGGTTGCAGTTAGGGTAAGCATATATTTAAAATTGACTGTGGTGTGGGTGTGTGGGGGTCCATTGCTGAGGTAGAATGGGGAACCTCACATGGCACAATAAACTCATAGCAAGCTTACAGCGTTCTGGAGGTGTGCGCTTCCTGGCATCGAGAAATGAGGGGTTCACATGACCCAGTAGTACCATTAGCCAAGAATATGGAGGCAGCCTAAGGCGTAGATTGCCCGCTAATCAGGAATGGAAAGCACATGAAAACGTTTAACAAAGTTGATTTTAATAGTAAGCGTATTCATAGTTTTAGCGCAGTAGACCCTCAGCATCCCTTTCTACTAGTGTTGTGTTCCTTCAGAATAAGAGTTATCCATGAGAACCTTCAGCAAGATGGATAGATCGACACAGAAATAGAGAGAAGCGTACAGGTCGATATTAGGAGATGCACAGGAGATGAGAGGGAAGAGGCACATTAATCAAGGACAGGGTAGACAGGCACAATCGTGTTCTTTCCGAAAACCAAAAGATAACAAGATGGCCGACAAGGATTACAACTGCATTAAGCTCACACATTTTTGCAGTTCCCTTCCCTTGGGAAAAGTGGTCTACGTAGTATGAAAAGCTATCAATCCAACATAGCAAAAGTACTAGAGCAGTTATTGCCCTGTTTTCCTTTCTTCCTTTGGATAGTATCCTGTCTCGTTGTAAATATTATTGTACTGGATTTTTCCACAGGTTTCTATCATCAGGGAAGAAGAAGCGCCCCGAGGAAACAGCTCATTTCAAAGCAAGGGAGCACGGCTTGAAGGGCCTCGGAACGTCATTCCAGTTTTTATCAGGGTTCATACACATTGTTGGCAGGCCTTGACCTTTTTCGAGGAAGGCAGGAGTCAGATCCCGGTGCGTGTCCTCTGGCGCTGTCTATAGTAATATTTCAGGATATGTGTTGTTTTGATTATATATTTTGTAGGTCCTATGATACATGTTCAAACAAATCGTGTCACACTTTGAGTAAACGTGACCAATGTGACAGGCGTTGGACCTCATTGTGTTATGATTTGCCATCGCTAGCTTTGTGATTTTAGTTTATTAGCTATGCAGGAAAGGTAGAAACTGGATTTTTAATAATAATTATTAATGCTCAATTGTAATATGCATCGCACCTATCCATCCCTTGCATTAGTATTTCATACTGATATTATTGTATCAACATTTGTCTATGGTAAGAAAAGGAACAAAGGAATGTTTCATTTCCATAGGAAAGATGATTTCTATGAAGTAAGTTTACTTCCTTGCTTGTTTGCATGATGTATTCCTATTGATTATATTTGTTATTGAGGTTTTATACTTATTATTGCCTTCCTTTTTACTATTTTGAAAAGCCGTATGTACGCATATACATTTATTTCTATGCTTTTATGGCTAAATTGACGAAATAAAGCTTGATTTGTCATATTTCAGGGGTGCGGAGCAAGGCTGTCATTGTTCAGCTGAAGCCCCAAGATCCTCACCAATTGCTAGAATCCCAGGATCCATCACAGGCATGAAGTTCTGGAAAGAGCAGGCTGCTGGGATGTCAGTGACGGGAAGGGGAGGTGCTGTTGCTCATTCGCCAATTGGTGTACACGTAGGACTTTCTATTTGGAAGGCATGCGCTTCGGCGGGGCCAAGGAATTGGAGAAAGGAAGGATTGGAAAAGGCTTTCCTAGGTTCAGCATCATTTTGAACACTTCAGAGTTTTCATTGTCATTATTCATTATACAGTCCAGGAAATAAGGACTCTTTTTCCTTTCAGTGGCATAATGATAGCCACGCATAAGGACCTTAGCAGCTAAATTTGCCATCAGGAGAGCAGGATTTATACCAAAGGCATTCCATGTTCCTCGCCACTCTACTGAGCGGGGCGGGAAGGTTAAGCCATATTTTGGCTTCCTCAGTGAGAGGTCTGGCGAGTCTGGTTTAGCGGGGGCAGGGGTGTCCAAGGTTTGTGGGATCTCACATGATAGGTTGTTAAGAACCATGGCAGGGTATGAAGATGACCCTGAGGGATAGTAGTTGTCCTCAAAGTTTGCCATGGTCAGAAGATTATAGGTTCTACAGACGGCCTGCGGCTCTTCCCCCGGTGCTTGGTCTAGCCGGTAGCAGGCCACGTTCATCGCAATACACAATACTTGCAGGGGTCACACAGGGCCGATGGCAGAATTGAGCTTCCTAAAATAGAAAACGGATTCTTTCCATGGGGCTTTTCTTTTCGTATACTTCCATCTCCTTAACAGAAGCTGAAATGCCAAAAATGGATTTGCAGTGGTCTGCCTTTCAATGCCCATCCTGGCAAACGCTCTGACTGAAAGCACATGGGTCAGTGAGCCCATAAATATTCGGAATGCCCCAGACACCTGAGTGTGCATGGAGCCTGCATGCCTTGAACCAGCCCACCCCTTACCACACAATTTCCATCTGTGAATATGGGTATTGCCAGGTGAAATGGGTCTGCATAGACGTACAGATGCCAAGTGCTCTTGTCCGCACAGATGTGTGTGACTCTGCCTCACTGTGCATGCAGTGGCACCCCGAGACATCTTTCATAGGGGTGCCTGATGAGGTCACTTGGGGTGGCACATTCATTGACCTCTATGAGGCGCAGGCGGGCCGGTGGGGGGGGCAGCGATTTTATAAGGGTGTCCAGGCCCCCCTCCCTGGTCCCCCCTGGTAATGCCACTGTGTGCATGGTTCGAGTCGACGTGCTTCTATCTTCACAGCACTCTGCATCCATTTGGAAAAGCTGTATAGTATGTTTTTTCCTTCAATCAAGCTCGCCTAATCTGCTGCCAGCCCCCCTTTGAGAACAAACAAAAATGGGGGATGAACTTTATCTATACTGGCCCAAACTTCAGGGCCACTAAAATTCAAGGAAATTGTTAAATAGCTGTTCTTAAGCTAACCATAAAATCCTCACTTTCCCCAAGATAAACCTATTCCTTTCCCGATCGTGTTCCCAAACTAAACCATCGATAAGTCTTCGCGTGAAATGTGTCTTCTTTCAAAACCCAAAATGGCCACAGGACATCCCTGTCCCTTCTTTGCATATCTCATCTCCCTTCCCCACTCTAAGCTACAGCGTTAACAAGCATTTTCGCATCTGAATATGTTTGGCCCCATTGCATTGCCTGTTATGGAAGTAGTGTTGTTGGCTATATGCTGAGTTTCGCAGGCAAGCAGCTATATGCCCGTCAGTGTGTCATGGCTTTTCTTGGCCGGATGAATAATTGATATGCCTGATGTCACTTCTGTTATTTAATGGCTTTCTTCACACATGTGTATGTTTGCTCTCTCGTGCACTTTATATTCTGTATGGTTACAGGAATTACGTTTAGATCTTCCCCAGACAACTTTTTTTAATTTCCATATTCATTTTCAAAAGCATATGTCACAGGTCACGTTGCCAATATTCACGGTTTGCAGTGTATTCTAAATACTTTGCAGAGAAAAGACCATTTCCTATCAAAACGATCACGTGTCACATGAGTCTGGGAAAGCTGGACACGTGGCATCATATCAATCGTTAGCTTCTAGGTCTACGATCTTCACAGGGGGGTGGAGGGGGGGAACCACTATCCTTCATGGGACCAATGGACAATATTGACCTTGAATGGGCTGGGGAATGAAGGGTCGATTCATGTTTCACTTGGACCCTACTGTAGGTCGAATCGAGATTCTAGAGCCCCTGAGGGGATAAGTACTAGCCTCAAAAGATAAGAGGCCATCCCTCAGCCCAACATTTTTTAGTGAAACTACTATTCTGTCATCCTCGTCTGGAGGCATCCTTACTCTGATACAACCCATAATATCACTTCTAATGATCGATTTACCATCTCTCACTAGTCTAAAGTAATGAATGACTTTATCAGTCAAAACCTCTGCATTTTCTTGTACCCCCGCAGCAGTTTTTCCCACATTATGCAAGGTGATCAAGGGTCCCTCCTTATCGAAACTTCTGGCGGTCTGCCAGGGTGCTCTGGTCCCACCTGGGGTGGGTAAATGACCTCCCACACGAAGGGGCCCCAATGGTGTGGAGTTTGGCTCTGAAAGTCCCTGCATGAGCCATGGTGAATAGGAGGGGGAGATGATGCGTGCCTGTTGGCCACCCCTTAATCCCAACCCTCCAATCAGGAGAACCCTGCATGCCACTACTTGGGTTGCTACTGTAGCCACCCCACGGGGCCGGCTTCGTAACCCTCTCAACATTATCCCTTGGTTGGGCATTTAAGGTGGTGTGATCGCCCCTGGGTTGGGTGTTGCGTTTCCCACTCTGGAGTGGCAGGGTTGTGCTAGTTTAAAGCAAGAATGGGTTTACAGGGCTTGAAGCGGAACTTGTTGCTCTGTTACCTGCATCCAATCTTGCCCTAATGGAAGCCAGATCCGCTACAACCTGAGCCAGGTAGGTTTTAAACATCACATAGCTGATCCATCAAGCATAGGGAATCTAGTGGCACCTGCATATTATTTAATACCCCTGGGCATGGGGCCTGGTGCCCTTTAGAACCCAGAGGGAACCAGGCAGCCAGGTCTGACCTGCCAGGTGCAATGGCCCTGGTAGGCAGAGTTGTCACTGAAGCACCGGCACCGTTAGCAACAGTGCCAGTGCTTCTGTGTCTTCATTCCCATGGAGTCCTACGGGACTCCATGGGAATGTGAACGTACACTTTCCAACACCTGATATCCTGAGCCAGTACTGGGATATCACGCAGCCGAAACATCGTTACAAGTTTGGCGGCAACCGCCAAACTCGTAATGAGAGCCATTGAGTTTCTGGGGGAAGGTGAGGAAAGGGAGGATGCCTCTGAGGAAGTGAAGCCAATAGTGGGCCTTCTTGGAAAGGTCCGCGATGTGAGGAGAGAAGGAGAGAGAGGAGTGGAAGATGACACCAAGGTTTTTTGCTTCACAAGAGGGTGGGGGGAGGGGACCCAGAGAGGGCAGCTAGGGAGTCGGAGGGAAGGAGGGAGCTGGGGTCCCAATGAGAAGGATCTCAGCTTTACTGGCATTAAGGCAGAGATCATTCGCAGCACAACATGCCTGAATAGCAGTCAGACTGTTAGGGATGAGAGAAGAGGAGGCATTGGAGGGAAGCTTGAAGGACAGCTGTGTGTCGTCTGCATAACACTGGAAGTGAAGAGAGACGGGGAGATTAAGTGGGCCAGAGGGGCAAGATAGATGTTGAAGAGCCACGGCAAGAGGATAGAGCTTTGAGGGACACCGCAGGTAGAGGGTGTGATAGGGAGAAAAAAGGGCCCAGATTTGAGAGCAAGTCATCGTGGGTGTTCAGGAGAGTGGTTTCCGTGCCTATGGCTGCTCTGGAGTCAGGCTGGTGGTCGTGGAGATAACTAATTGATTCCGTGTGTTGGATCAGTTGGAAGATGCCCAGCTTCTCCAGGAGTTTGCCCAGGAAAGGGGTAATGAAGATAGGGTGGTAGTTAACAGGGCAGGAGGGGTCAGCAGAGGGCTTTTCAGGAGATGATGCCCAAGGGAGTGCTTGTTGGGTAGCGGGAAGGAGCCAGTGGCAAAGCAGTGATTGCAGAAATCAGCCAAGGCTGGCGTAAAGGAGGCAGTGTTGTCCTTGATAGTTCTGGAGGAGCAAGGGAGCAACTGTTTGGAGGAGACTTTCATAGAGAGGACTTGTCTAGAAGCCTCATCTGGTGCCATCAGTGAGAAAGCAGAGAGTAGCAGGGAAGGGGGTAAGGGGATAGGGCCGGACTGGCAACTAAATGAGGCCCTGGAACATTTGGTTTAAAGTGGCCCCATATTTTGCTGAACAAGCGAGCACAGCGCATGAGCCCTACCTTTCTCTGAGGGAATCGTATCGCCCAAGAAAATGTTGAATACAATAAGTTCAAATTAGTGCATTTAAAGCATGTTTTGAAATATATATAGATTAAAAAGTCATGTTTTAAATAGGTTTATGATCTCTCAAATTAAATCTTCAATTACAGAGGGGCCTGTGACGTTCCACATTTTGCAGATGAGGAAAACAAATTCATCCAGTATTAAAGGTGACCAGACAACATGCACCCCTAATCCATTTCATCCTGTTCCCGTGCTGAGAAGGGCACACAGATTAAAGGCATTCTCAAATGAGCATTGGCAATGGCAATAGTTTGGGCTTTTGTGTAGGCATGGCAAAGGCTTTTGCCAGGCACTGCCGTAGTGGTATAAACTGGATTGTTGCAGCTGCAAAGTGGTGAGTACCTGGGCATATAATAGCAGTGCCTGGTGGACGCCTAATATTGATACACAAGCTTAAACTGTTGGCTTTGCCAGTGCTTGTTTTTAACAGGACTTCAGTGACATAACTCATCACCAAGCACATGAAACAATAGCGTGAGGCAGCAGGTCCAGTAGGAGTAGAGGGGCAGGATGCTAAATGCACCCAGCAATAGGCTCAGGGTCACCCCCACCCAGGAGTACATTTAAGGTGTCTTATAATTAGCACAGATCGTGTTTGCATCTGCCAGCATTAAACTCATCATATGGTGCTTTGGCATGACTACTATGGTGATTCAGCAGTAGCATAACATAACATAAGCACACCTGGCCTGATTCACAAAACATATTTTGTGCAATGTGAAAATGGATTTGCAAATAACTTTCAGGGCACAGTTTTTGACACCATGCTCTATATGCACGCTTTGAGCCTTGCAGGAGAGTGCCAGAAGAGTTCCAAGCAGTCACTGGTAGCGGTAGCATGTGCTAAATGCATGTGATCGGCCTGAGAGGAAGTGTCAGACAAGTGGCAGGCGCATGATCACCCCCGGCAACGGGCACTCAGTGTGCATGCTCTCGGCCTGACAGGCGATTTGAAGGCGCCTCCTTGAGCGAAGCCCACATTCGCTAAGGGATCTGCTCTATGGTGCATTCCTTCTCTGGCACTTTATTTAAGTCTATCTAACCCTCTGCTTCTAAATGCCCCTAGTAAGAAAGAGGCCGACGGTCACCCACAGCCAGGGGTACATTTAAACTATTCTGCAGAAAAAAAACATTCCCAGCCGTTCAGAATGGCCATAAACGTCAACAAAAGGGACCGCGGTCAACCGTGGCTGCCCCTCCATGCCCATGGCTGGTCCTCTTCTGCAATGGGCACAAGCTGGCCGGAACCGGTTCCGATGCAGGCAAAACAGGCGCAGGTGCCGCCGCCGCCGCTGCGTTATACAAACACACGGATTGCCTGGAAGCAGCTGCATCGGGCCACATCAAAGCCATTACTTGCGTTTTACATGAGCGGGCTAGTGTACATGGCTTGTGATTTGTTTGTGTGTGCCATGTGACTTTCGCCACACATCAGGAGTGCCTCAGTGTGGATTCTGTCATGGGCGAGTGCCGCACTGGGGAGCATGAGTGTGTCATTGTGCCTTGCTTCCATGCAGGTAACACTAATATGCACGACCTGTGGATAAACCAGCTGACTGGATACATTGAATTTGAAAATCTGAGTGGGCCACGGCCAATTTTCTTACAGATTTCTTTGAGTGTGAAGCAGGGGCGCCCCCAGGGGGTGGCCAAGGGGGGCCATGGCCACCCTTATAAAAATGCTGGCCCCCCCATTGGCCACCCTGCAAAAAAGCAAACAAAATAATACTTTTTTTTCCGCACTGAACTGTGCATGGACAAATAACATGCACAGTTCGGTGCGAAAAGAAATGTCTTTTTTTTTTTGCTTTTTTGCCACAGGGTTAGAGTGGCACGTATGATGGTGGCCCCCCCATTACTGACTGATCTCACATGCTCAGTCAGTGAACCCCGAGTGAGGGCCTGAGGTGGAGAAGTAGAAAGGCATCATGTGGGAGAGAGGACACAAAAGATGATGAGAGGGAGGAAGCAAGAGCAAGTGGACTGGGGATTCAGAGACTACAGAGGGCGGGGGGGAGAGAAAGCACGAGCAGGGAAAGTGACTGTCCCCACTCCATCCAAGTAACGGCTTAAATTAGTTACATTTTCCTTTCGAGTTGGGTCCCTCTATATTCTGAACAAACAAGCAAAAAACTTGCTGAAATTTGAATTTATGATGTCCTTCCAGAACACTCTTTCTCTCAGCCCACTACATAGAGATGTATGAACATGAAACCCTTCACACCACGCTACACATTATTGTTAGTACTGAGTTCACACGAGAATAAGCACTGGAGCTGTGGCAGTGAACGTTTTTGTTGTTGCTCTGGGCGAAAGGCCATTTTGTCATCCCATCCAGACACAGGCCCTTGCATGGCGCAAGCACCACGGCCACGTGGACTATTTCCCTCTCAGGTTTTAAACTATCTTTTTAAAACATAGCAGGAAAGATTATGAAATGACTATAGCAGGAAAGATTAAAAGTGAAGACCCCCATGCACCTCTGCCCCCAAACACTCACGCACACGCATTGAGCAGGTCGTCATTGCTTCAGCTGTGCAAACCTTTAGCCCATTGACCAGGGGAGGCACCATTAGTCACAAGCACTGAAAACTGCAATCTACCCTGCCAAACGGGACCATAAAGATTCTTCAGCACGAATACTACAACTCAACATGTAGTGAAGGCCCCTGTACACCTACCTATCTACAAAATGTATAGCATAGCTGAATTCATGATCCCCTTGGGAAAATAAAAAGATCCCTGGGTGACTGTGGGGAGCATGTGTTACCAGGGTATCTTTATAATTATTCTTTTACAACGCGCTTTACACCAGAGAGGTATTCTAAGTGCAAGACCAGGATTCAAACCTGTGTTGCTATGTATGTTGTCAAGTTGCCCCTGAGCTATCCACCCGGCCTATGTAAATGATAGCATTGATGTCTCCTATTTGTACCTTTACTCAACAAAGGGCTGCTAAATTGATGTATGAACAGGGAGGCCAGAGTTCTAATGCCAGCTCCACTGAAGCAATTTGTGTGATTCTTGGCAAATCACCTTATATCGCTTGTCCTAAATCCCCTAAATTGGCACAATTGGGAGCATTCAAAATAACTTAAACCCTGTATCAAGCATTACATGAAAACTAAAAAGTACATTTTACTATAGAGTTTTCCTATTCCCCAAACAATATAGATATGCAGTACCTGTCCATCATGAAGGATAATGGATATTTAATTCTTTAACTGGTTTGGGTAGGGAACCCAAGTGAAAACAGTTCAGAACTGGAACCAAAGAGTGATGCTGAGAGCACTATAAGAACATGTTTATTACCACGCTGCGTCTGTACTGCACGTACTAGGAAAAATGCATGTATGTTTGTTGATTTATTTATAAGCAATAACTGACCCAAACACAGGTTAAGATGTATAAGAGGGATAAAGCAATTCAATTCAATTCCATTTAAAAATTGGAACATCTGTACAGTATATCTCAAAATTGGGAATTTGCCCTTCCACCCACAGATGGCTGCAGGAAACAAGCCTTGCTTTCACTGCAGACATGGCTGTGCATGCAATGCCTACCCATGACGGCCACTATCCTGCAATGCTTCCCAATAAGTATATGAATAAGCACACTGTGCATACCTAGAGCCTCAGAACATGAGGCCACTGTGACACTAAACAAAGCCGAAAGGTGAGAACACTTGAACGGGCACTCATCTTGCAGAAACGCAGACAAGCAGCCCGCAGGCCTTAGTAAAATGGCAGCATACGCACCCGGAAATAAACACATCCTGAGCCTGGATGTGCGCATTTCTGCATTGGCTCATGCTTCCAGCCAGGCTGTGTTTATTTCCGAGTTTCCATCCTCGACTAGACTGCATGTAGGTTGTTGTGCGCAAAAGGCTTTTAGGAACAATTGTGCAGGGTCTGGCCAGTGGTTTACGTCTTCGGTTCACCATCGCCAAAGGTAGAGGTTTTATTTTGTTGTTGAATTGAAAATAGTGTTTCTGTAACGACGATATGCATTTTACTTAATACAAACATGAGTACAGTTCTTTCCATTTCAGCAGAGCTGTCATGATGTGGAAATCTGTTGGTGTGGTTGGAAGTGCTTGCTTATGGCACCTTATTCTAAAGGCACTTCCATGGTGCCTCCAAGTATCAAAGACTGATGATATTCCTTGAAATTTCCATTTCTGTCAAGTCATTTCTATTGGTGCAATCCTTATGCACATTTGGAGGTTTGCATGTATTTTGCCCCAGAGAGCCTGGACAGAGCTCTAATAGATGAGTTCCCTGCATCTGTAATGATTCTGCAATTTTCTTGTTTTTGTTGTGTTAAAATGCCATCTGCCACTAATGTTACCAAAAAAGTAGATTGGGGCAGGTGTGGGTGGATTGGGGGTGCGAATGAGACCGTACAGAATTGCGCGCACTGCATTTGGGGGGAAAGTAGCAGGACTTTTTTAGTGGCTCACACCCCCACTCTTGCAATTGCTGGATACTCCCCTGACCACCACCATAGAATATTCTCTTGCCTCATCCATGTTTATTCGAGCTTTCTGTCCGGGTTGCTTCCTCCCTGAATAATGATTGTGACACTTTAGCAAACTGTCCTCTCCTGCTATATTTCCAGCACACCCCTTTTATTGCTGAACAACCTGGGTCCGACACCATGTGACCTATGAATTCATACAGGAAACAAGCACATTTGAAGCTTGTTCCCACTAATGGACTTCCTCGAGCACTTGGAGCTTTGTTCTTATTGGTCACCACTGCTTTTATAGCTTGCGCTGCTGGAAGTGGATCCAAGGTATTCTCAATAAGGCTTACTTACTGCCTCTTTGCCCGAACAGTTCATTAATGTGGTATGTTTGGGTCCATCCGAAAATGTGTTGCCACCCATTGCTAGTAAATAAAACTTGAATAAGTCTTCCCACTCTGTAATGGGTTCTCCCGGTCTGTCCAACAACTTGGCTGGAGGTGTTATTCCCAGATTCGCCATTCTTTGTTCCTTTTCTACAACTGTCCCTTTCCAGAAAACAGGATAATTCAGCTGTTCTCTTCCACGATCTTTACTCCACGTGGAACATTCTCTGCTAGCTGGGTCTTTAGTGGCTCCACACTTAATTTGTAGACTAAGTACATCTACTTGAGTAGCCACTCAGATTTGGCTGGTCTATTCCTGGTGTGGTAGCAACATGTAACATCTGTATGTTTTTGTGTTATGTTTAGTGAATTCACGTTGACTAGTTGCACATATGGCATATCATATTTCTTTGCACTTTGGATGGGCTGTGCATGAAAACAAGAGGAGAAACTATGTGGATTCCCTATTAGTGGTAGCAAGCGTTGTTATACTTTAGTTTATTTTTTGGTCTATGTGTGTGTGTGGAGTGTTTTGCTTGTAGCATAAGGATATTTAGATTTTGGTGTCTCGTGGGCTGTATTTTGGGATTGTGCGCATGTTTGAATGTGGTACTGGTATTAGTCTATGCTCATCAGATACATTAATTAGTTAACTGTTAAATAATACATGGAACTATATCAATGTGCAATTCGTTCTTTCATATACACATAGTTTTCAACTGGACTATATACTACATCACCATAAGAGATTTCCTGAAATTCAGTTGTTTGTTTTGGTGTGCCACCCCAAGATTTCATGTGGCCTCATCAGGCCACCCCTATGAAAAATGGCTGGGGGCGCCACTGGTGTGAAGTCTGGTTTAGAGCATGTGATCTGGCTGAATAGCATCGATCACTGTTCTTCAGGCTCACATGATATGAAGCACTATTTATGCAAATGAGGAAAGATATGAAGAGTTTTATTGGCATCACGCAATTGGATCATGTGGATAAAGAGGGACTGAAATCCCGCTCTCCTGAAAGCACTATTGGCAACTTCAGTGCAGGCCTAGAACCTAGTTCGCATCTTTACTAAGATGGCGCACCTGTGCTTCATACATTCAAAGTAAGAAGAAGCTATGGATTTAAAATTACTTATTCTGGGCTCCTCTCTTGTACCTTTACTTTAATGTCTTCCGCATGGGCCTAATCACGAGTTGGGCTGTATACCAGCTGAAATACCGCCCAACTGTAATAGCCTTTGCAACTACTGGTCTGGCGGTATTACCGCCGGATCACAGGTTGGGCTTTAACGGTAAATCCCCATTGCCCATTGGGTCCATTGGATCCAACGGGGCATTTTAGGCGCTAATCCAGTGGGATAATACAGCCGGCAGTAATACTGCCGGAAAACAGGGCACTAAATGGGATTTTCACCTCCAGAAAAAAGCTTGAGGTAAAACAGCTCATTTAGCGCCCAACTCTAAATAGGGCCAGCACATAAATGCAGAGGTAATACCACTACCGCCGCATTTAAGGGCTACAGCCCAACTCGTGATGTGGCCCGTCTCCAATATAAAGTGAGCAGAGTTCAAAGGCATACACCTCTCTTTGGGCCTCATCACGAGTTGGGCGGTAACGCCGGCGCTTATAGCGCTGGCGCTATCTGCCCTACCGCCAAACCCACCAGCGCAGCGCTATTAGCGCCGGATCACGGGTTTGGCGGATTTGGAATTCCCCATTCCCCATTGAGCCTATTCAGGAATGCTCCATTCCCCAATTGGCTCAATGGGGAAATTTTGCACTTATACCGCCGGCGTATTTTCTGCCGGCGGTATGAGCGCGAATTTTCAGCAGATTTCCCCCAGCTCAGAGCTGGGGAGAAATCGGCAAAAGCCCTGATTTGGAGGACCCTTATATCCGGCGGTAATAGCGCTACCGCTGGATTTAAGGATTACCGCCAAACTCGTGATGAGGCCCTTTATCGCAGAACGTTGAATAATTAGTGAGGCAATGGGGACACTTTGAAATTACAAGCCCAACCTTTCTCGATCTTTCTCATTCTTTTTTGTTTAAAGCAGAATATAAAAAAACAGGTAAGCTTTCTTTTTACTGTGCATCACACTCAGCAGGAGTCAAAAGGCTTTTAAGCGGCTTTTATCCTTAATTTATGCGCCAAGATGCCTAAGGTGGGCAATACAAATGTAATAATAAATAAATAAATAAACGAGAAGAACTACAAAACGGGCAGATACTAAAGCGAATGCAAACAATTCTTGCTGCTGCGTCGTGACTCCAGCGACAGCCTCCAGCATGCCCAAGGCTGCACGTTCCTCGAAACACTTTAAAAAAAAAGATTTCTTGGATTTATCACCCGTGATTAGATTGATTTAGAGACGAATCCACATGGTGACCCTCACAAGAAAGTGTAATGGTAAAACTGCGTTTCGGTGTTCCCAGTGGCATTCCTGTGGGAATGCTACTTCTTGATCTGGTGCCGTCCATCAGCGCTGTGGCTCAGGCGTACTTTAATTCCCCGCTTATGTGTTATGTCTTCCAGTCTGCTACGGAAGCAACTACATCGAGGAGGGTCGCTCGGCTGCTGATTACTTTTTCCATTAAATGTTGCTTCAAATTGCCAGAGCAGGAATCAGAAGCGTGTTTGTTAAGTCTTTGGGCCTCATTACACGGTAGGCGGTGGACCAAGGTGCTAATAGCACCTTGGTCCATGCCGGTAAAATACCGGCACCGCCTTGGTGGAAAGGGGAATTACCGCCCTATTCCAAGGTTGGTGGGGCGGTAATTCCCCCTTCCCCCATTGCCCTTCCCCATTCCCATTTTTGCCCCATAGGGCATAATGGGAATGGGGAAGGTGCTAATTACGGTACCGCAAATTTGCGGTGCCGTAATTAGCACCAAGGTCCCTTAGCGGGTTGGTTTTTAACACCTGCAAAAAGCAGGCGTTAAATTCTCCAACCCGCTAAGGGACCTCGTTGTAAGGCGGTAAGGGTTAACGGTCACCGGTACCATTACCGGTGACCGTTAACCCTTACCGCCTATCGTGTACGTGTCTCTCCCCTCCTGCTCTGAATGAATTTTAGCGAGCCTGTTAGCCAGTCTCCCTTGCATTTTTAACCAATCCAGTTTTTAAAGTCTTTGACTTTACTTCGGTCTTTTTGTTATTCCAATCCTTACTAGTAATATCAAAGCACTGGTTGATCTAGTTTTTGAGTGTGCTGAGCTGAGCGCTGTATCCCCACTCTTTTAGTGTAATATCGTGACAGGCAGGCAAACATTCATCACCTACAGCTCTGAATGAAGATTGATTATCCCAAAATAAACATTTCTAATCGATTCACTGCGGCACTGCACGCACCAGCTCAGTCATCGTGGCAAGCACTCAGCCAGCAGCAGAGTCAACAGTGCACTGTCGGCACGAGTGGCCTAGGCTGCGCTGTACCTGTGCAATATACATGTCACGGGTCTGGTGAAATGCGTTGGCTCTGGGCAGAAAGGAAATACAGCAGGCAGCAGCGAGTGATTAGCGAACATCCCAGGCTGACCTGGATGTTTCGTTGAATTTGTTCCCAAAATAACGGTATCCTACCCCGAGACCACTGAGCTAGAAAATAGGCCTTATGCCCCTGAGGCTTACCAGGGAAAGTTCTGGTGTCCCGGTAGGCCAGTCCAGCACTGGAGGGGGCCCAGGGAGGGAGGAGAGGAGGTGTAGAGGGAAGTGAGAACAGGATGTCCCGAGTTTTGCTTAAGAAGTGGGAGGCCAGTGAAGTACAGAGGGTGAGGGATGGCAGGGTAAAAGTGGAGACTGCAGTAGGATTGGCGTGTTCCTTGCAGATTTTAATCAGTTCGCCCATGGTTCAACATAAAGCAGGTTTCTTGTACAATTCTCTGGAGAGCAGTTAGACTAACCCAGGTCTCAACAAACCACATCAGTTCACATCTTTTATACAGTTTTGGAACAGTTAAAACACTGCCAAATACTTTATTGTAATCCACCCCAAACATGATTAGACAAAACCCTCTTCAAAGATATCCCATCTTTTCCCAATTGCTACGTTTTCATTGGCCAGTTTTATCTTAATAGTCATCTTCAGATCATATTCATAACACATCTCTTCTTAGGATGTGTCCGTAGTAGGTCATGACATCAACACATGGTTAAACATTGGTATTGAAACATAATTCATTCCTAGCAATAACTAGCCTAAGCCGATTTGCACATGGCTCATATGAATATTCCCTGCGATATGAGGAAGGCTGGGTGAATGATTTCTCTTTGTTAGTGATGCTATCTCATTCCCCAGGTCACTGTTTCATTGAAACTTTCCAATCAACAAAAACTCCCACTTCATCGCACAATTGAAATTCATGAATAGCTTTAGACACTGGCTTACCCAGCATTTTATTACTGACCAAAATAAATAACTAAACTCCTTCTGTCACGCTTCCAGGCATCAGGATTACATCTACTAGCTAAGATACTTATAAGACCATAAAAACTCATGACTAAATTCTACAGAGGTACCGACTGTGAAGGTTGAAGTTACTCATTCACCTGCCTTTTGAAAACCTGGCAAAGTTAGTTTAAAAGTCAAAGTGCATTTTTCAAAAGGGGTCCCAACTACCGTGTTGCTGATTCATTTGTGAGATTCATTAATTCCCCATGTATTTATATCATTGTATGTGTTTGTTTTAACATTTGGTAGGTTTAAAATGTTATCTTTCTGCATGCATGCAAGCTAATATTCATCAATTTCTAGACCGACAGGAACACTAAAGTAACATATCCCATCCATGATTAATTACACTTTGATACCTATGAAATTGCAACATGGCACCCTGATCACTGCCACCCCCAGAAAATCATATGGTGCACATAACATGAGCCCCTCGTAATCATGGGGACATTTCCTAACCACCCCAACACTGACTAGCAAAGAATTACTGGTTTGCTTAATGGATTGTCTTCAAAGTCATTTGCGAAGATGCTTGCAAAGCATCTTGGGCCAGATCACATAAACTGAACTGTTAACAGTTATATTTAGCATACAGTCGCTATAGATTAGCACCATTGTGGATCACATAAAGTTTTTGCCTGTGCAGAAGTTTAGGCAGTGCTAGTTTTGCATTACAAGTGCTATTACTTGACTCATGTTTCCACAAATGTTAGTATAAGTTAGTGTAAATATTTTATTATGGTTCAAATAGTATCATTATTTTAATTTGAGCACAGGTCCTGCACTCCAGACAGACTTTATGACAATTTTAAATGAGCTCGGCACATTAACAATTTTTACAGGCCTGTTAAAATGTACAGATCTCTTGACGTAGCAGGGTTTCACAATGTAGGCATCATATATGCATCAATTACGCATCTGAATTTCATTGTGAACATCTAGCATCTAGATGTATACGTGAGCATAATTACATCATTTTACTGCATATTTATGTACTCCACTGAACAATTGTATCATCCATGCTGTAACTTGGCTCAATCATTGCTCTATATCCATTATAGTTAGGGATGTTTGTTTTACTCTGCATAATGTCATATGTATTTAAGTTTACCATGTACCCCTTTTGGGGCTATGACTTTGATCAATTGAAAACTTATGCTGATTCGACCATCCAAGTTTAAGAATTGCCAAAATGATAGATTTTTTAATTTTAAAGTAAATATGAATGTGTATAGTATTCCATCGCAGAAAGAACTATGCTGTGAATTAGACGGTCCATTACCGACACGTACTTGAGTACAAAAGGAGGCATCTTTACACTACCCACACACTCTACAGAAATAGCGATTGTGGACCACATATACTATCTTGACCAGAACTTCTGTCCACGTGAAGGCGTTAAGATACAGCCACGGTACATCCTCACATCGATTGAATGCGTCTATTAGTTACCATAGCAACACATTGACACATTTTGCTTCACGGCACGCTACACGACATCAGCACGCTCAATACTTCTAACGCGGTAGTCATAGTAACTTATATAGACAACTGTTAGCCGCCGCTCGCTAGAAGCTACGTGCTACGAGGACGACATACATATCTATTTTACAGGAATCAGTAAGTGACATTGATCCTAGTACCATGGAATATTTTAAACTGTACACGCATTCACTCGAGTTTAACATGATCTCCCCTCATTACAGACATCAGAAGGAGGAGTGCTCTATCAGGCGTCCCATTTTGGCACAGATGCAGGCTTTACCTTTAGCTGCATACAACCCTCTACTATTCGGACAAGACTTACAGTAAGCACCTTTTTTGTACAAAGTCACTATTCTTGAGTTAAACGGAGACAGAGCACCTTTAATGACACAAATTTTCGATTTCTCCATTTAGAATATGGACCGCATATGCATCTATTAAGACGTTATTATTTATTGCTGATCCAGGGTGGATGGGATTATTCAGCAGACTCATTTTAGTAGGGTGAGCAATCAGCCTTTGTGTGGGCTTTTTTCTTTTTTGATAGTACATCAATACACGGTGACCCTTATGTTTTATCCTTCTAGCTAGACTGTGGATATAAGTATTCCCATGTACAAGCAAATATATGGCTCAGAGAGCCGAGATGGAATGAAGGTAACTTATTTGATCTACACTATGCATAGCAGACAGTTTATGCAAAAGTAATAATCTTCACACTGTATACATATTTGAACTGATTGTGTTCTATTATATGTCATATTATAGATACATGAGGATTTCTTCAATGGAGTAATTTTGATCCCCTGATGTAGAGCTTGAGAACTCGAAACTTTTTAGGCATTGTTATAATAAAGGAAGAAACAAATTAATGGACATTGCAAGATATATGACTATATTTGAATGGTGAAACAATGACTATTATTATAAAATGAAATGTTGGATACATGATTTGAGTATGAAATCATATTGACTTTTCTACATTTACTTGTCTACAGTTGCTTTGAACTGTTTAATCTCTACATAATTGTTTGGCTATCTTAGCCACTGATGGTGTTCAGGGGACGGGAGTTCCCCTATTGAGGGAACTTTGTATGTTTTCTTTTATGTTGGCGAATCATGTGCTAGGAATGTATTTTCTCCCCTGCACCTCAAGACAATCCAGTACCTTGATTGAAGTCATCTCCTACAATTCTATAAATTCTCATTTACCTAGCGTGCTGTGTTCACCCACTATGTGATTGTCTTTTACCCCGAGGGGGTGGCACATTTCTAACACCAGCGCCTATTCACGTTAATATGTCATTTTCTAAAATCAACTCTTTAACCAACAAAGCAGTAACTACGCTTGCATTCAGTGAGGATGAAGCTAACAATATTTTAGCACTAATAGCAGATGTGGACAGGGACACTACCTCTGCAGAACACCCAGATCAAATAGCAATACAATTGGAACGTCTAATCAGGAGAAAAATCTCCCAAAAACTCCACGCTACGACTTTGGCACAATACTATACAGTGAAGAGAATCCCAAGAGGACTCAGGGTCTATCTAAAACCTACTCTCTGCAAGGAAAACAAAGAGTTTATAAAACGTTGGGACCAGATAATTAATAAATATTCACTTGACCTGATTTTATTGATGATTGAAGAACTTTCTAAATCCCTGACTACCATTCATCAGGAAATTGACAAAATGAAAGAACAATTGCTTATACTACAGTCAGAGGAGGACTTGAACAAGACACTGGAGGAAGTCAATCGGAAGCTTGAGAGCTATAAACAAGACACAGAACAAAGAAAAATCTGAAAATTCAGACACAACATATTAGACTATGCCAGGGACATTGTCTATACTTGGCAGGAGTTCTATAATTCATCTAGACAAGCACCCATAAGAACAAGACCCAAACAACTGATGAATCCTGACTGCGAAACAACTGACAGCAGCGAAGTTAATAGCAGTGAGTTGAATAATCTCCCCAGGAATCCCACACTGATTGGAGATAAAAATCAACCAAACATTGATACCCAACCAGGCCATAACTCAGTAACACCCAAAACAATTCCGGAGCCTTTTTTTAGAAGAAGGAAGACCCAAAGAGGTCAGAAGAAATCAAAGAACACGCAACAAATAAAGGAATCCATTGTAGTTAACATATTTACTAAACCTCTTACCATGACACACTTAGATACATTGAATCTGGGCTTATCCTACATTTCAACAGTTAACAGCACTAGTTTTGAAGAGGAAATTAACCTCTTTAAACTAGAAAGGAAGATGGATCTAAAGGTCTTCTTTGACTCATTAAGTCATCAACATCATCATTGCCACAATTGGAATCCAATGAATACTTGGAATTGAAGCCTAACAGCTCCATCCATCCACAAGTGAATAATTCCATAATTAACATGTTTAAACTTCAAACCACTAAAGATTTGAGAAGAATCAAATGTAATCCACATATGCACAACAATCTCAGAAGGCACCAAATTAGACAGATCAAGGAGCTAGCAGAAGATCAATCGATTACCTTCAGGCAAAGGTGGAGAATTAGTTGTAATGGATACTTCATTCTATTACCATGGTTGTATGGAGTTACTAGCGGATATGAGAACTTATCTGGAACTAGAACAAGATCTGATTGAAACAGTGACGCCAGTCATCATGGAGACCATAGCCAAAGCCATAGAGTTGGAATGGATTACCCCTAAAACTGGGGAATTTCTGATTAATAAACATCCTATCACTCCAGTGTTCTACGCTCTCCCCAAAATCCACAAGAACCCCACCAATCCCCCCTTCAGATCAATAGTAGTGGGTACTGAGAGTATCTTTAACCCACTGGTGAGTTACCTAGAAAAAGCCTTACAACTGTTCATCCAGGATACATCAATGTACCTCAAGGATACTACTCACTTGTTACAAATATTTGGTGCTATACATCATTTTGAACCTAAGATGAACGTATTCTTACTAGCTGTCACTAGCCTCTATACATTGATTCCGCACGGGTAGGGTATCGAAGCATTGGAATGGTTTTTATTGAACAACAAGTTGATTAAAACCCACAAGACATATGCCATTGAACTGATGACCATCATACTTTACAACAACTATTTTTGCTTTGAAGGTGAATATGTATTAAAGATCGCAGGGACCTCTATGGATTCACCTGTTGCACCCACATATGCCAACATCTATATGTATTATTTTGAAAAAAATGACATCTTACACAAAAACATTTGGAGCCATAATTGGACTACCTGGAGAAGGTATATCGACAATGTTTTTGCCATATGGATGGGCACTAGAGAAGTACTCCAAGAATTCTACAAATACCTGCATGGCTGTAATGAGAATCTCAAATTCACACTTGAAATAGGGGACCCAGATTTACATTGCCTCAACGTACTAGTGACATTGAATGGGCAAGACCTTTCCACAACCATCTACAGAAAACCAACTGACATGAACAACACCTTACATTTAAACAGTTTTCACCCTAAGCATCTTAACGACAGTTTACCATACAGTCAATTCCTTAGGCTCAAGAGGATAATTTCAGACACTAATACACTCACAAAGGAATATGACTGCATGTCAGCCAGGTTTAAAACTAGGGGGTATCCACAGAATACTCTCCAAGAAGCGAGAACTAGGGTAGAAATACCCCAACTGAGGGATCTCCTACAAACGAAACCTAAGAAGGAAAGCAACAGATTGATCCATACATTGAAATTCTCTTCCCAGAGTTATCAAGTAGCTAGCACCATCAAAACACATTGGAATTACATTAAGCTTGATCCATATCTCAGCAGACTGTTTCCTGAACCGCCAATGATGACTTACAAAAGAGGAAGGAATTTGAGGGATTCACTGATTAAAGCAGAGCGAATATGAAAACCTCTAAAACAAGAACTTTGCCAACAGAAAGCTGGAACCTATCCCTGCCTTAATTGCCTGAATTACTCTAATGTGATCAAAGGAGATAGCATATGACACCCGAAGATGGGTAAAAGAATCAAATTGAAGGTTTTCACTACTTGTAACACAAGGAATGTCATGTATGCTTTAAGATGCCCCTGTAGTAAATACTACATTGGACAGACCAGCAGACATGCTAAAGATAGGTGGACGGAGTATAAATCGAACATCCGGATGGAGAACGTCAAATCACCAGTGTATCGACACTTCAAAGAAGCTAGACATTCTGTGGCTCAGATGAGATGCGTCATTTTAAGTAGTACATCCTCTATCGAAGGGAGGAGACCTCTCCAAACAACTCACACAGAGGGAATTATTTTGGATTTACAGGTTAAACTCCATGAGCCCCCTTGGGATAAACGAGGAGTTCTACCTGGGAGCATACCTGGGAATACAACTATATGTGACAAGGTGCAATACCGCAGTACTGACCCAGTAGATACTAACCAAAAGTTTAGGCTTAATGAGATGAGCATACTGAATTATTCTTCAGGCTATTTAAAAATGATTGACCAATTAGACCCTAGGAGCCTCCTGGGATGTGACCAGTGAATTGCGCTAGATGTAACAAGGTGGACTGCTCTAGCACTGACCCACTTACCACAGACTTTATACTGAGATTTAATGAGCTCTGCATATTACAGATTTATACAGGCCCGTTCAAATGAACCGATCACTTGATGTAGCAGGTTTTCACAATTCTGGCATCATGTATGCATCAATTACGCATCTGAATTTTGTTGTAATCATCTAGGATCTAGATGTATACGTGAGCATAATTATATCCTTTTACTGCATATTCATGCACTCCACTGAACAATTCTATCAGCCATTCTGTAAGTTGGTTCAATCATGACTCTATATCCATTGTAGTTATAGATGTTTGTTTTACTGTGTATAATGTCATATGTATATTAAGTTTACATGTTAACGCTTTTGGGGCTATGACTTTGAACAATTGAACACTTATGCTGATTCGACATACAAGTTTAAGCATTGCCAAATTGATATATTTTTGAATGTGGGTATAGACATGCATTCGCACTGTTTGTAAGGATGAAGAAAAGATGAATGTGTATAGTATTCCATTGCAGAACTATGCTGTGAATTAGATGGTTCATTACCAACACAAACTTGAGTACAACAGGAGACCTCTTTACGAGGCCCAAACACTCTACTGAAATAGTGAGTGTGGACCACATATACTATCTTGACCAGGAATTCTGTCCACGTGAAGGCGTTTAGATACAGCCACAGTACATCCTCACAGCGATCGAACAAATCTATTAGTTACCATAGTAACATGTTGACACATTTTGCCTCACGGCACGCTACACGACATCAGCACGTTCGATGCTTCTAATGTAGTAGTCATAGCAACTTATATAGACAACCGTTTGCAGCCACTCGCTAAAGGCTACATGCTCCGAGGACGACATACATATCTATTTCACAGGAATCAGTAAGTGACATCGATCCTAGTACCATGGTATATTTTAAACTGTACATGCATTAACTCGAGTTTAACAAGGGCTCCCCTCATTGCAGACATCAGAGGAAGGAGCGCTCTATCGGGCGTCCCATTTTAGCACAGCCACGGACGCGAGCTTAACCTTTAGCTGCATACAAGCATCTACTATTTGGAGAAGACTTACAGTAAGCCCCTTTTTGTATACAACATCACTATTCTTGATTTATACAGAGACACAGCACCTTTACTGACACGTACTTTCAATTTCTCCATTTAAAATATGCACCGCATATGCATCTATTAAGACGTTACTATTTAGTGCAGATCCAGGGTGGATTGGATTATTCAGCAGACTCATCTTAGTAGGGTGAGCAATCAGCCTTTGTGTGGGCTTTTTTCCTTTTTGGTAATACATCAACACACAGTGACCCTTATGTTTTATCCTTGTAGATAGATTGTGAATAGTATTCCCATGTATATGAAGTATTCCCATGTATGAGCAAATATATGGCTCAGAGAGCCGAGATGGAATGAAGGTAACTCTACACTATGTATAGCAGACAGTTTATGCAAAAGTAATAATCTTCACAATGTATACATATTTGAACTGATTGGGTTCAATTATGTGTCCTATTATAGATACATGTGTCAGGAAGGGCCTGAGGGTAGAGGCGTGCCCACTAAGCTAAAGGGAGAAAGGCTCACACGAAGCTGGACTACAAGGAGTCCTGTAGACAAGAAAGGATAGGCAACACAGGCTGTGAACAAAAAGGGGCAGGGAATACAAAGATACAAACACGCTGGGTTCCCTCTTGGGGTGTATGCAGAATGGGGAAAGAGTGTTCCATGGACCTTAGGAAACTCCAGCCTTCTGCACAGATTGCTATTACAGGGGCCCCCTCTGTATGCTCATGGCTGGGAGCAACAGCAGTGGGTGTCTGTACCTGAACCCTAAGGCACGAACAAGGTAACAGTACTCACAAGACTGAAGCCTGTACAGGTCCAGCAGGAACCGAACAATGACTGCTTCCTCAAACAGGAACCAGTACACTGTAAACAATGGCACGAAGTACAACACTGAAACGTGACAAGGGAAGGGGCAGAGATTGCCTGCTGGAATCCAACAGTCAAACTCTGTACATAGGATTTACATAAAACACAAGTGAAGACGAGAACAGAAATATCCAGGGAAAAGGAAGTCAAAGAGAGCAAGGTTCAGAGCAGAGAACCGGAAGAAAGGAAGGGCAGAACCTAGTATCTAAATGCAGGGAATGGCGACCGGAAACTGTACACAGGAATCAAGAACAGTAACTCAGGGCTGGAAAGACAAGAGAAGGCTAGCAGAGGGAAATTAAGGAAACAGTATAACTGAAGTGGAAAACCAAAAGGGAGGACTGAAGACTCAAGGAAGACAAGGACAGGAATCATGAACAGAGGGCTTTATATAAGAAAGGGATCAAGCGGACTGTAGCCAGGGAACAGAGGGCTGCAACAAGGAAGAGAGCAAGGGGGCTGTAGCCAGGGAACAGAGCAGGGCTGCAGTATGCAAGGCACAGAAGTGCAAGCAAAAGGCAGGAGAGAGAGGGCTGAGAAGCAGGGCAGCAAGGCAGGAAGCACAGGGCTCCGGAACACGAGCAGGAACTTGAAGCCACAGGACACAGCAAATATCCAAGGAACAGGGCAACAAAGGGCTGCCCTCAAGCTCAATGCAAGAGGCCTGTGCTCCTGCAGGCAGCTGCTTAAATACTGAGCTGCCCTGTGCTGAAGTAGGCTAATTAGCAGTACCTGGAGAAGTACACCTGAATGTAATTGGCCTCCGCCCTCTCTAGTCCTTGGAAAGCAAAAGCTGCACTGTTCTCTAAGGCTTCTGGGGATCGTATTGCTAGAACTGCTGTATAGGAATAGCCAGGAAATGGGAACCGCCACAATGTGCATTATGGGAAATGTAGTTTGTAAAAGTAAATACGAAAGTTCCAAAGCCTTGTAAATGGAAAGTAAAGACAATAATATGAATAGGTGTTGTTCAGGGAGTATTACGGAAACAATTGAGTCCCAAATATTCCACAATGGGTGCCAATTGGTGCGCCAGTGGCACAATTGTGACAACATGAGGATTTCTTCAATGGACTCATTTTGATCCCCTGATGAAGAGCTTGACAGCTCGAAACGTGTTGGGCTTTGTTATAATAAAAGAAGAAACAAATTAATGGATATTGCAAGATATATGACTCTGGGCCTCATTACAAGTGTTCCGGTCCAGAAACAATGGTGCTGGTAAGCCGACCGGCACTGTTGTTTCTGGACCTGCACACTATGGGTTTGCCTGCCTGAGCCGCTGTTCACGACTGGGCTGACCCTGCTGGGCACAGCAACCATTCCCATAGACTCCCATAGCACTCTATGGGAATGGGGACTTACAAATTACTGGCGCCTGAATTCCAAGACCGCCGGGGTTGTAATCCCCCTGTGTTACTGAGAAGTCAGGCCCCTGTAATCTTTTTCGGGTCCCGCGGCAACCCACCAGTATCACCCGGCAGGGTTACTGCAGGACCCGTAATGAGACCCTTTTTTTGAATGGTGAAACAATTACTATTATTATAAAATGAAATGTTGGATACATGATTAGAGTATGAAATCATAGTGACTTTTCTACATTTACTTGTCTGCATTTGCTTTGAACTGTTTAATCTCTACATAATTGTTTGGCTATCTTAGCCACTGATAGTGTGCAGGAGATGGGAGTTCCCCTATTGAGGGAACTTTGTTTGTTTTCTTGTTTTACTGTATACTAGCTTACCAATATATTTATTTCATGCTGACAGCATGATGTGATCTTACCTGGCTGATTCAGCCCACCATTGCAGGTATTATTACTATTAACACCCTTGGTTTAAGAACGGGTGTGCCGATATCAATGTATTTGGTTCAACTAATGGGCAACGTGCTTGCTGCAACCCATTTGTTGAAGCAAATACTCACTCAAGATGGCTACCAAGGAAATGGAAGGTGGGTCTCCTCTTCCATTGCTGTGGTGGACCCGGAGCAATAAAGTAGGGACTCGGTGGGCAAGAGAAGCAAAAGGTAAGTGGGCAGGGAGGTGACGGAGGGGGGCAGGTGTGAAAATGGGGGCAGGTGGGAGCAGCTTTCAGCTTGCATGGAACATGGCCCCTGACCCAAGCGTCCTGATTGTCTGTGGCCCCCTCTCTGTGTGCTAATAGAGATTAAGTATTGCATTACACACATTCTGTTTGTCTAAGAGGATGTCTACAATGGAATCTGTGTTATAATTATGCATTATAGACCTCACTTGAGGGCTCTTCCAGTTGTTACAGTCTCTGACGATTGAGTTAAATGCCTGAGTGCAGCAAGGGCCTTTAAAGATGTCTACTGGCCCTGAACAACTAGGCCATTGGGCAAGGTCTATAAAGCTACTACTATCCCCCTTGACTACAGTGCAAGTAATGTTTTTGAATTCAGATCACAAACTTGTCAAAGGTTTTCGTGTTCTCCCATATGGTTAGGCCACACACTAAGGTTCTCTGGCTCTTTCACAGGGGGCAGCCTTCCCCTTAAGGTTCTCTGGCTCTTTCAGAGGGCACAGCAGTCCAATAAGATACCCACATTCTCCCAGAGGGTGCAGCCACCCCTTAAGGCTCTTGTTTTTTCAAAGGGCAGAGCCATCTACTACCATTCTCCCACAGGGTGCAGCCACCCCACATGTTTCTCAGGTTTTTGCACAGGTTGCAGCCATCCACTAAGGTTCTCAGCATCTCCCATAGGGTGCATCCACCCCTCACGGTTCCCAGGTTCCCCCACAGTGAGAAGCCACCCCTTAGGGCTATTAGGCTGTTTAGAGGGGGCAGGCCCCCCTTAGACTTACTGGTTATTTCATGGGGCACTGCCAACTAGTAAGGTCCTAAGGTTCTCCGAAAGGGTGCAGTCATCCCTTACAGTTCTCAGGTTCTCCCACAGGGTACAATCACTCCGTAAGGTTCTCTGTTTTTTTCACAGAGTGCAGCAACTTCTTAAGGTTCTTGGATTCTATCACATGGTGCAGTCATCCACTAAAGTTCTCAAGCTCTCCCGCAGAGCATTTCATAAAGTTCTCCAGCTCTGCCATAGATCACTGCCATTCTCGCATTTAGGGGAGTCCCCTTGTGAAGCCAGTCCCTTCCGCATGACTGACTCATTCCATCCCCTCTGCACAACCTCTACAGGAGGAAAGGGTGGTGGAGCTCCATATGTCTCCTCATATTGCCCGCCACAGCTGTGCAGTCCAGATCCCCACAGATAACGGAAAAGGCCTACAATAAAGAGGCAGGATGTCCTCCCAAGTCACATGATGTAGTCAAGTGGGTCCTGTCCAAATATGTGTGCTGTCAATGGTACACCACCCCAAATACTTGTGGGGGCAGCACCAGCAACAAGGGGCCTGTTGCTGGCTACAGTTGCTGGGTCCAATGATGTCAACTGGGCAGGCTGGAGAGGTGCTGGGGTTTGGCCATAGCATGCCTCTTGTTGCTCTCACCACTGCTTGAGGAGCCAATGATGAATGCATGGTCACTAGCATCCTCCAAGGACATGTGAGCCTGGTACAAATTACTGTGTCCCAAGCATATGTTGTTCCTCACTGTCATCACCCCTAGGGCACAGCCCTTGTGCCTTCCTTCCTGGCACCACTGGACCCTCTTACCTCATCACTACACTTAGCAGAAGACCTCTGGCTCCTGCCCCTGATGATCTTCCCTGGTTGCAGACCTAGGGCGCTGCATGCTGTGTAGGTGGGGGTTGAGACTGACGCTCTCCATGACTCCTTTGGGCCATGGCTTGCCACCTCCACCTCATCAAGAGTGGGAAGGGGTCCCTCCTCCATCACCTCTTCCTTTACTTGCCGCTCCCCCTCCCACCTCAAGTAGGTCTACCGCTTGCTGCAGCACCTCAGTAGGCTGGTCCTCCCTCTGATTCTCCTCCTAACAAATCTCTCCCTCATCCTGCTGGATGGACACCACTTTATGTCCTCCTTTATGTCCGCACCCAGTTAGGAGCCTTCCCAAACACCCCCTTCAGGGTGCTTGCTGCAGCTAGCCCCTCCTTCCATATGAGGTACATGCCCTATTGTTCCTCCAATGCCTCTGTGGGGATGTCCATGTAAGGCCCTCCCCTCCCCGTGCATCTGTGGCTCTTGTCACTGCAGGGGGATTCCGCTAATGGTCCTACATTCTCAAACACTCCCGAGGACTCCCCCAAAGCCTCAGCCTCTGCTATCGACTCAGAGGATCAGCAGTGATGTGTTTCCTGGGCCCGCATACCAGTGCCCACAAAGAGTATACCATCCACCCTCCACCTCACCCACCATGAGGGGATCCTCCTCCTGCGAGGATAAAAGCAGCTCTCTCCCCTTCCCCGCATCTCAGCCTTCTTTCCCTTCACCCCGAACATTGCATCCTCTGCACTGTTATAACTGTCACCAATGGAAATGCTGATAATCATGTTGTGCGCTCAATGCTGTGCTCAACCTGAGAACCAAAACGTGTGTAGCCTGAGAACCGGAGCAAGCCCCAGGTGGCCCAGGGGAACACATAATCATACTCTAAACTACAACTAAAAGTAACATACTAATGCAGTACTATTACTTCAATACTTTACGAAAAAATACACAACGAATGACAAATGCACAAAGTGGGAAATGGAAAGAACTTTTATTGTTTTTTTGTGTTTTTATAGGGATATAAATGGGTGCCGGAAAGTTATTCTGGCATTTTTACGTGTTAAATTTGTGTTTGGGCGATGTTTGCATTTTGCTTGCTGTAAAACTCAACACTCTGACTGCTGCTTGGAGGAGTACAGGAAAACAGAGATGAACAGTGGATAAAACTCACTCAACCCTCCACGACTACTAAACCAACTGTGAAACTAATTATAAAGTTGAGACAGGCGCAACTCGACAGGCAGAGGCGTAGGCAGGGTAGGGCCTGAGCGGGCAACGCCCACCCGAAATCAGTAAATGCCCACTCAGCAGTGCCTTGTCTGCCGCATATCAGGAACCATGAGTCTCTCCCTGCTACCTGTTCTCATGGTAGCCCTGAATCATGCTTTTCCCATCTTCATCTTGTATCCTGGCTTGCAAAATTATGTGTTACTACTGACTTCTGCAATTGTATTCACTCTCCCCTCTTGCTTCTCCACTCTTTTGACTGCTAACTCTCTGTTCTCTCCTCCTTTCCCTTCTCCCTTTTCCTATCTCCACTCCTTACTTTCTTCTATGCACTTACTCTATCGGAATTGTCCCTGGACCTAGTATGATAGCAACCTCGTCTGTCTCCTCCTCTCTCCCCTTACTGGTTGTTTCCTCCCCAATCCCCCTCCAGCACTATCTGAAATGTCGTCAGGCCTAATATGATAGTCGCTTGTTTTGTTCCTCCCCTACCTTTCTGCACCCATCTCCCTCACCTCTTGTTTTTTTTCCGGCTCTACCAGAAATGTTGTCAGGCCTAGTACGGTAGTCGCCTGTTTTTTTTCCATTTCCTTCCCACTCTCTCCCTCCCTTCCTTATATATGTTTTAGCACTTGCACTATCTGAAATGTCGTCAGGCTGAGTACGATAGTTAATTTCACATCCTTACTGTTCATGGTCTGTAAGAATGTCATTGTTTTTCCCTTGTTCCCTCCATTGCCTTGAAGCACTTTGAAACACAGTGCGTATAGGCGCTATGTAAATAAACTATCATATCATACCTGATTCCTGCCTGTGCAGGAGCCGCAGGCCTATAGAGCAGCTGATGAGGTAGCGTCGAGGCGAGTCTGGAGGGAAACCGGTAAGGAAAAGAAGGGGTTGCGTTTGTGTGTATGCATTGTATGTGTGTATGTATGAATGCATGTATGAGTGCATGCATGCAAGGGGTTATCTAAGTGTGTGTTTGTATGTATGTATGTATGTATGTATGCGATGGGGTGTGTGTAAGTGCATGTGTCTGAATGAATGCAATGTGAATGGTGTGAATGAGAATGCTATGGGTGCTTGTGTGAATGTCAAATAACCTGTATAGGGTGGGGGGGATGTATAGGCGCTACTGTGGCATGGAAATGTGAGACGTAAAGCCAACATGAGGGAGGGGAGTGGAGGGAATGTTTCCTTACTGTGCATGTTTTTTTTATTTGTTTTACTGGTGTTAAGGTAAAAGGAAACACATGTTCTTCAATAGCAGGGGCCATTTGTGCAGCCTGCAAAGCATTCTTATTTACTGATGCATTACTTTTTCTTACTGCATTAGTGGGCAAATGCAACATTATATGATATGTTATTTATAACACATTTAATACCCAGAGGTTTCTAAGCACAGACTCGGGGATCGAACCTGTGGTGCTCCGTGTTGTCTTGCTTCCAAGGCTTCCAAGGCGAGTAAGTTGCCCCTGAGCTATCCTCCCGAGACTGCTGATTGCTTTCATATGTGGGGAGGGTTGTGTAGCCAGTGGGAATATATTTTCTTACTGTGGCAGGCCAACAGGAGTAGGTTCCTATCTGCGAATACTGACATATATTGGCAGAGCCAGCATAAACATGTTTTGTTATAGTATTATTACTGGTGTTATGGGCAAAGCAAACATGAGTGTGCACAATCAGTATGAAAATGTTTTTACATTTGCAGAGTACTGGTAAATTGTGGGCAAAGGCATTCTAAAAATGTGTTGGAAAATGTGCCTGTGGATTGTTGGTGATTTGTGATCTAATAGATATTTTTTAGGTCTTACCCTGAATATCATTGTAAACTGTGTGTTTTTTTAAACCTAATTTATCACAGAAAGTGTACTGTAAATGCACCATTTTTAATCTATTATTTAGAAAATAATTTTCGACGGGAGAACCACCCTGAGCCCTGCTTGATGGATTTTCGCTCCTACTCTATGCCCAGTTGCTCCTGCGCATTCGGCCAGGGGCAGAACAAGCTTGCTCTCCCCTGAGGGATGTGCCCTGCTACATTAGCTCCAGGCCCCACTTGTTACACAATCCTGGCTATGCCTCTGTCGACAGGTACACCTCATTCTCCTCTTGCAGTAACCTGCACCCAGGCTATACTCTTCAAGAGGGTTGTGAGCTAGGCAAGAAGTATACAACAGTTCCACCAAAAGGTCCTTCTGGGATGGGGAAGGGAAGGTTCTTTCGCTATCCTTGGAGGTCTATATATTCACATCTATGGTAGTGGCCTTTTGGTATGATGTAACCTGATGGAGTTACAGTGTTACCCTTCTTACTCTTATGTCCAAAGATGTTTCAATTAACGGGGTGGTCTAGCACTCTTGTATAGCCAACTTGACATGGTGGATTGGTACATTTCAAGCCTTCTGTAAGGATCCAACCTAGGCTGCTGTGGTCAGTATATTTTCCTGGTGATTCTGCACGAAGTAGGACATGGGGGAAAGAAAGGGTGGAGCACTGAGGAATTTCAAGCTGGTGTGACCCTTACTGGGCTGCATTACTCTCCTAGGCTCCTCTAATTCTGCCCTATGCCATGTCTGCCTATTTCAAAGAATCTCGAATAATCGAATAATGACCACCCTTGTGTGCTTTCCCTCAGAAGGTGTCCTTTGAGGCACGGTTCCTGTCCCTGTCCCTTGGGAGCAGACCCTGTTTCCAGGAGGGTGGCAAGCCTCCCCAGAGAGAACAAAGGGTGTTTTGGAGGTCAATCCAAATGGTCTCTTTTGATTGCAATTCAGTCCCAGTCAGTGAAAACACAGGGGGCCTCATCACAAGTTGGGCGGTAGCCCTTAAGTGTGGCGGTAACGCTATTATTGCCAAATTACTGCCGATCAGACTTGTCTAGAAACATCGTTTGGGGTGAACAAGGGAAATGAGGAGAAGAGAGGAGGAGGGATGGCCACAGGCGGGCAAGGAGTGGAGGGGGAGGAGGTAGAAGAAGAGAGGGTGGACAGGTTGTCCTGAGTTTTAATGATGAAATGAGAAGCCAATGCCGTGCAGAGTGCCTGAGAGGGAACAGGAGAGGTAGAGACTGCAGCAGGGTTGGCCGGCTCCATGCAGGTTTTGAAGAGTTTGGTCGAGTTGATAGATGCCGCAGTGATGCAGGGTTGGATGTGGGGTCTCTTCTTGACGAGGACTGGGAGTCAGTATTGCCTTTGGAGCAGGCGGGAGGCCAGTTTTCACTTGATGCCCTCCACTTCCTCTAAGCCACCCTACACTTGTGTTTAAGGGTGACAAGGTCGGAGTCAAACCAAGAGTTCCACTTGGATTTGGGCTTCAAGCAGCTCCTCATGACAGGGGCAAGGACAGCAAGAGTATTAGACATAGATAGATGAAGGTTAGATAGGGCTGTGTCAGGGTGTGAGTCTGCCAAAGGTGCAGAAACAGGAGCCAAGCAGCTGCGAAAGCCTCAAATGACACATGCTTCATGGGTTGGATGACTGAGAAGGTAGTGGCACTGCTGGGGTTGTCTTGGCCTGAGGTGTAGAGAGAGAGAGAGGTGGGAGGAAAGGAAAGGAGGAAGTGATCAGTCCAGGATAGGTGACCCGTCAGCAAATCGGAAGCCCCTTCTTAGCCAGCGTGACAGTCAAGAATGCACCGTAGATGTCACGTGGGATGAATCTGACTATATTGTCACTTCCTGGTTCTTGCTTCGCTCCAGTGTCTGTATTAGAGCTACTAGCTCAGCAGGTTGTGCTGAGAATTGTGATGGTAAACATGCGCTTACTCCCACCTCGCTTGTCCCGTCCTTCTTTACTCTCACTACTGCCATGCCAGTATGTCGTTTTCCTGAGGTCTGGTCTATTGTTGATGACCAGTCAATGTAAAGCAGTTCTCCCCCCTCAAGTGCGTTCACCTTTACCTCAGGATGTCATCAAGTTTTTCTATGTTTGCGGCACAGTTGTGTACATAGTCATCCTCCTCTATAGGTTCGGCAACAAATGTCACTGGGTTCACAAGTCAGCACCTCACTACTTGGTAGCTGGGTTCGACAGTATCACCACATTTCCAGAAGGTCTTAGTATTGTCAGTGTACTTTTGGGTCTCTCTAGTATTGTGAAGAGAGCATGCTCCACAAAAAGAGTGATGCTTCATCCCATGGTAATACTTGCTGATTTCTCCACTGCAAATGTGGGTACAGTAAGTGCATGCTCGCAAGAGTAGTGTTCTCTCATCACTGGGTGTAGTTTTTTGCTGTAATATGCTAATGGTTTGTGACCCATGTTCGTTTTCTGTGCCAGTACTGGGGTCATTACTACTCCGTTGGAATGTGAGAATAGTAAGATTTGTCTTGATGGTCTGGGATCCCTAACACTGGAGCTGTGCATATTGCTGTCTTCTGCTCCTCAAATGCCTTGGTCATTTCTTCTGTCCACTGAAATGTACCATACCCTCTTTGTGCTTCTTTCAGTGCACTTAACAAGGGTCTGGAGTATGTCCTATGGTCAAATACCCCGGTCCTGCAGTAATTACAGAGGCCCACAAACTGCTGCATTTGTCTTATGGTCATGGGTTTCGGGGTCTTGCGAATTGCCTCTGCTCTTTCTGGTGTCACTTTCAAACCCTCTTGGGATATCAGTTGCACAATATATAGTAGTACCCTGTGACAATAATGTAATTTGGCCTTGTCTTTTACCCCTTTTCTGCGAGTACAGTCAACATGTGCACAGAATCCTTTCTACACTGTGTTTCTGTTTTGCTACAGATTAAGATTTTGTCTACGTATTGTATAACACCTTCTGACTGTACGTTGCCTAAGTCCATCTGGAGGGCCCTGTTGAATTTGGAAGGGGACTCACAGCACCCTTGTGGGAGCCTAGCGTGTTTCAATGTTTTATTTCTATATGGGAAAGAAGTAAAATCTTGTGAGACTGGATTGAGGGGTAAATCCTGTATAAAACGCCACAACCCCCCTGTTGCCTTTTTCACAGGGTACACTGCCCTATTAGAATGCCTTGTTAACTAGGGTTGCAATGGTCTCATAAATATCCTCATCTTCCTCCCTCGATAAAGGGTATTGCTTTGCTCTTGGTAGAATGATTCCTGGCTTAAGTTTTATCTTTACTGCTCCTATTCCCTTCAAAAGCCCCACATCATAGGGACTTGTGGTCCATAAAACGGTGGGGACCTTGGCCCAGTCTTCCTCAGGAAATGACAGCGGTTCTTGTAGCATCATCACCATTCTCTGTGGGACCTCTCTGTAGTGTATTTTCACCCAATATGTAATGCTAATGTCAAATTCCATCTCGTGATCTGAGCGGTTGTCATTGAAGAATTCTTCATCAGTGATCGTTGTTAGCGTGTACCCTTCTCCCACTGCAATCAATGAGCTCCATACCCGTCCGTTGTTATCTGTGCCGTGTACTGTTATTCTGTTTTCCTCCACTATCACTGCCACTAGTTCTAGTGGGATCACTTTCCCCTCTGGCTCGTCTAATGGTAGTTCTGGTCTAAACAGGTACTCATTTGGAAGTCTCCATACCTTTCCGTCGACCGCCAGGAGCCATGCTATTATTTTCTCTGATCCATATTGGAATAGCTCTCCATCTGCTGGTACCCCCTCTGTACCGTGCGTCCGCAATAAGCTTGAATAATTTCCATCACATTTAGGAGGTAAATCCCAGGTGTGTAACACACTATCCTTGGCCAGTGAAGGAGATGGTCATGTTAAGTTTGCTCATAATGTCTCTTCCCATTATGTTTACTGGTTATTATCGGGAATACAACAGCTAAGTCGTGCTCCCCTCTATAAAGTGTAAGATTGTCTGTAAAAGGAACCAAATCTGTCACCCCAGAAAATCCCTGTGCATTCATGGTGCTGCCTGACATTGAATACCTTCCCTCCCGCATGCAGGATCTAGTTGCCCCTGTGCCTACAAGAAAGGAGAAGGTCTTGTCACCTATCGTCACCCCTATATGTGGTTCCTCTGCCGGATTGGGTGTAATTGATAGGATGGAACACACCAGGTCCATCTGTGGGCTGTCCTATTGTGGGTACAATGGCATTCTCTTTCCAGTGAATGGGTTGCCCCCACCACAAACACCCCTCCCAAATTTCGAATTCCCATGGAGTCTGTGCGTGTCAGCGTCCCATCGTTTTGCTGTGCTGTGTGTGGTGACTGCACATTATTTTGCATCTGCAGTGCAGTTGGTGCCTGTGGGTATGGTTGTGTGGGTGCCTGCATCTGGGGTGTCTGTGTCATGGGTTGGTATGCTGGCGGATATGCGTCCGATGTCTACACTTGTCGTTGTGTTTGGTCCTAAGCATATTACTCAGCCTGTTCTCCCTGATATGTGGGTTGATATTGACTCCCCCCATTGTGTTGCATTCCCCCACTGCTCCAACACACTCTGGTAATGTGTCTAATGTGTCCTATTTGTTCACATACCCAGCACTGGGGTGATCCACCCGTTGGCCTCTGATGCCCTCCTATAAATCCTGCGTGGCCATGCTGTATCGGGTGCACGTACCATCGGCCTCTAGGTGGACCCCCCCTTCCTCTGAACACGTGATATGCACCACCCCACCCCGTGAAACCTCCCCTTGTGGGTGCGGCAGTCTGTACTGCGCATGCACATCCCCTTGTCCTTCTGTACTCGTTAACATTACCCCTTCCATTGTGTATTTTGATAACTTCGTCTGCACTAACTTTGCCTCTTCCTGCTTTCTTTCCTTGCACTTCCTTCTTGCATTTTCTTGCATTAGCCTACAATAGCGTACTATAGTGAGCTGAATTTGGGACCACGGTTTGGCTTCCACCCCCACTAACCTCTTGTGCTGCCTTTGCACCTGCTCAGGCAAAACCTGACATGATATATGATAGGATAATCCTACTGTCTTGTCCCACAGTTCTCACATTTCAAGTCTCCATTTCTGTGGAATAGCTTGAATGTACTGCAATGGGTCTTCATCTGCCCCCATTTTGCATGCTATAATCGAGCTAATGTCTGAAGTGTCTCGGTATTGTAACACGTAGAGCATGCCACATGGCCGCTCATCAGTTGTTAAACGGTGAACTGTTGTGCGCCGTGTTCTGGGTGGTTACTCCTGGTTAGCCAGACCTTTTCCATATGTCGTCGGCAACCTCCCATGGAATCGCAGAAAGTAAACTTTTCATATCCCCCACCACTAGTGTTGTGCCTGCTGTTATCCTTTCTATCTTGCATATCCATTTCCCTGCACCCGCGGTCAATAAGGGTAACTTACTCCTCAAGTTGTATTGAGGTTGCCCTGAGGTTGCCCCCTCCCTTCTCCAATAAAGGGAATTGTGTCAGTCAGGTCTTCTCACCCTGTCTCCCGATGTGTTGGGTGGCGTGAACGCACTCGCCAATTCTCCCCTCCTCTGTGCTGGAAGGTCCCTGAGCCTTTTACATATATGGAGTAATGCTATCTGCACTGCACAATAGAGCCCTAGAGTGATGTGCCCTCTCATTCTTGTCACCCTGTAGTCCACCCATGTCCTTGTCAGCTTCCTGTATCATGTCTCGGTCAAGGCTCTCCTTTATAGGCCGGTGGGCAGGTTGCCCCATTTCCTCTTCCTCACTCCCTACTAAGTCATCGTCCAAACCGGTATCTCCACCATTGCTGTCGATATTATCTTGGAAGCTTAGCCTTCTAAATCCGTGATCGTAAAAACGTTCTGCACCTCCTCGTCTTCTCTGAGTCCTATACACAAACCTCACTGGTGACATCACCTCATTAATGTGTAAGGATAAAGAAACAGAATCGCTGATACCCGCATACTCACAACGTTGACCAAAAAAAGTCCCAATGACACGAGACCCCGAAACAATTCAAAGCAACATATATCCACGGCTGTCTTTCTGCCTCCTAACAGGTGATATCAATATTTCACGTGTGGTCAATCTGTACCTTCAGCATCGACTTGTAGACAAAACACTGCCACAAGACTTAATGAGAAGAACACGTTACGCGATTCAAGCTAGCTTCATCTGCTAAGACCTATATACAGAGGGATACCGTCATCCATGACCCGAGCTACAACACCCAAACCTACAGAAAATCCAATATTTACATAACTTCTGTCATCCGTACCCTTGAGTCAATCGTCTAGAACAACCGCTGCAACTGATCACCTCAAGATAAAATGTTGCCTAACCACAAACAATTAACATCCACTTCTGCGTCCTACCATCCAATACTCAATACCACCCCACACCCAACATCTGTTCACTACATCCCCTAGTTGCCGTATGGCTGAGTCTGTACTTACACTCCATTATCCATTGATGCCGCTCGGTCACTGGCTCTCCCCAAATCTGCCATTCCGCCCTTCTGTTCTGCTGGGCATCCCACAGACAGTGGGCAGGATTTACTTCAAGGTGACTCCTGACAGCTTCTTCACAGGGTGCATCTTCCATGTGGTTCTCATTTTCCGTGGGTCACCGCACAGCCCCCCAGGTGTTGCGACGGAAAAGATGGCTCAGGCCAATCAAACGTAGCAGAACCATCCTCTGCTACCACTTTGTATAGTATGGCAGAAGTGCGGGGTTCGCACCACAAAATTACAGTTTAGCAGAGTACCCAAGGCACATTAAACACTCCCCTGGCAATGACAGAGGACTCAGCCATGGGGCAAGTTAGAACTGTCCTTTATTGTTCCAAACATGCAGGGATCATACAGGAAATAACAGAATCTCTGGCAATCACAGCTCCTAAACCTGCATCACAAGCTTATATCCTGTATTTATGTCACAATTCCAAACCCTTCCCAAAAAACCTTTGGGTAACTCAGGTATTAACACCTATAGAGATCCCATATGAGTTATTCAATTGGTCTTCCCATGTCATGTGGGTTCACCTGAGACTTCCCCAAAAACTATTACATTGTTGCAGGGTAACATTACTACCATTGGCCCTTGCATCCTCACACACCACCCCAGGATTTGAGCATTGTGATTGGCTGGAGCGGGTCTCCCCAGGCCTCGGACCCTGTTCTGCTCACAGCACTCAGTGTACCTTTTCAAGGTAATGATAAAGATGGTGTGTCCCCATTGTTGCCACAGATATAGGCACCTAGCCTGCGGGTTGCAATGTTCGGTGGACAACACATGTATCAATTCTGTGTGTCTTCACTGGGAACAGTTCTGCTTCTCACCACGAGTATAAGGCCATTGGCTGGCTCGGCTGAATCATGTGGGAGAGGACCACAAAATTGAGCTTTTCGATATGCAATTAGTGAGGATTTTATTCTGTCAATTTGCAGGTGGCACCCTGCCCTGGGAGCCAAAAATGTTCCCCCACCCTTGTTCTTGGCTGCAAGCACTGGCGCTGTGCTTGCAGCCAAGAGATGAAGAGATGCAATATATAGGGAGATCATAGAATTACTGTACTGAATTCACATGAAGCCACAGGCCTCCAATTTGGGAAGAAGAGATGCAGACATCTCTTCTTCCCAAATTGGAGGCCTGTGGCTTCATGTGAATTCAGTACAGTAATTCTATGATCTCCCTATATATTGTATTTTTTTCTTTAGAGGTTAGTAGTACTCGAGCCCTTCCAGGTTCCCTATATGTTATTTTAGCTCCATATGGTAAGTTGCAATAAAGCAGCTGCAAGCTTGCTTTATGTGAATTTTCCGTTCTTGCATTTCTGCATTTGGCTAATGAAAAAGAAAGGAGTCTGACAATATGTATATGTATTGTCCTCCATATACAGAATGGTGTGTGTATGTTCTTCATGTGTGTATGTGTGTCTGTGTAACTTCGTGCAGGGAAGCGAGTTTACTTTGTGACTAATGCTGCTATGTCATGTTGTCAGTAATGACCTCCTCACGGCTGGACATTTATCATTGGTCAACCTGGTCCAGTGATGAGGCACCTGTATCCGCAAAGAAATCAACTGGATAGGATTTTAACGGTTGTCTAAGTGAGTATCTGTTCCCATACGTGGAATACACTGGTACACCTGCGGGTTGGCCAAACAGTGACTGGCACCTCTCATTTCTCATCCTTCGGACTGACATACGCATAGGGGACACAGTGCCATCCGGGGAACCCTCTCTTCTGGACTGAGAGGGCAGAGCATGGGGTCCTCAAACTATTGGAACTGCGAGAAGTGTGGACATTTTTCGAGAGAATGCAGGAGCAGGCCATGGCCCTGGTATAACAAGTACAATACTTATCACCCACCATCCCAGAACACACGGCAGAGGCAGACACCAATAATGACCTCCAAATCCTATGAAATACACCAAGCGTATACATAGCTCCCACCCCAGCCTGCGGGAGTGTACCCTCAGCAATACCAACCACAACACCAGTACACACAGCAGTAGTGCCTGCAGCAATAGTACCCATAACAAACAATGCCCCAGCACGGAAATGGAAACATGCAAGCACACAACAAAGTGCCCAACTGCTCCATAGTGCCATAACGAGGGGTGAGTGTGATTGGAAACAACCCTTTCACATTCCAAGGGCTGAACATCTACCCAGATTAGGACAGCCCACAGAGAGCACTTACATGCCCATTCTCATCTATGACAGTTCAGCCAGACGAGGAACCCTTGGTGGGTGCAGAGATCAGAAATGTAGATGAGCAGTTACATGCATCTGCAGGAACTCCCGCCCCCCCTACCTCCTATATGTTGGAATCCTGAGATTGTGCCATGCTTAACACCAGCTGTTGTGACCATACCACAGCGAGTAATCGAAAGAACGTACCCACTGAGACAGCCCTATCGAATGTATCCCCAAAGAGATGATAATCTGATGGAGGAACTCCCTGAAGGAATATGAAAAAAAACAAAAAGAGGAGCTAGTGATGTCACAAGAGACAAGCTTAATGCACTGAGAAAACTGGCTGCAGAGAATATATGGATCTTGCAGAAACTGATGACGAAGTTAAGAATCGAGTAAACTTTCATATGCGAAAAGAAGATTGCACGTGTGCAAAGTGCTGCGGAAAATGCAAGCCGTTAACTAACTGTACAGATGCTTTAATGCAAGTAGATTAAGTAATTTTAGACGCTGGCTATATGTAGGGAATAGACTGCGGGCGAAGCCGCCATTGTATATAAACTGGACATCGGTGTCATGAATTTAGTAAGCCAGGACCCATGGAGAGAAAAGGTGAGAATTGTGTTGCAGCAAGAATAAGCTGAGATTGTGGAAACAAATGGCGAGGCTGTCTGGCCTGGTATCAAAGCTGAAGCAGCCAAGGTCAGTTATCTATTCTTGAAGGCAGTGAATGTGTGAAGCTGAATCATCCCTTGTTAAGCTGCAGAGAAAGAACACCAAGTGTGCCAAGTTTAATTCATTTAAGACATTTAAATGCTGCAAAATGGACCAAATTGTGGTCTCCTTTCACGTGAGCCATGGATGGAAACAGAGTTCAGCGTGGAGTCCTAGAACAGCGATAGTGAGTGCTCGCACTCCCATATATTCCCAGAGACAAGAATACTTTGCAAGGCCAAGTTCAAAGACAATCTTCATGGCAGAATGCATGGGTGATGAGAGATGTTGGGCTAATTGGGTGGGGAGGTAAAGTTAAGTCCATCTCCTGGCACCTAGATCTGAGTTTACGTGCTGCTAAGCTAACTGAATGTTCCAGAAATGGCACAAGCATGCCATCCAATTATAGAGGGCAGTATAACGAAGGGCCTTATAGTTTGAAGACCAATGATAATCTGTGTACTTAATAGTGTTGAAGATGACAAGTGTTAGAAGTAGGCATAAGTTGTCCACCTAACAGTAGATAGCCAATCACAATCCCAGCCCTTATAGAAAGTATACTACTGTAGAGGAGCAGCTGCATGCCTCTGCAGGAAATCCCACCCCCTAGCTCCTATATGTTGGAAGCCTGAGATTGTGCCATGCTTGACACCAGCTGTTGTGACCAACCGCGTCGAGTATTCGAAAGAAGGTATCCTCTGAGAAAAACCTATCAAATGTATCCCTGAAGAGATGATAATCTGAGGGATGAACTACCAGAAGGAATATGAAAAAGAGTGAAAGAGAAGCTGGTGATGTCACAAGAGACAAGGTGCAAAGAAAGAACAACAAACGTGGCAAGTTTTATTCATTTAAGACATTTAAATACTGCAAAATTGACCAAATCGTGGTCTCCTGTCACGTGAGCCAAGAATGGAAATAGAGTTGAGTGTGGAGTCCTAGAACGGCAAAAGTGCGTGCTTGCACTCCCATATATTCCCAGAGACAATGGGCCTCATTACGAGTCCGCCTCCATGACAGCCGGAATCACTGGGGCATTACAACCCCGGTGACCCAGTAATTCCGGAGGCAGAATTCTGTAAATCCCCATTCCCATGGGGATGGGGACCATGGAAACACTGGTTCCATCTATGACAGAGCCAGTGTTTCCATGTCTGCCTGCAGGCGGGTGGTGTTAATCCCGCCAGGAGTGACACCTCCCGCCTGCAGGACTCTGTATCAGCCAGACAATCTTCATGGCAGAAGGCATGGGTGATGAGAGATGTTGGGCTAATTGGGTGGTGAGGTAAAGTCAAGTCCACCTCCTGCCACCTGGATATGAGCTTAAGCACTGCTAAGTGAACCAAATGTTCCAGACATGGCACGAGCATGCCAACCATTTATTCAGGGCTGTATAATGAAGGGCCTCATAGTTTGAAGACCAATGAAATACTGTGTACTTAATAGTGTTGAAGATTACATGTTTTAGAGGTAGGCATGAGTTGTCCACCTAACAGTAGATAGCCAATCACAATCCCAGCTCTTATAGAAAGTATACTTAGATGTTCCCCTTGAACGTACCACAATCCCTCCTAGGTTTTTCTTATTTGCCACCTAGTATGACATCACGTCTGACGTATTTATCGCATATAAGGATGTTTTCATGAGAAATGCGCAGAGAGGTTGAGTGACCATTGTAACTCCCTGTTTTAGATAATTGTTAATAAAACATCACCTTTGCCATCTTCCTAAATTGGTTCAATTATTTGGTGTCAGAGTTATTCTGCATCCCATCCATTGCATGCACAATACCCAAAGGGCCATATTGCTCACTTAGATGTTTTCCTGAACGTATCGCAATCCCGCATAGGTTTTTCATATTTGCCACGTAGTATGACGTCACGTCTGATGTATTTTTTGCATACAAGGATGCTTTTATGAGAAATGCACTGTGAGTTCAAGCGAACGTCTGTTGATGTCCGTTGTAACGCCCTGTTTTAGATAATTGTTGATAAAACAGCATCTTTGCCATCTTCCAGAGTTGGTTTGATTATTTGGTGTCAGAGTTATTCTGCATCCCCATCCATTGCATGCACGATATACAAAGGGCCATATGCTCAGAAACAAACACTTAATTTTTATGATCAAGACGCGTACCACAAAATCGTGCATCAGCGAGAGAGACTTCCCGTTTTCGGGCCACACTCTTGACACACAGGGCTTCTCTGGGGCTGTCTCCATGGTTACATACACTAAAGAGGTTGACATGAAAATGGGGGGGAAGGTGGTGCGGGGCCTTTACTATATTAGGAAGGTATTACCCAAATTGTTTGTTTACAATTGTTCGAATGAACAATTGACCGAATTTAAATGGTCACAATTGACCTTTTCACATTTGACCGTATATATATAGATATATATATATATATCTCGGTTTGTTAATATATGTATATATATAAATGGGTTTTGGGGGGTTTGGTGTTGGGTGAGGGGGTTGCGGGGGGTTCCCCCCCACATATATGTTACAATTGAAAAGGTCAATTGTAATTCGAACAGTTGTAAAACAAACAATTTGTATACAACCATTAGGAAAGCTTGCCAGTGAACTTGCTTGGCAGGGATCTGCTAACCAAGCTCAACATGATGATATCATTCACAGACAGTGGCATAGTTTGTGCAATGCCAGGGATGGCCGCCATCAGAGCAATGTTAATTATTCATGCAAAGGGAGGAGAGGTGGTGGTTCATGGTATCCCCATAGATCCGGACATGTTTGTGTACGGAATCACAGTGCTTGTGGACATGGTGTCTCAGATTGACAAAGGGTGTTGGCGAGTGCCCACAGACTTTATTTTCCATCCTGTTGTGTCCCCTGAAATGGCAGCAGGTACAATACTGTCCCTAGATTTACAAGTATCAGTGGTTTCAGCAAAGAAGTGTGTTGTTGTAGGGACTGGCCAGGACGGATGCGAGTGGTGCACAGCATTTTGCATTGACCCAACTGTACCTCTGAAGGAGGTGACTGACGCAGAATTGTTCGAGGGGGAGGAGGATGACATTCCCAAAGCAAGGTATAGCCCACCTAGTCTCCTGGAACAGAAGGGAGATCCTCTTTGGTGCTGGGTCAGCGACAATTGACCAGGACACAAGTATCATGAATACTGGTGTAGCAGTGGTATGCCTAGTGGACAGTGAATATAAGACATTCATCTTAAAAGAAGAAAAACAGTTGTGGGTAAAAAGAGGATGCACGCAGTCCCCTACTGACTTGTTGTGCAGACAGGAATGTACAGGAAAAGCAGTGATGCCCCACGAGTTGTTGATAATAGCATTTGATCAGCTCCATCACCCCTGACACACCTCCAAACAGCACACTGCTGCTGACATACAAGAGGACTGGTTCATTCCAAACATCCAGGAATGTTTAACAAGCATGGTTATTAGATGCACCACATGTCAGAGCATCAGTACAGGCATGACATTAAGAACACGGAGGGACACTTTGCCTCACCCTACTAGTCCATTTTGCAAGTTGCATTTCGACAACGTGGATATGGGTGAGAGGTGCAGCAGGTCCCGTTGTGTCTGATCGTTGTCATCTGCCCCTTTCCACAATGGGTGGAGGCTGGTCTTTATGGACATCCGGATGCCAAATGTGCGGCCAAATTTCTAGTCCGCGAAGTGTTCCCCCAATGGGGCATGTGTGATGTGTTAAGGTCAGATAATGGCACTCTCTTTTTCAATGAGTTGTTTCAGGAGATCACTGCACTGTTTGGCATTAAACAGCAGATGTGTACGATTCATCACCTACAGGCCAACAGGGTTGTGGAGAGGATCAATGAACTCCACAAAAGTAAACTGTCTAAGCTTTGCACCACATTGAAAACAAACTGTGTGCAGTGCTTGCCATTGACACTGTTTAGTTTACAAACACAGCCCAGCAAGGACCACCACTTGTCATTCCATGAGGTGGTAACTGGTCAGCACATTCACACACCAATGTCCCCCATTAGGAGAGCATCAGATGCACATAGGGCAGCAGCTGTTCTAGGAGACCAATTCAGAGACTATTTAACAACATTGACACGTGCACTCAAATCTGTATCCCGACAGATTGCACCACCCTGGCCAGAAGACGTACCAGGTGCCACAACTGACTCCAAGACTGATTCCAGACCCACCCAACCACTGCTGCCATGAGAATTTGTCTATGTGCGGTCCTTTGTCTGCAGGTGGACTAGCCCCAGATTCATTCAACAAACCTTTCAAAGTGGTTTTCTCCACTCCCCTTGCAGTCAAAGTAAAGGGCCTGCGTTATTGGATTCACATATCGGATGTTCGTAAATCACCTTCAGATGCTGCACCAGCACTTTAGAACACTGGTAGTGTGCATCTACCTCATTTCCCTTCTCACTGCCAGCATTGGAGTTTGAACTACTCCCACTCACACACACACACACAAAAACCTGTGCTCATGCACAGCTGCTAAATCGTTATGTTTACAAAGGGGACCACTCCCTTGCTCCCTTGCTTTCTCCCTCTATCACTCTCTCCCTCTCTCTCTTTATCTCTCTCTCTCTCTCTCTCGCTACCTCGCTCTATCTCTCTCCCTTTTTTGTGTGCATAAACTTTACCTTTCATGTTGTCAAGAAGAACCAGCACTCTCAAATCACTCGTTATAGGTTAGGAAAAATTGCAATTATAGTAGTATGCCTAGGTTTTTGTACTCATAGATCTGTGCAATGCATTTTATATTGGTTACATTTGCTATGTCAATATTTGGTCTAGTGATTTATTTAGGGGTGTCTTGTATGTTAAAGGGACATATACAAGAGGGGGAGTAGAGAAGGGTAGAGAAGGGCATTTTAATTTCACTATAAATAATAGATCACATGTCCACTTAAACAAAACTGAGCACCACTTCAATGGAACTGAATATGTATTGTCCACACGGCCCAAGAGGTAATTCTGAACACAATAAGAACCCACCCTCTTGCACTGGTTTGTTAGAATATATTTATAGGTCCCTATTATTTCCCAAAGTTCACACTTCATTTTATAACACTACGCCTACCGATGTAAATAATAATACTGATGTTATCAATGGATATATAGGTACCCCCAAATGTACAAAGAGACAAGCCCGAAGGGCGAAGTACGAAGCCTATCACACGCTTTGCAATGACGCCATAAAAGATGTGCGTCACCCAGAAATGTCTAACAATTGGTATACGAACAGGAGCTTGTTGGGGAGAAATAAAGTGAATGGCAGCTGTTATGTGTGTTAGTTGATACTGCATGCATCGGGGACACCCATGGGCCAAGTCCTGCATTATGTACCAGTTCTAGAGGCACAATGCCTAGGACATCTTGTGCTACGTAGACTCAAGGGCACCTTCCAGGCACACAGCGTGAGGCTTGAACTTGCTGATCCAGATCATCAACAATGCGACAAAAATCTAAAGGAAAGCAAGTGTCTAAGAAGACCCTAGCTGATGATACAAGGACTGAAATACACAAATAACAAATGGCAGGGAGTGACAGTTAGCTGCATGGCAGTAGGACTAATTGGATATGAAGAAGGGGTTCGGGCACGGGTGAAGGCAGTATGTGCACCGTTCTGGACTGAACATATCACAAAACTAACATGGATTGAGGCAATGGAGAAACCAGTGAAAGTGCACAGATAAGAATCCTATGAACTTTGATTTTACAGTGCCGGAACAGTATCTGTAGGGGCCAATGAACATTGCAACAAGACTTTGCTCATTCCTGATCTGAAGAAAGGCACAGCGGCAGTGATGGATTACTACTGGGTTTGCAGCCAACAAGTGCACTTGCAACTCCCACCATCATGGAGGGGCTATTGTGTGTTGGCCCACTGCACTCAGCCTTATTTGTAATCCCAGAAGTACATTTTCAAGGGGGGGGTCAACAGGCACTTTTGCCCCTACCTTATTTCCGACCCCTGAAAAAGAAGCAAGAAACCCATTGCCAACACCAGAGTTACACACCCTCCCTGGGAAGCAAAAAGCTATAAACCTGCAAAGAAGAAAAAGATCAAACTATCTGTTCAAGGACCCATCAAGCTTGCTCGAGGAAATACCAGATGAATACTACCTCTTCACTAAAGCAGAGACTTTATTTGCCTCATTGCTACTAACTGATGTGCAAGCTGCGGTCAACAATAAATGTTTGCAGATTGTCTGCTGGAAGTTGATCCAGCTGGCTAGCGACACCAAGCAAGGATTCAACGTTATAAAGGTGGAACTCAGTGCCTTGAGGCTGATGATGATGCAGAACCGCTACGTCCCAGAGATGCTAACTGCCATGGAGGGACGCTTGTGAAAATAAATTGGGACTCATGTTGCATATTTGTGCCTCCCGAAGATACCGAGAATTGCTCCCTGTCACACATCATCAAAGCTGTGCACAATCTGGGAGTGCGCATGAAGAAAGAAGCTGGAATACAAGATGAAGACTGGTTTGATCTGACTAATTCTTGTGCTCCATCCAGGCTGGAGGTGCTTGTGAAGATGCTGGTACCCGTCATTGTCTTTATATTAGTGAATTTTTCCACATGGCAAATGGGACTCCGATGTAGTGCCAAAGCAGCGCCCATTAGCGCAATGATGATCCCTCAATTGGGGGGCACCCAAAGCACCATGTGGTACCACAGAGAACAGTACCCAGACAGACGACCCCAACAAACACCACATGGTAGAAATGTTCCACCCTTAAACCTCCGTGCCACCATCACCACACTCTCACCAGACCCTGAGAATTGCACTGGGCAGATATAGCAGGGGATGGGGGTGTATTAATATGACATGTACCTCAGAAGAATATGCCAAGTCTAGAGAAAGTTTACAAGATGTTTGCAGAGCATGGGTTCCAAAAGACAGGTCGCCACCACACCTGGAAGCTGAAAGGTTGAATATGGTGCAGAGGAGGGAGGAAAACATATATTGGAATTTAGTTGCCAGTGACACTGTGTGGGAGTTTGTTAAATTAGGATTCACAAAAGGGGGGAATGATGGGAAGGAGAGAGGGTCTTCCCAACCCCTAACCGATGCCGAATAAGAACTAGATGATAATAGAGCACATCCAGGGTGTGGGGGGCAGGAGGGTGCACATAAAGGGGGGCGCACAATCGCCTTAGTGCATAAATTATAAGCTATATGGTAGATGCAGTTGTAAACGCCATCTTGGCAAGTGGCAGCCATCTTAGAAGCTAGGCCCAAGTGCGGCAAACATTATTTTATCTATTTGTATTAGGTCCCTTGCATGAGCGTGAACACCACCTCTGCCCTGGCCAAGTTTGAGAGATCCACAAGCTCCTCCATTGTTCAGCAAGTTACAGGCCCTCGCGACCTGGGAAGAATGTGCCCTGCAAGGGCAAGAAAGAGGAGTAAAGTGCCTCTTGGCAGTACCATCCCACAAAGCAGATAGCAAGGCCCTCCTGCCGCCAACGATCCCCTCATGAGTGTTACACTCACCTGGTATCCACGGGGACGCCACCCAACTGCGGGGACTCTGGTGCCCTTCTCAGCCGCTCCCTGGTATAATCAGCGGGGAAGTTCTGCCTAGAAAACAGGTGGGCAATGTTCAAGACTGGGCAACTGGGGTAAGAGCCTCCCAACACCCCATATGCCCGCAGCCCCTCCCTGGACCTTTCCTCACCTTGTTATGGATTTTGGCATGCTCTCCGTCCTGCCTTCTTGGCAGGGGCGCGTTGTCCTTTGTGGGCGAGTGCGATCTAGTTACTTCACTGATGCTGCCCTTTAGAGTCTTTAGGTAGGTTTTATCACTGTTATACTGTAAGCCTTTCTTGGATTCAATAATGTCTTTTCTCTCTCGTTAGGTGCGTGGAAGTTTGCCGTGGAACGTTGGCTGAATTTGGACTCACCGGCAGGTGATGGTGTTTCGGGAGCACCTTGATGCGGTAAGTAGGCGCTATGTGCAGCGCTATGATGCCTTGCCTTTGCTAACCTGTTGTCTTTTGTTCCCGTAGGTTACGGTGCTCACCCGGAGCAAGAAGTCCCAAGGCGGTGCTGGTCGATGGTCGACTTGAGAGGTAAGCTGCCGGCATAATTGTAAATGTCTAATGTCTTGTTTCTCTCCTTTTGCAGATCCGACGGTCCGGGAGGCTCGCTGTTCCTTGGATGCTGTTTGCAGGAGCAGAGGGCATCTAGCAGTGGAATCACAGGTAAGCTGCTGCTAATAACGATGTCCCTTTTGTTTTTCAGGTGCTGTTCTTCCGAGGTTCGCAGTAGCTGCTGAACACGATGAGCGTCACATTGCAGGATTGTAAAGTAACGGAAAGCGTGTTATCCAAGTCGGGTGTGGTATGAATAGCATCAAGAAAGTAGTCCAGGTAAAATAGTCCCTAGGCTACCACACCCAAAACACTATACCGCATGGCTTGGTTCCAAGGAACCAAGCTATGTGGATGCCTCCATGTTGACTGGCATTGAAATAAAGTAGTTCCCAAAGTAGTTCCCAAGCACAAGTCTTCATTAAGTATGAGCCTGGCGCCAAAGGCGCCAGGACTGGCCCCAAGAGGGCCTAGGCAAAGGATGCCTAAGCTTGTTGGGGGCCCGAGCCGAGACCCCTCCTGGCCCATGGGCCTGCCGGGGGGGTTTTCAGGAAGTGGGTCGTGACAATGAGAAATGCGACTTTGCCATGCTGTCATCCCATGACCCTCTGCATGCCACAGCACCTTTCAAACCCGGACCACCAACCATAAAACTTTGACACCCCTCGATTGATCACTAAGATCAGAAGGCAAGGCTATCGAACCTTCAAAAATGAGCCACGTGAATTTTAGCAGCGAGGTGCAGGGTGGCATCAGAATTATAGCTCAAAACTAAGGTGGAGGACCTTGGGGGTTGCTGATCTGTCGGGGAATGAGTGAAGTGTGTGTGAGTTAGTGTGACCTAAGCACTCCCCCGAGCCCATCCCTGTATCTGCCAGTAGCATTGTTACAATCATGAGCATAACATTGTTTGTCAGAGTAGCTGATTAAGTGTTATGTTAGCTCACTGCAGATGACGAACCCAGCAGCACCCAAGTGAACGAAGATGGACAGATGAAGATATAGCAATGGCCTGGCATCCCATATGTAGCAGGCCCTACATCTATAGGCCTCCGCCAATCTGTATTGTACAATTGTCCTACATATGATTGCATCATTAGTGACGCTGTTTGTGCTTATACTGTATCGCACATGCCAACAGACCTCAGAACATTCTGTGGCAGAAGAGTTCTTTGCTGATGCGTTCCTATTTTTGTAGAAATAAATACTTGTTATCCTTGCAAGAATGTCTTGGGCCTTTTTCCGTAGCGGGTTGTATTTTTACTGTTGCGATCGTGCAGGGGCATGCCTTCACTGGATACGCCAACACCAATGACCATGCCGAAGTCCAAGAGATTAAAATTGAGTTAGATAAAAATATTGCATAATGCCAGACCAAGAAATCGCATTCCTGCATAAACAGGTAATGTCTCGTAAATACAATGACTATAATTATTATAATTATAATTGGTTATTTGCAGGGTTGGATTGGCCACTCAGCCTTTCGGCCAGTCGCCAGGACGAAATCGTCCCTGAAGAGTGGGGGCCCGTTTCTGGCCATGCCTGGGCCGGTTTGACAAAAAGAAAAAAAATGGCACCTTTTTTTTTTTTCAAAAAGCCTTTCATCCTACTTAGGTCGATAAATGAGTACCAACACATGTTGGGTGATATTGTATGCATATTTGTTCCATAAAAAAGAGCTTAAGCATAAGTGCTATACAATAACATATTGCTATACAATAACATATTATCATTTGGCCTTGGACGTCTTCTTGGATACACAGCAATTTGGTGTACTTAGGTACAATGCTATATGATGCCACTTCCTCTTTTGTCAAGGGGTGAAAGGGCGTGTTTCATTGCTTCCCGGAATGTCACTTTGGGGTGGGGTCAAATGACATCACTTCTGGTGATGTCATCAGAGGTCAAGGGTCGTGAGGCCAGGGGTGGCCCACTTTTTTGATGCGAGGGATGGACCACTTTTTTTGGGTGACCGGGCCTATTTCTTGTCCCAGTCCAACCCAGGTTATTTGTAACACACTTAATACCCAGAGGTTTTTAAGCACAGACTAAGGGATCGAACCAGTGAATGAGGGAAAGAGACCAGGGAGAGTTTTGTCATGATAGGCATAATAAGAACGCATTCAAAATCGTTACTGCCATTCAATTTTGGGCAAAAGATAACATTCTGCCGTATTAGCAGCAAATGACGGAAAAAGTCCTTTTCCTCCTACATACGCTGCTTTTTTTTTCACCACCTGAAAGGAAAACTATGTGTTCCCTATTGCAAAATAATGGAAGCCCGAACCTCCCTGCCTTAGCAGCACCTGACCGTAAAAAAGTAAACCCCCCCCCTGTCAATACTTAAGCAACTCACCAAGGGCCTCATTACGACCCAGGCGGTAAGTTACCGCCTGGGCCGTGACTTTACCACCATGGCGTAAACTACGTTTACGCCATGGTGGTTGGCGGACTTACCACCCCATTCCGACCTTGGCGGGGCGGTAAGTCCCCAATCCCCATTTACCCTTCCCCATTCCCATTTTTGCCCCATAGGGCATAATGGGAGTGGGGAAGGCGTTAATTACGCCACCGTAAATTACGGTGGCGTAATTAACTCCATGGTCCCTTAGCGCCATGGATTTTAACACCTGCTAAAAGCAGGTGTTAAAAGCACCATGGCGCTAGGGGACCTCGTAATCAGGCGGTAAGGGTCAGCGCTGTTAACGCTGCCGTAAACCCCTTACCGCCTGGGTCGTAATGAGGCCCCAAGACTACTTATCGTACTGTAGCGATCCCTAGACACAATGTTGCTAGCAATCCCCCAAGGTGCCCTCAGCAGTGTAATACAGAAAAAAGGAAACTGACAAGAATCTCCTTTTTGTGATTTGCACAGAGCTTTTGCTCCCACACCTGTACGTGCTGGGTTCCCTGATGACGGCAGAAAGGCAACTGTGAAATTGACTTGAAACACCTTTTTCTCAGCCTGCCATGTGCAGAGTTTATGCTCCCACTTCAGTTGGCGCTGGGCTCCCCAGCGGCAGCAGGGCGGCAGTCTTCCCATTGTTGTAACTTCACGCAAAAGGAAACATCTTTGAACCATTCCTCTCTTCACAGTGTCCCATCCCCTCATCCACCTAGCCTGATCCTGCTTAACTTCACCGCCTGTACCACTACTGAAAGTAGTCTGCAACGCCAATCATCACCATAGTGCGCATAACTCTTGCACGGCAATATTCAATTGTAGAGTAGCATAGTAAGTGCCGGCCAGCTCCTGGCCTCACACACCATCAGGCAACATTAAAACTCGACCTATTTAAAATTGAATATCAGATCAATTGCCCGCTCCCTGTCCTCACATACAGAAATAACTCATCCCGACCAACTACAAAGGTAAGGCCGTTCCTGTGCCCCCTGTTAACCCGCAAGTCAAATGAGGCACGATGACTGCCTTGAAACCTTGTATCTTAGCAAGGCACATCACCCTTTCTCCCTACAACTTGACCCTGGCCCCTGCGAAGTTGCCTTTCCTGGCTCCTGAACGTGTTTCAAAAAACCAGAGAGGCCCTGCTGAAATAGCATTCCTGATGCCTGATTACTAGACAAGCGCTTTAACAACTAGGCCACAGCGTCTCTCCTTCATCATACCCATTGCAGTGAATAGGTCCGCCATAGACAGCAGCCCTCCAGCGCCTTAGACCACACAACCTCACTGGGTGCCCTGCCACGGTGCCACGGTCTGCTGCACTGCTTCAGGCCATTTAACCTCGCCAACATGGGGCTGCCATGTCCCATAGAGGAAGTGCCGGGCCTGCCCTAGAGGCGGCCCAGCGAAGGGCCGCACCTACCGTGCCTGACCCCCATCACTCTACCCCTACCTACCAATGCTGAAAAGGCTACTGCTCCAAGATGCACTTAACCACAAACTGCTCGTGTCGCGTGTCGCGCACAGTGCTGAAAACAGGAGAAACTCTCTATACTCTATACAAGGTTGATCCTGCTGCAGAGGGAGAGAGGTGACAGGATATCCGCTGCTGCCTGGATGAGTGTGCCCTCTCCATTCTTGTCCAACTCATTAAAGCACGTTAGGCAGAAGCACATGGTTATAAAAACAAGGCAAAACAGATGGAAAAAAACAAGGCCCAGCTGGTGCTTCGACCATTTCATAGCGCCATGCCAACGCCATGCACTTCTCCCGAACTCCCCTTTCTTCTTTGTCTTGCAGTACCAATGTTTTCACGAAATGTAGTGGCTTGCGCCACCAAAAAGCATCAAAACCAATACGAAAAAGCACAAGCACTGATTTGAAGTTACCGCAAAGTGAAGGATCATTCCAATTCGAACGTCAAAAGGTGGAATTTCTTGTCTATTTAATGCCAGCATTCGAGAGTGCATTTCCTTTTTCCAATGACAAACGCCATCAGAAAAGGCACAATAATCAGTGCCCGGTGTTTAAGGCCTAGAACCATAGACGTAGAAAGATAAAACACAACATCGCTTGTTGCATTATTTACTGAAAACTGGGGCCATTCAGGGATGCTAAATAAAATAGCATGGGACAAGCAGCAGATACTGCAAGGCTGGGGGCAGCAGCATGGTAGCATTGGTAGGAGAACTGGTGTAAGAACGTGCACAATAAAGCCTCTACAGTTACGCACACATTAAAGGTATCAGTGCTTGAGGCCTGATTGACACCGGTGTGTGTCCTTCGAAATATCGTACCATCATGAGTTCTGGCACAGAGCTATAGTTCTTACCAACTAAACCTAGAAAAGCAGTCCACATTACATGGAAAGTGATGAGGGGTGCAATATTTGTCACTGGCATTGCTGAGGATTTCACTTCATGTTCTACTTAACGGTTTTTACCAGTAAGAATGGTTGTAGCCATTTTGGAATGAAAGTCGATGTGAAACCTTAACTTGTAATTGTCAAGGTTGGCGTTCGACACAGCCCCAATTCAGATGTAATATACAAATCCCTTGAAGTATTTAAATGACATGGCATGGTCACAAATTATCAGCCACACACACCACATTCAAAATGGTGGACTGGCCCTAGTTTAAAAACAATAAGTAAAAGCAGTGTAGTTTGTTCTGTAACTTTACCCACTTAACATTATTAACAATGTAGAACAATATTTTAAAGTTGATTAGCCTCCTCAGACAATGAAATAGCATTGTTCTCGACTAAACCCATGTCAGCCACTCGTCCAATCATAGCTTTGGCCTTTTGGCAAATAAATTCACAGTGCATGGAAACGGGCCCTAGAGTGCACAGAAAACTCAAGACTGAATAGGCCACACCACACAGTAAAATGTATGAAACGCTGGGTCGACAGGGGAGTTAGTCACATACTCAACCAGAGGGACAAACACACCGACGAGGAACACACACACTTCAGCAATCCCAACAAATCAATAGAGCAGAGAGTAGATGCAGGCTGCATGGACGCTGAACTCTCACTCAAGTGCTACATTCCAATGGATCATGGAACTTTTTTCTGCTTCCCTTTCTCAAAGGTCAGTTCCCCCACTCTAACTCCATCGACCATCCTCCTCACACCTGTGACTGCCCCACCTCTCTCCTCCCGCTGCGTTGTGCTTCACCTAGCTTGACAAATTCGGTTTTCATTTTGCCCAGCTGCCGATTCAAATTTCACCTTGCTAAAATTTGAATCTAGCTGTGCCCTATGGCTGTACTGTGTTTCAGCTTGTTTGCTAAAATAAATTTGAATCTAGCTGTGCCTTGAATCTAGCTATGCCATGTGGCTGTACTGTGTTTCAACTTTTTGCTAAAATGTGAAAGTTTAGATGTCATCAAGCAAGCGCAGGGCAACCACGACATGCTAGCATTAAGATGAACCTGGAATTCAAGCAAGGTTGTCTATCCTGGGTCTGTGTATTCAGGCCAACTATCCATCAATGAAGGAAAAAAACGGTTTTGATGGACAGACACTATGCTGAGGCAACTCCACAACTGTATCACTCACAACCAACATTTCCCAGAGGAGTTCATGAGTCACACGGGTACACCTTATGTGGCTGCTTTACAACAGTTTGTTCTACACCCAATTAAAACCTCGAAGATGATCTACAAACAAAAACATTCCTATGATCCGGAACTTCGTAACAGAAAAGCAGAATTTCGTAAAGCCAAAAGATCAATCATACATCTTTGCCCAATAAAAAGAAAGCAAGCGATGAGGCAACTAAAAACTAAGTATCGGAACTGGTTAAGAGCCCACAGAGCTCATCTGTACCAGCAAGATGGAGAAATTATGCTGGCCGCGATTGCCTCAAAGTCTTCCGCTGACATATGGAAATCGCTTAATGGCATTAATCACATTACCCAGACATCTATACAAATGAATGGGGTCACAGAACAGCAGTGACAACAGCATTTTTCCCTTTTATATGCTTTGCCTGCAACAATAACAACTTTTCCCCCGAGCCTGGATGTGGATCAACACTTCAACAATTTTGATCTTCAAATCACCAAAGATATCATTTATTACATCCATAAGTCCAGCTGATCAAGAGCACCAGGCCCTGATTGTTTGAGAAACATCATGTTCAAAGATCACTGTGAAGCCTGGGCAACAATCCTATACGACATCTTCAACTACGTGATAATAATCAAGTCTCTTCCATCTTCATGGTGAAAATCTGTGATTGTACCCGTATATAAAAACAGAGCTAGACAATCGCCATCGAATTATAGGCTCATCGCCTTACTCGATGCGCCTAGTAAAATCTTTGCGCAATTCATTCTTAGAGACTTCAAGGAATGGACCAGGAAGTCCTCAAGTCGCGACCCCTTCCAGATGAGGTGTATTGCAGGCATGGGCACAGCAATCAACCTGATGACCATTTCAGCGATATAAATGCAGTATGTGGCACAATATCAACCTCTCTACCTGCCCCACGTTGACTTTCGTGCAGCATTGGACTCTGTTTCCAGAAGTCTACTACTGTCTAAACTTGCTAAAGCCAATTGTCCATCCTCCATAACATCCCTGGTGAAGCTATTACACTCTGATCCCTCCATCCAAGTCGAACTAGCACTTGACGGTACTCTCTCTGCCTCGATTCCAGCGTATAGAGGTCTGAAGCAGGGATACATCCTTGCTTCGGCCCTCTTCAACTTCTTCATCACAGATCTAAAAAACAACTTTACACATCTACTGACTGATGCGCCTAAATTGGGATCCCATCCTATTCCATGGTTATTCTACGCAGAGGACCTGGTGTCGATGTCAAAAAACACTAAGCGCCTGCAGAGGATGTTAGACATCTTAGGAAGCTATGCGCTTGAAAATCTATTACAAATTAACTTGGCTAAAATCAAAATTATGTGGTGCTCTGCCTCCCGATCAAAGACAAAATCTCCAAACTGGTCATTGCTTGACTCGCCGCTGGCACTTGTACATGAGTATATTTGCTTAGGAATTAACACAAATGACCAGGCGTCAGACATTCCTTATTTGTCCTCCATCAAGTCTAAAATGTGTGTTGTCATCTCTCAAGCCAAAGTGATCGACGCCAAATATGGCAAGTTCTCATGTATTGCTTTACTCACGTATTTCAATCAGAAAGTGGCTCCTCAAATTTTATACGGTGCAGAAACTAAGCCTGTTCTTCCAGAGACTTTTTGGCTAAAACTAGAGCGCAAGTTCTTATGTTTACCCAAATCAACACCAATGGCTTTAATCAGACATGATATGGGAATGTCTTCTTTGTATTGTTTGTACATTTGGAAGTTATGTATGATTCATAGAAAATGTTTACTGGCTTCCAATACCAATCAAGTTCTCCAGATCCTTGCCACATATTCATTCAGGTTTGGAAAATAAATGTCACTAAGTCACTTGATGAAGCTAACATATCAATTGATCTTTTGCTAGAAAACCCCTTACGTGCAAAACAGACATTTCTGCTTTATGATTGGATAAAAATATGAAAGCAATGTCTGAATTACCAAGACTTTAAAAATAATCCCTTCACTATCAAATGTTTTCGCACGGTAGAAGGCTATCTAGCAAAATGTCTGTCTCCCACGTTGAGAAGTGAGTGTCTGTGGTTAAGATAAAATTTGTGGCCCACCAACATGGTTTTGTCTCGTCGGAAAATTATCTCTAAAGAAGTTAACTTTTGTTGTTTCTGTCAACAAACAACTCAACCTGAAACCTTGAAGCATCTCATCACACAGTGCATCAATCGGAACACACAACGTTACTCATACTGTGAATGATACTTCAAACACTTCAAAGTCTATGATGCAGACATTTTTTGGCGATCCATTTTCTTGCACTAAGAATTACAACAATTAAATTTTTACATGCATTACGACTAAACAATGATGAATAACTTGGATCTTAATTAGCTGCCTTTGTCTGAAAAGTACATCAATTTGTAATATGAAATTTGAAAACTTTCTTTCTGAATTAATTATGCTAAAGCACCAATTTTTTAATTACTATTGTGCATAGTGTAGTAGGTTTATATTTGCTTTGCTTTAGCTTTTTTCTTTTTTTTGTCTTCCTCTCTCTTTTGCACATTCCACTGTTTGGTTGTATTTATGGATATTTTGTGACAATTGTTCATCAATATGACGCAGATTATTGTATGGTTTTGTATTAATGCAATGTCATGAAGTGTATTATTGGCTTATGTTTTTATAAATTGAAAAGTTGATTGTAATCAGCCAAATCAATAAAAGAAATTGAATCTACTGTGCCCTGTGGCTGTACTGTGTTGCACCTATTTGCTAAAATTTGAATCAAGCTGTGTTCTTGATTTTGGCTGTGCCCATTGACTGCATTGTGCTACCCTGTCCAGCTGTTCCTGTCTTGCTCTGCCTCTTCTGCTCACCCCCCCCGCTCATCTCTCACTCCCTTCCCTCCCCCTCTCTCTCCTCCTCCTCTTCCTATACATCACCTATGGAAGGAAGAGGTTTAAAAAGGATATCTTGGTCTCTCACCATGGTCTCCCTATCCCTGACACCTACAGCAGCGCATCCTCGAGACAGACCCTCACCGACATCTTCTTTGTCGTTCCTTCGCCAGACCTTTGGACTCCTCATATGGTCTCTGTGCTCTCTCCTTTCTCTTCTTCACCCAATAATGATGGCACCCAGTGAAAGGCCCTCCTGGACCCCTTCCCCTCCTCTAAGGTCATCATTAATGTCTAGCTGAATGGCAATGTCCTGGTCCAAGGCCCTCAGGCCAACCTTCCCCCCTTTGATAGACGCTTCCCATGCCTCATCAACTTCCTTCCTTCTCCTGCTGTGCCCTCTCCCTCCTCTCTGGCTTCCTTGCCTCCCACCTATGCCCTCTCTTGGTCTCCTACTACAACTTCGTAGGGCGTACCTCTGATTTGAATGCCTTCCCAGACAACTCTTGCTCAGCTGTCAAACACTCCTCTGACATCTGCCACCTCCTGGAAGAACTCACCCTCGATGTCCTTGGTCTCACCGAGACATGGTTTACGGCCAGCTCTGTCACAAGCGTTGACACTCTCCTCCCTGATGGCTACAAGATCCTCTCCGTGCCCAGATCCAACCGTCCTGGTGGGGGTGGAGCCTTGATCTTCCCAGAGTGGATTCCTGCCACTGTGATTCCTATGCATGCCTACTCCTCCTTAGAATGCCTTGTCTGTAGGCTTTCTCTTTCTCCTGGCTACTCTCTCACCATTGCTACTATCTATCGGCCACATGGTCAGACTACCTCTTTCCTCTCCGAGTGGGCTGATCTCTCCTCCTCCCTCCTGGCCTAGACCACTTAAATCCTCCTCCTTGGAGACCTCAACATCCACCTGGGTGCGTCTTGTCCCTCTTCTGGAATCTTTTGCGACCTCTGCAACTCTCTCTCCCTTATAATCCTTACCTCTGGCCCAACTCACTCTGCAGGGCACACTCTGGATGTTTTCATCTCCTCTGACCTCCCCCTCTCTAACCCTCTCACCACTCCTCCCTCCTGGAGCGATCCCTTTCTCCTTTCCTCCCATCTCTCCCACTCTACCCTGCAGGCCAAGCCAGATCGAGCATTGCCACCTACCTTCTCGGTCATCCGGCCCATGAAGTGTGTGTCAGCTGAGGCTTTCCCTGCCACTTTCTCTCCCCCCTCCACCTCTGGCTGACTCTCATCCTGACACTGCCCTTTGCAAGCTCCACTCTGCAATCACTGATACTCTCGATGCTCTTTCTCCTGTCATGAGGATCTGCTTGAAGCCCAAAGCCAAGTGCAACTCTTGGTACGACTCTGACCTCATCACCCTTAAACACAAGTGTAGGGTGGCTGAAAGGAAATTGCGGGCATCTTGTGCATCCTCTGACAAACTGGCCTGCCACCTGCTCCAAAGGCATTACGGCTCTCTGACCACACTAAGAAGAGTCCCCACATACAATCCCACGTCTCAGCAGCATCTAAAAACTCACCTGAACTCTTTAAAATCTGCAAGGGGCTGGCCAATCCTGCTGCACTCTCTACTTCTCCTGTCCCCTCCCAGGCTCTCTGCACAGCTCTGGCTTCTCATTTCATCTCTAAATCCCAGGACAACCTGTCCACCCTCTTGTCCTCTCCTCCTCTTCCCTCTTCTCTCTCCACTACCTCCGCCCCCCCTGCAGCTGCCTCTCCTCATTCTTTCTCTTCCTTTCCTCTGTTCTCCCCTGATGAGATTTCCAGACAAGTCTGATCTATGAAAGTCTCATTAAAACAGGTCCTTCCCGGTTTGTCCAAAACCATCAAGGACCATATTGACACCCTTGCTCATGCCCTGGCCAACTTCTGCAACCACTTCTTTGCCGTTGGAGTCTTCCCCTCCCCTTTCAAGCACTCTCTTGTACACCCTCTTCTCTTCTTCTTCTCTTCTCTCTTGTACGCCCACAGCCGGCCCCTCCTGCCCGGCTAACTATCGCCTGATCTCTATGACTCCTTTTCTGGGTCAACCCTTGGAAAAGCTGGCCATCTCCCAGCTTAATCTTCACACTTATTCTGTTGGTTGTCTCCATGACCATCTGTCTGGCTTCAGAGCAGCATGAAGCAGGGAAACTGCTCTCCTGAACACCCATGAAGACCTGCTCTCCAACCTTGATTCTAATCTCCCCTCTATCCTCACCCTACTCGATCTCCCTTCTGCCCGTGACACAGTCAACCATGCCGTCCTGCTCAACCGGCTCCGTGATAACCTGGGTATCACTGATCGGGCCCTGGCCTGGCGGATCTCCTTCCTCTCCAACAAACCCTCCCAGGTCCAACAGAGGTCCTTCCTCTCCTCTATCTCACTCTCCACTTGTGGTGTTTCCCAGGGGTCTAACCTCTCTCCCTGGTTTTTCAACCAATACCTGGCTCCCCTCGCCCACTGCATTGCTGATCTCTGATCCAATTTTCATTGATATGCAGATGACACTCAGCTCATTTTCAGGCTGCCCTCTGCCACCGCCTCTACCTCTCTATCTCTGACTGTCTGTCTGCTATCCAGGAGTGGTGTGCCGCCAACAATCTCTGCCTTAATGCCAATAAGACAGAGATCCTCCTCATCTGCATTCCTACACCTTCCGTTCCTGTCACTCTCTGGCTGGCCTCACTTGGCCCGCTCCCTGCACCTACCTGTGAGGCTAAGGATCTTGGGGTTATCTTCAACTCCACACTTTCCTCTTCTGCACACATATGTGACATCTCTAAGAAGTCAAACTACCAACTACACCTCCTCAGAGGTATTCTTCCTTTCCTCTCCTTCCCCAGAAGCTCACTGTCTCTAGAGCTCTGGTTCTCTCTAGTCTGGACTATTGCAACAGCCTCTTTCTAAATCTGCCTGCTACTACTCTCCGCCCTCGGCAACTCATCCAGAACAGGACTGCGAGACTTGTCCTTGTCCTCAAGCCCAGGGTTCGTATCTCTCCAGCCTTGAAATCTCTTAATTGGCTGCCAGTGGCTGCAAGGATTAAGTTCATGACCCTTTGCATTGTCCACAAGGTCTTCTGGGGCCTGGGTCCGCAATACTTTTAACTCTCCCTTCGGAAATACCGTCCTACTCAAGCTCCTCGCTCCAACACCTCCAACTCCCTCTGGGTCAGTCACTTCTCCAAGCAACGAGTTGGGGGTAGATCCCTTTCTTCGGCTGGGGCCTCCCCCTGGAACACCCTCCCTGCATCGTTGAAACTTGAGGAGAACCATCTTCGGTTCCGGAAGCTACTCAAGACCTTCCTCTTTGCTTCATCCTTGTCTCTTCCTTTCCCCTGCTGATTTCTTCTGCCTCTGCATTGGTCACCTGGCTACCCTCTGTTTTTGCCCACCCAGCTGCATACCCACACTGCCTACTGGCAACCCTTGCACTTCGGTCTGTATCTGCATCCCTACAGTCCTCTTACTTGTTGTCTGCACCTTATTCTTGTACTTACCACCTGCTGGCTGCACTACCTGTTGTTGTTTATGATCAGGTGTTCAGCACTTTCCACTCCTCCCCTGCCCCTTGCACTTTCCCCCTTCTCTCTCCCCTGCACTTGCGAGTTGTCAATGTCACTGGGCCTAGTAAGATCGTTGTTGTCCTCCCTTGTAACCCTCCCTTGCCATGTCATGCATTGAAACACTTGTGTATGGGCGTGATATAACTAAAATATCATATCATATCCTGCTAGAGGAGAGGACATGCAGGGCCTACCCGGCCAATATGGTCACAGAGTCGACATCGACAACTACTAGCTAGGCCCTACATTCCCCAGGGCAGGGCTCCGGGCAGGGGCGTTGCTAGGGGGGGGCTAAGGGGGCTATAGCCCCTGATCTTTTGGTTGTAGCCCCTGATAGAATCTCAGGAGCTACAGCCAAAAGACTAGCTAGCCCCCAGTCCCAACAGTTCCAACATCAGCTTAGCCCCGGGTCTTTTCCAGACCTAGCAACTCCCCTGGCTCCGGGGCAGTCCTGGAAGCACTGTCCTGGGGAATGAGGGCGGGCACAAAGTTAAGTATTCTTCACTTAATCACTACTTACCAGAGTTGGCAAGGTTAACTAGGCCATGCTGAAGTGGGCCCTCTGCTGTTCTCTAGCAGCTCTTTTGCAGTCAACCACTCAACTCACGAATTAGATCGCACCGTGACCACATGCGTTCGCTCATCACCTGACCCCACCCACACTCATGAATGTAATTGGCTGGCAAACAGCCAATGACATTCTTCAGTAAATCTGTTGCTATGCCTTACAGTAAGGTCAGATCCTGGTGCGCTGTTTGCACACATATTAATACTGGTGGGGCCATCCCTCTAGCACCCCGCTAGACTCCTAGATGGTGATGGGTGACGTAGAGTGCATTGAAATAATATCTCCACGCATTTTACAGTAGGAAAAAGCTGCGTAAAACACGATGCACCCTTCTGCGTCACTGTGGCAGGCCCAGCCACATTGAAGATGCAACTTGTAAACACTGTTCTCTGCACACTCCATGGGTGGGGACCCTGAGTGGGGGGTGCCCCTGACCCGCCCTATGTAAGCGGCAGCCACTGGCTGTAAGACAGACTGCACCTTTAGTCAGGGGTGAATATTGGTTTGTAAACTATCAATCAGCCCCACACCTCTAATACACCAGAAGGGATCCGAACAGATTGGAATAACAAGCAAATTATTAACCTCCTTGTCCAATTTTGGTAATGCAGACAGAACGGCAGTCTTATCTCTGAGAGGTTGTCGATCGTTGGTTAGTTGCAACACAGCAAAAATACAATTATTACCCAATGATAAAAAGAGTGTCCAGTCACGATTGTAATAAGAAAATCTACCTTATTAATCACAACAAACAGTCTAACAATACTACGAAATACAACCCACTCTGTAAAGGAATGCAGAGGATAGACATTTTCAAAAAAGAAAAAGGGATGAATTCTGGATACTGACAGGAGAGGAGTCGGTATGGTTAATAACAACAATAGTTAAAGTTTCTTGGATTTAGCACAAAGGGAGCAATAGGTCTTAATATGTCCCTAGAGGCCTTCTGGGAAGGACTAAGGGGACAGAACCACAATGTACCTTGTGCAGTAGATGCTCTTGGTGCTCAACAGGGTCGAGTCAGGGCGCTTTGCAGGCTTCTGAGAGAGAGTTTGAGATGGGAGTCACTGAGGGTATCAGGCGGCACAACGGTTAGACAAAAGAAGCAGGACAAATGGCTGCAGGCTGGTTTAAATGGCATCTCAGGGTCAGAAATCTTTGTCTCAGTGCTGATCGGTGGTTCTGAAGCACTGGTCGAGATGTCTCGGATGTCTTTAAGGGACGGCAGCTTGACAGCGGTCAGCTTTGCCGTCAGTTGCGGATCGAGGAACTCAAATTGCTCAAAAATGTGATTTAAGGCATACAGCGGTAGGTGCTTGTCAAGGCACTTCTCCCATCTTCTTTAATTGGCTTGTGTTGTCCTTTAAGGCGGATGACCCACTGCTGTGGAGTGTGCTGCAGGCAGCTGCCTTGTCCTTGGCTGTCGGCTCAGTGACCTTCTGGCACTTCTTATTCAGGAAGCTTTCTGCAGAGCGTAGCAGGACATGCTGTTTGCTGACTGCACACCGGTTCTGGAGAGGATGGAGGGTCCCCTGAGTGCTGTATCTCCTTCTGTTCCCTGGGAAATGTTTAGGGGAAGGATTTTGTTCCCCTTTTGGATGTCCTGGCCTTCCTTCACTGGCAGAAGCTGTAAGGCAGACTGTACCTTCAGCCAGGGTCCAAGAATGAGTTTTTTCTTCTTGTGAAGTCTTCAGGTGATCTGCCAAAAGAGGGGCTCCAGCCCTGTTTTGAAGGCAAGTGGGCCATAGTGATTGGTGTAGGATAAGTCTGCCTTAGTGAAACAATCTTGGGGTCATAACCATAGTGCTTTACAACAGGAAAAGATAAAGGGGTGAAAACAGGAACCACAGGTGTCCCAGAACCAATAACGCAGAAACCTCTCACAAAAAGACCCCTGGGCACAGTCCCTTTTGATACTAAGTCCCACCCATCTTCCTGTCAGTTGTTCATTAAATAGTTTACTCTGGTCAATGGATCTCTCTGTGGTTCCTGATTAAAGTGGTAGGTCTCCCTTGTAGTTGCCGCAAGACCAGATTCTCAGGCTCCTGCAAAACACATTCTAGTACCTTATGAATGGGGTCTCCCTAGGGCAGGGGTGCACAACTGATTTTGACAGAGGGCCGAAAGAACCTTACATGATGGCTATAGTGGGCAGAAAAGTAAGTGTGGGTGGGGAGGTAGGCGCAGCGTGGCGTGGTAGGAGGCTTTTTCAACCCCCAATTTCTATTAACACATGGAAAAAGAATACATTTTTGATTTGTAACGATTTTTATTTGTATTTCAAACTTACATTTTGTACTACACATTTTCCATTGTTATCATTTATTTCTATTTAGTTATTGTATATCGTCGGTATAATTAAATAATATATAGTTTATTGACCCTTGAATGGACATTCCGTTATTTTGGATTGCTATAATTTGCTGTTTGGGTTGCCCAAGAGGTTTATGGCCTTCGTTGAGTCAGGTTTCCACAAAAAGCAAAGGATGTACATCTCCTAACTGTGCCTGTTTTAGATTTATTATGGGGTTCACTCTTGGAGTGCAACACTATGGCCCCCACCCAAACACTATGCCCCATGGCCCCCACCCTCAACCAAAAACTATGCCCCATGGCTCCCACCCCTCAACCAAGCACTATGCCCCATGGCGCCCATCCCTCAACCGAACACTATGCCCCATGGCGCCCATCCCCCAACCAAACACTATGGGCCTCATTACAAGTTTTCTGGTCCGGAATGCGGTGATTCTGCGGTGACGGTAATAAAGTTTCCGCGTCCGCAAAGTTGCGGAAAGATCGGCCGATTACGTGCTGTCGGTCACGTGCACCACACGGATGCGGAAACTGTGTCACCGTCGCCATGGAAACACCCACGGAAATGGACATAGCGGCGCCACAAGTAGTGTAAAAACCGTGTCCGCCGCCGTCGCCACGGACACGGAAGTGGAAATACCATGATTGTGAAAACCGGAAACAGAGAGGCAGCCATCATATAAAGCACAATCCATTGCCATCCAGAGTCAGCATAAGCAGAATCCACACAGTGAGAAGCCAAATAGGACCACCAGCATGTCTGCCAGGATTCCAGCCCATTGGCAACGCAAACAGCGCTTTAGTGAGGCGAAAGTTAACTGTTTTGGTCGACCATATAGTGCAGCATGCTGAGATGCTGTTTAGTGCTGATCAACGGCGTGCTACACAGCAGCGCAGGAAGGAAGTGTGGGCAGAAGCTGCACGCAAGTGCACCGCTGTGGGCGTGACTGCGAGGAGCGTCAAGGACTGCCACAAGAGGTGGGACGACCTCAGGCTGAGGGTGCGGAACCTGATCCCTACACACCGCCAACGCAGCAGTGGGACAGGTGGAGGGCCCCCTTCCCCACTGAGGCTGCAAACATAGAAGAAGCGCTGCAGCAGTGTCCTCCACCTTGAGGGAATCCATGGGATCGGGGATGCTGAGGCAGAAGTGAGCCCACCTGCAGATGCTGGTAAGTGCGCAAATATGAATGCCATATGAGTACATGTTGAGGCCATGAGTGGCCCAAAGGACCCATTAACAAACCCCCCCAGCCAGTGCATGAGTGGCCCAAAGGACCCATTAACAACCCACGCCTCAGCCAGTGCATGAGTGGCCCAAAGGACCCATTAACAACCCCCCCCAGCCAGTGCATGAGTGGGCCAAAGGACACAATCATGATCCAGATGACGATCCACATCACTACAATACTGTCATGATGCCTACCTCTAAGGAGCCAGGCCGGGCCCAGCAACCTCAGAGGCAGACATCATTTTCCCCAGGGAAGTCTCAGCGGGCCCAAGCCGGGGCCCTTTGGACTCAGTCCTGGCGCCTTAGGCGCCAGGCTCATAGAAGAGGATATGTGTTTAAGTGCTTGGGTGCACACTTACCTGATGCAGACCTTGCTGCTTCATCCAGGCCCTCTTGAGGCCTGAATGGGACTACTTAACCTGTAGGACTACTTCACCACCCGGGTGTGGTCGGGGAAGGATACATACCTGATTGGTGGAAGGATACATACCAGGAACTTCTTCCAAGGCTATTTAAACCCCACCCGAACAGCCACACATGCTTCGCGTTGTTCTGCACCTAGCAGCTGGACGCTCACCGTGTCAGCTCCTGCATCCTGACTTCAGCCACGCCTGCCAGCACCCTGGAACACCTGCAAGGGGAGAAAGGAAGAGAATAGGAGAAGAAAAGCCCTTACCTGCTAAATCTGCATCCCGGAGTCATTTCTCCAACGGCCCTGAAAAGGAAGACATCATTTTAAAGGCATTTCGTTTCGATCGCTGCAGCGCTGCATTTTACTCACCTTTGCAAGGCGCTTCCATCTTCAGCAGCGATCTTCCGGATTCAGCTACGCCCCGGCGCCTAGAGGAAAAAAGACAAGAACAAAGGTGAGAGGGAGAAAAGGAATAAGGAAAGCTCAGTTTCCTTTTAAGTCTTACCTGTTGGATTATTCCCACTGCATTTCGGGTCCTGCCGCTTCCTGGCATCTCCGGACCCCGGCCCCTATGGGGAAAAAAGACAAAGACATTGAATGAGCGAATGCAAAGACATTACCTGAGCGCTCATCCAGAACTGTTTCACTTCGGGTCGGCGCCATATCTCCGGCACTCAGAACCCCGGCCCCTAAGGGGAAAAAGACATAAGCATTAGCGCTTGCTGCAATTAGACAACAAACATTATTATTAAGCTTGAACTTTTGAACAGAACTTTTACAGCGCCTTACCTGAACAGTCAAGCTTACCTGAACTCCCATCAATCCTCAATCCAGTGAAGTAACTGGGTTTCAACGCGCCCCTGCATCAGAAGCAGAATGGAGAGCTCATCCTTCCAAACCCTAAGGTGAGGCTTCACGGGGAATCGTGGAGAAGGTATCGTGGAGGGTTGGAAGGGAGTGGGAGGCTTGAGCATTGTTCCACAGTTGGTAATACTCCCTTTTCACGCACAGGAGGGTATCCAACGAGCCAGGGAAGCCAGAATAGAGGGGCCCTTCCTGTCCATCTTCAGAGTTCTGCGCCTTCGACGCCGCGCCTCCGTGGGTACCAGATGAGCGTTACAGAACGCGAAAGCCTTACCACAATTTCCCACCTGGGCGCTATGGAGACTTCCGAGCAAGATCAGCTGGCCCATCTTTTAGGGGAATTACGGGCAGAAGTGCACTCAGCCCGCCAGGAGACTAATGCTCTCAGAAGGGAACTAATCCTATCCGAGGAAAGAACTGATGATCTGGCCAAAAGGTTATTGCAGGGCCAGGCAGAGCACACTCCTTTACCTGTTTCCGGAGATATTTCTACAACAATGGGTTCGAATAACCCGGTACAAATCAATCAATTCTCCGGGATTTCCAGGGCTTCCAGGCCAGCATGGAAAGATTGTTCGCTCGACACTCGCAGGGACAGGCCCTTGACAACGAACTGCTATCCTTACGACAAGGTAATCAGGATCTTTTGTCCTATATCGCCACCTTTAATAGACTAGTTGTGGAAACCGGATGGCCTGAAAATAAAAGGATCACATTGTTTCATCGAGGCCTGCGCGGAGAGCTTAAAGATGTTATAGCTCAGATAGTAGATCCACCCCAGGCCTGCGCAGACTACATAGACTTAGTGGTTCAACTTGATCACAGACTTCAAAATAGAAAAGCAGATCGGCTCAAGTATGAAACCAGAGTACCTATCAAGACCCACGTTAACTCCAAGAGTACTGACGTTTCCGAACCTATGCAAATTGGCAGTGTTAAAGGACCATTAACGCAGAAGGAACGAGAGAGAAGGCGACAAATGCAACTTTGTCTGTATTGCGGAACTTCCGGTCACTTTCTTCAACGTTGTCCAGTTAAACCACCCAAGAAGGTGGTTGGAGCCACTGATAACGAGTTATTGACACCTGGTTCGGGAAACGACCTAGCCCGACAAGCGTAGGGGTCCGCTTGCCGAGCTTGAAAACAAACTCTTTGACCTCGCATTTTGTCATGCCAATGGTGCTTGTGAACCCAAAACAGCCTCAGCAGTTGCATGCTATAAAAGCATACATAGACAGTGGAGCTATTGGAAATTACATAGACCGTGAATTGGCTTCCAGGATTAAGCTTCCTCTCTGCCCGAAAGTAGCCCAAGATGTAATTACTACAGTTGATGGAACCGAAATAGCCTCAGGGCCTGTAACGCATTCCACAGTTGAAATCACTCTGGTGGGTCAGGACGGACATCGGGAAGCAATCGTGTTTGATGTGATCAAGGCCCCACAATTTCAAGTACTTCTTGGAATCCCTTGGTTAGAAACACATAATCCGAGAATAGACTGGCGAGCAAAGAAGATAACTTTTCCTGATTGTGAACCAACCTGTTACCCAAGGAATCCAGCTATGGGTCTAGCCTCTGTAACTTCCACCCCTGTACAGCTACCATCTGAATACCAAGAATTCCAAGACGTTTTTCAGAAAGAGCAGGCTAACACCTTACCTCCCCATCGATCTTACGATTGCCAAATCGACTTGGTACCCAATGCACAACTACCTTGTAGTAGGATTTATGCTCTTACTGAACCTGAGAACCTGCATTTGCGCCAGTATTTGGATCAATACCTGGCCAATGGTTTCATTCGCCCATCAAAGTCACCAGTCTCTTCCGCTTTGTTCTTCGTACCTAAAAAGGAAGGAGACCTTAGGGCCTGTATTGACTACCGCGCCCTAAATCAGATAACGATTAAGAATCGTTACCCTTTGCCCCTGATACCTGAGCTTATCGACCAAGTAAAAGATGCTCGTGTGTACACCAAGCTAGATCTCCGAGGAGCTTACCACCTGGTACGTATAAAAGAGGGCGACGAGTGGAAGACTGCATTCCGCACCAAATTTGGGCTCTTCGAATATCAAGTAATGCCCTTCGGTTTGTGCAACGCACCTGCCGCCTTTCAGTACTTCATGAATGATGTTCTTCGGGAACTTATCGATGTTTGTGTCATCGTTTATATTGACGACATCCTGGTGTATTCCTCCTCAGAATCTGATCACAAAAACCATGTTAGGGCAGTTCTTGAGAAATTGCGCCAGCACAAATTATTTGCCAAGCTCGAAAAATGCGTTTTTCATACCACAGAAGTGAAGTTTCTCGGATTCATCCTGACACCTCAAGGAATCCGAATGGACTCGCGGAAAGTGGACGCCATTCTCAAATGGCCATCTCCTAGCTCTGTGAAGGGAGTGCAAAGCATGCTTGGCTTTGCCAATTTCTATCGAAGGTTCATCCCGGAATTTTCTCGAACTGTTCAACCCATCACAGCTCTCCTAAAGAAAAACAAACGCTTTGAATGGACTCTTGAGGCTGAACAAGCCTTTCAGGACCTGAAAACCAAATTCACCTCTGCACCTGTATTGAAGCACCCGCGCCCAGATCTCCCTTACATCGTGGAAACCGATGCATCCAGTTCGGCCATGGGAGCTGTCCTGTCGCAAAGAGACCCAGAAACTAACCAACTACACCCTGTAGCCTTTTGGTCCAGAAAATTCTCTCCACCTGAACTCAATTACGCAATTACCGACAAAGAACTACTGGCTATTAAATCAGCTTTCAAGGCTTGGCGTCACTATCTTCTCGGTGCAAGACACACCATCACCGTAATTACGGACCACAGAAATTTGCAGTATTTAAAGACGGCCAAAGCTCAATCTTCGCGACAACTCCGATGGGCTTTATTCTTTGCGGAATTTGATTTTGTAATTACCTATCGCCCTGGCTGCAAGAATGGTAAGGCAGATGCCTTATCCCGGATAGGCATGGAAGAACCCAATTCGAGTTTAGAACCTGTGCCAATCATACCGGAACAAAGAATTCTGGGCTTGACTTCATTGCAAACCATTGAGGACATCCAAGCTCAAGTAAAACAGCTTTTTGACTCTTCTGCCTTACTGGAATGGAGTCAAAAGGGTCCTCACTACACCGTTAAGGATGATTTACCCTACTTCCAAGAGCGGTTATTTCTGCCAAGTAAAGAATTGCAGGAACTTGTCATTACCCGTCATCATGAATCATTAATGGAAGGACACCCCGGTATCGCGAAAACAGAAGAAAAGATCAAACGCCACTTCTGGTGGCCTTCTTGGAGAAAAGACATAAAGTCATTTGTGTTGTCTTGCGGAATCTGTGCCCAAAATAAGAGTCATAAGAAAAGGCCAGCCGGCCTACTTCAACCTTTGGACATTCCACCAGCACCTTGGCACACCTTGTCAATGGACTTTATAACTGACCTGCCTCCTTGTGGTGGTTACAACACGATTCTCGTAATAGTGGATCTATTCTCCAAAATGGCCCATTTTATCCCTTTAAAAGGATTGCCGTCAGCTTCCACCTTGGCCAAGGAATTTATGGAAAATATAGTGCGGTTACATGGTTTCCCTTCCATATTAGTCTCAGACCGTGGAAGTCAATTTATCTCCCACTTTTGGAAGAAATGTTGCCAACTAGCACAAATAGACGTGCGGTTATCCACCAGCCACCACCCCCAGACCGACGGACAAACCGAGAGAACCAATCAGACTCTCGAGCAATATCTGCGGTGCATGTTACACCAATCCGAGTTGAATTGGAAGGACATCCTTTGGATTGCAGAATATGCATACAACAATTCAGTGCATTCTGGAACCGGACAGACTCCTTTTTATACCCTGTATGGTCACCATCCTCGGACCTCTGACCTAGATCCACCTCTGACCCTGGAAATGCCTGCAGTAAATCACCTACATTCCACAATAACCCAAGCCTTCAAAGAAGCTACAACCCACTTACATCAAGCCAAGAAAACGCTGATTTGCACCGAAGTAAAACTCCTCCTTACCAAGTAGGAGATCAGGTATGGCTAGCAACTAAACATCTACCCCTCAAGGGTCAGCGAACTTTTAATCCCAGATTCATTGGGCCTTACCCCATCAAAGCTATTATCAACCCAGTGGCCTTTAAACTCGATTTACCATCCAACATGCAGATTCATCCCGTCTTTCACGCATCTCTTCTAAAACCAGTACAACCTGGAACCAGACTGTCTGAGCCCCCAGGCCCTGTCCAAATTGATGGAGAATTAGAATTCGAAGTGAAAGACATTTTAGATTCCAAGATAGTTAAGTCGAAACTCTTCTATCTTGTTGATTGGAAAGGATATGGACCTCAGGAAAGGTCTTGGGAACCCAGTAACTATGTTCACGCACCACGATTAATTCAAAGATTCCATCGAAGATTCCCGCACAAACCAAAACCCCCGGAGGAAAAGACCTTGGGAGGGGCCTAGAGGGGGGGTACTATCATGATGCCTACCTCTAAGGATCCAGGCCGGGCCCAGCAACCTCAGAGGCAGACATCATTTTCCCCAGGGAAGTCTCAGCGGGCCCAAGTCGGGGCCCTTTGGACTCAGTCCTGGCGCCTTAGGCGCCAGGCTCATAGAAGAGGATATGTGTTTAAGTGCTTGGGTGCACACTTACCTGATGCAGACCTTGCTGCTTCATCCAGGCCCTCTTGAGGCCTGAATGGGACTACTTAACCTGTAGGACTACTTCACCACCCGGGTGTGGTCGGGGAAGGATACATACCTGATTGGTGGAAGGATACATACCAGGAACTTCTTCCAAGGCTAATTAAACCCCACCCGAACAGCCACACATGCTTCGCGTTGTTCTGCACCTAGCAGCTGGACGCTCGCCGTGTCAGCTCCTGCATCCTGACTTCAGCCACGCCTGCCAGCACCCTGGAACACCTGCAAGGGGAGAAAGGAAGAGAATAGGAGAAGAAAAGCCCTTACCTGCTAAATCTGCATCCCGGAGTCATTTCTCCAACGGCCCTGAAAAGGAAGACATCATTTTAAAGGCATTTCGTTTCGATCGCTGCAGCGCTGCATTTTACTCACCTTTGCAAGGCGCTTCCATCTTCAGCAGCGATCTTCCGGATTCAGCTACGCCCCGGTGCCTAGATGAAAAAAGACAAGAACAAAGGTGAGAGGGAGAAAAGGAATAAGGAAAGCTCAGTTTCCTTTTAAGTCTTACCTGTTGGATTATTCCCACTGCATTTCGGGTCCTGCCGCTTCCTGGCATCTCCGGACCCCGGCCCCTATGGGGAAAAAAGACAAAGACATTGAATGAGCGAATGCAAAGACATTACCTGAGCGCTCATCCAGAACTGTTTCACTTCGGGTCGGCGCCATATCTCCGGCACTCAGAACCCCGGCCCCTAAGGGGAAAAAGACATAAGCATTAGCGCTTGCTGCAATTAGACAACGAACATTATTACTAAGCTTGAACTTTTGAACAGAACCTTTACAGCGCCTTACCTGAACAGTCAAGCTTACCTGAACTCCCATCAATCCTCAATCCAGTGAAGTAACTGGGTTTCAACGCGCCCCTGCATCAGAAGCAGGATGGAGAGCTCATCCTTCCAAACCCTAAGGTGAGGCTTCACGGGGAATCGTGGAGGAGGTATCGTGGAGGGTTGGAAGGGAGTGGGAGGCTTGAGCATTGTTCCACAGTTGGTAATACTCCCTTTTCACGCACAGGAGGGTATCCAACGAGCCAGGGAAGCCAGAATAGAGGGGCCCTTCCTGTCCATCTTCAGAGTTCTGCGCCTTCGACGCCGCGCCTCCGTGGGAACCAGGTGAGCGTTACAAATACATGAATCGCTACTGTTAACTGATCAACCTGTCTGATGCATGTGATGCACCCATCAGGCACCACCACACAACTAATTGCATGCCCTCTGTGTCCCCACAGCCATGTCAAGTGACAGTGACACCACACAACAGCCCAGGCAATTGGCTCCTGCACGTGTGCAAGCCAGAGCCCCTGCCCAGGAGGATGCTGCCAGCAGTTCTGCAAGTCTGCCCCCAGTAGCATCTGGTACACATGTGCCGGCCACCAGCACCAACATCTCCACCGTCTCCACAATGCCTGATGCAACACAGGTGTCACGGGCCCCCATCATGCCTACCCAACCCACCACAGAAAGTATATGCACTGCAGAGGAGTCAGCAGGTAGCGACAACAGTGCCCCGGCACTGCAGTCTGATTTATGGCCACAGGTGGAGGCACCCAACCTTGATGACTTGGCATCGTTCCATGATCTGGAGTTCAGCCCCACATCACTCCGCAGTCCAATGAGGTCACCTACCCCCTCAATGGCTGAGCTCAATGCCCGCATGCAGCGGGAGGGCAATGACAACACTTCGAGAATGGCTGAGTCCATGATCATTGCCCACCAGGCATATCTTGCACATTTGCCACCAATGCCAGCTACAGTGCCATCCACTAGTTCCACCCCATCCAGCTCCACCTCTGCCAGTCCACGGAGGCGCTCAAGTCGGCTAACAGGGCCCTCGGGCAAGGATGTACAAGCGCCGAAGCGCACACGCAAATGATGGCATGTGTGTTTGGCACTGCAGGACACATGTGGACTAGAAGGGTGTAAGGTGGTGGGTACGTTTGGGTGGCGGGGGAGGTCCATTAGGGGGTTAGTGTGTTGGGGCCTGGTTGGGGGTGGGTACGTTTGGGTGGTGGGGGAGGTCCATTAGGGGGTTAGTGTGTTGGGGCCTGGTTGGGGGTGGGTACGTTTGGGTGGTGGGTGAGCACGGGTGTACAGCTTCCCTAACCATTGCACCTCCTTCCCTGTTGTAATGATATGAATATATCATCATTGAAAAAACATTCATGAGTGGACATCCCTCATTTCATTTGCAGTACATCAATGTTTCTACTGCCATCATCATATCCATGCAATGCTGTTAATGTGCAGTTTCTCAGAAGTAAATGCGAATGAGTGCATCCCGTGCTCGTTGTCCATCTAGTGCACCCCCAGGAGGAGGTGGAGCCATCCCATCCCCATCCCCAACCCCATCTCCAGCCCCACCCACATCCCCATCCCTGTCTCCATCTCCATCTCCATCCCCATCTTCATCATCTGCGTCTGGGGGCATAGGAATGTTCCTGCGCAGGCACCGATTGTGCAGCATGGCACAAACAAGCGTAATTTTACCCGTCTTCACTGGGCTGTACAGCAGTGCTCCGCCAGATCTGCTCAAACAGCAGAACCGGGCCTTCAGTAGTCCAAATGTCCTCTCAATCATGCCACGTGTGCGGACGTGTGCCCTGTTGTACGCATCTTCATGCCTGTTCCTTGGCCTCCGTAAAGGCGTCATCAGCCATGGCGTGAGTGCATATCCAGCATCACCTACATGTCGGGGACACGTCAGTGTTTGTTGTATCATGCCTTCATCAGATGCAGTGCAATATTGTATCATTGTTCATTTATGCAAATGTGGCATGCAGTGGTGGGAACCAGTGGGTGATTAACATTACTTGGTCATTGTAGTGGACGTTGGCATCTGGACATTGACCAACGCATTGGTGTGCATGTGTACTTTGCCCTGCGGGTGACATTGGTTGGTAAGTATGGCATTGTGCAGTGATGTGCACAGATGGCAGAGTCAATCAGTCAACTGTGATGATGTTCTCGATGCAGGATGTCTCATCTGCAGGCATCATGTGCATTGGGAGGGCAGTGCTGCATATTGTGGGTGGAGGTATGCAGTGGCTACAGGTGTATGGGCCAGTGGCAGTATTGGCTGTGTGTGTCATGTGGCTAGGTGTGTACGGGCACACTGTGGCAACCTGCCATGTGTTGCTTTGCGATGTTTGGGTTGTGCTGTTTAATCAGTGAATGGCCGGGGGGGGTGATGCAGGTGCAGTCGCAGCAGCCCACTCACATTGCTCATTGCCCTGGACACACACACACCCCTTCCACAGGGCCGGTGCATTGGCAGCTGTACTCAACCAATAGCCATGTGCTTTGTCCAGCATAGCGTTCCATGCACCGTGGCAATTTCGAATTCCGCAGTACCATTGAGTCATGTGTTGAGCCTGGGAAACATGCGCAGCAATGTGTTATCACTTGTGCGGCATCACATACCATTTGTACATTCAGTGAGTGGTACAGTTTCCTATTGAGGAACACCATCTCGATAGCATGTGGTACTGAGAGCTCTATGTGGGTGCAGTTGACTGCACCTATGCAATTTGGCATGCCTTCAATGGCATGGAAGGCCAACTTGGTGGCAATGACCTGGGGAAGGGTACGGGGTAGGGCGATCTGTTCAGACACATGGCGTAACAGGGCATCCAGTACCTGTACCAAGATTTTAGAGAAACAGGGTTGTGATAGGCCGTGCAGCTCACCAACTGTGTGTTGATAGGTTCTGGTGCCAAGAAAATGCAGTACTGACAACCTTTAGGAGGGGGGGGTGGCGGTGGGGATGTCAATTTGGCTGCTGATGTCGTCCTCTATCATGGTGGTGATGTACAGGATTGTTGGACGGTCCAGCGGTATAATGTGTGGATCTGCCCTGGGGTAAGGTTCCAGGGTGAGGCCCTGATGCGTGGTATTGCTGGCTGCCTGCGGGGTTGTCCTTGCTGGACAATGGGGTTTGCCATGGGTACAGGGTTAGCTAGTTGCCACCTGTGCCTCCTACGCCAGTGCCTCCTCCTCTGCAACATTACTGCCATCATGTGCAGTGCTGCCTGTTGGTTGAGTAGGCCCAGTCCCAATGCTACTAGAGCTGCTGCCTGCATGGTTCTGTTTGAAGTTGGCCTGGGTGTGGCCCTTTTGTAGGCTCACAGTGGGCTGCTGGGTCCAGCTGGGCTCATTTGGTGCACCTGTGGCCTGATTCAGGTCACCAGGCACTGTTTAACGTCATGTTTGCGGTGGCGGCGATACCGACACCGTGGTCACGGTTTTAGTGCCATTTTTGTGGCGGTGTTTCCATGTCCATGCTACTTGTGATGCTCGCTGTGTTTAGTGTTGGCGGTAACAGAGGGGTTTCCGTGCAGGTGAAGTTTACGGGTGCTTACACTCCGCGGTGGCGGTTTATGGTGGTGCTGTTTCCGGGTCCGCAGGTCATAATTCGGCGATCGCGGAAACGGGGGCGGTATGGTTATACCGGCAGCGTTAAGTCCGGACCGGATTACTTGTAATGAGGCCCTATGTCCCATGACCCCCACCCCAACCAAACACTATACCCAATGACCCCACCCCAACCAAACACTATGTCCCATGACACCCACCCCTCAAGCAAACACTATACCCCATGACCCCCACCCCAACCAAACACTATTCCCCATGACACCCCCCTCAACCAAAAACTATGCCCCACGACCACCACCCCAACCAAACATTATGCCTCATACACTGCACTTGCACACAAACACATTCAGGCAGACCCGACACACACCCCACCCCTGCATCTCAACATACACACAACAACACACATTCAGGCAGACCCGAAACTCACTCCACCCCCGCATCTCAACATACACTGAACTTGCACACAAAAACAGACATTCAGGCAGACTCGACACACCCCCTCAACCCCCAGCATCTGAACATATACTGCAATTGCACACACACATTCAGGCAGACCCGACACCCCCCCTCCGTATCTCAACATACACTGCACTTGCACACAAACACATTCAGGCAGACCCGACACACACCCCCCCTCACCATCTCAACATACACTGCACTTGCACACAAGCACATTCAGGCAGACCCGACACACACACCCCCCTCCGCATCTCAACGTACACTGAACGTGCACACAACAATGAACATTCAGGCAGACCTGACACACACCCCACCCCTACATCTCAACATACACTGAACGTCCACACAACAACATTCAGGCAGACCCGACACTCACCCCAGCACCACATCTCAACATACACTGAACTAGCACACAAAAACAAACATTCAGGCAGACCTGACACACACCCTACCCCCACATCTCAACATTCACTGAACCTACACACACAACAAACATTCAGGCAGACCCGACACTCATCCCAACACTGCATCTCAACATACACTGAACTAGCACACATAAACAAACATTAAGGCAGACGCGTCACCCACCTGCCCGCAGCATCTCAACATATACTGCACTTGCACACAAACACATTCAGGCAGACCCGACACCCCCCTCCACATCTCAACATACACTGCACTTGCACACAAACACATTCAGGCAAACCTGACACACACCCCACACCCGCATCTCAACATACAAGCAAGACCCGACACACACAAACAAACATCCCCCTCCAAAGAAATCTGTACTTACCAGATGTGCTGGAAGGCAGGCTAGCTAGAATGCTGGCGAGGTCTGGTACTTCGGCTGGCATGGCAAGGCTGAAATGTCTTCCGGCATCAAGCCTTATTGACCACGCCAGCCGTAGTGCTGGCACTCCATTGCTGCAGCACACACGCAATATGTGGCTCGTAGGAGCTACGTGGTGGGTGTGGCCTGAGCCAATGAGGGCCAGTGTTTTGTCCGGCCCGGAAGACAACAAAGACTTTCCCTAACGGAGAGCAACGGATGCTGCTTGCGGGCCGCCCTCCATTAGGAAAGTCTTTGTTGCTGGCGGGCCGGACAAAACAGCATGGCGACTGCAACTGGCCCGTGGGCCGTAAGTTGTGCACCCATGCCCTACGGGGTGGCCTACTGTAAACAGCAGTCCCAGAAATGACAGTTCACTGTCATTGATACCGAGGGCGGGAGCTGGCTTCAGGTTCACACTGTTACATAACAAAGTGTGTTGTGTTTCCTGTCTCCTTTTTTAACCACTGCAGCCAGGCCCCATATGGGCCTGTTGAAAGTATGTTCTATTGGTATGTTAGTCACTGCCACCAGCTACAGGGCCTAACAAAAGAGCAGGTCGGATCCATGGAGTGTTTGTTAGTTAATCAGGCTGACCATGGCAGGGGGAAGGTTGTTCTTCCCCCCTCCCTGGAGATGACATTGTGCATTCCTTGGCTGTCACAATACAACTAAATCTGTCAGGCAAGGACGGTGCCTGTAGGCGTTTTCCATTCCAGAGTACATGAGTCTATGTTTTTGTCGTGGTGTGAGCATAGGAAAATCTGTGTGGATTAGTCCCAGACATTTTCCTGAGGTTGGTCTACCATCATTCCATTTAATTAATAGTAGTAGTAGTAGTAGTAGTAGTAGTAGTAGTAGTAGTAGTAGTAGTAGTAGTAGTAGTAAGAGTTTATTTCGGGAATGCAGAACATACCCATAAAAACAACAGCACAACCAACATGATTGCAAATCAAGAAATAACATTCTAACAGCATTAAGACCATACAAATATTACAAAAAATAAAAAATGTATATTTTCAAGCCGATTTCAATAAATATTTCCTCAAAGATAATGCATTCTTTAAGAATGACAATAGAGCCCAGCTGACACAAACTGAATCCACCCATAATAGGTAACATGGAGCAGGCTCATAACAGCAAAATCCCTGTTCCTGCAAAACTGGTTTCAGAGTGCACAGTCTGATGGGCAACAAAGCTGGACAAAACAATAAAAACATGTGCCAAGTCTTCTTTGGGAGCATCACAAGAGATACCTGCGTGGTTTTCATTGCCATGATATCAGGCCGCCATCACAGCTCTCAAATGAATGCAATTAAACCCAGGTGATAATAGTATGCTGCGAAAGATTCTGGGCCCACCACAAATACATCTGGAGACCTGGGCCGGCAATAATCAAATGCTTCCTATTAGCAGCCACCATGCTCTCAGATAACTTCCTTTTTCCGAGAGATATAAATAAAGTTGGGATTCACCCACTTCCCCCAATGTAACTCATACATGCCTAAGCCAGGGTATCTTCAAATGGGGTCCCTGGGCACCAGTTATCTGATTAGCTCATGAGTCAGAACAGCTTTGCTGTTCCCCCAAACGCTGAGCCAATGGCTTACAAGCTGGGCTGCAATAAGATCACTAAGAAACCTGCAACCCGGTTCCTGGTGCATCCCAAAGTTTTGCGCTGATTGGGGAAGACCCAATATTCTTTTTTTAAATGTGTTCTCTACCAACTGGATGGCTTCGATCTTACCATGTCCCCATAGCTCCATGCCACATCTAGCAACAGAGGTAGCTTTGCCATTGTAAACTTTGACCAGCATCTCGACCGGTTTTGCTTTGAACATGGCCATGGCGCTGGCCACCCCCTCCCCCCCACAATAGCCTGTTTGAATCTTACAGTCTGCCCAGGTGAGCGCACACGCACCATGCAGATGGGGAATTCCTCACAGGGACACTTGGGGAGGAAAGTGGCATTGAGAAGGACGGGACAGCATGTCATTGTTTGTCAAAGTGAAAACACAGACGGCATATGCATGCTCCACTCGGCTGCAGGTCATAGATTTTAGAGCATGCAGCAGCAGGGGTGTTGCTAGGTCTGGAAAAAACCCGGGGCTACGCTGATGTCGGAACTGTCGGGACTCGGGGCTAGCTATAGCCTTTCGGTTGTAGCTCCTGAGATTTTATCCGGGGCTATAACCAAAAGATCAGGGGCTATAGCCCCCCCCCCCCCACAAGACCCTCCCTAGCGACGCCTCTGTGCAGCACATTCCTGAAGTACCCAGCAGGAGCTGAGAGAAAGAAAGGAGTGACAGCGAATGCCTCTGGCAAATACGGGACGCACCAGAATGAAGAAGCGACTGGGCATGCGTGGTGACTCCCGACCCTGCTGCTAAAGAAACCAGAAGAGCAGTACTCTGTCATCGTGTGTCCTTTCCCGTGTTGCCTTTTGTGACTATCTAGGTAAAAACAGCTTTGGAAGCTGGGAATAGTTTATCTCCCTCTGAACTTTTTTGTATGCCCTAAATTCCTTTAGACTGTGTTTTATTTTTTATTTTACAGGTTTTACACATATTTAAAGTATTGATGAACATGATGAAGAGTTCTGTAATGTATTGTACATTCCACTTTTCCATCCATCTGGTTCACTGTTTCATCCTGTATGATTTGCATATTTATTCTAGTGCCAATATGTCCTTTGCAAAGAAAGAAATGATAAAAGTGGAATGGAAAATGTGTACTACAAAATGTATGTTTTAAATACACATAAAGACTGGTACACCTCCAAAAAGGTACTCTTTTTCCATTTGTCTATTAGAAATTGGGTGTTGAAAAGGCGCCCCTCTCGCCCCACCCTGCCTCCCGCCCCTCCCACATTTACTTTTCAACCACTATAGGCAGCATGCAAGGTACATTCGGCCCTCTGCCAAAATTGGTTGTGCACCCCTGCAGTAGGCAGAGACTCTCTGTAAAGTGTCCCACAGTGATACTCGTAGAGGTCTGAACAGCACAGATGGGAGGCACGTTGCGTGACAGAATGATAGACAGCACACGACTGAGGCACCGCATTGTGCTAGACTGAGGGACAGCACAAGACTAAGATACCTTTGAACAATCAAGGGAGGGGGAGCAGATGGGGAGCTAACCTGCAGCGTTAGGATTAACAGTGCACGTCAGAGTTACTCTTCGGGGAGGGGGGGGTGGAGAGAGTGACAGAGCAAGACCTGGGTACCCTCTGCAGAGATACAGGGAGGGACACCACAAGACTGACATACCCTGCAGAGATAGAGGGGGAAACGCCATAGCTCATAACTGAGGAGGTTGGGCATAGCTCATAACTGAGATCATTCGCAGAGGTAGAGAGATGAGCACCAGACCAATGGGGTCATCTGCATATATAGAGGGTGGGACAGAACTAGACTGAGTTACCCTTCAGAGATAGTGGGACGAAAGATTAAGACTGAGGTACTCTGCGGAGAATGAAGGGCGAGCAGCAGTTCGGCAGGTGGAGGAAGGAACGGCATGTGCATGCAGAGCCTTGTGGAAGCTAGAGCAAGGCACGTAACTGAGATAACCTGCAGAGGTAGCGCAGTGAGTACCACACCACCGAAGTACTCTGAATACAGATATAGGAGGAGGGACAGAGGAATATATACGCTCGTAGAGCAAAAGCGCATAACGCTAGTGCGGTATAAACGATAATGGTAAGGAAACACACCAAGCTCGCGTAGTGATACGGCGCTCTGTCACTCGTTGAAGTTAACAAGCCATTTCGTAATATCACAACTGATATGCACTCCCTATTATCATACTATTCATCATACGCCCATCCATTCAGGTGTATAGCGACATTGCCGCACACCTGACAATGTGAAGCAGATATGGCGTCGTGATACAACATCAGATGCAAGGCTCGCAGGTAGTTGTCGAATGTAACAAACAAGTCCGTAAGAGTTTAACTGACACATGCGGACGCTGGACATGATACTGAGCGGCACATTGCATGTGGCGAGGGGTCGAAATACAGCATTTTTCACCATGGTACTCATTGATTATTTGACATACAAGAAAGGAATAGAATGAAACCTTTCTTGGTAAAACTAATGAGAATCATAAGTCTGAATAGCCGCAAATAATTACAGATATAAAAAAACAACTTGCTTGACAATGTCACGTTACTTGCAGGCAAACTTTGAAAGCAATACGAAGTTGTCACACAACAGAGAAGTGGACAAGAAAACCTACCACACGTATAAAATGAACTACCTCTGATCTATCAGGGTAAGTGTCACCTTAACCGCGATGTATTATGTGATATGTAGTCTGAGTTGCTCAGTACATGGATAGACAACGCATGGATGGGTACTTGCATTGTAGGGCCTCATCCACCCCTCTGAAGACACCGAAGTCAAGCCAATAGTACACAGGCTACAAGTTCTGGGTAAGATTAAAAAGGGATATTAGAATATAATATCCAGTAGTCATGAAAAGAAAAGTTCAGTCCCCTGATGTGTATATACTTTGCCTTGCAGGCAACAGGACACAACAAGAAAATGTCCCGATCTTGTGGAGGATGCCCGCACCAGCTAAAGCAATTAGAAGACAGCTATTAAATTAACTCTTCTGTACAATGGGATAAATATCCAAATGCAATATTACAATGGGTCCTGAAGAAAGCAGCCAATAGTGAATCCCGCTGAAACCGGTCGACTTTGGTTGGATTAAGCTGCCATTCCAACCTACCAGATACACAATGACCTTGGAGAAATCTGGCATATAGGACATATAGAAGTTTTAACGATTTCAGTGGATTAGTTCCACAAGACGGTGGCTGCTCCATCGTATTTTATGATACGACACACAAAAGGCCAGCAACACTATTAAAATCCCTGGTTGACTGACCCTAGTGTGCAGCCTTTTAGCATAGGAAAGCAGTGAGCCAGGCTAGGTAATGTATCATTCACTCTTCCCCTTTTTCCCTTCTTCCCTATTTAGTCGATACACCAGCATCCGACTAGGGAGAGTACATCAGAAGGGATAGTTTGTCTTCTGGATAGGGACATTTAGCTAGCAATAAGGACTCAAGGATAAGGTTTAATAACTTTTTAAGAAATAACATAATTAGTTCTGCTTGGGATGTGATAACATGAATGGGGAAGGAGACAGAACTCGAATACCCTGGGGGGGACTTTCATTGTATTGACTATATAGAGGGTGGGACAGAACTAGACTGAGTTACCCTTCGGAGATAGTGGGACTAAATATTAAGACTGACATACCCTGCAGAGATAGAGGGAGAAACAGCACTTCAGGAGGTTGGGCATAGCTCATAACTGAGATCATTTGCAGAGGTAGGGAGATGAGCACCAGACCACAGGGGTCATCTGCATATATAGAGGGTGGGACAGAACTAGACTGAGTTACTCTTCAGAGGTAGGGGGAGGAAAGATTAAGACTGGGGTACTCTGCGGAGAATGAAGGGGGAGCAGCAGTTCGGCAGGTGGAGGAAGGAACGGCATGTGCATGCAGAGCCTTGTGGAAGCTAGAGTAAGGCACGTAACTGAGATAACCTGCAGAGGTAGCGCGGTGAGTACCACACCACCGAAGTACTCTGAATTCAGATATAAAAGGAGGGACAGAAGAAGACTGAGTTACCCTTCAGAGATAGTGGGAGGGGCATATACAGACTGAGAGGTACCCTGTGTACTCGAATGAAGGGGAAGCAGCATTTTGCGGGCTGGGGGTGGAATGATGCAGGAATAAGGTTCCCTGGGCGAGGTAGAGGGATGGACGGGAGATGACAGAGGTAAGCTGGAGAGGTAGCAGGAGCACAAGACCAAACCACCATTCAGTAGGTAGAGGGGGGGACGCCGTAAGAATGCATTGTCAGGCTTCACAGATAGAGGGAGGTGCAGAAAATCACAAAGGTAGCCTGCAGGAAGCTGGAGATGGAACAGGGCAGGTCTGAGGCCCACCCCTCCCCCGGAGATGATGGAATGGACAACACGTGACTAAGGTAGCCAGCAAGAGAAGATAGACTGACTACATAGACATACACTGGCGCTGACGGCGGTAGGGCGTTATCAGGCATGTCTTTACATCAATACAGACATTCCAAAGGCCTTCATTGCCTGTGAAAGGGTTAAACCCCTCCCTATTCTGCACGCCCCACCTGCCCCTCTATATGCATCAATATTCCGCCGCTCACAGCCATATGCAGCTTGCGGTCAGAGATAATGCACACTACTTAGAGAGGGAGAGAAGCATAAAATTATTAATGTCTCCAAATTTAACGGAATATTGATTGCCATGACATGAAATTCAATAAACCTTCAAAAGAATAGAGAGACGAGAGCAGAGTAATAGGCCATTATTGTTTCAACAACAGGGCCTTATTGGGAGTGAAGGCCCGTCTCCACACTGTCAGTGCATGGCAGTAGCCTTTTATGTCATCAGCAAACAATGAGGCAGAGGGGAGACACTTTATAATGATGAATATTAGTAGCAGCAGTTTGATAACATTGAATACATGTTATTGCTATTATAATTCGAATTGTAGGTCATTATTATTCGTGGTATTGTTAAATGTGTTTGCTTTATAATTAAGGTGTATAATGTGTGTATCATTCATAGTAATGATGAGTTATAACAATAACAACAGTGATTACGATATTACACACAATAATAATAATAATATCAACATGGGCAATAGTAAACTCTACTGCAAAAATAACAACATCAGTACTCTCCATTTGAATCAATAGAAAAGTTAGGGAAAACAATAATAATAATAGTAATAACTATAATAGTAATAATGAATGGGATACAGTAGGGGCTTGGAGAGGGCCTGCCAACAGGAAGCTAGCTCAACCCCACACTAACATGCTCACTGTAACCAAGAGCCAAGTATCTCTATGTAACTAAGACAATTTCATGCAACAGTGCCTTGATGCCCTTGGGCTGCTAGTGCGCTTTACAAATCCAAATAAATAAATAAATAGTGTTCGAGGGTTGCAGAGCAGCACTGACCACTGCACTTGGAGGGCGCCTCGGATACAGAGGGCTGTAAACTTTCTCCTGTTTCTCTCACCTCAGCCTGGGCTTATCAGACAGGCCATTCCGCCCTCAACCGGTTGTTACTTTGGTGGTCCTGCCAACTGGGCCCTTAGAATGTGATTATGATCCAAATGAATTACAGTGCCTTTGGTGTTTGGCCAAGTCCAGTGCTTGAAGAGAAGTCAGTGTGCCCCAGTCCATAGGATGATTGTAACCTGCAGTGGGCAAGCAGGTGTCATTACAAGTGTGCCGGTCTAGAAAGAATGCAGGTAATTCTGGCTCTGGCATTTATTCTGGACCAGCAGACTTCAAGTTTGCTGGTGGGGGCCACAGATCTTTCTGCAGGCCTAACCTGCCAGTAGATCAGGCCCCGACTGGCAAAGAAATGCCGAAATATGCTGGTAATACTGGGGAGTTTCCCGGTATCCCGCCGGAATACCAGGAAATTCTTAATGAGGCCCATGGTGTCAAACAGATGCCGCAACAGAGTCGCAGGGCTGCATAAGGCGTTACAATACTACCAGCAACTTCTCTGTGAATCAGCCGGTCTACGTAAAAAGCAGCGAGTGACAATAAACAGTCCTGTCAATGAGTTGTGTGCATTTAAAGCTTTTACATACGATAGTAAAACGCAGATGATATGGTTTTATGCTCACATCGATTACTAAACCTATACATGCCTCCCTTAATTCAGAAACCTAAGGTGCGATCATTCTCTATTTCTATAACATGTTTCTATAAAATGGTTTTATAAGATTTTCATGGTGGGTGTGATTTCTTTACTTTCTAATTCATGTAGGAACAATGGGGAACTGTTTGAATTTGTGAAAGTAAATATAAACAGTCGCACCTTGCTGTATGACAGTAACGGGGTACATTATGGTCACGTACAGAAATGGCAGACTGAGCTCAAATCCTTTCTTCACCTTTTAACCAACACTGGGCCTCATCACGAGTTCGGCGGTAATGCAGCGGTTTTCCCATCGAGCGTAAATAGCGCTAACGCCAAGCCCCCCGGCGGATAGTCCGCCAGATCACGAGTTTTCGTGCACGCGTACAGGGACATGGCGGTAGCGCAAAAAGCGCTGGATGGGAAAACGGCCCAAGAACCTGTAAATCCGGTGCACCGTGCACTACCGCCATACTGCGCTAACAGCACGCGCCATGAGCGCGCACTATTAGCGTGTGGGAAACGCGTCACCGCAGGAACGGGAAATAAAGCGGCGGCCATCTTGGAAATCACAATCCGTCGGATATCACAGCCCCTGCAAGCCATCCACCCCTGGGAAGAATGCAGGTAATTCTGGCTCTGGCATTTATTCTGGACCAGCAGACTTCACGTTTGCTGGTGGGGGCCATAGATCTTTTGGCAGGCCTAACCTGCCAATAGATCAGGCCCCTACTGGCAAAGAAATGCCGAAATATCCTGGTAATACTGGGGAGTTTCCCGGTATCCCGCCGGAATACCAGGAAATTCTTAATGAGGCCCATGGTGTCAAAAAGATGCCGCAGCGGAGTCGCAGGGCTGCATAAGGCGTTACAATACTACCAGCAACTTCTCTGTGAATCAGCCGGTCGATGTAAAAAGCAGCTAGTGACAATAAACAGTCCTGTCAATGAGTTGTGTGCATTTAAAGTTTTTACATACGATAGTAAAACCCAGATGATATGTTTTATGCTCACATCGATTACTAAACCTATACATGCCTCCCTTAATTCAGAAACTTAAGGTGCGATCATTCTCTATTTCTATAACATATTTCTATAAAATGGTTTTATAAGATTTTCATGGTGGGTGTGATTTCTTTACTTTCTAATTCAGGTAGGAACAATGGGGAACTGTTTGAATTTGTGAAAGTAAATATAAACAGTCGCACCTTGCTGTATGACAGTAACAGGGGTACAATGTGGTCACGTACAGAAATTGCAGACTGAGCTCAAATCCTTTCTTCACCTTTTAACCAACACTGGGCCTCATCACGAGTTCGACGGTAATGCGGCGGTTTTCCCATCGAGCGTAAATAGCGCTAACGCCAAGACCCCCGGCGGATATTCCGTCAGATCACGAGTTTGCGTGCACGCGCACAGGGACATGGCGGTAGCGCAAAAAGCGCTGGATGGGAAAACGGGCTAAGAACCCGTAAATCCGGTGCACCATGCGCTATCGCCATACTGCGCTAACAGCACGCGCCATGAGCGCGCGCCATTAGCGTGCGGAAAACGCATCACCGCCGGAACGGGAAATAAAACGGCGGCACAATCCGTCGGATATCACAGCCCCTGCAAGCCATCCACCCCTGGGCAGACAGAATCATGTCACAGGAGCGCACTAGGGGCAGGTCTGCCCTGGACAAGGTGAGGAAGCCCAAATTTAGCGACCAGGAGCTGGCTGTACTGGTGGAGGAGGCAGAGATCCACCATGAAGAGTTGCAGCAGTGCAACACCAGTGGCCAGCGCGGAGCACAGATTTGGCACATTAGCCAAAGGGTAACTGCAGTGGGCGCGTGCCCCGGGATGGCGAAGATTGTCGCAAGCGCCTCAACGACTTGCGTGTGAGAGTCCGCGGCATCCTGTCACAGCACAGTAGTGGAAGCAGGGACACTGGAGGAGGGCCACCACCACCCCCACCCGAACTCACACCCTGGGAGGAGAAGATGAGTGCCCTGATTGACATTGGCACCATCGAGGGAATTGGTGGAGCGGAGGCAGGCACTGGCATCGATCCGACTGCAGGTGAGTCCCACCCCAAATGCATGCAACTGAAAGTACCACACATGCAGACCCTGAATGAATGAATGAATGAGAAGAAATGTGTGTGAAGCACTGCAGACACCCATAAGTGACCCCTTGATCCATTGAACCGTAGTGCTGCCTAGACTACCCTGCACGTGCAGTGCATCAGTAGAAGGGGCAGGGGACAGACATCCATAGCCATGGGACAGCTACGTAGAGTGTGAGTGTGCAAGAATACACCCCCAGGACCCTGAGCACAGTGCACCCCAACCCTGCATGTGATCTTGTCACACAAACATTCCCATGCAGTGTACCTCCACACTCACACATCACACCAATCACCACATGGTGACTGAACAAAATGCAAGTTCAATGCATAATTGATACTGTCTACAATCCCACTTGATGGCATGAACTGCTTGATACTTATGTAGGTTGCCTTGAACTCAATCCACACCCTATGTACCCCACAGGCACATGGCAAACCTCACGGGATGAAGATGATGGGGAGGAGGCCACACAATCACGGCGCCCGAGGCAGAGTGCCTCGACCAGCACCACCACCCCACAAAGGGGCCACACAGAAGGGAACCGATGCAGGCCACATCACCACAACGCAGCCCAACCAGTCCGCTGCAACACCCACATGTCCGCAGGGAGTCAACAGCCAGCTCGCCCCAAGCCACCAGGCATACCCCTGATGCAGCGGGAGTCACCTGTGGATCGGAGCCCGACGTGGGAGTGACACCTCCACGTGCGCATCAGGCAGGACATCTGCATTCAGCAGTGACGCTGAAGGGATGGGCACACCACAGGGGACCCCAGGGCCAGGCACACAGGTAGCACAAACCCCACCTGTGCAGGTGCGTCGTGTCCGCACACCACAGCCAGACGAAGACACGTCATCATATGGCAGCCCTGAAGACTGGCACTCAGAGCCCAGCAGCCCAATCTCAGTCGGCAACATGTCCCCACGCAGCTCCCCCCAACAGCGCACAAGTGGCAGGCCGGTACCTGGCACACCAGGGGTACCCTTAGTCACGGGGGCAGCAGTGATGGGACGACTGGACGTGATCGAGGCCAAACAAGCCAAAGTTGAATCCATGGCGAAAGTGCACAGCCGGCAAATCAAGGCCAACAGTGCATCCGGTGTCCAGACATTTGGTCGACCTAAAACTGGTCGAATGACATTTGGTCGACGCAATTTGGTTGAAAACCAAATGGTCGAATTTTTTTTTTTAATTATATATTTATTTTTTGGGTTTTCGTTTTTTACAAAAATGGGTTTTTAGAAAAAAAAAGGGGTTGGGGGGGGGGGACCCCCCCAAAAAAAAAAAAAAAAAAGGTGAAAATAAAAAATAAAAACCATTTGTCTGGTCGACCAATTTTTTTCGACCAAATGTCTGGTAACCAGTGCATCCATACGCCATGGATGCAAGTACATTGTGCGAGACAATGCGCGCACACGCAGAGTGGTGGGGAAATGCACCTCAGCCCGACAGGGTTTGGACAAAGGGTGAGGGAGTTGTGCGAGGCAGTATCAGCACTTGCTGAGCAGACAAGGGAGGGGAACAACCTTCTCCGTCAGCATATGCAAGTAACCGGGTCAGTCCCATCGACCTCCACTACACCCACAGAGGGATCCCTTGAGCCTTCTCCTAGGCGCCGTTCAATGCGCCACCTGAGGTCACACACACCAGAGGGGCCTGGACATGGAAAGTGCCCACGACCATCGTAGTTGGACATGGCATCGTTGTGGGTGCCCTGAAAACAAACATGCACCTACCTGCACTGTTGTGGGGAGTTCACTGGGGGGGGGGGGAATTGTGTGCTGGGTGAAGGGTGTATTGTGTGCTGGGTGTTCACTGGGGGAGGGGGTATTGTGTGCAGGGTGTTCACTGGGGGCGAGGGGGTTTGTTAAACTGAGAATAAATCACGTTTCAAAATTCACAAAGCATGGACAGTAGTGATTGTGATTAAGTGCTCTTTAATGTTGAAGTGACATGTGCAAAATGTAGCCGTCACTTATATAAAAAAAACATCAATCAAGCCCTGTCTGGCCAACCTCCCCTCCCTCAGCCCAACACTTTGTGCACGTGCAACACCTTCAGGCACGTCATCACCTTCACTCCTATCCTCAGGTGGCTGCACATAAGCATCAGGGGGCAGTGGCACATTCCTGCGACAGCAGATGTTGTGCAGCATGGCACATGTCAGTACAATGTTTCCAACTTTTTCAGTTGCATACATCAATGCCCCTCCAGTACGGACTAGGCACCGGAAGCGTGCCTTCAGCAGTCCAAATGCCCTCTCCATGCAGATCCGTGTACGACCATGGGCAATGTTGTATGCCCGCCCTGCTGCAGTGTGTGGATGATGCACAGGGGTCATGAGCCATGTGTACTAGGGATATCTAGAATCACCTGCAGGGGCGAGAATGCAGGTTTGGGGAGAAGGTAAGTTCAGTGGGTGTACAGGGCTCAGTCATCAGTGTCATTTTGGCATACTTGTCATTTGGTCAATACCATTGTGGAGTGTGCTGTGCTACAAGCAGCATAGAATCAATGAGGTACTCACAACTTGGTACGTCTCTGTTTCAGTATGTAACAGTACTCATTCCCTTGTCACTGGGGAAGGTGACCCTTCCATCTGCTTGTGCATGCGAGAAGTGGCTACCTCATTTGTCATTGCCATTCCCTTTGGCTGCTGTTGCATTTTCTGGTTGTCACTATTGTGTACTGTTCTCCAGGCATTTCATTGGCCAATCAGGGGACAGTGTTTGTGGGATGTACATTGGCATTCATCAGACTACTTATGTGTGGTGCTTTTGTGGATGTGCCGACTTTTGTGTTACATTTGCATGACTGTCTTTGTCTGTACTGTGTCAGTGTGGGAAGCCATAATGCTACTCACACAGGAGGCTTTGTGGTGGTAGGCCTTCCATATGTCACTGTGCTGCCACATGTCTTTTACATCCGAAATGGGTGTCTTCTGCTGTGTTGGACATGTCGAAGGTTTCTCGTGCAAGGTGCTTGAATAGAAATGCTGCACTGATAGTGCTGCCTATTGACATTCAGGAATTTCATTGTGTGTGACCAGCCCCATCAGATGTGGATTAACATGCATTACGGTATATATTTGTACTCACCCAGCAGCCATGTGTTTTGGCCTCGGTGCGTTTCCATGTACGCTGGCAGGGAACTGTTGCGCAGGACCATGGAGTCGTGGGTGGATCCTGGGTAGCGGGCACAGCAGTGGCTGAAGGTGAGGTCAGGGACACATGTCATCTGCACATTCAGGGAATGGTAATTTTTCTGGTTTCTGTAGACTGCCTCATGTGCCTGGGGTGGTACGAGTGCTACATGTGTGCAGTCCGGGGCTGCTATTACATTCAGGACTTGGGCAATGGCATGGAATTGACCCTTCAGCTGGTTCACCTGTGCCTGTGTGGCTGGCAATGCGATGTGCTCATTCACATGACTCAAGAGTGCATCCAGCACCTGTCCCAGCATGGCACTGAATGTGGACTGGGCCGTGCCATGCATCATGGCAACGGTGTGTTGGTAGCTGCCAGTCCCGAGGAATTGTAGCACGGACACGAGCTAAACAAGCGGGGGTACTGCTGTGCTGGTGGCTATACGGCTGCCGATGTCAGCCTGGATTGTGTCCAGCAACTGGGTGATGGTTGCCCTGTCCAGCCGATATTCGGTCACCAACTGGCCATCAGTTAGGGCCCAAGGTGTTGGCCTGACCCTGGGGGTGGCTGGCCGCCTTGCTGGTGCTGCTCTCCTCCTCCTTCTCCTCATCCCCACCACCCCCTGCGCTCCCAGGGCCCTGGCCTGGTTGGCTGGCCTCTGTAGCTCCAGGCGCAGCAGGTAGAAATCCACATCAAGGCTCCTGGCTTCAAATGGCAGCATGGTGTTTGGAAGTGTGTGTTGTGCATGGGTGGGTCCTTTGTAGGCCTCTGATTTGCATTGGTTTCACCTGGGCCTTTATTGCTGTCTCCTCCCTGCTCCTGCTGGTGTAATGGTGTTGGGGAGGGTGTGTTGTGCATGGGTGGGTCCTTTGTAGGCCTCTGATTTGCATTGGTTTCACCTGGGCCCTTATTGCTGTCTCCTCTCTGCTCCTGCTGGTGTAATGGTGTTGGGGAGGGTGTGTTGTGCATGGGTGGGTCCTTTGTAGGCCTCTGATTTGCATTGGTTTCACCTGGGCCCTTATTGCTGTCTCCTCCCTGCTCCTGCTGGTGTAATGGTGTTGGGGAGGGTGTGTTCTGCATGGGTGGGTCCTTTGTAGGCCTCTGATTTGCAGTGGTTCCACCTGGGTCCTTATTGCTGTCTCCTCCCTGCTCCTGCTGGTGTAATGGTGTTGGGGAGGGTGTGTTGCACATGGGTGGGTCCTTTGTATTCCTCTGATTTGCAGTGATTCCACATGGGTCCTTATTGCTGTCTCCTCCCTGCTCCTGCTGGTGTAATGGTGTTGTGGAGGGTGTGTTCTGCATAGGTGGGTCCTTTGTAGGCCTCTGATTTGCAGTGGTTCCACCTGGGTTCTTATTGCTGTCTCCTCCCTGCTCCTGCTGTCAGTCTAGAAATCTAATTTGAGACCGCAAACGCATTTTGGTGGCTGTGGGCCAACTGTCTCATGCACGATACGACAGAATATAGGTTTTCGAGTTTTCCAATGAACGGCCATTTTGATGTAACAAGAATCGCCATTTTGTTTTCTAACCATTGCTCATTGCTTTCTGTTCCTATTGCTTTGCAGTATATTTTCCGCTTAGACTGCTCGACTGTGGAACATTGTTGTCTGTATATGAAAAGGACCACAGGGCCGAGAGGATAACAAGAGTTTCGCTGAAACACAAACGTAGGCAGCGCCAGGAAGAATGCCCGGCTCCCTCCTTAATGTAGCCTTGAAGTAGAGCCGCAGGGCATTTAATCATTTCACAGCTGCCAGCCAGTCTTGTTATATGGTAGAATATGCTAAATGCTTGAATTATGCTTTTCTAATGGCCCCCCTTAGCTGAGCCCGCTAAGAGCATGTCGGCTCCTAGGACATGAATAGCACCTGATAGATAGCAAGGTCTGGAATGCAACTCCCTCTGTATGTAGTTCGCTTCCAAGAACAGAAGCACCATGTTCTATTCAATGACCAAAAGATGCCTACGCACTCATAAATTGCAAATTGTTACTAGAATAGATGTTTGAAGGTGTCATAGTGGTCGGAGATGTCCATCATCACACCAAGTTCAAAGAAACCCAATGAAGAGGGGTGTTATACATGTCATAGCTGATTCTTTGATATGCATTATGTATATATGTAACTGATGTACGTAATTCACTCTCTTGCGTTCCTCGAGGTCTAGAGATACACGTCGCGGGGCGTGAGACCGAGTTGGCCAACTGAGACTTTTGCTTTGCAATAAAACCCTAGCTTTGGGAATACAACCTCGTGTCTGGCGTCTCTATCGTGTGTGGTGACCCGCCTTGTTTCCATAGACGTCAGGGTCCTCTAGGGGCCCCTTTCAAGATGGCGCCCGAATAGGGACCCTTCCCCACTTGTTCCTTTGTGTAATGTTGTCATTGAGAAAGGCAGAGAACGGCGAGGACGGGACGATCGAGCCGGGATCAAGAGGTGTTCGGGGCGCCCTGTAAAAGTGATGAGAGACTCCTTTGCAGATCTGCACACATCTGATCCCTGATCGACGTGCCTGGCTAGAGAACAAGGAGGCGAGAGTCCCGAAACGAGGCGGAAGCCAAGAAACGCAGACACAACGTCCTTTGCGTCAGTATACAGACGACTTGATTTATCAGGTGAGTCATTCCCCGATTCAAAGCATCCTGATATTGGTTGAGAGTTGACTTTGCAAAATCAAACGCCCTAGGTAAGGTTGATTAACCAAGGGGAAGGTTGAAACATGCCTGGGGTATTGTCCACCTTAGCAGGGTTTTTCCGCTGTGGTAGACAATCTTTGGAAAATGCCCAAATTGTACCACCTGGGGGAACGCCGGCGTATGAGATGTATGTGAAGTATGGAGTGGGTGCGATAATATTCTGTGAGACTTGGCATAGGCAAACCAGAAAGCAACAAGACCATCAGTGGCCGATTAATGGTAGTTTTGAGATGGCGTGGATAGATAACTTAGAAAGGGTGTTGATAAGAAAGAAAGCGCGTCTTGCAGCATTTGAAACTATTAAAGACTGGAGAAAGGAAGCAATGCTCCGATTTAAAAGCAGAGCAAAGCATGCGCGCAGTTATAAATCAAAAGGTGAGGTAGCGGAAGAAAAAGAAGAGGAGGAGTGGACTGAGAGTCTAAGAAGGGCAGGCAGACGTGACCAGTTGAATATAGAAAAGATATACCCACAACGAGAATTACACATGACAGATGAATTGATAGAAAATATATTGACCCATACAAAACAACGGCCAAGATCAGAAGTAAGACCAGATACGTCAGTAGCTATTGCCCGACCCCGCCCGTAGCTCAAGCTCCCCCTCCGGTAGCTCAAGCCCTCCCACAGCCACAGACCGTGCACGTAACACTTCCTACTAGCCAACCAGGCCCACAACAGACACTCGCTGTTCCCATTGTCCCATCCGCACCTCCCGCCTTAGTCACAGACTCGGTACCGTCTGTTCCTTCCGGGGTTGAAGTTGAAACCACGGGGGCAAGAGGCGGGACTGACCAACGGCAGTGCACGAGGGTAACCCGCAGCGCAATCAGCAAGGAAAGGAACGTGGAATTGCAGCAACAGACAGAGATGTATATAGACGGGAATGATGGGACGGCAACATTGGCTTCGATATATGACTTTCGTAGAAGCAACGAAAGACAGGTAGTGTTGGAATGCATGGGTGAATATTTGGTGGAGAGATGGAAACAGCTAATTGGGAAATTACCACCGCAGCGATTGTTAGATTTGAATGCATTGGCACGCTGTAGGGAGAGGGATGAAGAAGTGAGAGAACATGTGTATAGGCTTTTTGAGCTTAAAGATGAATTAGATAATGACTATGTTTACTGCACCCGGGTACAGGAGTAAAGATATTGGGAGAAATAGAAAGGAAACTGTAGAGCCATATATACAGCAACGATATTCGATGTCATCAGTACAAAGGGGCGACAAGTTAAAAGTAGGTATGCGACAAGCGTCTAGATGGATGTCAGACCCTAGTATTCCCACAATGGAGATACACGAGATATTTGATGAATATTCCATGCCTATGAAAAGAAAAGTGCTACAATCGATGGTTGAACATTTATTAGATAAAGATATAAAAAACGATAAGGCCAGCCCGCCTGAAATAATGGCAGTATATAGGAGAGCATTAGAACGAGGGACAGGAGAAACAGCCCTATCATTGGATCTGGGTATATTGTTGCATCTAAGAGAAGGGGGGGGACGGTAAGTGGGGCATTTCCTATGAGAGAGGTCCCACCTATGTTTGTGCCCAAAGTGGAGGTTCCCGCAGCGGGCAATGTAGCGGCGCAGGTAACACCAGCCCATTACACCACCCAATACGTGCATGTCCCCTTTTCCAGACAAGAGGTGAACAACATAAAGCAGACGATTCCGGATATAAGAAAGAATCCTGCAGGGTTTTACAAGGAAGTAGAGTCCTGCCTACAGTCATCCGTGCTTACCATGGGTGATATAGACCTAATATTCCCGGTGATCCTGCCAGCAGATATATGGAAACAAATAAGGAAGGTAGATGACACAACTCCCTTTGGCGCCATATATGCGGATTTGATGATAGAGGATAGAAATAAAGCGGTTGGAGGAACACCAGGACCGAACCTGGAGGCATTACCAGCACGTATAGTACAGAAGTTAAAAACAATTGTTCCAGAGAAAAGAATCCAATGGGACAAATTGACTGCATGTGTACAAGGCAAAGATGAGTTGGCTACAGATTATTTTAATAGATTTGAAGAAGTATTCACAGACTTCAGCGGGCAGGATGTGGGTTCAGAAGCAGGGAAGAGGTTATTTGTTGACAAATATGTGAGGGGGTTAAAACTTCCAATTCAGGATCTAATAATGACATCAGAGAGTGAATGGACCAAATAGGAATAGTATGCAGCAGCATCATAATAATGGAGGTAATCAAAACCAAGGCCAAAACCAAAATGCCCCAAACCAGAGTCAGGGACAGCAAATCAACAATATGGAAATCAGAGTGGGGGAAATAGAGGGAAGAGTGGAAATGTTTTCGATACACAGCCAAACACGTATTACAGTAATAGTAATGATTACACATCAGACAATGTGTTATTTCCCCAATAGGACAGCCCAGGACAGGGGTCGGAACCAGTGTCTATTCCCGTGAATCAGAGAGGACCCTACGTAGAAATGAGAGTCGGGAATGAGGAACACCGCTTTCTTGTAGATACAGGAGCACAGAAGTGTTCAATAGACCATCACTTGGTTCAGAATATACCACTGTCAGGGCAAAAGAATATTTCCGTAGGGTTCGCAGGTACACCAGTCATAAACCCAGTGTCCAAACCAGTCCCAGTTACCATGGGACCATTTACCGAACATTGTCCTTTCCTTCTAACAGAAAATTGTGGAGAAAATTTGTTGGGATTAAATTTGTTGAAAAAACTAGGTTCTGTTAAACATTGCACGGCAGACGGAGTGTTTCTAACGATATGGCCACACGATGCCCCTGTGTCAGAATTCATGTCCGAAGCGTTACCAGGGGAACTAAGTAAAGTACCAACCTGTATATGGGCAATGCATGACAACGATGTGGGATGTTTAAAGATAGAGCCAGTAAAGATTATTTTAAAAGAAGGTGTTACCCTACAGCGAACACACCAATACAAAATTTCGGTTGAAGGTGAGAAAGGATTGAAGAGTATTGTTACTGATTTGGTGAAATTAGGGATAATAGAGGAAATCACAGGCAGTACATGTAACAGCCCGATCCTTCCGGTTTATAAAAAAGGAGATAATGAGGTACCATACTGTTTCATAATTGATCTACGCGCATTGAATAAAGTAGTACATCCGCAATTTCCTCTAGTGCCAGACGTCACTACAATATTGACAATGATACCTGTTTCAGCAGAATATTTTAGTGTAATAGATTTAAAGAATGCATTCTTTAGTATTCCAGTGGACAAGGACAGTAGATACTTGTTCGCGTTCACATTAGGAGGACGATCATTTACATTTACACAGATTCCGCAAGGTTATACGGAAAGTCCAAGTATTTACAGTAGAGCATTAAAAGAACAACTAGACATGCTGGAATTACCCGTGGGTTGTGTACTTTTGCAATACATAGACGATTTATTGCTAGCTGCAGACACAGAGGAGATTTGTAAAGAAAGCACTGTATTACTACTGTCACACCTAGCGGCACATGGCCATAAAGCTAGTTTGAAGAAATGTCAGTATAATCGAAAGGAGGTAGTTTACTTGGGCTACCTACTTTCGAAAGGAGGGAGAAGACTAACGCCAGTACGCATAGAAAGTATTTCTTGTATGCCTATTCCAAAGACACAAAAAGGAGTAAGAGCCATAATAGGCATGGCTTCATATTGCCGACAATGGATTGGTAATTTTGCGTTGATTGTGAAGCCATTAGTGAATTTAACTAGAAAAGATGCGGTTATGGCTTTGTAGTGGGATGAGGAATGTCAGAGAGCATTTGATGTATTGAAAACTGCATTATGCACGGCTCCAGTTTTGGGTACGCCGAACTATATGAACATTTTCAGACTATTTGTGTGTGAAAGTGAAGGATGTGCATTGGCGGTTTTGACACAGGAACAAGGTGGAAGAAATAGGCCGTGCGGCTATTTTTCTTCTGCGCTGGACCCTGTAGCGCGCTCACTACCACAATGTTTGCGATCTGTCGCGGCGGCTGCTGCGTCAGTGAAACAAACGGAAGGGATGGTATTGGGGCACACTTTAATTCTGATGGTGCCACATCCCATAGACGTTCTATTAAATAGGACACAGACGCAACACCTCACCTCTGCTAGATTGACAAGATATGAGATTATCTTATTCGCGCCCCATATCCAAATTGTGAGGAGTAGCGCTTTGAATCCTGCAGAATTAATGCCATTAACCATAAAAGAAATTGGGAAGAACGAATCACCCCCCCCACAATTGCTTAATGGTCACTGAGGAAGAAACCAAGGGGAGAGTTGATTTAAGTGATATTCCACAGAAAGAGCTGGATGGAGAGTTATTTTGTGACGGCTCATGTTTTAAATTACCAGATGGCACGACAACTGCAGCATACGCTATCACTACCCTAGAGAGTGTTGTAGAAAGTAAAAGAATCTCCTATAATTCAGCACAAGCCGCGGAAATAATAGCAGTAACCAGAGCCTGCGAGATTTCTGAAAATTTGAATGTGAATATATATACTGATAGTCAATACACGTTTGGAGTGGTTCATAACTTTGGACGACTCTGGGCTGAGAGAGGGTTTCTGACATCACATGGTGCCAGAATTCAACATGGCCCTTTGATTGTACGATTGCTGTCTGCACTCATGTTTCCAAAGCGCCTAGCAATAGTGAAATGCGAGGCACATAAAAAGGTAACATGCAAAATAGGAGAGGGAAACGCGTTTGCAGACAGGATTGCGAAACAAACTGCCACTGATTTGAATACCAAGATGATGACGGTTCAGACAGAGGAAGTACCCTGTATGATAGAAGATGGAGTTGCGATTGTCAAAGAAATGCAGGCTGAGGCTACGGCCGATGAAATACAGGGATGGGCAGAGGGATCTGCTGAGTTGGATTTGGAGGGTTGTTGGGTGGACAAGGGAACTAGAAACTGGATGTTGCCAAATTCATATGTGACTGCAATGGTCACAATGGCCCACAGCCCTACGCCCATCTGTGCCAAGAAAATGATACAGCACCTTTCTACAGTATGGCAGAATGCAAAAATAAAAAAGAATGCAGAGAGGTTGGTGCAGAACTGTATCACGTGTTTACAACACAAATGTAGGAAAGGGAACAGTGACACCAACAGGCAGTTTTGGCCCGCCCTCCATGCCGTTTGCATTTTGATTTCATAGAGATGAAAGGTGCCAAACTTAAAATAGGTCTTGGTGGTAATCTGTGCATTCAGTAAGTGGGTGGAGGCATATCCTTTAAAAGACTGCACAGCGATGACTACGGCAAAAGTAATGTTGAAGGAGTATTTTTCCAGATTTGGTTTGCCCCGTGTCCTATGGTCCGATAATGGACCACATTTTGTGGGTGCAGTGGTGTTACAGATATGTGCAGGTCTCCAGATTGATAAGACATTCCATAGTTCAAGGCATCCGAGTTCTGCCGGTCTTGTGGAGAGGCACAACAGGATTCTTAAATCAAAGATTAGCAAGATTTGTGCAGGAAGCAAGTTGAGTTGGGTGGATGCATTACCAATAGCACTATTATGCATGCGTATGTCTGTACAGGCTAAAACTGGGCTCTCCCCATACGAGATCATAATGGGGAGGCCGGCAAATGTATGGTGCGCACCTCAGCCAAAACGACTCAGTGAGATAGAACATCCTGTGCTTAGTACTTATTGTGGCCTTTTAATGCAGAAATTGCGTTTGATTCATCAGCAGGTGCAGGAGGCATTACCCGTGCGGTATACCGGTCCGGGGCACGCGCTGGAGCCAGGAGACTGGGTGCTGCTAAAAAACTTCGAAAGAAAGTCATCATTAGCACCCAGGTGGCGCGGGCCCCATCAAGTACTTTTGGCGACGCAGACGGCAATACGGGTGGATGGAAGGAAGTCGTGGATCCATGCCACCCATGCCAAAAAGATTCCAACTGCACTGAAAGTCTTGCCTGACACCGATCACCGGAAAGAGACCGCGGTCGCAGAAACGAAAGAAACTGTTGCCAGTGTGCAGCCACCTGATCTGCCAAAACGTGAAGTGAAACTCGAAACAAAGCCTGAGACGATTGCCAAAGAGGGGGAAGGGCAAAGAGTGCCCCAACGTTGCCCAGCAGAATCGACACCACTGCTGACCGACGTGAAATCTGCCTTGCAGATACCAGCAAAACCAAATCGTGTACCCCTTTGGCGCCCACCAGCACTTGCCAACACGCCAAAGAACGGATCTGCATCATTGGCGCGGCGCTCACCAGCACCTGCAGTAGCACCACAGGCTGACTTCAAGCCTGAATCTGAAAGTGCACCGGCACTGTTCACGGATCATACGATACCAGGAGCAAGGCGATACAACCTGCGGCCTCGGAAGACAAAGTGATCCGCATTCTTCTTCTTTTGGTGTTTATGTCAACCTCTGGTTCAGCTCATGGATGGAGAAGGAACCAGGGGTGTAGAGGAGAGAAGCGTGAGAATTGTGCAAGTCGGACAATTCAAGACTCACAGCTCCTCGGTGCGATCATAAAAGTACATGTGTCCGGAACCAGAGCGGACAAGCTGGGCGCACATGGTACTATGACAAGTGAGATAATTGATTAACAGTACATGTGTCCTGAACCAGAGCGGACAAGCTGGGCGCACATGATACTGAGGCGAAAACTGATCAAAGGTCCTCTGACCAGTATAAGAAGGGACAAGTGATCTCGCCTAAAGACGAATAATCGAATCCAGGCTAAAAAAAAAAGGACAGGCAAAACTGAATAGTGAGAAATCCATTGAACTTATAGACATCAGAGCAAACACGACGAATAGAGATATCCACAACGAACTGTGATAAGGAAGAAGAAGGACGACGAGAAACATGCCGGGACCGGTTTCAGCCTCCTCCTGCACCACCACTGCTGAAAATGAGTCAGTCATAAAGACTATAAGTTTAAGAAAAGCGCATGATAAAACAAATTGTATGCTGACACTAACGATGATAATGTGCTTTATGAGCGTGGTAGCACCAATATCGACAGCCCTAATATTATGGTGGGTAGAAACAGTACACCCACTAGAAATGTTTATACCAATAATTAATATATCCACTACTGAAAGCCCGGTTCAGGTGATCACTTATACCCTACCCCCAATGGAAGAAAAACACAGGGAAGGTTTTACGAATAACACCTTACTACTGATAATGAACATGACACATGCAATCCTGAAGAAAACAAACTGCTGGGTATGTGCCCATTTACCACAGCATGCTGGGAAAGGAATAGGGTGGTATGTGCAGCCATTACCATTAAGTTCTGCATGTAGTGCATCTTTAGGTGCAATGTTCTATGGGAAGTGGAATAAGAGTAATACGGGTCAATTAGACAGAACCAACATGAATGAGTTTGAGGAGATAATAATGAAGCCTGTGGGTTGTTCCATTTTCCATAAAGCACAAGTAATAGCCCCAGAGCCCACGAGGAAAAGCACACGAAAGATAACACGACAAAATAGACGAGATAGATTGTCCCCGCCAGAAAGAACATCTGTAATGACGTTTCGTGTAAGAACAGAAGGGAACAAAGATGCGATTCCCCCATTTTACACGGTGAATTATAGCCCAAGAACTGTCCCTTTTTGCCTAAAAAAGAAAGGATCTTTTTCAGTCGGAACATATACTGGTTGTATGAATATAGTGGTACTAAAATGGGAAATAGAACCAGTATACGTAGGTGATCCAGTTTATTTTATATGTGGAGAGAAAGCATACCCTTGGTTGCCCAGAAACTGGGGAGGTACATGTTATCTCGGGCTATTGTTCCCAGGATTATTCCTCTTGGAAACAGCAGCCATGGCCAAATTATCCAGAACTAGAGTCAAAAGGACTGACGAAGGTGTTTTAATAGCAACTGATGTAGCGAAATCATTCATTCCATTTTTAGGACAGATAGTGAACTCCTATAATATAAGGCAACTGTCCAGAATCCTAAAGGATACAATAAACACAACAACAGATATATTATTTAATATGACATTGGAAGAAAGAGGAATCAGGTTAATGACGCTGCAAAATAGAATGGCTCTCGATGTAATCCTGGTTGATCGTGGGGGAATTTGAAAAATAGTGGGATCAGCATGTTGCGTTTATGTCGATGACTATTCCCCCACGATCTTTGAAGCAATAAAGAAAATGCACGTTCTAAGCTCTGAACTCCCCACGGGAGAAGGAAGCTGGGAAATAGGATCTTGGTTTTGGGGAATACTACGATCTTGGGGATGGAAGCTGATCTCAATATTAGTAGTGGTGCTCGGAATATTCCTAACGGGTTGTTGTTGTATACATTATTTACCCATAGTTTGTGCAGAGGTAACTGAGGGATGTACGCAAGGATGCATGCAAATGATAACAAAGAAAAAACAACCTCATGATCGAACTAGCCCAGGCCCAAATGAGATGAGAGTAATGAAAGAGTTGATGGCAATAGATATTAATGAAGACAATGATGACCACGATAGAATGCGAGACTCAGACATAAGTACTTCAGATTCATCATCACTAGAGGAGGCTTCAATAAATAGATGAGACGTTTGGCATACGGCCAAAGGAGTGTTTGTCAGTCTAGAAATCTAATTTAAGACCGCAAACACATTTTGGTGGCCGTGGGCCAACCGTCTCATGCACGATACGACAGAATATAGGTTTTCGAGTTTTCCAATGAACGGCCATTTTGATGTAACAAGAATCGCCATTTTGTTTTCTAACCATTGATCATTGCTTTCTGTTCCTATTGCTTTGCAGTATATTTTCCGCTTAGACTGCTCGACTGTGGAACATTGTTGTCTGTATATGAAAAGGACAAGGCCACAGGGCGGAGAGGATAACAAGAGTTTCGCTGAAACACAAACGTAGGCAGCGCCAGGAAGAATGCCCGGCTCCCTCCTTAATGTAGCCTTGAAGCAGAGCTGCAGGCCATTTAATCATTTCACAGCTGCCAGCCAGTCACGTTATATGGTAGAATATGTTAAAATAATACCGCTAAAGGCTTGAATTATGCTTTTCTAACGACCCCCCTTTGCTGAGCCCGCTAAGAGCATGTCGGCTCCCAGGACACGAATAGCACCTGATAGATAGCAAGGTTTGGAATGCAACTCCCTCTGTATGTAGTTCGCTTCCAAGAACAGAAGCACCATGTTCTATTCAATAACCGAAAGATGCCTACGCACTCACAAATTGCAAATTGTTACTAGAATAGATGTTTGAAGGTGTCATAGTGGTCGGAGATGTCCATCATCACACCAAGTTCAAAGAAACCCAATGAAGAGGGGTGTTATACATGTCATAGCTGATTGTTTGATATGCATTTTGTATATATGTAACTGATGTACGTAATTCACTCTCTTGCGTCCCTCGAGGTCTAGAGATACACGTCGCGGGGCGTGAGACCGAGTTGGCCAACTGAGACTTTTGCTTTGCAATAAAACCCTAGCTTTGGGAATACAACCTCGTGTCTGCCGTCTCAATCGTGTGTGGTGACCCGCCTTGTTTCCATAGACGTCAGGGTCCCCTAGGGGCCCCTTTCACTGCTGGTGTAATGGTGTTGGGGAGGGTGTGTTGTGCATGGGTGGGTCCTTTGTAGGCCTCTGATTTGCAGTGGTTCCACCTGGATCCTTATTGCTGTCTCCTCCCTGCTCCTGCTGGTGTAATGGTGTTGGGGAGGGTGTGTTGTGCATGGGTGGGTCCTTTGTAGGCCTCTGATTTGCATTGGTTTCACCTGGGCCCTTTTTGCTGTGGCCTGTGTTCTTTTACCTCCAGCATTTTGCTGGGGGTATTTTCGGCAGATTGTCTGCCGCTTTTCTGGCGCTAATTGCGCCTACGCCAGACTCGTGATTCCTATGTTTTAGCGCGAATGGTTACTGGTGCTTTTACAGCCGACGCTTGTACAGCCGCTGTACTTGCGCCGGCTGTAATGGCGCCGGCAGTATTTGGACTCGTGATCCGACGGACCCTTAAAATCGGTGCTGATACTACCGAGTAAATCGATTACTGCCGATTTTAAGGGTTACCGCCCAACTCGTGATGAGGCCCACTGTGTGATCTTGGCCAACTCATTTAATCTTATAGTACCTAACGTGTCAAAATTGCCTGTCTCGTAATATTACAAAATGTTGAGCCCCTAAGAGTGATTAGAGCCTCATTCATGGATTAGCTAGCTATAGTGCTAATGATATTAGATATGCTGCACACCACAAAGTAATTTGTTTTTTGCTCGCTAATGGTAAAGCCACTTACAAAACAAGGCCCTCTTCCAATATCAGTCGTTATGTGCACCCTTCTGTTGCGCATCAATTCAGATCCACTATCAATACAATGGTATGTATTCTTTTTTCGTTGCTTGAAATTAGGGCTCCCAGTTTTCTGTTTTTACTGATGTTTTACACATAAATATAGACAGTAGTCACTATGAATTCATTTGTAAAATACTGGAAAAAAACGCCGAAAGTCATGTGTCTTGATTAGCTGTTCGTGTTGTCAAATTTGCCTTCCAGGCCAATGGCTGTGAAGTGTTACACAATGGAGAGGCTACAGAAGGGATTTGTTTCCCTTGGAAATAGTTTAAATGGTTTCACAGATGTTTATCACATCAGCATAAGGAGCAGCTGTTTGTTTTTATGGTGAAAAGGACTGTGACTTGATGTGCAAGAACCCTGCTCTCTGAGCTTCCCATTTCATTTCATCATTTAGGGGTTGCCAGGGGTCACACCTGCGACCCCTGAGGGCTCCCTTGCTACCCCTCTGGTCTACCTTGCTACCCCTACAAAAAATAATTTTTAAAACGTTTTTTCTTTTTTTTTTTATTAAATTGAGGCTCCTGGGCTGTGCCAGCAGCATGTGACTCTTTGTTTCTGGAGTGGCTGGTTTTCTGATAGCTATAGCAATTAAGATAGCTCAGTGGGTTGAGCACTCGCTGCTGCAATTTGTGATCTGCAGGTTGCAGGTTCGACTCCCGGCAAGGTCAACTCAGCCTTTCATCCTGCTGAGGTTGATAAATTAGTACAAACACAGGTTGGGTAATATTGTATGTATATTTGTTCTATGTGAAGAGCTTAAGCCTAAGTGCTATATAATAACACATCATTATCGTTTGTACTTGGACGTCTGCTTGCATTCACAGTAATTGGGTAATATGGGCCTATACAAACGGATATTAATGATACATATGGTGATCCATTCTTGTATAAATGTATATTACTTTACAGTGATATTGTAACCATATTTTTTGTAGTGTACTTAGAAACAATGCTATGTGATGCCACTTCCTGTTTGATTAAGGGGTGACAAGTCATGTTTCATCGCTTCCCGTGATATCACTTTGGGGCGGGGTCAAATGACATAACTTCCTGTGATTTCATCAGAGGTCAAGGGTCATGTGATGTCACTTATGCTACCCCTGGCATTTTGGTGAAATGACGTCCTTGATTTCATGCATCAAAGCAACACATTTTTTATTTGAATTAATGTGGAAAAACACTGGTTGCAAATTCGGTTTGATTCACAAATGAAAAATAAATATGGTTAAATACAGATAAATTTACAAAAAAATAGATATGGGCAAATAAAGGCCGAAATGTTGAAAAAATAAATACCATAACACAGAGGCTTACTTGTAATCTTTCTTCTGCATCCATGCTTGGGCTCATTTGCATTATGTGAGGTTGTTCATCTAAGTTCTGTGTCTATGATGGAGTATGTGAACCTTTTTCATATGGGCACTGATCTATGTCCTGTATCTGCACTACAGGCCATAGACCTGCCCCATGACTTCAATTTGTTAAAACGTATCCTGTAACTGTGTGTTACAGGCTCGTCCTTCTCCCCCAAGACACCTCAGACATTCGGACACACGTAATACACAGGAGACCAAACTAGAGAGAAATGGGCTGTAATGGAAACAAACCAGTGCATGGTAGGGCTGCTTACTGCTCCGCCCCTCCCAGGCCTGGCTCATCCTTATATACAAATGGAGTGACTAAACCCATTCTCCAACAATGAAACAGCACGTACAAGCACGTATAATAACAAAAAGGTCACTTTCCAAAAACAGTTGCAAAATGCTTTCAGTGTCAAATCTGAGGGGCAGCCTCTGTCCTTGGGAATCCGATCCAGCAGTCTAGTCAGCTGTGTACTTCTCAGGAGGGATTTGTGAACTGGCCTGAGGCATCACGTATTCCAAAGCTCTGCAACCTTGCTTGGCATGGGTGTTCAGCTGTAGGCCAGTCTCATCGCATCAGATGGGCCTCAAAGAAACTTAAGGAAAATGCAGTATCAGAGTTGGTAACAATATGCTAGAGCACAAGTGCCCTCATTCTGGACTGCTACTATTGACCTTGATTTACCACTTGTTTATTATTCTGATTCCAGCGAGGATGAACGTGTTACAGAGATTTGGAGGGAGGGGTAGACACGCTTATTTTCATTGCTGCCAGGGGAAGTGTATCAAGCTATTTTCAGTGATCATGACAAAGAGGTTGTGTCATTTTAGAGATTCGGCATCCCTTAATTTCTTCGGTTCGGGAGGGGCTCTAAATGAGCCTGTGCCCAGGCCCCAAAATCCCTTCAGATGGCCCGGCCTGTTAGTTTAATACACCGTTTTACAGATGTGGAGAGTTCAAACACGGACATTTTACCACTAGAGTCTCTTCCTTCTCCAAATAAAAAGAGGGTATTGTAATTTGTGTCTAGAAAGTTACACAGGAATAGCAGGGAACTTTGTTCAGCTTCTGTCTCTTTCTTTTCACCTCTTAACCAGGCTCAGACTGGCCTATAGGGCAATACACATTCCCAAATGGCCAGCACATGATTCTAGTATGGGCCCGGTTTTTTCGGACAGAATGGACCACTTTTTTGGCCAAAGTTGGCCAGTTTCATGAGTTACTGCACTAGTTTTAACTAATGTAACTAAGCAAATATATTTCCATATGCATTATTTCCAACATTCTTTACCAAAAACACTCCATTGAATAATACTAGATAGTAATGAATTGTAATGTGTGATTTTGGGCCACTATTTCATTGGTGTCTGGACTGATTTTATGTCCCAGTCCGACCCTACTCCTAACCTTTCACTCTTATTGTTTCTCGCGCACTCTTTCTGCCTCACCCAATCTACCACCCCCTCTTTCACTGTCCCCCCACCCACTCATTCCTATATCTCCTTCTTATCCCCTTGATCCCTCCTGTCTTTGTCTTGCCTTCTCTCTCACGCTTGCCATTTTTCACGCCCCCTTTGGCTTTTCTCCTGCTGTATTTCTCCCTCTCATGTTCTGTCCCTCATGACTCTTTTTCTCTTTCTTTTCATCTCTCTTGCTCTCTCTCCACCACACCTTCTTTTATTTTTTCACTCTTCTTCAGACCACTCACCTATCTTTCTTCTCTTGAGTGTCTTTATTTCTATATCTTATTATATTTCTCCACCCTTCTCTTGCACATTTCTCTCTCTCTCTTACCTCGGTCACTATTATTACTATCTTTTCGAACCTATTAGACTTTAATTTCTCACTTGTATTCCCTCTTTCGTTCTTCTTCAAAGTCCTTATCTTTCTCCACAGCGTTCTTCTCTTCTTCTCTTTCACCTCCCACTTTCTCATTCTCTCTCTCTTTGAAATGAACACAGGTTCTATCTTCATTACTCGATTCCTTTCTTTCTCACATGCGCTACCTTATTCTCGCTTCCTCTGTCCCCTTCCCTTTCCACTACTTGGCGGCTTGTTTTTCTATACCTCCTCTCGTTTTCTCCCTATTTTTCTCTCGACTACTCTCTTGCATGTACTCTCTCACTCTTTTTCTATCTGTTTCACTTTCCTTCCTCTCAGCTTCGGTGCTCTTCTCTTTCCACACTCTAATGCCTAACTCCCATCTCCCTCCCTCGCACTTTCTCATTAGCAATTTTTTTTCTCTCTCTCTCTCTCTCTCTCTCGCTCTCTCTCTCTCTCTCTTTCTCTCTCTCGCTCTCTCTCGCTCTCTCTCTCTCTCTCTCCCGCCCTCGCCCTCCCTCCTCTCTCCGCGACCTCGCCGCCCTCCTCTCGCGTGCCTTCTGCTGAGCCATCACTGAGGGCCACGGGCGCAGGGAGACCCTCTTCTAGGTGGTCGCTAAGTTCTCTCTCTCTCTCTCTCTCTCTCGCTCTCTCTCTCTTTCTCTCTCTCTCGCTCTCTCTCGCTCTCTCTCTCTCTCTCTCTCTCCCGCCCTCGCCCTCCCTCCTCTCTCCGCGACCTCGCCGCCCTCCTCTCGCGTGCCTTCTGCTGAGCCATCACTGAGGGCCACGGACGCAGGGAGACCCTCTTCTAGGTGGTCGCTAAGTACTGTACTTCCCCTCCGCCCCAGGACACGCGCGCATGTATCCGAGGGATGATGGTAAAGATAGGTCTGGGCGCCTCTATTATCAGCCCTCCTCTTACACAGACCGCGTACACTTTCTTTATTTAAAGGGATGGCGGGTGGGGGGGCGACGATTTCCGCTCTTTTATTGCCAGTGGTCGAGTCGGTTGGCTCCGGAGTGTGGGTCAGAGGGGGATGGAGAGGTCTCCACAGATGTATGCCCCATAAATCTCTCCAGAGCCAGGCCCCTCGCCCCTCAGGACAGTTCTAATGAGTGAAACATTATCAGCTGCAACGAGCAATATTGAACCCATCTTGTCTAAGTGAGCCATTACGCAAACAACATGCGTAGCACTCTCTGCTGGCCGTGTATTTGCTTAATGTATTGTTATTGTTTGGTTCATTGGAGATATGTGTGCAAAATTATGCTGTGATAGGTCAAGTTGTATTATGTCATGTTCTGTCATGTCATCTGAGCTTTAAATGGCCTGCACACTCCAGCCGGGGCTCTTAGGGTGTGTGTCCTGGTAGGGGTCGCTGACAGGCAACACTTACCTCACTTGAATGCTGTCTGTTAGGCCCATCCCCCCGTCCCCCGCCCCTAAGAGCCCCAGCTCGATTTTGCAAAAGGGCAGGGGGCGTGGCTGAACAGGCACCATTCAGGTCAGGTAACTGTTTCCGTATCTTTTAATTGCGCAGCTGACCCCCTGCCAGGCACCCCTTTCACTGGAGATGCAGGGGTCATCACCCCCTCAACGAGGGTGATGACGCTCAGCAACTCTAATGAAAGGGGTGCCTGGCAGGGGGTTGGAGATTCAATGAAAAGGTAGGCGCTTTTATATTTTTTTTTAATAAAGCCTCATCTTTTGATTGTGTCGCTTACTCGTGAGAGCTTCAGACTTTACGAAAAAAAGCCTTGCCTAGTACCAGGCTGGTGGGCTGGGATTAGCAGGGGACATTAGAGGCCCTGGCAGGGCCCCGTCGCAAACACAATTTTCAGAGCCTATCAGGACTCCGACCTGGCTAGCCATGCCCCACTTAAAGCCCTGCATGTCATGTTAAAGAGGTAATCTAGAGGGAAATGGAGGGCTGATGGGTGGGAAGGGAAGAAGGTAGGCGTGAGGCTTCTGGGTGGAGAGTGTTTGAACAAAATTGCAAATTGGCCCTGTCACATACAGGCCCTAAGTAAAGCTTGTAGCTAGATAATTGTGTTGTGTTTTAAGTGCCACCAATAATCTTGATGTCAGATTATTGTAACTTTTCATCAAGTAAAAATGAAAACATGTGGAAGTGCTAATAGCAGGGTGCGCAAAAAGGAGAAGAGGGCGGGAAGCGGGATGAGGTAAACAGGGACAATGGTTACAGGTGGAGTCTAAACTAAACATTCTCGGTTGTTAAATGATTGACTTTTCGGAGTATGTGGTGTTCATAAGAAGTCCAAAGTACACATGAGCACGCATTAGTGATGAGCGCAGTTTGGGATAACATAAAGGGCTGAAGGTGGCTGAATGTGCGTTTCCACACTGTTGGAAGGTCTCAGGAGGATAGCTCAGGGGCAACGTGCTCGCCTTGGAAACAAGACGACACAGAGCACCACTGGTGCGATCCCCGGGTCTGTGCTTAGAAACCTATGGGTATTAAGCGTGTTATAAATAACCTATCATATCATGCACAGTTAATAACACGCATTTAAAGATGAGCGTCCCTATGCAAGTGATGGGATTCCCTTTGTGCCCTGAATGATCCCATTATTTAAGTGAATGCAAAAAGGATGAGCATATCCGTCCTTGGCACTTAAGGGTTAAGGCAATATGCACAAGCCTGGCCACAGCAATGAATGCCACCCCCAAGGGGGTGGTAGTCATTTACCTCCTCAAAACACAGGATTTCTGGCCAGGGCCGGCCTAAGAGGCTGCAGTGCCCAGGGCACCAAAACAACAATTTCTCCCCCCTGACCCCACGCGCCCCTGGTCATGGGGGGGGGGGGCGTTGATTTTATTAAATGCGCTTTTCTACTGCGGGGTGCATTCAATACAGAACGTGCCAAGCCTTTTCCCACCACGCCAGTTCGGGAGAGACCTTGAAAGACTCCCCGAGCTGGCGTGGCGGGGGTCTAATGGTACCCCGAGCGGCCCTGCCCTAAGGCTGGACCTGCTTCTGGCAGAGGGCATATAGATGCACAATAATTCTCCTCCAGCACCTGATCGCTGAGGGTGAGGGGGGTGGGGTGGGTCTGGGGCTGGACTCTTCTTTTAAGAATCTTGAAAGTCCTAGACACAAACGTTATCCTGTCTGGTGCATAGTCTCATGGAGCGCTAGGTGAAGTTGTCACTCCTTGCTGGTTTGCTGCACGCTCTCTATGCAGCCAGAAAAATTGGAGAACTTTACAGCTAGATGGAAAATATGTTATTTTGACTGTATAATGGAACTAGCCCCATTTTCTGCAGGGGTTGCACACTAAGCTAGCCTTATTCACTGGCACATTTGCGAACTGATTTTTCAAAAGGTATGGACTGTGGCAGGTCGCGCTCAACCTCCTGGACTTAGAACAGTGTAGGTTAGTTGAACACTTATTATAAAAGGATCAAAAAGGGAAGTCGCGAAGACCCTACGAGTTACAGAGCTATTGCTCTATTAGATACATCAGAAAAGCTATGTTCCATCCTTATTCTCAAAGAACTGGAACTCCACATGAAACGGAAAAAGATGCTATCTAGATTTCAAGTGGAATTTCGACGTTCAATGGGTACTCCATTGAATGCAACCATTCTAGCACATCTGCTAACTAAATCGAAAAACGGCGAATGTGGTCCAATATGCATGGCTTCGCTGGACTTAACGACTGCCTTTGATACCATCATAAGGTCACTACTATGGTCCAAACTAAAAGACTCTGGGTTTGACACAATGCTACTTCACATGTTGATCTTACTTCATGAAAACACACAGGAACGAATCCGGATAAACAAACAAGACAGTCTGACCAAGGCAGTCTGCACTCACATTGGTGTCAGACAAAGATGCAATTTAGCATCAACTTTGTTTAATGCCTATCTGAGTGACATGGACAACATTTGGCAGGGTAAATCTATATATCCTGCAAAGTTGGGCGGTCTGCGAATACAGTGGTTGGCGTTTGCGGACGACATACTATTATTTGATCTCACTCCATTTGGTTTACAGACAAAATTGGAACTCTTTGCATAGTATGCATATTCACAGAATCTCAAGGCAAATGCAGCAAAATCAAGCATTATTGTTTTCAACAATTCAAGGAAAAAACATGTCATATATAAATGGTCTTTGGATTGCGCTCGAATTGAATGTAATCCCTCAGTCAAGTATCTTGGATACCATCTATCCAATAATACATCTAAAAACACGTGGAAAGCCATGATTCAAGACAAAATGAAACCCTTATATGCACAAATGAAAATGATACTTAATAGATACTGTGAATATTCCATGACCCCGCCATTTGAATATTACACTCTGAAAGTAGAAGCAATAGTGTTATATGGTCTGGATATGTGCCTCTTGAAGATTGGACCAGAGTTAAATCAGGCGCAAGCGCTAATATGTAAAAAAAACGCTGAGGATTTCCAATTCCATCCCCAGTGCAGTGTTGCGACATGAGCTAGGACTTATATCACTCTCTGCTCGCTTGATTGGAGGCGTTTAAATAACTTTGCAAAGATGCTTACTCCTCCGCAAAATTCTTTGTATGAAAATATAGCAACCATGATCACCGAAAAACTTCCCAAATCCATAAAACAATACAATGGGGATATGTTATGTTTATTAAGCAAAATAGATGCAACAACCGATGATCTACAATTGCGTCCAGCCTATGTAAAAAAAAAGTTATATGAGCACGACTGGACAAACACACTTGAAATTCTCCCCACGTTTAAATCACATACAGAAATTGTCAAATTCATCACCAAATACACTCCAAGAGCGAGATACTTAACCCAATTTCCGGGTAAATTAGATCGTGATATATACTTACGCTTTAAATTGAACCAGTTTCCCACCTTTGAAAAAACGCAGTACTGGAGTAAAATGCCAGAGGGAATTAAACTTGTTGGGTGTCGATTTTGCAACAACAGCGCGATCAAAGAAACACTAAAACATCTTACGATTTATTGTAAGCATTTTGACATACAGCGCAATGCTATATTTGGTGAAAACAACATAAGCACCTTGACATATGGGAGAGAATGGTTATGGACTCGGTGTATGTCGGGCACAAATGTGACACTGATCCTGGCACTGACAAGGTTACTGTGCATTATCAACGCAGAACTCCAATTAAAGCTAGTTGAGTGTGGTGTCTCAATGAGCTTGGATTTGTAAAATACTGTGCTATAAGAAACCTGAAAAAGAAACTGGTTATCACATTCTCACAGATATGTCCAACAAAATGCACCAATATACATACTTATGAAAAGTCTTAACACTACAACTCCAACCGTTAAATTGTGTCTGGATGTGTTAATTTGAGCATAGACTAAGAGGAAGCAGAAGTGTTGACCAATGGACCACATACATTTAACAAATCAGGATCAAGCTACTATGTCTCTTAATGTTGAGAGGATGAAAGTCAAAGATGGTAGAGGATCCGAAAATCTTCTGAGATTTAAGCGTATGAACAAATCCTGAAATATAAAAAATCACATCTTATAAGATGGAACAGGAAGAATGGAATTTAATGGTAACTTACTTGCCTGTGATCACATGGTAGTTACACCTATTATCTACGAATTGTAAATATGATTTTTTAGATTTGCTGTTTTTAATTTTTAAAGTTGTTTAAATGTCAGTTATGAATTGTCAAGAAACGATGGATGAAGGAAAACTAAATGTAAGAAACAATGTAAAGAAAGTATATGAAAGAAATTGTTGTAAAAGTTTGTGAAACGAACTAAAAACAGCAAATAAATAAATAAATAAATAAATACATAAAAGGATCAATTATTCTTTGTTAGTTGATGATTGTCCTTTAATTGAATTAACAGCCGACACGTGTTTCGACCACAAGGTCATTCTCAAGGCCTTGGTAATATTCGCAGTTGTTTGTGTTTGCGCTCATCCCGCTATTTCAATTGCATAGTCTCCTCCCCATTGGGTTATCAAAGCTGTGCAGTCTAAGGGATAAATCCCTTGCTCTTGTATCTGTGCATACGAGAGCGAGGAATCTATCCCTGAAACTGCACAGCTTAGAGAAATAAGAATTGTACTGCCTGTGAACAGCTCAGAAGGAAACCATGCACACTTGCAGCTGACAATAGACCAACTATTTATATTTCTGTTTCTAATCTACCATCTATACAACACAATTCAGTGTCATCACTGCTTATCAGCCAGTGTGTTTAAATGTTCTTTTTCTACATGACCATTTAAAATATTTGATTTGATTTTCTCCAATATCAAAAACAAGTATTGGTATCAGAAAAAAGCTGCATAGAAAAAGGACATTAATGTGAAACACGTTTGAAATTAATTCCCCCTATGCGTAGATGTGGTGCTGTGGGCATGCACATGTAACAGAAATATCTCTCGTGGGTTTCAACAAAATCTAGAAGCTTCAGTTTGTGGATGCTGGGCTATAAATTTAGAATGCACAAAATATGTATTTCTCTACACTATGTATCCACCCAAAGTTATAATTTTCTGAAAAGACAACGAGTATCCCCCCAATTCTCTTGGATGATTTGGATGTACTAATTCAGTGTCCTCCAAATTCAACACAAGAACATTGGTGAAATATTACTGTGTATTTGGAAGTGCACCTTTTCTATGGCAATGGAAATGCTAAACGTCCTTTCATACCAATCTGCCTTTTTAAATATCTATGGCTTTCACAGATGTTGATTGATAAATGCTCTGTTAGGCTATGGATTGTTGATGCCAATTCACAGTGTAAGACATTGGGCCTCATTACAAGGTTGCCTGGAAAACCAGTTGGTGGCCGGGGGTTTGCAGGCAACCCCGTAACACTGTTTCCACCACCTGACATCCTAGTGCTACCGCGATATCACAGGCAGCGGTGTACGGAAAGTTCCCATTCCCATGGATTGCATAGGACTCCATGGGACTTGGATCCCTGAAGCACCAGCACCATTAGTAACGGTGCTCGTGCTTCAGTGAAAAGCCTGTCAGTAGTGGCCTGCCGGGAGGTCCATGGCCCCCACTGACAGATTCAAAGTGAGTAGGTCTGCAAAAGATGCCAGTAACATTTTACGGTCACCTTTATTTGGGACCGGCTCACTTATAATGAGGGCCATTGACTATGCCTGTGAAAAGCTGCAAGAGTCTCTTTATGTAGCTATTATTTACAAAATATTTCTCTCGGTGCTGGAAAAAGGCTCTCTCTTTTAAACTACACACACAACACAGAGGCAGGCAACGTTTTGTGTTCTTATTGAAATGTGATATCACTTGGCTTTGAATACAGTGAAAGCAGAACAGAATTCATACTAGTAAGCTACACCTTTATTCTCCCTTTCTATCAGTAATACATTATCAGCCACTGCACACTATGCACAAGAAATGCTATGTGATATATAAGAAGTCACGTTTCACTTCTCTTTAAATTTAGTAAGAACAAGTAAGAACACACTACTGCATTTCACTATGAAATAGAATTTTATATTTGTGAGACACGCACCCTCTTCCCGGGGTAGCAAATACCTTTTGAAACCAACCACTCCTGGGACTTACCAGGGGAAATAATTCTAGAGGTCCTATGTCTGATTATATTAGGGAATTGTCATATTCACTTTTGAATAATTCTTTCAGGCATAGAGTCAAAGACCCTTAAGAATTTCCAGCGGGTTCCCAGTCAGCTGGCCCTTTCTGGTCCCTTTCTTCCTCCTCGAAGAAAGCAATTCTGTCCCAAGTAAATCTGCTCCAGGCTTCCTTATTGATAAGGCCCTTTGCATATCAACATTGAATCCAAGATCAGCATTCATCCATTTGGAACAGTGGTTCCCATTCTCTGCATTACTCAAAATACTAGCCCTCCCTGCATTCCCTATGTGTTTCTACGTATTTAATAGGTGATATTCCCACAGAATGTTATCGTGAGTACATACACATTGATTGGTGAAGCCTTTGTACTGTCTTGCTTAATAGGCAGACACTCCCAGAGAATACATTCCCTAATTCTGATAGGTTGATAACATGTCTGCACATGTAACTAGGTGGGGTCTGTACTCTCTGGACAATTTTAAGCTCAAAATCATATGTATTCATATCTTGTCATAGCAACATGACGCATTTAGTAAATATGGATGTCTGGATTCCAGTGGTCCTCGTGAACACAGGGACATGCTTTGTGGGATCCTTTTTTATAAATGCCTTTATATTTATAATTGTATCGATTATTTATAAATAGTATAATATTGAATTTGGTCTCATTTTGTAGAGGAGAATCTCACAGTTGCAGAATACTTTTTTGCTTTTAATTCTATGTCATATAGTTGTGGATTTATGTCAGAAGAAATGTACATGCATTTTTTTAAAGCCTGTTAAAGTGTAAGTTTAATGTCCATGAATTATGATACCCCATGGTAGCATCATGAGTCATGTAAATATCTCTCAGTGGCTCCTTTGGTTGATCTTCCATTTAATGGGCATATGGTGGACATTGTTTATTACCCATCTGTTGTAAAGAGTGCAATTTCCTGAATTTGAAGGTCAGCAGTTTGGAAAACAGAGCTCCTAGCATGTGACTGATATAGGTTTTATTTCTTATGAGGACCATCCTTGAGGCCCATTTGGAATGTTAAATGTATTTTTCCTTACGGCTAGTTCTCTTGAGATGGGCATCTAATGTGTCCTCTTGATGGGCAAACCTATCCCTGTGTACGTTGAACAATCCCCATCAACAATGAACATTCTGGCTTGAACATTAGTTCAGCTTGTTGTCAGGTTTCATGGAAACTGTATTGTATGTTGTATTGATGGTGCACATGCCATTCTCTATGAATACCATATATTAATGTTGCTCCAGTGTGATCAACATATCCTGAACAAAAAGCACATTGCAATGTATACACCATGTTATTTCTCATTTCTTCTTGCTCAATAAAAAAGGTGCTCCATTTGAAACACATCATATGTGAGCTTATAAAACGACAAGAGTGTTTGCTTTAAAAGTGCAGTAGCATTTTCAGTCCCTTTCAATATTGCAAACTATGTTTTCTTCTGGGTGTAGCAACATTTCCCACATGTTTATTCTCGCAATGAGAGTGTTACGCTTCTAATATGCACCTCGTTTTCTTCAAGTGTATTATGAAGCAGACTGTTTTTTAATTAGAAAAGGAGCTTTCCACATTGTTGCTGTCAATTTAGAGTTGATCAAAATCCATTGTTTGGGACTTGAGTTCATTTTCGCCTATGCAGTTTGTAGGAATGTCCAGTTTCTGGTGAAGTCCACATCATTTACCTGGTGCTGTCTCTCAGGGAAGCAGGAGTCTACCTGCATCACACAGGTGCACTGTTTTCATAAACATGGAAGAATAATACATCACACGTGAACCAGCAAGGCATCATTCCAATAGCTCGCACTTTAGACTCAGGCACTCTCAATTTTTCCTGACAACATACAACTAAGTGGAAAAATAAGCTACGAAAAATTGACAGCTAGCACATTAATACATATAATATCTTAATGAAAAGTCTAGTGTACTGAAGTTGTAATTGGCTCATATATTACTATAACATATGAAAGTTGTGTACAATGTTTAAACTCACTTGATACAACATTTAGCTCTTCTTTCCACATCAGATGCATGTTACATGTTTTGACCATTAGGCTGATTTATGCTAGTCTTCCTCAGGATGCATACAGTCATTATGTCTTCATGGCAACTAATAGAGGTAAGTAAATCACTAAACATTAAAGAAAACATAACTAAAGAACCAAAGGGGAAGCCAAAGGGTAAGTGGCAATGTCAGAGCAATCAACCTCAATTTAAGGAGGGAAGGAGGGCTGACACCGAGGCACAATTAGTCCACACAGTTAATCGAAAAAACGACTACACCAGAATGTTAACTGAAAACATATCCCTGTATTAAGTTACACATGAATATCTCTATGAGTTTAAATAAGTACCAAGGTAGACAGTAAATATTACACAGTTTCTGAATTAAAAAAATGATAATGATACATTAAGACACTTCTCAACCCTATTCTAAAATGCAAGGCCACTAGCCAGTGACAATAGATGGGGGCAGGAGGGTGGGGGAGGGGAGAAACAGACATTAAAACAAACAGTAGCAATAGTCAGTACATGATTCAAATTGCCAACAACTGCATACTCCTACTTTTCCTATCCCCTAGGACATAGTATCTTTAATATCTTGCACAGTATATATGGGAGCTAAAGAGGAAATGAAGGGAGAAGCAAAGCAAACAATACTCCACAGGCAGAGTCGACCAAAAGATAGGATACATTTAGTCCAATAGCCCCCATACATTACACTCCTAGAGAAAAATAGATACAGTGACATTAAAAAGAGACACATTATAAACAGGCATTATCATAGGCAGAAGTGTAATAGAAGACTTTAAAACTAGATATAAAATCACAGGTTCAGGCTCTTTGGCCGAAAACTCCCTGAACTCAGGATGGATGTAGGGAAAATGTCCAGAGGCAGGTAAGCACCTCTAAAGTCACTTTGGAAGCATTTTAGGTGATTCAATGTTCCCCATTGGAACAGAAGGGACTAAAGCCTCATTACAAGTTGGGCGGTGCGGGTTAAATGCAGTGGTATTACTGTATACTGCCGAATTACCGCACTGAAAGTTGAAGGATTCACCTCCAAATTATCTGGAGGTAAATCTTCCAACTTTCTGCCTATTTTTGGTGGAATTACTATGGCAGAACTACTGCCGTAGTATTTCTACTGGAAATGCTCCATTGAGCCGCATGTACTAAAAATAAATGGGGATTTACACCGCCAACTCCTCTTGTAATCTGGTGGACGAGGTGGCGGTAACAGTAATACAGTTTGGTGGTATCTGGGTGGATTTACTGCCCAGATACCACCAAACTTCTAATGAGGCCGTAAGGAAAGTGATACATCCCGGTTATATCCCGCAGCTGTTGATACAGCAGCAACCAGCCCCAGGGGATACCAGAGGAGTGCTCCAGTTCCAGGTTTGAGAACCAGCCACCCCAAAAGAAGATGCAGCAGAGGAGGATTCACCCCAATGCATGTTTGTGGGAAAATGCAGTTAAAGCCTGCAAGAGTCTCCAACCACGGACCAAGAGATCCCCGAGGTAAGTATTGGGAGTAAGCCACCAACTCAGAGCCCCAAGGAAGCTACATATGGTCATGGCTCCTGAAAAGACGGGGGCGTGGCCTGGAGCTCATGGCGAGTGGAAGCTGAGTCGCCGTGCTCCGGCCGAGGCGCCGTTTCCAGATCCTTTTGCCTACTTAAAATCGCACCTGGGATAGAAAGAATCGGTTCCGAGGAGAGGGGAACCGAGCCCGGACACGCTGCAGGGGTCTTCCCCTGGATCCGGGCCCCCGAGCCCAAGGATTCGGCCCGATAACGGTCCCCCCCCCTTGGCGGGACCCAAGATGGCGGCCATCTTACGAAACTAATGTCGCAGGAGAACTTGCAGCCAAACCAACCTATTAACCTCTGCTGCGACTGCATCGGGGGTGAGGAGCCTCTACCTCTATCCGGCCCTGCTGAGCTGAACTAACCAGACCCCCTGGCCGGGGAAACCAAACCGGGGCTCGGACCCACACCACCGAGCACGGCCCCGGCCATCGACAACAGACGACGGTGGCGGTGGGGAGAGCGCCGGGCATGAGCGCGAACGACCTGATAAATACCCCACTGTACACCCTCTTGAAAACTTGAGCCTCGACCACCCTGCTTCCGACAAATAACCCCGGCGCCTGTCTTCACACGATCGAGTGACGCCAAAATGGCGTCCAGGAACAAGACAAAGGCAAGCACCATGGACTCCTACGTGTCCGCTAAAGCGAAGACTCCCCTGCAGCCAAGCGCTTCCACTCCTGAATCCCCCCGAGCGCAACCAACTGGTTCCCCAGAAAACCAAGCACAAGTACTGGAGGCGATTGAGTCATTGCGTGCGTTCATAGACATGAGAATTGGGGAGTTCAAATCTGAGCTGCAGCTTGTGCGCCAGGACGCCCGCAACTTGACGGAAAGGGTGACCTCCGCCGAATCCACCATCAAAGAGACGTCGGGAGACACAAAGGAGCTGAAGGCCAAGGTGACGGACCTAGAACGGAAGGTACTCACACTTGAAGCCAGGGCCGAAGAGGCCGAGGGCCGAGCCAGACGCGCTAACATCCGAATACTGGGGGTACCGGAGGGAAGCGAGGGCCCAGATCCGACGGCCTATGTGGAATCCCTGATACAACAGGAGGTGGGCGCAGGAAAGCTGACGCAGGGATTCTCGATCGAAAGGGCGCACAGATCGCTGCAGAAGAAACCCCCGCCGGGCTCGCGCCCTCGCCCTATAATTGCTAAAGTTCTGAACTTCCGAGATAGGGAGATTATCCTCCGACACTCCAGAGAGGAGGGCCCTATCGAACGCAACGACTCTAAGATCACGATCTACCCTGATTACACCCCGAAAGTTCAACGGGAGAGGAATTCATTCGTGCCGATCAAGGCTCGGCTCAGACAACTAGACCTAAAATATATGTTGCTCTACCCCTCCAGACTAAAAGTGATCCACAAGGGCAGGGCGATCTTCTTGGAATCCCCGGCAGCGGCGACCATGTGGCTAGAGGACAACAATCTGGCAGCGGACAATGACTCTCAACTTTCCGCGAATTGATGAACCCCCTCGCCCGATGCGAGGATGTCATATACTCAACTAGGACGTTGGGCACTCGACCTAAGAAGAAGGTAACATCACTCAACAGTTTGCAAAGATGAAACGGCCCTCGCTCGGCCCCCGCCAGGCACAGGGCCCCACCCCCCACGAACAGAACAGGTCAGGCCAGTTGCCTGCCCGACCTTCCTCGTGCCCGATACCCGGATGGGTCCAGACGGTACGAGAGCGCCTGAGCACCCGCAAGACTTTGTCGTTGCTGGGCGCACCAGTTTTAGTTTTGTTATTTGTTTTTGTTCATACCACAGCCCTCAGACTACTAATGAAGCAGAAAAATGGGACCGGAGGCTCTTGGGGGCGGCGGATGGGACGCCGCCAGACCCTGAGGGGGATAATGTACCGCCCGGAGGCGGGGGAGGCGTGGAAGACGAGGCTGAAACAATAACTCTATGGCGTCCCAAATCAAGGTGATGACGTGGAATGTGAGGGGCATGGGCACGTACATGAGGAGGAATCGGATCCACTCCTATCTGCGTAGGAAAAAGATATCAATAGCAATGCTCCAAGAAACCCACCTCACGGACGAAGCAACGGCCAAACTCTCCGATAAGTGGGGAGGTACTGGGAAAGGGGCGCCTTATTCCAAATTCGCCAGAGGAGTGTTCACGTGGGTGAGCCCAACTGTTCCCTTCCACCTGTTGGGCCACGAAGCCGATAAGGAGGGCAGATATCTAATAATATGGGGCACCATCGATTCCATACCGGTGTGCCTGGTGAACTCATATTTCCCGCAACAAGGAATACCCTCACACCTCGCAATGCTCACTGCCAAAATCATTCCCAGGAGAGAGAGTGCTTTCATATGGGGTGGCGACTTCAATTCGGTCAGGAACGGTGCTCTGGACAGGTCGGACCCCCCCGTTCCCCGAACAACCTCGCGTCTAACGCGCTGAACACGGCAATAGAACAGTTCGATCTGGTGGATATTTGGAGGGAACAACATCGCATCGAGAGGAGCTACTCCTATTACTCGGCCCCCCACAAGGTCCACACGAGAATAGACTATCTGTTCATCGATCGTGCGCTGGCTCAGCAGGTGGACGACACACTTTACCTAGGTAGAACCATATCGGATCACTCGCCACTGACCATGCAATGGATCCCTAGAGGACCCAGGCCACCAATCCCGCTATGGAGAATGCCACCCGCAGCACTCACGGACCACGCATTCAGGGAAGAACTGGGTACCAAACTCGAAGATTATCTCGACATTAATACAGGTTCAGTGTCGCGCTGGAGCACACTCTGGGAGGCCATGAAGGTTGTCACAAGAGGCGAAGTTATATCAGGTGCCGGAGGTATTCGCAAGCTACTGAAACTGAAACTGGAGAAACTGGAAGACAGGATCACCCACCTTGAATCCGAACTCAACAATGCACCCGACGCCGAAACAGAGCTGAAGGACATCCGGGAGGAGTGCCTATTGGCATGGAACAGACTGTCCAAATTCGACTACGCGACCTACATAGCCAGAACTCACAAAGAAGCGGATAAGCCTGGTAGAATGCTTGCCTGGCTGTGTCGGCGCGAGTTTCCAAGACACCTCCCAACCGAAATAACGGATGAAAGGGGGACGACTCATCGGACGCAACGAGATATCAACCAAGCTTTTGCGGCCTTCTACTCCAGGTTGTACGCCCATGACACCAAAATACCAGTGGACGACATCAGGACCACACTGGCCGAGATTGAGCTCCCAAGTCTGACGGAGGCCCAGAGAGAGTCATTGGATGCAGAGATCACCGTTGAGGACGTGACATATGCGATTCAGTCGCTGACCACTTGTAAAACCCCTGGGAGCGATGGACTCCCGCCCGAATTCTACAAAGCCTACGCTGCGACCCTTGCCCCGACACTCCACAGGGTCTATATGGAGGCATTTGAAACTGGGACCTTACCTGACTCCATGAAAGAGACAATTATTATCCCTATACTTAAACCTAACAAACCCGCCAACAACTGCGAGTCATATCGCCCGATTGCCATGCTGAACTACGACTGCAAAATTCTGACCACAATTCTAGCTAAGAGGCTGGCAAGGGTGATTGGAACCTTGATCCATGAAGACCAGAATGGCTTTGTGCCAGGTCGCAACACCACTGCGAACCTGAGGAGGCTCCAACATATCATGGCGGAGACCCACGACCGAGATGAAGACCTCGCTATACTCTCTCTGGACGCCATAAAAGCTTTTGATTCCATCTTTTGGGAGTGGTTAATTGAAGTACTAAAGGAATTCGGCTTTGGAGCGAGCTTCGTGAGGTGGATCGAGGTACTGTACAACACCCCGACAGCGAGGGTGAAGACTGGAACGACGATGTCTCAGGCCTGGCCGATACAGCGCGGCACCCGACAAGGATGCCCACTATCCCCAATGTTATATATACTGGGCCTGGAGCCAGTGGCTGCATACTTCAGGGCACAACATTTTGACGCGGGCATCGGGCTGGGCAGGGACTATGCCATAATATCCATGTATGCGGACGATGTCCTCCTGTACTTGAATAACCCCCGGCTCAATGCACACGTCGCGCTCGATATCCTCGACAACTACTCCCGATACTCCGGAATAACATTCAGCAAATTGAAGTCTTGTGCGTTTCCGCTGGCGAGACTTAGGGGCCTGGCTGAGTCAGACCTACCAGACGTCGGGATACGATGGCAACTAGAGCACTTTAAATACCTGGGAATTGACGTGTGCCATACCCCAGCTCTCACACATGACCATAACACGGAAAAAGCTGTTAGGACCCTTCGCAAATCCATGAACTTTTGGTCGAAGTTACCACTGGCGGTAATGGGCAGAGCCGCAATAGTCAAAATGATAATTCTCCCCCGCCTCTTGTACCACTTCACGAACGTATGCTTTTACATCAGGCCGCCTTTCTTCAAAAAATTGGACTCTCTCATCAAGGACTTCATATGGGGGTCCTCCAGACACAAGATCTCCCTCCCCACACTCACGCTCCCGCACAAAGAAGGTGGGATACAACTACCGGATCTACAAAGGTACTATCTGGCCGCACAGCTCAGTCACACAACGAAATGGCTTTCTGATGAACTTTCGTCGGAAACGAAGCTCCTCCGTAACCCGACTTCCAAGCTGTTCCCCAGGGAGATGCTTTGGAACCCGTTGAAACAAGCTTCAGGAGTCCCCATGATTGTCACCTTGGGCCGGCAGGTGTGGGCCAGAACCGGCTTTCTCCGACACCTGGAGCACCCCTACAATCCCAGTGCCCCCATCCTGGCTGACGTGTGCAAGACCCACGCAGACTTAGCGACAGCGAGACAATGGGAGAGAGCTGGAATCTACACATGGGGGGATCTGTTGGAAGATGGCATGTTCAGAGAACTCGAATCCCTACAAGCCAATGAAGGCATTTCAAACGCCCAGTTCTTGTGGTACCATCGCCTCAAGCGAACGGCAAAGGCACAATGGCCCGTTTGGCCGGAGGAACCCCCACCGGACCCCCTTCTTCAGGAGATGTACGACCTAGCAGATGGCTGGAGACCGGTCTCCCGCTTATATGCCAAGCTGAACGACAGACCCAACCCAAAAAGCACGCCCCTGAGACAAAAATGGGAGTCCGACCTGGGGGTCCCGCTCACACACGGCGAATGGGAGCGAATACTTCTATACCCCAAAGAGGTGTCGAGGAATACCAGATTTAAACAAGTCCAGTTAAATGTCCTATACCGGACATACATGACTCCGCTAAGAGTTGCCACCTTCAACAATCGTGCACTTCCGCACTGCCCCTGGTGCGGTAACGACAAGGCGGACTTGATCCATATGTTTTGGACCTGCACCAAGACTGCGCACTTCTGGTCCATGGTGGAACGTACATGCACTGAGGCGGGGCTCACAAGATACGAGTGGAACCCAAAGGAATGCTTGCTGGGAGCCCATCCCAGACCCAGCAAACACAAGCATCAGGTCAAACTAATGGACCTTGCTTGCATCCTTGCGAAGAGGTCCGTAGCGATGGCATGGAAATCCCCAAGGGGCCCTAGACACGGACGTTGGCTCAAAGACCTGGAAAAGTGGACGGAGGCGGAGACTAGGGCCTGGCAGGATGGCATCCGCTCGAACGATGACGACTCCAATGAAGCTCTGGACTCATGGAAGGCCCTGGTGCGTGACATTCAATTCGCCTCTGACCACAAACCCCCCTGAATTTTCGCTCCTAACAGAATACCGCCTGTGACTGGTTTCTAAGAATGGCCAACACCATACCCAGCCCCCCACGACCACGGACTTGCTGCACACCGAACCCCCCCCCTTCGCCCCCCACCACGGACGATACATTGCTCTATGAAGGCTGTGGAAGTTAAGTAGTTAATTAGTTAATTTGTTTTCAGTTGGTTGTTAAGTCACTGTTTGTTGTTTGTTTCGCACTTTTACAAATGCCAATAAAATGTTTTTTAAAAAAAAAAAAAATGGCTCCTGAAAAGACAGTACAGGATTCCCCAAAGAGACCAGTAAGTACAATGCTTCTTTTCGAGATGTGGTTCAAAGGATCCAAGCAGCGAGGGACTGGCTGATGATCCAGACAGTGGAAAATAACAACAATTGCATTTCCTAGGTGTTGGACGCTTAATCTAGAAGCATAAGCACAGTCTGTGACAAATCCAGAGAAGCTGGAGGGCCCTGCAAAGCAGGTTTCAGAAGCTCGTTGGTCAAAGAAAGGCAACCACCCAGCAAAAAAACGGTGCCATGGCAAAAACAGTGCGGGTGACCTAAGACAGGCCAAAGGGGAAGGTTAAGGGGGTTTGTGGGTCCCAATTCCCTTCCAGGTAACAGCAGCTTCTAACTCTAGAGAGCAAGACCAAGGCAGCATACAAGATATTTCAAGCACAGAAAGCCTTGCTCATGGGGAGGATGAGCAAGTCATAGGAAGGGAAACCAGTATCCATAGGTCAGAACCAGAGTCAAGCCCAGGACCTGGTGCCCAGTAATTATGGCCAGATCTGGTACTTGAGATGCAACAAGAGCTCAAAAACTGCAGAAATCATCATACAGATAGGTAAACTACCTACACACTATGAACACTCCAGCATAACGGAATGCAAGCACAGGGTATCACCTAGATATACCCACACTGACATTGGCTGGCCTAAGCCAGACCACTAATCACACTTTGGGGTTAAAAACAAAAGGGTAGGTAACCAGCCAATCTGGTTGGCCACTAAAACTGCAAATTTCCCAAGGCCACCTCCACAGGATATAAAATTGCTGTCCCAGGGCCAGGAACTGGTCTAGACCCGTTTAAACCACGCTGGAGGATACATGGCTGGGCTTACAATGAGCCCACATATATGCATCTGCCATTTTAGGGCTGTTTTATGGTTACTCTAAACAAACAGATGGCACAAAAACAAGATGCCAGAGAGCAGTACTTAGAAAATGCAGTAGTACCCCAATGGCTACCCATAAGTTACATTGTGCTAATCAAGCCGTAAATCACTTCTGGCACAAGCCTATTCCCTATAAGCAATGTAGGGTGTTAGAATCACCCTTGGGTGATTATATCACTGTCCCCGGAGCCTTATTGCAAAGTGCCCCACGTATCCACACTCACACCCCAACTTTTCAACATATGATGGCACCACTACTTGACATCATCAATAAACCCGTTATCTCCTGTTACAACTATGCAGATGACACACAAATAATCTACACATTTGTGAAACACCTATTACCAAATGCCCGGACATTAACAACTGCCTCCAGAGGTGGACACATGGTTGACAGAAAAAAGACTTAAACTACACACTAGTAAAGCAGAGCTGATGAACTGTAATCCTCCTGGTTCTAACTCCATCACAATCCCATGGCCTGACGAGATGGGACTATGTCCAAACCTGTAAACCATGGTAAGAAATCTTGAAATGAAAAGGGACTGCACCCTCACTCTTGATCCACAGGTCTCATCAGAAGCTGTTTCTCCCAGCCTTGCACGGTATGCTGCATTTTACCTTGCTTAACATTCACCCACAGGGCTATGGCCATAATTTCTCTAATACTATCCAAAATAGACTATGTAAAAGCCTCTATCTTGGACTCCCAAAAGAGTCCAAAATGCAGTGGCAAGAAAACTCCTGAGAATGAAGCGATTTGAACATGACACGCCAGCATTACGTACTCTCCATAAGTGCATGGCTTAGCATCAAAAAAAGGTGAATTTCAAAACCGTGTGCATTGCCCATCATGCATACCACAGAGTGGGCCTTTCGTCCTTCAGAGGTAAGTTTCAACACTACACTCCTTCCACAACACGTCCAATTGTGCTGCACAAGTGCTAGTCCCTAACTTCAGCAAGAAACAGCAAGCAGGATCCTCTTTTTCAATTCTATCTGCAAAACTGTGGAACACCCTGCCCAAAAGTTTACACCTGGAGGAGAAACACCTGACTTTCAGGAAAAAGCTCAAGACTTGTCTCTTTAACCAACCACTTTGAAAGAAATTAAAAATAATAGCAACCGACTAAAAACTGTGCACCATAAACCTTTGTGCTAATTTACAACAAGGATTTTTTTAAACTCTTGGCACTACCATCTACAGCAAACCAAGTTGACTCATGGACAACTCCTGTGTGGCACTGTTCCTCACCTTTAATCTCAGTAAAATCTCCCACCAAGATCAAGGAAGTGAGAACACCCTTGTCCTCATTCTGCACCCACCTCATCCCTCAACAAATGCCTGTGGCAATCCAGCAGTAGTAATCGGGCTCTGGTTCATCATGTTCATGCATCTTTGTTATATTCTCTTACAATTAGTCTGACCTCCTTACCAGCTTAAAATAAAATAAACTAAAATAATGAAGATTAACTCTAAGGCAGTGGTGCACAACTGGTCTCACTGGAGGGCCGCATGTACCACACAAGTCCCATACAGTGGGCTGAACTATGCATGGGAATGCGCATGTGGCACGGGATCGGTGCATGTTTTATTTGTTACTTGTTTACTTTGACACACAATATATAGCGCTTTAATGTCACTCTCTCAACTCAAACAATAATTGTCCCACTTAAACTGAGACCAAGCAAGCCCAAAACCCATCTGAATAGGTGGTTCATCCCATACTTAAAAGACCTAAGGCAAAAAAAAGAATCAGCGAGACATCATGGCGTCTACTCCCATCAGAAGGTAACAAAATCAAACTCACCAATCTTCCAGGCCAAAAAAGAATCCTATAACAACCGGATTTCTCAAGCTAACTTTACTATGAAGGAATTATTTACAATCCTCAAAGAACTAGAAACCCCTTCCCCCATGCCTGATACCTGGACTAAAGACAAAAGCTGGTGCTCTGCTATCCAGCATGCGCTTTCCAACAAAGTAGCTAGTCTCCAAAACAAAATAGCCCAAAAAAAAGAATCCTTGAACTCACCGCCTCCCAACACTCCTCCAACTAACGCCCCCAACAATCGCTTCAAGACTCATATCACACCTAACACCCCACCTACTAGCTTCAACTTCTCTAAAACCTCGATCCTTGAGGTTGAGAAAATCATACTTTCTCTTAAACCATCCAACTGTCAGGGCGATCTCTGCCCAGCCCAGCTCACTAAGGATGCAACAAGGGACCTGGCTCCCTTCATATCCAAGCTCATCAACACTTCATTCGCATCTGGCACCATCTCTACCAACCTCAAAGAGTCATGGGTGCTCCCATTACTAAAAAAACAAACACTGGACCCATTGATACCAACTAACTACCGACCTATCACGACTGTTCCCTGTCTTTTAAAAATTTAGATAAGGTCACCTACAGACAAATTCCGAAGTACCTGGAACTACACCACCTCCTAGGAGCACGCCAATCTGGTTTCCGTCCACAACACGGTACAGAAACTGCCCTCATTGACTTGAAGACCCAAGTCGACGAGCTAAGGGACAAAGGGAAATCGGCCCTCCTCCTCCTCCTCAACCTCTCGGCTGCATTCGACCTTGTAGACACAAGGTCTTATGAAGTTATCTAGACTCAGCTGCTCACTTCTCCAGGAAGGCAATAGTCTGGATCGAGTCATTTCTAAGTGATAAGACTATGCAGGTATTCTCTCCCTCAGCAGCTGCAGACCCTATCCCCATCACCTGTGGTGTACCCCAGGGATCTTGCGTGTCTCCCACGCTGTATAACATATTCACCAAGCCCCTTTTCGATGATCTGGACAATCTCGGTATCACCTACACTAACTATGCTGATGATACACAGATTCTCCCACTTTCAGGGGATTACGATAAGGATTTGGCCTTGGTGAATAGAGTTTATCTCATCATCCAGGCATGGATGGTAACTCATGGTCTATGACTGAAAGATGACAAAACAGAGATCACCATCCTGGGTACCCCTACTAACCTGAAAAAACTAGAGCATGAATATTCCTCTTTCATAATTGATGGTAACCTTATCAAAGTGGCCACCAAGGTGAAAACCTTAGGATTTTACCTCGACTCTACCCCCTCCTTCAGTAAACAAGTTAATACCTTGGCCTCCACTACTGCTTATACTTGCAAACTTATCAGAACCGGCAAACCCGTTCTTTCCAACAATAGCTGCATCATCTTGGCTAGGACCCTCATCTTGTCTAGGCTTGATTATTGTATTGCCCTCTACATTGGCACCAACAAAGTAATGATCAGGAAAATCCAAACCCTCCAAAATAATGCCCTGAGAGCAGCCCTGGGATTGGCTAGGAGAGACCACATTTCTGAGATCAGGCGACAACACAACTGGCTCTCCACCAACGATAAGATCAAGCTCAAAACCGCGTCTCTCACTCATAAATCCTTGACAACGCCGCTCCCAGCTACTTATCTGATAGATTCCACAGTAGGACCTTCATCAGACCATCCAGAATAGTCAACACCAACTGCCTTAGCATCCCCAGATTTAAACTTTCTAAGATGGGAGGGAGCAGCTTTCCGACTAAAGCGGCCCAGCTTTGGAACTCTCTGCCGCCCTCATTCCGAGAAGATCAAACATACCAGATCTTCAGATCTAATTGCATTAATTGGCTGAAATCCAATGATCACTAAAGCCTAGCCTCACGTTACTCTCAGTCCACTATAACGGACCGCTGTGCGCTACATAGCACACTGGCCTGTGCCTTCTTTCCCTGCCTACTAATTTTGTTACTTACACTTTGACCTGTATGCTCATTCCATATGTGATTACTATATGTACGTATCTGTAAAGTATAATTCACTCCTATCCATTTTTGTTTCCTTTTTGTTTATCTCATATATGTACCTGTAATGTATAACTTATTTATTTGTGTAATAAATCGCAGAGTCGTGGCAGAATCGAGTGCAGTCTCTGCAGTACAGACTCCTTTCAGCGCTCTCAAGTTGCTGAGTCTACCTTCACTGTTTATTTGTGGGAGGATACTTAAACCCACATGAACCGCGGAGCGGCTGCGGAGTCGTGGCAGAGGCGAGTGCAGTCTCTGCAGTACAGACTCCTTTCAGCGCTCTCGAGTTGCTGAGTCTACCTTCACTGTTTATTTGTGGGAGGATACTTAAACCCACTTGAACCGCAGAGCAGCCGCAGAGTCGTGGCAGAGTCGAGTGCAGCCTCTGCAGTCACTGTCAGGCCTGGTAAGGGCATGGCCTCGGAACAAGATAGCCAACAACATCATGCTGCTGTAACACCAATTGAGGGGGCAGAAGATGAGAAAAGGCGCCTGAAAAGCTCACGCCAAACCCAACTGCCATTATGCCCCCTGCCACCTGTAAAGCAAGCCACAAAGCTAAGACTATTAACCACAAACGCCACTCTGCCAGGAAGCAGCCCTAGCAATATTGCAGGTGCACAATTCCGCACTATGAAACTGACACAGATCTATCAGCAAACCTCTAAAAAAGGGGCGCATTCACCGGCAGAAAATCTATCTACCCAATGTGAGACTCTAAATTTAATGGATGACGCCGCTTCGGACCCTGCTCCGAGCCCCGGAGTATTACAAAAAGACAACGTTATGGGATGCAAGGAAAACGCAACTGGGGCAGCAGAGAACACTCAGCTCGACCTTTGTGTTGGAGGCAACCCAGCACAGCCAGTCGGAGGACTGTCTGCGAGGGACTCGCCCCAACTTGAGAGAGGCCTGGAGCGCGAGGCTGCCCCTGTACTGCCAACTACAACAGCTAACAAATTCAACCGGCAAGCCTTCTCGGAAACTCCACCTACCTTGGACGGAGAAACCAAGGGGCAGGATCCTCGCGAGCCGGGGGGCTCCTGGAACGTGTCCGAGTCCCTGTCCGACAGGCCCAGATGTCAATCCTCCCCGCCCGAGTCCTCTCTGCGGCCGGGAGGCTCGCAGACTCTGGCGGGGTTCGCAGCACCTCTCGCGATCACGGCGCAGGTCCACGACGCATGCGGCGCCTGCTCCTCGGAACTCCAGGAGCTCTGCCCGCAAGTCCCAGAGCCGCGCCACGCAGACACTGCTGCAGTCACGACCAGTTTACCGGTCTCTCTAGCTCCCCCTGTGGCCAAACCCACAGCCCAGTTGACATCCACCAAGATCAGAGAAGCACTGTGCGGTACAGCTAGACCTGACATCACAGGGGACGAATGGGAAAACATATACAATCACCAGCCCACACCCCAGAAAAAGAACACAGGGGGAAACTCTACATCTAATCCCCAGAGAGGGGCCCAAACAGCCCCTAATGGTGAAATGAACACCATAAAAACTAACACAAAAAAAAACACCAACAAGAAAGGCCAAAGACCGGCACCAATGAAAAAGGCTTCTCAAATGCCCACCAGGGGAATAAGCTCAAAAACTATCCTCTGCAACTCATTAAAATAACTATTTGGAGACAAGGTAAAAGAAAGCACAAGGTCCTTACCGAACTTACGGATGAGGAAATCCTAGAAGCCCTAGCGGACGCGCAGCTGGTCTTAAAAATGTGCAAAACTGTCCATCTCTCTAGTCACAGTAGAACGCCTCCAATTGGTAAAGCTGCACTAGACCCAGCGCCGCAGGAGAAATCACTTGCGAACTCCTCCCCGGAGCATATTTCAAGTAAGACCAGTGCCTTCGACGAGGGTGGCACACTGGGCAAATCCCCACAACTGCCCCCCTCTAATTCAACATCCCCCGTCCACTCAGGCAAGAGGCCAGATCTCTTACACAAGGACTCGCCCCCTTTTGCGGGGAAACATAAGGACTGTGATGTACTGGAAGGCCCTCTCCTCAGAGACCTCTTTTCTTCCACACCGGGCAAGACCAACGAACCTCACAACGTTAATTTCTTACCAGATCCGTACCCTAGAACGGTGTCCGACATAGACTGGTAGATTCCAGGATCCCAAAGACCTGTGAGAAGATCTTCCCTACCACATCTGCCACAGGACACCCGGCTCGGACAGAACCTGCTGGATGAAAGGACCCTACATGACTTACCCTTTGGGACGCCGATCAGAGGCAAGTCCCACACTTATACGCTACCCAAAGAAACCCCAACAAAAAAGCCGGACATGATGACGATAATGTCGGCAATCACGATTGCCCTAGCACCCTTCTGCAAACTATACGAATCTCTAAATGAGACCCTAAAAGACCATACCACACTCATTGTACTGATCCATACCAAAATGATTTACATCAAGGGATTCAGCACCGCAAAGGAAAATAATCCAAAAGGCTGTCATGCCTGCCCAAACTCCCAAAGAGATCTACAAGACATGGCCAGAAATAAACCTGAAGGACCAAAATCGCAAAGACCCTGCGCTTAAAATCAAACAGACCCGCCTCCAGGCGTAGTAACGTTCGTATTCTCAGGCGCCCAACAAGATACTACAACAGGAAAGAACAAAACAGAGAGCACAAGTAAAAAAGTACCCACTGTCAAAGCAAGGCTGAGTAAAGAGACCTGCATCATCATTGATTCTCCAAACCATATCAACCCCTCTCCCAAAAACGAAAATTCTCAAAAGCAAAACTACCTCGTATTCAATCAACAGAAAACCATAACTCTGCTCATCCAAAGGCCACCCCGTCACTTAACTCAAAATTCCCAGAGGACAATCGAGGACTTCATGGCCGACAAAAGTGCGATGGACATAACCGTTCATCTCTCCCCTGAGGCAGGGGTTAACAAAAATGTGCGAAACCATGAACAAATCTCTGAGAGCAACTTCGAAAAAAAAACTCTGCCAAAAAAACGTAGACGAAACAGTTCAACAACTCACACCCGAAACCTGACCTTTGAACCACGACTCTTAAAAGAATCACTCCAACCAAAACAATCAGTATTTAATACCGACAGGCGAAGAAGAGTAAACGAAAGACCTGGCCCACAAGGGCCTGCCGCAATGAAGAGACACAGGGAACACGCAAGCACAGATCGCAAAATACCATACAGCAGAAAACCATCCCGCAAGGAGGATGCGAATGCTCAAAACAAACCTCGACCTGCCAGAGGGCAATTCAAAACTCTACAGAGAAGCATATTTTCAAATTTGAACAAACAGAAAAAACTCAGAAGCCATAGCTCTGAATAGAGGAACAATTATGAAGATTCTGAGAAGTACAAACGACCTTAACCAACTAAACCCCGACAACATCACTCTCGTTGAACCCTATCAAAAAGCTAGAAAGGCTAAGGCCTACATACATATTAGAGAATCCTCAAGAGCAATCATCACCAAGGAAGATTTTGAAACTCTACTCAGAAAAGGGCTTCTCCTAACTAAATATCAAGACAAAAAATCCCTTCCCTGACAAAGATACAGAAAACAAAACGTCAGGCGCCAAAGGGTGCACTTTAGAACGAAAACGGCACGCTACTATCGGGCAGAATCAAACCATGGAACTTCACCCAACCGACGACGGCAAACGAAGACCCTGGACTTACAAAGACCAGAACAAACAGGAAACTTTAACTCCCCGGATAGCGAATGTCTCCCGCAAGAAAAGGCGTTCACACCAACAAAGAACCTAGAAGCAAACAGCCATTCCAATCCTAACACAAAAACAACACGACCCACACTTTCCTTCGCTCCAATAAAACAACTTTGGCCGTGGCTACGGAAACCACCAAATTCCGGGTCCAGTAAATAGCAACCAGCAGTGAGGAAAAAAAGACAAGAAACCCCAAGATTGAAAGAAGGAAAGAATCACACACCAGCCTCACTAAAACTGGGATGATGGAACACAAGGGGTTTCAAACACCTGATGACAATGGGAGATACCAATTTGGGAGCATATGACATCTTGGCACTTCAGGAGACCTGGCAGGCTACAGCTCCAGCAATAGACAGCTATGCAATTGAAATAGCACCAGCAAAAGGAGCCCTGATAGGCCGCCCTTCAGCCGGCCTCCTAATTGCAGTTCAAACAGGCTGCGGCCTGGCAATTGAAAAAAAGCGCTCCTACTCCCAAAGCTACCTGTCGGTAAAGGTGAAGTGGACCAGGACTGACCCAGCTAGCAAGAAGACTCAGAAATCCTCAATGGTTATAATAACCACTTATTGGAACCCCAAAGCCATCACAGATGAAAGATTCCTACAGATTTTGGAATCCGAAATAGATGACATTCAAGCCAATACGGAAATAACGCTGATCATCACATGCAGAGATCTAAACATGAACTGCCCGATCACAAAAGATCCTCTTACAGCAAGTAACAGAAAGCGACGGGGCGACTCCAGAGGGCAAAAATGGGTGAAACTGATGGACTCCAGACTTATCTTCAATGTAGACCAAATCTCCCCCAAAGCATCCCAAATTCCAACATGGGAAAGAAACAATCAAAACGCCACTATCGGCTATATATTTGCCTCAGAGGCAATGGCTAACCTAATATCATCTTTCAACAGAATACGTGCCAAGGCAAGCAACCATAACATCCTGGAAATCTCGTGGTGCTCACAAAGATCTCCAAACCTGACAATGAAGGAAATGGTGGAAGTTACCAACCAAGGAAACCGTCTTTGATTAACAAAAGAAAGAATTCTGGAACTATCCGTGACCTATACGGATAAACTGAGCTCCTCAGAGCCCAATAAAAGCTCCACAATCGACTACCAACCGCTATTGATCGCATACCAGGCGGGCCCTTCAAAAAAGCATGGAACACCACAACAAGGCAAGCATCACTACGATAAACTCTTGGTAGAGAAACGATGCGCTCTCCGTGAACTCAAACGTCAAGCGAATAGGTCAAACTCGCCAGCAGCCAAGAAACACTACCATGATGAGGCAAAGAGATACGCAGGATGGATTAAATTCTACCGAGCAACACTATACCAACACGACTCAGAGGTGATGCTAAGGAAGGTCAATGGCAAAAACTCCAGAGAATTATGGGACCTTGTAAAAGGGACAGACATAACTACAAGTCCTTCAACAACTAACGCTGTGAGTGAGGAAAGATGGAGTAACCACTTCAACAGCCTGTTCCAAAAGCCACCCCACAAGCCTCAGCCTAACCATCGACCGGAAACTACACCCTGGGAAGATTTTTCCGACAAAGCAGACATAGTTAGAGCAATTAAGAACCTAAAGCCATCAAGAGCTCCAGGCCCAGATGGGATAATGAACATTGACCTGAAAAACCATCAAGACGCCTGGGCATCCTTCATCAGCATCGTCGTCAAAGAGATAAGCCTTTCAAAGGTAAGACCTTGCGGGCTGTCAGGAACCCGCGAGCAGAACTCGTAATGCGGCAGGACGGTAGGAATGGGGCCGATGCCTTACCGGCACCATTCATACCCTCACCGCCAGGGTCCTAATGAGGCCTACTGTCGCACGCCAGTCTTGCCACGGAATAGGACTCATCACGTCTGCTTTACTCGTGATGGCCAAAAACAACATGCAATATCCTGTCCTGGCATACCCCCTCTCACCCTCAATCTGAGGTCGGGTAGGGGGGGTGTCAGGACATGTCACTGCAACCTCACTCCCCTGCACTCCCTACAGCCACCCTTCCTTCCCCACACACAATCAGAGGCAGACCCTGTCCCAGGCGCACGCGCATGCACTCAAACATTCATGAATTCATTCTCCATTCACTTGTGCACACATACAACAGACACCATCTCATTAATTCACGCTGACATACAGATACAAACACTTGCATACACACATACATACATGCATACATACATACATATATACATACATACATATTAGAGATCAGATTTTTCCTACTTGCAGCCCTGGTCCAGAAGCAGTCTCCAGGAAGGGCCAGGTAGCAGACAGAGCATCCTGGTTCCTGAGCGCATGTGTGTGGGAGCAGGAGCATCTCCTAAACACCACACAGGGAGGCCTCCATGTATAGAGAGGATTTAGGCACATTTGTGCATGCAGCTCTCTAGCCTGCATCCCCAATGGGTCATGCAAAGCTGGGGAAGCAAAACACCCCCAGCCTTGCATGGCTAATTGGTCATGTGTGCTGGGACACTTAACCTGTCAGGTTTCCCTATGACACTTAAAGTCAGCCCACGAGTACTTGGAAATGCTTTCCCTAAACTTGTTTGGCTCATCTATAATGGGCAATTGGGGGTTGGCTCCCTATCGCCCATTTTGGAGCAGCCACCCTTGATGCCAATAGCATTTGCTTCTGTTAACTATAGGCCTCATTTACCTCTGTTTCAAGAACTCACCCGCTAGCTATGCAAGGCCTTCCATAGCTGGGTTGGTTTGGCTTCTAACCTATTTGCCTTCCAGTGAGGGAAAGGAGTGGCATCCTACAAGCTTGCCATCCCCATCAAGGCACAGCAGTGCCCCCTATCCAGGTGTTGCAGGTCCCTAGTTACAAAAACCCTAAACCAGTAACATTATGGATTATTGGTGAAAACTCTGTATTACACTGTCAAGCAACTTTGGATAAGGCTGTTTTACCACCTAAAGGCAAACCTGAGCATAATGTAGCAGTCGCTACCTCTGCCAGACCCATTATCAGGAATCCAACCATCTTCATGGTGTGGTGTGTCCGTGCTCGACTGCGTTTTTGAAAATTTAAATGAAATTGAATGATGGTAGACCAACCTCTGGAAAATGTGTGACGCTAATCCGCACACATGTTCCTATGCTCACTGTGTACTCTGGGTGGACACAGCCTACAGACACCGTCCCCTGTGTCATATTTAGTTGGAATATGACAGCCAAGAGTACATCAAGGCATCTAAGAAGGAGGAAGGCAAAACCTTCCTCCTGCCATGGCCAGCCTAATTAACTAACAAAGGCTCCATGGATCCGCCCTTTCCTATGTTAGCTGCTGGTGACAGCCTTGCATACTAATCAGAGTTAATTAAAACAGGCCCACAGGAGGCCTGATCACAGGACTAACAAAGGACAGGAAAACCCCAACAACCAGTATGAAGGGCAGTGACCTGTCATGTCTGGAACTATGTATTTACAGTAGTCATCCCCTTAGGGGGAACCCATTCAGAATGTACGAGTATTTGGTTTGGTGTAGACCAAAAGTCTGGTCCCGCTGCAGCGTATAGGGAGACCTGCCACTTTAATCAGGAACCATAGAGAGCTCAATCAACTAGAGAGACCCTTTGACCCACAACAGGCAGGAAGATGGGTGGGACTTGGTATTGCATGTTTTCACCCCTTTACCTTTTATTTTGCAAAGCACTTTGGTTATGACCTCATTCATTCAGGATATTGTTGATGGGGAGCCATGATTGTTTCATTAAGGTAGGCTTAGCCTACACCAATCACTGGAGCCCATTAGGCTTTAAAAAGAGAGTCAAGCACCTCTTTTGGGCAGATCATCTGAAGACTTTGCAAGAAGTAACATGAAAGACTCATTTGGACCCCAGCTGAACGTCCAGTCTGACCTACAGCTTCACCAGTGAAGGAAGGCCAGAATTTCCAAAGAGGGAATCAAGATCCCTCCCCTAAACATCTTCCAGGGAACAGAGGGAGTTACTGAATCCAGAGGACCCTCCAGCAGCTCCAGAACTGCTACCCAGCCAGCACACAGCGTGCCCGGCTGGGCTCTGCAAGCAGACTTCCTAGGTGGGAAGTGACAGAGAGTCTCTGAACCAAACCAAGGACAAGGCCATTGCCTGCAACACTCTCCTCCACTTGGAGCTGTCAGCCTTAAAGGATATTTTCGAGCCAGTCGAGCCCCTTGAGCTGCAATCGACTGCACTGCTGTCACGCTACAGTCGCTAACGTCGTCTGAGACACCTCGACCAGTGCTTCTGACCCACCAACCAGCACTGAGACAATGATTCCTTACCCTGAGCCGCTGTGTAGACAAGCCTGCAGCCGTCCGTCCAGCCTCACTCACCGAATTGTCTACCGCCTGACCCACAGCTGTCTCCCGTCTTGAACTCTGTCGCAGAAGCTGCAAAGCACCCTGAAACCGACTCTACACTGTCAAGCACCAAGAAGTTCTGCAAGCACATGGTACATTGCGGTTCTGTCCCCTTGGTCCTTCTCTGAAAGCCCCTAGTGACATTTTATGAACCATTGCCCCCTTTGTGTTGAAACCAAGTATCCTTGAACTATTGCGATTAATTACTTTACTGACTACCCTCCTGTCAGTATCTAGACACAGGAAAAATAGGTTTGGGAAATCTTCCAATTAAGCCGTGTCGGCCAAGCTCCACATAGAGATTCAAATCTTCATTAGAGGCAGTGCGAGCAAAGAATCAATTACAACTGTCAAAATGTAGTCTCACTGGCACCAGCCAATCAGAAGGGCCAAACGATTCACTCATTTCCTGGAAGCACTATAAAAGATGGGGGAGAAGGAGAGAGAGAGCGGTGGAGTTGAAGGAGGTAAAGATGTAGAAGGAGCTAGGAGGTAGCTGCTGCCCCTCTGAACTGTCCCTGGGTAACAGGGATCACTCTACTAGGGAGATGCTAATGGAATCCTTGACCAACAAGCATCATCTTTTATGTGGAGACGTCTAACTCAGAGCTTGTTCCCATATGAGGAGAGACACCTGGTATGCGGTGGACCACCTGTTTGGTCCTGGCAGAGGAGAAGGAGGGAAGGAGGGGAGTGCTTCCTTGACCAGACAGACCAGACAAGCCTGAAATGGATCCCATATTTTACAAATACCCATTAAAGTGAATATTACAAACCTGAAAAAACCCAAGGTGTGGGGGCGATTTAGATTTTATTAGTGCATTTAAGGTTCATAAGAGCATTTCATGGCAAAGACATCATTCCAGCAGTTATACAAATAACAATTGAGTAGCAATCAAATACAGCATCAAGTACATCAAATACAATTGCATTCATGAAATAATAAAACCCATTGAAAATATATATATTGTTAAAAAAAGTAAAATAGCATTAGATGAAACCAACACTGAAAAGGGAGAAGAATACCACATATGGGACAGATCCAATAGCAACTCATAGTGATTCCACGGGAGAGATTAAAACGGTTTAGACGATGACTCACAGCCCCTGGAAATCAGAGGAACCAAAAGGCCATGGAAGCTCTGCATCCAGAGCTCCTGCTAGCGCTCAATCTCCAGGCCCGATAGATGAAAAGCCCAGTTGACTTTGTGATATTCCTGTCAAAGTTCCCCAGGATATAGCACATTGCGGCATTAAAATGATGAGCGTTAGAGAAGGGACCAGGTCCAAGGAACCTGATATCTGGGAGAGGTGTTCAGAGATCTAGTGAAAACAGGGCGACTGGAAGAGTCAACCCTAGGAAGACACCTTAACCTTGTTATTTTGCTTTAATGGTTTAGGGCTGGACATTTAAGATTAGGATTTCGAGAAGTCTTTCGTTGGCCAAATATTGAAACATTTGTGTTGAAATCTTAGGGTAGCCAAGAGGCAAAGACTGAAAATACGTTTTGGAACATTATGTTGGCCACATCGTTTGAACTTTATTTGTAGAGTAGTGTGTCCCAAGAGGGGCAAGGACATACAAGGGTAGGTGAAGTATATTATGACTTGGACATTGATCTCCAAAGGTGTTTTACACCTGAAGAAAGCCCCAATGTGTGTTGATCTAGCCATGACTCTGTTTACTTTAGAAATATCCTTATGGTTTGTAGTTTGGTCCCTAGATCCTATAGGTATTTGTGCAACCACTTCCCTAAAGAGCAAGCTATCAAAGAAATATTTAACCATTATTTTATGTGTCATGTGCATCATTATTCAGCCTTTCCACACTCTCCAACCCGCGTTAGGCAATGCTTTCATTACCTATTTCTGAAACATTTGTCATTTTCGCATAGAATTTAAAATTTGTAATAAATTGCAATAACCATGTTAAAGTTAAAAACAGAGGCATGTAGATGATAGACCTCAAAATGACACTTGCTTGTCTTGTTTTCCCAAAAATTCTGCAGGGCAAAAGGCCACTGGATCACCCCTTGGGCAGTGTGGCCCTCAATAGAAGAACTATAAGGTAAATTAAGCCCCTCCAGAAAAACACTTGTTTAAACCATTGTCAATGTTTCCCATTATGTCCCACAATGTTTCTGGATAGTTTGGAGTGAGGTCTGTGTCACTTTTATTAAAGCAGTTTGTGGCATTTTATGTTCAGTGTATTTTTATTGAACATGCCCTTCTAAAGTAGAACATGTTCGAGTGTGTTGTGTGTAGCACTATGCTGAAACATTTCAAATGTAGGATGACCATGCTTAGTTTCACAACAATGTCCATCCACTTAACGCTTTCCACTCATTCGTTTGTAGCTTGTCCGCTGTGAAAATATAACATGATTTAGAGGAAGAAAACGGACATTTCCTATCCAAACAGCGATTCTTGGTTATGCAAATGAGGGATGGGAGATTTCTGAAACATACTTGATAGGTCTGGTAAGAGAAATTAAAACGCAAATAAACAGGCAGACCAAAAGAGAGCTACATAACATAGCAGGCATTATCAAGTGGGAACTTTGGAAATTCTCTTTCAGGGAAAATCTACAATAATAAGCAGTGAAAAATCCAATAACAGTGACTTTGCAAAAATACAAAGGACATCATTACACGGTAGGCGCTAAGGGATTACCGGTAAGGGCACCGGTGCTGGTAATCCCTTAGCACCCTACTACGAGGTCCCTTAGCGGGTCCCTTCCTTAACGCCTGGTTTTACCAGGCGTTAAGGAAGAGACCCGTTGAGGGACTTGTTATTAGCTCCTTCCCCATTCCCATTGAGCCTTACTGGGTCTCAAATGGGAATGGGGAATGGTTCCCGGAATGGGGACTTACCGGGTCCTCCAAAGTTGGAATGACCTGGTAAGTCCCTATTCCAGGAACACGGACCCGGAATGCGGTAAGGGGGTAGCCATGGCGCTAATAGTGCCATGGTTACCTCCTACCGTGTAATGAGGCCCAAAGTCTTTTTTATCACTGGAAGTTGATGTTTGTTCATGGAAACCACTTCCAAGGCTCATTCTTGATCTTTGTCTGACCCCACTTTAAATCTCTGCTTCTCTTGTGGAATTCTGAAGCCAAATATGTTTCGGTTTTCAATACCACATGCTTTATTCAATTAAAAATATGGAGTTGGTTGGAAGTTCAGCTGCCTGGCAAGCCACATGAACAAAGAATGTCCTTTCATCTATAGGTCATTGAGGGAAAAAGGCATGTTTTTCAATGTATATTTCGGGTCTCCAAAAAGGGTGTGCTTTCATGAACATCTTTTGAAAACCACATGAGCATAACTTAATACTCGTACTCACACTGATTGAGGGATGGTTTATGGTCTTTCCATTGAAAGAGTTTCCAACTAAATCCTTTCCATCGAAAGATTTGCAACTATTTTTTTTTTCATCTAATGTATTTGTGTGTGAGATACATGCATTTTTAGTAATTCATTTTTTAGGGTGGGGATCACACCCCCCCCCAGACTCCTGTTTTTTACTTTCAAAAACCCACCCCAAACAAAATGAACCCTTTATTCCCACACACACATACATTCGATGAAAAAAAATGTGTTGCAAAACTTTCGATGGAAAGGGTTTCGTTGGAAACTTTTTCGATGGAAAGACCAGATACCTCGAGGGATCAAAGCCCAAAGCCTTTAAAATCTCATCATAGGCCTGGAGACAGCCTCCCTTTGTGTTTACTGAATGCATTTGGCCTGACATAGTTTCATCCATTACAATTCGATGGAAAAGTAAGAAGCACATTGTCCTCTTTTGCCATTTGCAATGGTATCGCAAAATTCAAAATTGAAATTGTTGATAAAGACTAGCATTCTGAAGAAGGAAACATCCAGCATAGGGCAGCTACAGGCAGCCTAAAAACGTCCCCTAACTTCACAAACACCATAGACTTAGCTCATTTTAAGTTTGCCGGTATCCGGCGAGATATCAGCACACTGTAATACAGTTTCCACCACTTGGGACCGGAGTTTCGGGGGCAGTGCCCGAGGAGGCAGGGTTTAGGGGGCAGGATTGGCAGTTGACCTCCGATCAAATGAAATGTCCAATATAATAGTTAAAAACAGTGTTATTCCTTTCATGCTGCTTCTTTTCCAAACTATATATCAATTCCACTTCAAACCACTTCCCTGGCATGGATGATGAGTTCACTATGCAGATAATAGATTTGACTAGTGTTGCTGAGTAAATATTCTTTAAAATGCACAATTTGCATCCCATTTTATAAAGAAAACTCTCCTTTAGTTACTATTCAAACAGGGTGATTTCTGTTAACCATAAGCAACGTTTTCTTTTACTTGAACCACACCAGGCACAGCTCCTGCAGCTCCCCTCTGAAAGCAGATGGGTGGCTGCATCGTGTGTGATAGTTTAAATGTCAATAGGGGTATTTATTTAGTCATGCAATTTTGTCGCATACCTGTATATTTATTTATTTATGCAATGTTTGTTGGCTACAGGTATCCAATAAACATTGCATAAATAAATAAATAATTTGGGTCCATGTATCCGACAAACATTACATAAATAACTAAATAAACTGGATTGTGGCTGAGAACTGTAACTTCCTCTAGTGACCACTTGCACAGGGTCACCAGAGGAAGTTACAGTTTGCTTTTCCTGCAGCTGTGGCCTGAATCAAAGTCCTGCTATGTACACCTAGGGGGCGTAGCCAGCAGAGCGCTCATGGTGGCAATGAGCTGCTCCGTCCCCCAACTCCGTGCCATCACAGGCCTTTTTGTTTTTTTCAAATTATTTTTTTCTTCTAAGTAACCCAGCGCAGAGCATGGGTTTGGGGCGTGCAGCGGCTGACTCTGGCCGGATCGTCGATCCGGCTCCACATCTGGTGCTGGATTCGGATCCGGCGAGAGCCGGCCCACTGACCAGCGGTGATAACACCAGTATGCGTCAGCGACTCAAGATAACTCATGTATGGATTAGCCCCACAACGTATTTCACCAAACGTGTTCAGCAGTTCTCAATTTGCATAATTACAGGCTCGTGCGAAAGTGGAGTCCACTTTGGCAGCGGCCATCCACTCACTACATGTCACTGTACATGAATTTCAAGCTTTTTTTCTTAGACCGCCAAGCCATCTCTTGTCAAGTTGGTGCTTTATTTAGCTGCTAAGTGTCCATTTTCTGCGCATTATTGGCTCAAACAGCTGTCTCATTCCTTGGCTGCTGGCAAAGAGCCATCAGCGCCGCTCTGGCGTGAGGGAAATCCCTCCTCGGGGACTGAGACCAGTATTAGTTTCTGATCTGTGTAAAGCACAGCCTGGCAGAGCTCTAGCAGGGCAGAGAGACGCATGTCCCCCCAGCTGGGACCATCACGTGTGTCATCCGCCAAATACTTGTATCGTCTGTCAATACTAAAAGGTAGTGCAGGTCTAAACACAATTGTCATTTCAATGTATACACGTGGAGCAAAGCCTCCCTTCCTTAAAAAAAAGGAAAAACACAACAGATGGGTTACGAATACAGACCCTATCCTTGGACGGCAGCTTCACAAACAATCCTGTGTTTGTCATCAGGGGTGGACTGGCCTATAGGGAACTCTGGAGATTTCCTGGTAGGCCTCTGCACCCTGGGCCTCTGTTGTGTGGTAACCTATTTTATTTCGACATGTTCTCGTAGGAAAAGGATTGGACTTGCTGAAAATGTGTAATAAGGGGCCCCTTTGAAAATTATTTCCTGGTCTTTTTTCTGCTTCCCACTCCACCTCTGCTTAACATAATGCCTGTGGCTCGCTGAACATGCATACAACAGTGTTCACAAAGACAATAAGGTGTAACCTTCTGCAGTCAGAAAATCTGTTCAAGTTCCCAATGGTCGAAGTGAGGGGGAACGTCGGGAGCAGCGTTCTGCTACTTTTATTTTGACCTGTTAACAGTTCCATTACTTTTTACAACCATTTTCACTGTTCTGTAAATATTCTTTGTGAAGTTAAAGCACACTTCTGCACTTTAGCACCCAATAGCAGTTACAGCAAAACTGAAATGTCTTTAATCTCAATTAGCTGTCAACCAGCATGGCTGCAACCCTTGAACAATGTGTTGCACGTTGATCCCTTCCTGCCTACTCTGTCCCGCCGGGGATGTTAATGTTAAAAGATATTTGTACCGCGCACTTTCACCACCGGAGTGGTCTCCTGGCGCTCTTGCGGTTCTGAAAAGAAGGGAAGAGGGGGTGTGTTAGTGGGAATAAGCTGGAAAAGTGCAAGACAGCAGTGATGTGCTGTTGGCAGCCTCAACCCGGTTAACACCGTTGGCTGGGTTTGGGGTGTTTTCCGGTCGGCAGCCGTCATGTACTGTTGTGCGAGTTTAGGTGTGGTTTGTTTTGTTGTTGCAATGTAGTGACATTTGTGCGGGTTGTTGTGTTTATAGGCATGTGGTTGTGTTTGATTAGAGCTTGAGAGGTGTATGCAGAGGGTTGGAAATTGTTAGTGAATTGGTTAGTTGGCATAGCTGTTTGGAAGCAAAGCGCTAAACTTCCATATTTTTATATATATATATTTTTTTCTTTTTTCTCTTTTTCTTCCTCTAAGTGGGGTTTGCGAGCATCTCCACGCCTCCATCCAGATCTGGGACCGATCTGCACCCCACAGTCCCTTCCACACATGACGCCCACCCATATTCATAACCGTGTCCAAGTTTGGTCCCGCCTATCTCTGTCAAACCTGTCTGTATGCGGGGTAAGCAGGTGTTTATGACTCCATCCAAATCTAGCCAAGATAGCATTGCCATTCCAGTCAATATGCGGTATCAGTAGGCCAAAGCCACTCCATCCAGACTTAGCAGTGGTCAGCATTCACAGTTTAACCAGCTGCCTGTGAGTGGTAGGCTACCACTCAGAGCCCGCTCGGAGCCTGGCATGTGCCCACGCTCTCACCTACTTTCAGGCGCGGCACCTGCCATCATTCACAGCTCTATCCTGGTCTTGTCCATGGCAATGTCCACAACTTGGTTGAAGTGTTTCAGCTGCTAACATTCACTAAATTCTATTCAAATGTGTTATCTGCTAGTGTTTAAGGAGTGGGTGAGGTTGTAGGGTGGGGTTGGCCAGGGGTGCAGATGCTGTCTTCATGGGGTGTTGCTTGCGTCATCTATCTTGTAATTGTGGGGGTTTCCTTTGGTCGGATCTGGGTGTTGTCAGTGTCATCCTGAAATCTATCATCCTGTTCTTTGTGTTTCCTGTTTGATTGTTTTAGTTTTTCAGTTTGAGTTTGCGGTGTAGAAGAGCCAGGATTTTAGTAGTTTTCTGAATTGTAGGTGGTCTTTGGTGTTTCTTATTCCTTTCGGGGTGTTGTTCCAGGGTTTTGCATCCAGGTGGGAGAAGGAGGAGCCCCCTCATTTTTTCTTGAGGTATGGTTTTGTTCCAGGCAGATTTTGTTGCTTGATCTGATAAGTCTCGTTGGCTTGTAGATTATTTTTTTTTGTAGGAATTCTGCTCTCTGTCCGCTGATTGCACTGTGTGTTATGCTCATTGTTTTGAAGGTGATGCAATGTTTGATTAGGAGCCAGTGTAGTATTTTTAGCGCTGGGGTGATGTGGTCTCTTCTGGATAGTTTGAGGAGAAGTCTGGCTGCTGAATTTTGGATGCCTTGTAGTTTCTTCATGAGCTATTCTGGCATCCCGAGATAGAGGCTGTTTACATAGTCAATTCTTGACATGATGAGGGTGACGATTGTGAGTGTTTTGTGGGTGAAGGAGATTAAAGGTAGGATTCTTCTTGTTGTGAAGGAGGAAGAAGCATTTCTTGACTATTGCATTAATTTGTGATTCTAAGGTTAGGGTGTTGTCCATCAGGACTTCCAGATTTATTACTACCTTAGATGGAGTTGGCGCAGTTCCCATTTCTGTCGGCCACGGAATGTAGTTGTTGTTTTCTTGGTTATTGGATATAATCATGATTTCTGTCTTTCCTGGGTTGAATTTCAAGTTGTTGGCACTCATCCAGTTAAACACTTCTTTTAGACACTCAATTACGGTTGAGTGATCGGCTTGAGTGTCTTCGGTTTTGTAGATGATTTGAGTGTCGTCTGCGTAATTGTAGCATGTAATGTTGTATTTTTTGAAGATTCTGATTACTGGAGTTTGGTAAATGTTGAAGTATAGTGGTGATAGTGAGGGTTCTTGTGGTACTCCACAGTAATTAACTCATGGAGTAGATTTGAAGGGTTTTAGCCATACAGTTTCTGTTCTGTCTGCTAGGAATGATTTAATCCAGAGTAGTGCCATGTCCGTTATACCCATGTCTTCCAATCTTTTGTTTAGGGTGTCATGGCTAGCTGTTTCGGAGGCTTCAGAGAAATCGAGCAGAATCAAAGCTCAGGTTGTGTTGGAGTCTGCGTTTGTTTTTAGGTCGTCCCAGATGGATAGCAGTGTCGATTCTGTTCCTCTTGTGGGTCTGAAACCGACTTGTGGTGTTTTTCTATATGTTCTTGGGTTCATTTGTATACGTACGTTTCTAGGAGTTTTGCCGGGTAGGGAATGTTTGAAATCGGTCTGTAGTTGGAGAGGTCTTCGACGTCACCACTTGTGTTTTTTAAAGTGTTGTGGTGCCAAAAGTAGCCAGACTCCAGGTTCAATGTTAAAAGCCTAGCAAGACACAGTGGATCCCCAAAGATAAGAAACTGGAGGTATTTGAAGAGGCCCTGTCCCACTCCCTGGTCCGCCTTAAAGGACCCTTGTGACTTTTATGCCTCCTTCTCTACCTTTTCTTAAAGACGTCTTCATAAACTGGAGATTTTGCTACTGACATCCTTGCCTGACACTGCTATCTTCCAACCAAGGGTGCCCTTTCATTTTAAAGTCAGCTTTCTCTGAGTTTCCCTTACAGGGGTGGTTCAGCAGTGTTTTTATTAGTTGTGTGCATTTTCGTTACTTTAATTAAAGATCCTATTTTTATGGACCCTTGGTTGGACACTCTTTGATTTTAGTACGACTGTTGTTTGTGTTGAAACTGTATCAGCTCACACCCCTCCTGAGGAGTATAGCCCGCGCTTGGCACACATTGCCAAAAGAGGCAAAGCAGGTATACCTGTCAGGCTGTGCATGTTTCACCTTTATGATTGCAACACTACTGGTTTACTTGTAGTGGGGCTGAGTACGCGCTTCAGTTCTCATCCCTGTACTTCTGCAGAGCAGAAGTCAGTTTGCCACAAAGCCCCACAGCCGAGTGGGGTCCTGCCAACAGCCAGTAGGACAGTGGGGCATGCTATAGATGTTATAGGGCCCTGTGGTAATTGTCAGCAGTCTGCTCTCCTTAGCTGGCCCTAATTATTGACCCACGTTTGAACCTCAAACCATTCTTGACAAATCCTTGTAAAAGTAAAAATAAATGTACAGGACTTCGAACCACCCAACATTCGGGTGCATCGAATTATCTCCGATCTAGTTCCCCAAGCAGTACTCATGTGTAAGGATGGACATTTTGTTTGTCTTTAAAAGAAATGAACCACACGTTTGCTTTGCTGATGTTTTAAGATGTGCTTTCCAGAAATTTCCCCATCTTCTCTTTGCAATCCACAAATATGTTTTAAATCGTAGAAGTTTAAGAAATAGCAATAAAAAACACAGCCACAAAAAAATCTCCTCAACCAGTTTTCAGTACATAGAGGCAGCCCCCCAGGTTACCAGGACAGTCCATAATCATATTAAGACGAAAAAGATCAAATAACTGGACAACAATAATAAGGGGGACCAGGATAATCCCAAGAATGTTTAAAGCAGAATAAGGTCAGAAATCAAGAACACATTACCGAAGACAGGGATTGGAAACCCAGGAAGAGGTGGGAATGGAAGCCGAGAGTAAAACAAGAGTCAATTATCAATGAAAGAACTACGATAGAAACACAGCTCAAAAACAATGAAAGCTGTAAGTCCTGAGTAAGATAATCAAAGAAACATGCAGAACACCTTCTAGCAGGAAGAGTTGAGGAGCAATTAAAGAGCCTGTTTCAACATGATTTACAGCATGTGGAGAAGGATTCACTGCAGGAAAGGAGGGATTCAATGGACATATGAGTACTGTTCCTCCTTCGGTGCTCTTTGCGGTCTAGGAAGAGTCAGCACAGGAGTTAGACACCGGCACAAGCTACTTAGCCAATGGAGTTGGGTGCAGCAGAGTCAGAACAGGCAATACATCCTTAGACAATGCTTATCTCCATGCAGATCTCAGTCCCAATGTGATATACAAGAAGTCTTGGCCCACAGGAATGGAACATTGCACTATATTGCAGCGTTGTTGGAATGTCTCCTACAATATTTACGGGGTTATTAACTGAGACATGGGGGGTGGGTGGTCACAGGATGTGACAAGTGATTACTTTGCAGGGGTGCTTGTCAGAGCAGAGCCCTGGTACATATATCTGAACACCAGCACTTATTGTCACTCACTCAGTTCCAGGGGTGGGCTGGCATACAGGGAACTCTGGAGTTGTCCTGATGGGCCTCTGCACACTGGGCATCCTGTGTGGTAACTTATTTTATTTCTACATTTTCTCATAGTAAAAGGGTTGAGTTTGCTGAAAATGTGTCATAATATTACGTGGCCACTTTGAAAATCATTTCCAGGGTTTTGATTGGTTCCCAGTCCATCTCTGCTCAGTTCAGTTACGGTGTGGTGTTTGGCAAGTTTATTATTTTAAGTAGGGGTGTACTGAACTTTGGCTACAAGTGGGTATTTTGGCTGAATAGTGGCTGAAAAATAGCTATTCAGCTAGGACCAAATAATGTCTTGCTATTCGGGCCCAGTGGAATACTTTGTTTTCTCATTTTAATGCAACTTAACAACTCAGAGAGGCAAAATGGAGTGTAGATTACAAAAGGGAATGGAAATAAACAATGTCGGAAATCATTCCTGATTATATTTAAGACTATGGGGAACATACATTTTAGTATTGGAGAGGAGTGGTGAGGATGAGTGAGAGGGGAGCAGAATGTGTTCCTATGGGAAATGCCTATGTAGAAACATGAATTCTAAAGTATTGGAGACCAGGATGACTGAGGTACTCAGGTATTTACCAGGTAGAGGGACATGCCCCATACTAAGAGGCCTCTCAGAAGAACCTCATAATTGGAAATCTGTTGAGATCCCCCTCTGGGCCAGTCTACCAGAGGGAGCATATAGAGATACGTGTGAGGACTCTGTATGGGACATAGCCAAAGAGCTATGCTCTGTTATTGAAATCAGTAGGCGGAAAGGATGTTTGGAAAGCAGACGACTGACCCTCAGGTGGGCTACCGCATATACATCAATAGGGGCTGAAGAAGAGTCAGTTACAGGTCAAGAAGAGCAAGATGTGGCCGACATTTCCCAACCTTTTTTGGCCTCTTGGGAGAACTTCTTCCAATCTCATAAATAATATCACAGACCCCTCTGCCACAACGGGAAAGGCATTAAAGGACAGAGAGTGATAGAGAACACCATATCTGTGGGTGTTGCAGGGTGGAGGCTTGAGGAATTAGAAACATAGAAAAAGCAACACAGCCTTATATGGTGGAAAAGAGGTGGGGTAAGTGGACATGGTTTAGATTTGGTGGAATTTAACGACTGCCAAATAGGCAGGTGCTTTCATAGAACCTGAGGGTGTTTGGGAAAATGCAGTCGCATCAGACCTTCTTAAGTGTGATTACCCCTGCTCCAACCCTGCTCCCATCTTTGAATGGGTCCAGGTAAAGCTTCAACACACTGCTGCAAAAGGATTTTGTCTGCCATCTCCATTGTGGTAATCAATGCTGTGTTCAGCCATTTGTCAGCAACATTTTTGAGACTGTAGTAAAGTTGGCAGAGGTTCTCAGCTACTCCGAGTTTGATTTGCAGAATATTCACCGGTACGTCCCTTCATCAAACCCAATTCTCTCCAGAAAGACCCTTTTGATGTCTGCACACTGGGTGTCTCCTGGCTACTCTTTCAAGGTTGGCACAAAAGAGAGCCGGGTCCTCTCCTAGGGAATATTTCTGATGAACTGCTGTTGGGTATGTTTGGTTGAGCTCTTGTGGAGGCCACCACATCCATCAGCTGTGTCATCACGTCTTGGAATTTGTTCTGGGTCGAGGTTTGTTGTGACCCTTGTAAATGCAGGGCCTGATGGAAAGCCTGGGGGGTCTTCTTGTGCCTGTTGTGCCTGGAGCTGGAAGGCTTACTGAAGTTGTTTCTGCCATGGCCAGGTGTTTTTTCCTGTCCAGACAACTGGAGCCCCGACCTCTGGGAGAGACCCGGCTATGTTTAATATTTGGGAGGGCGGGGGAGAGAGAATAATCTGTATATGGAGGGAAACATCAGACTGGGACCTGTCATGCTTCCCAGGACGTGCTGTCCCTGCGGCTTCATGGCTTGCTGATTCTGCTGTGTCTACTTGTATTCGGTTGTTTCCGGGCAGAACCGTTGTACTTCCCTGCAAGCGTGTTCCCCGCTGCTTCACCGTCTGCTGTTTTTGCGGCAGCGGGTTGTGTTTGGGGTCCGCCGTCACCCCAGACAGTGTCTGGTGCAGACAAAGGAATACCACTGGGTATGCCTTTGTATGCTACAAGCTGTGCCACTTTGGTGAAATACTCAACAATAACCAATATGATCATCTATTTTTGTATATTCGGCAGTTCTACCACAAATCACGTGCCATGGACCTTGCGGCACAGGTAATAGTCATGGAAAACCATCATGCTTCTAGTAAGGGTGAACATAACACATGTTTTCAGCCTTACTACCCATCCAGTAACACCATTGTTGCTGGAATTAATAGGTTGTATTCTGACCAAGATGGCCTGGGAGTTTAGTGCCAGGACATACATTTAGAGCTTGGTTTTGAAGGCCTTTTGAAGGGAGTATAATTTTCTGCTGACAAAAAGTCGTTTGTTTCTGTTAGTGGCAGTGCTGACTCGGTTCTCTGTAAGCTTAGAACGATGCTGCACCATGTTTGTGACTCTCTCACCACGCTGCCACAGATACCGTTTGCTTCTATAAGTAATAACAGTGGGCTAGAAACGTATGTCTTGGTGAAATGCATGGCAGAAACAAATGTCTGCTTCACCATTCTGTACCCTAGCAAAATAGGTTAGCACAACATCATAAATAGCAAACAAACGACAGACGTGTTTGTTGGGTGTTACATTTCACCAGTTTAAAGGTCGACGTATTGTATGAGATATGACAGCTGTTACTCGCTTTTTGTGCCCTTGACAGTAGTGTTGCCACTATGAATGATGTCTTGATGGCTCGCCCCTCTTTCCAGTGAGGTCTTGCTCCACCAAGAGAACAAGGTCTAAACGACATAGCTAAGTTCAGAGGAATTTTAGAGCCATCACTAAAGCCTCTTTCAATTCGCCCCTAAACCCTTTCTAGAACAATGAAGTCTTTTTAGCTTCTGGGGATTTCGACCCTCAAATGATTGAACTGAGCCAAGGTGGCCAATAGTCCCTAGTTTCCCAGTTTCATCTCTGACAGTGCTAGGTCTGTGATTTATGCTATAGCGATTTGTAGAAATAGGGGATAATTCGTTCATTTGATTGTGCAACGTGTACAAAAGAGGATCAACATTCAGTCAACTAAAAGACTGATCTCTACCATGAACAGCAGGCTCGATTAATGGGCCTGCCTCCGCATGGGGCTCCTCTTCTACTAGATTGCTCTCAACAAAGTAGTAAACTTTGCTACCTGCACTCTCTACAACCCCCTTTGGTCCAATGCACCTCTGAGCACTGCCTTGGCATAGGGTAAGTATGCACAATCACTCTCTATTTTAATTTAATTGAATTTGATTGAGCATTTATAACACACTTAATACCAGCAAATGGTTTCTAAGCACGGGATCAGGATGCGAACCTGTGTTGGGCTGCATTGTCTTGCTTCTAAGACAAACATGTTGCCCCTGAGCTATCCTCTCTCCTATTTTAACTCTTGCAACCCCCCACAACTATCTTTATGAATCTATCTTTTGCTACTTGCTACCAACCTTGCTGTGCTCTCCCCACGGATCTGCTTCACACTTTTATTCCGTCATTCTTCTGGCTTTCCCTGCGCCCTGAAACTAAATCATGGCGATCCCTACAATGATAGGCATAAGAAACATGTTTACGATCCACCTTGTCATTCTAGAAGGTTTTAAATATGATGACCACGTCAATCTGTGCTCTCTCCATTCTCGGTTTCCAGCTCCTTCGTCTTCATCACTGTGTACCTGTCACTAACTGCAACATGTCTAGTGTAAATCACCCAGACATTGAGACTGTTCCTGCCTCTAATAACGCATTAGAGCCCGCACCCCAGCCCTCTATTGTGACTGTTGCCCAAGTTAGTGGTCCTGAGCTGAAGGTGAGGGCCTCCAATGAGGGGAAGAGTCAGCTAACACACATTAGAGCCTGATGGTAAGGGCTCTAACACTTTTCAAGCTTGCACTGGGGGGAGGGGGACAGCCTCACCTGGGTTTTCCTGTGTCACAGCTTGTTCATATCTCCTTGTGCCCAGTGTGTAGATATCACAAAGGTAAGCTTGGAAGACAGCCTTCGAAGGGGGTTAGAGCCTCCATTCCAAGATTGTTGTTTGCCCAAAGAGCTAGAAGCGGTGAGAAGAACAAAGGCGTTGCTTAGCATACAGGCTTGTACTGTGGATGAAGCCTGGATTCCACACTTTCCGATTGTCTAAAGAGAACAAGTTCTGCTCTAGTGTGCCGCCATGTACAGAGATTCTGCTAGAAGCACTTGGTTATTACAAAAAGAATACAATACAGTAATAGTACCCTTTGTGTTGGCAATGGTAATTATGTGACACTCTTGCTCTAGGCAGATGGTTGCTTCATTACACATATCTGATGTGGGTACAGATGACAAGGCCAGGTATGAGCAACAAACCTTCTTTAATAAAGAACTCAGTCATATACAAGATTTTGGGTAAGAGAGAGACCCCCAGCCAGTGCCCCCCTCCAGCCCTTGCACCAACTGCCGCAGCTCTCTCCCCTTTTCATATAACAGCCCAGCATGATCAAGGGGGAGAATTCCTGCACCGGTGACTCTGATCGAAATGTCCCGTGAATAAAAACTCCTCATACCAATATGGCGGTGTTGTATTTGGGTGAAGTATGCCATAGAAGCCTGACGAATTTTAACTTGAGACTTGGTCACGCAGATATATTGGCTGTGAAAGTAATCGAGCTTCAGCAGTATCGAGAATCTTAGAACAGCTGAAGCATAGGTTAATGTTTCCAGAATAGGAAGTGGCACTCTGACCCCAGGAGGGGATGGCAGTGTGTGGGAGCATGGAACAATGGCAAAACAAATATTTCTGGGATTGCAAAAAAGTTTGTAAAACGGTATGGAGCTATAAGCTATTAACATCAAAATGAAAGTAGCGGATCTTAGTTACTGATAGTTGTTACACAATTCTGCTTCTATGTTTGAGCACCCTTCTTAGCATGTCTGGACCCTACCAGCTGAAAGGCGATTCTCTATCAAAGAGCAGCCAAAGGTTTCTGACCCTGTGTTCTTGGCATGAATGTGAGGGAAGGGTGGCAAAAGCATCACATCACACTGATGATCAGGGCGCTGCAATGGCTAGCCCTTCAAGCATGCCTCATGTTCTAGAAAACCTTCATTAAACTACAAAGCAGTCACAACCAAAACACCACACTGCAAGGTGAAAGCTCAGCATTTCCACAACATCACCAGGCTGGAAACAGAGAACTCCAAGAGGGAAAAACCCAGAAAATGGGGCTTTTCCTGCTGTGAACTCTGGGTCTCATTACGACTGAGGCGGAACGGGTTAACGGGCTCTGTTAAAGGAGGCAGACCCGTTAAACCCGTTCCGCCTCATTACAAGCTCCCCTCGCGGGACCCGGTAAGTAATGCCTGGTCAAACCAGGCGTCCTTAGCGGGTCGCGCGAGGGGAAGAGGGAGCAAACAACGGGCCACTCGTAATCGGCCCGTTGTTTGCACCCTCTTCCATTCCCATTCAGCCTTATGGGGGCTCAGATGGGAATGGGGAAGGTCCGGGCCCGGGTTCCTGGCGAGAGGAATTACAGGGCCCTCCGAACTCAGAATGGCCCAGTAATTCCCCATTCTGGGAACCCAGACCCGGACCCGATTTCGGCAGCAGCCATGCCGCCAATAGCGGCATGGCTACCGTCGAAGTCGTAATGAGGCCCTCTGTCTCTGGAGCAAGATAACACTTCCACCCTACACTTCAGAAAGGATCAGAAGACCCCATTCTTCAAAAAAAAATGTGCCAATCGTTAATTGCTTGATTCTATGCTAATTCTCAACCGAACCATCTCAGCTCCTCTGTTAACCCTGCACCTTTCCTTGTAACCCCCTGTTTGCTCCCCCTATCTACAGTGTTCGTTTGTGTCAGAGAAACCAGGCTTACGCATCAATTTGGGGTGTTGGACAGAGGCACTGTATTCATTGGCTTGCAAGTCAAGGAAAAATAGCATCCTTCACCTAACAGGACCCCACCTACCTGACCTCACCCACACTCCAGACCCCTTACCTTTATAGGTCACTGGTCACCTAACTGGGAAAGATTCTTTAACCTTAATGCTAGGCCTCCCGGCACACTCATCCCACCTCCTGCGAAAACAATGCCCCAATTTATAAACAGTGTAATCCTTCCTCACTGTTATTCACCGGAAAAGGCGCTCTGTGACACCTTCCGGTCAATTGTATCCCAGACAAGGGCCGTAACTCTTCACCATCCATTACAGTTTCTGGCCTTACCTTCTTAGTATGTGCACTTGCTCGATCCGAATGCACCACGCCTGAAGATGGTCTGTCTGTTTCTCCCCTGTCTTCACCCCTAATGTGTATGGTCAACATTGCAGAATCGCCATCAGGCCTATTTGCCACATCCCATACTTTTAAATGTATTCTATGCACTTACTCTGCCTGTGCAGACTATTATTCGTCTCAGATTCAATGGCCCTGAGCGACTGTTTTTTCCTGTGTTCCCACCCTCCTTGAGCATTTTGAAACACTTGCCTGCGTATAGGCGCTATATAAATAAACAATACCATACCATACCATTAGTCGAAAAACTTTGGAGCTCCAGCCTTGTGTTAATTAGCAGTGATTGTCCAATCAGGATGGAAGCAGTTGTTAACGCTGTGCACAGGTCGCTAACCGTGTCTCAGTAACCGGTTGGTAAGAGACGTTTAGTCCACTATCCTTTTGTGCATGCAGGCATGAGTACATAGTTCCAAAACGCATTGCCAATGGCAAAGATGGGGTGCAGTGGCCTAATAAAGCCTGCTAAAAGCAAGAATATTAAGGACCGTGGTAGAATGACATCAATGGCAGGCGCAGAGAGATGGGTTCACTATGGTCATCCCAAATAAAGGTCCACCTGCAGAGAAAATACCTCCCACCTGCCTCCGTTACTTGAACTTTATTTATTTATTGAAACGATCTGCTCTCATGGTTACTTCCCAGTGAGGTTTGCGCTTTATAAATCCCATACATACATACAAAGCAAGTGACCAGAAAAAATTGAAAGTCTTGTTGGGGGTGTATCCGATAGACCATAGTCTTAGCTCTGCTGAGGCATAAGAGTCTTTCATTTATCCAAAAAACTGTGTTGCATACAAAGCTATTTTGTTCTGCTTTGTCTTTCTTTAGTGGGTGTGTAGTGTGATCCTGAAAAAGACTCATCACAACATATCAGAGAATTCATTTTGAAATGTGTTGGCATTGAGAGTATGTGATGAATCAACTTCCGGGGCACCAGTGGTCCATGGATAAATATTGGTTTCTAAACCATCAATCATCCCCAAACCTCTAGTACACCACAAGGGATCCGAACAGATTGGAAACACAACTCAATTATAAACCTCCTTGTCCAATATTGGCCACATGGACGGAACTGCAAGCTTATCACTGCAAAGTCGTGGTTCATTGGTTAGTTGCAACACAGCAAACATAAATGATTACCCAATGATAAAAGGGACTGTCCAGTCAAGCTTTTATAAAAATATCTACTTTATTATTGTTACAACAGGCAGTTCTATCACACTACAAAATACAACCCACCCTGTGAAGGAACACAGAGGACAGACCGTTTCATGAAGGAAAGGGATGCACCCTTGATACTGACAGGATGGTAGTCAGTAAAGCAATCAGTCTTAACTCTTCAAGGTTATTTAGTTTTAGCACCAAGGAGCAAGGGGTCATAAATGTAACCAGGGGGCTTCGGAGAAGGACCAGGGGGACAGAACCACAATGTACCTGGTGCTTGAGATGAATTTGATGCTAGTCACCGCCGAGTCGGTTCCAGGATGCTTTGCAGGTCTTGCGACAGAATTCAAGACGGGAGACAGCTTCAGGTATCAGGTGGCAAGCAGTTTAGCAAGCGAGGCTGGACGAACGGCTGCTGGCTGACCTACACAGCGTCTCGGGGTCAATAATCGTTATCTCTGTGCTAACTGGTCGAGGCGTCTCGGACAGTTTTAGTGACTGCAGCGTGACAACAGTTAGTGGTGCAGCCGGTCGCAGTTTGAGGGCTCAACTGGCACGAAAATGTCCTTAAAGGATGGAAGCTGGATGATGCTTGTTGTGAAACTCCTCCTAGCTTCTTCACTGTGCTTGTGTCATCCTTTGAGGCAGATGGCATAAAGCTGAGGAGAGTGTTAGCAGGCAACAACCTTGTCCTTTGGTCAGAGAGTCTCTGGAACTTCGCACCTAGGAGGTTTGCGGGCAGAAGCTAGCAGGGCACGATGTGTGCCAGCTTGGTACCAGTTCTGGAGCTGCTGGACATGTTCTCTGGGTTCGGTATCTCCCTCTGGTCCCTGGGAGATGTTTTGGGGAGGGATTTTTCTTCCCTCTTCGAAATCCTGGACTTCCTTCATTGGCAGAAGCTGTAAGGCAGACTCTACCTTCAGCAGGGTCCAAATGAGTCCTTCTTCTTACTACATTCGTAGTCATCAGATAATCAGCCAAAAGAGGGACCGAACCCTCTTTTTTTTTAAAGTAAATTTTTATTAGCAGTTTTAATCAAAATACAGAACCCTCTTTTAAAGCCAAATGGGCCCCAGTGATTGGTGTAGGCGAAGCCTACCTTAATGAGACAATCCTGGGTCCACATCAACAATCTTCTGGTATGTGTGAGGTCATAATCACAGTGCTATGCAACAGGAAAGGTAAGGGGTGACAACATGTACAACTAAGTCCCACCCATCATCCTGCCTGTTGTGGATCAAAGTGTCTCTCTGGAAAATTGAGCTCTCTGTGAGGTTTGTGGGAAGAAAAGACTTTCTGTCTCCATCAAATCATATGCTTCTTCCCTCTGAAATAGGGTTTGCTGCAGGGGTTGCCTACTGTAAACAGCTGTCCCAGACATGGCATTCACTGCCCTTCATACAGAGAGGTGGGAGCTAGCTTCCAGCTGACACATTGCATATCAAAAAGGTGTTGGGGTTTCCTGCCCTTTGTTAGTTCTGTTCACAGGCCTGCTTGAAGTAACCCTCATCAGTATGCGCTGCCACCACACAGAACTTAACAATAGGCAGGGGGCAGATCCATGGTACCTTTCAAATTTGAATTAGGCTGGCCATGGCAGGAGGAAGGTGTTGCCTTACCCCTTCTTGAAATGCTTTGATGTGCCCGTGGATGTCACATATCAGCTGACCATGACAGGAGGACTGGTGGGCTGTGTTCCCCAGAGTACACTTGACTATGGGTTTGTTGTACGGTGAGCATTGGGAAATTTGTCTAAACATGCTTTGTTTAAATGCTTCTTTGCACCCGGGCCTCAGAACCAATCACTGCACTCACTCACTAAGTAACTCTACATTCTCCCACATCATGTGCCCAAGACACACAGGGCTCATGCCTCGTGAACTGTTCGCAGATTAATGGAATGAGAACGTCCAATGCTTTATCAAACATTAGCACCCTAGGAGGGGGTGCTGGCAATCAGTATGCTCAGAATGCAGGTTGTGTTATATGATACAAACCCGCATTCCGAACAGCCTGGGTGCTGCTGGCCAGCACACCCTTCCTTTCCCCACCCTGACCCTCACCTCTTAGCACCTGTGTAGTTACCTACACGCGAGCTCCTTCCTTTCCCCACCCTGACCCTCACCTCTTAGCACCTGTGTAGTTACCTACACGCGAGCTCCTTCCTTTCCCCACCCTGACCCTCACCTCTTAGCACCTGTGTAGTTACCTACACGCGAGCTCCTTTCTTTCCCCACCCTGACCCTCACCTCTTAGCACCTGTGTAGTTACCTACACGCGAGCTCCTTCCTTTCCCCACCCTGACCCTCACCTCTTAGCACCTGTGTAGTTACCTACACGCGAGCTCCTTCCTTTCCCCACCCTGACCCTCACCTCTTAGCACCTGTGTAGTTACCTACACGCGAGCTCCTTTCTTTCCCCACCCTGACCCTCACCTCTTAGCACCTGTGTAGTTACCTACACGCGAGCTCCTTCCTTTCCCCACCCTGACCCTCACCTCTTAGCACCTGTGTAGTTACCTACACGCGAGCTAAAAGTGTCTTTTTTTAATTAAAAAAAAAATAGGAACATACATTTTTTACACGGCCCTCCATCGCGCTGTGGTTCCTGGAGTCCATTCTCAATGTTGATGACATCACAGTCATCAACATTGACATGAGACTGAAGCACACACGCAGCGCTGAGTTGCTCAGAAAAGGTACGTTTAAAAACGACAAAAAGGAAACCATTAGCACCTGTGTAGGGAACTACATGGGTGCTAATGGCGATATGCCACTTGGTGGTCCTGTCAGTAACAGCACTGCCGCTTGGGCCCTTAACTTGGGTGGTGGGCCGTTACCGACAGGGTCAGCCTGCCGTCTCGGGCCATATCGCATAAAAGGAAAGCAGATCCTTCATTGGTAGATGCTTCTAAGTGATAAATGCCATTAGACTGGGAATGAAAGCAACGAGACAAGAAGACGATGCTTAAAAGAATTTCACAAGAGGAGTTCCCTGCCGTGGACTTTTCTGAGAACTCTTCCCAACGCCTCCCCATCGACCGAGGCCACATGCTTTTCAACTAATAGTAGAAGGTCCGAGCGCGCAGTTAAGGCATTGGCAATAAATGGCGAATGCATTATCAGTGTGTGGTATGAGAGTGCATTCATGCATATTGCATTTGTACTTGATTACATTGTGTTCTCCATCTATCAAGATCCCTTTCCATGCCAGCTTGCCTCGGAGTGGGCGAGCAAGCCAGTTGAATAAAGTACGTACTTAGTTCACGAGTTTCATAATTCGTTGTGACGTGAGTTAATAATGCAACTCTTGCTCCTTCGATACTTCTAGTGTCCCCTAATTCCCACTTCCCTGGCACGTATGTTCATTCTCTCTCTCTTTCTCTTTCTCTCTCTCTCTCCCCGTTGCCTTTTCTACTCTCTGCTATTGTGTGTCCCCATGCCCTCTCTTGTTACCTTATTCCCTCCCCTCTGTGCCATCCTTCTCTCTCCGTTTATTCATTATCTTTCCACGGTTCCCCCATTCTCTCCCCTGATGCCCCCTTACCTCTTTCTCCCTTCATTGTTTCCTCAGTCCCTCTGCTTTTCCTGTCTTCCCTCTGTCCTGCTATTGTTCATGTTCCCCAATATCTTCTCTTCCCTCATTGCCCCTCTTATCCCCTCATTTCCTCTGCTGTTCGCTCCTTTCATGGCTCATAGTCCCCCATTCCTTCTCATGTTCCCTCATTGCCTCTTTCCTGATTCATTCACTGATCCCTATCTTGATCATCCTTCCACTTCGCAGGCTCCCCATTCCCTTCCCTGTTTTCTGTTACCCTCTCTCATGTTGCCTCATTTCTTCACCGTTTCCCTCATTCCCTCTTATGTTCCCGTATTTATTTTTCTTATCCCTCTCTCCCTCTTTCCTTAGTCCTCATTCTCACTCTCCTGTTACCCCCCTTTGTCGCTCTTGTTCCCTTAAACCCTCTCTCCTGTCCCTCCTTCCCTCTCTGTTTACCTAACCACTGTCCTCTGCTCCTCTTTCCCTCTCTCTTGTCATTTCATTTCCACACCTGTTCATTAATTCCTACTTCTGTTCTCTCCTCCCCTTTCTCCTACCCTGCCCTTCCCTCTGCTGTCCCCCCTTAGTGCTTTGATGCTTGCATCTCAGGGTTACACCTGTTCTGCACAGTGCTTGTATTCTTATTTAAAATATGCACATATAGTATTAACCACAAGCATCAGTTTGCAGAGACAATTTATTTTATAGGACCTCTAGATTGATTCACAATTGATAATCTGATATTTCCTTTATTTGCCATCATTATCACATGTGCACATTTTGTATCCCATATTTGCACAAATAAGGGTAGCTAGACATGATAAAATAATGTGCATGGTTCTCTGGTGAAGTGGTTCCATTGCCCTCACAGGCATCCTCAAGCACACCTTGAGCCCATGATGCAATCACACGCACCCCTAAGAGTAGTGCTTTAAGTGGGCTGGGGCAGAGTTAGAAGTCAATAGTCCCTTGTTTGCAGTTCTTGGTGGTGTGTGACAATCGGGAGAGAGCAAAGTGCAGAAACAGAGGGTCCTGCTGGTTCAAATGTGTTGAACAGTTCTTGAAACATGTGTCAAGTAGTTCAATGGCAGCAACAGTAGGATTCTAGCTGTCTTGGCTCTCTGGGTGCTGTGAGTCCCAATCCAGGGGTTCAGGAACAAGAGGGGTCCTTTTTCACGGGCTCCCAAACACGGGGAGGCTGACATACACCTGGAGGGGGTCCTCCAACCCAGTGAGGTCCTGGTTACCACTGTGTCTGGCAGAGAAGCAGTGCCTGTTCCAGCTGCAGATCACCCCCATTGGCCCTTTAGGATGGTTAGGGGAAAGAGCTGGTCTCTCCCTTGGAACACTTGCCTCCACCTCACAACTGGAGGACTTTAGAACGTACTGCTTTCACTGCTCGCGCCGACTTTTTGAAAAACAAAATGTCGGGCGCGACGCGGCCTGAAAGCGAGGCTGAGCGTCCCACGTTGCTGAGCAACCCTGCGTAGGCTGCTCTTAAGCCTAAACATCCTCCGGCAGGCGGAAGCCGGCGGCCACCTCAAGGCCACCATAAGGCTGCTTGCCCTGTTTGCCCCCACAGACCCCCTTCGCCGTGGAGTGGGCAGGAGCCCCCCACCACCGTCCTGGACATCGATACAGACGACTCGACTGGGCCGAAAGCATCGGATCACACGGCAGCGGTGATCCATTCATAGGATCCAAAGCAGATCCCTGTTGCCCCTGCATCTAGCCAATCTGCCCCCCCAGGGCACCCCACCTCATCAAAGGAGCCCCCGCAGCCTCTACATCCCCCAGGTCCGCTCGCGCCGACTTTTTGAAAAACAAAATGTCGGGCGCGACGCGGCCTGAAAGCGAGGCTGAGCGTCCCACGTTGCTGAGCAACCCTGCGTAGGCTGCTCTTAAGCCTAAACATCCGCCGGCAGGCGGAAGCCGGCGGCCACCTCAAGGCCACCATAAGGCTGCTTGCCCTGTTTGCCCCCACAGACCCCCTTCGCCGTGGAGTGGGCAGGAGCCCCCCACCACCGTCCTGGACATCGATACAGACGACTCGACTGGGCCGAAAGCATCGGATCACACGGCAGCGGTGATCCATTCATAGGATCCAAAGCAGATCCCTGTTGCCCCTGCATCTAGCCAATCTGCCCCCCCAGGGCACCCCACCTCATCAAAGGAGCCCCCGCAGCCTCTACATCCCCCAGGTCCGCTCGCGCCGACTTTTTGAAAAACAAAATGTCGGGCGCGACGCGGCCTGAAAGCGAGGCTGAGCGTCCCACGTTGCTGAGCAACCCTGCGTAGGCTGCTCTTAAGCCTAAACATCCGCCGGCAGGCGGAAGCCGGCGGCCACCTCAAGGCCACCATAAGGCTGCTTGCCCTGTTTGCCCCTGTTCGCCACGGAAGCATACTGTTGGACCCCGATTACCATCATAAAGGTCGCGCTGTACAATTGCCTCATATGGGGAACTCTTCTTCTTTTTCAATTGCATGCTCTGTACGTGGATGATCAACAGTATACTGGACCGCAAACCACGTGAGTACAATCACTGGCTGCTCATTTGCTATGCTATGCTAGTTGCAGTAGTGCCTTTCCTGCTACCCTGACAGATCTCGAATCTAGCTGACACCATATCTGACACCTGTGTTCACTCAGCTTGTTTGTAAGATCCATGGTGTCCTTGCATGAGCTGCCTACTTGCCCAAGCGCCCTCGTTTGAAACTGACTTCACAATCTCGCTAGTACGCCACCACTCGTGGGCATGCGAACTGCATTTCTGTTATCGTGATACTTCCTGTGTTGTGCCTTATGGTCGCCAATAGACCACATTTAACCTATATTGTGCCCTATGGTCGCCATTAGGCCACATTTAACCTATGCTGAACCCTGTGTTGTGCCCTATGGTCGCCAATAGACCACATTTAACCTATATTGTGCCCTATGGTCGCCATTAGACCACATTTAACCTATGCTGAACCCTGTGTTGTGCCCTATGGTCGCCAATAGACCACATTTAACCTATATTGTGCCCTATGGTCCCCATTAGACCACATTTAACCTATATTGTGCCCTATGGTCGCCATTAGACCACATTTAACCTATGCTGAACCCTGTGTTGTGCCTATGGTCGCCATTAGACCACATTTAACCTATGCTGAACCCTGTGTTGTGCCTTATGGTCGCCAATAGACCACATTTAACCTATATTGTGCCCTGTGTTGTGCCTTATGGTCGCCAATAGACCACATTTAACCTATATTGTGCCCTGTGTTGTGCCCTATGGTCGCCATTAGACAGCTCTCTCCTAGAACTGGAAGGATGCCACACCTAGCATTAGCCCTCTGCATCATGGCTACATTCACACAATCGGTCCTCAGCAGTCACATCCACATTACTCAGTCACCAATACCTACTTCAAACTTAAGCCAACTCACTACTAACGATATGCAACTTAAGCCCCCCACATTCTGCAAGGCCCAAGAAACAATACTATATGCCTCCCTTCCTTGTACCACACCTAATAGAAACAACAGACTCCGCGCAAGACTAACCAAATTACATGAACCATTGAGAAGAACCTTTCCGGCCTCCAACCTCAAAACCAATTACAAACCTAGCTCACGAATGCCTAGCCATCCCAAACGGCCTACTCAAACATTTACCTCGAATGAGAACACCCTCCAGCTTAATAACCTCCATCCCAAAGCTTGCACTACCACTGACAAACCCATCCGAGTCAACAAAACTCCCGAGGACCCCCCTCTCAAGGGAGCGCTCCTTAATGCTAGATCACTAGTCGCTCACGCTACGGATATTGCCGACTTAATCACAGAAGGGAACCTGGATTTTCTCGCAATCACGGAAACGTGGCTCCATACTGCAGCAGGACCTACCCTCATGTTAGCTGTCCCAGACGACTACACCATTCTCAGACAAGACCGTGATAATACACGAGGAGGCGGCATCGCTATCATCTCTAAAACGGCTCTTGGTCTCAGACTAGCCCCCACCCAATCTCTACAATCATGCGAATCCCTCACCGCCAAAATGCAGATTAATGAGTCACAATCCATTACCATACACCTCATATACAGACCACCTGGCCCTCTTGGTACCTTCGAGGAAGACTTGCATAATATAATCATGAACAACCTGAAACCCTCCACCCAACTACTTATATTAGGCGATTTCAACTTAGGATTCAACGACCAAACAGACAAAAATGCCACAGAAATAGCCAATACGATCAAAGCACTAGGACTTACTCAAAAAGTCTCTACACCCACCCACATAAAAGGGAGAATACTGGACTGGGTAGCCGACCTCAACTGCTTTGCCACTATCACATCCATCCTGCCTTTAGCATGGACAGATCATTCTTTGATCTCCTTTCTCTTATCCACTGTCAGACCCACTCCACTGGTCCGACCACGAGCGCCACCATGCCTAACCAGAAGTAATAAAAGTATTACGGTAGAAAAAATCATCCCCGCCATACTGCCTACTCTCAATACACTGTCTGATAATCTCGACCCCAGCGGCCTAGTTCAGGAATTCAACAATATTATGCTTACCACTCTGGATAAAATTGCTCCTATCAAACTCAGACCGAGCAAACCCATAGCCCACCTAAACAAATGGTTCACCCCACAACTCAAAGACCTTCGCACCCTAAAGAACAAAAGTGAAACAAACTGGAGACGATGCCCATCTAGCGAGAATAAAGCCAAATTAACTGTACTCTCCTCACTCTACAAAAAGGAAATCTGCCAAGCAAAACGTAACTCATATGACCAACGCATTGCTAGCTCAAACTCAAGCATGAAGGAACTCTTCTGCATACTCAAAGAACTAGAGTCCCCTATTGCTACCCCGGACGTCTGCACCAAGGACAAATCCTGGTGTACTGACATACAACAAGCCTTAGAGCATAAAATCGATACACTTCAGAACAAAATCCAATTAAAAAAGAAGGCTCTAAACTTACAGCACCTGCCTAACATTCTCCAGCCCAATGAGCCACCACCGGCACACAATGCCACATTCCACTTCTCAAAAATGTCCATCCTAGAGGTAGAAAAAATCATCCTATCTTTAAAACCCTCAAACTGTAAAGGGGACATCTGCCCTGCACAGCTAATAAAAGACGCTGCTAGAGAACTCTCCCCATTTATAACCAAACTGATAAATGCCTCTTTTGCTACAGGTACTATACCTGCCAACCTCAAGCAATCCTGGGTGCTACCACTCCTCAAGAAACAGACACTTGATCCCCTCATTCCCACTAACTATCGACCTATTACCACGGTCCCATTTTTACTAGAAATACTGGATAAAGCCGCCTACACTCAAATACAGAAGCATTTAGAACTGCACAAACTCCTGGGCAACAGACAATCCGGCTTCCGTCCAATGCACGGAACTGAGACTGCCTTAATCGACCTTAAGTCCCAGATAGACGAACTGAGAGACAAAGGAAGGACGGTACTCCTGCTCCTACTCGACCTTTCCGCTGCTTTCGACCTGGTCAACCACAAGGTCTTATGTCGGCACCTTGACTCTGCAGCTCACTTCTCCACGGACGCTATCAAGTGGATCGAGTCCTTCCTGAGTGAGAGGACCATGAGAGTCTTCTCCTCCTCAGCATCTGCCGAGCCTACACCCATCCTATGCGGCGTTCCGCAAGGATCCTGCGTCTCGCCCACCCTATATAACATCTTCACTAAGCCATTGTTCGACGATCTGGACCAGCTGGGTGTCACCTACACTAACTATGCAGATGATACTCAGATTCTCCTACCACTTTCTGGGGATTACAGTGCGGACACGGGCCTAGTGAACAAAATTTACCTTATCATCCAAGCATGGATGGCCACACACGGCCTATGCTTGAACGATGATAAGACTGAACTAATAATATTGGGTTCGCAGGCCAATATTAAAAAACTAGGTCAAGATTACTCTTCCTTCAATATTGACGGCAACACCATTAAAGTCTCCAAGGAAGTAAAAACCCTGGGATTCTACTTGGACTCCACACTATCCTTTGACAAACAGGTCAAATCCCTTACCTCGTCTACGGCTTACACATGCAAACTTCTTAGAGCTGGTAAACCATTCCTCTCTGACTATAGCTGTCTGATCCTGGCTAGAGCTCTTATACTCTCTAGAATCGACTATTGCAATGCCCTTTACATTGGGGCTAACAAATCCACCACTAATAAACTCCAAACGCTACAGAATAATGCCTTAAGAGCAGCCCTTGGCATAAATAAGAAAACCCACATCTCTGCCTTGAGACATCAACACAAATGGCTCTCCACATCCAATAAAATACTTCTAAAAACACTCTCTCTGACACACAAAGCTTTGAACAACGCGGCCCCCAGTTACCTCATAGACAAACTTCAGAGAAGAACTTCTCTCAGACCCACTAGAATGGGGAACACTAACTGCCTAAATATCCCCAAATACAAACTGACTACCATCGGGGGCAACAGCTTCACTGTTAAGGCAGCCAGAAGCTGGAACTCACTGCCCCAGGAGTTAAGAGCTGACCAACCATATCCACTCTTCAGGAAAAACTTAATAAAGCATATCACTGCCACCAATCCTTAGTTACCCTTCACCCTTCCCTGAGGACAGTATCCTGCAATCAAGAAACAGTATACCTTGCTATACTCTCTCTTTATGTAAATACTGCTGCCCATGCATGTGTACTCATATAAGTTTTTATCCTAGTGCACGCACCTTTGATCCAGCCCTATTGTTCATATTGTATATATCCTGTAATCATACTATACTGCCACAGCCCTATTGTTCATATTGTATATTTCCCGCATTCATGCAAACTAGCCACAGTCCTATTGTTCATATTGTATATATCCTGTCTGTAACCTGTGTAATCATGTAAGCCTTGCATTTCCTTGTCATTGCGCCCTTTTACTTACGAGTCTGGTGCGCTTAACAAATGAATAAACAAACAAACAAACAACAAACAGCAGGCTCCAGTGAAATCGTCTCAAGTGATGATCCAAAGATGCTTTAAGATGATTTCCAAGATGATTCATAGAAGTGGTGGGAAACCCCTTCTTTTATGGGCAAAAATCCCCAGGTGACTGAAATAAAGCTGGCATGCTTTAAGGGTCCAATCCCTGCTCTTGAAATGTGTAGAGTTTGCCCTTATGATGTCACACCCAAAGTGCTTTGCTCCAGAGGAAGTGGACGGGCAGGAAAGAAAAAGAGAGACAGAGAGAATGAAGATGGCAGAACCCTCCCAAAACTGTACAGATTCCTATCCGGCTACACTAACTCTGCCCCTTTCCAATATGATCAAAGCTTTTAGAAATTCAGCCTCCTGGTGTGAGGCCTGGCTCTCTGTGAATGGGTGTGCTTCTTGCTTTCTGTTACCAGGCCAGAGTCCTGTGGAATAGCCGTCCTGGGGGAAAGGGTGCATTACCTGCGCTTACAAAGGAACAAACAGAAGAAATTCCCCAAGGCTACAGTCCTGTCAGTGGACAGGGGTGGGCCTTGTCTGGGAGGAATACACATAATCCTCACACAGCTGTACTGGTCCCACAGGGCTGACAAGTGTGTGAAATTAATTTAGTGTGGCTGGGATAACTCTGAGAGATGCTGGTCACCATACCCAAGTTAGGTGTGGCTCATATTTACAGTGTGGTGTGTCTACAGGACAGGATCGCGAGGGTTATGCAGCTTTTTGGAGCAGTGTTGCATATTTTGACTTGGATGTCACTGCAGCTGTCAAGAGGGCACTTGTGACATCTGAGCATGTACTGTGTCACTGGTAGAGCAAATGCTGAGAATCGGGACACTGATGCAGCAGGGGACACGTAAATACTATGCTTTTGGCATAGAGCTTATGATGGGGGAATCTGATTAACAGATTTCCCTTTCAGAGATGGAATTATCTGCATCATTTTACTACTTAATCAAAATCAAAAAAGGCAGGGCTTTCACAGCCCTGCCAGATGGCAATTCATCACAGGAGCCTACTTGGGGCCATGGATGATGCAGGTCCGCCATTGGTGGGCCATGATTTCGGCTTCATGGTTTCATGGGTGATGACATTTTCCCATTTTAAATCGTCTTTGCTGCCACCGCCGTTGAATTAGAGTAAGGTGTTAAAAAACTTGATTGTTAAAAAACACACACATTTACTCATTCACAAAACATTAAAGTTATTCACCACTTTTGATGCAACACATTGTCATTTCTCACCATTAGCATTTGTGTGATACACTTAGGATCAGAATCAGATTTATACATTTAAATTGCCTCTTAGGGTCAGGCCTGGAGCTAAGAAATCCAAGTCCACGCTTAACTGGGATACGAGAATGACATGGCCTTGGCACCCCTTGGCACCCCGGAGAGAGCTATGCCGCGATCCTCTATGGCTTGATGTGACTAGAAGCCCCCTGCACTGAGGGGAATAAGGTTGTTTATGCCTGGGGGCACACAGCTCGTCCTCCCCAGCTCTCTAATCGGGAAGAGAGAGTGAAAGACTGACAGCAAGGGATAGTTTGCAGCTATCACCCCCGCTTTGGGTGCATATCGCTCGGTAGCTGCCCTGAGCCAGGCCCACCGTAGTAGGGAAGATATCTATTTGGATCCCGGGGCTCAATCTAGGGTGCAAATCTTTTTTTTCCCGTGGGAGATTGGCTCTGCACTTATTGAACACAAGCCCAGACTCCCATGAAAGAAAAAGATGGCAGTCCACAATAATACATAAAAAAGGCACATATCCCTTTTCTATTTCTACATCAGCCAGGCCACCTGGGAAGGAGCAGCGGTGCTGGGGGCCCAGCATGAAAGTGGGGCGGGTATGGTGGGGGAGGGGATTGGGGGGATGACTTGGGGCACGAGGGTGGCGGGTGGTGAGGCAGGTAATATTGCAGAAAATGGTGCCATCTGGGGAAGGGAATCAGGTGGCTAGTGGAATAGGAGTGGACTCTAGCAGTACTCGCCCTGCATTTAAAACCACCTGATTGGCTGAGCTCCCTTCGTAGGGTGCAATTCAAAGATATACATAAGCGCACAGCGCAGATTGGAGTTATGTTTTCAAACATACTGTTATTAGCAGAAAGTGCATGCATTCTTTAGGAGCAGGGCACCATGTCAAAGAGTGCAGCTTTTCTGTAGTGGCCCGAGAGAGCGCCTTAAGATGCTTTGGGATATACCAATCGAAAACCTCGCAGAGAAGGGGCACAATGGTGAAACGGCTCTGTCAAAATGAAGCGTCACGATTTTCATGTCTGACGGCCGACTCTCCTGGAGGGAATGGATGGCCTTCAGTGTCTTCTAGCTGGCAAAGGAAGCTGGTGCGCTTGGATGCATTGCAAACGATATGTAATTCATTGTACCCATGTTCAAAAGAGAAAGCAAAGAATCACACATGAAAAAAAAGAACATCTTCTAGAGTATCGAGCAACAATAATAATAATTACAATTTGCATTTATATAGCACTGCGAACCATATCTGAGCGCTGCACTTACCCATAGTGTGTGGTGCTCATATATCGATCCCGGAAGGATGAATGGCTGAGTTTGCCTCTGCCGGGAACCGAACCAGTGTTGGCAGGCCCTGCACAGATGCCAAAGCTAGCGCTCTACCCACTGTGCTATCTGACAGCTACATCGCAAGACCCATGCAACTGGACATTTTCGTTAGGGTGCAAATTGGATAACAGAGCAGAACATCTGTAAATGCCATGCATTTATTTCAGCTCTACATCTTATCATATGTTATGTTAGAAATATGTCATAATGTGCCAAATCACCAGCACAGAGGTTTCTGTGTGCCCAGGCTTCCCTGGATATTTGCGTATTGTGCCCCTGCCGGGGGTATCCAGACCGTAAGTTCCAGCAGCATTTTAGTGACAGCAACATAAGCAGAGAAAGTAACAATTTGGCTGGTGTTTAAAATACTTTTCCTTAATCAGCAACAATGTTGGTAACCCATGCGAGAGAACTTATTTAAATGGGATTTTATGTCCTGAAGAAAACTGTTAAAAGAAGAAAAAGTTGAAACATTTCAACAGGTAGTGATATAAGAAAAACATATAATCAATGTTCATCAAGTTAAACAAAGCATTCATAACATTAGCAGCAATAGTAGGATGGCCAGATTTCTTAAAAAAGAAACCCGAAGGGCCACCGAAATAGAAGTAGGACTAAGGTAAATACACATACAACTTTAGTCCTACTTCTATGTCACTGGCCTGTTGCGGGGGGGGGGTGTGGAGGGGGTGTGCTAACATGCACACTCCTCTCGTTGGAGGAGAGCGCCGGGTAGGGGAAGGAGGAGGAAATGGGGGCGTGAAAAGCATTTCACGCCCCCATTGCGCAAAAAAGATTTGCGCCGGGACCCGATTTCGGGATTTCGAAATCGGGTCCCGGCAAAAAAAGGGACCATATCCAAAACCCCGGACGGGGTTTATAAAAGTAAAAAACTCCCGGGACCCCCGAACGTCGGGTGATTTCCCCAGACTGTCCTGGGAAAACCCGGACGTCTGGTCACCCTAAGCAATAGACTAGAGCATTATAGAAATGGTATGTTTAGAGCTAAGGAGGTAAATAGGTACTTGATAGGTACCATCCTCATGTATTGGTTTTAGGTAGCCAGCGGGATGATGGTGAGGGGATTAAACCTGATCATTGCTTTATTGCTTTATCATAGGTAATGTCCCTTGAAGCACACCACTATATCAGGTGCTCAGGTTGATGGAGTCCCTAGAGTCCCTCAACGGCCAGGTCAAACTGCTGGGAAAAGCACTTGGCCTAGCAAAAACTAGTATCTTGGTCTACTATTCGCCTAAGGAAGTCGACCCTGAAAAATTGCACCATATGATCCATGGGGAGACCCTATAGTGTCATATTCTCTCTGGATATTGACCACCTGGGCAGGGTTGCAGGTTAGTGCACCAGTCACACCACCTATCTTTGGGCCAAATCCTGCCTTGCTCAGCGCTGCGCCCAGTCATCCTGCAGCACCCAGTGTAGATGCCATCATGGCTGTACATGTAAACACCTCTATTTTACCAGGTTCTAGAGTGTGCACCAATGCAACACCAGAGGATAGAGGTGCCAAACTGATTGCTTCCTCCATGGCAGATGCCTTCAAGGACGTGTTACACGAGGACATCGGGACAACATGTGAGCATGGCCACTATGTCCTTTTAAGACCCTTCTCTGGGGAGAACCCAACCACAAGGGGTGAAGAAGAATACCAACTATGAGTGGAGCAAACCAACCAAATGATACATGACTGGAGTGCTACAGACCGGGAGAAGAGACATCACATCACTGAGATTCTGCGCGTTCCTGAAATGAGAGTCATACAGGTGTTCGGTACCCTGCATCCAGACCCCACAGAGAACAACATCATGTACATGCTGGATTGTGTTTGGAGTCACCAAGTCTGGTGCAGAGCTGATGGTGAAGCATTATACAACCCACCACCAACAGAATGAGCACCTCTCAGAATATCTGGCTAGGACTGAGCGATTCTTCAGCTGGCTTTACAAAGGAAGGGGATTGAACCAAACAGCCTGGTCAGGCTGCAACAGGTCACGCGTGGAGCCAAACTGATTAGCTATTGCTTCTGCAGCTACAACTCAGAGAATGGACCCAGCAACCAGCACTCTTCGAAAAACTTTTCCGAGAGATAATTACTCTGGGAGGCGATCTGGAGGACGAGATGTAAAATGTATCTAGTCAACTGGTGTCTCCATACACTGCCGCGGAGTATGACTTGCAACATCAAGTGGACGAGTTGCGCCAAATCATCCAGGTGATGCAGCGACCAAACACTTCACTCGGTATGAACAGGCATTTCCCACAAAAGATCAGTGTGCCACCACCATTGGCCAATTGTTGTGGGAAAAATAATTTGTGAACTATGGCTGGCCAGCCAGGGTTCATTCTGACCAGGGACCGGATTTGGAATTAACACTCATCAAGCAGATGCTAGAGCTGGTTGGCATCAAGAAGACCTGCACAACTCCATATCACCCTCAGGGGGATGCCCAAGTGGATAGGTTTAATTGAACCCTCTTGGCAATACCCTGAGGCCAGAGGAGAAGAACAGATGGAGTCAGCATGTGGCCACCCTGTCCCATGGGTACAACTGTACGAAGAATGGTGTCACTGGGTTTGCACTGTATTTATTGATGTTTGGAAGGGATGCCTGGCTGCCTGTATACCTGAGTTTTGGAGTGTCCTCCGACGGAACAGGCAGCGAGAACTACACCAGGTATGTAAAACAGCTCAAGCATTAACTGCAGCAATCCTATGAGCTTGCCTAGGCTGATGGAGAGAAAGCAGTGGAAGGAAACAAATGCAGCAACAATGCAAAGGTCCGGTTTCATGCACTTCAACCTGGCAATCATGTGTTGATCCACAGCCTGGGAAAGTGAGGACGTAACAAGCTAGGCGACAAGTGGTTGTCTCAGCCTTGCATCATAGAGCATCAGTGGGGAGATCTCCCCATTTACTGACTTCGAGCTGAGATCTGTATGTCACAGCTAGCGGCTCCTGGCATCGCTAAGTTCCTGAAAGCTAAGACCACTGGAGCAGATGTTTCCAGAGATGTCCCTCATGACCCGGACCAAGCTGCGATGCTGACAGAGTGGAAGACGCTCATACCGAGGGGTGGAATCCTGTATAAGAAAAGTAAAGTTGGAGCCCACCTACTACATTGCCTGGTTTTGCCACAGAGATTCCGCCAAACTGTACTGTATGCACTCCAGGAACAGCACATACATCTTGGCAATTATAGAACCTTCGAGTTGGTCCACTCAAGGTTGTTCTGGGCCAGAATAGTGCCAGATGTTGAGTAGTATTGCCAACAATGTGCCAGGTGTGTCAACAGGAATACTGCAGCTCGTCCTGCAGCCTATCTTCACCATTGGCAGAGTTCCAGACCCATAGGCCTCATCTGCATCAATTTCCTCAACCGGTAGATTGACAGGAGAAGAGTACAGAACATCTTAGTGGTGACCCGACACGTCACTCGGTATGAACAGGCGTTTCCCACCAAAGATCAGCGTGCCACCACCATTGCCACTTATTGTAGGAAAAATACTTTGTGAACTACGGCTGATGGGCTAGGATTCATTTTGACCAGGTACCGGATTTTTAATCAACATTCATCAGCAGATGCTGGAGTTGGTTGGCATCAAGAAGACCTGCACAACTCCATATCACTCTCAGGGGGATGTCCAAGTGAAGAGGTTTAATCAAACCCTCTTGGCAATGCTGGGCACCCTGAGGCCAGAGGAGAAGAACAGATGGAGTCAGCACGTGTCCACCTTGACCCAGGGGTACAACTGTACGAGGATTGATGTCACTTGGTTTACAATGTATTTCTTGATGTTTGGAAGGGACGTCCGGCTTCCTGTATATCTGTATTTTGGAGTATCCAGAGACTGAACAGGCAGCGAGCACTACGCCAGCTATGTAAAACAGCTCAAGCAGTACCTGGAGCCATCCTATGAGCTTGCCCAGGCAGACGCGGAGAAGGCAGCGGTAGGAAACAAATGCTGCTACAACGCCAAGGTCCGGTTTTATGCACTTCAACCTGGCAGTCATATGCTGATCCTCAGCCTGGGAAAGCAAGGACATAACAAGTAGGCGACAAGTGGGTGTCTCAGCCTTGCATCATAGAACATCAATGGGGAGAGCTATGCATCTACCGACTGAGAGGAAGGTTGGCCAAGAATATCAAGAACTTGCACCGGAACCACCTGCTCCCAGTCAAGGATGAGGTTGAACTGACACCGGAGGTGACAGAGGAAGAACGGGCCAAGAGGCTGGTAACAAGATAGCAGAAACTCTGCACTGAAAGGCTCAAAGAAGATCCTTTGAAGACTCAATCCCTGGAAGCTTCTCCAGCTACCAAGGCTTAGAGATCATCAGAAGTCGAGCTGGAAGCCAGTGAAGATGCAGACGCTGAGGGCAATCAGTTTTGCATGTACCCAGACCAATGGTTAGATCAGACATTTGTGTGGGCCCCTACCCTCACAAAGCCAGATCCCACTACTAGTGAACCCCAACCCCATCCTTAAAGTATTCCTTCAGAGGTTATTCCCATTCCAAGCACCCCAGGTACGGTGGACGTGGCAGAGAAACCCTTACCCGTTCCTCCACTGGAAGATAGGGTCTCCAAATTGGTGCCGAGCATGCCACCAAGTCCAGCGGACCATTTATGTGAGGACCCTGCTACTCTCCTTCGTACCACCAGGTAGAGCAGGCCTGTTTTGAAGTTAACTTAAGATTCACCAGTGGTCCAGCGTGAGGTTGCCACTTCTCATTCCTCTCAGTCTTCCATTCCTCCTTCTTATGAGAAGGTTCCTGGGAGTTCAGTGGTACTGTGGGAGGTGCCTGAGGTTCTGGGTACTGGGTGACAACTGGTGGCATGTCAAGCGAAATCATGGCTAGATACGTTTATTGAACAGGCCACGGCTAGCCTCAGGGCCAGGGATAGTTCAATGGGGGGAGCATGTAACCCCTGTGCGGGGGATAAACACAGAAAAAAATGAAACAATCCCCGGCACCTGAAGCAGCACTGGGGATATTGAAACAGAAAAAGTGTCAGAATAAATTGCACTCATGCGTGCCAGCACATGGCTCCTTTACTCTGAAAAAGGGAACAAAACGGTGGTGCAAGCGGAGCGCCATTTCTCTTAATGAAAAAAACCCTTCATGAGGGTTAGAGGTGCTCTGCTCTGCTCCGCTCACCGCCACTGCCTGGGCCTTCATGCTAGCGGTCCTATGGCTAGGAGGGGAGCTGTGATCACAGCAACCCTCTATGTGGCCCAACTACCACCAGGGGCCACTGGACATTAAATTGATGGCGCAACCCACAGCAGGGGAGCGCCCAATGTGTTTAGCCCTCCTGGGCTGCATATAATTGAGGGTCCATCCCCTGGACAGTGTGCCCATCAGGACTCTCTGTGCCACACCTGGCAGTGAGTTGTGTGGGGCTCCCCATACTGCATATGAGTACTGGGCTGCACCTTGCCTAAGCTTGCCCAGCCAATGTAAAGACTTTGGGGACCGTCACACGGTTACTGCTGCTGTGGCCTGCTGACACCAGAACCATCGTAAGAGACTGTGAAGCCTCAGAGGAACATCAAGAGAGCAGAGACCTTGATACAGCCCTAGCCAGGTTATCTCGGAACTAAGGTTGCTTTATATATTGTTTTAGATATTTTAAGACTCTTTTATATTTTTTAATATTTGAAGTACTCTTTTTATATTTTTGTTAGATACGCATCTGCTAGGTTTAATTTAAATGGCATAAAGTGTCTTGTGCGCAGTGTGTTTTGGTGTTTGGTGCAGCATGAGGCTTTCATCGGTCTCACCTACCTTGCCGAAGTCTCTCTTCCCTTTTACCTGGAGGTGGACCTTAAATACACACACTAGCATGGAGCGTGCAGTATGCGCAGTGTGTTTTGGCGTTTGGTGCAGCAGGAGGCTTTCATTGGTCTCCTATGCCTTGCCTGAGTCTCTCTTCCCTTTTACCTGATCGTGGCTCTTAAATATACACACCGCTGCGGAGCGCGCAATCTGCACAGTGTGTTTTGATGTTTGGTGCAGCAGGAGGCTTTCATCAGTCTCCCATGCCTTGCCGGAGTCTCTCTTCCCTTTCACCTGGAGGCCGACCACAAAATACACACACCACCGCAGAGCGCGTGGTGTGCGCAGTGTGTTTGGGTGAGTAGGGGTGCAGGGTTTTTTTGACTGAGCTGGATATCTAGGGCCCGTCTCTCAGATCCTGTAACCTTCTGGGACCCAGAACTTCCTACTAGCCTGTACCACGTCGGATGATACCAAACTGCTAAGAGAGACATTAGGATTTATATATCTGGAACTGATTGGCTGTCTGCTTCTAAATGCCTTCTATGAAAAAGTATATGCTTCACAGTGAATCAATCAGGACTGGGAAACATACGTGGAGCCCGGTAAAATCTGTGTGCCTGTACTGTGTGTGCAAAAGTGAGCTAAACAACATGGTGCCGGTGCGTGGTCATTTTGGACATTCCCTTCCAAACTTCAATGAAAGTTTGCGAGCTTAGTTAGAAGGTAGACATGATTTCTGCAACAGTTGCGATATTGTAGCATGTGGCAGATGAGCTCACTATGGAGGATAGTTATTGTATTGTTCGCTCAAGGACGAGCCGAGAGGGGAGTCAGGAATGTGCAGGTGCATTGATAAGGGGTGCTGGGAATGAGAGCGTGAGAGACGACCTGGGATTTTCCACTTTCTGGATTTTTCTACTCTTGTCTCCCATGCTTGCTGTCTTTCCTTCGGCCGGGGGCAGTCTGCAACTTATGAGTGGCAGGGATTTGTCCCCATAGGAAGAGAGGTGCAATCCCCATGAGGTGACAGAGAATTGGAACCGGGTGTTGAAGTCTCACTGAGAGGGAGGACGCTCTGCTCCAGACCCCGTTAGTTGATGCGTGATCTCTCTGCCCACCTGCCTCAGGACTAGGTAGTGGTGTCGTGGCAGAGATGAAGCTTTCTCCTACAACTGCACTAACAGTGATGTATACGTATTGTGTTTATGCTTGTCCACGTATTCATGCATAACCAGTTGCATTTATTTTGTAGTAATATGTATACATATGGAATGTTAATAAAGGGCCTGTAAAGAGCCAATTATTTTCCAACTAATGGTCTAAGTGTACATCATTGCCTTCCTGAGTCCAAGAACCTTTAGTCTGTGTAATAAGGTAAGTGCTGAGGTCATTACACGTGTCTGAAAAGCAGAACATAGTGGCACTGTCAGAAGGGTATTTGTGATGAGTTTAGTTCCAAATTACGAATGAACCTGAGGCTTGGACACAGAACAGCAATTTCTTGAGTTGTTTGTGTTAGTGACGTATGTTTGCTTGTTTGAGGTTTGGATAGGGACTCGAAATATTCATCGAAATCATGGATTCCGTATTTAGGACAAAAGGAAGTTCTGCAGGTGGAGATTGTCCCGAAGTGATGATTCCAGGGTGGACAAAGAGTCATATGACAAACTGGCACAGACTTGGGCATGTGGCGCACGTTTGAGTCAGACCTGGTGTACGAGTATAGGACAGGCGAGTCCAGCCGAGGTGGCGGCTTGCTTGCAACAGGTACTCGTAGAGAAGGGAAAGGAGTGTTCAGCTTTGGGCAGACGACGTTGGATTTTGTTGCATGCGTTCAGAAAGATGCATCCGTAGAATATAGAATTGCAGGCAAATGTTTTGAGGTTGAAAAAGAGTTGGCTTCTGAGAAACAGATTGTGCTATGCAGCAACTTCAGATAAAATTGTATCATGATAAGACAGATAAATATCAGGCAGTGGCTGAAAGAGCGGCTGTAAGAGTTGCCTGATACAAATATCGAAAAAGAAGAGGGAGAGTGAATACCCGCAAGGTGGCGACAGTGATTGTCTCTGCAGGGGTTGATTGGTATCCCGACCAATGGGACAGGGATGTATTTGACAGCACTAGTTCAGAGAGTGGTTCAGAAAGGGAGATACCATCTAAACCAGAGGTTGACAGGAAAGAAGTGACTGTCAAACCGGTTACACCTAGGCGAGCTGGGCCACATCCAAATAATCCTGGAGGTGGTCTGGTGGATTTGACAACGTTGGAGGAATACTCTCGGCAAGAGGTTGGGGAAATCATTAATCGATTGAAACAGAGGGCTGGTAAGTCTCCGTTATCATGGATGGTCAGGTTATTTGATGGAGTTGCAGCAGGCCTTCTGGTGAATCCAACCAATTCTCCAAGGTTCCTGCCATTGTCCCATGAAACCCATATTCAGGAGGTATTGCATGCAGGGCCGCCTCCTGATGCCCAGGGGAGAGAGTCGCAATTGTCTTTGTTACAGTTAGCTGCTCAAGGGTGTAATTGCAAGTATCCTTTTATGTCGGACTGGCCTAGGGGCGAGAAGAAATGGTACACACTGAAAGAGGCGATCCAAAGACTCAGGGAGCATGCTATTAAAGAAGTCATCCATATTGACGATCCAGAACATATGGCGGTGATGGCTTTATCGGTTTCAGCACAAAATACAATCATTTGAACTGCTCCACCGGCCTTCAAAAACGTAATTATGCCATTGCTGGTGGGGATGATGGGTAAATAACAGATTAAGTGGTCAATGCTATCAGACAGTTAGCAGACCTGGGGGAATGGGACAAATCTGAAGAGAGGCCCTGTGAGGGAGAAGAGAGATGGGCGTAGTGACAAACAGACTCCTGGAAAGAGATTTCACAGTGGGGATTCTCGTGTATCAAGAAAGGACATGTTTTTGGTGCTACTAAAAGATGGTGTGCCCTGAGAAGGCATTGACGGGATTGAAACCCAGAAAATGTACAAGCTCTATAAAAAGCGAGGGCTTGAAGGGAAAGAGGGGTAAAAACAGGTGAAAAGGCAAGATGTGAACAAGCGAGATGAGGACAAGTCCCCTTCCGCACCGCCAGAAGAAGAGATGGACAAGAAGTCCATGTGGACGGCTTCACCATATCAGCCGACCTATGCTGACTTGCGAAAAGTGGTGAGTGCGATGGTGGAGACAGAGTCCAAATACACACATTCAAAATACGAATAGGATTGTGGTCAAACTCTGGTAGCGTCTTCCCAGATTAAGGAAGACAGACGGCCTCATGTGAATGTGAAACTATTATGGCAATCGGGTAATGCACAAGAGGTTCAAGCTTTGATTGATACCGGGCAGAGGCCTCATTGATCCATGGCAATCCTTCGAGGTTTAATGGTAGACATTTTACCATAACTGGACTGGCAGGGAAAGAGACCCCTGCAGTTCAAACAAATGTTTATATGGAAGTTGCTAATTTGAAAAGGAATAAATATGAAGTGTTGATTGTTCCCATACCTGAATATATTATTTGCTTTAATATTTTGGAGGCATTGACTTTAGGACTTGAAGGTAAAATGTATCAGTTTGGAGTAAGTGCATTGATGTGTACCCCCGTCATTGTGGGAAAAGTGAAGATGCCCCCAGTGCAGGTTCCTATGGCTACAAAACGAGTGTCAATGAGCAATACCATATTCCTGGGGGGCATAAGGACATTTCACATACTATCAAGGGGTATGTTAAAGCAGGCGTGTTATGTCCTGTGACTACGGCTTTGAACAATCCGGTCCGGCTGGTTAAGAAGCCAGATGGAAGTTATGGAATGACTGTGGACTTTCGCGAACTGAATAAATACACTCCTTCATTAGTACCCGCAGTCCCAGATGCCGTAACTCTGATTACGAATGTGCAAAAGTTTGAAGGTACTTGGTATGCCGTGATAGATTTATCGAATGCATCTTTCACTGTGCCAATCAAAGAAGAGTGTCAAGAGCAGTTTGCATTTTCTTGGAATGGGAGGCAATATATGTTTCAACGTTTACCCATGGGGTACATGCACAGTCCGACTATTTGTCACCGGCTGGTGGCAGAGCATTTGGATAAGATACCGTGCAAATCTGTTGTACAGATTTCACACTATATTGATGACATTTTGATTCAGGGAAAGGATGAGCAAAGTGTGCAGATGGACCTACAAGTGATCATTGCGGGATTGAGGAAAGAAGGATGGGAAATTAATTAGACAAAAATTCAGGGTCTGGAGGAGACCGTGATTTTTCTGGGAATTCAATGACATAATAGGCATCGTGAAATGGTGTTGAAGGCCCAACAAAGATTTGTGAGTTTACTACACCTGTGAATAAGAAACAAGCTCAATAATTCATAGGGTTGTTTGGATTCTGGAGACAGCATATACCATATTTGGCGCAGATTCTAGCTCCTCTTTTCAAAGTGACCTGAAAGAAATTTGATTTTGAATGGGGTGAGGAGCAACAAAAAGGTTTTCAGCTAGCAAAAGAAACAATCCAAAAAGTGCTTTATTTATGGCCGGTGAGAACAAGAGAAGTTGAGGTGAATGTGTCTGTATATGACAATTTACGCCAATTTGAGTTTATGGCAAAAACAGGACAGGAAGCGTGTTCCTTTGGGATGTTGGCGTCGTAAGTTACACAAGGCTGGTGACAGATACACTCCCTTTGAAAAACAGTTGTTGGCATGCTATGGGGCTCTTGTGGACAAAGAGCAAATGGCAGTGAGTCATGATGTATGGATCTGACCAGAAATTCTGATCATGCAATGAGCTCTCCTAAAACACATCGTATAGGACATGCTCAAGAGACTACTTTCATTAAATGGAAATGGTACATTCAAGAGCGTGCCAAAACAGAGAAGGGTGGCTGGAATTCCGTTGGTTGATTTGGAACAACCAGATATGACAGAAGTCTGTGAGTCTCCTGTAAAATGGGGAGTACCTTATGGGGATTTGATGAGTGAACAAACTGAACATGTGTGGTCCAATGATGGTTCAGCTAAATATGTGGGGACTGAGCGATACAATCCCAAAATGAAGAACATTCTGACATATCAGGGAAAGGAAAGATTAGTCAGTTTGCAGAATTGTATGTGGTTTATCAGGCATTGAAGCAAGAAGCGTCTGGTCAATGTTATGTGTATACTGACTCGTGGTTTGTGGCTAATGGACTAGCGGTTTGGCTGCCGACATGGCAGAAGAATGGGTGGAAAATCTATGCCAAAGAATTATGGGGAAAAGAATTGTGGCAAGATATCGCCAAAATGTTGATTCACAGTAAAGTGACTGTGTATCATGTGGGTGCACATTGTGCGACAGACTCATTAGAAAGTTGGTTCAATTCTGTTCCAGATGAACATGCCAAAATTTCAGCGATGGACAAGAGGTCTGAGGAAGATGATCTGGAAGGGATTGCTAAGTGGGCATACCAGAAAAGTGGGCATCTTGGAGTAAAGGTGACTATCGGGTGGGCACAAGATCGAGGAATTAGCATTCTGTTAGAAGTAGTGAAAACAGTGATTTTCCAATGCTCAGTGTGTCAGCATCAGAAACAGAGATCCATTCCACATGTGATTCAAGGCACCTTGAAACGAGTTAAATTACCCGGACAAATTCGAGAAATCGATTACATTGGTCCGATGCCAATTAGTAGAGGATGTCAATGTGCATGTACGATTGTGGACACGTATTTAGGATACTTGAAAGTATTACCATGCAAAAGAGGTACACAGTTGAATACCATTACATTGTTAGATCAAGTGGCAGTGTACTATGGTGTACATTTACAAATTTAAAGTGACAATGGGTCACATTTTCAAGGAAAACTGTTTCAGGATTGTTGTCAGGTGAAGGGCGTCCAATGGATTTTCCATGTCCCTTATCACCCTGAGGCTTCGGGCCTGATTGAGAAAATGAATGGTTTGTTGAAAGAACAGTTGCGAGCGACTGGTGATGGTAACCTGAAAGCGTGGTGTGAGCACATTCTGGATGCCATGCAAGTGTTGAATAACAGACCAATTGCAAATGGTGAAACTCCATTAATGCAAATGTTAATGTCAGCTTTACAAATGAAACCAAATAGGGCATTTAAAACTTTGATGTGTTGGGAAGTGTTACCTGGTGCTCTAGCTCCTTATCGAGTGACACCTGAGTTTGCAATGGTGGACTTGCATGCTATGGAGGAGATCAGACTTGAACCAAGAGCAATCAGTGTTATTGACATGGAAATTGGAGTGCAGATTCCATCAGAACATATGGGATTGATTGCCCTAGATCTGGTTTAGCATTGAGATGGATCCAGGTACTGGGAGGAATTGTTGATGCAGATTATCAAGGAGAAATAATGGTACTACTAATTACCAATGGTGAGAAAATGTTGCCAATTCATAAAGGGGATCGAGTGGCACAACTGATTATCGTCCCTGTAAAATTATCCATGATGAAAAAGGGAGAGACACCCACAGTGGTTTTGGCTCATCAGACAAAATGATTCTGAAAAACCTGGTGGCCCGCTGGTTCCGGCAGATGTAATTACAGCAGGGGAGGATCAGTTTGTTCTAGTGATGGAACCGGGAAAGAGGAAATGGAGCCACATCAATGGGAATGGTCAGACCACACGTCCTTTGCGGGTCCTGCTAACGGACCTCGGAATTGGGCGGTAAGGGTTTAACGGCACCGGCATCATTATCGGTGACCGTTAACCCTTGCCGCCCAACTCAGAATGAGGCCCAATGATGGGGAAAGTGAAAGAGCGAGCGTAGTGTATTGTGATGATTCTCAGAATGATATAGCTATACCAGATACGCTGAATATTGTGGCGGTTTCAGAAAGCGATGCAATGGAGGCACTCTGTAATGAATTATTGATGATTGACAGCTCCCCAATTAGGGGTAACAAGAAAAAACAGAAATTACGTATTGCTGCTAATGAAGGACAATTTAAGAAGCGGGTGGTATTTGCTAACACACCTAATAGCCGCATACCTGGTAACCAGGATACAACATTGAGGTCGTCACTCACTTCTAGACACAGGGTGGTATCAAAGGACCATGCATCGAGTGACTCTGCATGGCCCTATGGACAAGTGGATTTGCCTGGCACCATCAACGACACCTGATCTTTTACCTGCCCTTCCTGGGAGTAGCACGAATGTGGTAACTAACCCTGTAGGGAGGTCTGTTGAAAATGCTTGTCGGAGCCCTGAAAGTGTTGGATGCCTGCCAGAGTCCTCACAGGCATCTATTAACCCACAAGGTTGTACTGGTACCGATCAATGTCCTGATCTCTGCCCTACACAAGCAGAGTTAACGTTCTACCCATCACTGGAAAAGTTGGAAAAGCTGGAAGAAATCGACCCTAGAATGGAGAGTCCATTCTTTAATCATACTAACTTACTCTCAATAGGGAAATCTATCCCTAGGCTCGAAGCCATTACACATTTTGACATTCTCTGCCTAGAGTTACTGAAATGGAATAAAACACAGAACTGGGTACTTATAGAATTCATATCACCGGCAGTGGTATCATTATTATGGTCATGTGTTGAATCTCTGAAATCATTGGGTTTAAAACTTATAATTAGTGAAGAGAAAAAAATCTATACCCCAAAGAGCCCAATTATTCAATTATTTTAGGGGAATGAGTACTGAGCCTCCATATCTAGAAAGGTGGGGTCCCCATTTCAAAACTACTCAAACTCATTCTTACCTCCTCAGGGGTGTAAGAGGGTATGACTATAGAGAAACCTCCAGTATGATCAAGCAGGATATTTGACTTCTGCATCAGGATAAACCAATAAAATGGTTGTGCTGGAATACTTGGGGCTTTCGATCCTTCCTAGTAAATCCTTTAGGTATAGCCTACATTAAAGCATGTTTACTGCAGGAGAATTTGGCTTGTGAAGAATTTTCTATTGATGGTTATGACATGTTGTATTCCCCGGCCAATTGTGGCAGCAGTGGATGTCCTAGCGGGGGTCTGGCAATTGGTGCCAAGGTCAACTACACTTTAAAATCTTATAATATGTATAACTTATAACTTACTAATTTAACTTCATTGTTTGTGATTGCAGCCACACTCCTTGACACTACAAAAGGATACTTTTTAATATCTATGAACCCCCTGGTGCCATAGCGATGGCTGTGATTATTTCAGATATTGAGAAGATATTGATGAGATGGAAGGATGCCTGCCCAAAGGGACGGGTGATTATTGTAGGTGACCTAAACGCCCCTTGTCTCCTGCAAAATGTGTTGGTTTCTTTGGATATGAACGAAAAAACTGGTGTGGGAGGAAATATGAACTTTACCTCTGCCACTGATCGATATAAAAATTACTAGAATGACTAATGTGATATTCAAGGCTGATCCAGAATTTGAGTCCCTTATATTGGATAAATAGTTCTCACAAATGTTAACTTCGGGCAACATACAATCGAGCTGGATAAAATCTCGGTTTTTAAAAAGGGTCACCATACTAACCTTCAAGACTATAAATTACTGCCAATGTTGGATGCTAGCTCTAGGATTTTTGCTATAATCCTTCAGAAAACAATTGGCAAAATGGGCTTTAGCTAATAATTAACTTTTGGCATTTCAGATCAGCTTTCATAAAACACACAGCACTTTACATAACCTTAGTGCATTACAGGCCATGGCTTCCAATTGTCAAGATAGTACTTATGGTATTTAGACTTATGTTGTGAGGATTTTACCAAAGCTTTTGGTGCAGTTTCCCATAGTCTATTGTGGACCAAATTAGCAAACTGGGGTATTGAGAGTACACATCTTTATTTTCTCATCTCACTTTGCACAAATACATCGGTATCAGTTTGTGTCAATCAAGGTGGAGAGATCGCAGATGAAATAGGAACACATATGGGGCTTAAGCAGGGCTGTGCCTTGGCCTCATTATTGTACAATTTATCTGTTGCTGACATGGGGCAGAGCCATAGAATCGGTACATAATTTCCCTCCACATAGATAATACCTTGGGGCCTTGGAATGGCTATGGGTAAAATACAATTCTGCTAGATAGAGCTCCTATGGGCCTTCACCAGTCACTTGATGCACTTGCTAGATATGCTGAAAATAATGACCTTTGTGTTAACGGTGCTAAAACCAAAATATTGATAGTTAGCAAGAAAAAGAAAGTCAAGCAGCATTTTTATTGGTGCTTTGAGGGATCACCATTGGAAGTGGTTAATAAATATATTTATTTAGGAGTACCTATAAGTAGTACTCCAACCACTCACTTTTTTGGTGACTTCATACAAACAAAAATATTGTAGAAATGGTTGATACTTAAAAGGTGTATACGCACTAAGGGTAGCCAGAATATTGAAGGACTAGTGGCGCTGTATCGTAAGAGTATCCTTCATGGGATTATATATGGCTCGGCTATTTTCAATGAGCAGATGATGACGTGGGTGAACAGATTCAAAGAAAACATTTTGAGATCGATATTAGGAGTAGCTCGATCTGCGCTGGTAGAGGCACTATGGTGTGACCCAGGGGTACCATCTATTTGTTCTCTTTGGCTGTATCAGCGCTGTAAATTGTTCCTTTCCATCTATGCTTCCTCCCCTTTGGCTAATAGTCTATTTAGCCTATTAGCTCGATCTTATGGCAAAGTGTGCACCAATACATTTCTTGCACAATTATGGGATGCTGCAAAGAAACCTTTCCAAAACATTGGCATTGAGTTGGACGATCTGATTGTTTCTCCAAATGCGCATATTATTTAAAAAAAAGAAAAGAAACAGTTTTTGTCGCTAATATTTCTTTTTTAAGTAAAAAAGAAAATTACTATATTTATAGTATGCAAGGATTTCATTGAGATGATCTTCCTACATACTTAACTAAGCTAATGTCTTTAAACATTCGCAAATGTATTAGTTTTCTGCATTTTAATATACTCTCCACCCGTGAACACACAGGTCGTTGGATTAAATTGGAACTCCAAGAAAGAATTTGTCTGTTATGTAATGTAAACAATTTTGGAGTGAAATATATGGAGCTGAGAGCATTGTCATAACTGCAGCTGTATTTCCATGTTTGGAAAGAAGCACTAATTCTGATGGAGCTAAAAAATAACAACTACATTTTCTTCTTAAATGATGGTGGATGAAATTTTATTCATCGGATACATTTATAACTATTGCATACTGGTGTATTTAATTTTCTTAATATGTTAACTATGTGTATTGTGATAAAACTCTGTAGGCACGTGCAATATTGATATAGTATGTAACTGTTTGATATATGTAATCTGAATTGTTGATACAATTTTCCTAAAGGTTTGTAGTATAACCATATGCAAATAAAAGGAAAAAAAAGAAAAAAAAGAAAAATAAAGTGTCTTGTTATTTCCCCTAAATGAACAAACGCTCACAAAACCCTGCTGGTGTACCAGAAGAGAAAAGTATGTAAGTGAATGTATAAGAACTAAAGGAACCAAACACCAGCATTCCTTTGTCTGCCTTTATTTTTGTGTGCCAGTTACTATAACCTTGTGTCTTTCTTTCTCTGGGGTATTTTGGGTTTCCTTCCCTAACCTTCTAATTTTCTCTACATTCATCACCTTCACAGCAGGGCTCACCGGGGTTATCTCAAGGCGGGTCAAGTAATAAGTTAAGGTATAATATATATATTGCATGTCCACCTGCAGATGTTTCCTAATAAGGTGCATAACATGATCACCCTCTACACCTGGATAAACTTTCATGAGCTTTTACAGTTATTAAAAAAGGGTTGAAACATATCAACATTTAAAATAGTCTAGACAGAGTGATATTCTCATCGGAGTACATGAAGCTAAGGATTGATTAAAGTGTATTGGTTAATGTAGCTATCACCCCTGCGTCATGGGGAGTACATGTCAAAGGCACAAACAAGCATATCTAAAAGGCCCACTGGAAAAAAGACTTGCCAGCCTTCAAAAACCTGCACACTGAAAATGGACCTGTTAAGGCAGACTGTGTGGGTTCTGTAAAAGACTCCTAAACCAATCCTTAAAGAGAGGCTGGACTTGGAGGTGGAGAGAAATATACATGTCCAAACCGGGTTGCGAGATCATAAGTTAGCATCACCTATTGTTCACTGTCCAGGGGAGGGGCTTAGAGCTGTGAGAAACCTGAGGCATTTCTTCAATGCTATTCCCAGGGATCCCTGACTCAGGTGGACAGGGGAGTACCATCACTCTTAGACGCCAACCCTAGGGGAGAACAAGCTAGGGAGGATCACCTGGGAAAGGAACCCTTGGAGACTGTGTGAGGAACACCCCCGGGCGAGACATGGTATCCCCCCATTCCAATACATCCCTACCCGACATCCCCTCAATCGTCATAGGATATTATCGCCCATAACCCATTCACCCACGACAGTACATCTGCCCCTGTCACCCTGACAAAAACCCACATGGTTTTTCCATGATCACTAAGAAAAACTACTACTCCCACAATCCCTTCATTCACTTTAAAAACCCAAAAACCAAGAAAAGGAAGATTGCCTATAATGGTATGCAATGGCTCGGTTCCACCATTAAGACCAAACATGGTCAGGTGCTCAGTCACCATCATGCCCACTCTGCTTTTAGGAAATATGTTCAGTGCCATTACATGTCTCCCCTAATTTATGAATAATACTAAGAAGAAAAAGAGGGAAAAGGGAGCTAAGAAGATTACCCATAGGAATCAATGCACCAGGGGTTCCTATGGACAGTCGCCATTTTGTCCTGATAATGAGGCAAGGCAAGGTCATGCCTCCCTCCACAGTCATTCCCACCTGAAACCTACTGAGCCCTCCAGTCAGTATAAAAGGCAGAGCACACAGGCACACTTTGAGAGAGCTGTCAAGGAGAAGGTGCAGAGACCCAGGGAAGGAACCCTGAGAAGGAGTACAGACTGCCAAGTCTCTGGGCCTGTGAGTGCAGGAGAGGTTGTAGTATGGCAAGAGAGCTGTGCTTCCAGGCATCCAGACCAGGGGCAGCTGGAGCTCTCTGATAGGACCTAAGTCAAGGCTCATCCCTTGGGTGTAACATTAGACCCCAGAGGTCTGAAGGGCAGGTGGGATGGCCCAGATCCCAGAAAATCCCCATTGGAAACCCCACCGACTCCAAGAACCTGCAGAATGCCTTGTTGGGGAGCTGGCGAAGTGGGAGCAAATTAAGAAATCTGCATTGTGGGACCCGTAGTCCTGAGACATTTAATTTATTGAACTTTTGTGCAAAGCGAGAGGGTCCGAGCCCAACTGATGGAGACCCGTGTGTGAAGCTAAAGGAGGGGTCAGAGCCCGACTGAGGGAGACCAATGAGAAATGGACAAGGGTGGAACACGAGAAGGAGCAGAACTTCTGTGGCAAAGGCAAACCCACTGGAGCAGAACGACCAATCGACGGCGGACCAGATCGAAGGGCTGGGGAAAACCAGAAGTTCCCTGCAGGAGGTTGTTGCTTCCGAAAAACCAGGAAAGAGCCAAATCCCAGACAAGATGACTGAATTGTGTTTTCAAGGATGCCAGTGACCCTCCTGGGTGAACTACAGCCTGTGGTATTAACTTTGACTCCTGAATCGAAGCCGCAAAGTGAATGAACTCTGAAATGCATAATGGTCAAGATTAACCCTGGCAAAAGGGGAAGTGAAAAGGTGAATGCTTCAAGAGAAAGCTTTCTTTAAACGTTTAGCTTATGGTACAGAACTACCAAGACCAAGAGACACTGGGGCAAATAACACAAAAGGAGAGTGAAGGTGAAAGTCGAAGTGGTCCTGCGGAGTTCCATAGTAAAAGCCTCGCACATTCTAAAGTCTTCAATATCGGTGAAAGGTCTGAGCCCGACTGAGGGAGACCTGGAATGTGAAATAAGTTAGGAGAAGGAAACCCCTAATGAATGTGAATAAAGCTTGGGAAAGGGAGCCCCTGCAAGTGCTGTGATTGTGAGTTCTGAGCCTGGCTGAGGGAGATCTACAGGTACCTTTTGCTTTGAGAGGTACAAGCCTGACAGAGGGAGACCTATGTGAACTTTTTGTTGAATTATGGTACTTTCAGAGGTTCGAGCTCAACAGAGGGAGACCTGTGTGAACTTTCTGCTTTAAGACGTCCGAGTCCAACAGAGGGAGACCTATGTAAACTTTTTATTGAACTGTGAAAGAACTTTGGTGAGCTAGAAAATGTGTGACTTTAACGTGGAAGGCCAAGTGGTCCTCAACCCACGTTTTGAACTGCTTCTTTATAACCTGAGCCAGAGTGTGTCATCCTGCCTGTTGGCGGGTTGCCTTATTCCGTGCTGTCCAACGTGGGAAGGAGCGCTGACTCAACCATTTTGATTCTTTATGTTATAACACTGAATTTTCCATGCATACATATTCCCCTTTACACACATTTTGTGGCAGAGATAGGGCAGGCATTACGTTTTGTTAGCATAGGCCATTTTGATTTGACAGAGACTAACTAGGACAGTGTTTTCATTATTATTTGATGGTAGAGACTACTCCGATCATAGCTATAGAGCAAAGTAGAAGTTTTTCAAAACCCCACAAATCAAATAAAGTTTTTGAAATTGTATCTCTTGTGTCAGTGTCGTACTTGTGATACCATGTCTTCCTTTCTGAGGGTGAAAAGGTATTGCACCATGGAAAAAGGGGAGAGCTGCAAAAAGATTACCAAGGGACAGCTGCCAAAAATTATCAAAGGAGATCTGCTGAAATTTCATCTGGGTGGAAATATTGCTGTTGAGACTAGAAAATAGAGGCTGTGAGACTTCACTGGAACCATAGAGGGAGGATTGATGTATACCTACTACTGAAGTGCTGGCCAGAACCCTGTTTTTCCCTAAAAGCGACGCCCTGCTCAGTTCATGAGTGCCAGCCAAGAGATTTCCAAACGTAAGTAGATTGTCCAACAAAATGTCAGCGTGGGGATTTATTTTATCCACCCATTACATTTCATAGTGGGTTCTCTTCCATTATGTAAAAATGGCAATGCATGACAAAAGCTGTTATGAACCTCTTGCAACAAACCCTTTGGCAAAATTAATTGAAGATTGGAAACGAATGAGTCAACATTGGAAAGACCAGTCGCTTCTCACCAATGAAGAATATATGTACATGAGAACGTAATTTTCCATCATCTCAACTATATATTTTCTGCCCAAAATTCATGAATAATATATCAATCTACCCAACAGCAGACCCATCATCAACAGCATTGGCTCTCTAACAGAGCATATCTCTGAGTACATTGACCATCAATTGCAACCATTAGCCACATCACTTGCTTTTTACATCAGAAACACCACGCATATCATTAAAAAGCTGGAAATTATTACATGGGATAAAGACTACTGGCTCATCACAATGGATATCTCAGCTGTGTACACAAGCATCTTACATAGCAAAGGACTTATCACCACTGAATACCTTCTAAAAACTGGCTCCATTTAATTCCACGACCACAACAACATGATTCTAGAAATGTTACAATTCACCTTACAAAACAACATCTTCATGTTCAATCAACAATTATACAGACAAACCCAAGGAACCGCCATGGGGGCGAAATATGCCCCATCATATGCAAACCTATATATGGGCCTCTTTGTGTTGAAAAACGCCTGGCAAACCCATCTTTCACCAAAACCAACAGCATCACCTTTTGGACACATTAGATAGATGATATTTTTGAATTGGAATGGACTATTACAACACTTTCACAACTACTTCAAATTCCTCAACAACAATACCTACAACCTCAAATTGACAACAGAATACAGCCTCAATTTCTTGGGTGTCACTCTCTATATTCACAACAACATAATGCATACTACACTATACAAAAAACCAACAGCAGTCAATAGTCTACTCCATGCATCCAGCAATCATTCCAAACACATCGTCTGCAACATTCAGTTTGGAGAAATTATAAGGATTAAAGAAAACTGCACACAGGATGAGGAATTTGAAAAACATGTGTCTCAGACCATCATCAATTTCAAAAAGAGAGGTTACAGTAAAAACTTGTGACTAAGAGTTATCAGAAAACTCTCAGCAGATCAAGGGAATCACTTTTACAAGTTCAAAACAATAAGAAATGCCCAATAAAAGAACGCAAAACCAATGTTGTCACACCGTACAGCTCCAACAACACAGTAATAAAGAAAATTCCAACCAGAAACTGGAATATTCTGAAAACTGATTTGGACCTTCAGAATGTGCTGAAAGACCATCCCACAATTACCTGAAAATCCAGAAATTTAAAAAGTCAGCTGAGTCCATCACATTTCGAAATCAAGAAAAAAACAACAGACAGAACAATGTGGCTACAACAACCGCTCAAAAGTCATTACAAATGTGGAGATTGCTCAAATGCCAATACTCAGAGATTGCGAAAAACCTCATTCAAACACCAAATGACACAACATATCTCATCCAACAACTCATCAACTGCAATAGCAAAAATGTGGTGTACGGCATTAAATGTCTATGTGAACAAATGTACATAGGCAGTACAATACGACAGCTGAAGATCAGAATCAGTGAACAATCAAGAATCAGGATCAGAAGTCACCATTAGCAGTGCCCTATCAACAAATGCACAAACCAGATCAACCAAACAAATTGAGATTTTTTGTCATAGAGAAGATGTTCCTGCCCCCCCAGAGGGGGCAAGATTGATCGGATGCTGAGAAAACAGGAAGCGCACTGGATTTGCCTTATGGATACTTGTCATACGGGTCTAAATTCAGATCAGGAACTATTTCATTTTCTGTAAAACTGGAGCATCACATTAACCCAGGGGAAGCAGACATCATATATAGAGTCATCTTGAAGTCTATATGTCCAGAAAATAGACCTTTTGATTCCCTGAAATCCTTTCTCTTTGTCAAATCCTTTCTCTGTGTAAACCTCTTCCTTTCTACTGAACAAAAGATCTAAGTGCTATGATGTACTTTTTCAGAAACCAGACTTGTTAAATGTCAACAATATTCACCTCAAGCAAGGCAAGCACAGACCGAAGACCCAGAAGTCTGATATGATGCAACATGGTGCGTAATACCCATATGACCCAATTCTCTTTCTTTTTTTTAAGATCATTTTAGCATACACTAAACAATTTAGAGAGGTGAACGTAAATGACCAGTGGATAAATAACATATAAACTTACCAAGTTATAGGTACATCTTTGAATTAGAAACACTGCTTATACTTTCACATAAAAGGATACTAGTATTGAAATAGGCTTATGTAAAACAATGTTATTCACAACACACAAATAGGCATTTTTTATTATAATTCTGATCCGGAACAGTGCAATCAACGTCATTGCGTGAAAAGCAACAAAATGACTGACTGACGCATGCGTATGACACCATTGCATCATGTTTTGACGCACTGACGTCACTACACGCTATATAAAGCGACAATTTTATGATATCTTCATGGCGACAATACCGAGGAAAACATTGTTGTGTAAACCGCTCCCCATTATGAGGTAAGGCTCTCTCTTGCTTCTAAAGCTTTTGCAAGCAAGTTGCATTTAGATTAATATAGCTTTAAACTACAGATGGGCTATAGTCAGTTTTTCTGTTAAGAACTTATACATATATATATTTCTTCTAGGGAAAATTAAGCCTTTCATACAAATCATCAGATCAAGAAGGAAAATATTAATGACCAGAGTTGCTACCTTAACCCTTTGTTTTGCCAGAGCATTTGGCTATGAAATGAGGACTGTCACAATGGGCCTCATTCCGAGTATGGCGGTAAGGGATAGCGGCCACCGCTAACGAGAGCGGTGGCGGTAATCCCTTACCGCCATACTCCGAGTTCCCTTAGCGCCATGGTGCTTTTAACACCTGCTTTAAGCAGGCGTTAAATACCATGGCGCTAAGGTACCTTGATGTTAATTACGCCACCGTAATTTACGGTGGCGTAATTGACGCCTTCCCCACTCCCATTATGCCCTATGGGGCAAGAATGGGAATGGGGAAGGGTAAATGGGGATTGGGGAATTACCGCCCCGCCAACCTTGGAATGGGGCGGTAATTCCGCCAACCACCAAGGCGCTGCCGGTCCGGGTACGGCGTCAACCAAGGCGTTAATAGCGCCATTGGTTAGCGCCGTACTCGGAATGAGGCCCAATATATCTAAAGTGAGTATTAGCTCGCACCACGAATCTATTCATCATTCATACACATAAAGCATATATTTCACATACTCTATGTCTTGCTTTCTAGGGATTAACAACAATAAGGATTAACAATAACGAAATCGAGGGCCATCAACATATATTATGTAAGGATTAACAACAATAAGGATCAACAATAACAATGGGTCTCACAATAATAAAATGAAGGACAAAAGTGAATGATTGTTATAACTTGTCTGTATGGACAAGGGACTCTTCCTAATAATCAAAGCACAACAATTGGGCAACTACTGGGCAATTGCCAATATCAGGATGACAAATGTAAGTGACCATAAAACCACCTAAAGAACCGTTCGCCACCTAGAACGGGGAAACACGAGTTGAGGACTAAGATTGAATAAAGAGGATACCAAAAGATCAGAGGTCTGAAGTGAAACTAAGTGGAGCCCAAAAATCAAAAGTGGACACAAATAGTAATAAGTCCAGAAGTTACACAAACAGTGGAACTTACGATATCATCATTTTGTTTATGAACAGCAATAGAGACATAAAGTGGAGAATTAAAGTCGAAAAAAAGAGGATTCTGATAAGTCCAGAAGTCACACAAACAGTGGAACTTACGATATCGTTATTTTGTTCTTCTTTCATTGAATCAAGAGGACTCTAAAAAGTGAGTCACACAAAAAGTGAATCTTACAACACTGTGATTATTTTTTTTTCTTTGAATCAAGAGGACTCTAAAAAGTGAGTCACACAAAAAGTGAATCTTACAATACTGTGATTATTTTTTTTTCTTTGAATCAAGAGGACTCATAAAATAGTTCTAAGTGACCATAAGTGAGACAAACAAACAGTGAATCTCACAAAACTGCCATTTTGTTTTTCTCTCTTTCAGACAAAGATTACAAATATAGCACTCATAATGACGTGCACTGTATTTATTTAAGAAAGAGCGCAAACCCCAGACTGTATCCTTTTGTTTCTCTTCCATTAGTGCCTGGGGGGGAAATTGGGTAGACCACTAGCATATTTGACTGTTTATTAATTTAATTAACTCCCAAATAAATTGACGCAGGAGGGAGCTTGGAAGAATTTGAAACTTTCACCTTTCTAGTCATTTAAAGTAATTGGGGTCCCTTGTTTTTCCTGTTCACCCCCAACTTCTGCAATGAAAGTGGTGCCCCTTCCTAAATCGAAAATTCCCCACTGAAACCCATTCCCCAAACGTGCTTTTAAATAAAAGGTATCTAATCTTAAAAAAACGAAATTCCCAACTGTCACCACTCTTTCAACATTGTATTTGGCCACACAATTTAAACTGCCCAACGTCCCCAAACAAATGTTTTTAAGTGAAGTGGGAGTCAGAAAAACCAAACTTCTAAATTGTCCACACTCCCTAGACATGGCCTTTGAACAGAAGGGTGCTTGCTGCATGTCATTGATGCTTGGTTTTTTGGGGCTGGGGAGAAGTGCTTTTCAGGAAGTCTTCAGGTGTGTGGGGGAATGTGGGGGTGTGTGGAAGAAGCAGGGAGTGGCTCTCTGTTGCCTCCCCACACTCAAGATGGTACCACCTGGAGAAAGCTCTTGGGTGGTTGAAAAATGCAGGCATTACATAGTGTGTTTTCGCCTGCTTTTACAGCCACCTGAATGGCTGAGAGCCCTTCCCCAGGTGTGATTGGTGATTGGCACAATGGCCCTCTTTTACGTTATCAGTAACCACAATGCTTTTTCGCATAGACACTCAAAACAAAATGTCTTCAGATGGTCATTGCTGGAGAAATGTAGCAATGATCTATAGAACAAGTGTACTATGTATGTAGTGCAAAGTGAGACAAACAAGTAAAGACCTACTATTGGTTGCAAAGTGGCCTGTTGAGCTCTCCACAAACTACAACAAATATTTCAGCTAGTGTGCCTAGAGTTACTTGATTTATAAGCACTATATGTGTCCTTGCATGTGTTCATCTTACTGAAGTCCTGTTTGAAAATAGGCATTGACAATGTCAATAGTATTGGCTTGTGTATAAGTATTAGATAGACATTTACCAGGCATTGACATATTCCCAGGTGCTCACACACTTTGTCAACTGTTGCCAATGCTCGTTTTCTTACTATTGAGTAGGAAATGTGTCCCAATGAGTTTCTTCTTGTGCCTGGGTCATCACTTTAGAGACAACACCCTCTTCTCATTCAAGTTCTATCAGACGATTTGAACTTGCAGAGTGTCATGAAAAGCTGGCTCTTCACATGCGTAGTATATTAATCAAAAGTGATCCGTATTGTGATCATGTGCCCAGAAATGCAAGTCTTCTTAATGTCAAGACACCTCTGGGGTGTACAGTGCACTTCATTTTTTTTATTTTTTTTTTATTATTTCGCTTTTATCAAATCAATGATCTTGCAAAAAGAAGAAAATAAAGAAAAAAAAATTGGAGGAGGATTAATATCAACTAATATACATACATTTAGGAATCTATACAACCTTTTAGTGCATACATACATGGCGTCATAAAAAGGGGCGTATTCGATTGAGGTTTAATTCGCAGAAACTGACACATATCTCAAGACAAAAAGAATGGTACCACTTGGTCACCTTTTGCTGAGATCAGTGAGAGGTCAAGAAGATCAGAAGCACAGACCGCTTGGAGCAGGTTATTGCCATCTTAGAAAAGAGCTTTTTGAGCCTTGTGGTTTCTACATCTGCCGGACTGATTGGAAACAAGAGCATTATTTATGGAAAGGGGTTGAGCCCTGGGAGTATTTGATTTTATTATTCTAACAATCTTAAGGAAATTTGGCTACTTTTTATTTTGTATTGGTGATTTATATCATGCCTAATTCCAGAATTCTGTGGCTTCTAAGTGCCAGAGTAGAAATGGAGGCAATGTTGTAAAGCATCCTCTTGTTCCCAAGGCAAGTACGATGCTCCTGAACTATCATTCCGGCGATTCGCTAAGATGCCAATGGGAAGTGGTACCAGTCTTGCTAACATGGTCAGAGTAGGCTTAGAGTTCACCACAAATAGAGAAAAGAAGAATCAACAGCAGTGATAATGAGGGCAAAGCACATTTTAGGAGGCGACTCATTTATTCATTGGATATAGTTAAGACATTTGGGGAAACAATACAGTGGGAGAATGGAGAGCAGCAGCTTGTGGCTCAATTATATATACTATGCTTGTTTACTGAGTGTTTGCAAGTTGCTGAGTTTGGTGTGGTTATTTATTTTTTCCTGCCGGAGGGAGAAGAAAAACTTTGAATAGGTCATTCTAGGAGACTGGAAGAGAAGATTACTTGGAAAAGTAATCTGGTAAAAAGACTCCACATCCCTGTTTTTACCTAAGCTTTGCATTCTGCCTTCTATTACCAGGACTGGGTAACTGCATCTCAATTCCAGAAGGATATTTAAAGGCTGGATTATCCATTTTAACTCCCATAAACGCTCTGCCTATTATTAAGAGGATTCCTGCCTCACACACTTCTATATCCATTCCCATAAAGGTCCTACCAGGACTCAAGAATCTTCAGATCGAGGGCTTCTTGCTTCCACTGAAGCTATGGTTGAAAACGTGCTCTCATCTAAAGGTTCCAGTATTTCTTTCCATCTTTCCCGTCTATAGGACCTGGTTCTTCGTGGCTTTTTGGGGCCCAGTGGAGTAGGTCGAAGGGCTTTGCCCGCTGTGTTACCATGGCCATGGTTTCAACATGGCGAGACTCACAATGGCACCGTGGCACTGTAAAGACTTGAAAGTCTGACCACTGCTGGAGCCAAAGACAGTGTTCATGTTGTTAAACTTTGCACACAGGCACAATCCTAGGTTGTTCTTAGGGAGACTACTGCAGTGATGAGGTGGTGCAACATTATATAATTGTTGTTAGCATAACATGAAGGTGAAACAAACAACTAAATGCTACCGAGTGACCGGAAATTGCAGCTTTTCCAGGACTATCCTGGAATTGGACTCTCTTTCTTCCTGGCATGAGCGTTCTTTTTATTTAACTACCCCATCCCGGTTTTGAGGAAAGGGATAGTGATAATTTATTTGTTTTGTGAAGTTTGAAAAATCTGTTTGCTTGAGTTCTTTCTGGGATCACCTCTATGCCTAGAAATCCTGAATTTCAACAGACGCAGGGTCGCCCTTCTAGGGACACACACACAAAATTTGGAACCAAACTCTGCCTTGCTTCTTCCCTAACCATCCTTCTGAAAGAACTTTAAACTATCCAATTTGGGAATGTCCATTCTAGCAATCCATGCGCGTGTACCTCCCATTTCACAATGAGTATCTGATTGTGCGATAACACTTACTCCTCCACTCTTGTGAGGTTTACTTCATGATGCCTTATGCCTCTCCCATCGAGCACTGCATAAAACTGGACCTCAATATCTTCAAGACAAACAAATACCTTATCATCCCACTCGCACCCTAAGATAAAGCTCAGCCGGCCTCCTAGTAATTCCTAAGACAAACTCAGTCAGGTTAGGCGGCTCTTCATTCACAGCCTTAGCCCCAACCCTATGGAACTCCCTCCCACCCCACATCCGCCTTACTGAGGATTTAAAGTCCTTCCGCAAACTACTGAAAACCTGGCTCTTCCCCTAAAACCAACCGGTTTCCAAACTAGCATTATCACAATAATCACCAACCCAACAAACTACCTGAAGCGAGAAATTGACAGCTAATAAACTCGAATGTAAACTAAGAAAGACAAACAAATCTAAACGAGTAATGTAGACCAAAACAATGAAGTGGATAGGAATAAATCTGTGTGAAAATAGGAGATCTAAACTGATGAAATGGACACAATAAATGTGGAGGGATGTAGTAGGAAGATGAAATAGTTAGAATGGATGAAGTGTATAGAACAGATGAATGCACTAAGTGTAAGAGCGCATGAATGGAAGAACAGACGACTAGAAAGACCAAATGAGTATGGAGATCGGATGGAATAGATGAACATACTAAATCCAATAAGTGTGTAGCGTGGTTGGTGTGTGTAGAGCGGACCAGCGTGTGGAGTTGTTGAGTACGTGCAGAGTTGATGAATACGTAAACACAGAGAAGAAAAATACAACGCAGAAGGGCGTAGAACTGATGACTACACTGAACGCACGAACGTATCAACTGTATGAACGTCTTGACCAGACGAACGTGTAAGAGTGAACAAGCACGTAGAAAAGATGAGCGTGGAGAGCGGATGAATGTGGAGAGCAGACGAGTATGCAGTGCGTACAAATGTGCAGTGCGTATGAGTGTGCAGTGCGTATGAGTGTGGAGTGTGGACGAATGAGGAGTGTGGACGAGTGTGGAATGCGGACGAGTATGGAGTGTGGACGAGTGTGGAGTGTGGACGAGGGTGGAGAGCGATGAGTGTGGGGACCAGACGAGTGTGCAGTGCGTACGAGTGTGGCGTGCGTACGAGTGTGGAGTGTGTACGAGTGTGGAGTGCGTACGAATATGGAGTGCGGACGAATATGGAGTGCTGACGAGTGTGGAGTGCGGAGAGCGGACGAGTGCGGAGAGCGGACGAGTGCGGGGAGAGGACAAGTGTGGGGAGCGGACGAGTGTGGGGAGCGGACAAGGGTGGGGAGTGGACGAGGGTGGGGAGCGGCTGAGTGTGAGGGAGCGGCTGAGTGTGGGGGAGCGGCTGAGTGTGGGGGAGCGGCTGAGTGTGGGGAGCGGATGAATATATGTGAAGCGGACGAGGGTGTGGAACGGATGAGTGTATATGGAGCAGATGAGTGTATGTGACGCAGATGGGTGTGTGAAGCAGATGAGTGTGTGGAGCGGACGAGCTTAAGGAGCAGATAAGTGTGTGGAGCGGACTTCCACATGGAACGAACGAGTGTTTGGAGCAGATGGGTATGTAGAGCGGATGAGTACATTGAACGGATGAGTATGTTGAACGGATGAACAGCACATAGAGCAAATGAGTATGTTGAGCGGATGAGTGTGTGGATAGGATGAATATGTATACCAGATGAGTGTGTTGACCGGATGAGGATACAGAGCGGATGAGCGTACAGAACACAGGAGTATATAGATCGGACGAGTATACAGTGCGGATGAGTGCGTAGGCAGACGGGAATAGATGTGCGTGGTAGACTGGGGTGCACGCGCGGGGAGGACAAGCGTGCATAGGAATGCATGTGGAATCCATGAGAGCACACGCAGCGGCACACTGGAGAATGAGTGATAGACCAGTACACGCAGGCGCACTTGAGAGTGTAAGTATGTCAAGCAGACAGATGTGTGGAATGCAGGGAACATTTGAATGAGCATATATCATACCACACCCCACGCTTACTCTCTTCTTTACACCACCACTCAAATAGAACACAGGGATACTATGACACCATTCGGTATAACTGTTCTCATATCAACATCTCCCGCTCACCCCCCATCACTCTAAGTAAACACTGCTGGCCCCACACCCCCAGCTAGGCGTTCTCCTCAGGCATAACGCAACCACACTCGGTCGGGATAATTCCTGTCAGAGCAAACACATACTCCTGATCTCTCCATCACCACACCTACCGCTAAGAAGCAGCTACCACACGAACTCCGCACCAGCTGCACACATACCGGGTGCGCACACGCACCATTGGACTCTCTCTAATCTCTCTACTGACTCGAACTTCGGTTCCCAAGGGCGTTCAACCTACCAGCGCCTTCAGACCATACCAATGGTATATAAGGCGCTATATAAATGTAAAATAACAATAACAAAATAACAATAACAATGTGTTGAGTGTCAGAAGTTCCACTGGAGAGCCTGAGGTGCCAGTGGTTTTGCCTATATGGGCACTCTTTCTATTGAAACCCCTGCTGCGTATGAATATTCTACCTGCTACGGAATGTACCCTTTACGACCCACTCCCCCACCCCTGCAAACCACGGCTCAGTCAATTAGTACAATGCAAAAGATGCATCACCTTGGACAATGGGCCTCATTAGGAGTTTGGAGGTAACCATGGCACTATTAGCGCCATGGCTGCCTCCAAATCCTTACCGACTCCGCCCTGGTGAATGGAGCTATTACCGCCCCATTCCAAGGTTGGCGGGGGCGGTAATTCCCCATTCACCAGGGTCCATCCCCATTCCCATTTCAGCCCCCGTAGGGCTCACTGGGAATGGGGAAGGCGCTAATAACGGTACCGCAAATTGCAGTACCTTTATTAGCACCAAAGTCCCTTTGCGGTTCCCGTCCTGGGAGAACCCGCAAAGGGAACTTGTAATAGGGCGGTAAGGGATTACCGGTACCGGTGCCTTTACCGGTACCGGTAATCCCTTACCGCCCACCTCGTAATGAGGCCCAATGTCCTCTTTGGGCCCCATGGAACCTTTCAAAGTGCATGGACCTCATGACGACCCGGGCAGTAAGGGAATACTGGTACCGGTAAGGGCACTGGTGCCGGTAATCTCTTACCGCCCTATTCTGAGGTCCCTTTGCGGGTCCTCCCTCAACGCCAGGTTTTACCAGGCGTTAAGGACAGGACCCGCAAAGGGACTTTGGAGCTAATAACGGTACCACAATTAGCGGTACCGTTATTAGCGCCTTCGGGGGCTCAAATGGGGAAGGGCCATGGGGAATGGGGAATTACCGCCCATGCCATCCTTGGAATGGGGTGGTAATTGCTCCATTCACCATGGCGAAATCGGTAAGGTTTTGGAGGCAACCATGGCGCAAATAGCGCCATGGTTACCGCCTGGGTCGTAATGAGGCCACATGTCTCTCCGTGTGTGTGTGTTTGACACCTACTCAGCCTTCTCTACTCTATTGCACCAACTCTATCATCCTCTAGAATATTCTTTTGTGAGGTGTTACCTTCATGCCTTTCCACTGCAGAATCCCAGATGCAGAAATGTACTATGTACAAGTAGCACACATGCAGGTGGACCTGCTGGTGCCTCTGATACTTTAGCCTGCATAGTCTGTGACTTATGAACCCTCATAAATCAAACAGTGGGGGAGTGTTAGGGAGAATTTTCATATGATAAATGGCTGATTCCCCTTACCTAATGAGTCCCTCATCAGCTTTGCTGGATTTCTAGGATTTCTTTGTTTCACCTGGTAAGAGTGTGAGCCTTTTTCTCACTCTTACATGTGTTTTGCTATGTGTGTTTTTACTTTTTGTGTGATCTTGAGCACTGGAGCCTCACCTACTCCATGGCCTCATATGTTTCATGTGTGTTACACAGCACCTTCAGTGAAGTGACACAGGGTTGTCTTTGAGACTTCCCACTGACTACATTTTCTGGGGCTGACTATTTTATTTTAGTCACTTTAAACCACAGACCCAGTACACCCCATCTTACATGGAGTATTGGAAAGGGTTAATTTGTATCCCTTTTTCTGTGTGTCTCTTGGAGCATTGGTTTGCTCCCTTTAAATCAAGACTTGACTGGTGGCAGTGGTAACTACCCTAACTTTTCTACCGCGGTTATCTTATATAACCATGGTATTGTTTCAGGCTATTATATTAGCCTCCAACATAAACCCACTTGACCAAATATATTTTATCTTGGCTCCGGCTGGGTTTATTCACCATTTCGTTTTGTTAAAGTCTTTCTCGTGTTCTTCTCTGCGCGCCAAACCGGGGATGATTCCTTTGTTCGACGTCTTTTCTCGGGCTTCTGCACAGAAGCCCTCCTTAAGGCGCCTGAAAGTCTAGGTAGGCAGGATGTGAGGGAGGGATCTTCTGACCCCTGCCATTGGTTCCCGTGGTAACCCAAGTCGCACTCCTGTTTGATTGGCTGAGGGGACTGTCCTTGCCAGGACAGCCACCCTGCTGCGTGATTGACAGCCAGGCTGTATGAATGGGGGAAAACTGAATAAAAAGCAGGTCTCTGGGACTAGAAAGGCAGAGTCGCCATTGGAACAAAAGAACCAATGAGGAGCTGATGGAAGAGGACCCCTACAACGACTGAACCGCCCGGTGAAGCCCTGCTGCAGGTCCGAATCTTCAGAATCCACGACAGAGAAGATCCTCCAGGAAACTTCTTCCTTTGAGCTGGTGGGACCAACCAGTTCACCCAAACTGCAAGCCAGGACCCCTCCTCTGGTCGAATTCGCTGTACAGAACTACAGTGGGCCGGATAGCCAGGAAGGTCGGACCCTGCTTGGGTTTTAAGGAGCGCACCTTTTATTTGTTGCTTTGCTCTGCTGATGGTTTCTTCCCTCGGTAGTGTAGGACCCTCCAGTCTTCCTACTTCTTGTCAGTCCGACAGTCGTTTCAGGAACCGTAGCCTGCAGGAACTACCAGGAACGTCCGCCTCAGCTACAGCTTCCTCTCCGTTTTAAGGTACTGTGCAAATCTGGTTGCTTGTTTCATTCAACCGCAGTGAAAGTGTTTGAAATCTTTCTCCAATCCGAGGGCGGTTCCTTCTCTTCTCTTTGAACTAACTTTTCTATCAACCAACCTCGTCCGGAATCCGTGCCACAAACTTTACCGCAAACTACCCTGAACTGTTTGATCTTGAGCAAAAAACTTTTGACCCATTGACTTTGGCCCTAAGCCTTTTCTGCCTGATTCTATCTATGTAGTTCCTCTTGTTCAATTGCCCTGAGTACTTACCTGTTGGTTTGATTTAAATTATATTAACATTGTCTTTACCACCCTTTTAAATTGCTGGAGTGCCATTTTGCTCCCACTTCATTTTGAAGCTTAACTTGTCTGGAATTTAAGGGAAATGGTGTGGTGTATTAAGAGTGTTATTTTTAGACTGATTTTAATAGTATAATGTTATACAATTGAATAGTGAAATAAATGTATATTCTTTTACTTGAAAACCTTGAGTCAGTGTTTGCCTGAATCATAGTAATTGCTGTCCTTTGGGTAACTATCTGGTACTGCTCACTTACTCTTGAGATAAGTCTGGCTGCTCAGCCATTGCTACCACTTTATCTGTGTAGTACAGGCGTGTACCAAAGGTGAATTTGTACGGTAGGTCACTTGTAGTCTTAATTATGTGTGGTGTTCCCAAAGGGTACTGCATATAATTCTGGGTAACACTGGTGTACAGCGGTGAGGATAAAAGTATAGTAATTACACATAGAGTGCTGCTAATACCTTGGATCAACTAACCATAAGGCTAACATCACTAAAAAGCAATATTAATCATGTCTGATATCGAAAGCCACAGTCAGGAGACCCTCCTGAGTTACAATGCTGATTATTTAAGAAACATGTTTAAAGAAAGGAAACTCTCTGCCAAAGGCAAAAAGATTAAATTAGTTGAAAAGTTGTTGAAGAACCAAAGTCTGGGGAGTGGGTCTGAAAAGCCGGACTCTCTATTAAATGTGGAATGTATTGAGGATGATAATATGTCTGTCAATGATGAGTTGGAAGAGGTAGATGTGTCTATGAATGTAAGCCTCTCTGCCTCCTTGCCTGCTCAGCAACCTCAACCCTTGTCCACTGGGACCCCCACAGGTTCTGCACTCAGTCCTGAATTCATTGCTCTAGCGAAAATGAGGCTTGAACTGGAATTCAAACATTTAAATGCTCAAAGCGAACACAAACACCAAGAACATAAACTCAGAGAAATGGAGTTGAATCATGAACTAGAAATTAAACGAATGTCTCTTGAAAATGCTTATCTCCAAGAGTCTTCTAGGTCTTCCAGTACTAAGAGTCCCTGTATGCTTAAAGAAATTGTGGGTATGCATGTGTTTAAGCTTGATATTTTGGATTGGTTAGCAATGTTTGAATAGAACCATAGTATTCAAGGTCTTACAGGGAATCAATTGCTTGCCTGGCTCTTCTCTAGGCTACCCACTGTTGCATTTGATGTTGTGATGGAGTTGGGGGAGGTGGTTAGGATGGATTGTGAGTGTGTGAAGGTAGCTTTAATTGTTAGATTTGGGACTACCTCTTCCCAGTATCTTAAGAGGTTTAGGACCCTCAAAAGCATGATGTTACCCCTTGGGCTACCTGGGTATGTGAGTGTTTGAAAAACTTAGATGGCTGGATTAAGGGTTACAGAGTAACACCTATGAAGGAATGAGAAATCTTGTTATGTTGTAGTCTATTTTTGATGTCTGCTCTCCTGAGCTCAGACAGCACTTGGCTAATTCTAAGGAGATAGATACAAAGAAGCTAGCTAAGGCTGCTGACTTGTGGGTTGCCAACAGGTCTACTCACAATGATTCTGGGGCTACTCAGAAAAAGGAAGGGGGGAAACAGCCAAAGAAAGATAATAAAGATAATTCTAGTACCTCCAATCCAAAAGAGGGCCACAAACAGCAACATAAGGGTAAACCACAAGGGAAACCAAATCAGGCTAGTGCACCATCTGGACCCAAACCAGATGGAGGTCAGAACAATCCCCCATTCCTCAAACCATTTGGGAAATGTTATGTTTGTGGGTCAACTGACCATGTGAAAGGGGATCCCAGATGCAAGGGTAAACCTTCAGGTGTCCACACTGTCTCGTTAGCCTTATCCCCAGAGGAAGAAGTACCTATGGCGAGTGGAAACTTTCACCTACTGTCTGATGAATCCATGAGAGTCTCAGCTAGTGTTTCTGTAGTGTCCCTGGGCTTGTGGGAACAACAGAATTTAGATGTCAATAATTCCATCCCAGATAATACTAAAGAGTATTATAAAGATAGTGTTCTTGTGAATGGTCAGGAAACCCCTGCCATCAGAGACACTGGAGCCAGTATAACTGGGGTGGATGAATCATTTTTCAAGGTGGAGAATGTTGCTAAGGCACCCAAATGCCTCACCAAATTAGCTGGAGGCCCTGTGCAAATGCTTCCCCAGTTACCAGCTCTCCTCCAGTGTAATGATATGACTGTCAAAATACCTGTTAGTGTGCAGAGTGAAGTGCCTGGGAGAGCCCTTTTGGGTAATGACCTGGAAACTCTTGGAGTTGTGTCAAGCACCCCCAGGCCTCCCAGCAAAAGGTAACAGGAGCTCACTTGGTCTGCAAGGGAGATAACCTTGAGAGGCTCTCCAGAGGAGTTGATAGAGGAAACTATCACTCCCACGCCACAGCAGTTGCTTACTGCCATTTATAAGAAAACAGAGGCAAAGGGGAAACCCAAGACCTCCAGGAAAAAGTCAGACAGCACCCCTGTGCGACCAACAAGGACATCTCCAAGATTGTCCAAAGTCACACCTGTGACTCCTACACCTGCTGAGGCAGAGTTTGAGGTGCAACCTTGTGTGGTTGACCCAGTATCTGAAGAATCAGATCTGGAAGAAGACACTGTCTTAGTTGGAGATCTTGAGCCTGTTGACCATCCTGAGCTGCAGTCTTTACTGGCAGAAGGTGGACACAAAAGGGCAGACTTTAGCAAAGGACAGAGAGAGTGTCCTACTCTTGAAGGTCTTTGACAACAGGCTGGTAAACAACTTGATGGGCAAGAAGTTGGAAAGCACAGGTTGGGCTGGGAAGATGGCCTCTTCTACAGTGAACCAACTGAGTGTATCCCTGGGGACTGCAAAAGAATTGTAGTGCTCCTCGCCACCATACTCCAGTTCCTACAGTTAGCCCGCAAGATACCTTTGGCTGGTCACTTGAGTTTCAAGAAGACCAAGGAAAGGATATCTCTCTCTACTTCTACTGTCCTAAGATGGGTTCAGAAGTTGACAAATTCCGTAGGAGCTGTCACACTTGCCTAACTTCTGGCAAGAGTGGAGCCAAGAATCTGGCACCCCTGGTGCCTCTCCCAGTGATGGGAGTTCCTTTTGAGAGGGTGGCCATTGATATTGTCGGTCCCCTTGACCCTCCCACAGCTTCAGGGAACAGGTTTATCCTGGTTGTAGTAGACCATGCTACAAGATAACCAGAAGCCATACCTATGAGAACTGTTACGGCTCAGGCTGTGGCTAAGGCTCTACTTGGTATTTTTACCAGAGTAGGGTTTCCTAAGGAAGTGATATCCGACAGGGGATCCAATTTTCATGTCCCACTACAGGCAAGCCATGTGGAAAAACTGTGGTGTCACTTACAAGTTCTCTACAGCCTACCATCCACAGACAAATGGACTGGTAGAGAGGTTTAATCGTACTATGAAGAGCATGATAGGTGCTTTAGAAGCACCCCTTAAGAAAAAGTGGGACCTTCTGCCGCCATGCCTTCTCTTTGCATATAGAGAAGTCCCTCAGGAGGGAGTTGGTTACAGTCCCTTTGAACTTCTCTATGGCCATCCAGTCAGAGGTCCATTGGCCCTGATCAAGGAGGGGGTGGAGAGTGCTCCTTCGATCAAGCCAGTCAGAGTGACTGACTATGTGATAGGTCTCTGGAGGAGAATGTCACACATGATGGAAGAAGCAAGTGATAACTTAAAAGCAGGTCAGGCTCTGGTCAAACATCGGCATGACCAGAAGGCCAGCATGGTTGGGTTTACTCAGGCCAGCTTGTATTAGTTATGGTGCCAACAAGGCAGAGGGCCTTGCAGGACAAATGGGTAGGACCCTTCAAGGTTGTGGGCAAACTTGGAGAGGTGAACTATTTGGTGGACTTAGGCAGACCTAAGGAGGCTCTCAGAGTCTTTCACACCAACTGGTTAAAGGCTTATGTCTCGAGACCAGAAGTAGGAGCTTTGCTTCTAGCTTCAGCTCAAGAGGAAGAGGAGAGTGAACCTCTACCTGACCTTCTCAGAGGCCAACCTTTAGATGAACAAATAGAAGGAGTTAATTTCTCTTCTCTGCTGACTTCTGAACAACAGGAGGAGTGCAACGTTCTGTTGAATCAGTTTGCCTCCCTGTTTTCATTATCACCAGGCTTAATCCCTTGGGCCAGCATGATATTCTCACTGGTGACTGTTTACCTGTGAAAATCAGAATGTCAGAGCATGTGAGATCCCACATCAAAGAAGAGGTCAACAAGATGCTTGATCTCGGGGTTATAGAGCCATCTACAAGTCCATGTTCTAGTCCAGTTGTTCTAGTACCAAAGGCAGGATCCAAGGAGTTGAGATTCTGTGTGGACTATAGAGCTCTAAATGTTGTCACTAAGACTGATGCCCATCCTTTCCCAAGAACAGATGAACTAGTGGATAGACTTGGCTCAGCCAAGTACCTCAGTACATTTGACCTAACCTCAGGCTATTGGCAAATAGCACTGACAGACCATGCCAAGGAGAAAACTGCATTTTCCACCCCACCTGGCCTCTGCCAATTCAAGGTTATGCCTTTTGGACTAAAAAATGCACCTGCTACATTTCAAAGGATGGTTAATCAAGTTCTGAATGGGATGGAGGACCTCTGCATGGCATACTTGGATGACATTGCAGTGTTCAGCCCTACATGGAAAGAACACATTGATCACCTGGAATATGTTTTGCAGGCTCTTGAGCAGGCCCATCTGACCATAAAGGCAAGAAAATGTCAAATTGGTCAAAGTAAAGAGGTCTACCTTGGTCATGAGGTAGGAGGAGGTGAAATAAGGCCATTGCCCAGCAAAGTACAACCTGTGCAAAACTGGGCCACCCCTACTACTCAAACCCAAGTGAGAGCTTCCCTAGGTCTCGCTGGGTACTACAGGAATTTCATAGAGAACTATGGGTCCATAGCTTCTCCCTTGAATGTGATCTCCTCTACAAAATTCCCTAAAAAGGTAAGATGGAATGAGGAGTGCACTCAAGCCTTTGAAAACCTGAAGAAAGCCTTTTGTTAAGCTCCAGTCCTAAGAGCTCCTGATTATCACCAACCCTTCATTGTGCAGACAGATGCCTCCAATATAGGTATAGGTGCAGTCCTTAGTCAACTGGATGAGAAAGGTAGGGAGCACCCCATTTGCTTCATCAGTAGGAAACTGAAGGAACCGAAACAAGGTGGGCAACCACAGACTGTGAATGTTTTGCCATTGTTTGGTCTCTGAAGAGGTTTGGACCATACTTGTTTGGATCTACCTTTGTGATTCAGACAGACCACCAACCCTTGAGATGGTTAATGCAAATGAAAGGGGAGAACCCAAAACTTCTAAGATGGTCAATCTGCCTGCAAGGGTTTGATTTCACCATTGAGCACAGAGCAGGATGGCACCATCAAAATGCTGATGGTCTCTCTAGGATGTTTTTAACCGACTAGAGGTAGAGATTCATCCAGGAGTGGATTAAATCATTCTGTCCCTTAGTCTGGGGCAGGGGGCAGTGTTAGGGAGAATTCTCATAAATGGATGATTTCCCTTACCTAATGAGTCCCTCAGCAGCTTTGCTGGATTTCTAGAATTTATTTTTTTCACCTGGTAAGAGTGTGAGCCTTTTCCCCACTCTTACATGTGTTTTGCTGTGTGTGTTTTCAATTTCTTTTTGATCTTGAGCACTGGAGCCTCACCTACTCCATGGCCTCATATTTTTCATGTGTGAACATCTTCAGTGCAGTGACACAGGGTTGTCTTTGAGACTTCCCACTGACTCCATTTTCTGGGGCTGACTACTGTCCCCCAGAAAAGGTAAAGTTGGCATTAACTTTCTTTTAGTCACTTTAAACCACAGACCCAGTACACCCCATTTTACATGGAGTATTGGAAAGGGGTAATTCTTATCCCTTTTTGTCTGTGTCTCTTGGAGCATTGTTTCGCTCCCTCTACATCAAGACTTGGCTGGTGGCAGTGGTAACTACCCTAACCTTTCTACCGCGATTATCTTATATAACCATGGTATTGTTTCAAGCTATTATATTAGCCTCGAACATAAACCCGCTTGACCAAATATATTTTATTTTGGCTCTGGCTGGGTTTATTCGGCATTTCTTTTTGTTAAAACCTGTCTGCTGTTTTTCTCAGCGTGCCAAACCGGGGATGATTCCTTTGTTCGCCGTCTTTTCATGGGCTTCTGCACAGAAGCCCTCCTTAAGGCACCTGAAAGTCTAGGTAGGCAGGATGTGAGGGAGGGATCTTCGGACCCCTGCCATGGGTTCCCTTGGTAACCCAAATCACACTCCTGTTTGATTGGCTGAGGGAACTGTCCTTGCCAGGACAGCCACCCTGCTGCGTGACTGACAGCCAGGCTGTATGAATGGGGGAAAACTGCATAAAAAGCAGGTCTCTGGGACTGGAAAGGCAGAGTCACCACAGGAACGAAAGAACCAACGAGGAGCTGATGGAAGAGGACTCCTACAATGACTGAACTTGCCTGGTGAAGCCCTGCTGCAGGTCCGAATCTTTAGAATCCGATGACAGAGAAGATCCTCCAGGAAACGTCTTCCCTTGAGCTGGTGGGACCAACCTGTTTGCCCAAACTGCAAGCCAGGACCCCTCCTCTGGTCGAATTCGCTGTACAGAGCTACAGTGGGCCGGAGAGCCAGGAAGGTCAGACCCTGCTTGGGTTTTAAAGAGCACACCTTTTATTCATTGTTTTGCTCTGCTGCTGGTTTCTTCCCTGGGTAGTGCAGGATCCTCCAGTCTTCCCACTTCTTGTCAGTCCGACAGTCGCTTCAGGAACCGTGAGACTGGAGGAACTACCAGGAACGTCCACCTCAGCTACAGCTTTCTCTCTGTTTTAAAGTACTGTGCAAATCCGGTTGCTCGTTTCGTTCTACCACGGTGAAAGTGTTTGAAATCTTTCTCCAATCCGAGGGCTTGTCCTTCTCTTCTCTTTGAACTAACTTTTCTATCAACCAACCTCGTCCGGAATCTGTGCCACAAACTTTACTGTGAACGTCCCTGAACTGTGTGATCTTGAGCAAAAGACTTTTGACCCATTGACTTTGGCCCTAAGCCTTTTCTTCCTGATTCTATCTCTGAAGTTCCTCTTGTTCAATTGCCCTGATTACTTACCTGTTTGTTTGATTTAAATACTATTAACTTTGTCTTTCCCTCCCTTTTAAATTGCTGGAGTGCCATTTTGCTCTCACTTCATTTTGTGAGCTTAACTTGTCTGGAATTTAAGGGAAGTGGTGTGGTCTATTAACAGTGTGGTTTTTAGACTGCTTATAATAGTGTAATGTTATACAACTAAAGAGTGAAATAAATGTATATTCTTTTACTTGAAAACCTTGAGTCAGAGTTTGCCTGAATCATAGTAATTGCTGTCCTTTGTGTAACTGTCTGGTACTGCTCACTTACTCTTGAGATAAGTCTGGCTGCTCAGCCATCACAACCACTTTAACTGTGTATTACAGGCTTATAGCAAAGGTGAATTTGTACTGTCACTTGTAGTCTTAATTGTGTGTGGTGTTCCCAAAGGGTACTGCATATAATTCTGCCTAACAGGGAGTAAGTACAACTCTGCGCATTTCCTCACAGTAAGGTTATGGCATCATGGGAACTGTCCTCCTTGGCCCCCAAGGCACTTGGCTAAGCCATTGCCTCACTAGTTGTGTACATTACATCATGTTCTGAACATGTCAAACAGGTTTACGGCTAAATTCAGGATGTGCTGCGCATGTAGTTATCAATACTACTTGTAAGTGCTACTTGGGATGCAATATTACGGCTGCCTAAGCCTGTAGACGTAAGAGTATGTTACACCATGCGCCGTGCACTAATTACCTGGTATTAACTTACACCATCTACATGGATCCTAATAACATAATCTTGAGAGGTCTAGTAAGACCAAAGGGTCAGAAGTTACTGTTATTATACTTTGTTTAATTCACAAAGTTACCGTAACTGGGTTACAGTAAAAACGCACAGCCTTGAACAATTCACATGTCCACTATGCTTTCACACACAATTCTAATTGCAGTCTCAATAACACAAATTCTGATCTTTTTCACACTCTTAAAATGCACCTTGTGTTTGCTCGCACAATTCCAATTCCAGTTTTAATAATGAAGTTTGAATTGTTATACTATGTCCATCATAACATGATATGTTCAAACCCAGGTGATACGTTGATATCCTCACATAGTCCACTCTTTACTATTGCTTTTTTAGTGCCAATAGTTTCAAATACTACATAATGTCCATCAGCATTAGTTTGCTTCATTGGATTAACATTTCTCAGTTGAGAGTACAGATGTAATTGCATGCTCATATGTTTACCAATATTGATCTCATATACAAAACGTCTGTTTTTTCACATATGGCACAACATTTTGCCCTGTCGTTTCACATATAGCACAGGTTCTAGGTCATAATCCCGCATTTTAAAGCCCGAACACAAAAGAGGTTGATTTTGTTTCGGCCGTTTGTGTGCAGGCTTTAAAATGTGGTATTATTACATTGAACCCCCTCGTTCCCGACCCCTACCCTCTCCTGCTCATTCTCTCATTAATCGGGAGGGGGGTTTAACCACGCAAAACCCCTTCCCCACCGCCCCCCCCACCCACATCTAAACACGCATTCTCCCCACACACACTCATACAAACACATACACACACACGCACAAAGACATCCAGTTTCAAACTGACCTGTCACTCTCACGGCAGGTCCGTAAGGTCACACAGGCCTGTCAGCCCCTGCACGCACTCCAAGGGATTGGCAGTCTGATTTAGAAAGACCTATGGGTGCGGTCCCAGAATGGTCTTTCTAAATTGGTCTTTTTTCCATTCGGAAGAAAAAGGTCTTTTGACCTAGGACTATAGCACAAAGTAACCTTTTATTGTTATGTCTTAGCATTGCCCTCATGCCAACACGTGTTTCGACTTTTAGGTCTTTATCAAGGCTGGACTAAAGGTTGCCTAAGTAGAAAAAAATAAGTTTGCCTGCAGAAAGGAAGAAACACAGAGCGAATAATAATTAAGGGCGACTGAGGAGTAAGGCTAGGAGGATAGCATTTTCAGTACACGCCATTGTTATTCCGTCACCATTTATGTTAAAAAGTGCTAGTGGGCACCCATATTGGTGAGATTGGCTTCTATGTCAGTGTTGCGTGTGCCTCATGCTATCACAGATCATATAGATTAGTGTCACACCACGCTGATATTAATTGTGCTCATCATGCAAAGCATGCTGGGTGAGGTAAGTCCTCATATTGTGAAAACTGCCAAACTATCCCTTTTTTTGTTTTCTTTACATTGGTCATGCCTACTAGATATTTAGTTCAGTGACTCTTTGGTCACTAGAGCATAGATGTACACTTTCACAGTCGTCTCTAACTGCACACTCACCTTTTTAAAGTGAATGTCCTGTCCCCATAATAGATCTAGTGATCCAGTTGCATTGGAATTGCCACTAGAAAATATAGCTGGCAAGAGTTAGCTCCTATATTTCTTTTTGGATAAGGACATGGAAACTGATTAGTACTGGGTGTCTATTGGCAGGACTCAAATATTAATTGAGGGGAATGTATTCTGACCTGGTATATTTAGGTGCACTCTGCATTGATATTAGTCTCCCCAATAATTGCTTTTTGAAATAGCAAGCTGTACCCTATATTGGAAAATGTCTGATTAGTTACTATGGTATTTTCACTTAATTTGATTAGCTTGTGTTTAATCAAAATTATAAAGTTTCTTACCATATAATAGTAAAGTTGATTGTTTATTCTTTGGAAATATTTAGATGTTGCCTGTAATTTGTGGTCCACACTTGGTTTTCATCATTGTGTTTTGAACAGTAACAGTCCTCATTTTAACAGATATACAAGTGTAGCTGCCACCTGTATTAATCCATGAATATATTCTTACCTGATCCTGTCCGGGCCAGTGCTCATACCCACCTTATTCAAGGCTGACTGCGGTCCGCGTGCTTTGGCTGATGTCTTCCACCTCTACATCTCATCTATTTTCCCCATTTACCTTGCACCCATCCCCTCCACCATACAACTGCACCACTCTGTCCCCCTTCTTTGGCTTCTTCCTTACTGTTCCAATCCTATATAGGCCTACCTGCCCCCCGCCCCGCCTCCGCCAGCCATTAGGAAAGGACAGGACAAAGCACATATGAGGTCATGAGACTACTAATGGCAAATGTCTGAGGTCTGCCTTTTCCTGTTTGCATTCTATTCTTGGTCGAAAAAGTACCAACAAATCCAAATGTTATGATATCAATACATATATCACTCAAAGAAGCCATCCAAGTGAGGATTCCAATTTGGGAAGATTGGGGGCAGTGTGAGGTTGCAATCCCTAGAATAATCAAAAATAAGGGGAGGGAAGGAAGGAAGGAAGGAAGGAAGGAAGGAAGGAAGGAAGGAAGGAAGGGAGGGAGGGAGGGAGGGAGGGAGGGAGGGAAGGAAGGAAGGAAGGAAGGAAGGAAGGAAGGAAGGAAGGAAGGAAGGAAGGAAGGAAGGAAGGAAGGAAGGAAGGAAGGAGGGAGGGAGGGAGGGAGGGAGGGAGGGAGGGAGGGAGGAAGGAAGGAAGGAAGGAAGGAAGGAAGGAAGGAAGGAAGGAAGGAAGGAAGGAAGGAAGGAAGGAAGGAAGGAAGGAAGGAAGGAAGGAAGGAAGGAAGGAAGGAAGGAAGGAAGGAAGGAAGGAAGGAAGGAAGGAAGGAAGGAAGGAAGGAAGGAAGGAAGGAAGGAAGGAAGGAAGGAAGGGAAGAGTCATTTTTTCAGTACTAAATAACTTCGGACTGACTTTGCACTGCAAAAATACACTTTGCACAGTTCCACGAATCAGGGTTTGTGTAGGCAATGTAAAGTCACTTTGAATTGTGCAAAGTCACTTTGAACCGTGCAAAAAGTTCCATGAATCGGGCCTCAAATGTTTTTGCTACTGCTGACAACCAAAATGTACCAGTGCATGACATCATCCCCCAAAATGCTGCTCTGTCACACGCTGCCCCCAGTTTTCTCACTGTACAGCCTATTACCGACGCCATCAATCATGTACTTGACCATAGGTGTCGTTCAAAACTGGCAAACAATCCCACCTCTGCTGTTGCTTCCCCTTCCGACACAGCGCCCTCGAATGCCAACCTCCACACTACACTAATCGAATTCTTTCGTCACTGCCAGTAGTTCTAAAATAGATCCGAGCATTACCTCCCCTGTCACTTGCAATCACATGGCTCTGACTGCCTTCCACTGCAACTACCCTCTTGCTAGTGCCAGCTGCCCCAAAAAAGATTGGAGCCTTATCCAGGCCAGTCACCACGAGAGCTGCATCCACTCCCCCTTTAGCAATTCTTATGCTGCATCCCTTAGCACCTTTGCTAAGGGATGCCTACACTTACTCTGCGGGAGCCAGTTCCAGCCCCCAACCATATGTCCAGTTAAATTCCATAGCAACGGAGAGCCCTCCTAGTTCCTCACCTCTAGACCTCCAACCTGATTTGCCTAATAATGTGTCACATGCCCACAGCAACCAATCTAAGCCCAAGGAACCTCAGCCCACTCCCTCAGGAAAGGGACCTTACCTGAACTGCATCCTAATTAACGCCCACTCCTTCCCTGCACATGCCCTCAACATCTGTGACCTCCTCTCCTCCAGCAACTTTGATGCCTTAGCCAACTCTGAAACCTTGCTTCACGATGCTACCGGCCCAGCCCTTACCCTTGCCTTTCCTATGGGCTACACGATATACTGAAAACAGACTGGCCCCAGCACCAGAGATGGTGGGGTGACCCTGGTGGCAAAAGACTCCTTGCCCATCAGGCAGGTCAACACATCCTTACAAACCTATGTGTACCATTACCATCCATATTATTTACCGCCCCCCGGGGCCCATTGCTGGGCTTCAATGAGAATCTGATCCACATCCTGGGAGACAACATCAAGATCTCCTCCAAAATAATTGGGAGACCTTAGTCTGGGCCTCAATGATCCAATGATCCAGGGACCCCCATGTCTCCTCATTGGCTAAAGCCCTAAAAACCTTAGGTTTCAGCCACTGCATCAACAATCCAACCCACTCCAAAGGTCACACAGTGGACTAGGTCTCAGACCTTAATTGCCTGATCTCGGTCGATTCCAACATTCTATGACCTTGGTCGGACCACCATATTATCCACTTCTCTATCCAACATCCCAAAGAAACCCAAGCTCTCTACCTTGCCACTGCCTCCAGTGCTTGCCCGTAGCTCACGCAAGCTCACTAAAGAAAGTATACTGCCACTGTTGGACACACCTAATCTTAAGCCACCATACTCTAATGGCCCCAACATCCTAGCAAAACTTTATGCCTCAACACTATCCTCAGTAGTAGGCACTATTGTCCCGCTAACGAAGCAGAGAGCCAAACCTGTCTGACACTGGAATTCTTGGTTCACACCAGACCTGCGAAACCGTCTGGGTGAATCAACTTGGTGAAAAACTCTGTCTGACTCCACAAGATCAGAGTACACCAAGATTTCCAAACCCTACAAACTAGCTATCATCTCAGCGAAATCCTCCTCCTTCAATGCCAGAATTGCCAATGTGAAATCTGACACCAGAGAACGGTTTACTATCTTCAGGGAACTTGAGACCCCAGCCACCCTCACCTATTCACCAAGGATGAAGCCTGTTATACCAACATACAATCAGCCATGCTTAACAAAATCGACACTGAACAACAAAAAAACGGAACAATCAAGCTAGTCACACCTTCCTCTAAGGGACAATGCCCTAAGCACCAAGCCGGATCCTCTGCTTATGAGGACACCACAGTTTCAATTCAAAGAGATCACAAAGAATGACGTCTAAGCCATCTTTAAAAGTCTAAAACCCTCTAGCTGCAAAGGGGATGGCTGCCCACCCTCTATTATTAAGGATTGCTCAAAATCCTTGATGCCCTTCATCACCACCCTCATAAACGCCTCCTTCTCCGCAAACCTAGTGCCCTCTACCCCGAAGGAAGCACGGATACTCCCTCTTAATAAAAAACCTGTGTTAGACCCCAGAGGCATTACCAACTACAGGCCCATCACCACAGTTCCCTTCTAATTGAAGGTATGTGATACAGCTTCCTTCCTACAAGTCCAGCACTTCCTTGAAACTATCCATATTGGAAATGAGGCAATCTGGATTTCACCTTGGCCATGGCACTGAATCTGCGCTGCTGGATTTAAAAAAACAGCTGGATGAGATTAGGGACAAAGGAAAGCCTGCCCTCCTCCTCCTACTAGACTTATCAGCAGCCTTTGACTTGGTTGATCACAAAATCCTTTGCCACCACCTCACAACCTCTGCCAACTTCTTCCCTAAAAGCCACAGCTTGCATCGCTTCCTTCCTACAAGGGAGAGTCGTGAGCGTGTTTGCTGAGAATGCCAGTGCTGTTTCTACCCCAAGCAACAGTGTGGTTCCTCAAGGCTCGTACACACCCCCTACATTATATAACATTTTCACCAGACCCCTCTTTGAGATCCTAGACTACATCGGCATACCCTACACCAACTATGCTGATGACACCCAAATTCTCTTCCCGCTCACTGCCAATTATGCGGACGATTCCAACACCCTCAATGCAGCACACTCCACTATCCACTAACCTGCTGGTAGGGTCACCTGCCGTACTAACAAATTTCAATAACCAATACTCATCCTTCTTTATTGACAACATTTTGATCCCAGTCTCGGCATCAGTTAATACCCTAAGGGTTTACCTGGACTCTGCACTCTCCTTGTCCCGTCATGTAAACGCTATTGCCTCGTCTGCAGCCTACGCAATCAAACTACTTAACGCAGTCAAACCTTTTTTCTCTACGGAGAGTTGCCTAATCAGCACTCGGCCAGTCATCGGCTCGAGGCTGGACTATTGCAACGTCTTCTTCACTGGCACTTCTTCAAAAAACATCCAGAAACTGCAAGTTATTCAAAACAATGCGCTGCAAGCAGCCCTTAGCATCCCTAAAAGAGAACACATCTCCGCTGCCGGGAGATCAGCACATTGGCTACCCATTCTGGAATGCATTACTTTCAAAACTATGTCCATTACCCACAAGTGCCTTTCCAATACAGCCCTCTCCACTATTCTGAGAAAATTCCTAGAGCCCACTCTACCAGACCAACTAGATCTCCATACGTAAGGATTTTTAGGGAGTGGTGAGAGCACCTGGAAAATATGGCTACCGCGCTGAACTTGTCTATTTCTGATTGTTGCGTATTAGCAGCCTGTTGTAAGAATCCAATGGGGCAGTGCTCCAGTGCCCCACCAGTGCACCAGGCGAAGAGTTGCAGGATTAGAGTGATATTCCTACGATACTGGTGCAACGCACATAGTTCATTTGCACACTTGATCATAAGTTTCTGTTAGCTTGTTCGGTCTTAATTCAGTGAAAAAGAGAACCATGCTAGCTCAATATGTGCCATTAGGTCTTTTATTATTTCTGAAAATGCTGACACGTGTTTCGACCACTCAAGGGTCTTTATCAAGGCTGTGGTTGTCATTCATACAGCAATAGTTGTTACATTATGATAGGATGTTCAGTAGGATACAAGTATCGCATAACATAGGACCCAATTGTGCCCATGTGGGTGAAAAAGTGCAAGATGTTCACAGATATTATAAAATGTGCATGAGGTGACATAAGTGAAGTAGTGGTGTTGTAATTATGACTGCAGTGTGGATCCTAGTCATTGCATCGAATTCCTACCATCGACATACCATCCCATCTAAATAAAAATGCATCGAAAAAATTGCATCAAATCCTTTTTTTAGAAAGAAATTTGAATGGGGGGGGGTCCCCTCCTAACTCACCTTTTTTTTACTTTAAACCCATTATAATTAAACTAAACCCTTTACCTTTAAAAAAAAATGCATTCAATGCTTTTTTTAGATGCCATGGTAAGGCATTCGATTGTATTGTATTTGATGCAATAACCAGGTACCTTGCAGTGTTACAGCATAAAGTTCGATTTTTAATGCAAAAGTTATAAGCATTTAATTCATAAAGGGATGGTTCACATGGTAAAGAGAGAAACAAAAGGTGCACCAAGGAGAGAAAACGAGTGGGAGAGAAGGTATGTCAAGGCTAGTATGAATGAAGGGTTTAATGTTGTTCGAGTCAAATGATGTGAGAAAAGCTTGATAGCTTACCAGGTTTGGATGTGTTGTGGACATTGAATAATGTTGGGGCGTTTTGCCTTGCGCAGTACTTTCACTGGATTGTGCCTCTTTGGAAGGAAAATGGGTTTTAAGGTATTTGTGGTATATCACCTTGATTTGTTAATGTAAGTGTCCAAGACCCGGAATACAAGTGAAACAGATTGTCGCACTCGGGCTGGTTAAGGTTGGAGACCGGCGAAGTGGTGATTGGGCGTGAAGGTGCCCTGGTGTGGTTGTGAGGCGGGCTCCTAGTCTGTATGAGAGCCAATAGTAGCTTTGTTACTTGCATGAGGGTGCGGCAGATTCTAACATGTGGTTGGCTGAGAACGAACTTATACACATGTTGAGATTCAATAATAGGGTGAAGGTTGCCCAGTTTTATTATTAAAGCAACAGTTTGTAGAGCAGTGTACTTACAGTACCTGTTTCAAGGTAGTATGTGGCATGAGACCCATTCCACTAGATAGAATAGCGTGATATAGGTGACGGGTGGTGGGTGTGCTAGGGATCCGTGACTGAGTGATCAGTGTGTTGGGGTTCCGTGAAAAAGTGGTCAGTGCCTGTGGGGAGTTGGGCATGATTTAGAGAACCGGTTGCGTGCAATCAGTCCGGCACAGGATTTAATGATCAGAATAAAGGTGGTCAAGATGTGTCCTAGGGTGGGCGGGATCGTGAGGCCAGATCGTTTGCAATAAATATCAGCCTAGGAATTGATATGGGTCACTGACAATAGCATGGCTGGTCAGGATGTGGCCGAGGTGACAGAACAAGGGTTAAAAAGATATCCTGAGACGGTGGTTGCTGTGTAATTAAGCCCAATTGCGACGTGGCCTGGCTGGCCATTGTGTTCATTAGGCAGGCATGAAGCCGAAGTCCGTGAGAATGCGCACGCGTGCTACTGAATTACGTTAGCATGTTGGCATGGCGAGTTAAGAGTACAAGCAATGTCACGTTGCCAACCATCCAGGGACAGTCCACCGCTCTCAATAAGACATACATCCCCATTAAGATAGTCTGCTAATAACATCCAGCAGGACCAACATCACCTTGGTCACTATGACCCCCTACAAGCACTCCTTCCTTGCACCACCTCCATTGTGACTTTGGCCTTAAATGATCCAAGATATGGCATTTGGTGTCACCACACACACTGGCCACTTTTTCACGGAACGAGAGGGGAGGGAGAGGGGCGGGGAAGGGACGTGGGAGGAGGAGATGAGTGGAGGGGAGGGGAGGAGAGGGGTGAGGGAACGGAGAGGAGGAGAGTAGACGAGAAGGGAGAGGATAGTGGAGAGGAGATGAATGGTGGCAGATACGAGATACGAAGCAAATGTGATTAACTGTGGTTTTAAAAAATGTCAGCATGATGGATGGAATCTTTCATGATAACATGTTATTATCGTTATTATCGTTAATATTGGCAATAAAATCATCTGAATAAAAAAAAACATGCTCTCTGAGAGGCCCACCTAATCCCATTGCCTCTATGATCAGGAAACACGCACCAGCTCTATTGCCCAAAGCCTCACACCTGCCCGACCTGGTGCCATCAAAACAATTCACCAGCAGCTGCACTGGAAGGCAAGTCACCCAACAAGGAGTGCTGGGAAATACCAGCGCTCACCACAGCATGGAGATTGCACTCTGTGTACTTAACCCTCTGAGGTGGAAGCTTAAAGCTTCCAATGAACCCAACAAAACCGAGATCAATAAACTCTCGTCCTGCAGCCTGAAAAGCCCCTGCTGAAAGTCTCAGGCAAGGCCAGGTGGGGGGGGGGGGCGGAGAGGGGGATGAGTAAATAAAGTCAGAGATGATGCTTCGTTTAATTGGGAATCAGCTTTAATGGGGATGGTCGGGAAGACAGAAGAGCAGTGTCGGAGTGATTAACACAGCTGAGAAGTGAAGAGGCTGAGTCTTAAACCCGCGCTCGCTCCCTGCCGAAGGCGCGGTAGCTTCCGTGTAGGACCATGTAAAACGGGCATACTCATTCATCCAGTCCCGCAGGCACCCCCAGAGTGCCCTGCCAACTTGCACGAATACAATAAGGTGTTCAAAGGGGGGCGCTGGTCTGTAGGGATACTAGAGGGGTATCCCGGCAGCACATGAGCTACCAGGATGTCCCCCGATTTCCCTGTTCCTCATCCCATGCCTCAGGGCTCTTGCCGGGCACTAGACGCATGGCAGTGATTCCTGTTGTGTTGGTCCACGGAGAGTTTAAACCACCATAAATCACTTGCTTGCCAGCGATTAATCATTTATTACTAATGAGTCCAGCTGACTCACCAGGAGATGAATCCATCATTGCTCTGCCTCATCTGCTGAAACTCAGGCAATTTATGTACTGGGACTTGTCACCTTTCCTGAATATGCATCCAGTAGGGAGAGCTTTCTTAACCCACCGCTGTTAAATCTGCCACAGAATTATTTTATAATGAGGCGGTTTAATAAAGCACAGAGACAAAAATAGCGATGCACACTCTCCTTTATTCATATATCAACTGTACTTTTCCCAGCGGTTGCTCTGCCTATATACGTGACCAACAGTGGTCGAGATTTGTTGAACATATTCAGGGGACAGGCGGATGCCTTCCCACTCATGAACATAAACATAGGACTTTAGATCTCCCCCTCGTTTGAGAGATGAACTTCTGCAATCTAACCCATTTCTTCAATTCATCTCGTGGGTCTGCAAATTGTTCTTCTCAAAGGACTATGGTCAGTCGGAATATATTCCTCTCTTTCACTGTCACTGTCGTTGGTGTCTATGTCCTCATCCATGAAGTCGGAGCAGCTATCTGCTGAGCTCTCAGAGAAGATTGTTTGTTGTTCTTGTTGTATTTCCTTTCCTATTTTTTTGAAGAAAGAAGAGTTTATATTGGTATGGCCACGGGGGCTTGCTGCTGTTATCATGGAACCTTTGATGTGGCAATAAGCCACGAGGTGGCGGGCCAATACCACCCCAGGTGCCCCGGGGGTATTACCTTGGGGCGGTATTGGGCCACCACCTCGTGGCTTATTGCCATTAGTACCCCGGCCCGTTAGACCGGGGTATTAATAGCTTTTTTTTCTGTTCTGAAACACGTTTCGGAACAGAAAAAAAAAACACAAAAAAATGCCCACCGCCATGGAAAGGGAAAACGTAGTCTGTTTTCCCTTTCCATGCCGGCCATCGGGAGCGGATGCGTTGGGAACAGAAGTGTTCCCAGCGCGTTCACTTCCGAGACCAGAAGAAAAAAGAAGGTAAGTGGGGTCGGGAGGGCGGAAGGGAGGGGATGGGGAGGAAGAAAAAAAAAAGAAAAAACGTACCGCGGTCTCCGGCGGGGGACGATGGAAGACTCCAGCCGTGTGGAGGCTTGGAGCGGGCATGTGAAAAGGTCAATTGTCATTCGAACAGTTGTAAAACTAACAATTCGTATACAACCATGGAGAGCGCTATGAGTGCTTTACCCAGATACTTCCGATATGGGAGCTATAATGACTCGCAAAATGAAGGAGTCAGAAGATCCGTTAATTTATATCCAGAATTTCCAAGACGCGTGGGTGCGCGAAACACATGAATCTTGGACTAAATCTATACCAGTGTTTTACCACATTTTATGCCAAGGGTTACTAGAGCCTGTACAAAAACAGCTTAATAAATTGGTAGGAGTTGAGGCTAAACATTGGGCCGAAATACAGTTGACGATTGCACATTATTGCAGACTGTTGCAAGAAAAGAATTGGAAAAAGGAGGCAACTCGTAAAGGTGAGGAAGTGAAGCTGGTGCAAAAGAAATGATCCAAGTATGCTCTTGAAGGAGCCATGCTAACTAGCCCAGCTGAACAGAACGCACAAAGGTGGCTATCCCACAGCAGATTAACCAGGGTTTCATAGGACAATACCCAAGGGGAAGGGGATTTAGAGGAAGAGGATGGCAGAGTAATCAAGGAGGTTTCCAGAGTAATCAAGGAGGCTCTCAAAACGTGCAGATGGGCAGTCCAGAAATGTCAAACGGACAAATAGCCCGACCAACACTGTTGTGTTGGCTGTGTGGAATGACGGGGCACCTGGCACGTGCGTGCATAAGCCAAGGCGTGTGGCAAAATAGCCAAGGATCGGGAGCAGTCGCAGAGAATGCACCTGCAATCCCACAACAGGGCGGTGCACAGAATCACACAGTGCAGCAGCAAGCACCGGGCATACAGCAGGATGGAGAGCAGGAGGTTCAACCCCCGAGAATGGGGAACTTGCCACAAGGGCAATTCCAACAGGCACCACCGCAAATGTCTCAGGGCACAAACTCTGCGAGTGGAGGCAACCCCTGGACTGGAGAAAATCCACAAGTGTACAGTGGACATAACTTATATATGAACTAGGACAGATCACTGGGAACCCTGATGTGCTCTATCCTATCAGTGACACCAGACCCTAATAGGGAACCTAGGGTGAATGTCGCAATAGGGGGTAAAGAATATTCCTTCTTAGTTGACACGGGGGCAACACGCTCGTGCATACGAGAAGGTACATTTTCCTTGTCCGGCAAGGCTATAGATACTCAGAGTTTTACAGGAGCTCACAGTTGAGCTCCCTTTACAGACGCACTCCCAGTCTCCACAGGGGAAAGTGAAATGAATGTACCTTTGTTGTATTCGCGTCAGACCCCTTTAAACATCTTGGGTCGAGATTTAATGACAAAGTTGAATATGACCATCTCGTTCACGGAGGAGGGCATAGTATGCTCCACTCCAGGAATGCATTATTCAACGGTGTGCGAAATGATCAGAGCATACTCAGGACGCATAGCAATGAGAGCTATACCATTAGAACCAGAAGTCTTCGCATATGGCATGCGTGTGCTTATGGTGGGATTGCCAGGCCTCACAGATAAACCTATGAGACCCCAGATGAGTTCCTATTCAGACCAAGAATACCTATGCATGAAGAAGAGGGACAAGTATTTCCCTTGACGATATAAATTGCAGCAGTGCGAGGGAAAGTAGCATTGGTCGAAGGATACTATGATGAAGGCAGACAATGGTGCGCGATTATCGCCATTGAAGAAGGATATCGAGTGATGGACGTCACCGATGATGATCTGTTTGAAGAACAACCTAACTCAGAAGAGACGAGGGTGGAAGTGAGTCTCATATTTTGGGTAAAAATGATCAAAAGAGAAGTGCCCCAGAGAATGATGTTGGCACTGATACGTTCAGAATACTTTGATGACTACATGGTCCAGGTGCCTGTCTCAGTATGGACTACAGGACCTTATGACATAGGCCTCCTGAAGGGAGTGGGAGAAGTGAATATTAAACTGAAACCAGGAGCAATTTTACCAAAAGCCGACAATATCCCATGTCCAGAGAGGCAGATGAAGGGATTGCATAGACTATTTCTGCCATGATGGAACAGGGCATCCTATGGACGTCAGAGTCACCCTGTAACACAGTGATTTATCCTGTCAAGAAATCAAAAGGAGGGTCTTGGCGTTTAATCCAAGATTTAAGAGCATTAAACAATATTGTTGAAGCCGGGTTCCCTCTAGTCCCTAACCCATCTACGATCCTGTGTAGCATACCGATCGAGGCGAAATATTTCACGGTGATTGACTTGAAAAATGCTTTTTTCTCAATCCTGTTGCACCGTGACTCACAAGATCTGACATCATTTACATTCAGACAAATGCGTCTGAAAAGCACAAGGTTGCCACAGGGGTACTGTGAGTCCCCGTCCATCTTTAACAGAGTCCTCCAGATGGACCTGAGCAATATTGCAGTAGAAAGCATCGTCTTGCAGTATGTGGATGACATTCTGATCTGCAGCACGACAGAAGAACAATACAGGCGCGATTCAGTTCAGCAACTGACTATACTGGCTGAGAAGGGTTATAAGGTCGACAAGGAAAAACTGCAATATTGTCAACAGGAGGTGCTGTACATAGGCCAGTTGATTTCGCATGAGGGGAAAAAGGTAACCCCAGAAAGGGCTGAAGCTATCATGAACACGGCAAAGCCACTCACGGTAAAGCAAATGCAAAGCTTTTTAAGCCTATGCAATTATGTTAGGGCATTGGTGTTCGATTACAGCTCATACACCAAGCCCTTGCTCCAGGCAAGATGAAGAAGGCCCGGATGACAAAGGAAAATATTGAATGGACTGAGACAATGGAAAAGAGGTTTACCGAGCTCAAGAGAGTGATTTGTACCACCCCAGTTCTCGGAATTCCTAATTATGCAGAGGAATTCTACCTGTTTTCACGCAAGAATGGCAGCATTATGACGGCAGTGCTCGCTCAAAAAACCTTGTTGGGGTACAAACCCCTGGCATATTACAGTGGGAATCTGGAGTCAGTAATGAGAGGCCAATTCCCTTGCGAACAAAGTTTAGCTGCCGCAGCATTCACCATAGAGAAGGCGACAACTATTGTAATGGGATGCTCCATGACGTTATACGTCGAGCACTCATTATTTGCCATCTTAGAGAAACCAAAAGGCACACTGACATTACAGAGAGCGTCTGCCTATAAGGTGATTATATCTAACCCATCGATCAAAATAGTTCGATGTAAAACAGTAAAACCAGCTACATTCATAGCTGAGCCAGTCACTGAAGAGAACCGATAAATGACTGCGCAAACTATGAGGAATTCTATGATGAAATCCCAAGGGTAAAAGAAAACGCCCTAGCAGGAGTGTGAAAACATAAAATTGATATGAGGCTGGGAAGCCCAAAGAAACACACCAACACAGGTTACAAAGGACATACAAGTGCTTTATTTAAAAGCTACAACAGTTACCAAAGTCAATTGACAAACGGATAGCTATTCGGCTCTCAGAGTAACGTAACGAACTTCAACGAGGGTTCGATGCATTAGTAGAGAGACCGTACATTGGAATACTTGGGTCTTTTATATGGTTTGTCCAGCCCTTGGCCAACCCTCTCGCCGGTTAACCATTCTTGGGATCAGGCCTAGGGTTCCTTGCCAGGTCAATCCTATAATGTATGCATTTTGATCAGTTTTGCTGATATGGTTGTTCATTTACACATAGGTCAGCAATAAGACAAGGTCTCAGTTCGCGACCCCAACAAGTGGCCTGCAGGCATATTAATGATTCGTGTGTGCGGAGGTCATAAAGGCCAGAAACTTCTCAGAACGTCATTCAGCCTCCATTTTGATGTTCAGGGTGACTTCCACATTACAAGCGAACCTAAAATGGCGGCTAAATCCAAGATGGCGACTTACATTACTTTCTTTAAGGTCAAGACCTTGCCGCGGAGTCCATTCGCATTATATTTTAGACAACTTGGCGTAGGCCAACACACATCCAATTACTGCGATAGGAGGCATAATATCATTTTGATTCCGACAGACCCTCCTTTTGGCCTATGCCAAGTGCTAATATCATTTCTAATACTTTTGCAAATAACTCCATGCATTGTCATCCATACATCCCGAATCATTGTCTGTAATGTCTATAGCCATTAGGTCGTTCATCAAAACCTCTTGTAACACGAACTCTTTAGATGTTGTATCTGGGGCATGCATTCTGTGCCCTACTGTGCTCACTGCTTGAGCACAACATCCCCCTAGCATACCACATATACTCGGAAGACATTGAAAACAGCAACAAAGGAATAGCAGGATCCCCAAAATAACCAGAATGACAGAAAGCACCTTCCAGCCCCAAGATTGTAAAGAATCCCAAAACCAGGTGCTAAGATTCCAATCTCCTACAGGGATATGCACTTCAGAACTAAGGATATGCAAGTTCTGTATTGCTTTAAAAATTGTCGGTGAGGAATCTGGTACGAAAACACAGCAAGCGGACCCCACCAATTTGCATACTCCACCTCGTTCTGCCAGAATGACATCTAATGCCATCCGATTTTGGAGTGCTACCAATCTTATTGCTTTTTGTTCTAGCGTCATATTGTAGAGTATGTCCGTGGTCCGGTTGATCGTTCCCTCCAATACCCTTGCTAATCCCCTAATGTTCTCAGAGTTTGTTATCTGTCCCCAAAAGGGCACAACTGATTTTGCTATATCTCCCAATACTTGCCCAGGGGTATCTCCGTTCTCGTCCCGCCGTGGGCGAGCCTTAGAAACCTCCAATGTACTAGCTACAAATACCCCAGGTAACAGGATTCCTAAATAACAGGTTCCCTGCCAATCCTTGGGCAACCAGGGAAACGCTAAACTACCACAAACAAAATTAACAGGCCCCCCTACATACAGAGGCCTGTTTTCTCCAGTTAAATTTACAATGTTCATACAACCTTCAAAATCTCCCATTGGCCGAGTGCCATTTCTTTGTATACAAAAGGGGACTGAATCAGGGCTATGATTTATAGAGTAGGAAGGAGGCACGGCGTCCTTATTGCCTATCGGAGCCATTTTAAAGGAAATTAGAGTTTGAAAGGGAAGAGATAGTTTATCAGATGGCCTAATAGAAGCAACATTAGGTTTACTTCTATTTGCAAAAAGCGAGCATCCAAGGGGAGTTAATTCACGTTTCTCTAAATCATTCAAATTAGTTCCATCAAAGTTCCCTGAGATGCTATCATTCCAACGGCCAAAGAATAGTGCTCTAAGAGAGGCATAGCAAGCAGTCGTTAAAGGTAAAGGGTGAATATGCCATCCTAGCCCCTTGTTCCCATGTTGCGGTAAATGAGTGCAGATCCAACAATTACTCTTGTTAAAAATAGCATGCGTTGCATTCATTACTATCATCAAAGTGTTATTATGATACTTTCGTCTATGTTGGGAGTTTCTTGGGGACAGAGTGTCAAGGTGTACAGAGGGAGTCAAAGCAGTTGGTACAATCTCGATCGGTAGTAGAGGTTTTAGTGGATAGATTTCTTCAAAGTACCAAAGTCCTACAGCAGTAATTGCAAAAATACCAATTATCATTATCAAAACACAGCAATACGTTTTCGGGGCCCAGGCACATTGTTCATTGTCCAAGTTGGTCACCCCCCTATTCACAAGTCCAGTGCGGGGAGCAGCGGTGGAGGTGGCAGGCATTGCAGTTCCTCAATCGACGACCCCAATGTTCGTTGCTGGCGGCACTACGGTCGCGCGACTTCTTAGTCCTTCCCAACCCTAGCCAGCAGAATCCCCTTTCTGTTCCTTTTGTTCAACAGAAACCTTCTTATACAAAAGGAAACATTCAATCACTTCTCTTTTCCAAATGCACGGAAAAACCCGTGCCGTAGTTCTATTTTCTTCGTCGAAGGTTGTACCTGATGGTACCCAAGACCATTTGATCCGGAAATAAGGTGTCGTCACTTCCTGAGGGAAGCGGCGTATCGGAGGCGACGGAAGTTGCAGAACTCGAAACAGTGTTTTCCGGAAGTGATTTTCCAAAAGAGTGCGGAGACGAAATGGACTGTTCCCCAAGCTCCACGGGCTCAGAGAAATTCTCCGATGCACTCACAGCGCTGTTTGCTACTCCAAGATCAGAGACTGTAGCATCAGCGAGGGGTTCTTCTTCTTCTGTAACGTGTGGCGTCGGGTGAGGAAGTTTCTTGACATGCGTCGCGTGGATCCAGTGTTTTTTCCCAGCCACCCGCACTGCTGTCCGGGTGACCAACAGCACCTGGTAGGGTCCCTTCCAACGAGGAGCGAGACAGGAAGACCTTTCGTAGGCCTTCACTAGGACCCAACTTTCAGGCTGAATATCGTGTCCTGGGCCCGTGAACCGTACAGGTAAAGCTGAATAAACCTGGTGATAAATGAAATACAGGTTTTTAGTTAACTAGTTACAGTAGTCTACAAGCAATACATTTTCCACCTCTCTCAGGGCTTTAGGCTTTGGGAGACCCCAAATGTTAGCAGGCCTCCCCATCACTACCTCAAATGGAGAAAGCCCAGTCTTAGTTTGAGGTGTGATACGCATAGCTAATAATACAATAGGTAAGGCATCTGGCCATTTCAGTTTGGTATCGGCACATGTTTTTGCAAGCTTATTCTTTAAGATACCATTATGTCTTTCCACCAACCCAGCACTTTGAGGATGTCTGGCTGAGTGAAATCGTTTCTCAATATGTAACGCTGTGCATATCTGCAAAATTACTGCTGCAATAAAATGGGGGCCATTGTCCAACCAAATTACCCTTGGGAGCCCAAATTGAGGAAAGAATTCTTTTACCATAGTCTTTGCAGTGGTCATGGCAGTAGCATCTTTAACGGGGAAAGCCTCGACCCATTTACTAAAAGCACAAATAATTACAAGAACATATTTTAGATTGTTACATCATTCCATCTCAATAAAATCAAAGTGAATAACCTCGAAGGGAACAGAAGGGGGCCCAAAGCTTCCCCTTGGAGCTATTGTCCCCTTCCCCACATTGTGCTGTAAGCAAATCAAACAGTTTTGGACATAACGTCGTGCAGTCTCCCGAATTTTGTTATTCACCCAAACTTGTTCTAACATTTTCGTGATCTGGTGAGCACACACATGTGTAGGACCATGTGCCACTTGTTCCCTTGCGAACAAAGTTTAGCTGCCACAGCATTCACCATAGAGAAGGCGACAACTATTGTAATGGGATGCTCCATGACGTTATACGTCGAGCACTCATTATTTGCCATCTTAGAGAAATCGAAAGGCACACTGACATTACAGAGAGCGTCTGCCTATAAGGTGATTATATCTAACCCATCGATCAAAATAGTTCGATGTAAAACAGTAAAACCAGCTACATTCATAGCTGAGCCAGTCACTGAAGGAGAACCGATACATGACTGCGCAAACTATGAGGAATTCTATGATGAAATCCCAAGGGTAAAAGAAAACGCCCTAGCAGGAGTGTGAAAACATAAAATTGATATGAGGCTGGGAAGCCCAAAGAAACACACCAACACAGGTTACAAAGGACATACAAGTGCTTTATTTAAAAGCTACAACAGTTACCAAAGTCAATTGACAAACGGATAGCTATTCGGCTCTCAGAGTAACGTAACGAACTTCAACGAGGGTTCGATGCATTAGTAGAGAGACCGTACATTGGAATACTTGGGTCTTTTATATGGTTTGTCCAGCCCTTGGCCAACCCTCTCGCGGGTTAACCATTCTTGGGATCAGGCCTAGGGTTCCTTGCCAGGTCAATCCTATAATGTATGCATTTTGATCAGTTTCGCTGATATAGTTGTTAATTTTCACATAGGTCAGCAATAGGACAAGGTCTCAGTTCGCGACCCCAACAAGTGGCCTGCAGGCATATTAATTATTCGTGTGTGCGGAGGTCACAAAGGCCAGAATCTTCTCAGAACGTCATTCAGCCTTCATTTTGATGTTCAGGGTGACTTCCACATTACAAGAGAACCTAAAATGGCGGCTAAATCCAAGATGGCGACTTACATTACTTTCTTTAAGGTCAAGACCTTGCTGCGGAGTCTATTCGCATGATATTTTAGACAACTTGGCGTAGGGCAACACACATCCAATTACTGCGATAGGAGGCATAATATAATTTCGATTCCGACAGGAGGGTAGATAATATTCATTGACGGTTCTTCAAGAATCGACCTAGAAGACAGAGACAGATACACAGGCGTTGCTGTAATGAAACACATAGCAAACAGAGAATTTCAAGTACTCGTCAGTGCACGAATACCATCCCATTACTCAACACAGGCTGCAGAGTTAATGGCATTGATACTCACCATTGAGAATCATGCAGACCAGGAAGTAACGGTGTACAGTGACTCTGCCTATGTGGCATCCACAGTGCATGCAGGCCTAGCGTGCTGGAAAAGGAGGGGCTACCTCAGAGCGGATGGCACGCCAGTGCAGCACGCAGCCTTATTGGACAGGCTGATTAAGGCACTACAGCTCCCAGTGGGCATAGCGATCGTGAAATGCGCCGCTCATACTCATGGGACAAATTTCGTGTCTCAAGGAAATCATGCAGCAGACATGGAAGCCAAGCGTATGGCATCCAAGAGTGAAACGATAATGGAAGTGGCATGCACCCATGAGCGTATGATGGTGGCACGAACCACATCCAAAGCTTATAGTAACATGGGGCAGACACAACTGATGGAACTTCAAGGGGAGGCACCTCAGGACGAAAAGAACCTATGGAAACGTCGAGGGTGTTCTTTAAACCCCACTGACGGATTGTGGCGGCAAGACAGCACTGGTAAACCAGTCATGCCTGTGGCCCTACTGAAAATAGCATTGGAGCAATTACATTACCCATTGCATATGTCGAAAGAGAATCTATCTGCAACGCTCGGGGAAGACTGGTTCATACCGAATTTAGCAGATCATGTTGCATTCTTTATGGTGAACTGCATAGTCTGCCAGCAATTTACTGCTGGGCACACATTAAAAGTAGTAAGAGGAGTCCTCCCCCGGCCAAATGGCCCTTTTCAGCACTTACATATCGACTACGTCAACATAATCCAAGTGTGTAACGGGTACAGGTACTTAATTGTAGTGGTGAGTCCATTCTCTAGATGGATAGAAGCAGGTCCCTGTACACACCCAGACTCTACCTGTGTGGCCAAATTCCTGGTGAGGGAAGTGTTCCCTAGATGGGGGGTGTGCGAGGTGATGAGGTCAGACAACGGGGCTCATTTTGTTAACTCAGTCTTTGAAAAGATCAGCTTGCTGCTTGGTATAAAGCACAAGTTCTTGTCGGCGTATCATCTGGAAGGTAATGGTATTTGTGAGAGGCTCAATGGCTTGTTAAAGGAAAGGATAACCAAGTTGAAGCTTACTCTAAAGAGGGGATGGTTGCACTGCCTTCCACTGGCATTGTATGCTCTTCGGAACCAATCAGGCTCCAACCATCATCTTATGCCGCACAAGATAGTCACGGGAAGGAGAATGAATACCCCTCTCACTACACAAGATAGAGCTAGATGTGATGCCCAGCCAACCAAAGAGGTCTTGGGAATCGAATTGTCACAATACTTGAACTGCACTGCGCGCCTTGAAACACCTGTGTATAGGCGCGTTACAAATGCCATATCATATCATATCATATCATGACATCCAGTCTCACTGTTATTTCAGACCAACTACAGCAATGACAAAAAGGGTGCAACACAGCACAAGACACAGCAGGAGGCACTGAGGCAGACGCAGTTCAAGGTCTACGTGTACCTCTCATATTCCCTGGAGACGCTGTGTTGGTGAATAACAACATGAGGAAAAGGTGGGACGAGCCAAGATTCAACAGCCCTTTTATCGTAGAGGACTGCACTCCTTCAGCTGTCAAACTGCAAGGCAGAAGAGCATAGATCTTTCACAATGACATTAAGCCCTATATCGGAGAAGGCCCTCTAGCTGCACCCCACCGCATAGAAACTACAGACAACGGGGAAGAACCTCAGCACGTGCAGACGAGATCCATGACGAGGAAGAAGGACGCATGAGCAGAAAAGCCAAGACAAAGAACCCGTTTGCAAGTTGTGGCTTAAACTGGACAGTTCCTCTAAGCAAAAAGGGGATAAGGACATAACGGACACTCTATGCATCTCAGGTTTAGGGTGAAGAAGACAATTGCGCATCTAAAGCCACAACGCGTTTGTTGACACGAACATTTGAACCAAGCCACACTTAAGCATTGCTGAACAACAAAACCCAAAGAGACTGTGATCAAGGACCTTTGCCCAAAGGAGCTTAACACAGTATCCTGAATCATCAAAGATCAAGACGTTGTCTTGCAGCACGTATGGTGACTCCCAGCAGAAATCTCACAAGGGATGTTCTCACCTATTTCCAGTTAGTAGTAATATCATATCCGTCACTTGTAGGGAGAGTCACCAGTGTCACAGATTTTATTCAAGATCCTGCGAACAAGAAAGTAATCCAGCAACTGCTTACTATCATCGCAGAAGCCTTTGCTGTGTTGCCAGAATACAGTGATAAGGACACAAATGCTTCCACCACAGGCAATAGTAGATGAACTCACAAATACGCTCTTCTTTCGCATCATTGAGGAGTGCCCAGCTATTGTCAGAAGAACCACTGACACGCTTACATTCATCAGAGATCCAACGAACACTGAACATTTGAACCAGCTGTGGGTCAAACTGAACTATCTGGTCGCAATTCACGCAGCAGGAAAGTGCAGAGACTGTTCACATCAAGGGAAGAGCCTCTGATCCTGAACCCAGCAAGACAGGACAAATGTCGTTATCGCCAGAAGACAGCAGATGCGCATACCATGTCTTCCTTCACCTCATTGAGAACTTTCCAGAGCTAGTGGGAAGACCAACCAATGTTGACGTACTTACTCGGAGATCCAGTGAAGAGTACTCAGCTAAACATGCTCTTGCATGCCATTATAGCTCAGATTAAGAACACTAATGTCCATCGACTTCTTAGGAGATTCCAATGTAACCTTCCACTGATGGACAGATCCAGGGAACAGAGTGAAAGCACTTAATCTTCTGCCGTGGGACAGATCGAGGGAGAGGAGACAAGAACTTCGCCTGTTATTTTTGATTTTGATTTTTGATTTTCCATTTTTTCTATTTTTGCATCACATTGAACAGGTTCCAGCATGTCCTCAGGACTGAAGCAAATTCAGGGGGTAGACTGGGAACTGACCTATTTTGAATATGCACAATGAATGCGGCTTACCAAGGGTGTTAGTGTAATCGTTTTCCATAGTATAGCAAGGGAACTGTATCCCATAACCAGAGACAATCGTCACCCGCAAGAGGGGGGACACTTGTGAAGCACCAGACACTTTGCGATACAAACTGTTCGAGAACAAGTGAATTGGGGGAAAGGAATAAACATTGACATTTTGTGATGATTAAAATGGGGGCACAGAACAGTAACCTGGTCATCCCGCCAGCAGAGGGGCGCCCCCGCTCCCTGGAAGGAAATTCTGCCAATTGTCATACCGCACGATTAAACGTTATTGCATGGTGATCAGCATTGTCTTTCTGTCATTAACAATCAGAACTGCATTCTTTGTTGGTGCACGAAACAGTCCAATGGCAGTGCACCCACCAGATAATGTACGCATGAGTCCCACAAAGGCACCCAGACCCTATATAGTCATTCCAGTCCCAATAAAATATGATGGTAAGGTAAATGAACTAAAATGTAATGCAATTAGCAGTAATACACACACACGTGAGGTAATGAATGAAGAGAAAAGCTGGAGACAGGGTCATCATGGAATGAATGAAAACATAGTAATGACCACCCACACACTAATTGCACACAAACGAGGGCAAGTGTCAATGGCTGCAGAACCTCAAGCAAAGGCAGCAGAGAGCACAAGACTGCCCACAGAAGAACCCGTCCCAGAAAATAGTAAAGGTGACCGAAAAGCACCAAGTGAAAGGCTTACTGAAGAGGATATAACAAAAGCCCTCGAGAAGACAGAAGTGGCTACGAGAGAATTCACTGCAAGAACACAAATGTTGATAGATCATTTATTCCCGTTCGTAGCTAGAGCGAAGAAGCTACACGAGGAACTGATAAATAGAACCGCAGAGACTGTAGTAACAATCACACAAGTTCCAACACAAGGAACAAATACCAGGCCCATGATGCAGCCATACACGGGGCCGGTGACAGGCTGGTGGCTAATAAAGACTCTTTTAGTGGGCAGGAAAAGGATGCAAGAAGAGAAGGAGAGAATTGCAAAACCTCCACCTACCACATCGATGCAGAGAAGGAAACCTGCTCCATCGACCAGAATGCCTGAGAATCCCCCAGCAAGAAAAAGCCACACAGACGCGTTTAGAGATGTAGTTATAGCTAACTACAGAAAGACACTAAGAATCAAGAGAAGCCTACATGAAGATAACAGTGTGCTGAACGGTTACCTGGACAGCACAGCACATCTAGGAAACAACATTTGGTACCAACACATGAAAGAGGTTGAAAGAAGAAAATCAGAGGGAGAATGCTTCGTTTGTGCACTTCTACCGTACAGCATGGGGAAATCCAAGATCTTCGTGGCTGTAGAAATTGACGTCCCGACAGCACACTGTCTTTCACACGTAGCGATGTGTAACACCAGAGGACAGTTCATGGGAAGGGATGCCTCATTGATATGGGCAACCGAGACAAATTACCCCAATGAAGATGATTATATACAGGACATTAAGACGAGAAACAGAGCCCATACAAGGAATCATGTGATCAGGTACGAGAAGCCTGGAGTTAAAGGAACAGCAATTAGATGGGAAGTGAACCCAAAGCTAAATGTCAAAGGAAAAACTCCAGAAGAAGGCGAAACATTGAAAGAACAGAGGCCAAATGCAGATTTGGGGAACAGTACTCTCCCCAAATGGATGGGAAGAAGGAGTGGTGATCTGCCGAGCATGGATGGTCTATGGAGGATATAAGGAAGCAATAGAGAACTCGCAAAGGTTGTACAAACCTTTATGGCCGAAACTCACAAGATTACTGACATGGGTCGAAGACAGAGGAGGACCCTTGCAAATACTGCCACTGGACAGCCCGAAATTGTGCTTCAGGAACAATGGCACGAGGAAGATGGGAGAGAATCAAAACTGCGGATGAATCTTTGAAGCTCCAGGAATGACGCACGGAACCGCAGTAATTATGGATCATTATTGGGCGTGTGGATCCAGAGCATATTTCAGACTGCCAAGAGACTGGGGAGGCATATGCACAATAGTGAACGTCCACGTTCCTGCACTTGTGATCCCGAACAGTGACTTGAATAAAAAAACAGCTTTCTGAAAGCAGATGTTCATCTGAGGAAAAGGAGATCTGTGGAACTGGTATCCCGAAGAAAGAGAGAGAGTTACCTTTCTGCCAAATCAGAAGAAGCATTTCATGCAATCCCATACGAACACAGGCTGTTTAGTCTCACCTCATCAGTATTCGCAACAATCCACATGCCAAGATTCCAGGTTGGAGCAATTACAAAATGGTTGCAGATAACGAGATGGGAGTTATTGCAGACCATTAACACTACCATAAAAGGATGCAATGCTATTAAGGAAGAACTAAGAGCTATCCGACTGATGACCCTCCAGAACAGATATGTACTTGACATGATCACAGCGATGGATGGAGGTGTTGGCACAAAAATTGGAGAATCGTGTTGCACATTTATACCTTCGCAAGACGAAGAAAATGTAACTTTAACAGAAGCCATAAGTATGCTGACAAACCTACAGAACCAGATGATCGGTGAAACTGACGAAGTTGATGATGACAACTGGTTCGGAACTCTATTTTCATGGGTCCCACAATGGATGGCAGACATATTCAAGTTTCTGGGAGCCCTACTATTAATGATACTACTAGGATTTTGTGTTATCAAGATAACCATCACACAGTGCCAGAAAACTGCGAAGAAAGCCATAGGGACGATCGATGTCAAACCAGGATGGAAGCCGAGAGACCTGACTGATGAAGAAATAAGAGAATTTGTGAAGGCCAGCGAATTTGCGCCAGAAGGAACAAAATTTGAGTATCCCAGAAGACGTAGACTTTATGAATGAAAATGGATCTATTGTAGCCCAAATGGTCAGTGTCAGCTTATGACCTGGAACATGTAAAAACAGCACGAAGCCTGAAAGGAGGGATAAAAATATGGACTCCAAAGAAACACACGTTCACACCATCATGTACAAACCCAGAAGACGAAGAATTGGATATAGAAGAACCAAGTAAAAGTAATCTAAAGGAAGAAGAAAAAGTGGTTGATAACCGACCAGAGGGGGGTGTGTAGAGGAGGTCCCAAATATGGCCTGCACTCCAGCCACCCATGTCAAGATGCCAGAAGCATACTCGCCAAGATATGTGACGTATAAGGAGCAAATGAACCAACTGAGAGAGCCACGGTGGGGCTCTGTCCAGTACCCATCAGAAGGACATATATACTTATTGTAGTGCCAATAACCAGACAACCGTGGGCTGCAAGGTTCACATTGAGACAACCATACCAGCAGTTAACACGAAATGAAGACTACTTGCAAACTGACCCCGGAGAGACCCAAAGAACCCTAATGGAAGGCGAGTGGTGATGACCCAAGGCCCCAGACAGACGTACAGATGAACATAAACGACAATCGAAAGATGACACATAAGGACGAAATGTGAAGAGTAATGACGTAAGGGACTTGTAAGAAGAATCGATGTTGATATATAAAGAAACGTAACCATGAAGTGAGATGAAATATGCAACTAACTAACGCCTGTAAATAGGCTTGTAACGCAAGAAGCTAAGACGACAGTACAGCTTGCAATGCTTAATAGAAGAATAGACCGGCAAGCGCCAACTATATACAATTATATGTCTACCTCAAGTGCGACTCCATTTTACGAAAGCAGAATTAAGCCCAGGATGGTAGGGCCTAACAGGCCAGGATTCATGTACCAGCACAAAGTCGGACGAAAGAGCGGAATCGAAACTTAGCAAGAAGCAGCTCATGGCTAGGAATTCGAGGTCAACTCCAGGAAGGGAGGAGAGCGGCATCTTCGAAGAAACGAAACTTAAGAGCATAGCAGCCAGTCAGTGAAGGTCGAGATAAGGAGGCCCAGGCAGGTGGCGAGGCCGAACAAAGAATCAAATACGCAAATAGATGGAAAATGAAGCAGATTCACGGTGAACAGACACGTGACCAGCCAAGCGCGAAGAGGTACCAACTTCTGATGTCACCCAGAACCCGAAGATGCCATAACTTTTCCTGATAAGAAGCTACAGTTTCGAGGCCATCCTCAGCCAAATAATTGACACATAGCCCTAAAGTACTGATTGATGGAAGGGAGGCAGGGTGAATCTTGGGGCACGCAGCATTTGGGTGTCCATTCTGCATGCTGCTAATTAAAGTGGAGATTTATGCCTAGGGGTGTAACCCACCCAATCACAACGGACCAAATAATCTAGGGTCCTATAGCTACTAGAACCAATGAGACGTCGTACTTGTAGTGACGTCTATCACGAGTGATGTAGAGGTGTAGACGCCCACCCGATAAGAGTTATCCAATCCTCACGCTCTGTTACCATATACAGATATATTACCTATACTTGAGTTACCTTTCCCAACCAATAGAATTGCATGATAAACTTTTAAGTTTACACGTCAATGATGACGAGAATGTACTATAACTATTACTGTTTGCATGAAGAATTTGGGAGTTGAAGTGAGACAGGCGATCGCAGCTCTGATGGTTTCCATTTGTTGCCCCGTTTTTTGTACTTGTCATTAAACGGACTTCCCTTTGCCAAACCACTGACTTGTCCTTATTGATTTGTGTTGGAGTAAGAGAATCCTGTACCCCATCCTCCTCAAGGTGCAGCTATCTCGTTTTAAGGTGCCGGAGGGCGAGCTCTGAATCTCATGGGCCCGCTCAGAGGTCGCTCCGCCCTCCAGTACAGTTCCATTAAGACTATGCGCTAGACATGCAATCCAATATTCATAATATTTAGTGTCCTCGCTCTTTAGAGGGAATCATGCTTGTGACAGTCCCAATCTCGTGGCTGGAGCTACAAGTGTAAAATACAGCCTCTCCACTCCGTGACCTTCAGTGCGGCTTGGATTAATAAGAAAGCTCGCGACTGGGCGCAAAATGCTTCATGAGGTCACGCCAGTTTTCGGCCAGAGTGATAAATCACTCATTCAGAACTTTACATGACCCCATGGAAAATGCGAGTTAGATCCGGCAATCCCTGGCATTTGCAAATTTAGCCCGGTCCTATGTTTTGCCCCTAGCCTACATTTGTTATTGCTGTGGTGTTACAGCTCAAAGCGGGCATGAAAGAAAATAAAATGCAATGCGGACAGATGAATACGCACCTGCAGCCTATTACTGCTGTGGTGTTACAGCTCAAAGCGGGCGTGAAGTAAAATCAAAGGCAATGCACACAGATGAATACTCACGAACAGCCTGTGTCCGTTCATCCAGGAGAAACTCTGGCTTCCGCAATTCGGGTTGGGCAGCTTGCACGGTGCCCAAAAGAGTATGTGGGCGTGGCAAAGTTTCACTAAATAAGCATGGGCATAAAGGAAGGTCTCTAAAAATGATTCGTGCTGCTATGGAATGCATTATGGGTGCCGTAGTGTGCGCATCCACACGAAGATGTAACCAGACTAAATAGGTGGTTCCCTGCATTGCAGATGCTAAGATGTGAAAAGCATACTGTAATCAACAGTAATTGCATGGACTCATGTAGAATTAGCAACCAAACAATTGATTAATTAATTAATTAAAAAATGACAACAACAAATAATTTTTCCGCAACACAAAATATTCCATGGAGGTCTAGATCGTCATGTGCATAGGGGTGCCCCCTCACCTGTGGGTTGCAAAGATATGGTGGTATATAAAACACAGTCAAGGGTGTAGAATGAACTCACTGGGATGAACTCCAGAAATTGGAGGGATCTTGTTCAATCATGTATATGACCTGAATCACGAGTGATTGCAATGAGTCCCAGAGGGGTCACACTCTCATGTCTCTCACTGTGTGTTACTCATCCTGTCTATCTCCCAGAGTTCCCCTAAGTGTTTTGATGGGCATGGCATGTGTGTTATCCAGTGACCAATTTATTACCCTCAATAGAAATATTGAGGCCCCGTCCGACTGTATCTAGGGAATGGATCCACCTTTGTTCCACACGATGTAGCATAGTGGACACATCACCACCTTGCGTCAGCATTCTGATGGTTTGAAGTACAAACCATCTGATATCTCTGTCGGTGTGTCACAATAGGCCATGCAGGAGGCAGAGGAATTGCACATTTTTATTTCTTGAAATGCTTCTTCACTGTCTCTTGACCAGCTAAACTCTTGTCCTTTTCCTGTGAGAAGATGTAGGGTAGTGCTTACAGAGGCATTGTCCTGCATATACCTTGTGCAATAGCTAGACATGCCCAGAAATGATCATACCGCAGATATTGACGTGGGCGTTAGTGTTTCCACAAGGGCTTGTACTTTCTCAGGATTAGGTTTTAGTCCGTCCTGTGAAAATATGTGTCCAAAGAATTTGAGTGTGGACTTGCTGAGCTCACATTTTGCCTCATTCAACATCAGGTTGGCTTCCTCTAGAGCCATGCACACTCGACATAGTGCATCTTCATGTGCTTCTTGCGTCACTCCAAATACTAATATGTCGTCGCTATAATTTAGACATTGTGGAATGTGTTTGATTAGCTGGTGTCATGGTGAAAAATCTGAGCTGCAGTAGACACTCTCCGAAACTGAGACGCTTGTAGCAAAATAGTCCCAGATGTGTGGAGAATGTAGTGATATATCTGGATTCAGGGTGTAATTCAAGCTGATGATAACCTTTGTTCAAGTCTAGTTTGGAGAATATGTTTGCCCTGTGTAGCAGATGCATCATGTTGGTCATTCTCAGGGCTACGTGTCTTTCTCTTTCAATTGCCACATTTCATGACCTCATATCCACACATATGTGAATATATCAATCATTCTCTTTCTTTAGAACAGGTACAAGGGGTGAGACCCAGGGTGTGGGTCCTGTTGCTTGTTCAATATTGTCTTGGGCAAGGAGCGATTGGAGTTCGTCCTCCACATGCTTTTGAAAATGTAGCAGGATTCCTCGGTAGTGCTGGGCCATCGGTTTGATGTCTGGGTTGTTGTGTAGTATGGTTTGTTTACCTTTGAGTCTTCCTAATCCTTAAATATTGTTGGGAACATGTTGGTTATCATGTCTTTTGAGCTTGTTGGGTACACTGTCATGATCTGAAACATTATGTGTATCAGGCCCATCTGAACGGGCGATTTAAAACTTAGAATGCTGCCACCTGGCACTTCCCCTTTGACCACATATATGGTCAGTTTTGCCATTTTATCCTTGTAAGTGCACGTGGCCTTGAAACATACCTTTGCATTACAGAGTTGTGTTTGTGTCATATGGATACATTTCGATGTCTGCTGGTTTCAGTGCTCTCTTGATTTCTAGTCCTTAATACGTGTCTTCATTAACCACATTTACTGTGGCACCTGTGTCGATTTAAAATTCTCTGGCTTTTCTTTTCACTTGCAATAATAACGCTGGGCTGTATTCAGTTGCTGTTTTATTCCCTGTAGCGTGTACGTACCCTCTCTTGCGATACCCGCTGGAGGACAATGAATCTCACCTTATGATGTGCTGACCTCTGTCTTTCATCCGTCTCGCATCTTCCGGCGTTCGTGTTCGGAGGGTGTCATCTCTTCTGTCTTGCTGTTGTCTGGCTCTACATGGGGATCCATGCCGTCTACACAATGAACGGTTTCGTCTGCTAGTAGATCATCTCCATTGTCTGTGTGGAGAGTATTCTCTCCTTCGACTTTGTCACATCTTATTCCTGGATCGTTGAAGATATTTGACGTTTTTGCAAACCGACTGGCAATGATTTTCACCTCAGCATCCGTCACAGGTGTGGCCAATGGCTGAACAGGGGCCCTCATGTGGGAAATTATATCCGCAGCAATAGCACTTCTTCTGATAACTGTTGAGAGTCTTTTGGGTTGGTCTTGCTTGACAGATAGACGCTGTTGGTGCACTTTGTGTGATCTTGATGTTACTCAGCGATTCTGTTTGCAGGGAGAGCACCATGTCAGCTCTGGCAAGTTGTCAATTTCATCCAGAGACCTGGTCTGCAATAACTTCTTGCGAAATTCAGCTCATTCACAGCCAGCAATGGTTTGAGACTTTAATGCTTCTTCAGTTGAGTAGTGTTCAAAATCACAATATTTAACTCTTTTGCACAAGTGCCTGATGAAATTATTTAAGGTTTCACCTTTCTCCTGGGTGGACGTGTGAACAATGTGGCGTTCATAGTCCACATTTCTTAGAGGGGCGAAGTAATTGTTCAATGCATCAATAATGCCTTGAAACATGTCAGTGGTGATATCTGGCATTTTAAACCCAATGGGGGTCATTCCGAGTACGGCGGTAGGGGGTTAACGGCACCGGTAAGGATGTCGGTGCCGTTAATCCCCTACCGCAGCATTCGGAGGTCCCTTAGTGGGTCCCACTAGGGCTGGCTGGTTTTACCAGCCGCCCTTAGCGGGACCTGTTAAGGGACCAACGGGCCCGCAATTAGCCCGTTATTAGCACCTTCCCCATTCCCATTGAGCCCTATGGGGGCTCGAATGGGAATGGGGAATGGTTTTCGAAATGGGGACTTACCGGGTCTGCATAGGCCGGAATGTCCCGGTAAGTCCCCATTCCGACACCACGGATCCGGACCCAAGTTTGGAGGCAGCCATGGCGCTATTTGCACCATGGCTACCTCCAAACTCAGAATGACCCCCAATGTCCCGCACAACTGGGCCTAAAGAGTGCATCAATATACCTCTGAGGCGACGTTCCTCCTGCACCCCAGTGGCGTTGAAATAAATATTTAGTTCTTTGAGACATCTGTCCCAGCGTGGTGCCAAGCTGCTGGTATCCATTATGTCAAAAGGCCGGACCGCCTGCAATTGCAAGTAATTGTGACTCCCTTCTTCCTTGGAGTGTGGTGATTTTACAGGGGAGGGTGGTGCCTGGCCCGAGGAGTGCTGACCCCCTCATTATCCCACATGGTGGACTTGGTGGGAAACGTATGGCTTGTGTGCTGTTAATTAAAGCAGAAATGAATTTTGTGCGCTGTTAATTAATGTAGACATTAAGGGGCCGATTCATGGAACAAACGTGCGCCGAAAATCGTTGCGCAAGCAGGCGCAAGCGCAAAGAAACAGGCGCACGCGCACGCGTGCGATTCATGGAAGTCCCTACGCGTGTTCACCTCGGGATGTGCGCCAAACCCGTGCATGGCGCACAAGTCACTGCAACATCCCGAAAGGCGTGCGCGACGCGCACAGTGAAAGCGCACAACCTCGGCGCATACACCAGAAAGTGGGCGGGACACGGGGCGTAACGCGCGGAATGGGGAACAACGCGCGAAAATAAGGGCGTAACTGGGGATGTACTGCAGGGAAACAGACGGAACGCCCACACGCACTCGAACCACACGTATTCATGGAATCGAATAGGGCAAAACCACGCACAGCCAAAGACACGCACAAGCTGAAACACGTCTGCCACACGAAGGCAGGCGGTAGAGTCCGAGCGCATCACAAAAGTGGCAACATACAGCAATTGGGCCTGTGCGAGCGGGGCACGTGTATTGCGGGGGTGCGCGGGAAGCAACACACGCGATCGAGCTGGGTACGTGTATTTCGGGGGCGCGCGGGAAGTGACACACGCGATTGAGCGGGGTACGTGTATTTCGGGGGTGCGCGGGAAGTTACACACGCGATTGAGCGGGGTACGTGTATATCGGGGGTGTGCGGGAAGTTAAATACGCGATTGAGCGGGGTATGTGTATTTCGGAGGTGCGCGGGAAGTTACACACGCGATTGAGCGAGGTACGTGTATTTCGGGGGTCGGCGGGAAGTTACACACGCGATTGAGCGGGGTACGTGTATTTCGGGGGTGCGCGGGAAGTTACACACGCGATTGAGCGGGGTACGTGTATTTCGGGGGTGCACGGGTAGTTACACATGCGATTGAGCGGGGTACGTGTATTTCGGGGGTGCGCGGGAAGTTACACACGCGATTGAGCGGGGTACGTGTATTTCTGGGGTGCGTGGGAAGTCACACACGCAATCTCATCAGGGTACGTGTATTTCAGGGTGCGGGGGAAGTATCCCACGCAACATCAGCAGGGTACGTGTATTCCAGGGGTGCGGCGGGAAGTTCCACACGCAATTCCATCAGGGTACGTGTATTACAGGGGTGCGCGGGAAGTTCCACATGCAATATCATCAGGGTACGTGTATTACAGGGGTGCGCGGGGAGCAGCACACGTGAATTGCACGTGTGGGTCCTCCCAGGTGTTCCCTCTACACCCTCCACGGCCCCTGCAGGTGGCTCACACCACAGGGGCCTACCCAGCACATGTCATGCAGGCACCCCATCCACCATGGCCATGCCCACCAGCCAACCCATATGTCAACTTGCACTACTGCCCACCAACGCATGTCCCCCTGCACCCCCAGCCACCAGGGGCACCCTCCACCAGGCCCCCACCCATGTCTCCCACCACCCCCACCCCCCCAGTCACCAGGGGCAGCCTCCACCAGGCCCCCACCCATGTCTCCCACCACCCCCACCCCCCAGCAGTGCAGGGGCAGCCTCCACCAGGCCCCCACCCATGTCTCCCACCACCCCCACCCCCCAGCAGTGCAGGGGCAGCCTCCACCAGGCCCCCACCCATGTCTCACACCACCCCCACCCCCCAGCAGTGCAGGGGCAGCCTCCACCAGGCCCCCACCCATGTCTCCCACCACCCCCACCCCCAGCAGTGCAGGGGCAGCCTCCACCAGGCCCCCACCCATGTCTCCCACCACCCCCACCCCCCCAGTCACCAGGGGCCGCCTCCACCAGGCCCCCACCCATGTCTCCCACCACCCCCACCACCCCAGTCACCAGGGGCAGCCTCCACCAGGCCCCCACCCATGTCCCCCACCACCCCCACCCCCCGGCAGTGCAGGGGCACCCACCACCAGGCCCCCACCCATGTCTCCCACCACCCCCACCCCCCAGCAGTGCAGGGGCAGCCTCCACCAGGCCCCCACCCATGTCTCCCACCACCCCCACCCGCCAGCCACAAGGGGCAGCCTCCACCAGGCCCCCACACATGTCTCCCACCACCCCCACCCCCCAGCAGTGCAGGGGCAGCCTCCACCAGGCCCCCACCCATATCTACCAACACCCCCATCCCCCAGCCACCAGGGGCAGCCTCCACCAGGCCCCCACTCATGTCTCCCACCACCCCCACCCCCCAGTCACCAGGGGCACCTGCCAGCAGGCCCCCACCCATGTCCAACTCATGTTCCCCACCACCCCCACCCCCCAGCACTGTGGGGCAACTGCCAGCAGGCCCCCACCCATGTCCAACTAATGTTCCCCACCAACCCCACCCCCAGCCACCAGGGGCAGCCTCAACCAGGCCCCCACCCATGTCTCCCACCACCCCCACCCCCCCCCAGCAGTGCAGGGGCAGCCACCACCAGGCCCCCACCCATGTCTCCCACCACCCCCACCCCCCAGCAGTGCAGGGGCAGCCTCCACCAGGCCCCCACCCATGTCTCACACCACCCCCACCCCCCAGCAGTGCAGGGAAAGCCTCCACCAGGCCCCCACCAATGTCTCACACCACCCCCACCCCCCAGCCACCAGGGGCAGCCTCCACCAGGCCCCCACCCATGTCTCCCACCACCCCCACCCCCCCAGTCACCAGGGGCAGCCTCCACCAGGCCCCCACCCATGTCTCCCACCACCCACAACCCCCAATCACCAGGGGCAGCCTCCCCCGGGCCCCCACCCATGTCTCCCACCACCCCCACCCCCCTAGTCACCAGGGGCAGCCTCCACCAGGCCCCCAGCCATGTCTCCCACCACCCCCACCCCCCTAGTCACCAGGGGCAGCCTCCACCAGGCCCCACCCATGTCTCCCACCACCCCCACCCCCCAGTCACCAGGGGCACCTGCCAGCAGGCCCCCACCCATATCCAACTCATGTTCCCCACCACCCCCACCCCCCAGCACTGTGGGGCACCTGCCAGCAGGCCCCCACCCATGTCCAACTCATGTTCCCCACCACCCCACCCTCCAGTCACCAGGGGCAGCCTCCACCAGGCCCCCACCCATGTCTCCCACCACCCCCGCCCCCCCAGTCACCAGGGGCAGCCTCCACCAGGCCCCCACCCATGTCTCCCACCAGCCCCACCCCCCAGCAGTGCAGGGGCACCCACCACCAGGCCCCCACCCATGTCTCCCACCACCCCCACCCCCCAGCAGTGCAGGGGCAGCCTCCACCAGGCCCCCACCCATGTCTCCCACCACCCCCACCCCCCAGTCACCAGGGGCACCTGCCAGCAAGCCCCCACCCATGTCCAACTCCTGTTCCCCACCACCCCCACCCCCCAGCACTGTGGGGCACCTGCCAGCAGGCCCCCACCCATGTCCAACTCATGTTCCCCACCACCCCCACCCCCCAGCCACCAGGGGCAGCCTCCACCAGGCCCCCACCCATGTCTCCCACCACCCCCACCCCCCAGCAGTGCAGGGGCAGCCTCCACCAGGCCCCCACCCATGTCTCACACTACCCCCACCCCCCAGCAGTGCAGGGGCAGCCTCCACCAGGCCCCCACCCATGTCTCCCACCACTCCAACCCCCCCAATCAGCATGGGCAGCCTCCACCAGGCCCCCACCCATGTCTCCCACCACCCCCACCCCCCAGCAGTGCAGGGGCACCCACCACCAGGCCCCCACCCATGTCTCCCACCACCCCCACCCCCCAGCAGTGCAGGGGCAGCCTCCACCAGGCCCCCACCCATGTCTCCCACCACCCCCACCCCCCAGTCACCAGGGGCACCTGCCAGCAGGCCCCCACCCATGTCCAACTCATGTTCCCCACCACCCCCACCCCCCAGCACTGTGGGGCACCTGCCAGCAGGCCCCCACCCATGTCCAATTCATGTTCCCCACCACCCCCACCCCCCAGACACTAGGGGCAGCCTCCACCAGGCCTCCACCCATGTCTCCCACCACCCCCACCCCCCCAGTCACCAGGGGCAGCCTTCACCAGGCCCCCACCCATGTCTCCCACCATCCCCACCCCCCAGCAGTTCCGGGGGCAGCCTCAAACAGGCCCCCACCCATGTCTCACACAACCCCCACCCCCCAGCAGTGCAGGGGCAGCCTCCACCAGGCCCCCACCCATGTCTCCCACCACCCCCACCCCCCAGTCACCAGGGGCAGCCTCCACCAGGCCCCCACCCATGTCTCCCACCACCCCCAACCCCCCAGCAGTGCAGGGGCAGCCACCACCAGCCCCCCCCCATGTCTCCCACCACCCCCACCCCCCAGCAGTGCAGGGGCAGCCTCCACCAGGCCCCCACCCATGTCTCACACCAACCCCACCCCCCAGCAGTGCAGGGGCAGCCTCCACCAGGCCCCCACCCATGTCTCACACCACCCCCACCCCCCAGCCACCAGGGGCAGCCTCCACCAGGCCCCCACTCATGTCTTCCACACCCCCACCCCCCAGTCACCAGGGGCACCTGCCAGCAGGCCCCCACCCATGTCCAACTCATGTTCCCCACCACCCCCACCCCCCAGCACTGTGGGGCACCTGCCAGCAGGCCCCCACCCATGTCCAACTCATGTTCCCCACCACCCCCAGCCACCTTGGGCAGCCTCCACCAGGCCCCCACCCAAGTCTCCCACCACCCCCACCCTCCCAGCAGTGCAGGGGCAGCCACCACCAGGCCCCCACCCATGTCTCCCACCACCCCCACCCCCCAGCAGTGCAGGGGCAGCCTCCACCAGGCCCCCACCCATGTCTCACACCACCCCCACCCCCCAGCAGTGCAGGGGCAGCTTCCACCAGGCCCCCACCCATGTCTCACACCACCCCCACCCCCCAGCCACCAGGGGCAGCCTCCACCAGGCCCCCACCCATGTCTCCCACCACCCCCACCCCTCCAGTCACCAGGGGCAGCCTCCACCAGGCCCCCACCCATGTCTCCCACCACCCCCACCCCCCAGTCACCAGGGGCAGCCTCCACCAGGCCCCCACCCATGTCTCCCACCACCCCCACCCCCCCAGTCACCAGGGGAAGCCTCCACCAAGCCCCCACCCATGTCTCCCACCACCCCCACCCCCCCAGTCACCAGGGGCAGCCTCCACCAGGCCCCCACCCATGTCTCCCACCACCCCCACCCCCCAGCCACCAGGGGCAGCCTCCACCAGGCCCCCACCCATGTCTCCCAGCACCCCCACCCCCCAGCAGTGCAGGGGCACCCACCACCAGGCCCCCACCCATGTCTCCCACCACCCCCACCACCCAGCCACCAGGGGCAGCCTCCACCAGGCCCCCACCCATGTCTCCCAGCACCCCCACCCCCCAGCACTGTGGGGCACCTGCCAGCAGGCCCCCACCCATGTGCAACTCATTTACCCATGCACCCCCACCCCCAGCACTGTGGGGCACCTGCCAGCAGGCCCCCACCCATGTCCAACTCATGTTCCCCACCACCCCCATCCCCCAGCCACCAGGGGCACCCACCACCAGGCCCCCACCCATGTCTCACACCACCCCCACCCCCCAGCCACCAGGGGCAGCCTCCACCAGGCCCCCACCCATGTCTCCCACCACCCCCACACCCCAGCAGTGCAGGGTCAGCCTCCACCAGGCCCCCACCCATGTCTCACACCACCCCCACCCCCCAGCAGTGCAGGGGCAGCCTCCACCAGGCCCCCACCCATGTCTCCCACCACCCCCACCCCCCAGCCACCAGGGGCAGCCTCCACCAGGCCCCCACCCATGTCTCCCACCACCCCCACCCCCCCCAGCAGTGCAGGGGGAGCCACCACCAGGCCCCCCCCCATGTCTCCCACCACCCCCACCCCCCAGCAGTGCAGGGGCAGCCTCCACCAGGCCCCCACCCATGTCTCACACCACCCCCCCCAGCAGTGCAGGGGCAGCCTCCACCAGGCCCCCACCCATGTCTCACACCACCCCCACCCCCCAGCCACCAGGGGCAGCCTCCACCAGGCCCCCACTCATGTCTCCCACCACCCCCACCCCCCAGTCACCAGGGGCACCTGCCAGCAGGCCCCCACCCATGTCCAACTCATGTTCCCCACCACCCCCACCCCCCAGCACTGTGGGGCACCTGCCAGCAGGCCCCCACCCATGTCCAACTCATGTTCCCCACCACCCCCACCCCCCAGTCACCAGGGGCAGCCTCCACCAGGCCCCCACCCATGTCTCCCACCACCCCCAACCCCCAATCACCAGGGGCAGCCTCCCTCGGTCCCCCACCCATGTCTCACACCACCCCCACCCCCCCAGTCACCAGGGGCAGCCTCCACCAGGTCCCCACCCATGTCTCCCACCACACCCACCCCCCAGTCACCAGGGGCACCTGCCAGCAGGCCCCCACCCATGTCCAACTCATGTTCCCCACCACCCCACCCCCTAGCACTGTGGGGCACCTGCCAGCAGGCCCCCACCCATGTCCAACTCATGTTCCCCACCACCCCCACCCCCCAGCACTGTGGGGCACCTGCCAGCAGGCCCCCACCCATGTCCAACTCATGTTCCCCACCACCCCCACCCCCCAGTCACCAGGGGCAGCCTTCACCAGGCCCCCACCCATGTCTCCCACCACTCCCACCCCCCCAGTCACCAGGGGCAGCCTCCACCAGGCCCCCACCCCCCAGCAGTGCAGGGGCACCCACCACCAGGCCCCCACCCATGTCTCCCACCACCCCCACCCCCCAGTCACCAGGGGCACCTGCCAGCAGGCCCCCACCCATGTCCAACTCATGTTCCCCACCACCCCCACCCCCCCAGCACTGTGGGGCACCTGCCAGCAGGCTCCCACCCATGTCCAACTCATGTTCCCCACCACCCCCACCCCCCAGCCACCAGGGGCAGCCTCCACCAGGCCCCCACCCATTTCTCCCACCACCCCCACCCCCCAGCAGTGCAGGGGCAGCCTCCACCAGGCCCCCACCCATGTCTCACACTACCCCCACCCCCCAGCAGTGCAGGGGCAGCCTCCACCAGGCCCCCTCCCATGTCTCCCACCACCCCCACCCCCCAGCCACCAGGGGCAGCCTCCACCAGGCCCCCACCCATGTCTCCCACCACCCCCACCCCCCAGCAGTGCAGGGGCAGCCACCACCAGGCCCCCACCCATGTCTCTCACCATCCCCACCCCCCAGCAGTGCAGGGGCAGCCTCCACCAGGCCCCCACCCATGTCTCACACCACCCCCACCCCCCAGCAGTGCAGGGGCAGCCTCCACCAGGCCCTCACCCATGTCTCACACCACCCCCAGCCACCAGGGGCAGCCTCCACCAGGCCCCCACTCATGTCTCCCACCACCCCCACCCCCCAGTCACCAGGGGCACCTGCCAGCAGGCCCCACCCATGTCCAACTCATGTTCCCCACCACCCCCACCCCCCAGCACTGTGGGGCACCTGCCAGCAGGCCCCCACCCATGTCCAACTCATGTTCCCCACCACCCCCACCCCCCAGCCACCAGGGGCAGCCTCCACCAGGCCCCCACCCATGTCTCCCACCACCCCCACCCCCCCAGTCACCAGGGGCAGCCTCCACCAGGCCCCCACCCATGTCTCCCACCACCCCCAACCCCCAGCAGTGCAGGGGCAGCCTCCACCAGGCCCCTACCCATGTCTCACACCACCCCCACCCCCCAGCAGTGCAGGGGCAGCCTCCACCAGGCCCCCACCCATGTCTCCCACCACCCCTACCCCCCAGCCACCAGGGGCAGCCTCCACCAGGACCCCACCCATGTCTCCCACCACCCCCACCCCCCCAGCAGTGCAGGGGCAGCCACCACCAGGCCCCCCCATTTCTCCCACCACCCCACCCATCAGCAGTGCAGGGGCAGCCTCCACCAGGCCCCCACCCATGTCTCACACCGCCCCCACCCCCCAGCAGTGCAGGGGCAGCCTCCACCAGGCCCCCACCCATGTCTCACACCACCCCCACCCCCCAGCCACCAGGGGCAGCCTCCACCAGGCCCCCACTCATGTCTCCCACCACCCCCACCCCCCAGTCACCAGGGGCACCTGCCAGCAGGCCCCCACCCATGTCCAACTCATGTTCCCCACCACCCCCACCCCCCAGCCACCTTGGGCAGCCTCCACCAGGCCCCCACCCAAGTCTCCCACCACCCCCACCCCCCCAGCAGTGCAGGGGCAGCCACCACCAGGCCCCCACCCATGTCTCCCACCACCCCCACCCCCCAGCAGTGCAGGGGCAGCCTCCACCAGGCCCCCACCCATGTCTCACACCACCCCCACCCCCCAGCAGTGCAGGGGCAGCTTCCACCAGGCCCCCACCCATGTCTCACACCACCCCCAGCCACCAGGGGCAGCCTCCACCAGGCCCCCACCCATGTCTCCCACCACCCCCACCCCCCCAGTCACTAGGGGCAGCCTCCACCAGGCCCCCACCCATGTCTCCCACCACCCCCACCCCCCCAGTCACCAGGGGCAGCCTCCACCAGGCCCCCACCCATGTCTCCCACCACCCCCACCCCCCCAGTCACCAGGGGCAGCCTCCACCAGGCCCCCACCCATGTCTCCCACCACCCCCACCCCCCCAGTCACCAGGGGCAGCCTCCACCAGGCCCCCACCCATGTCTCCCACCACCCCCACCCCCCAGCCACCAGGGGCAGCCTCCACCAGGCCCCCACCCATGTCTCCCAGCACCCCCACCCCCCAGCAGTGCAGGGGCACCCACCACCAGGCCCCCACCCATGTCTCCCACCACCCCCACCCCCCAGCCACCAGGGGCAGCCTCCACCAGGCCCCCACCCATGTCTCCCAGCACCCCCACCCCCCAGCACTGTGGGGCACCTGCCAGCAGGCCCCCACCCATGTGCAACTCATGTACCCCTGCACCCCCACCCCCCAGCACTGTGGGGCACCTGCCAGCAGGCCCCCACCCATGTCCAACTCATGTTCCCCACCACCCCGTTCCCCCAGCCACCAGGGGCACCCACCACCAGGCCCCCACCCATGTCTCACACCACCCCCACCCCCCAGCCACCAGGGGCAGCCTCCACCAGGCCCCACCCATGTCTCCCACCACCCCCACCCCCAGCAGTGCAGGGGCACCCACCACCAGGCCCCCACCCATGTCTCCCACCACCCCCACCCCCCAGCCACCAGGGGCAGGCTCCACCAGGCCCCCACCCATGTCTACCATCACCCCCACCCCCCAGCAGTGCAGGGGCACCGACCACCAGGCCCCCACCCATGTGCAACTCATGTACCCCTGCACCCCCACCCCCCAGCACTGTGGGGCACCTGCCAGCAGGCCCCCACCCATGTCCAACTCATGTTCCCCACCACCCCCACCCCCCAGCACTGTGGGGCACCTGCCAGCAGGCCCCCACTCATGTCCAACTCATGTACCCCTGCACCCCCACCCCCCCAGCACTGTGGGGCACCTGCCACCAGGCCCCCACCCATGTCTCCCACCACCCCAACCCCCCAGCAGTGCAGGGGCACCCTCCACCAGGCCCTCGCCCATGTCCCATCCATGCCCCCCTGCACCTGGGTCCCACCAATACCCAATCATGTCCGTAATGGCAATCCTCCCCTGCCAAAAGGCCCAACCAACTATCACATCCACCCACATATCAAAGGCAATTACATGTTACACACCCAATGTAAATAATGCAAATGAACACATGTCTGTCACACACAATGGCTGCAAGTGAATGTTAAAACACCCAACATGACATGCATGAAAGCAATGAGATGATACGAGACATTGAAGGATGAAAATATAATATAAATGTATTTGAAATCAACTTGAATGGAAATGAAATGAGAAAAACCACAAAGCAAAACAACCAAAAGAAGATGAATGTCCATGAAAAAAATCAAAAACACAAAGCACAATCAAAATAAATGGTGTCCAAAGTCACAGTCCGAAAAGAAATCCAAGGGTAAATGATAAACAAAAACCATTGCTCCATGGCGATGAAAAAACTCCATAAAAAAGAAAAATCCATTGAAGAACTACTTACAAGATAATCCCGGGTCCATGAGCCCAACCAAATGAAACCTAACTATGACAACTAACTAAAAACTGAACTACATACAAAAACGTGGCGCATTGTCCAATCGCAACCAAATAAAAAAAAGAATAAAGGAAACCTAACACTAACTATATAACTATATACAAAGGCGGTGGGCAAGTCCAGCGGCTCACTTTGTGGGGTTCTGGGCCAGTGCATCATCGAACTCCTGTCGATGTCCCGGAGGCGGTCCTGTTCCATGGCCCCGAGGGTCCGCAGGGACGACGCCGTCTCCTTCTCCAACCCCCTGCGGATTGCCTCGAGGCACTCGGCCCGCCTCAGGGCCCTCCGCATGGAGTTCTCCGCCCTGACCATTGTGAGACGCGCCTCTTCCGCCCGCCGCCGCTCCGCACCTATCTGCTGGCCCAACCGCTGCCACACAGAAGACACACCCCGTCCTGGGTCCACCTGCCCTCCGGCCGATGCCTGCCCCATCGATGTTGAAGGCCCCGAGCCTTCATGGCTCCCACCACGTTGCTGCTGCTGCTGTGCCTCTGCCCGTGCACTGCCTCCTGCTGCCTGCACATCCTCCGCCGGCTGGGGTGCAGTTGTTGATGTGGCCACCCCTGCTGGACGTCCGACTCCCGACTGTGGCAGGGATGCCTCCTCCACCAGCCTGGCTGCACCGTCAGAGGCAGCTCCACAGGGCACCCAGGTGACTGATGGGTGGGAAGATGGCACAGAGGACGACTGGCACGTAGGGGGTCCAGTTGAGGAGGGGGTCGGAGCAAGCCCCATCAGACGGAGGAATCCGGCCTGGGTGACCTGTCCCAGCAGGCTGACGTGGTCAACGAGCCATTCGAGATGACGTGCAGTCTCTTCATGAAAAGACTGCAGGTGACCTCGCATGGCCCGTTGACGCAACGCCACACCAGCCAGGACAGGCTCAACCCGGACCTGGATAGCCACGTCCACAGGCAGAGGAAGGCCAGTTGACGGGAGCTCATCCCCTGCCTGAAAACGGGTCTGGATGTAGGCATCCCTGCTGGTGCAAGATGATGCAGGGACAGGATCAGGGACAGGATTGCACACAGGCACCTCCGCGGCGGCCTGTGCTGCCTCCTGTCCCTGGTCCTGCACTGCACCACTAGCACCAGTGGGATACCCACCTCCAGACCCCGTCTCTGGTGCTTGCACGGCCTCCTCCTCCACCAAACCCCCCACCAACCTGGATGACTCCGTGCCATCTTCCCCTGTTGGGCCCTGTGGGGTCCCAGCTGCCTCTTCTGCTGCCGAGGAGTCCAACTCCAACCTCCGCCTCTTGGACCTCCCCCCGGCAGCTGCGGCCTGGGACGCGGCACCGGACTCCTCACTCCCCGACGAGATGACAACCTGGGAGGGGAGCCGGGCCTTGCGTCTCCGGCTGGCGGTGGGATCCCTGCCACTGTGCTCCACAGCACCTTCTCCGCCCTCTTCATCAGTTGACGCTGCAGACAGGGAGAAACAAAACACAGGCATCAGGGCACTGTACAATGGACACATACACACATGACAGTTGTACATGAGTGGCATTGGCAAACCTCAGACATGTCATCACAATCCCCAACACACATGTCATTACAACTCGCACACATTAGCCATACCACAGCCATATCGCAACTGCCACCACCATCCATACACATACAACAGCATGAACAGCCAAAGGTGAGCCAGACATCACATGCAACACAGGAAGTGCACCACACATGTACACACACCACCACACTTGCATGCATGTGTACACCTCTGCCAAGTGTCGCACTGTTCAGACGGGCATCCATGTCACATCTGCCAATCAGGCTTCCACATACCGCTGTCACATGCATCCATGTTGCATCACTGTTGCACCCTTGTCAAATACACACACATGCACATGTACACAGTGCTGATACATGCAGCCGAAAACAACATACATGCGTGACATCACGGACATGTCTACTTACATACACATTCATCCAAACATGTGTGCCCACACAACTGCATTTGGCATGCAAGCCTACACACACAAGCACCATCCATGTCTCACACATTACAGCCCTCGCATGTGTCAGCCCCACGGCCCTGTACACCCCCACCCATACTTAACCCCATACAAACAGATGTGCAACCTGCACACTACTGAATAATCACCACACGCACTGCTCACAAGCAAGATGCATGTACACTCACCGCTCGACTCCAGACGGGTCTGCTTCTCAAGGACCTGGACGTGGAGCGCTGGGGATATGCGTTCCAGGACCCTCACCTGTTCTTCCGACAAGTGGCCCCGGCGCCCCTTGGCATCCGCTGCCTTCAAGAGGCGCCGGGCCTTGTTCAGGGTCCTGGACCTGAAGTCCTCCCAGCGCTTCCTGACATGTTGTAAGTCGCGGAGTGCCACCCCCTCCGCGTTGATGGCAGTCACGATGTCAGTCCAGATCCGAGTCCGTCCTTCCTTGTCGGCGCGGGAACTTCCGAAGAGGGCATCATACTGCCCCAGGACTTGCTCCACCAGGACACCAACTTCGGTGGCACTGAAGCTGGTGCCCCTCTGCCTCTCTGGCCGGGGGTTGTCAGTGGTCACAGATGGTGTTTGCCCCGACATGACAACCCCAGAGGCAGGAGTGGGTGGGCAACTGGGTCCTGGGGCTGGGCTGTGGAGCGATGGAATCCCAGTCGGGAGTCTTCGGTTCCAGCAGGGGTGGTCACAGCAACAGCACCCCTGGCTGATGTGCAGGCAGCAAATGGCAGTGCACGTGGGCAGCAGGCAGTCAGGCAGCAGCAGATGGCAGGAGGGAGCGTGCTCGGGGCTCTGGGGGGCAGTAGTTCGGCCTTCTGGGCAGGGGCGTGGTCTTCCGTGTGCTTACGCGTGGCCAGCTTGATACGGAGTGATGTGGCACGTGAAAAATCTGCACCTCAGCGTGTAATTCGAGGAAAGGCCCTTAGCGCGTAAGCGCGTCTGCACGCCTACGCATTTTCATTGGACAGAAGGCCCCTCAAGCGCAAGCGCCCCTGTGACGTGACGCGTACAGACGTGCATGGGCATTTCAGCGTGCGTGAAAAACTGCACGTCCGCGTGTAATACGAGGAAAGGGCCATGCGCGTAAGCACGCGTGGAAACTGCACATCCGCGTGTAATACGAGGAAAGGGCCCATGCGCGTAAGTGACGTGACGCGCGAGTGCGTTTCCCTCAGCACGGGTTAAAGGTGAGCAGGCCCAGCAGTTCGCTGTACGTGCCTTTCGTGGAGACCGACGTGTGTTGCTGCTTCCTGTTGTTTTGCGCGCCATCACAACTTCACAGCTATCAAGGACGTATCTCTTCTTTTGGCGGGGGTATTGGCTACGCGTGTTTTTCTGCATCGCGCTAGTCAGACGGTGAGTCGCACACGCTCTTTTTCCCACTGCGGGTGCCCCTGTGTATCGCACCCATTTTCGATGTCATAGTAGCCTGCGTGTCCCACGTGTACGCGTTATTCGTGTTACTGGGTGCCACCGCGTACTGCGGGAGGTTGAATCCACGCACGTAGGCTGCAGGGTTGTGTGCACGGTTTTACTGCAGTTTTGGGGTGCCTGACCGTTGCGTGACCCGTCACCACATCACCGGGGTCACATACAGCCTTGCAGGTGCAGGGGGGCTGTTAACATCTTGCTTCCCACCCCCTTCACCCCAATTGCCCAGGTCAATTGTGGTGTACACCTCCCATTGGCACCACTCCATCTGTGCCAGCACTACTACATCTGTGCCATGGTTGGGAGGCCACCAAAGGTGAGGGGCGCCTCAGCTGGGCGTACTCCTCGTGGCGGGCGTGGTCGGGGACGTGGCCGTGGTGACCAGGGAGTAGGGGGACTCCAGGGTGTCCAGGGCAGCCACAGAGGGGGAAGAGGCAGGGGTGCGCCACTTGAGCACAATGTTGTGCCATGTGTCGGTGCAGCCATGCCACCACCCCCTGTGGTTCCGGGGGATGCAGCTTCTGCATCTGGCACTGGCACCCATATGACCCGGCAGTCCGTTCCATCGACTGCCACGGGCCCATGGGTAGTGGTAGCTGCAGGTGCAGCTGTGGACACCGCCACCCAGGCTCAGGGTCTGCCAGCGCAGGCTGCGTTGGCACTTGAAGAGCCCTTGGTAGATCTCCAACAGGCCAGGGGGGAAACCATAGGGGCAGGCCGGGCTGCTCAGACCAAGACACGTGTCCCTGGGGCAGTCATGTCATCTGCTGCTCCGAACAGCCGGGTGTTGGCAAGTGCAGGGGCAGATGCACCCAACAGCACCCCGGTTGTGAGTCTGCCAACCAGGACCGTTGCGGCCAACGACCCTGCCACAGCTGATGTTGCTGCGCAGGGTCCATTAGTGGGCTCCCAGCTGCCACTGACACAAGTCAGGCCTCTGGTCATCCCTCCACCTGCCACTCCCTTGGCTCAATCCACCGAACCCACTGGCCATACTGGTCAGGGCGGCATTAGCCAGCCAGGGTCTGCGCCACAGTCCAAGAGGAGGAAGGTTGCACCTGCAGCACAGGCTGGGACCCCACACACAGCCACGACCTCCTGCACGTCGAGGAAGAAGCCTTTCTATAAGCAGGAACTGGACTTCCTCGTGGACTACGTGCGGGGCCACAGCCGTGACATGCTAGTGGGTGCCAATAGTCAGACCACGGCTGCCCAACGTGACACCCACTGGAAGCATGTTGCGGAACATGTCAGTTCATTCGGCCATGAGGTGCGCAAGGCGCAGGAGTGCAAAAAGCGTTGGAATGACATCAAGCGCAGCACTAAGGCCAAGCGTGCCTCAAATTACAACTTGACTCTGGTGAGTGGCGGTGGGCCTGCACCAGAGGAGGAAGAACTCACTCCGCATGAGGCTCTCGTTGCGGAGTTCATACCACCTGAATTGGTCGAAGGAGTGGGAGAGAAGCTGGACTTTGATGCCCAGTCCAGTGAGTGTTGATGCGTGTTTGTTGAGGACGTGTGTGTTTCACTTGTGGGATGTGTTGTGCATGATTGTTGCTACATGTGATGTGTACATGGTTCTGATGTGTAAGTAATGCAATGCTACCGTCATGCATGTCTCCTCTGCCTGCATGCGGGACTCCATGTAGGCATGCTCCCTTGCCCCTCCTCCGCCACTCTGCACCCCAGTTCCACCTTTGCACTGGTCTGCTTCAATCTTGCCAATGTGTACTTTCTTGTTCATGTGTCCTGTGTAGATGATAACTTCCAGCGTAGAATCTGCCAGACATATGCCGTGTGGTACAGCCTTAGTACTCGATGCAGGGTATCTCACTTGTACTGTGCATGGGTCAGATGTCCCGCAGGGACATGAGTGCCCATTCATGCTCCATGTGCATTGCACGCATGCCCCTATGTGTCCTTGACTGGATGATCACTGTAATATAAATCCTTGGTTACATACATTGCCTGCCATCTCATCAGCCTTCCCATGTCAACTGTGGCTCAGTCCTGCATTGCACACATGTTTAGGCTCTGACAATCTGTGTGGCTCACAGGCCTCAGCCTGTTCAATGGCCAATGACTCTGTCCAACTCTTGTTGTGTCTTCTTCACACGTGGGCGGCCTCCGGAGTTTTCATCATGTGTCCTGCCCACTGTCCCAGCATCATTTGCAGTGTTGTAATTTGAATCACATTAAGCTGTTGATGCCAGTCAACACTGCCTGTCAATACACAGGTGTATGGTCAGCCTTTTGATACCATGCTAGGCATCCCTGCTTTGGTACTGGGGTGGAGGGGTGCTTGGCTTCTAGACATGGTACACATTGAATGCACAATGCACGTGATGTCTGAATTTGACATTGCACTGCCTTCACATTTCCTGGCACACACCATGTAGTGCTTGTACATGTAGGTAGTGAGTGGCGTACACATTTTCTGCACTGCATAGACCCACTTCCATGGAAACTGCCATCTTTCAACAGGTCTGATCACAGAAGCTATTCAAAGTATACCCAGCATGCATGCCAGGTCATATGTTGTGTGTCACATGTCTGCCGGATGCCTTTGCTGTCGGTGTGTGTGTGTGTGTCGTGTGCTTCTGACAAGTGCATTGACCTTTTTCTCTCTATTTTTCAGGTGATGACGCAATGGAGGCAGAGGATGGTGTTTTCATGCCAGACACAGGGTTGGTAACGCCACATCAACCCGGCACTAGTGGGGGTCGTGGGGTGGTAGGCCACGAAAACCCCCAAGTGCTGCAGTCCATCTTGTCTCTGGCTGCCTATGAGTCCAGCCTTGATGACGACTCTGACGTCCATGTTGAGTTGGATGAGCATCAAGTCCATGTGTCAGGGGTGAGTGATTCTGATGTGGACACTCCTCTGTCTGCGACACCTGCACTGAGGGATCAGACAGTCTTGGTTCCTCCGCCCGTGGTGGATCGGGATGCAGGGTCACCCTCCACACCAGTCACTGATGTGCCTGGGACATCACGTCGATGGGGGCATGTAGTCGTGCAGCCACGGGCGGTGCCAACACAGCGAGGACCCCCGGTCCTTGGGTCCCGCAGGAGTCAAGCCCGGCAACGCGGTCGCCACGCGCAACCGCTGTATACTGAGTGGGAGCAAGACATGACTGCCAATTCCGAACGGCAGGGGGCAGCAATGGAGAACATCGCTGAGAGCATGGAGCGTGTGGCCCAATCTGTGCTCCCCACTGCTAGGCAGGTGCTTCTCCAGCAGCAGGCGGCACGGTCCACGGCCCGCTCGCTCAGGCTGGGCATGGCGGCCTCAGACAGGGCACGCCAGGCTGAAATGTCGTCTCTGCGTCAAGCAACTGCTGCTCACGCAGAGGCGCACATGGATGCCCTGAGGGAGGAGTATGCTTCCCTCAGATCCACTCTGGGTGTCCTTATGATGTCCCAGAGGCAGCAGGCAGAGGAGAGGTTTGCACAGCTTGAGCGTACCATCTCGGCTGAGCTACAGGCTTGCCGGGAGGTGCAGCGGTTGTCCAGCCAGGCCTTGCAGGAGGAACTCCGTGTTACACGTGCTACCTTGCAAGAGGAAGCAAATGTATCACGGGAGGTTCTGCATGCAGACCTACGTCACATCGCCACACAGAACCAGGCTCACCCGTCTGGCAGACTTGCTGCCGATGAGGGGCAAGCTGCGGCTAGGCATGGCCAGGCTACTGTGCCACGTCCTCCTTTCCAGGATGAGCCAGACTCGGACGACCATCTATCTCCCACATAGGTCGTGCTGTGCAGGCGTTGAGCCCATGGAGGATTTTTTTTTGGCTCAGCATCATCGCATGTGGATGTTGAGCAGCACCCTGTACCTCCACCCTCCTGGGTGCCTCCCCTCCCCCCTGGGTCGTATGTGGCCATTTTTGATTTTTCTTTTAGTTTAGTTAGTTAAGTTTCTGTTTGATAGTTAGTTTAAATAGGTAATGTAGGTTTTCCATAGTTAGTGTAATTAGTTAATAGTTGATTTAGTTTAAAATTGCTAGTCTATTGTGCTTTCATGTGACGGTGCGGTGCTTTGTGGCTTTTGAAGGCATCCACTGTCTGTTCCAGCTGGGCCCTTCATGGTTGTCTTGTGTATGTGTTTGCTGCTTGGGTTCCTTGACTCACATATGCCACTCCTGCCTCCCTTTTCCATGGGCTCGCAAGGATGGTTCGGTGTTACAGCATTTTACACAAGGGCTTTGGACTGTCATATCTGTGGCATGTCTGGTGCTGTGTGACTTGTGTTGACACCCCTAGTGGGGATGATTTAGGTGTCATTGTCCACTGTTCAGCTTTTGCTAGATGGGGTGTGTCATGATTAATGTGGACATTGATTGCTATGCATTGTGTAGTATGTTTCATATCTTTCCTGTACATGTGCTTGTTGCAATTCATGCTGTAGATAGTGTTCCACACTTTGGAGGTGAAAGACGGACTGATGGTGTGATTTGTGATGTGACTCTCTGACATGGTCAAGTAATGAGATGCCTGGTGAGACACACACAGATGACTTTGAAGCATTAATCATGTGTTTCATGCCCTTTCTGCAGGGGGATGAGCCTCCAGAGCACCTTTGCCAGCAGACATGGCCCATTGGACGATGGAATTCTGGACCCCTTTGTTGGTGCCCACATGCACATGTGTGCAGAAGCAGAGGCACAGTGATTGCAGACCCACATCCTAGAACTGCTGACATGTTCCAAGGAACTCCAGGCAAGGTGAGCATCACAGGGGGGCCACGACACAACAAAGCTTGCACCAGGCGAGTTGCACATGCAGGCTTAGTCACAGCACTGAGGGTGAGCTTAGACGAATATTGGTGTTGAAGCACACAATGCAGCTCAGATGTGTTTGTGGACTGATGGCTGCTGATAGTAGGGTTGTCTGGGACACATGCAGGGGCAGTGGCACATACCCTCCGGTACACCAAGGTCCATTGAGCCACTTGTATCAACCATGTAGCCTTCCGAGACATGGAAAGGGGCAGCTCACAGGGACATACAGCAAGGGACATACTCGGGTGCAGTGCATGTCTTTTCCACGTACTTCATGATAAATGCACTGCCAACTTTGTTTCGGTCATGGTGGTACGCAACTTGCTCTGTAGTCATGGCTTGCTATATGGGTCTGTCTGCTTACCCAGGGAACATTGCATGTTGTGTGAATTGTGACACATTGGTGTTCCATTTGCCACGCACCCAGCAGCGGCTGCCTTACTGCATTGACTGTGTATGACCCGTCACAGGGGTGATGTTATATATGGGTACGAAGCATCAACCACAGATTGTCTGTTTGTAGAGTAGTCTGTTGCTATGGGGCATGTTTGGTCTTGTGTTTTTGTGCAATTGGCACGTACAGGTTGTTGACTGTGTCTCTCTTTGCAGCATTGCAGTGCTCCTGTAACCGGACCTGAGAGTGCGCAGGCAGGAGGCCAGCACTCAAAACCAGAGCTAAGTGTCTTGTTGTTTTTCTTACGAACTGCTCTGCATAGGCTTGCTGGGGAGTGTACTGATACATGGATGTATGTGTGGTTCAATTTGGTATGTTTTTTTCTCCCTAATCACCCATGATCCTATGCAATTTTGAAACCTGTACCCTCTACCCGGTGTTCCTGCTTCCCGTGCCTATCCAAGCAACGTTCCCTGACCCTCTTTCCCCACTGCGGTTGCGGATGCCTGTGTAAGCCCCGAACTTGCAGGCGCCAAAACCCTAGAGGGGGTGGTTGGTTCGTACCACTCCTGAGCCTGGACTACAGAAGGCCATGACAATGATGTCCAAGTTTGTTTGGATTGTGTATGTGTTCATGCAGGTTGTACGTTTTTGTGCATTCCCTAGTTTCATGTGTCATTCCTCCTCCCCTCTCCTGCCGCTCATTCCAGTCATCCAGTGTGTCAACACCTGTCCCGACTGCATATCCCTGAACCTCATTCCCCACCAGGGTCTCAGGGGCCTGTGTGAGTTTGACCTTGCAGGCACCCGGGACATGGTGGGGGTGGTTGTTTCGTGACACTCCCGCGCCTGTACAGGAGACCTGTGACAGTACACATCCATTCATGGTGCATCATCCTATGTCATGTACCACACATGTCTCACATCCTGTCGTGACATTGTTTTGCTGTGCTACCTTGGTTGTTGCATCATTGTGGTAGTACTTGGCCTTTGTGAGGTACTGCTATGTCAAGTCATCTACTGGAGGGTGTTCGGGTTCGTTTTTATGCCTTCGATTTTGTGATTTTGGAAATGAGTGTGGATTCTGAGGGTTCAGGCATCTTTTTACACACAAGGTGGGAGATTGTGACGAAGGGTAAAGGTGATCCTGTGGCCAGGTGCAATTGAAGTTTGGAGGCTCCATGACCCAGGTGCAGTTGTTTAGTGGGTCATGGTCATTTGTGAGGGAGGGGGGGGGGTTGTTGTTGATAGTTGCCTTGCCCTGCAGTGTGATGGGAACTCTGACATAGTAATGGTGGTATCCTATGTACATGTTGTGTTCTGCTGATCAATGTCTGTTCATGTGTTGCGTTTTCCTTTCAGGTGCGAGGGGATAGTTGTGGTTTGACATGCTGGGGTGTACACATGGTGGATGTTCACATGTGATGTGTAGGGAACACTGATGGTCACTTGAGTGCACATGCATATGTGGAGTGCATGTCCTTGCAGAACCACACACTTGCACTCTGATGCACTACATGTACTCCCACCCTTGCATATCCACGTGTACACTGTTTGCCTTCTGGTGCCCACTGTGTCCTGGCAGCACATGTTCTGTGACCGATCATGGATCCAGTACATGCCTAATTTGATGTTTGACGTGGTCTGTCACTTAGATGTGATGCTCAGGGTGTGCATCACACACAATGGCTGTTCACTGTGCTGTGCGCTGAGCAGTGTGATGCAGGAGTAGGACACTGCACACATGAGCTGCAGTGTTGATTTTGCAATGCATAATGTGCATGTAGACAGGCATTCATTGTGATGTTACGTCTACGACTGTTATAATGCATTTGGAAATGACTTATTTTGGGTGGGAGGTTGTTGGTCTGTCATTTCATCTGATTCCGGGTCAGGCAGCAGTGTCCGATGCCACTGTGCATTTAGGACATGGCAATGTGTACCTTATCGTTACTGCATTGGTGTATGGGTATTGCGTGCCATGTCATGTTGATGTTTGGGAGGGTTTGAGTGACATGACAGTGATGGCCATGGCCTGGTTTGCAGGTGTGTGTGATGCACACCTTGCATGTCCGTGTCATCCGCTTCTCAGAGCAACTAGCTGGGGGTAGATTTCTCTCCGCAGCAGGGCCCTCCCCCTGGAACAGACTTCCGGCCTGACTTGAACTTGAGGGGAATCATCTCCAGTTCTGGAAGCACCTCAAGACCTTCCTCTTTGCTTCTGCTTACAGTCTGCCTCTCCCTTGCAGAATTCTCCACTGGAACTGCACAGGAGCTGCAACTGGGCCACTCTTACCGACCTCGGTCCCTGGCCCAGCCACTCTCCACTTGCACTGCCTCCCTGGCAACCCCTGCACTGCAGTACTGTCTCTCTATCCCTACAGCCCTCCCTTCCCAGCACTTGTCTGCACTTACCTTTGTAGTTGCCACCAGGCGACCTATGTATTATTTTTTTGGGCTACTTCCCCTGTACTGGACTCCCCCCCACCCTTCCCCTTGCACTTTTCCCATTCCCCTACCCCTGCACTTGCACGATCCCAATGACACCTGGCCTAGTAGTACCGTTCTCTGTGTTCCCTTGTTCCCCCCTCCCTGCCTCATTGCGCCTTGGAATACTTGTGTATGGGCCATATCATGTCATATGTCATATGTGTGCCTTTTGGTCACACAGGATAGCTTGTGTTTGAGTAGCTAGGGATGCAGACGATGTGGCACTTCCATGGCAACTTTCTCAGGGTGGTAGGGTTGTGACAGTTAACTGTCTCTTTGTCATCATCGATTGTCACCTGGTATGTGCCAGGCCTGTGTGCACTCCGCAGGGGTGGGAGTTTAGGTGAAAAATGTGGCCACAAGCTGGGTCCGGGCTTCCTCGCCACGTGCCCTGTCCCCTCCCATGGGCAGCGCCTGTGCCTGTGGTTGGGGATGTGGGGGCACCACCATGTCCACCGGGACGCCCTGCCGTGTTGCAACATTGTGCAGGACACATGCTGCCATAATGATCCTGCACACTACTGGTGGTGCATAGAGTAGTTGCCCACCAGAGCGGTCAAGGGAGCGGAAACGTGACTTGAGCACTCCGAATGTGCGCTCCACTATGCCCCTGGTTGCAATATGGGCGGCGTTGTATCTTACCTGGGGTGGTGTGGTGGGGTTCCGGATTGGCATCATCATGTGGTTGCTCAGAGGGTAGGCACTGTCCCCTGGGGAGGTGATAATAGTTGAGATTATTAGGGTTTGGATATTTGTCTGTGTGTGACTTGCATGCATGTGCAAGGGCATTTGTACTGACCTAGGAGCCATGTGTCGCCATGCTGCCCAGCTTCCAGGGCCCGGCTCAGGGCGGACATTCTGTATATGAAACTGTCATGGGTGGAGCCAGGGTAGTTTGCATAGACAGAGGTGATGATTCCCTTTGCATCACATACCACCTGTACATTGATGGAATGCCAGTGCTTGCGGTTTCGGTAGATGTGCTCAATGGCCCTAGGTGGACGTAGGGCCACATGGGTGCAATCTATGGCACCGAGCACTTTGGGGAAGTGTGCCACCCTGAAAAAATCCAGGACAACGGCCTGCCTTTCTGAGGGTGTTCTGGGCATGTATATGTGCCTGCGGACTGAGGGGCGCGCTGTCATGATTGCCAGTACCTGGTGTAGGCAGCGTGACTGTGTGGCCTGTGAGACCCCCCCCACTATGGCAGTGGTCCGCTGAAATGACCCAGTGGCCAAAAAATGCAGGACATTGAGCAGCTTCTCCAAGGGGCTCAATGCTTGGGAGCAAAGGGTGGGGGATGTGAGGTCATCTTCCCACTCCCTGACCAGGTCTAGGATGATATGGGGTGGAAACCTATACCTGCCATAGACCTGGTCGTCAGGCATCCCAAAAAGGCTTGTCCGTGGTGCGAAAATGCATGCCCTGGCTATTCTCCTCCTCCTGCTGTGTCCCACGATCAGTGCAGCGACAAATGGGGCATTCATCGTAGCTGTATATACGCGTTTGTTGTTTGCGCGCACTTTTATGCTGTGTGCGGGGACGCTTCCGCCTGCCTTCGTGTGGAAGACACGTTGACGCCTGTGCACGTCTTTTGCCGTGCGCGGGTTTCCCGTATTCGGATACGGTCCGAGTGTCATCGCGTGTGATCGGAGGGGTGTGAGCGTACACGCAACTGGCCTGGGTACGTGTGTTTCGGGGTGCGCGGGAAGTTCCACACGCGATTAGCCTGGGTACGTGTGTTCCGGGGTGCTGGGAACTTTCACACGCGATTGGTGGAAATCCACGTGTGTTCTGTCATCACGTGCAATGAGGGAAACACCTACGCGCGTCACGTCACAGACGCGCTCACGCGCTAAGGGCCTTTGGTCCAATGAAATCGCATATGCGTGCTGCGGTGCATACGCGCTAAGGGCCTTTCCTCGTATTACACGCGGACGTGCAGTTTTTCACGCGCGCTGAAATGCCCATGCAGGTCTGTACGCGTCACGTCACAGGGGCGCTTGCGCTTGAGGGGCCTACTGTGCAATGAAAATGCGTATGCGTGCAGACGTGCTTACGCGCTAAGGGCCTTTCCTCGAATTACATGCTGACGTGCAGATTTTTCACGGCCAAATCACTCCGTATCAAGCTGGCCACGCGTATGCACACGGAAGACCACGCTCCTGCCCAGAAGGCCGAACTACTGCCCCCCAGAGCCCCGAGCACGCTCCCACCTGCCATCGGCTGCTGCCTGACTGCCTGCTGCCCACGTGCACTGCCATTTGCTGCCTGCACATCAGCCAGGGGTGCTGTTGCTGTGACCACCCCTGCTGGAACCGAAGACTCCCGACTGGGATTCCATCGCTCCACAGCCCAGCCCCAGGACCCAGTTGCCCACCCACTCCTGCCTCTGGGGTTGTCATGTCGGGGCAAACACCATCTGTGACCACTGACAACCCCCGGCCAGAGAGGCAGAGGGGCACCAGCTTCAGTGCCACCGAAGTTGGTGTCCTGGTGGAGCAAGTCCTGGGGCAGTATGATGCCCTCTTCGGAAGTTCCCGCGCCGACAAGGAAGGACGGACTCGGATCTGGACTGACATCGTGACTGCCATCAACGCGGAGGGGGTGGCACTCCGCGACTTACAACATGTCAGGAAGCGCTGGGAGGACTTCAGGTCCAGGACCCTGAACAAGGCCCGGCGCCTCTTGAAGGCAGCGGATGCCAAGGGGCGCCGGGGCAACTTGTCGGAAGAACAGATGAGGGTCCTGGAACGCATATCCCCAGCGCTCCACGTCCAGGTCCTTGAGAAGCAGACCCGTCTGGAGTCGAGCGGTGAGTGTACATGCATCCTGATTGTGAGCAGTGTGTGTGGTGATTATTCAGTAGTGTGCAGGTTGCACATCTGTTTGTATGGGGTCGAGTATGGGTGGGGTGTACAGGGCCGTGGGGCTGACACATGCGAGGGCTGTAATGCGTGAGACATGGATGGTGCTTGTGTGTGTAGGCTTGCATGCCAAATGCAGTTGTGTGGGCACACATGTTTGGATGAATGTGTATGTAAGTAGACATGTCCGTGATGTCACGCATGTATGTTGTTTTCGGCTGCATGTATCAGCACTGTGTACATGTGCATGTGTGTGTATTTGACAAGGGTGCAACAGTGATGCAACATGGATGCATGTGACAGCGGTATGTGGAAGCCTTATTGGCAGATGTGACGTCTGAACAGTGCGACACTTGGCAGAGGTGTACACATGCATGCAAGTGTGGTGGTGTGTGTACATGTGTGGTGCACTTCCTGTGTTGCATGTGATGTCTGGCTCACCTTTGGCTGCTCATGCTGTTGTATGTGTATGGATGGTGGTGGCAGTTGCGAGATGGCTGTGGTATGGCTCATGTGTGCGAGTTGTAATGACATGTGTGTTGGGGATTGTGATGACATGTCTGAGGTTTGCCAATGCCACTCATGTACAACTGTCATGTGTGTATGTGTCCATTGTACAGTGCCCTGATGCCTGTGTTTTGTTTCTCCCTGTCTGCAGCGTCAACTGATGAAGAGGGTGGAGAAGGTGCTGTGGAGCACAGCGGCGGGGATCCGACCGCCAGCCTGAGACGCAAGGCCCGGCTCCCATCCCATGTTGTGATCTCGTCAGGGAGTGAGGAGTCCGGTGCCGCGTCCCAGGCCGCAGCTGCCGGGGGGAGGTCCAAGAGGCGGAGGTTGGAGTTGGACTCCTCAGCAGCCGAAGGGGCAGCTGGGACCCCACAGGGCCCAACAGGGGAAGATGGCACAGAGTCATCCAGGTTGGTGGGGGGTTTGGTGGAGGAGGAGGCCGTGCAAGCACCAGAGACGGGGTCTGGAGGTGAGGATCCCACTGGTGCTAGTGGTGCAGTGCAGGACCAGGGACAGGAGGCAGCACAGGCCGCCGCGGAGGTGCCTGTGTGTAATCCTGTCCCCGATCCTGTCCCTGCATCATCTTGCACCAGCAGGGATGCCTACGTCCAGACCCGTTTTCAGGCAGGGGATGAGCTCACGTCAACTTGCCTTCCTCTGCCTGCGGACGTGGCTATCCAGGTCCGGGTTGAGCCTGTCCTGGCTGGTGTGGCGTTGCGTCAACGGGCCATGCGAGGTGACCTGCAGTCTTTTCATGGAGAGACTGCACGTCATCTCGAATGGCTTGTTGACCACGTCAGCCTGCTGGGACAGGTCACCCAGGCCGGATTCCTCCGTCTGATGGGGCTTGCTCCGACCCCTCCTCAACTGGACCCCCTACGCGCCAGTCGTCCTCTGTGCCATCTTCCCACCCATCAGTCACCTGGGTGCCCTGTGGAGCTGCCTCTGACGGTGCGGCCAGGCTGGTGGAGGAGGCATCCCTGCCACAGTCGGGAGTCGGACGTCCAGCAGGGGTGGCCACATCTACGACTGCACCCCAGCCGGCGGAGGATGTGCAGGCAGCAGGAGGCAGTGCACGGGCAGAGGCACAACAGCAGCAGCAACGTGGTGGGAGCCATGAAGGCTCGGGGCCTTCGACATCGGAGGGGCAGGCATCGGCCGGAGGGCAGGAGGACCCAGGACAGAGAGTGTCTTCCGTGTGGCAGCGGTTGGGCCACGCCATAGATGCGGAGTGGCAGCGGGCGGAAGAGGCACGGCTCACAATGGTCAGGGCGGAGAACTCCATGCGGAGGGCCCTGAGGCGGGCCGAGTGCCTCGAGGCAATCCGCAGGGGTTTGGAGGTGGAGACGTCGACGGCCCTGCGGACCCTCGGGCCATGGAGGAGGACCGCCTCCGGGACATTGAGGAGGAGTTCGATGATGCCCTGGCCCGGAACATCCACAAGTGAGCCGTGAAACTAGCCCGCTGCCCTTGTACATAGTTTCTAGGTAGTGTTAGGTTTCATTTTTGTTTTTATTTTATTTGGACCTTTCGGACATTGGCCACATTTTTGTATATAGTTTATTTTATTAGTTAGTGTAGTTAGATAGGTTTCCTTTATTTTGTTGGGATAATGGACCCTGGATTGTTCCCATGTACATAGTTGACAGTTGGATTGTATTTTTTTTTCTATTTTTAACCATGGAGCAATGGCTTTCTTTTTTATTTCCCATTGGATTTTGTTTTGTGGACATTGACTTTGGACATTACTTTGGATTTTCATTTTTGGTTTTGCTTTTTTGACGGACATGCTTCTTTTCATTTTTGTACATTCACGTTTCTGTTTCTTCATTTTTTATTCTATTGATGTTTCCTTTAATACATATTATTTTTGGTGAACTTCAATGTGTGGTGTCTCATTGGTTTCATGCATTTCATGATATGTGTTTTGAGATTCACTGACACCCATTGGGTGTATGTGAGGGAAATGTGTTTGTTTCGGAACTTGCAATTGGTGTTCTGTGATGTAATTGCAAATTATGAGTGGGTGGATGCAATAATCGGGTGGGTGTTTTGCATTTGGAGGCTGACCATAGGGACCAGGGATCTAGATTGTGATGACATGTTGGCTGGGGAACATGAGTTGCACATGGGTGGGGGCCTGCTGGCAGGTGCCCCACAGTGCTGGGGGGTGGGGGTGGTGGGAGACATGGGTGGGGGCCTGGTGGAGGCTGCCCCTGCACTGCTGGGGGGTGGGGGTGGTGGGGAACATGAGTTGGACATGGGTGGGGGCCTGCTGGCAGGTGCCCCACAGTGCTGGGGGGTGGGGGTGGTGGGAGACATGAGTTGGACATGGGTGGGGGCCTGCTGGCAGGTGCCCCACAGTGCTGGGGGTGGGAGACATGGTGGGGGCCTGGTGGAGGCTGCCCCTGCACTGCTGGGGGGTGGGGGTGGTGGGGAACATGAGTTGGACATGGGTGGGGGCCTGCTGGCAGGTGCCCCACAGTGCTGGGGGGTGGGGGTGGTGGGAGACATGAGTTGGACATGGGTGGGGGCCTGCTGGCAGGTGCCCCACAGTGCTGGGGGGTGGGGGTGGTGTGAGACATGGGTGGGGGCCTGGTGGAGGCTGCCCCTGGTGGCTGGGGGGTGGGGGTGGTGGGGAACATGAGTTGGACATGGGTGGGGGCCTGCTGGCAGGTGCCCCACAGTGCTGGGGGGTGGGGGTGGTGGGGAACATGAGTTGGACATGGGTGGGGGCCTGCTGGCAGGTGCCCCTGGTGACTGGGGGGTGGGGGTGGTGTGAGACATGGGTGGGGGCCTGGTGGAGGCTGCCCCTGCACTGCTGGGGGGTGGGGGTGGTGGGAGACATGGGTGGGCGCCTGGTGGTGGGTGCCCCTGCACTGCTGGGGGGGTGGGAGTGGTGGGAGACATGGGTGGGGGCCTGGTGGAGGCTGCCCCTTGTGGCTGGGGGGTGGGAGACATGGGTGGGGGCCTGGTGGAGGCTGCCCCTGCACTGCTGGGGGGTGGGGTGGTGTGAGACATGGGTGGGGGCCTGGTGGAGGCTGCCCCTGCACTGCTGGGGGATGGGGGTGGTGGGAGACATGGGTGGGGGCCTGGTGGAGGCTGCCCCTGGTGACTGGGGGGGTGGGGGTGGTGGGACACATGGGTGGGGGCCTGGTGGAGGCTGCCCCTGGTGGCTGGGGGGGTGGGGGTGGTGGAGAACATGAGTTGGACATGGGTGGGGGCCTGCTGGCAGGTGCCCCACAGTGCTGGGGGGTGGGGGTGGTGGAGAACATGAATTGGACATGGGTGGGGGCCTGCTGGCAGGTGCCCCTGGTGACTGGGGGGTGGGGGTGGTGGGAGACATGGGTGGGGGCCTGGTGGAGGCTGCCCCTGCACTGCTGGGGGGTGGGGGTGGTGGGAGACATGGGTGGGGGCCTGGTGGTGGGTGCCCCTGCACTGCTGGGGGGTAGGGGTGGTGGGAGACATGGGTGGGGGCCTGGTGGAGGCTGCCCCTGGTGACTGGGGTGTGGGGGTGGTGGGAGACATGGGTGGGGGCCTGGTGGAGGCTGCCCCTGGTGACTGGGGGGTGGGGGTGGTGGGGAACATGAGTTGGACATGGGTGGGGGCCTGCTGGCAGGTGCCTCACAGTGCTGGGGGGTGGGGGTGGTGGGGAACATGAGTTGGACATGGGTGGGGGCCTGCTGGCAGGTGCCCCACAGTGCTGGGGGGTGGGAGTGGTGGGGAACATGAGTTGGACATGGGTGGGGGCCTGCTGGCAGGTGCCCCTGGTGACTGGGGGGTGGGGGTGGTGGGAGACATGGGTGGGGGCCTGGTGGAGGCTGCCCCTGGTGACTGGGGGGTGGGGGTGGTGGGAGACATGGGTGGGGGCCTGGTGGAGGCTGCCCCTGGTGAGTGGGGGGGTGGGGGGGGTGGGAGACATGGGTGGGGGCCTGGTGGAGGCTGCCCCTGCACTGCTGGGGGGTGGGGGGGGTGGGAGACATAGGTGGGGGCCTGGTGGAGGCTGCCCCTGGTGACTGGGGGGTGGGGTGGTGGGAGACATGGGTGGAGGCCTGGTGGAGGCTGCCCCTGCACTGCTGGGGGGGTGGGGGTGGTGGGAGACATGGGTGGGGGCCTGGTGGAGGCTGCCCCTGGTGACTGGGGGGTGGGGGTGGTGGGGAACATGAGTTGGACATGGGTGGGGGCCTGCTGGCAGGTGCCCCACAGTGCTGGGGGTGGGGGTGTTGGGGAACATGAGTTGGACATGGGTGGGGGCCTGCTGGCAGATGCCCCACAGTGCTGTGGGGTGGGGGTGGTGGGGAACATGAGTTGGACATGGGTGGGGGCCTGCTGGCAGGTGCCCCTGGTGACTGGGGGGTGGGTGTGGTGGGAGACATGGGTGGGGGCCTGGTGGAGGCTGCCCCTGGTGGCTGGGGGGTGGGGGTGGTGTGAGACATGGGTGGGGGCCTGGTGGAGGCTGCCCCTGCACTGCTGGGGGGTGGGGGTGGTGTGAGACATGGGTGGGGGCCTGGTGGAGGCTGCCCCTGGTGGCTGGGGGGCGGGGGTGGTGGGAGACATGGGTGGGGGCCTGGTGGTGGGTGCCCCTGCACTGCTGGGGGGTGGGGGTGGTGGGAGACATGGGTGGGGGCCTGGTGGAGGCTGCCCCTGGTGGCTGGGGGTGGTGGGGAACATGAGTTGGACATGGGTGGGGGCCTGCTGGCAGGTGCCCCACAGTGCTGGGGGGTGGGGGTGGTGGGGAACATGAGTCGGACATGGGTGGGGGCCTGCTGGCAGGTGCCCCACAGTGCTGGGGGGTGGGGGTGCAGGGGTACATGAGTTGGACATGAGTGGGGGCCTGCTGGCAGGTGCCCCACAGTGCTGGGGGGTGGGGGTGGTGGGGAACATGAGTTGGACATGGGTGGGGGCCTGCTGGCAGGTGCCCCACAGTGCTGGGGGGTGGGGGTGCCGGGGTACATGAGGTGCACATGGGTGGGGGCCTGCTGGCAGTTGCCCCACAGTGCTGGGGGGTGGGGGTGCTGGGAGACATGGGTGGGGGCCTGGTGGAGGCTGCCCCTGGTGGCTGGGGGTGGTGGGAGACATGGGTGGGGGCCTGGTGGTGGGTGCCCCTGCACTGCTGGGGGGTGGGGGTGTTGTGAGACATGGGTGGGGGCCTGGTGGAGGCTGCCCCTGGTGGCTGGGGGGTGGGGGTGGTGGGGAACATGAGTTGGACATGGGTGGGGGCCTGCTGGCAGGTGCTCCACAGTGCTGGGGGGTGGGGGTGCAGGGGTACATGAGTTGCACATGGGTGGGGGCCTGCTGGCAGGTGCCCCACAGTGCTGGGGTGTGGGGGTGCTGGGAGACATGGGTGGGGGTCTGGTGGAGGCTGCCCCTGGTGGCTGGGGGTGGTGGGAGACATGGGTGGGGGCCTGGTGGTGGGTGCCCCTGCACTGCTGGGGGGTGGGAGTGGTGGGAGACATGGGTGGGGGCCTGGTGGAGGCTGCCCCTGGTGGCTGGGGGGTGGGGGTGGTGGGAGACATGGGTGGGGGCCTGGTGGTGGGTGCCCCTGCACTGCTGGGGGGTGGGGGTGCTGGGAGACATGGGTGGGGGCCTGGTGGAGGATGCCCCTGGTGGCTGGGGGTGGGGGTGGTGGGAGACATGGGTGGGGGCCTGGTGGTGGGTGCCCCTGCACTGCTGAGGGGTGGGGGGGTGGGAGACATGGGTGGGGGCCTGGTGGAGGCTGCCCCTGGTGGCTGGGGGTGGTGGGATACATGGGTGGGGGCCTGGTGGTGGGTGCCCCTGCACTGCTGGGGGGTGGGGGTGGTGGGAGACATGGGTGGGGGCCTGGTGGAGCCTGCCCCTGGTGGCTGGGGGGTGGGGGTGGTGGGAGACATGGGTGGGGGCCTGGTGGAGGCTGCCCCTGGTGGCTGGGGGGTGGGGGTGGTGGGAGACATGGGTGGGGGCCTGGTGGTGGGTGCCCCTGCACTGCTGGGGGGGCGGGGTGGTGGGAGACATGGGTGGGGGCCTGGTGGAGGCTGCCCCTGGTGGCTGGGGGGTGGGAGACATGGGTGGGGGCCTGGTGGTGGATGCCCCTGCACTGCTGGGGGTGCTGGGAGACATGGGTGGGGGCCTGGTGGAGGCTGCCCCTGGTGGCTGGGGGGTGGGGGTGGTGGGAGACATGGGTGGGGGCCTGGTGGTGGGTGCCCCTGCACTGCTGGGGGATGGGGGGGGTGGGAGACATGGGTGGGGGCCTGGTGGAGGCTCCCCCTGGTGGCTGGGGGGTGGGGGTGGTGGGAGACATGGGTGGGGGCCTGGTGGTGGGTGCCCCTGCACTGCTGGGGGGTGGGGGTGGTGGGAGACATGGGTGGGGGCCTGGTGGAGGCTGTCCCTGGTGGCTGGGGGTGGGGGAGGTGGGAGACATGGGTGGGGGCCTGGTGGAGGGTGCCCCTGCACTGCTGGGGGGTGGTGGGAGACATGGGTGGGGGCCTGTGGAGGGCGCCCCTGGTGGCTGGGGGTGCAGGGGGACATGCGTTGGTGGGCAGTAGTGCAAGTTGACATGTGGGTTGACTGGGGGGCATGGCCATGGTGGATGGGGTGCCTGCAGGACATGTGCAGGGTAAGCCCCTGTGGTGTGAGCCACCTGCAGGGGCCATGGAGGGTGTAGAGGGAACACCTGGGAGGGCCCACACGTGCAATTCACGTGTGGTGCTCCCAGCGCACCCCTGTAATACACGTACCCTGATGGAATCACGTGTCGAACTTCCCCCGCACCCTGAAATACACGTACCCTGATGGAATCGCGTGTGGAACTTCCCGCGCACCCCTGGAATACACGTACCCTGCTGATTTTGCGTGTGTAACTTCCCCTGCACCCTGAAATACACGTATCCTGCTGATATCGCGTGTGGAACTTCACGCGCACCCCTGAAAAACACGTACCCTGCGGAAGTCACGTGAGTAACTTCCCCTGCACCCTGAAATACACGTACCCTGCTGATATCGCGTGTGGAACTTCACGCGCACCCCTGAAAAACATGTACCCTGCGGAAGTCACGTGTGTAACTTCCCCTGCACCCTGAAATACAAGTACCCTGCTGATATCGCGTGTGGAACTTCACGCGCACCCCGAAATACACATACCCTGATGAGATCGCATGTGTGACTTCCCGCGCACCCCAGAAATACATGTACCCTGCTGAAATCGCGTGTGTAACTTCCCCTGCACCCTGAAATACACGTACCCTGATGGAATCGCGTGTGGAACTTCCCGCGCACCCCTAGAATACACGTACCCTGCTGATTTCGCGTGTGAAACTTCCCCTGCACCCCAAAATAAACGTACCCTGATGGAATCGCGTGTGGAACTTCCCGCGCACCCCTGAGATACGCGTACCCTGCTCGCACGGGCCCAATCGCGTGTGGAAATTCCCGCGCACCCCTGAAATACACGTACCCTGCTGGAATCGCGTGTGTAACTTCCCCTGCACCCTGAAATACACGTACCCTGCTGATATCGCGTGTGGAACTTCACGCGCACCCCTGAAATACACGTACCCTTCGGAAATTGCGTGTGTAACTTCCCCTGCACCCTGAAATAGACGTACCCTGCTGATATCGCGTGTGGAACTTCACGCGCACCCCGAAATACACGTACCCTGATGGAATTGCGTGTGGAACTTCCCGCGCACCCCTGAGATACGCGTACCCTGCTCGCACGGGCCCAATCGCGTGTGGAAATTCCCGCGCACCCCTGAAATACACGTACCATGATGAAATCGCGTGTGGAACTTCCCGCGCACCCCTGAAATACGCGTACCCTGCTCGCACGGGGCCAATCGCGTGAGGTACTTCCCGCGCACCCCAGTGATACACGTAGCCCGCTTGCTGTGCTGGTACAAGGTTAGCGCAGCCCTTTGCGCTGGATTGGGTATATTGATGGCTTTTCCCTGCGCGAGAGGCGTTCTTGGGGGCGTAACTGGCGCTGCTGCAGGGTCGCTGCGCCACTGTGCGCCACGGCTGGTTTTGGTGGCTGGAATCCATGAATACGCTGTGCGCGGAAATGGATTTTAGCGCACGCGGCTGGCGCAGGGATTCGCACGCGCACACTGTGCGCCAGCCGCGTGCGCCACTTGTGCGCTGAATTCTATGAATTACCCCCTAAATCAGTAGCGTGAGTCAAATGGTGGCAGGAACACAGCAATGAAGCTGCTCTCCATCTGCTGGCGTTAAGGCTGCTGCATACAAACCGGCACCAAAATGACCCGGTATGACTCAGGCTGACATGCCACACTGGAGGACATGCTGCAGGGCGAGCGTGTGTATCCCCAAGCTTGATGAGAGAAGGAGGTGGAACGCACGGCTCCCCGGAGTGTAGACAGCAGGTGACGGAAGCCTGCTTGGCTTACAGGCCGGCAGAGTGACGCGTGGGCAGGCAGGCTGATGAGGGACACAAGTTCTGCTGTAGGCGGGGACTCACGGGCCGGAGTGGGGCGCGGCAAAAGCAGGAAGCGAATGCAGCTTCTGCCTCATCACAAGTGGATGTACGAATCCTCTTCGGCATTGTTAAATCTGCCACAGGATAATTCATATATCATCCGAACTTTTCCCAGCTGTAGCTCCGCCCATACACGTGACCAACAGTGGTCACGATTTGTTGAACATAGACAGGGGACAGGCAGATGCCTTCCCGCTCATGACCATAAACGTAGGATGTTACAACCGCCATGTTTGCCGACTTTTGAAGCATGTTTAAATCCAGGTGTATTTGTATTTATACCAAGAAAGCAGCGAAGCGCTTTGCATGGTGTGCAAGCCAGCAGTGGGCATGGTGTTCTTGTACAGTAGCCGGGCTGTATTGTTGGGGAAGGGCCTAAAAACATTGCGTTTAGCCGTGCGTGGGGTATTGATGGCAGTGCCACCTTTTTAGTGTTTCACTGAACTGGAGGATAGTGTGTATCTGGCAGAGTTGTGTTGCTTATGGGACTCTGGCGATGAGAGATTGGCCCAATCGCTTAAATGCATCGTTATCGCTTGCACTCCACTCTTGAACCCACCGAATGCTAAAATGCACGTGTTCTTGTTTTTTCCACAATGAGAAGCTATGATTCCAATATGCAAGCACTGCATTTCAGCAGAGATGTTTTGCACTTTTTGTAATGTTTTTCATGTTATTTCGTGTATAGTTTTAGGGGAGCTCGGCTTGCCACTTCATAGAGAGAGACGGGGTGAGTTCAGAGAGGTTTGGCTGAAGCATCAGAGGCACTGGCTCGTCGGGTGCAAGGGGCTGTCTCTCGACTCTTGGGTGCATTACAGCATCCTGTGGGATTTTCAAAGAAATCCCATTGTGTGCGCATTTATTGATTTCATTGTAGGATTACCAGAGTGCAACCTTCACCACTGACAAGGCGCGCAACGCCATTGAGCTGGCCGGGCTTCAGCCCCCAAATCCCCGCCCCAGCCCCCCCCCTGAAATTTGAGCTGAGGGGCATGGCTTTTTGTTACCCAGAGAGGAGAAGCCTTTCCTAAAAACGGCAGCTTTAAAGTGTTGCTGTGTTCGTGCAGAAACACTTATTTGCACAAATGCAGCAAAACGTCAAAGCTGCTAGGTTCAGGAAAGGCTTCCATCACCGCCTTGCCTTACAAAAATGAAATGCACACATCAGCCCCCTGTTAGGTAAGATTTCCACAGGGCTGGTAAATCTTCCTTGCCTGGTTCAACTCCAGAACTTTTTGCTTTTCTAGTGAGATATTTTCCATTAATACCTCAGTGAGTGGGAACCTTTTTCCACACTCACCTGTCTTTAACTCTTTTTATGGGTGTCATTTTTAAGACTCTCCATAGTGTCTTTTTAAAGTTATCATGTCTAACAACTTATTGGCAATAAGTGCCTGTTGTTGCTGGGTTGCCCTAGGGGCTCCCCATTTAACTTTCTTGTGCTAACCTTGAGTGAACTACAGTTCCCAAGGGTAGAAAGGATCTTTGGATCCCTTTTACATCTTATTCTGTGAAACCAGCACACCCCACCTTATGTGGAGTGCTGGGGAGATACAATGTATCCCCTTTCACATTTAAACTGTAACAATTCTGTTACAGTGACAAGCTTACCTTTAATGGCTGGTGGCAGTGATACCTTTTACTAATTTGGTGCACCTTTACCGCGTGCTGTAATCACAGCTGCAGTAAAGGCACCTAAGGGTGCTCATTTTTACCAAAATGGCCCCTGTCTTCTTTTTCTGCCATTTTAGTGTTTCTTGTCGTTTCTTGTTCCTTCCCCTGACATCCAGGGTGGGAAAATCCTTTGTTTGAGTTTTGTCTTCGGCGGGAGTCCCCTGGACACCCCGCCCAGGCTCCAGTCAGTCTGTAAGCACAGGAAGTGGGGGAGGGGTCCCAAACTTCCCCCTCCTTTGTCTTAGGTCTTCCTTCAACTGGGCCAAATCCCAGTGGGGGGTTGGCTGTCCTGATTGGACAGCCAAACGCCCCTTTCTTGTAAAATGCGGAGAGAGAATGCAGAGGTTGTGTTGCAGTTCCTGATAAATACTGGAAACCTGGAGGCTGAAGTCATGTCGACCACTGGAACTGAAAACCGAAGAGGATGACGAAGGAAAAGCGGCGGGAATGATTTCCAGCGGCCGGAGAGCCTGCTTTGTAACCGGAGCCTGCTGCAGCCCTTCCTTCCGATCGACCTGGGGTCTCCGAAAACGACGACCCGAACCCAGAGCCTGGTGAGACCCACTAGACTCAAGACGACCTGCATTTTGAGCCATCCCACGGGTTCCTGCGACCTTGCGTTCTTGCAATACCCCAATACCCTGGGACCTCCTGCCACTGTGCGGTGCACGGTCTTCCGAATTCCGAATCTCGCTGAAACTTCGTGGGCATCTTGGTCTATCTCCAGAGACACGAATCGAGTCCAAAAAGTCCCCTCACAAGAGTGCTGGACCTTTTAAACGACGAGAATTCAACCGCGATTTTCTGTCTTCATCTGTGCTCCTTGAAAAGGCGCCAAACCCGCAGAACCGCATTCAGCCGCGAGAGAAATCTTGCCTAGAGCCTTCTTCATCGATCACTGCTGCAAAGTCCCTTCTGAGGTCTTGTGTTCAGTCTCCAGGACAAGGAATCCAGTGACCGGGTATTTGGCTGCAGTCCCTGAAGTTCTCCTGCTGCAATCTCTTCTTCATTGCTGAGGTACTGTGTTGGCTTGGGTATATACTTACCTTAAGCCTGTTGGGATTTCTGTGTAGTCCTGGGGTGTTTTCTGTGATTGGGAGGTCCCTCGTCCAGTACACCCAGTCCCACTGCTAGAATCCTGCTGGGGTGTCTTCTGCGAAGCCCCTGGACCCTCTTCTAACCCTAGAAGTAAAGTACTCACTTGGTTGCCAGTTTTCCTAAGGAAACTCTGACTTTTGCTACTAAAGAACTTATTCTAACACTGCCTGTTGGTCACTAGTCCTAGTGACCCCACTTCTGCACTGAGAACACTCATGCTCTAAGGGAAAAGACTTTGAAGGGATTGGGACTTCTGCCTAGAAAAGAAATCAAGTGTTTTTACTTACTTGTAAAGAGTTGGTTGGTAACTTTAATTCTAAGAGTGAACAGTTACAAAAGTTCTTACTGATCTTGGATGTGTGATGCACTATTCTTAAAAGTATGGTTAACATCTTTCCTTCCTTAGCCACTGTTTTGCCAGTCTAAAAGAAAGTAGATGTGAAGGTATTTTACTCTCCTGTGATTAGGTTGTGCCTCTTTACAAAAGTAATGTGTTGGTATCACCAGGTTAGTCCTGCTAGGATAACTGTATGAGTTTCCCCCAACTGGGTCTTGCTTCCCCTGACTTGCTGCTAGCCTGTCTTTAATAAGTCTACATTAGGTTGTTGCCTACCTAGAATATCTATTCAGTAAAGTGTGACATTGGGTTTTACTTTCCCCTTCATTGTGAAGTTAAAGTAAGTGGGTTTTACTTACCTTGTGTTAGCTGTGTGCCATCCAAAACAAGTTACCAGAGTTATTGCTCACCTCAATCTGGGGTTCCCTGATTTTCAAAGCATCTGTAATTATACATTACATCCATAGGTTTTACTGACCTGGTATAACTGTGTGTTATAGTATAGGTTTTTACTGCACCTAGAATAAGTGTTTCACTATTCACCAAAAGTATTGTGTCCAGTTGACTGTTTATGTGATTTGTTCCAAGAGTCACTGTACAACTGGAAGGGCCTACTGTCCTTGTATTACCAAAAGTAATCTAAAAATAACCATTGGTCTTTTACTCCCAAAGAATAGGCTTGGCCTATACTAAATGTGTATAACAAGGTTTTGACTTCCCTAGAACTACTGTTAGGTGTTCCAAATAAGGTCTATACTTGGGTCTGTGTACTTTCAAGTATAGTGTTGTGTTTTATATTGTGATTTCATATAATGTTTCAGTATTTACTTAACCCCTAGATTTATCTGGGCCTACTTGTATTTTAATAAATTCTTTATTTTTATAATACATAGTGTTTCAGTGTTTCTTTGGATCATTTGTATTACAATTTTCACTTGTACTGTATCTACTGCCCTCTCTCCCTCCTAAGATAAGCCTGGCTGCTCTGCCTACGCTACCATGTACTCAGGTGGTACAGTCTTATACTAAGAGTGGAGTCTTGTACTGCCTCAGTTGAATGGTTTTACTAGGCCCTTAACTGGACTTCAGAAAAACTGTCCTAACACTGTTGGCATGCGCTGGGATCAAGGTGGATTGCTTTACATTGATTATTGATATACACTGTGTCCAAAGGAAACCATCCAGTAGGTTTGGTTTAGCCAAGGTAAAGTGTACTTATTGTATTTAACACAAGAACCAACACCATGGCCTGCTTTAGGCCTGAGGACTTCTCTTATGTTGCAATGGAAACTGTGGTCACAATTTGTATAGAGAAGGGCCTCAATTGTGAAGGAAGTAAGCTTGAATTATTACAAAGGTTATGGGACCATATGCATGGTTCCAGTGAACCTGTGTCCACTTCTTACAATATTGCTGGGAGTGAGGATGAAGAGGGTTCAGACAGCTGTCCAAACTCCTCAGAGGAGGAATATGAGGGTTCTGATGAGGAGGATGTTTGTTCACCCCCCTCTCCTTCTCTTGCCTCTACCTTACTGCCTACCATGTGCTCTGAGATATCTAAGGAACTGAATATAAGAAAATTCCTGTGGGAAAACAATATGAAGATGTGGGAATATGAGAAAAAGTATAACAGGTCTGTAGAAGACCATTTTCTGCATCCCTCTTCTTTTTCCAGGTCTTCTGTGTCTACAGCTTCCAGGTTCCCAGAATTGGTGAGTCAGTATGATATGAAGTGTGACATTGTTGTATGGCTGAAAACTTTTGACCTCACTTGTAAAAGGTTTGGTCTGTGTGAGAGTGATAGAATACCCTGGGTTCTTTTTAGACTTCCCAAGAGGGACTACCATGTGCTCTTGGATTTACCTGAAGTAGAAATAGGTAACTGGGATAGGGTAAAAACAGCTCTCATAGATAGATATAAGAGAAAAACGTCTACATATCTATACTCCTTAAGGGACTCTGAGCATAGATGTAGGTCAAAAAGTGCTGTCTCCTCATCCCTTAAGAAATCTGTCAATACTGAGTATAGCAGAAAAGCTGTGGTCTTAGACTCAGCTGAGCCCCCTTGTAAAAAGGCTGAGGCTCTTAACTTTGAAGTAAGAGAGGTCCCCTTAGGAGACCCCTCCTTAGAGATAAAAGGCATTAACTGCCACTCTGAAGGGCACTTGGGTGTAGCACCCATAACTTCAAATAGGGACCAAGCCCCTAGGCCCACAAAGCTAGAGGTCACTCCTGTGACCCCACCTTTAGCTGCTGCTAAGGTGATAGAGCCTCTTGAAAAACCACATGTAGTGGAAGTGGTTCAACTAGTTCCCAGAAACTTAAAAACCTCTGTCCTAGTACCCATATGGTGTAATACCATTAACCAGGTCACTGCTGTGACCCCACCTTCAGTTAACACTGAGTTTATAGAACCTCTTGAAAACCCACCTAGAGTGGAAGTGGTTCAACCTGTGGATAGAAACTTATGTATTCCTGTCCAATCTATAACGCTGTGTAAAAACTTTGTTGAACCTGACAAGAACCTTAGTGTTCATGTCACACACCCTGTGTGGTGTATGTCCTTTAGAATAAAGGCCCCTTCAGTTAAACCTGTAGTGGCTGAAACATTTGAAAACCCACTTACAGTGGAAATGCTTCCTAAAACTCTAAACATGGATATGCCTCAAAACCCACTTACAGTGGAGGTGATCCAGATGGATGTACAAAGCTTAGGTGTTTTTAACAACCCTAAGAGGGCAAGGAGTTTCCTTGACCCCAAGGTAGGAATTGAGTTTTCTCCTTTAGTTCAGAGTGCCCAGAATGTAACTTCTAGGCCTGAAAAACTGAACACCAAAAAAAGTTATAAGAAACCTAAGAATAGCTTTCTTACTAGGCCTTCTAATAAAAAGCCTGTGACTCCAACTACTCCTACAGGAGAGATGGATAGGTGTTCTGACAAGGCTAGGGTCTCTGTTTCAAGAGACCACTCTAAACCAGTAGGATCCTCTATAGCGAATCCTACTGTAAGTCCTAATGTTAGCAGGGCAACCTCTAACAAAGGCAAATCAAAATCTAGACTATTAGGGAAATGGGAGCACAAACCATGCTCTACCATTTCAGTTCCAATTCTAAAGTCTTTGACCCACACTACTTCTGAGGAAGGGGTGGATAGACAAGATGGAAACCTAACTAGGCCTTTGAGGACTGGTAAACCTCAAAGCTGGTGGAAATCCAGAAAAGATAAGTCTAAGGCTAAACCCCTTGACATTGTGGGCTCTTCTGCTGAAGACCCCCTTGTAAATCCTAGTGTTAGAAGGGAAAACCCTAACCAAGGTAAAAACAGATCTAAGAGGAAGTGGAAGGATGTACAATGCTTTGCCACAACCCCTCCAACTAGGATACCTGAGACCCAACCTGCTCATGTGAGAGAGGTGGTGAGGAATCATGGAGACCCCTCTAGGTCTAAGGGATTTCTTTATAAGAACCCTTTTAAAAAGCCTATTGTAGGTTCAGAGGTTGTCACAACTTCTGAGGGACTGTTTAAACAGATCCCCTATACCTTAGACAAGAGTAAAGTGCCCAACACTACTTGTAGGTCATATAGTTTGCAAATGATAACTAATATAAGAAAAAGTATCACAGCAAGGGTTACAAAAAGATTACTAGTTGACTCAGCAAACAGTTTAACCGACTAGAAACAAGAGATCTATCCAGGTGAGGATTAGCTTCCCCTGTTCCTTAGTCTGGGGGGGACGAGTGTTAGGTAAGATTTCCACAGGGCTGGTAAATCTTCCTTGCCTGGTTCAACTCCAGAACTTTTTGCTTTTCTAGTGAGATATTTTCCATTAATACCTCAGTGAGTGGGAACCTTTTTCCACACTCACCTGTCTTTAACTCTTTTTATGGGTGTCATTTTTAAGACTCTCCATAGTGTCTTTTTAAAGTTATCATGTCTAACAACTTATTGGCAATAAGTGCCTGTTGTTGCTGGGTTGCCCTAGGGGCTCCCCATTTAACTTTCTTGTGCTAACCTTGAGTGAACTACAGTTCCCAAGGGTAGAAAGGAATTTTGGATCCCTTTTACATCTTATTCTGTGAAACCAGCACACCCCACCTTATGTGGAGTGCTGGGGAGATACAATGTATCCCCTTTCACATTTAAACTGTAACAATTCTGTTACAGTGACAAGCTTACCTTTAATGGCTGGTGGCAGTGATACCTTTTACTAATTTGGTGCACCTTTACCGCGTGCTGTAATCACAGCTGCAGTAAAGGCACCTAAGGGTGCTCATTTTTACCAAAATGGCCCCTGTCTTCTTTTTCTGCCATTTTAGTGTTTCTTGTCGTTTCTTGTTCCTTCCCCTGACATCCAGGGTGGGAAAATCCTTTGTTTGAGTTTTGTCTTCGGCGGGAGTCCCCTGGACACCCCGCCCAGGCTCCAGTCAGTCTGTAAGCACAGGAAGTGGGGGAGGGGTCCCAAACTTCCCCCTCCTTTGTCTTAGGTCTTCCTTCAACTGGGCCAAATCCCAGTGGGGGGTTGGCTGTCCTGATTGGACAGCCAAACGCCCCTTTCTTGTAAAATGCGGAGAGAGAATGCAGAGGTTGTGTTGCAGTTCCTGATAAATACTGGAAACCTGGAGGCTGAAGTCATGTCGACCACTGGAACTGAAAACCGAAGAGGATGACGAAGGAAAAGCGGCGGGAATGATTTCCAGCGGCCGGAGAGCCTGCTTTGTAACCGGAGCCTGCTGCAGCCCTTCCTTCCGATCGACCTGGGGTCTCCGAAAACGACGACCTGAACCCAGAGCCTGGTGAGACCCACTAGACTCAAGACGACCTGCATTTTGAGCCATCCCACGGGTTCCTGCGACCTTGCGTTCTTGCAATACCCCAATACCCTGGGACCTCCTGCCACTGTGCGGTGCACGGTCTTCCGAATTCCGAATCTCGCTGAAACTTCGTGGGCATCTTGGTCTATCTCCAGAGACACGAATCGAGTCCAAAAAGTCCCCTCACAAGAGTGCTGGACCTTTTAAACGACGAGAATTCAACCGCGATTTTCTGTCTTCATCTGTGCTCCTTGAAAAGGCGCCAAACTCGCAGAACCGCATTCAGCCGCGAGAGAAATCTTGCCTAGAGCCTTCTTCATCGATCCCTGCTGCAAAGTCCCTTCTGAGGTCTTGTGTTCAGTCTCCAGGACAAGGAATCCAGTGACCGGGTATTTGGCTGCAGTCCCTGAAGTTCTCCTGCTGCAATCTCTTCTTCATTGCTGAGGTACTGTGTTGGCTTGGGTATATACTTACCTTAAGCCTGTTGGGATTTCTGTGTAGTCCTGGGGTGTTTTCTGTGATTGGGAGGTCCCTCGTCCAGTACACCCAGTCCCACTGCTAGAATCCTGCTGGGGTGTCTTCTGCGAAGCCCCTGGACCCTCTTCTAACCCTAGAAGTAAAGTACTCACTTGGTTGCCAGTTTTCCTAAGGAAACTCTGACTTTTGCTACTAAAGAACTTATTCTAACACTGCCTGTTGGTCACTAGTCCTAGTGACCCCCCTTCTGCACTGAGAACACTCATGCTCTAAGGGAAAAGACTTTGAAGGGATTGGGACTTCTGCCTAGAAAAGAAATCAAGTGTTTTTACTTACTTGTAAAGAGTTGGTTGGTAACTTTAATTCTAAGAGTGAACAGTTACAAAAGTTCTTACTGATCTTGGATGTGTGATGCACTATTCTTAAAAGTATGGTTAACATCTTTCCTTCCTTAGCCACTGTTTTGCCAGTCTAAAAGAAAGTAGATGTGAAGGTATTTTACTCTCCTGTGATTAGGTTGTGCCTCTTTACAAAAGTAATGTGTTGGTATCACCAGGTTAGTCCTGCTAGGATAACTGTATGAGTGTCCCCCAACTGGGTCTTGCTTCCCCTGACTTGCTGCTAGCCTGTCTTTAATAAGTCTACATTAGGTTGTTGCCTACCTAGAATATCTATTCAGTAAAGTGTGACATTGGGTTTTACTTTCCCCTTCATTGTGAAGTTAAAGTAAGTGGGTTTTACTTACCTTGTGTTAGCTGTGTGCCGTCCAAAACAAGTTACCAGAGTTATTGCTCACCTCAATCTGGGGTTCCCTGATTTTCAAAGCATCTGTAATTATACATTACATCCATAGGTTTTACTGACCTGGTATAACTGTGTGTTATAGTATAGGTTTTTACTGCACCTAGAATAAGTGTTTCACTATTCACCAAAAGTATTGTGTCCAGTTGACTGTTTATGTGATTTGTTCCAAGAGTCACTGTACAACTGGAAGGGCCTACTGTCCTTGTATTACCAAAAGTAATCTAAAAATAACCATTGGTCTTTTACTCCCAAAGAATAGGCTTGGCCTATACTAAATGTGTATAACAAGGTTTTGACTTCCCTAGAACTACTGTTAGGTGTTCCAAATAAGGTCTATACTTGGGTCTGTGTACTTTCAAGTATAGTGTTGTGTTTTATATTGTGATTTCATATAATGTTTCAGTATTTACTTAACCCCTAGATTTATCTGGGCCTACTTGTATTTCAATAAATTCTTTATTTTTATAATACATAGTGTTTCAGTGTTTCTTTGGATCATTTGTATTACAATTTTCACTTGTACTGTATCTACTGCCCTCTCTCCCTCCTAAGATAAGCCTGGCTGCTCTGCCTACGCTACCATGTACTCAGGTGGTACAGTCTTATACTAAGAGTGGAGTCTTGTACTGCCTCAGTTGAATGGTTTTACTAGGCCCTTAACTGGACTTCAGAAAAACTGTCCTAACACCCCCTCCGCACGGATGCCAGCGACCATATCACAATGTTAAGTGTCCTTTCACATCCGAGGGGAAGGGGCTGATGTGCACACTTGCTATTTGTTAGGGAGAGAGGCAAGGTAAACATGTTCTGAAACTAGTAGTGTGAAAGGATGTTGCATGTTGGCTCATTATGTATGTATGCATGTGTGCAAGCAGTGTGTATGTGAAGTATGTATGAATGAGTGTCTGTGAATGAGTGTATGATGTATGGGGCTGGGTGCGCATGTAAATGAGCGAGTGTATGTTCAATGCGATGTCTAAATGAGTGAGTGAAGGTGAAGTATGTGTATGTGTGTGTATACATATGTGTTTGCTTATGTGTAATGCTGGACCTAGGAGCTGATTCTGGCGGGTAGAGGGTGGGAGGTGGGGAGGTGTGGTGGTTGGTAGGAGAGGGACGGGTCGGGAAAGGGAGATGGGATATGTGGGCTCCCCACCAGATAACCCTTTGGGTAGAACAGAGGGGGTGGAGCCTCTACATTTGTCCCGCCCCATTTCTAAAGTGGCCCCGCCCACAACCAGTTTGACCTCCACCCCGAAATGTAGGGTTCGTTGCACTCCTGCTACTGACTCTTGTTTGCAGTCAAATGATAGCCCAAGCCGTTGTCTAGGTGGTAGGACCGCCTTAATTGGATTTTAGAATTCAATGGGCTAATAGCTCAGTTCTATCCATTACCCTAGTCCTGTATTTACTAAGAACAGCTATAACAGTTGTGGCTTCATACCTGTCCAGGTCTCCCATGCAGGACCGGCCTTATGGGCAGCAGCGCCCTGGCCGAATTGGCACCGCCCTCCCCGCGTGCTTCTTGTCAACAGGCAGTGGTGCGGAGGGGGGCGGAGCCAGGATGTGGCACTTTTTTTTTAACCAGGAGATAATGATGTAAATAGGGGGCATCGGCCCACTTTTGTTATTAAATGCGCTCCGCCGCCGCTGGCACATTTAATAACAAAGGGGCACCTGCCGCGCCTTCTATCACTACTCCAGCTCGGGGGAGCCCTTGAAGGACTCCCGCGAGCTGGCGTGGTGGGGGGCTAATGGCACCCTTTTGTTATTAAATGCGCTCATGGTGGCGGGCGCTTTTAATAGCACAAGGCCGCTTCCGCACCTTCTCCCACATATGCCAGCTTGGGGGAGACCTTGAAAGACTCGCCTGAGCTTGCGTGGCAGGGGCTTATGGCACCCTGGGGAGCGTGGCGCCCTGGCGGTCGCCCGTCCCGCCCTCCCCTAAGGCCGGCTTTGCTCCCAACACCCTGATTTCCAAGAATACAGTGCATTGGGATAGCAGCAGCTTTAACAATAGAGCAGCAGCAGGAAAACCCAACCAGCCCCCCATCAGTGCTGTCATTTCAGTGCAAACAGATTTCGTATGCTTTTCTGCTACACTGCGCACGGATACACTTTGGGGAGACGCTGACAGTTCACCATATTATTTGGGGATGTCCATGTGTAGCCATCTTTGGGGAGCTTAACACAATCCAAAAGGATAATTGGTATTGGGACTAGCCAATGTTCCAGGATATTCATTAATTAGCTGTGTAGCCGTCACAACAGGTGCACAGTTTCACAGCTGATGTCCGTTAAATATCAGGTATCATCCACAGGGGGAAAATGGCATAGGTGCTTAGGTTTTATTTGACAGTGAGGAAAACAGGAGCCATTAGAAGAAAAAAAAAAGTCCAGCATGTGCACCTAAAGATCTTACAAATAATTATTTGACTACCAACAACAAATATAAAATAAAATAAAAAACTGTCTAAACTGCACAGAGACTGTGTGTGCACATCCATGCAATGCTATCCCTATATGCAATTTTGAACATTTGCACTATGAAATGCAAACAAAGTGGTAAAACAGGCGAAATCACTAGCATTTTCATGCTCTTCATAGTAAAAAAGTGTAAATTCCTCTTGCCATAAATGCATGGTGGCAGGCACTTGTAATGTATTCTGGTGGAATCCGCCTACCTTTACGAGGTGCTAAAAACATGCGGGCTCAATAGGAATCTAATGCATCGAGGCCATCATTGGAATGTCATTGCTGACGACGTAAATGCATTTGTTTTTTTACAAGCGGGGCGTCGGGGGCAATCAGACATGGAAAGCCATTTGCATGGGCCAGTTCTAGCTTCAAAAATGTTGAAATTACACAGCGTGCAAAAGTGGTGATTTAACAGGCGTAACCTCAGTGCACCGACTTTATGCACCCCCTTTTATCTTTGGGGAAATTCAAAAATAAGCCCCAATGTGTTTTACAGGAGTAAGTATGTTTTACAGCTGCAACAAAGTGGATTGTGCACCAGTTCAAGGTACGTGAATCCCTGATCACAAAACAATGTCCAACTTCTCTGTGGCTGTACGACTTGGCATAAATTGGACTTTCGGGTGCAATTTGCAACAGGAAATGCCACCGATTGCACAAATGTATTTGATAGGAACTAGGTGAAAAGATATTTTTATAAAGATCTTTTCACAAAAAGATATATTTAGAAAGACCGCTGCGCACGGAGCAGTCTTTCTATATCGAACTGTCACGCGCCTGCCACACCCGGACGCAGAGGATGAGGAGAACAGGCGTGTGTGTGTGTGTGTGTGTGCGCGCGTGTGTTGTGCGTCTGGCTGTGTTGTGGGTGAGGGGGGTCCTAGGTGGGGAGGGAGAGGCTGAGATATGGGGGCTCAGGTGGCAAAACACCTGATTTCAGAGAAATCCCGGGGGAGGCGGAGGTGTGGGTGGAGGTAGTGGGCGGCAGGGAGGAACACTGGTGATCTCAGGGGGTGATGGGTGGGGCGGGGGGCTCATTTTAGAGCTCTAAAGGGAAAAAGACATTTACAATGCTGGTTTTCCGATCAATAGAAAATCGGTCATTGTAAATCAGTCTTACTTGAGAATTTTAAAATTAGGCCTTTTCACAAAGAACCAAGAAGGTGTGCTAATTGTTAAGAAGTGTTTGCACACACAAACATATACGTCATAAAGTATTCTCAAAAAGTTACTATTCATTCCAAAAATCGATTTACAGTTGCCTAACTTGATTTTGTTGCCTTTTCGAAATTGTGGCATGTGTACAGAAAGTGGAAATATGTCTTAGAAAAATATTTTTAGTGTGTGAAAAAATATATTAAGAGTGGGGCGTACACCGTTTTTTGTACGTAACACTACATCAATGCAAGGTGCTCTGCCAGCTCTGCCAGCTCTGCCACCAGTAAAACAGACATAAACTGTGTGTGCACCTGGCACACCTTATACCTTTTTTTGACTGGTATAAGTTACTCCTAGACTTACGACTGCTGTGAATCCCGTTCTGAGCAGGAAGTTGCGAGCAGACGTGTGTGTTATGTAGACCAGGCCCAAATTACACCAGAAAATGGGGTTCTTCGTAAAGAGTCCCGCATGAGTTCAATTTCCGATAGAATGAGTTTCAATGATGCTTCATCAAATTGGCCAAAGTCAGTCCTGGAACCGGAGGAACAGCTGGAACAGCTGGGCATTGTCGACATGTGTAAAAGGCGTAAAGCCTAATGAAGCAATGAGATCCACTAAGGGCAGCCATGGGCGTAATTTTAGGGGGGGGGGGCACGGGGGTGTTTGCCCCCTCCCCAACTTTCATGGCACACCATTTTGTCCCCATTCATTTGGCTTGGGCACCTTTTCTTTACTGAGGACAGCACACAGGTGTGGCACGATCAATGACCTCTGCAGTACATCATATGTGTGTTGAAATTGCCTGGAACCCACACATCAGAAACCAAAATGTCCAAACATGGACGGGATGGGGGGGCGCTGATTACACATGTAGAATCAATGGTGCTGGTTGCCATAAGAGAGCTTCGTGGCTACCAATGGCGGCCTAGTTCACCATGGAGAACAGGGACACACCAACCCACCCTGGGCAGCCTATGCGCTTTATCTCACGTGCATTGACTGAATGCCAATAGCAGTCATTGTTAATAATAATTCTCATTAATATAGCGCTAGGAACCCTCCGGCACCTGAGTGCTGCTTATGGTGTGTGGTGCTCATTTATCGACCTCGGAAGGATGAAAGGCTGAGTTTGGCCCTGCCGGGACCAGCAGGCTCTGCAAAGATGTCAAAGCACGTGCTCTACTTACTGTGCTATCTACCAGCACTATGCCTTTGTTCCCCCCCCGCCCCCCAAACAGACGCCAATAACCCCGTAGCCTAATGTTTCTGCCTACAAGCCTTCTCACTTACTTGTGCGTAAATGGGTAACTCAAGGTGGAAGGGGATGTTTGGACGTAAGTCAGACAGAAGGAATGGCTGGTGTCCTGTCGCCACCTTCCGTCCTGAACCCATGCCTTGAACCCAACGTGTCTGTTGTCATTTCACGCTTGCTGACTGCTAGAAAAGCCATTTCCCAGGACTTTCTCTAGTCACCGCGCCCCTGCACCACGCCCAGAGAGGCCTTGTTTGGCGTTGGCCTAATCTCTGGTTGTGTCTAGACCTCCAAGAAAACTCGGCCTGATTAGACTGGTTAACTTCCAAACGCCCCCGGGGACATGGCCCTAAGCCCTTCTGATCTGGGCTAAGTAATCGAAGGCAGGGCTGTAGGTCTCAGATGACCCCAGAGGCCCTCAAAGCCCACCTGGAAAGTGCTCCTTCCCAACCCCGACAAATATCCTGTGTCCCGAGCGCAGCCGCCTGGGCGGTGGTCAGCCGAATCCGACAGCCTGCACTACCCGCCTCCTACATGAAGTGAATTCTAAGCTTTTATAAAAGTATGGAACAAAAGAAATACATTTTAAGTGCTCACAAACATGACAGAAAGACACAGCTCGGTATGGAAATTTCAGTTGTAAGGACTGGAACGTGGGACGTTGTAGCTATAACAACTTGTAGCTAAATCTTCTCCCAGTTTTGTACTCTTGTTACTTGGATTATGCTGATTCGTTGTTTTAGGACACTACATTATAACAGAATATTCACTCTTTCACGTAATAAACTGGCAAAGCCTGAGGGCTGGCTACTGCATGGAATGGGTTGCACTCACTCCGGGGAAGAGGAGTGCACTTGCTCTTCTCGCGAGGGCGACGAGTGGAGTGGGCCTGCTCTGCACTCTCTGCAACGGCGCTTCACTTGACAGGGTGCCGAGATTAATCTCTGTGGCATAGCAATTCATGGGATGGGGTACAGGGGGCAGAGGTCATGGGGCTATCTCTGTGATGGAGCACTTCACTTCATAGGGTGCTGAGGGGAGAAGGAATGGAGTGATTACAGCAAAATAGCACTTCACTTGATGTGATTCAGAGGGGAGGGTTCATGGAGTGATCACAGTGATGTTGCAGCACTTTACATGGCATGATGCAGAAGGGAGGGGGTAATGACGTCATCTGTGTGCTAAAGTCCTTCGCTTGATAGGGTGAACATGGGTGAGGACTTGGAGTGGTCTCTTTGACGTACCACTTCACTTTACAGGGTCCAGAGGGGAGAGGTCATTGAGTGATCAAAGTGATGTAGCACTTTACATGATACGGTGCAGATTAGTGTGGACTTGGAGTGGTCTGCAGCGCTGGTCATTGGGCCGGCTCTGGCCGGATCTGAAATCCAGCACCAGATGTGCAGCCGGATCTCGGCAGCGAGCAAACTGTAACTTCCCCTGGTGACCCCATGCAAAAGGTCACAAGGGGAAGTTACAGTTCTCAGCCACGACCCAGTTTATTTATTTATTTATGCAATGTTTGTCAGATACAGGGATCCGGATTATTTATTTATTTATGCAATGTTTGTCGGATACATATATACGACAAACATCGCATAAATAAATACCCCTATTAATAGCCCACACGAGGCAGCCACCCAACTGCTTTCAGAGGGGAGCTGCAGGAGGTATGCCGGGTGTTTTCAAATAAAGGAAAACGTTGCTTATGGCGAACAGAAATCACAGTGTTTGAATAGTACCCAAGGGTGAGTTTTCTTTATAAAATGGGATGCAAATTGTGCATTTTAAAGAATATTTACTCAGCAACACTGATCAAAACTATTACCTGCATAGTGAAGTATCTCATCACCAGTGCCATGAAAGTGGTTTTAAGTGGAATTGATGTATAGTTTGGAAAAGAAGCAGCATGAAAGAAATAGTGACGTTTTAAACTATTATTTTGGACATTTCCTTTGATCGGAGGTCAACTTCCAGCTCCGCCGCCCTTAACACCGCCTCCTCGGGCACCACCCCCACCCCGACCCTTGTGGGATCCCCCACCAATTTTTTTCCAATTCCACCACTGGTGGTCTGTGAAATAGATCTCCACCTGACAGGGTGCAGAGGGGAGAGGTCTTGAAATAATCTCTGTGACACAGCAATTCCTGTGAGGGAGTGCAAGGGGGAGAGGTCATGGAGTGAGCTCTATGATGTAGCACTTCACTTGATAGGGTGCAGACGTGATGCTGTAATGACGTGATATAGTACTTCAATTGATAGGGTGAAGATGGGCGTGAACTTGGAGTGCTGCCTGTGACATACATTTCACTTCATACGGTGCAAGTCATTGAGTTCATGGAGTGATCGCAGTGATGTCGCACTTTCCATGATATGGTGCAGACGGGACGGGCTAATTAAGTGATCTCAGTGAAATAGTACTTTACTGGAAAGGGTGAAGATGGGTAAGCGCTAGGAGTGATCTCTTTGATGTACCACTTCACGTCACAGGGCTGGGAGGATAGCTCAGGGGCAATGCGCTTATCTTGGAAGCAAGACAGCGCAGAGCAAAACATGTTCGAATCGGAGTCCTGCTCTTAGAGTCTGGACTCTGGTATTGGAAGTGTTATAAAAAAAAATATGAATTGATTAATTAATAGGGTACACAGAGGAGAAGTCATGGTGTGATCTCTGTGATGTAGCACTTTACATGATTTGGTGCAGATTAGCAAGGACCTGGCATGGTACCTGTGAAATACCACTCTCCACTTGATAGGATTCAGATTGGAGGGTTCATGGAGGGATCGTGTGACGAAGCACTTCAAATGATTTGGTGCAGATTAGCAAGGACCTGGAGTGGTCGCTGTGAACTAGAACTTCACCTGATAGCGTGGAGAGTCCTTAGTGTGATCTCTTTTATATAACACTACACATGAAAGGATGCCGAGGAGTGAGGTCTTGAAGTGGTGTCTGTCAAGTAGCTCTCCACTTGATAGGATTCAGAGGGGAGAGTTTGTGGAGTGATTGTAGTGATCTAACACTTCATATGATTTGGTGCAAATTAGCAAGGACTTGGAGTGGTGTCTTCTGGGGTGCAATCAAAGGCCCCAAACCAAAGGAACTGAAGGGCTTGCTGAACAAAATGACCTGCCAGCATTTAAAACAAAAACCTCACAGTGAAAACAAACATATTAAGACAGACTGTGGGGTTTCTGCAAGTGATACAAGGAAGGACCATGTGAAAAAGGCCAATCTGTCATTACAAAAGGAAGAACAGCATTTTAATTCAGCATTTAATTCACAAGTGGCAGAAGAAATTGAAAGGTCAGAAGTGTCAAACATTGACACCAAAACGGCTTTACATGGGTGTTTGCAGTTTAAAGCAAGACATGAGAAAAATGTTCAGCTGCTAACATAAATATGTCAGGAAAAAGACATAGGGCCTCATTACGAGATGGGCAGAATGGGTTTAGCGGCGCCGGTAAAGGGGCCGGCGCCGTTAAACCCATTCCACCCTATTACGAGGTCCCCTTGCGGGACCCACAAGGGGACAAGGGAGCTAACAACTGGCCCGTCCCCATTCCCATTGAGCCCTATGGGATTCATTTTTACCGGGTCCATGGAATGGGCAATTACCGGATCCGCCAAGGTCAGCATGACCCGGTAATTGCCCATTCCATGGACTCTGTAAAATTTAGGAAGGGCACGGCGACCACCAGGGTCCTAATGAGGCCCATAGTGTGTGTTTACAAAAAGTAATGTGTATTATTCTTCACATGCAAAATACCAGCAATCATTCGAAAAGAAAATCCCACTTTGTTTCCATAAAAAGTTCCTATAGGCCCGAGGCAGACTATGTGGGTGACATTCTGCAGTTGAAATCCAGAGAAAGCTAAAACAAAAATGTAATCCAAGTCCAGATTGGAAGATCACATCACATTGCTGGCTGATAAATAAATGCAGCATTTTCCCTAAAACTGCCACCCATCAAAAGGTGGTGCACTGTGACAATTCAGTCCCACTTTTCAGCAGAAAAACGAACAGCAGATAATTAAAAGTGTATTTTCTTAATGACTGAAAGAAACAGCCCTGTACTTTCAGTGCAAAAGCAAAGTGAACCCTGAACAGTTAAACAAACTGTATATCAAAGAATCAAGGCTGATGTTAGAAAATGCAATATGGCAGATCCTTTCAGCTAAGGACAAATGGTGGGTCTCTGGGCAAAATTTCACAAAGGACACTGCTAGCTTGCCTTGCAGTCTCACTATTTGCAACTGCAATAAAATGTGGCCTGCCAAAGGGTGTCGAAAACCAAGTTTCCCTAGACCTGCTGTCTCTGAGTGCAATTCTGGGCAGGCCAAATGTTCTAGCCAGTGAATGACCAGAATGTATGAGGGAGGTGTGAAAACAGGGGCTGCAATCAAGTCTAAATTCTGAATTCAAACAACAAAGGGGTTAATAAAAACAACTCTGGTCACAGGCTGGCTAAGAGTGGCAAATGGCCTGGAGGAAGGAAAGCTCATATTTGCACATATGAAAATTCCTGTTGTTTGAATTGACTGTCACAATTGTTACATTTTCCCTGAAACCACAGGTCACACTGATTACATGTATGTTTAATTTTTGAGCTGATGTCCAGGTGATTCTGGTGATATAAAATTCCTCCACCTGTGATTTAGGGAATTGAAATGACAGGCTAAAAGGTGTCCTTGGCTCCTCTGAACATGTTCCGAATTTGAGAGTTGGCAAACTTGTGGAGGGTAAAATTAGGAATGTGGGGAGTAAATTGCATGTTCCTATTGATTTTACTTTTTTGTAAAACTGGCTGAAAATTGACATACGGCCGTGCAACACGGTGCAGACCCGGCTGTTGTTTTATTAAATTCCCCATGATTCGCTGAAGCTGAAAATATATGTATTATGGCAGTTACTAGTACATTCTGAAGTTTTTGACACATTACATTTATGCCAAAAGTTGACATGGGAACAAAAGTAGATTTCAAATGGAAGGTGTCATATGTCTGCTCCAGACTCCTAAACCAATCCTTAGAGAGAGGATGGACTTGGGGGTAGAGAGAAGTATAACTGTCCAATCTTGGTTGTGAGAATTCTTACAGGGCATTGCCCGGTATTGAAATCATGATGATGTCATCACTGGTATATAAAGTGGATGCACTATGAGGAAATGACCGAGCTGCTGAAATTTACCATCTAACAGCCTCAAGGAAACACCAAAAGGAGATTTTGCTGAAATTGCATCTGAGTGGAGTGGTTTATTGCTGGGAATGCCTAAATGCTGACTGGGTCCTATGGTGAGGAGCTGGGAACCATCCTTCGGAGGGGATTGACCAGACCCCTGCCTTGTCCTCCATAGGGTCCTGAAATCCAGCTGGCTTTCCTGAACTCTAAACAGAGGTTTTACATGTAAGTAGATGTCAACCCTCTGAAACGAAAGGTGGAGGAATCTGCTTGCCTTAAATCCTTTCCCCTCATAGTGAGTGTGGGAGGTGACAGAAACTGTGTAGATCCTTAACCTATTTAACTAAAAATATGAATTTAATTAATTCCCCTTGGCAGCACACTACGGGGTGAATTTTAACATTCTAAATCAACAAAGCTCATTCCCAGTGTGCGCTGAAAACTATAGACTGTAATTTAATTGGATAATCCTATTGGTCCAGCTTCCTCAAAACGGGCTTTTAAGTGGAGTGGGGATCCGAATGCCAAACTTCTCAAATTATCCCAAGTTTTTCTGTCTAGCTTCCCCAACACAGGCCTTTAAGTGAAGGGGGTTAGGAAATCCAAAATTCTCAAATCATCCCAATGTTTACTGTCCTACTTCCCCAACATAGACCTTTCAGTGAGGAGGGTCTGAAAACAAACTGCTAAATCACCCTGTGTTTATTTTAAACCCAAAGTGTGGTTGCAATCATAATTGCCATATGCATTTGTACCAATCTATAAACCAAACTGATAGCATTTTAAGTGTGCAGGAAAATCGAAATAGTACAGCACTATAGATGTCAATTGCTTGTGTTCATTGACCAGTTTGGGACTAAACCTTTTCATCCCTATCCTTCTGTGCCTGTTAAAAAGCAGATCAGTGCTTACCATCATTGGCTCCGTGCCTCTTTTAAACAAACAGACAGTGGTAGGTGGATGTCCCTTGCAGACTGTGCACATAGGCGCGACTCTAGAGCTTTTGCGGGAATTCATTACCGTAAGGGGGTTACTGTCAAATGCTGTTGGGTATCTAGCTCTGATTGTGTGCACTTTATAGCATAGTCCTTGGGATCCTACTGTGGCGTGCCCGTCATGGTTATGGATAATACTTGTAGATGGAGCTTTAATACTACATTTGGTGAGCTGGTTACTCTTATAGGAAACATAATTCTCCTCGAGCTGTGGGACCAGATGGTACCTGTAAGATATTTGCAGGAGTGCTGCTCGCTGAGTTCACCAGCTGGTGTGACGCTTACATTATTATCCCGTACCCACATACTGGATTTCGAAAGGGTTCCAGTACTGTATTTATTTTGATCACTTTGGTTATGCTGGTACCCTACTCATAGAATAGGCATCACTTGCCTATTTACGCTGCATTTATTGTCTTCAGTGCCGCCTTTGACACAGTGCTGCGCGATCGATTATGGAACAAACTTTGCGCGCTTAACATCCCTAAAGCCCTGCTGTCCATGTTAGTACATTTCCACAAAGATACCAGAGTAAGAGTTAAACTAGATGGCCAGGATAAGGTTACGCAACAGATTCCTACCAGCAAAGGAGTGAATCAAGGTTGTATCCTTCCACCAACTCTGTTTAATTTGTATCTGGCAGACCTGCAATGCAAGAAGTTCAGCCCCTTACTTGTGCCGGGAAGATAGCTCAGGGGCAACGTGCTCTTCTTGGAAGCAAGAAGGTAAAAAACACCGTAGGTTTGATCCCCGGGTCCGCGCTTAGAAACCTCTGGGTTTTAAGCACGTTATAAATATCATATCATACTGCTGCCAATCCTATACAATTCGGAAATATTTCTGTTTCTTGGCTCGGCTATGACGTCGACTTTTTATTGTGACACTATACTCCAGCAGGATTGCGAGCAAAATTAAATGCACTTGGAGATTATGCCTCAGATAATAGGTTTAAGATTAACGTAGCAAAAACAAACATTCTGGCATATACTCTGCCGAGATCTAAGATTAAGGGCTATATTTGGACTATTTGGACTACAAATATGAGGAAGTTGGAAACAGTTAGCATGTAAAAGTATCCTGGTGTCATGGTGGACAACTTGGACTTAAAAGCTGCGAAGCAAATAGGAGCTCTTATCGAATTTTCTAGCAAGAATGGTGGATATTCTCTGCACACATTGTTAACCATCTTTAAGGCCAAAACATTCCCTTGTTTGGCATATGGTTTTGAAATGGTACTACTTGAAAATATCGTTTTAAATAAATAACATTTTCAAAGCGTGATTTAGAAAGACTGCTCCGTGACTGCACAGGGCAGTCTTTCTAAATCTAATTGTCATGCCCCTTTTGCACAGAGGTGCGAGCGGGGACTGACAGGTGTGCCCGAGAAGAGCACGGGTAGACAGAAGTGGGATGAGTGGTAAGTGCGTGACTTTTTGCGTGTCTGTGTGCATGTTGTGGGGCGGTCTTTGGAGTGTGCGCGGAGGGGCCTGGGCAGAGGGGTTGTGTGTATTTGTGTTTGTGTTAGTGGAGGGCCTTAGGGACGGTTATGGGGGAGAGGGTGCAGTATTAATGGGATGGTTCGGGGTGAAACCCCCTATTTCAGTGATGAGTTGGTACGGGGGAGGTTGAAAAGTGATATGTGGTGAATATTAAAGGCATACCAAATAGGGCGAAACAAATTGGTCTTTTTTGTGTGTGGCCTTTAATATTCAACAAAATCAGCTAGAACCATTGACATATGGGGTGGATATGCTCTAAGGCATTGAGCACACTTGAAGGCAAAATACCGCAATGCCTCCTAAGGCTACCAAGATCCTTATCGACTGACTATGTCCGCCTTGAATATATCGTGACGAGCATTGAGACTATTATGACGTAAAAGGGACTTTACTTCTATCGGAAGCTTCTCAGGATGGATCGCGGCTCGATTAGGTTAACTCATACTTATATGAACATGGCTGAACGAATGAGTAATTGTTGCCTGGGCAGGATCTGTCAAACCATCGAGCAATGGCATTCCTTGTGGGGTCTGTGAACAACCAAATGCCCTATTCAGCATATAAAGCTAAGGTTAAGAAGGTCCTCAAAATATATGACATTGAACGGGCTACTGTTGAATTAGCAATACCAGTAAACCGCTGCTTGTTCATAGGATAGCCCGACAGCCACTTAGTAAGACGTTACGCGATGATTACATCTAATGGGGTCAACTCGTTCCAAATTGAAGGTGCCTGGTGGGACAAATGATATTCTTGACCAATTATGCAGGGAGTTGAAAAGAGTAACTAACAAGCATCTTATTGTAGAATGTGCTAGTGTGAATAGAGGAATGATGCTGATGGGCTTAATATATGTAAGATTTGGAAGGATATTATGGTGGGCAATGATTGTAATTTGATTTATTATGTTGTCAAATTGTGCGATTTTGTAATGGGGATTGTAAGTGAACTTATGCATTGATAATGATTTATTTTAGGTTTTATTGTTTTGACGGGGTGTATAATGTAAATCACACCTGTGTGTTATATGTTGGATACATTTGTATACAAAGTCCATAAGTGGCTATATGTGTTATAAAAAATAAGAAAATGCCCATACATCCAAGCTCTCCCACTCATGCACCTCCAATCAGATGACCCCAGCTCTGTAAGCTCACCATGAATCCCTTTTAGATATTGCTATCTGCTGGAAGGCCAACATAGAGTAGATAAAAGTAAGCAAAACTTGGGGGAAATTCTGGGGCGGAAGGACAAGGGCACTTGGCTGCAATTACCAAGGCACACCTGACAGAAGCCATTATCAACCCTGATGGGTGAAGGCACATAACCCAGGTAGCCACCCCTAACATCCTAACCAAGGCGAGGCCCCGTACAGTGATTTGTCCTGCCATCGAGCGATTTCCTTCAAATCCCAAAATATCTAGTCTCTTAGAGCTCACAACCCTTAGAATAAGCACAGTTCCCTGGCAGTCTACCCACCCTTCATGACTCATAATTGCCTTTGACGGAGCAGCCAGTGCACAGTGATCAGGGTACGCTTTACAGATGTAGAGCAAGAGGGCGAGAGAGAGACAGAAAGAGAGAGATTTAGGCTGAGGTCTTGGGAAGATTTGAGAGGGTGGAAAAGAAAAAAAATCTTTTAGCACGAAGGACAACCCTAAGTTTATTGAATAGAAAAAGAAGGTCAGGCACGCACTCTGGTTCCAAGTCATTTAATCCTGATGTAAGTTATAACAGGGTTGAATCCCAACACAGTTAAAAAAATAATAACAGGGCTGAATCCCAGATGCAAATAGTCCCAACAATGTTAAAAAATTACCAGGGTTAAATCCCAACTGCTACAGTTCCAAAGCACAATAGTTAGTTCTACTCCTCCAAGTACTTTCAAGTCTCAAACTCTCATCAGGGAGGCTGTGTTAGCTGTGTTCCTTTTCAGGTGTTGTTAACTACTTTTTTCAATTTCAGTCTCAAAGGATTCTGGTTATTGTAGTGATGGCACAAGTGTTTCATTCAGGAGACCAGGAACCAACTCCCCTCCAAACACAAATCTTACCCACAATTGGGGGAGGGGGAAAACCATGAATATGGCTCTCCAAAGTGGGGGCATAATAGCCCCCCTGCTGTGCACCCTGCTGCATACCTGGTTCTTGATGCTGTACTGTGTGATTCTGTGCACCACCCTGTTGGGAGATTGCAGGCAGGTTCACTGTGCCTGCTCCCATTCCTTGGCTTTTTTGCCACGCCCCTTGGCTTCTGCACGAGCACACCAGATGCCCTGTCATTCCACACAGCCAACTCACCGGCGGTGGTCGGGCTATTTGTCCATTCGCCATATCTGTATAGCCCATTTGCACGTTTTGAAAACCTCCTTGAGTCCCTTGGAAACCTCCCTGATTACTCTGCCATCCTCTTCCTCTAAATCCCCTTCCCCTTGGGTATTGTCCTACGAAACCCTGGTTATTTTGCTGTGGGATAGCCACCTGTTGTGCGTTCTGTTCAGCTGGGCTAGTTAGCATGGCTCCTTCGAGAGCGTACTTGGATAATTTCTTTTGCACTAGCTTTGCTTCCTCACCTTTTCGAGTTGCCTCCTTTTTCCGATTCTTGTCTTGCAACAGTCTACAGTAATGTGTAATAGTTAACTGTATTTCAGCCCAAGGTTTAGCCTCAACGCCTACCAATGTCTTAGCTGTTTTTGTACAGGCTATGGTAACCCCTGGCATAAAATGTGGTAAAATACAGGTATGGATTTTGTCTAAGATTCATGCGTTTCGAGCACCCACGCATCTTGGAAATTCTGGATATAAATTAACGGATCTTCTGATTCCTTTATTTTGCGGGTCAATATAGCTCCCATGTCGGAGGTGTCTGGGCAAAGCACTCAGAGCGCTTTCTATACTGCTGCTCTGCAATTGTTGAATGGCGCTCCGTCATGGGCAGTGTTAATTATGGTAACACCAGGGTACCCAGCCCGTGCCCATACATCGTCTGCTCTCTCACCGAATATGGCAATCAGGAGACATTTAATGTCCCCTATAGCTAACGTGACACCCCCTGTCATCTTTTCTAACTCGTGTATCCACTTCCCAGCTCCTGATGTCAGCATTGGAAGCTTGTTTTTTAGGTTCTCTCGATCCATGTGTGGCCATGGAATACATTGCGGTCTTGCTCCCCCCTTTTCTAGAAGCGGAAATTGGAACGCGCAGACTCCCTTCTCTTTCCCCATAGGTCTCCTGTCTACCGCTTGGGTAATATTCCTGCATCACCGTCTACCTGACAATGTCCTCAACCTGTCCGCATAGGCGGGCGCTGGCACCACCCTCTGACCATGGGTTGTTCCTTCGTGTCGGTCAGACTGTGATGTAGATTCCGATGCCCTTGGTGCGGACTCACTAGCGTCTGACCATCTCACCCCTTTGTCCCTCGGGAGCCGCTTTTCACGCCGTCTCCCTTCTTCATTTGTCTCGCACTCCGTATCCTCTCCGGAGTCGGACATCGATTGTTCCCAATTCACGCAACTCCTTGCGTCATCTTCGTTCTTACTGATTTCTAGCCTATCCAGGGACAGTCTCCTGCTCCCACTACTTCGGGTGACGTCTTCAGTATCATACAGCTGAGTGCTTTCCACACGCTCGTCTTCCCCTTGGGATACTGGTTCTAACCCCATTTCATCATATATCTTATCGATCATTTCCCCGATGCTTCTTGTGTCGAAGTCATCTTCAATATTTGCCCTGCTTGTGCCTGGTACTGAATCATACGCAGGGAAGAATTCTTCAATGCCGTTCCATTCTACAACAGGATTGGGTTTTTTAACTTCCTGCTCCAGATATTCCAGATCGCGTGCCCTCTGTCTATGCTTACGTTCAACATCATCGAATTCTTTGCGCTTCCTCACTTCTTCTCTGACCTTATCTTCTTCCCTTCTCCTTTCATTTCTATGTTCATTTGCCCTTCGAACTTCCTCATCTTCTCGTCTCTTTATCCTTTTTTCATGCGTTCTCTGCTCTTCTTCCAGTTTTTTCAGGTTCTGCCTGTACTGGTTATAGGCTACACTCTGTTTGCGACTGAGCGGCTTTCCTTGCCCTTTTGCTCTTATAGCTGTTCTCTCCTTAGCCTATCTTTCCTTTTTATCCTTTCGTCCCTTATTTCCCTTTCCTTTTCCTCCTCTCTGTGTCCCTTCAGACCTCTCTCTCGGTCTCATATCATCACTTCCTTTTCCATCGAGTTTCAACAATATCTGTGCTCCCAGCCATTCATCTTTTGCGAATGCTTTCTCATCCATTCTGTCTTCACTTCCTTTTCATTTCTTTCCCTCACTCTCTTTATCGAGAGATGCACTAATCTGTGCCTGGTCCCTCCTCTCATCATCGTGTCTCTCCTTGTCCCTCGGGACTGCAGAGGTAATATTTTTATCCTGTTCCTTCCCCTTAATTTCGTCACTATTGCATGTAAGTGACTCATATGCGTGGTTGATGTACCCCATAGCTGCCTTGAGCTCTCTTAATGGGTAGAGTCCCTCTGCCTTGCTTCCCTCTGTTTCTGTTTCAGGCAGTGCAGGTGGTGTGGTAGGCATCTCACCCCCCTCCATGCATATATTTAATATCCAGTCTGCAAGTGGCTCTTCATCCTTTGGCTGTTCGAACATTTTCCAAAGTTCTAGAACAGCGAGGCGTTTCTCTAGTTTCTTGCCAGTTTATGTGGCATGCAAATAAGTCGTCATATGTTGTAAGACAGCTTTAGATAAGGACCCGTTCTGTGGCCACGGCATAAACATCTTGAGGGTGGTACCCATAACCCACTCTGCACTGTATTTATTAAGCTTGGGTGCATGTTTAGGCAATTGTTTACATAAGTGTGCTAGCGGAGTAATATCTTCCATGCTCAAATCTGTTCTAGCAATACTTTCATGCAATTTCACCACACCCAACTATATGAGCGATCACCAAATATCGCAAGCTCCAATTCAAACTTTTCCCGACAAATTTTATCACCAATTTACTCAAGAACATCAGTTCATGTGCGATTCCGTCTCAACTATAGAATCGCGTAAAATCCCTTGATCAGTTACAACCAACAAGGGGACAAATTTCCTTACATGTGACACATCAACAGAACATGTATAACAAACGTTAAACAGACTAGACAGACACCAGCTGGACACAGATATCTCTGCCTTCTAATCAATACCCCAACTTGGAGTTTAAACAAGCTCCTTTTACAATGTCTTTAATCATCGTAGTAGCCTAATTTGTCCCTATTGGACTATGAGTTCACGTTTCTTCTGACCGCTATATTAAAGCGCAGGAACAAGGAGTTTCCTTTACCTCGGGTGTCCTCCCTGGTATCCTCTCTCTTTATCTCAGGTGTCCTCCCCGGTATCCTCTCTCTTTATTCACCTATTCTCGAGTCATTATCCCCCTAAATATATATATAGATATACAGTCTTCTCTACTTCTGACTATTTTGTTTTCTCCACCTCACTCCGTTACCTTTCCCCTTACTTGTTCTATTGCTTAAGGACATTTGCCAAAGCATCAATTTTCATTTCACTCACCACTCGCATCGTTTCTCTCTGAATCCTCGGGATCACCACCTTCGTTACCTCCTTTTTTGGTCTTTCGTCTGATCCACTGCCCGTAGGAATTCAAGGGTTCATGTTTTTTAAAACGGGTGCCTTCAACCGACCGCAGTTTCTTTGGACAGTATTACGCTATCATTGTCCACGGGAAGCTTCACAGTCTACTCGGCCAAAATGGCGAAGGACTTGTGATATTGCCGAAGACCTAGAGTTACTTCGTGTCAACGGTCAATAGGTGTCTTATCAATAATTAAAATTCAGTAGTTGATGGTCAAAACCATCCTCGTCGCTACCAAGTGTACTGGAGGGCGGAGCGACCTCTGAACGGGCCCATGAGATTCAGAGCTCGCCCTCCGGCACCTTAAGTCAAGATAGCTGAACCTTGAGGAGGATGGTTGCAGGATTCTCTTACTCCAACACCAATCAATAAGGACAAGTCAATGGTTTGGCAAAGGGAAGTCTGTTTAATGACAAGTACACTAAACGGGGAAACAAATGTAAATCATCAGAGCTGCCATCGCCTGTCTCGCTTCAACTTCCAAATTCTTCATGCAAACAGTAACTTTTATAGCAAATTCTTGTCATCATTGATGTGTAAAACTCATAAGTTTGACACTCAATCCTATTGGTTGGAAAAGGTAACTTAAGTATAGGTGCTATATCTGTTTATGGTAACAGAGTGTGGGGATTGGATAACTCTTATCGGGGGGGCGTCTAAGCCCATCCATCTACATCACTCGTGATAAACGTCACTAAAGTATGACCTCTTATTGGTTCTACTCACTATAGGACCCTATATTATTTGGTCCATTTGATTGGGTCTGTTACACCCCTAAACATAAAGCTCCACTTTAATTAGCAGCATGTTGAATGGTCGCCCATGTGCGGGATGGCCCAAGATTCACCCTGCCTCCCTTCCATCAATCACTACCTTCAGTTCTATGTGTCAATTAGTTGGCTGAGAGTGGCCTCGAACTGTAGCTTCTTATCCGGAAATGTTATGGCATCCTCTGGGTTTGGATGACGTCAGATGTGGGCACCTCTCCGCGCCAGGCTGGTCACGTGTCAGTTCACCGTGAATCGGCTTCAATTTCCCTCCATTTGTGTGTTAGATCCTTTGTTCAGCCTCGCCACCTGCCTCGGCCTCCTTATCTCGAACTTCACGGGGCAGGCTTCTATGCTCTTAAGTTTTGATTCTTCGGAGCTGCTGCTCTCATCCCTTCCTTGGGTTGAGCTCGAATTCCTAGTCATGAGCTGCTTCTTGCTGAGTTTCGATTCCGCTCCTCCGTCTGACTTCGAGATAGTTTATGAATCCTGGCCTTTTCGTCCTCTATCATCCTAGGTTTAATTCTGCTTTTGTAAAATGGAGTCGCACTTGTATAATGTGCTGCTTGAGGTAGATATATAGTTGGTGCTTGCCGCTCTATCCTCCTACTAAGCATTGCAAGCAGTACCATTTTCTTAGCTTCTTGCGTTCCAAGCCTATTTACAGGCATTTAGCCACTTACATATTTCCATTCTGCTTTAATGGTTACGTTTCTTTAAAGTTCAGCATTGTTTCTTCTTTTATTTTCATTACATCCTTATGCGCAACATTTCGTCTTTGTTTATCACCTTTTTGGTTGTCGTTTCTTTCATCTGTGAGTCTGTCTGGACCATTGTGATGTCAGCATTTGCCTCCAATAAGAGCCCTTTGGGTCTCTTCCGGGACAGTTTGTAAGCACTATTCATTTCGCATTAGCTGCTGGTATGGTTGTCTTAATGGGTACCTTGCAGCCCATGGGTGTATGGTTATTGGCGCTTAAATAGGTATACAAGTCCTTCTGATGGGCACTGAACAGAGCCCGACTGAGGCTCTCTGTTGGTTTATTTACTCCTTATACGTCACATATTTTGGCGAGTATGCTTCTGGCATTTCTAAATGGGTGGCTGGAGTGCAGCCCAAATTTGTGACCTCCTCTACAGGTGTACGGTACATAAAGAACAGTGTGAAAAATAAAAAAATAAAACTGTTCCCCTTTGTAGTCCCACCTCTCTGTTAGATCTGGTCTCCTTACAGGCCTAGCCCTACCTGGCTTTGCAAGGTATCACTTCTTCAGCCATGGAAACTGGGTGGTCGGGTGGTTTCAGAGGATGGTGGTGGTGGCAAGGTTCCAACAAAGGCAGTTGGAGATGAGCTGGTGCTGGAAGATGTTAAACCTGGGCACCTGGAGAACCCAACTTTCTGAACATGAACTTCACAATAAAGAGGGCCTGTGAGGACTACATGTGCATGAGTACTTCTGTCTCCAGCTGGAGGAAGTTTACCTAGTGTGTGCCTCTGATATATAGAGATATTTACTTTAAATAGGAGGCCTTTCCCAATGCCAGTTAGTGTCTCACGCAGTGATAGCAGAGCAAGTGTCAGAACCTCCCTATATGGCATTGTTGTTGTACAAAATATTTGAGACTGAAGGTAGGGATGAGCGTAGGTCCTGCCGGCCGTGGGTCATTTATACAGTAATACGGTGGATGCCAGAGGAACACTTATCAAAGAGCAGCACACAGTGGACATGAGAAGAACCCTTTTCATAGAGCAGCGCTAGCTGGACAAAGTCCCAGTTGAGCAGCGGATCACTCTGCAGAGAACTGCGTACCCTTATCAGAAACCACAGAGGGTGGACACAATTCTGATCGTCCCAGCCAAGAGCGGTGAACTAAAGACTGGCCTAACAGTGGACTGTCCTTGCTGTGATTTCCTCCCGGGAATGGCAAGTGGGTGCATGCACGCTTACCTGGATGTTTTCCTCAGGGGCTCTATGAGGCCCGAGTAGCATTGGAGAGAGGCAGAGTAGGTTTATGAAGTGTGTGTGCTGGGTATTGCTCTGTGCCGAAGGAGCCTTGGAGTGCAGTACACAACGTGTCAAATTGTTCTGTTCCAGGTAAGAGCATTGGAACTTAAAAAAGACTAGAAAAAGAGAAGGAGAACGAGAAGGCGGACTAGCACCAATGCTGAGGCCATCTTGAAGTGGTGAGAGACTTCTAAAGCCCAGCACTCATAACTCATGTTTACTAAATTGTGCTTTCCAAGTCTGTTATGGTAATTTTATTTGATACTTTCTTTTATAGCTTACCATTTTACCATGTTGATGTAATCAATCATAACATGACCCAGGAGTCAAGGGTGAGCTGCCACACTTCCAATTATTCATTATGTCTAACATAGCTCCACATTTACTATCAGACCCAGGGAAACACCCCATCAAGTGGGCCACGTGGAAGAAAGATTTTCAGGACCTGATGTTGGCCATACATAATCCAGCCTTTAGCGTGTGGAGGAAAAGGGCATTTCTTATGCAGTCTTTTGGATATGAGGGTAGAAAATACTTAAGAGCCTCCCCAAGATTAACTTGAGAGCAGGGGAGGGAGGAGAAGAAGATGGTGAGGGGTAGATGCTGGACACTTATGAGACAGTGTTAGAAAGAATCACCATGCACTATGAGAAGAAAGTGAACGCTATCCTTGAGAGCTGCTACTTTGGGAAGAGCGAGCAAAGACATGGGGAACCTATTGAAGACTTTATTATGAGCTTGAGGGAGCTAGCTAATAAATGCAACTATGGGCTATCCTACTGAAGCAAAATAAAAGCAAGAGGTCTGGCTCAGGGGAAATCCCCATGTCCAAGAAACAGAGGAGTCAAAGAATGTGACAAAATTACTGCTTCAATAATGACATTTCAGAAAAAGAAAGGACGCACATGAACGTCTGAAGATTCCCAATGCACTCAGCTTGTTACAGGCTCGTCATGGGTTTTTATTACACAATGACATCACAAACAAAGGATACATTTCATAAACCTAAGGTGGCAGGAGATTGGTTAGTGGGATAAACTACATACACAATGCCTCTGGCCATGAGCAAGGACATTTTAGCTTCAAACGTCATAACTTCCTGCTGTATCACTTTTGTATCATCTGTCTTCAGTTTGGTGGGAACAATGGTCTCTGCCTGGCTCAAATAAATGGGCTTTGTTTCTCAGTTTCAGATCACGTGTGCAGGGACCACAAACTTAATATTCCTGCTTGCATACATGGGGATTTTCAGCTTTTACTCTTACAGTTGTCCTATCTTTTCTGTTAACTTGACACTTTCCCTGTCTCAGTGTCCTTGACAAGGCTGTCTATGATTGCTGCACTGATAGCCTGGTCAGTGTTTCACAGTGAAATCAGTCAGGCCTATCCCTGTGTTCTTGAGCCTCTTCAGTGCCTTCCATTCATTCCAATGTGAATGTGGCTTCCATCTTGATTTATATGGCCACTCATGTTAGTTGTGTTTAAGAGTCAGCAAGCAGTTCATATGTATTCTGGTGCAACTTGCATTTACTGCATAACGAAGGTGTGTCTGTCCCCTAGCTAAGTGAGTCATAAGCATGTTCTTCATGTCAAAGAGAATCTAAGAGAAATGCTCTGCGTAAGGTTCTGCGTAACTTTGTGCAGGAATGGGAGTGTGTTTCCTTTCTAACGCATCTACCTGTGTGTGTGTGTGTTCAGCCATGTCTCCTCTTCATGAATATCTCATTGATGACATCCGGTTATGGCCTTTACGGCTGCTTCAGTGAGTGGCATTGGTCACCTTGGTGGTACACCGGTGTGGGAGGTACCCACACTACACTACAAAGAGCATATAGGAGTCCAGTTTATGTTACTGGCTAGAGACCACAAAATAAGAGAGGACATTTCAGGGAAGTGAGACCCGACATTAAAGAGGTGATTCATTTTGCAAAAAAAGAAAGAACACATGATGTTGTGCATTAGAGTATTTGACGAGAAAAAGTAAAAGAAGAAATGTGTTTCCATTGAAAATGAGAGCTGTGAGAAAAAAGACAATTGGGCCTCATTACAGGTCGGGCGGTCCGGAATTAACAGTGGCGGTAAACCCACCGCCACTGTTAATTCCGGACTGCCCGATCCCGAGTCCTGAAGGCGGGAGGTGATGTTCCCGCCGGGTCTGACCTGGCGGGTTTAACACCTCCCGCCTGCAGGCGGACGTGGAAACACCGGCACCATCACGAGATGGTGCCGGTGTTTCCACTTCCCCATTCCCATTGAGTCCTATAGTCGTATAGGACTCAATGGGAATGGGGATTTACCGAATTCCACCTCAGGAATTCCCGGGACACCAAGGTCGTAATGCCCTGGTATTTCCGGGAGTCACGGAGGCGGAATGGTAATACGAGTCCGGCGGTAACCGAGGTGGTAAAACCACCTGGTTACCGCCGGACTCGTAATGAGGCCCAATGACAAAAAGAAATGATGGGGGGATCCAACCCTAGTGTTAACGTTTTGCTTCCACCTAGAGGTAGGTCTGGCTAACAGAGAGAGAGGGAGAGAGAGAGAGAGAGAGACAGGGAGAGAGAGAGAGAGAGAGAGAAGGCGATTGAGAGAGAGAGGAAGAGAGAGAGAGAGGAGATTGAGAAAGAGAGAGAGGGGAAAGAGAGAGGGTCCTTGGGATAGTAGCAGGGGAGCTCTCAGATTCCAGAGGGTATTTCCGTTGTTTGAGCGGATGTCACTTAACCACTGCCCGGACCCCTCTCGCCTGTCTCACTCTCCTACTTATGCTTTTTTATTGACCGTTCTTTTTCTGCCTTTCAAGATTTACTTATGACTTGCTTTGACCAACACTATCCTGCACGCGCATTCACACCTTCCCGTCCCCATCCTCTGCCCTAAATCACCTCTGAGATTCATATCCTCATAATGAACATGTGCCATGACCTACAATGCTGCAGCAAATCCTGGACCCCAACCCTACTCCTAGCCTTCAAAGGTTCCCTTTCCTATCAGGACAAAAGGAGTACCGTGATATTTGGTAAAAAGGGAACTGTATCACATGAAAATGCAGAATGTTGTGATATGGATGGTAAGATGTGTAAATATCAGAAAATTATAGCAAATGCATTGATGCAACTAACATACATTAACACGTTAACAATTGCTTTGCTTTGCTGTAACGGTGGCATGCATAAAGGATGTTCTTTAAAAAAAAAATACTGTAAAAATCAGTGTGTCATATCACTAAAAGCCAGAACCTAGAGAATAGCTTAGCTACAGGGGATTAAACTGTAATAAAATGAGAAATGCAAAATTAAACGCCAATTGAGAAACATTCTGCTATTGCAATGCATGTTTATTAAACAACGCATTGTGCTATTCATGTCAATGAAGGACAGTGAACAGGATGAGCACAAGTTGTTACAACATATTTTGCAGAGGAAGTAAGAGCAAGGTACAGACATTAGAAATACATTTAGAGAGACAAGTGTTATTTTGACAAGGGCTATTGTGCGCAGAAGGAAGAATCCATTAGTCAACATTATGTGTTTTTGACATTGTGGGGCTATGTACATTCTTATTGAATGAGTCTATAGATCCTTCCGGAAAGTGTAGGCGGGGAAATATAAAAAGTGAATGCATATTTCCCTCAGGGGAAAAAGAGAGAAAAAAGAACGAGAGAAGTTGTTGGTTGTTTAGCTTCTTGATGTTTGGCTTTTGTTCAGTCATTTTGACTGCAGTTTGAACTGGAGCGGAATGTTTTTATGAATGAAGCGAACGCATAGTGCATTTGCCCTCCAAGATTGCAAGCACATTTTTGCCTCTAAACATTTTACAAAATCTGCCAAATCCTTCTATTCCTCCCTCCCTAATCAACCGTGCCAACTTTCATCTACTGTCCACGCTTTTCTCAGACCTCCCAACCCGATATCTATTGAACCCTCCCTCTTTGCTAATGACTTTACTTGTGACTTTTCCTGTATAATCTCTCAAATCTGTAACATTGTCACAGCCCTTCTCTCTCTCCCTCTACCACCCTCATTCTGTGCACCACCTCCCCTCTGTAAATCTTCTACTCTTGACTAATTCTCCCCGATCCCTCCTAGCGAATGAGCATCCATCCTTTGCAGCACCAATCCATCTTTTGCACCTATCAACTCTTTTACACCCCAAACTGTCAAAGACTTAATCCCAAGAACATGTCCCCATCACTTTGAGCTCTTTAATCCCTGTCCCCAATGGGCTCTTTCCTACTTCCATAAAATCTGCAACTGTCCCACCCTTTTTGAAGAAACCCTCTGTCCACCCGCAATCTTTTACCAGGTCTTCTCTTAGCCCATTATTCATTATCCTAAGCAGGCGGTCTTCAACTGGGTCACTAAGTACCTTGAGGATATGTCCCTTTCTGATCCACTTCCATTTGGCTTTCTTAGTAAATATTCCACCGAGACAGGACTCATGCATGACTCCAACTTTCTGATGATCAACACTCCAAACTCTCTTCCATACTCATCCGTTGGTGACGGTGCGTGGTACAAATACCTTTAACATTTAACATTTAACTGAGAGCAAGCCTGTATAGTCTTTACTGTTATATAACCATGAGCCTGATTCTTCGAGGAATGTGGTGGATGAACGCCTCTGAGCCATCTCATGGCTAAGGAATGAGACAATGATGCCCAAACTTGAAACACAACTCGGTTCAGCTGTACTTCAGTCAAAAGACTTAAATAGATAAAAGTGACTAGTGTACCTCCTCCACCTCTAAATGGTAGCACAGTCCGAGGGCAGGCTGTGCGCTCCTGAGATGCTAGTCAGCAGCAGAGGCTTTCAAACTAAAACATCATGATTCAGTACCAAATTAAATGGAATCTTCAAGCAATGTTCTATGACAGTGTATGTTTTACACAAACACAAAAAGTAGGCAAAAAATGTAACCCCATTCCTGCAAGGAAAATGCACAGATATTGGATGCCAGATAGTAGATACTTATTTAGATTTTCAGGCTGAAGACCTTGAATTATACTGCATGAGGGAAAACATTGGCAAAAAGATGAAAAAATAAAAAAAATAAAAATTATTACTTTTAAATGGTTGGCAAGTAAGAAAATGGGACCTACTTGTCCTCTAGGGCCCAACGTAAAGACCAAGGTATACGAGTACATAGTAGGCCTTGAAAGGGGCACAACGGCCACCAGTTCCCTACTTTAGTCTCAACAGACTAGAACATGTCAAGCAGATTTCCTGGTACTTTTCATTTTAGCAGAAGTAGAAGAATTAAGCTAGCCATCTGGATGAGGTGTGCAATTTAAAAAGACTAAATCAGCGGGGAGGGCTTCAAATTGGATGTTTCAACTAGCAGGCTAAGCAAGTGTAGCAGGAGTCGGGGCACAGAAGGCAGTTGGGTTCATGAAGCATTGGGTGGCTCAATAGAGATTCAAAGGTGGCTTGATGTCTGAAACAGGCACAAATGCTTCTTGACGTCTGCCTGTACAACGGCGGTGGCATAGGTCATGGCATTGGACTTGAAGGAGTGCTGGAGATTTAAAAAGATACCCCTCCAGAACTGGAGATCTACAATTATTTTAAATAAGGTATTATTCTTTGTAACATACAGGTGGACTGTCTCTGCTCTGTATGCCTAGATTCCCTGGTCATGGACTCCAAAATTCTTCCAGCAGTTTCCCTACTGTTTCGAAAGAATTCTAAGGAAAAGGTCTCTCATCCTTCTTGGATATGCTGAATTCACCACTACGCAAGGAGACCTTTTATTGTCACAACTCCAGGAGCAATCAATGGAGTGGAGGGTTCAAACTACACTTTGAGGTACATCTTACAGATGATTAAGCTTCCCTCTAGAAGTCAATACAGATTTAAAAAAAGTGGCCATTAACCTTTGCATTATTTCCAAGAGGCCTCTGCTTCCAGTGGAGTTGTAGTGGGGCAGAGCAAAGCATGCAGAGAAAATCCAAGATGGTGGAATAAATGTAGGCTGAATCAGAGCTCCCTTGCTGCATTAGCTTTGTACATGTCCTGCCTTCTTGGCCTCTACTTACAATTACCTTACTTTGCGTAATTGCTTTCTGGCATGCGGTCTCCAGAGTATTGTTATGGTTTCAGTCAACCCTTAAATCCCAAACTTTCCACATGCGCCTAGCGTACGAAAGCCACACTTGCGGCTCCCAGAAGGTTTCTGGGTTTGAAACCATCTCCTCTGATTCCAGAAGGGTGAAGCTTTCTCAGCAGGTGCTGCCTTCAACTAGAAAATCAGTTTCTATATCACATCAGAATTTCCCTGGTCTGCATCTTTCAGTAGGAAAAGGGTCCGAGGTGCCATTTGTCTGTAGGACACTAGTCTGTATTCCAAGGGCCTTTGGGTTATTGACGGGAGTTAACATAAAAAGCGCCAAGTGCATATTTGAAGTTGCATGTCACTTGCCTGTCTGAAATGTGGCCAATTAACCTTTCAGCTGCTTGTGTGTTTTTTGCACTGTGCACAGAAGATTTGTACATGTATAAACTATACAAGGAGTTTGGCAAACTTTGGCTTTCCAGCTGCTTTGGACTTTACCTCCCATCAGTCTTAGAGCCTATAGTCAATGGTGAGGAATCATGGGATTTATAGTAAAACACATCTGCAAAGCCGCAGGTTGCAGAGCCCTACTCTTTTCGATGCCAGTGATTATATTGTGCACACAGTGAGCCTGAAGTCAGCGATAGTGTAACCATTGACGCCACGTTTTAATAATGTCATAATGATTTGTGTTTTTATACAATACTTCATGCCACATTCCTCCCACTTCTTAGCGCTCTAAGTGTTATTATGAACCAAGTTGATCGTTCTTATTCCATGGACATCCGAAGGATGAGGGACTGAGGTGGCCCTTCCACGGAATTTGAACTTGAAAAATGCACACCGTCCCCAAGTGCAAGGCCACGGATTAATAGTGAGCTGTCAGTGCGTAGCACATGTGGAAAGTACATCTGTTGAGCAGAGAACACATTCCTGAAAAGAAAACACATGTGTATGTCAAAACGTAAAAATTAGGAGAGTACACTTATGCAGTTTGTATTGTGTCACAATAGTAATTATCTTGGCATTCAATGTACAAAACAAGTGGCTGAAGTTGCAAATACAAGACGGCCGCCACAGTTCAGCCAGTTATTCCTTCGGTATTTTCGCAGAGCTGCATCGGAGGTAACAAAAAGCGTGAGAGTGTTGCGAGCCATGCAATGTGCAGCTCAGCATATTGTGAAGAAGAGCAGGCATCGGTGTACTGTAGATTATAGAAATGTTCCTGAAAATATAGATTTGTTTTTGACTTGGTAAATGGATTTCAAGTAGGAGCTTTTTTATACACCTGAAGACGGCGACTGGATAGATGATTTTCACCACAATGTCTCTTGTTTCCTGAATTAGTTCCATTTAAATGCCAACTAACGTGGGCCTCGCAGAGCTTAATAGCTTTTTAACGGTGGCGGGCAGAAGTCACAATGATTAATGATAGCTTCAACAAGTATTCCAAAGGGAGAAATGGGGCGCCAGCTGAGGGTTCATGGTGGACAGGCATTCCAAAGTAAGGTCTTCCTTGAGCTCACCTGTGACCAATTTTCTTTTGATGCTGATGGAGGCACAAATGCAGGGATTTATCTTGGTAAAGTTAATATCCGAGCAGCATGGGCTGAAGGTTTGCTGGTGGTGATCAGATCATCCTGGAGGTTGTGTAATGGGGCTTTGCAGGAGGAGTCCTCATCTGCAGATGATATTCATTTAGTGACCTGTAAGGCGATTTGTTGCTTAGACTGGGACCTGGAAGGGCCGCCAAATATGATGTCTGGGAGGAATTCTACGACCCGCACCGTGAGTGTGCGCTCGCCTGGGCTTTTTTTGAAATGTTATATGAAATTGAATGATGGTAGATCAACCTCTGGAAAATGTGTGGGTCTAATCCACACACATTTTCCTATGCTCACTGCACGATATACAGATAGACCTGTGTACTGTGGGTAGACACAGCCTACAGACGCAGTCCTCCCTGTCATATTTAATTGGGATCTGACAGGTGTTGTACACGATGGATCTCAGATGAGGGAGGGCCAAAATCTTCCTTCTGTCATGGCCAGCTTAATTAACTATCAAAGGCTCCCTGGATCTGCCTTGTTTGTTTGTTTACCCTCTGTAGATGGTGGCAGCAATTAACATAATTAAGATACTAATAGAGTATACTTCAAGCAGGCTAACATAGGGACTGGCTGCAGAGGCTAAAATAAAGGTGACAGGATACACCAACACCCCTTTCATATGCACTGTGTCAACCTGAAGCTAGCTCCCACCTCTCAGTATCAAGGGCAGTGAACTGTCATGTCTGGGACTATGTATTACAGTAGTCACCCCCGCAGGGGGACCCCATTCAGAAAGTACGAGTGTGTGGATTGATGGCAACAGAAAATCTGGTATTGCCACAGCTTCAAGGGAGACCTGCCACTTTAATCAGGAACCACAGCAAGCTCAATTAACCAGAGAGACCCTTTGATCGACAACAGACAGGAAGATGGGTTGAACTTAGTATGACATGTTTTCAGCCCTTTACATTTTCTGTTGCAAAAGCACTCTGGTTATGACTTCACGCATACAGGAGATTGTTGGTGGGGACCCAGGATCGGTTCATTAAGGTACGCTTAGCTTATAGCAATCACTGGGGCCCATTTGACTTTAAAAGAGTGTGAAGCTCCTATTTTGGGAGATCATCTGAAGACTTTGCAAGGAGTAACAGGAATAACTCATTTAGATCCTGGCTGAAGGTACAGTATGCCTTATAGCTTCTACCAGTGAAGGACGGCCCGGATTTCCAAGAGGGGAACAAAGATCCCTCCCTAAACATTCTCCCAGGGAACAGAGGGAACTGAATCCAGAGGACCCATCTAGCAGCTCCAGAACCGGTACCCAGCCAGCACACAGCATGCCCTGCTAGGTTCTGCCAGCAAGCTTCATAGGTGGGAACTTTCATTCCACTAGTGAACAAATGTTCTAATCAGTACTTGATCCCCCGGGAAGAACTGGCTGTATTATGACTCCTGATTCTTGATTGATGCCCTCCATTGCAGCTGTCTGTTGATGAAAAGAAGCAACTTGTAAACATATAATCTTGACAGCTCGAGGTAAGTCTTTAAGGTAAGCCCTAAACTCCTCTCCTAGAATCTCTGAGGACTTCCGAGCATCTGATGCTGTACATGTGGGTGAGAGTGGTGCGTGTATCCTTCTACCTGTCACTATCTAATGGGGATACAAAAGGTGTTCCTTCCCCAGCTGGTTACGAAGATAAAACAGAGCTTGGGGAAGGCAATGCACCCAGTTCCTTTAAGATCAAAAACAGAGCTTCAACAATCTGGTTTTCAGCAAACCATTTATGCACTTCATGATTACGTTGACTACTGGGTGATACACCGAACACAAAATGTGCTTTATGCCTAATAGGGAAGTGATTTCTGCAAAAAGCTTATTAAAAAAGTGGCTCCCATTGTCGGACCTCAAAACTTTGCATGTACCCCACCGTGGGAATACCTCTTGCACCAAGAAATATGCCACTGATTTAGCATCAGTGTGTGCACAGGGTCCAGCCTCAAGCCATTGGGAGAATGGACAATTGATAACGATAAGATAACGAAAATTACTGCGCCTGATTATCATGTCCACATAGAGAGTGTGAAGTTCTCAGAAGGGCCCAGATGGTCGAGGCAAAGTTCCTTTCAATGTGTTCAATGTATTTCCAGGATTGAACTGACGACTTGACACACAGTTAGATACACATTTACTCACCTGTTCTTGTAGGTTGGGAATGAACCAGTCCTCCTGGAGGTTTACCGCTATTTGTTGTTGAGACGTGTGAGATGGGTGATGAAACTGCTCTAGAGCCACAATAGGTAACTCCAGAGGCATCACTACTTTTCCTGTAAGCTCTTGTCTCCACAACAAATCTGTGGTTGAGAGAGCACAGCCTCATTTCACCCACTGCTCCTTTTAATTTTTTGGTGCTCTTTCTTGCATTTCTACAATTTGCATTAGGGGCTCTGCGGTGTATGGTACTGACAACTGTACCTGTTGGGACACGGGTTCTGGGACCTGGGAATGGCAAATACGCGGCCTCCTTTGCCGCTCTGTCAGCCGCATTATTCCCAAGCGCAATTAGGTCAGTATTGTTAGTATGCACAGTGTTAATGCATCTATTAATCTGGATAATAGCACAGAATGCTGGACTGGGGACTCATCAAATCTCCAGAACCCTCTTCTCTGCTATCTTGACAACCATGAATTCACTGTGGATGTGACATACACAGAGTCAGAGTAAATAGTGACTGCCTTCTCCCTACTTATCTCAAGCACCTCTATGAGGGCTACCAATTCATGCTTATGCAGTAAAATGCAATGGCAATCTCTTTTTCACTTTGTCTTGGTACTCAGCATCCACCAAGCCCACAATTGCCATTCCTGTCCGCTTTTCACCAGTGTCCTGATCGATTGCTGATGAACCATCAACAAAGAGCACTTCCTCTCCCTCTAATACATCTTCCTTAAGATTCACAGTCTCATCTCCCTCATAAGTTGCACAGTCATGTGCAATGTAATCAAATTTCACAGTTTCAACTAAGAATGTTGCAGGGTTGACTGTATGACAACTCACTGGAAGTATAGAGGCATTAAATAAGATGACCTCATACCCTGAGTCCCTTTGCATGTCAAGGGTTGATTTGGATTTTTCTAAGACTGAAAAAACTGCATGCTCCACATATAGTGTCACTGGGAATCCCATAGAAATGCCTGAAGACTTTTGAATGGCAAATGCTGCAGCTGCCAATGCTTGATCACACGGAAAGTGCCCATGCATCACTGGTTCTAGGAGTCTGCTATAATAAGCCAAAGATTTATGACCCAACAATATTTCCTGGGTTAGGACTTACATTATTACCAGTCTATTTGAGTGTAAAAACAGATGAAATGGATTCTTATAACCTGGAGTCGCCAAGACTGGAGCATTGCTGATCGCGTCTTGAGTGCCTTGAAACAAGCTTTCATTTCTTTCATCCATTCAATGAAGCCTTTCTCTTTCTGCCCTCCCTTGAGTCGTTGTAACAAGGGTCTCAAGTAACTAGAGTAGTGAAAGATCCAAGATCTACAATAGTTACAGAGTCCCAAGAACTGCTGCATCTGTTTTACAGTTGCTAGTTGTGATGAATTTTGTACTGCAGCCGCTCCCTCAGGTATTACTTTCCTTCCTGCAGGCGATATGATTTACCCTAGATACATTACGTTGGTCTGATAATACTGCAATTTCTCCTTGTCCACCTTGTATCCGTTCTCAGCGAGCAGGGTGAGAAGCGTAATTGAATCTCCTCCACACTGCTCCTCCGAAGTGCTACATAATAACAAATCATTCATTTACAGTACTGGGCAAGTGCAGATTCCCCAAATCCAGTTGGAAAGCCCAATTAAAAATACTCGGGGACTCAAAAAATCTCTGTAGTAATCTTGTGGGCTGAAATCTTTGGCCTCTATAGGTAAATGAAGTAAGATACCGAGAGTCAGAGTGCAAAGGGACTGAGAAAAATGCATTTTTCATATCAATCAGAGTAAAGTGAGTGGATCCAGTAGGGATGTGACAAAGAATGATAGCAGGATTCTGGACTACCAGTAACTCTGCTTCCACAATATAATTCAGAGAATTTTACCATCCTCCAACTGAACCCCTTTGCCTTGTTTACTGTGACAACATCCGTGTTACATGAGGACACGGAAGGTTGGATAATACCTTGCTTCCACAATACCATAATGGTGTCATAAATCCCTTCATCTGCCTCCCTGACATGGGGTACTGTGTCATGATGCCTACCCCCGGGCATCCGGATCGAGTTCATCAGCCCCGGGAGCAGGCATCCAGATACTCATTAAAACCCCAACAGCCCCGGCTGGGGGCTGTTTGGATTCAGTCCTGGTGCCTTAGGTGCCAGGCTCATCATAGAAATCAGTCCTGGCGCCATAGGCGCCAAGCTCATAGACTTTACTTACCTTATGCAGACCATGCTGCAAATGAGTCCAAGCCAACGTGAGGGCTGGATGGGACTATGTTAAAACAGGGACTATTTTTTACTAGGTGTGGTTCTGGGGATCTTCTTACCTGGGACTACTTTGCAGGCTATTTAAACCACGCCCGAACAGCAGTTCATGCTTCGTGTAATTCTGCATCCAGCAGTGTAACGCTCACTGTGTCTGAAAGTCAGCATCCAGTCTTCTGCCACGCCTGCCTCGAATCCGGAGCTCCTAGACAAAAGGAAAAGAAATGAGAAGAGGTTAGATCACGGACATTATTTGATTCTTCACCTGATTCCGGACCCAGCACATCTCCGAGCCTGGAAAAGACATTATTTCAGCACGCGTCGCTTCGCCAGCAGCAGCGCTGCATTATACTCACCAGTCCACCGCATCTTTCAACTCGGCGCTGCCTCCATCATTTTCTTCGTCGAAACCCAGCACCTGGGGGGAAAACAAAAGGAATAACAAGGTGAGCCGAGAAAACTGACAAAGACAATCTCTTTGCCACCATAGGCTTACCTGCTTTACCACCGGAGGTATTATCCTTTAATTCGCTGCATCTTTCTATGCTGCACCTATAAAGGGAGAGAAAACAGCAAGTTAAACTCATGCAACTTTTACCGGACAGTGTTTGGTAATACAGACTCTTACCTGAACACCATCAGCTGCCTCCAGGCAATATTCTTTTGGACCCAGCTGCAACCTAACGAGGGAATGGAACAAGAGTGAACATCGGACATATTGAACTCTTTGAACTTTATAGACACTGGAGTCAATATTCCTCCGGAACTCCTCCAGTACCTTCAAACCAGTGAAGTAATTGGTATCTACGCGCCCCTGGATGCCATGCAGGATGGAGAGCTCATCATTTAAAAACATAAGGTGAGGTTACCAAGAGGGGATATCGGAGGTGATTAGTGGGGAGAACGAGAACAGTTGGGGGGCCATCACTAAAGTCCACGGGTGGCTAAATCCCTTTCTCCACTTGCAGGAGAATACTTCTACGAGTCCAGCAGACAAGATTAGGCGGGCCAGTCCAGACTGTCATCTCTTCACTACGCATCACGTTGGTGGAGACCGCAGCTGTCCGGGTCCGATCGACGCCCCTGTGGGAACCAGGTGAGCGTAACACAACACGAAGCCTATCTACAAATCCTCACCCGGGCGTAATGGAGACCTCAGAATCCGACCAACTAGCCCAATTGTTAGGAGAACTTAGGGCAGAAGTGCACTCCGCGCGCCAAGAAACTACTGCCCTCAGGAGAGAACTGATTGTGTCAAAGGAGCGCACTGATGATCTTGCCAGACAACTGCTGCAAAACCAAGCCGGGCAAACACCACTACCTGGACTTGGGGGGAATTCAACCCCCGTTTTAATTGAGCAGCCCTGTGCAAGTGGTTCTACCAGGGAGCATTCCTTTAGCTCCACCCGAACGCTTTGCTGGGGACCCGAAAAGGTTTGCCGTGTTCATGAACCAATGCCGCTTGCACTTTTTATGCAGACCAGGAGCTTTTCCAAATGACCAAGCCAAAGTAGCCTTTGTACTGTCATACCTTAGTGGCAGCGCAGCGGATTGGTCAATTCCATTAGTCAACCAGGATGACCCTCTTCTTCGGGATTTTCAGGGTTTTCAATTGAGTATGGAAAGACTATTCGCCAGACATTCTCAGGGACAGGCCCTGGATAACGAACTTCTATCCCTACAACAAGGAAACCAGGACCTGCTAACTTATATCGCAACCTTCAATAGGTTGGTGGTGGAAACCGGATGGCCAGAGGTAAAGCAAATTACATTATTTCATCGTGGACTTCAGGGTGAACTCAAAGATGTTTTGGCCCAAGTTGTGAACCCACCTCAGGATTGCGCAGAATATATAGACTTAGTGGTCCAGCTAGACCACCGACTTCAGAATAGAAAAGCTGATCGAGCTAAGTTCGAGAATCGGGTATTGGTTAAACCCAATTTTACTCCCAAAGGAACAGATGTATCAGAACCAATGCAGATCAGGGGGTTAAGGGACCCTTAACTCAAAAAGAAAGAGAAAGGAGACGACAGATGCAGTTGTGTCTGTAGTGTGGGGCCTCAGGACATTTTGTACGGGATTGCCCTATAAAACCATCCAAGAAAGTAGTCAGAGTTGCTGATAGAAATCAAACAGAGCCTGATTCGGGAAACGACCACGCCCGGCAAGCGTAGAGGTCCGCTTGCCGAGCTTAAAGAAGGACATTCAGACCTTGCACCTAATCATACCGATGATCCTTATTGATCCAAGGCAGCCATCACGTATGCACGCAGTTAGGGCATACATTGATAGCGGGGCCGTAGGAAACTATGTGGACCACGAATTGGCTTCTAGGATGAATCTACCTCTCTGCAAAAAGACCACTTTGGATGTTATCACCACAGTCGATGGAACTGAAATTGCCTCTGGGCCTGTAACTCATTCCACCACAGAGATGACACTGTTGGGTCAAGATGGGCATCGAGAGACTATTGTGTTTGACTTAATCAAAGCCCTGCAGTTCCAAATAATACTGGGGATACCTTGGTTGGAAACACATAATCCTTGTATTGATTGGCGGGAGAAGAGAGTAACCTTCCCGGAGTGTGCACACACCTGTTACCCGGAAAAAACCTTGAACAAAAGCCTGGCCCCAGTCACTAATCCAGTCATGCAGTTACCTCAGGAATATCAAGAATTCCAGGATGCTTTCCAAAAAGAACAGGCAAACACCTTACCACCTCATAGATCATACGATTGTCAAATCAACCTCATACCCGGTGCACAACCTCCATGCAGTAGGATCTACGCCCTTACGGAACCCGAAAACCGTCACCTACGACAATACTTGGACCAATACCTTGCTAATGTTTTCATTCGTCCATCTAAGTCCCCCGCATCTTCAGTTTTATTCTTTGTGCCCAAAAAGGAAGGTGACCTCAGAACGTGCATAGACTGCCGCGCATTAAACCAGATCACGGTGAAGAACCGATATCCATTGTCTCTGATCCCCGAAATACTATACCAAGTAAAGCATGCTTGCATCTACACTAAATTAGATCTCCGAGGGGCATATCATCTGGTACATGTAAAGAATGGTGACAAATGGAAGACCGCTTTTCGCACCAAGTATGGATTGTTCGAATATCAGGTGATGCCCTTCGGGTTGTGCAATGCACCAGCAGATGAACGATGTCCTTCGTGAACTCATTGACGTCTGTGTTGTCGTATACATAGAGGATATTCTAGTGTACTCCTCCTCAGAATCAGACCATGTTAAGCACGTTTGTGCAGTCCTTGAGAAACTACGCCAGCACAGGTTATATGCAAAATTGGAAAAATGTGTTTTTCATGCTACAGAAGTTGAATTCCTTGGATTTATCCTGACTCCAAAAGGAGTCCGAATGGACTCTCGAAAGGTGGACGCAATTCTCAAGTGGCCATCACCCAGTTCAGTTAAAGGGGTGCAAAGCATGCTTGGATTTGCTAATTTCTACCGCAGATTTATTCCTGACTTCTCATATGTTGTACACCCCATCACAGCACTTTTGCGAAAAAACAAACGCTTCTTGTGGACCGAAGAGGCTGAAAAAGCCTTCCAAGAAATGAAATTGAAATTCACGTCAGCACCTGTCTTAAAGCATCCACGCCGAGCTCCCATACATAGTTGAAACCGATGCATCCAGTTTAGCCATGGGGGCTGTCCTGTCCCAGAAGGATCCGGAAACCGGTCAACTTCATCCCGTAGCATTTTGGTCCAGAAAATTCTCGGCCCCCGAATTAAACTATGCGGTTACCGATAAAGAGTTGTTAGCCATCAAATCCGCCTTCAAGGCTTGGCGGCATTATCTTCTCGTGCCAGGCATACCATTACTGTAATCACCGATCACAGGAACTTGTAGTATTTAAAAACAGCCAAGGCCCAATCATCACGTCAACTTCGATGGGCCTTATTCCTTGCCGAATTCGATTTCGTGATCACTTATCGACCAGGTTGTAAGAATGGTAAGGCAGACGCTTTATCCCGAATTGGGATGGGAGAAGCATATTCAAACCTGGAACCGGTGCCTATAATTCCTGAACAAAGAATTCTTGGGATAACTACTCTACAGACCTTAGAAGAAATTCATTTAAAGATCCAACAACTTTTCGATTCAGCAGCCCTGCAGAACTGGGTTAAAAAAGGCCCAGATTATTCAGTTGTCAATGACCTACCCTACTATCAAGGGCGTCTATTTCTACCACACAAGGAACTACAAGAACAAGTCATCTCCAATTACCATGAAGCTCTGATGGAAGGGCACCCATGTATTGCAAAAACTGAAGCTAAAATTAAAAGACAATTCTGGTGGCCCACCTGGCGAAAAGATGTAAAGTCATTTGTACTGTCTTGTGGCATCTACGCCCAGAACAAAAGTCAAAAGAAGAAACCAGCTGGTCTTTTACAACCTTTAGATATTCCACCCACACCATGCACACTTTGTCTTTAGACTTTATTACAGATCTACCGCCATGTAATGGATTCAACACCATTCTAGTTATTGTGGATCTTTTTTCCAAGATGGCCCACTTTATTCCTTTAAAAGGATTACCTTCTGCTTCAATCTTGGCCAAGGAATTTCTTGAAAATATTGTTCGAATACATGGATTTCCTTCCGTATTGATCTCTGACCAAGGTAGTCAGTTCATTTTGCAATTTTGGCAGAAGTGTTGTCAATTGGCACAAATCGACGTAAGGTTATCAACCAGTCACCATCCCCAAACTGATGGTCAGACGGAGAGAACCAACCAGACTCTTGAACAATACCTACGTTGTATGCTCCACCAAACCGAAAGTAATTGGAAGGACATTTTATGGATTTCTGAATACGCATACAATAACTCTGTACATTCAGGAACTGGACAAAGCCCCTTTTATACCATATATGGACATCATCCTCGAACCTCAGAACTCGATTCGCCCCAGCATTTAGAAATGCCGGCAGTAACTCATCTGCATTCTACTATTACACAAGCTTTTAAAGAGGCAACAAAACATTTGAAACAAGCAAAAGAGAAATACAAGAAAAATGCTGATCAACATAGAAGTGAGACCCCACCATATCGAATCGGAGACCAAGTTTGGCTGGCTACAAGACATATACATCTGAAAGGAACTCAGACTTTTAATCCTAGATATTTGGGACCTTACACCATTACGGCCATTATTAACCCTGTGGCCGTCAAATTAGAATTACCCTCTAATATGCGGATTCATCCTGTCTTTCATGTTTCACTTCTAAAACCAGTTCAACCCGGGACAAGATTAACCAAACCACCTGACCCCATCCTAATAGATGGAGAACCTGAATTTGAGGTAAAAAACATCCTGGACTCTAAAATGGTTAAATCAAGACTTTTTTATTTAATCGACTGGAAGGGTTACGTACCACAAGAAAGGTCATGGGAACCTAGTGACCACGTTCATGCTCCTCGATTGGTGAAAAAGTTCCATCGGGACTTCCCAGACAAGCCAGGGCCAAGGGGAAGAACAACTTTAGGAGGGGCCTTGGGGGGGGAGTGCTGTCATGCTGCCTACCCCCAGGCATCCGGATCGAGTCCATCAGCCCCGGGAGCAGTCATCCAGATACTCATTAAAACCCCAACAGCCCCGGCTGGGGGCTGTTTGGATTCAGTCCTGGCACCTTAGGCACCAGGCACATCATAGAAATCAGTCCTGGCGCCATAGGCACCAGGCTCATAGACTTTACTTACCTTATGCAGACCATGCTGCAAATGAGTGCAAGCCAACGTGAGGCCTGGATGGGACTATTTTATTACAGGGACTATTTTTTACTCGGGTGGGGTTCTTCTTACCTGGGACTACTTTGCAGGCTATTTAAACCACGCCCGAACAGCATCTCATGCTTCGTGTTATTCTGCATCCAGCATCGTAACGCTCACCGTGTCTGCAAGTCAGCATCCAGTCTTCTGCCACGCCCGCCTCGAATCCGGAGCTCCTAGACAAAAGGAAAAGAAAAGAGAAGAGGTTAGATCACGGACATTATTTGATTCTTTACCTGATTCCGGACCCAGCACATCTCCGAGCCTGGAAAGGACATTATTTCAGCACGCGTCGCTTCGCCAGCAGCAGCGCTGCGTTATACTCACCAGTCCACCGCATCTTTCAACTCGGCGCTGCCTCCATCATTTTCTTCGTCGAAACCCAGCACCTGGGGGGAACACAAAAGGAATAACAAGGTGAGCCGAGAAAACCGACAAAGACAATCTCTTTGCCACCATAGGCTTACCTGCTTTACCACCAGAGGTATTATCCTTTAATTCGCTGCATCTTTCTATGCCGCACCTATAAAGGGAGAGAAAACAGCAAGTTAAACTCATGCAACTTTTACCGGACAGTGTTTGGTAATACAGACTCTTACCTGAATGCCATCAGCTGCCTCCAGGCAATATTCTTTTGGACCCAGCTGCAACCTAACGAGGGAATGGAACAAGAGTGAACATCGGACATATTGAACTATTTGAACTTTATAGACACTGGAGTCAATATTCCTCCGGAACTCCTCCAGTACCTTCAAACCAGTGAAGTAACTGGTATCTACGCGCCCCTGCATGCCATGCAGGATGGAGAGCTCATCATTTAAAAATATAAGGTGAGGTTACCAAGAGGGGATATCGGAGGTGATTAGTGGGAAGAACAGTTGGGGGGGCTATCACTAAAGTCCACGGGTGGCTAAATCCCTTTCTCCACTTGCAGGAGAATACTTCTACGAGTCCAGCAGACAAGATTAGGCGGGCCAGTCCAGACTGTCATCTCTTCACTACGCATCACGTTGGTGGAGACCGCAGCTGTCCGGGTCTGATCGGCACCCCTGTGGGAACCAGGTGAGCGTAACATACTGTCTCACACGTGCCAACATTACACCAGGTTTCAATTTTATATTTGCTCCTATGCTTTTGAGTAACCCCACATCTTGAGGGTTACTAGTCCATAAGTGACTAGGCACATTCTACAAATATTCCTTACGATAGGGGGATGTGGTTCTAACAATAAACATAGTCTGAGGTATCTCCCTATGCTTTATAGTTATCTGGCATGGTGTCCCCCACCTCAAAGATCATTTCTTTTGTGTCCTCAGCATCCTGGAATAATTGTTCATCAAACACCTCCCTCAATAATAGTTTAGGATCAATGCACAGAACTGTGTGCCATTCCTCTCCTTCCTCATCAGTGCTTGGGAGAACAACCATGTAATTTCTAACAGTTACAGCATCTAGAACTATATTAATAACCGTACCTTGCGCTTTCTCTGGTAACACCGCGGACCAAAACAAAAACTCTGTTGGTATTCAAAATGCTCTATCCTAAATCCCAGGAACTCACCCCAACACCACCATGGCTCCATAAAGAAACACATCTGAATGTACAGGCCCCACCCTTAATGAACAGTCACTATAACATGCTTGCAAAAGTGCCATAGTTCTCACATGATACAAACCTTGGAGCGAACATACTGTACCTTGTTCAGTTAAAGTAGATCATCATATTCAGCTTATTCAACAAGTCTCTGCCCAAGAGATTCACTGGGTGTCTGTACAGTACAACCAAGAAGGTGATAAATCTTGAATACCTACCTTAAAAGGTAAATCCTCAGTGTATGGAACTGACAGAAAGCCCTAGGAAATCCTGTCCAGCATTTTACCTGAAAGGGCAAACTTACCTTCCCTGATTCAAGATTTAGTTGCCCCTTTATCCACCATAAAGACAAAAATGTGATCGCCTATTATTACACCTATCTGGGGTTTCTCTTCCGGATCAGCAGTAACAGACAGGACTGGACACGTCAGAGGTCTTTGTGGGCCATCCTAATCCACAAATGAATTTGTACCCGAGAGTAGGAAAGGGCTTTCCCCCAAAACATACGCTCCTGTGTAATGTGTGACGGTACCTTGAGGCAAGGTATTCCTCTCCCATGGCTGTACCAGTGCCTGTGCTGACAAAACTGACTGTGGTGCATAGGTCTGTGAAGCCTCAGACTCCAGGTTCTTTCCTACCTGTGCTTGCTGCAGTTGCACAGAGCCCCAGGGCATAGTTGGGGTCTGCATTTGGGGAGTGGGATAACCCGCACACCCATTTGCTGGTCCATTGTGGTTAGCACCTGGATCCTAAAAATATGATGGCCTACTCCAGCAATCTCGTGATAAATGTCCCATTCTCCTGGCAGACTAACACTGGCCTCCATATGGCCATCCTAACTGGCCTCCCATTTGTCCACCAAACCTGGGCCTCATTTCTCTGAATCTGGTAAATGCACCCTTGCTCTCCTCTGAAAACCTCCTCTGCCCCCTGAAAACGCTCCATGTCTCTGAAATCAAGAGCATATTCATCCACCCTAGTGCCATATTTGGTTCAAGTTGTCCCTGCTGTCCCTGTTGCCCTTTGGTGTAGCTTGTAATCATAGCTCCTTCTAAACTTATTTTAGCCAATTTCTTTTAAATCAATTTGGCCTGCGCTTTCTGCACCTATTCCGATACTTTCTTTTCTTTCTCCTGCCTCCTTTTACAATGGTGCACTATGTGTGCTTGAATTTCTGGGCAACCCTTTGCTTTTGTTCCTACAGCTTTATCCAAATATTGCTATTCCTCCTTGGGGAGTACACTTTTTAACATACGATAGAAAATGGCCAGGTTTTTATCCCATGCTTCCCCTGTCTCTGCGCTCCACATCTCCCGAATCTGTTGTATATATGCAGAGGGATCATCATCCGTCTTCATCATCCTATCCATGATTGAATTAATATCTGGTGTGTCAAGATACATAACTCTTAAAGCTGGCCACACATTTGCCTGGCAATTGTTATCTGGTGAACCATCGTGGTTGTTTGTGTCTAGCTATACCCCTGGATAACCCGCTTTCCTCCAAATGTTACCTGCTTGTTCTCCTATATGGGCGACAAGCATGTTTTTCATATCTCCCACAGCCAATATAACACCTTCTGTTTGCGTTTCTAGTGCATAAATCCACTTTCCAGCCCCTGCAGTGAGCAAGGTGGTGACTTCATAAGATTATTCAGGTCCATATGCGACCAAGGGACATAGGGCCTCGTTATGAGTGTAGCGGACCGGAAACAAGGGTGCCGGTAAGAAAACTAGCACCCTTGTTTCCGGACCGCCACACTACAAGTATGCCTGCAGGGGTCGTTGCGCCCACCAAATCCCCATTCCCGTGGAGTCCTACGGGACTCCACGGGAATGGGGATTTACCAAATTCGACGCCTGACTTCCATGCTGCTGGGGCTTGTAATGTCCCGGTGGCACCAGGAAGTTAAGTGCCAGAAATGGTGTTTTGGGGTCAGCAGCAACCCGCTGGTACCCTGACCTTGTAATGAGGCCCATAGTGTGCTCCACCAAACCCTTTCTGTAGCAATGGAAACTGTCTTCCCCATACCTTTATAGGTGTTTTCCCTTTTACCTCTTTACAAGTACCCCAGTGCGTCCTAAGACCCCATGCTGTAATTTCCCTAACCACTATGTCAGATGCTGGAGCACCGTGCTATCCCTGTTCTCCCTCTGATACCCCTTCCTCTTCATCTTCCTCCCCTACATTCCTTACCTCCTCTGTCCATCCCAAATCATGGCCCGCTCTACCACGGGTCTCTGTTTCTAGCATTAATGTCTCAAGTTCCCCTTCTAAGGACATGTCCATCTTGAGGTCTGTTACAACAACACTGTCAACTTTAAAATGGAACTGTGCTTACCTCCATTGATCCAATCCTATTCCTGCTGTCCGCGAGTCTCCTTCTCCCTGCTCCTCTCTTTCTTGCCGTCTTGCATGTACCCTCTCTCCCTCTGCCTACTGCAGTGCTTCCTCACAATTTCTGCACTTTTGGTTCTCCACCACTCGTCTTAATCTTTCTTCTTGTCTTGCCACTGCAGGTGTTGCTTGCCTCCTCCTTGAATTTACTGGAGTTAAGGATTGAGACAACAGTGGCAAATACTGGGGATTAGCATATCCTGCAGCAAGTGATAACGGAAAAAGAACCAATATGGTGGTGGGGCTGTCAGGGTTTCTACACCCACTTCACTTGCTCTCCTTCTCCCATCTTACCTTCCTGGGCCTTTCCTGTTTTCTCAAACATCCTCCACAAATCTAAAATGCTTTGCTTCTTCTCTAATTTCTTACCATCATACCTTGTTGATAAAAAGGTCAACATATATTCCAACATCCCTGCATCATGTGTACCTTTCTCGGGCCATGATCTAAACATTCTGCCCTAAGTTATTTTACCTATTCTCTGTGATATTTTAAAATGTTGTCCTTATAATTTGGAAGTGACTGACACAGATGATCAAGCAGAGTCTCCATTGCCCTTTACAATCTGTTATCAAATTAAAACAATATACAAATCTAAACACAAGCCAAACCTATGGCATGCCAAAAAATGCAAGAAATTCCAAAACAAAAGCCAATTTCCTCCAAATTCTTCAAAAACCCCTCAAACATCGTTCAGCTCTTCCTCACTCAAACTACAATAAACCTCACCACAAACATACATTAATCACTGTGACACAAGAAAACAGCATATTATCAATAAAAATACAAAGCTATGTTTCCTCATTAATACATATCTGCTCAAGCACTGGAGAAGGGTGGTGTTTTGCTGCACACCAAATGCTCTTTTCTCTAATACAACAACTTCAAATACGCTGCTGTCCTTTCCTGCCTAAAGGAAGATCATCCTCGCACTACTTTGTCTAACCAAGAAAAAATACAAAAGGAAGAAGGGCTTACAACATACAACAATTCACCGTAAGATCACACCCATAAATTAATTTACTCACTTTCATGCAATCTAATTAACTTTCTGACTCCCCAAAAAATTCCACTCCCTGTCTGACTCCAATAAAATAAAAAGCTTATTTTTTGCAAGAAGTGTACTATAACCGGCACTACAGGACTGTGCACTTCAACCTGAGTGAACAAAACAGGTCTTGAAATGAAATGTAGCCTGCAGGCGATATCGTTGTTGTGCACAGAATTTTTGATCACTCCAAAGATTAGAAGCCGCAGTCAGTATGTGGCAGGACAATCCAGCCACGAAACAGACTCAGGCAACACGTCGGCGGTCACCAAATGTTGGGACGTGTCTGAACGCTTCCAATGCAGAAGTACAGCTTCCATGAAGAGACCAATGTTCTTCTGTCAGAAAACCGGTTTATTGCATGTTTACGAACGGGAGGGGCTAGTCAGTTCCTTAGAGCTGAAAAATTCATCCAGTTCTCAGAGTAATACAAAAAAGCAGCATATACAGTTTAAAGAATTTACATAATAACACATATTTTGTTACATAGTCATCCCACAACCCTCCATTGGCTAATACTAATACAAAGTAACTTAATCTCCCTAACTCTAAAATTCCTATTGGATATTTTCATAAATTACACCCCTTTTGACATGCAATCTTCTTCCATCCTCAGACATGACATATTTTCACATGATACATATGTTGTTCATATTATTGTTCATAACATGTGATTAAAACCTATTAACTCAGGTGGTGATTGTACAGGGCTATTATTTCTTTGGAACAATTAAATTAATTCCCACTGGCGTCTTTGTATTTTTTTTTCTGTCATTACCTCACGTATGCCTTACTTGCCACTGCAATCTCAGACCATATAATCTTTAACCCACAATCTGCTTATCTCTTTCGGAGCCCATAAAAACCCTGGGTCAGTATGTGGTTTGTTAACTAACCATTCCTTCCGCTGACATGCAAGAACCTACGTGCACCCAAGGAAATTGCCTCTTGTATCTACAATTCAATCTGTCTATAAAGACTCTGAAAAAATGGTTTTGCATCCTGTTCTCCTCAGCAATATTCTCACAGCCGGCCATATTCATCTCGCGTCCATTCCCTATCGTGACCTCAGTCATGCCGCCTTCTAGGCCAGCTGAAAATCCCCTTCCCTGCAAACCAACAAATTCTGCAATTTACATGGACTTTTAAAGTGAGTGAAAACCCCTTATATGTTCCAAGACGTCTTCATATACTGTATTGTTTTTACATTTTAAGCCTTTGTCACATGTATAATGTTCAGAATTACTGTGTCTCCCCACTTAACTTCATTTTGTTACCATGTGTGCGGAGCTTCCCGCTTTGTGCTTCTAAGCGCTACAAATGGTACATCACACAATACATTGTCCATACTACCAATAATGTTAATACCTACTGTAATTGTGATCTGTGAATACAAAGTAACACTGCATTCCTGTAACTACATGTTTTAGTGACTACATCGCCTTTCAACTCTACCGCACTCGGGCTTTATACACTTTGCGCAATGTAAACCTCTTTCCAGCGTTGGGGCTTAAAATGTCTTCCCCAACACTGCAAATGACCACCTGGTGCTGTAATTTGGTTTCCAACTCTCTGAGAGGTTGGATGACTGCCTGTTTTCTGTCCGCAGTGATGTATTGTTGGCCTGTGGCTTCAGCTATCACAGCTGGCAAGTGTCATGCAGGAGAGGGATTTGCAGACATGGTCACAGGCTGCCCAGGTTCTTTGACATTGCCAAGGCCATGTCCATCAGGACACCACACGAACGGTGGCAACAGGAAGGAAGGGGTCCAGGAAGTCAGTTGCCACTCCTGCCACTGAAGCTACACCTGGGAAGGCCAAGACACCAGCCAAGCCATGCCAGGTGCTCCGGCTGTGAGGGCATCACAGAGCGCACCACAAGCACTGCCTATGAAAACAGAAGGGCTATGTCCCTCAGAAGCACCTACACGGCCACCTTACACCCATATTGTGCTGGTTGAGGTCAGCCCAGATGTCTTTGCACTCATCCCGCCCTCTGAACGGTTGCCAGTGGACATTGGGGATATCTAGTGAGAGGACACAGCCACTCCACTGTGAACATCTACTGGAGTTGGCACAGATGACTCAGGTGGGGACCAGGGTGACACAGTAGTGTGGTCACCTGATGGACATGGTCCTGTAAATAACTGCATGATTTGCATTCCGAATGTGAATGATGGATGCTCAAACATATACGCAGTAAAAGTTAATGTGCCCACACATCAAACCTTTACCCACGTTCTCCACCACTTAACGCTCACTTTAAATATTAGGCAGCTTTCAGCAGCAATAAACAAAAATGAGTCTTTTGAAATAGTTGTGTTGTGTGTGTTAATGTTTGATTTGCAGTCGAATGGACTTTACTAAGGGCATTGTCTGTTCAGACTGTTACTAGTAGAGTAACAGTGGCATTTCCAAATGTTGAAGCCTAGAGATAGTTAGCTGTACCCACTGCATCATATGCCAATCTACTGAACTCTCCCTCTCTCTTTCTCTCTCTCTCTCTCGCTCTCTCTTTCTTTCTCTCTCTCTCTCTCTCTCTCCCCTCTCTCTTTCTCTCTCTCTTTCTTTCTCTCTTTCTCACACGTTATATCTGTACACTCTTCCTCTATCATTCTCTGTCTAATCCCACGTCTCTGTCGCTCTCTCCTTCTGCGTCAGAGTCATGTTGGCAGTTGTATGTTTGCTTGATCCACCCCTGCCCTTGGTGACAGAAATGTGAAAAGAGAAACAACACAGATCCCTGGATGCATGGGCTGCAGTGTCCTTTTTTTATTGTTACAAGTGGAATAAGAGCAGTTTCGAGAAACGTCCCCCGAGCCTGGATTTTGGAAGCACAGAATGTTATCACACTGATCGCACATTCTTCATAGAAAGGGGTGTGAGGGGGACAGGAATAGTCTCAGCTGGCTGCGCCAGGGTTATGACAGGCCTTTTAAGGGACCAGAGGACCGGGCTGCAAGGTCTACAACTGTGTTTGTTATTTTCTATTTTTTGTTAATTATTAATGTTTGTGTATACTCTAAAATTGCTCACAGATGAAATTGATGGTTTTCATTTGAGTGTGACTCGTTCCAAGAAGGAATGACATCTTTAAGAGACAAACATGTGTGTTCAGAGCAAAAGGAGTGTTTTTAAGGAGGAAATTATTTAATTGTACTAACATTATTGAAGATTGGCTTGTTTTTTTTAATGATGCACAATGTTCATTGCACAATGTTATTTTCTACTGATAACTTTCATTATAAGTTATAGTCAAAATATGAGCAAAGCATATTATCAAAACGTAGAATACCATGTGAAGTATGTACTAATAAAAGGTTATCATTTCAGAATAGACATTCTGTATACTTCTATTGTACTCTTTCTAAATATCCCTCCGAGAAAGGGAAAGGAGACAAAAAAACAATGAGGGCTCCTGGCTGTTTTGCATAAATTGAAAGAGCATTTCAGGAACATAAGAATAACCATAGATTTTTATATTTTTCAAATATTTATGCGATAAAAAGGTTGCATGTTTGAAAGACTAACAGGGTAATTCATAGAATTTCGCACAAAAGTGGCGCACGCAGCTGGCGCACAGTGTGCCCGTGCGAATGTCTGCGCCAGCTGCGTGCACTAAAATCGATTTCCGTGCACAGCGTATTCATGGATTTTCAGCGACCCTGCAGCAGCGCCAGTTACCCCCCTAAGAACGCCCCTAGCGCAGGGAAAAGCCATCAAAATCCCCAATCCAGCGCAAAGGGCTGCACTAACCCTGGACCAGTTTACAGGGCTGCCAAACAGCAAACGCCAAGCGTGGAAAGTGTATTACTGGGGTTCGCGTGAAGTTTCACACGTGAAAGGCCTGTGCGAGTGTAGTACGTGTATAACTGGGGTTCGCGGGAAGTTTCACACGCGAAAGGGCCTGTGCGAGTGGGATACGTGTATAACTGGGGTTCGCGGGAAGTTTCACACGCTATTTCAGCAGGGTACGTATAGTACGGGGTTTCGTGGGAAGTTTCACACGCGAAAGGGCCTGTGCGAGTGGGGTACGTGTATAACTGGGGTTCGTGGGAAGTTTCACACGCGAAAGGGCCTGTGTGAGTGGGATACGTGTATAACTGGGGTTTGTGGGAAGTTTCACACGCAATTTCAGCAGGGTACGTGTATTACGGGGTTTCGCAGGAAGTTTCACACGCGAAAGGGCCTGTGCGAGTGGGGTACGTGTATAACTGGGGTTCGCGGGAAGTTTCACACGCGAAAGGGCCTGTGCGAGTGGGGTACATGTATAACTAGGGTTCACGGGAAGTTTCACACGCGATTTCAGCAGGGTATGTGTATTACGGGGTTTCGCGGGAAGTTTCACACGCGAAAGGGCCTGTGCGAGTGGGGAATGTGTATAACTGGGGTTTGCGGGAAGTTTCACACGTGAAAGGGCCTGTGCGAGTGGGGTACGTGTATTACTGGAGTTCTTGGGAAGTTTCACACGCAAAAGGGCCTGTGCGAGTGGGGTACATGTATAACTGGGGTTTGCGGGAAGTTTCACACGCAAAAGGGCCTGTGCGAGTGGGGTGCGTGTATAACTGGGGTTCACGGGAAGTTTCACACGTGATTTCTGCAGGGTACGTGTATTACGGGGTTTCGCGGGAAGTTTCACACGCGAAAGGGCCTGTGCGAGTGGGGTACGTATATAACTGGGGTTCACGGGAAGTTTCACACACGATTTCAGCAGGGTACGTGTATTACGGGGGTTCGCGGGAAGTTTCACACACGAAAGGGCCTGTGCGAGTGGGGTACGTGTATAACTGGGGTTTGCGGGAAGTTTCGCAAATGCAATTTCAGCAGGGTACGTGTATTACAGGGGTTCGCGGGAAGTTTCACACGCGAAAGGGCCTGTGCGAGTGGGGTACGTGTATAACTGGGGTTTGCGGGAAGTTTCACAAATGCAATTTCAGCAGGGTACGTGTATTACGGGGGTTCGCGGGAAATTTCACACGCGAAAGGGCCTGTGCGAGTGGGGTACGTGTATAACTGGGGTTCGCGGGAAGTTTCACACGCGATTTCTACAGGGTACGTGTATTACGGGGTTTCGCGGGAAGTTTCACTCGCGAAAGGGCCTGTGCGAGTGGGGTACGTGTATAAATGGGGTTCGTGGGAAGTTTCACACATGAAAGGGCATGTGCGAGTGGGGTACGTGTATAACTGGGGTTCGCGGGAAGTTTCACACGCGATTTCAGCAGGGTCCGTGTATTTCTGGGGTTCGCGGGAAGTTTTACACGCGATTTTGCTGTCAGAGCGGGGTACGTGAATTTCAGGGGTGCGCGGTGAGTCCTACACGTGAATTGGCAGTGTGGGTCCTCCCAGGTGTTCCCTCTACACCCCCCATGGCACCTGCAGGCAGCCCACACCACAGGGGACTACCCCCCACCCCTGGTCATGTCCCGCAGGCAGCCCATCCACCATGGGCATGCCCCCCAGCCAAGCCACATGTCAGCTTGCACCCCCACCCCCCAGCAGTCAGGGACATCTGCCAGCAGGCCCCCACACATGTCCCCCTGCACCCCCACCCCCCAGCAGTCAGGGGCAACTGCCGGCAGGCCCCCACACATGTCCCCCTGCACCCCCACCCCCAGCAGTCAGGGGCACCTGCCAGCAGGCCCCCACTCATGTCCCACACATGTCCCCCTGCACCCCACCCCCCAGCAGTCAGGGGCACCTGCCAGCAGGCCCCCACACATGTCCCCCTGCACCCCACACCCCACAGCAGTCAGGGGCTCCTGCCAGCAGGCCCCCACACATGTCCCCCTGCATCCCGACCCCCCAGCAGTCAGAGGCACCTGCCAGCAGGCCCCCACAATGTCCCCCTGCACCCCCACCCCACAGCAGTCAAGGGCACCTGCCAGCAGGCCCCCACACATGTCCCCCTCACCCCCACCCCCCAGCAGTCAGGGGCACCTGCCAGCAGGCCCCCACACATGTCCCCCTGCACCCCCACCCCACAGCAGTCAGGGGCACCTGCCAGCAGGCCCGCACACATGTCCCCCTGCACCCCCACCCCCCAGCAGTCAGGGGCACCTGCCAGCAGGCCCCCACACATGTCCCCCTGAACCCCCACCCCACAGCAGTCAGGGGCACCTGCCAGCAGGCCCCCACACATTTCCCCCGACAGGTCATCACACTCCAGACCCATGCACCTCATGGCCACCCAAATCCCACCCCAGTCCAAACACCCCTTATTGAATTCCCAAAGTCATGATAGAAAATACATAACCAGCATGGCCATGAATCAATGTCCCTCAGACCCACGCAATGGTGACACATGACTGTGAAAAGATCAACATTGTGATATGCACAAAACAAATGAGATAAGACCACATCAGTAAAGTATATAATAAATGTGTATTCAATAATTAACCAAATGAATAAAACAAAATCACACAATAATGGAAATAATGAAGAAAAAGCTGCATGTCCAAAATATTCAAAAAAAATGTGTGAAAGCAGAATCCAAATCAATACAAAAGCAAATGGGTCCAAAGAGTCTGTCCATCCAACCAAATCCAAAGTGTAAAAATAAGACACATCCATTGATGCATGGTAAAAAAGAAACTTAAATGAAGTGAAATCCAGTGTAGAACTATATACAAAGTACAAATCCAGGGTCCATGGCCCAACCATTGAAAGGAAACCTACAAAAACCCTACCTAATGAACAACTATATACAAAAAGGTGGGGCATTGTCCAAGCGCCCCAAATGAAATGAAAACCAAAAGGAAACCTAACACTAATTAACTATATACAATGGCAGCGGGCTAGTCCGATGGCTCACTTCCTGATTTCCCAGGCCAGGGCATCATCGAACTCCTGATCGATGTCCCGGAGGCGGTCCTCTTCCAAGGCCCCGAGGGTTCGCAGGGACGATGACATCCAGACCTCCAGGTCCCTGCGAATTGCCTCGAGGCATTCGGCCCGCCTCAGAACCCTTTGCATGGAGTTTTCTGCACTGACCATCGTGAGCCGTGTCTCTTCCGCCCGCTGCCGCTCCGCATCTATAGCATGTCCTAACCGCTGCCACACGGAAGACACTTCCCGTCCTGGGTCCTCCTGCCCACCGGCCGATGCCTACCCCTCCGATGTCAAAGGCCCCGAGCCATCATGGCTCCCACCTTGTTGCTCCTGCTGCTGTGCCTGTGCCCGTGCCCTGGCTCCTGCTGCCTGCACATCCTCCTCCGACTGGGGTGCAGTTGTTGAGGTGGCCACCCCTGCTGGACGTCCGACTCCCGACTGTGGCATGGATGTGTCCTCCACCAGCCTGGCCGCATGGTCAGAGGCAGCTCCACAGGGTACCCAGGTGATACATGGGTGGGAAGATGGCACGGAGGACGACTGGCGCATAGGGGGTGAGAAGGGGGTCAAAGCAAGGTTCAGCAAACGGAGGAATCCGGCCTGGGTGACCTGTCCCAGTAGGCTGACGTGGTCAACGAGCCATTCGAGATGACGTGCAGTCTCCCCATGAAAAGACTGCAGGTCACCTTGCATGTCCCGTTGACACAACGCCACCCCACCCGGACAGGCTCAACCCGGTCCCGGATAGCCACGTCCGCAGGGAGAGGAAGGCCAGTTGTTGTAAGCAGATCCCCTTCCTGAAAACGGGTCTGGACGTAGGCATCCCTGCTGGTGCGGGATGATGCAGTCACAGGATCAGGGACAGGATTACACACAGGCACCTCTGCGGCGGCCTGTGCTGCCTCCTGTCCCTGCCCCTGCACTGCACCACTGGCACCAGTGGAATCCCCACCTCCAGACCCCGTCTCTGTCCCTTGCGCGGCCTCCTCCTCCACCAAACCCCCCACCAACCTGGATGACTCCGTGCCATCTTCCTTCGTCGGACCCTGTGGGGTCTCAGCTGCCCCTTCTGCTGCCGCGGAGTCCAACTCCGACCTCCGCCTCTTGGACCTACCCTGGGAAGCTGCGGCCTCGGACGCGTCACCGGACTCCTCACTCCCTGACGAGATCACAACCCAGGAGGGGAGCCGGGCCTTGCGTCTCCGGCTGGTGGTGTGATCCCCGCCGCTGTGCACCACAGCACTCTCTCTGCCCTCTTCATCAGTTGACGCTGCAGACAGAGAGAGATAGGAGACAGGCATCAGGACACTGTACAATGGACTGATACACACATGCCAGTTGCACATGAGTGGCAGTGCCAAACTTCAGACATGGCATCACAATCCCCAACACACATGGCATGTCAACTCACACACATGAGCACTTCCACAGCCATATGGCAACAGCCAGCACCATCCATACACATACAACAGCATGAGCAGCCAAAGGTGAGCCAGACATCACATGAAACACAGGGAGTGCACTAGACATGCACACACACCAACACACTTACATGCATGTGTACACCTCCACCAACTGTCGCAGTGATGAGATCGGCATCCATGTCACATCTGGCAATCAGTCTTCTACATATCAGCGTCCCAAGCATCCATGTTGCATCACTGTTGCACCCTTGTGAAATACACACACATGCACATGTACACAGTGCAGATACATGCAGCTGGAACCTACATCCATGTGTGACACCAAAACCATGCCAATTTACATACACAGTCATTCAAACATGTGTGCTCACACATCTGCATTTGGCATGCAAGCTTACACACACATGCACCATCCATGTGTCTCACACATGAGAGGACTCGCATGTGTTAGCCTCACGGCCCTGTACATACACATCCATGCATGGCACTACAAAATGACATGTGCAACCTGCACACTACTGGCACACCACCACACGCACAGCTTACAATCAGTATGCATGTACACTTACCGCTCGACTCCAGACGGGTCTGCCTCTCAAGGTCCTGGACGTGGAACGCTCGGGATATGCGTTCCAGGACCCTCATTTGATGTTCCGACAGGTGGCCCCGGCACCCCTTAGCATCCGCTGCCTTCAAGAGGCGCCGGGCCTTGTTGAGGGTCCTGGACCTGAAGTCCACCCAGCGATTCTTGACATGTTTGAATTTGCGGACTGCCACCCCCTCCGCGTTGATGGCAGTCACGATGTCCGTCCAGATCCTGGTCCGTCCTTCATTGTCGGCACGCGAACTTCCAAAGAGCGCATCATACTGCCCCAGGACTTGCTCCACGAGGACACCAACTTCGGTGGCAGTGAAGCTGGTGGCCCTCTGCCTCTCTGGCTGGGGGTTGCCAGTGGTCTCAGATGGTGGTGTGCCTGACATGGCAACCCCAGAGGCAGGTGTGGGTGGGCAACTGGGTCCTGGGGCTGGGCTGTGGAGCGATGGTATCCCAGTCGGGAGTCTTCAGTTCCAGCAGGGGTGGTCACAGCAACTGCATCCCTGGCTGATGTGCAGGCAGCAAATAGCAGGGCACGTGGGCGGCAGGCAGGCAGGCAGCAGCAGATGGCAGGTGGGAGCGTGCTCAGGGTTCTTGAGGGCAGGAAAATGGCCTTCAGGGCAGGAGCATGGTCTTCCGTGTGTTTTCGCGTGGCCAGCTTGATACGAAGTGATTTGGCACGTGAAGAAATTGCACGTCATCGTGTAATTTGAGGAAAGGCCCTTAGCGCGTCAGCGCACGCACGCGATTCCATTGGACCAAAGGCCCTTAGCGCGTAAGCGCGTCTGTGACGTATCGCGCACGGGCATTGCCCTGGCAGGGCTTCAAGATCCCATGTGGATTTCCATTGCTCTGTACGTGCTTTTCGTGGGGTGCGGTGCGTGTGTTTTCCAGGCGTTGGGGTTCACAAGCTATTACTTCACAGCGGGTGGGTGTTGGCTACGCGTTCTTCTAGACGCAAGGCAGATGGTGAGTGGTAGCCCTCACGCCCAGGCCCAATTGCGTGGAAAACTTCCCGCGCACCCCTGAAATACACGTACCCTGCTGAAATCGCGTGTAAAACTTCCAGCGCACCCCGTAATACACGTACCCAGCTCGCACAGGGCCCTTTCGCGTGTGAGACTTCCCGCGAACCCCATAATACACGTACCCTGCTGAAATGGCGTGTGAGACTTCCCGCGCACCGCAAGAATATTGGCCCTATGCGAGTGGGGTAGGTGTATTACGGGGTGCGCGGGAAGTTTCACACGCAATTTCAGCAGGGTACGTGTTTTTCAGGGGTGCGCGGGAAGTTTTACATGCAATTTCAGCAGGGTACGTGTATTTCATGGGTGCACGGGAAGTTTTACACGCAATTTCAACATGGTACGTGTATTTCAGGGGTGCAGGGGAGTCCTACACGTGATTTGGCAGTGTGGGTCCTCCCAGGTGTTCCCTCTACACCCTCCATGGACCCTGCAGGCAGCCCACACCACAGAGGACTACCCTGCACCCCTGGTCTTGTCCTGCAGGCAGCCCATCCACCATGGGAATGCCCCCCAGCCAAGCCACATGTCACCTTGCACTACTGATCAACAGTGCATGACCCTTTTACCCCCACCCCCCAGCAGTCAGGGGCACCTGCCAGCAGGCCCCCACTCATGACCCCCACCCCCCAGCCATGCAGGGCATCTGCCAGCAGGCCCCGACACATGTCCCACTCATTTCCCCCTGCACCCCCACCCCCCAGTAGTCAGGGGCACCTGCCAGCAGGCCCCCACTCATGGCCCCAACCCCCCAGCAGTGCAGGGCACCTGCCTGAGGCCCCGACACATGTCCCACTCATGTCCCCCTGCACCCCCACCTGCCAGCAGTCAGGGGCACCTGCCAGCAGGCCCCCACTCATGACCCCACCCCCCAGCAGTGCAGGGCACCTGCCAGCAGGCCCCTACACATGTCCCACTCATGACCCCCTGCACCTTCACCCCCAGCAGTCAGGGGCACCTGCCAGCAGGCCCCCACTCATGACCCCCACCCCCAGCAGTGCAGGGCACCTGCCAGCAGGCCCCCACTCATGTCCCACTCATGTCCCCCAGGACCCCCACCCCCACATCATTGACAGGCACCTGAAAGCAGGCCCCGACACATGTCCCCCAGCCAACACGTCATCACAATCCAGATCCCTTGCTCTTACAGCCACACAAATCCCACCCCACGCCACCCCAGTCCAAACACCCAACCAAGCTTTACATCCACTCCAAATTGAAATCACCATTACATGATAGATCACAAATAAGCAGTATGCGCATGAGTACAAGTCTGTCAGACCCACACAATGGCAACACATGACTGAGAAAACCCACATTGTGACATGCATGAAACCAATGAGAGAAGACCACACATTGAGGTAAGAAACAAAAATGTATTCAAGTCAAAATGAAGGGAATGAAATAAAAACACACAATAATGCCAATAATAATCAAAATGCAGCATGTCCCAAAAAATGATAAATAAATAAAATGAGAATCCAAATTAATCCAAATGAAAATGTGTCCAAAGTCACTGTCCAACAAAGCAAATACAAAGGGAAAGAAAAGCGTAATATCCATTGCTCCATGGTGAAGAAAAATAAAGATGAAGGAGAAAAATCCACTGTAAAACTATGTACAAATAGCAAATCCAGGGTCCATGAGCCCAATGACATAAATGAAACCTACCTAATTACTAACTATATATAAAAATGTGGGGCATAGTCCATGCGGCCCAAATGAAAGAAAAAAGAAATGAAACTTAACACTAATGAACTATATACAATGGCGGCGGGAAAGTCCAACGGCTCACTTGTCGATGTCATGGGCCAGGGCATCATCGAACTCCTGTTCAATGTCTTGGAGGCGGGCCTGTTCTCTGGCCCTGAGGTCTCGCAGGGATAACGCCATGTCCACCTCCAACTCCCTGCGAATTCCCTCGAGGCACTCAGCCCGCCTCAGCGCCCTGCACATGGAGTTCCCTGCCCTGACCATTGTGAACCATGCCTCCTCCGCCCGCCGCCGCTCCGCACCTATCTGCTGACCCAACCGCTGCCACACGGAAGACACTCCCATTCCAGGGTCCTCCTGCCCTCCGGCTGATGCCTGCCCCTCTGATGTAGATGGCCCCGAGCCATGCTGCCTCCCACGTTGAGCATGCCGCTGCCTCCGATGCAACTGCCTCTGCCAGCATCCAGGCTGATGGAATCCATCGACGCCGTTGTGCACGTGCCCTGCTCGATGATGCCGGTACATCCTCCATCTGCTGGGGTCCAGTTGCTGTGGTGTCCCTCCCTGCTGGACCTCTGACTCCCGACTGTGGCAAGGATGGGATCCCCACAGAGCTGGCTGCGTTGGTCAGGGCAGGTCCACAGGGGGCCCTGGTGGCATCTGGGCCAGAAGACGCATGGAGAATGACTGGCGCATAGTCTCCACAGAGGAGGAGAGGGCCGCCAGATTTGCCGACACATGTACAAAAACCCCAACCATGGACACTCCCAACTGGGCCATGTTGGCACGCTGCTCTTCGTGATGACGTGCGTGCTCCCCCCGGGAAGCAGGCACGTAATCACGAATGTCACGCATGCGCAACGCAACACCAATCAGGACCTTCTCCATACGGCCAGGGGTCCCCTCATCCGCAGGTAGAGGAGTGTCAGATGACATGGACATCCCCCCTACCTGCGGACGGGCCTGGGATGGGGCATCCCTGCTGGTGCATGGTGGTGCAGTCATAGGGTCAGTGACAGCGACATGCACAGGCCCCTCCGCGGTGACCTGTGCTGCCTCCTGCCCCTGGCCCTGGACTGCACCACTTGCACCAGTGGTACCATCCCCACCAGGCCCCACCTCTGTGGAAACCACCAACCTGGATGTCTCCACACCGTCTTCCGCCGTTGCAAGCCCCTCTGGGGGCACACCCACCCCTCCCCCTGCAGCCGTAGTGGCAGACGCAGCACCAGTCCCCTCACTCCCGACGATGGTAAATTCTGGGAGGGTGACTGGGCCTTGCGTCGCTGGCCGGTGGGGGCATCCCCGCCGCTTTGCTCCACAGCGCCGTCTCCGCCCTCTTCATCACTTGCCGCTGTGTAGAGGGAGACATAGAACACAAGCATCAGGGTACTGTACAATGGTCCCCTAGACAGGAAGCAATAGCAGATGAGTGGCACTGTCAAACATCACTTCCATCATGTCCCTCCACAACACATGGGTCAGCGCAGGCAAAACACATGCAGTAACAGGCATGGCGCATTCTATGAACATTAGCATGCATGTCCAAGGGACTCTTGAAACATACAATGCTGGTTTGAAACTCACATGCATCATGGGTCATTCCTATCACATGCAAACACTTCACCGTAGTTTCATCCATCTGGCCTCGTACACCCCAGACACAGTGGATACAAGGATGAGTAGGCTGCATCAGTGAATCTGAACATTGTCACAGAAATGTGTCATGCATCCATGGCATTTACAAGTCACAGACACGTAAGTCAGACACACACACATGGACATCATACATATCCATGACAGCAGCACCCATCTCTCACACCCCATCCATGTCCAATAAGAGAGACAGGCATGCATTAATGTGTGCTTTCCGCATGCTGCTCCGCATGTTGCATTGTAACACATGCACCAACCATGTGGTTCACACATTACTGGTCTCACATGCATGACCATGATGTCCCTGCACAGACACATACGTACATGGCCTATGTCAAACATACAGGCAAGTACCAGACAACCAGCACCCTGCAACATGCCCTGTCTCACACAGCAATGCTTGGCCACTTACCGCTCAACTCCGGACGGGTCTGCCTCCGAAGGATCTGGGCGTGGAGCGCTGGGCCTACGCGTTCCAGGACCCTCATCTGGATGGTACTCATGCTGCCCCGGCCCCCCTCCGAAAGGCGCCGGGCCTTGTTGAGGGTCCTGGACCTCAAGTCCTCCCAGCGCTTCTTGACTTGCTTGATGTTGTGGGTTGCCACCCCCTCCGCGTTGATGGAAACCACAAAGTCGTCCCAGATCCTATCCCGTCCTTCGTTGTTGGCGCGTGATGTTCTGAAGAGGGCATCATAATGCCCCAGGACATGCTCCACCAGGACACCAACTTCCTTCTGACTGAAGCTGGTGGCCCTCTGCCCCTCTGGCTGGGGGTCGCCAGTGGTCTCAGATGGTGTTTGCCCCGACATGGTGACCCCCGAGGCAGGCGTGGGTGGGCAACTGGGTCCTGGGGCTGGGCTGTGGAGCGATGGTATCCCAGTCGGGAGTCTTCTATTCCAGCAGGGGTGAACACAGCAACTGGACCCCTGCAGATGGCTTATGTGTAGGCACCAAATAGCAGGGCTTGTGGGCAGCAGGCAGTCAGGCAGCAGCAGATGGCAGGTGGGAGCGTGCTCGGGGCCCTGGGGGGGCAGGAAAATGGCCTTCAGGGCAGGAGCGTGGTCTTCCGTGTGTTTTCGCGTGGCTTGATACGGAGTGATTCGGCACGTGAAAATCTTGCACGTCAGCGTGTAATTTGAGGAAAGGGCCTTCGCGCGTAAGCGCGTCAGCACACGCACGCGATTCCATTGGACCAAAGGCCCTTAGCGCGTAGGCGCGTAAGTTACATTACGCGCGCAGGCGTTTCCCTCATAGCACGTGATGATAGAGCACACGTGGAAAAACTGCACATCCAAGTGTCATTGTGTGTAATTGGATGAAAGCGCCCGCGTACACACGTCTCTGATGTGTACGTGTGGGCCGGTTTAAAAGCTGCGTGTAGGACGCCATTTCCTCGTACGTGCTTTTCGTGCAGAGCGAGTGGGTGAAATCTGTACTTCTTGTCGGTTGACACGCGATTACTTCACAGCGTTTCTAGTTCGTACTCCCTGTTGCCTCTGACAGCTCTTTTCGGATTTTTTGTTGGGCCTGTTTCCTCAAACAGAGTTCACTTCTCCTTTTGTCCTGTCTCCTCAGACAGCGTACAATTCTTCTGTGGCGGGGGTGTTGCCAACGCGCACACGCGGGTATTTTTCACGTCCTTTTTCCAGGCAGACGGTGAGTTCTGCACGTACTTAGCAACTGTGCTTGCCCCGTGTGTCGCGTTCCCCTTCAGAGGTCATTGTAGGCTGCGTGTGTTACGCATACGCTTATTTTTGTGTTTCTGGGAGCCACAGCATAGTGCGGGTTCATTTTTTCACGCACGTGGTCTACGAGGGTTTGCGTGCACATTTATTTTTGATTTTGGGCAGCCTGTGCGTTGCGTGACCCATCATCTTCCCCCAGGGGTCACAGACAGCCTTGTTAGAGCACTAGGGTACCAATTCCATCTGGTATCCTACCCCTTTGACCCCAAATTGCCCAGGACAATAGTTTACTGCAACTCCCATACGCACAACAACATCAGTGCCATGGCTGGGAGGCGACCCAGCGGTAAGGGAGGCAAAGGTGGCCGACCCTCAAAAGGTGGGCATGGTGGGCGCAGTAGGGGATGTGGCCGGGATTTGCAGGGTGCCCCTATGCCCCCATGTGTGGAGGAACAATCAGGGACACCCATGCCCCCCCATGGTTGAGGGAAACGTGGCTGACACCATCCAAGCTCAGCCCCTGTTGGACCAGCCCATTGTGGCACCTGACCTGGCACAGGATGACTCCCTGGATGACTTCCAGGTCAGCAAGTCTAGGCCACGTGTGGTGGTGCAAGTTGTTGTCACCAATCCACGAGGATCTGGGGCAGCTATGTCATCTGCTGCCCCAAGTATGCAGGGTCGGGAGGCTGCAGGGGCAGCTGCAGCTCCATCCGCCCCAGCTCTGACTCTCTGAGCCAGGACAGTGTCAGTCACAGTCCATCAAACTGACGTTCCCCTGCCAACATTACCCTGCAACCAATGCCTGCATCAAGACCTATGGTCATTGTGCATTCCCACACTCCTACTACCCAGTCCACCGGTGATTCTGCCCCTACTGACCAGAGCGGCGTAAGCCACTCTGGCTCTGCTCCACCTTTAAAGAAGAGGAAGAAGGGTGCTCTGGCACGACAGGCTGAGACCCCAGACACGGCTACACACTCCGGTACCTCAAGGAAGCCTTGCTTCAATGATCCGGAACTTGATGCACTTGTATTGTATTGTATTGTATTGTGGTATTTGTATCGCGCACCTAAACGAACTGAATCGTACCTGGGTGCAGATGTTTCATTTAATCATATGTCTATGAGGGATCCACTTGATCATATGAGAAATCGCATCCCAGAAAAGAAGGAATAGTTCTGTCAAGATCTAGCAGAACAAATAAGTCTTTACAGCCCTCCGGAAGACCGAGAGGCTATTGATGTCACGAATTTCTCTAGGTAATTTATTCCAAGCTCTGGGTCCATAGACAGAGAATCTACGATCTCCCTTCTTCACACATTTGGTGCTAGGGATACAAAGCAGATTTTTTGTCTGCCGAGCGCAACTGTCGGGTAGGAATGTACCTTCTAATTTTATCTGATAGGTATGCTGGTCATATATTATTCACACCCTTGCAGACCAGGCAGAGGATCTTAAACTCTATTCTCTCTTTTACAGGCAGCCAATGCAGGGCTTTCCTCAAAGTAGAGATTGAGTCTGACTTTTTTGCCTTGTGCACTAGTCTGACCGCTGCATTTTGAGCCAGCTGCAGCCTCCGCAGTTGGTAGGCTGTGATACCTGACAACAATGCATTGCCATAGTCTAACTTCGAGTTAACCAGAGTACCGGTGACGACAGCTCTGTCCTCATTTGCGATAAAAGGTAAGATATGTCTTAGCATGCGTAATGAGTGATAAGCTGCCTGCACTTTGGCACTCACCTGAGCTCCACTTTCCAAATTATCTTCCCAAATGCAGCCTAAGTTCTTAATTTTTTGGGAGAAATTCAACTGCGTCCCCAAAAAGCAGGGGGGAGCAGTTTCTCCTTCTGTAAATGATATTTTGAGGCAAAAACAGCTACTTCAGTTTTGCTGGCATTCAGCAACAACTGATTTGCGCACATCCAGCTCTGTATCTCTTGTAGACACTGTTCCACTCTTTCATAAGTTTCCTCTTGGTTCTGTATTTTCAGAAACACCTGAGTGTCATCTGTATAAGAGTGAAACTGTATGCCGTGCTTTCTTAAGATGTCCATAAGCAGTTTTACATACAAATTAAAGAGCAGAGGTGAGAGGGAGGATCCCTGAGGGACTCCACAACTTTGTAGAACTGAATCCGACAGGAAGTCTCCCAATCAAACTCGTTGTTCTCTACTGCAAAGGAACGATCTAAACCAATCCAGGGCCTTTTCCCCCACCCCTCCCACTTCCTTCAGGCATCTCAGTAAAGTCCTGTGGTCCACCGTGTCAAACGCAGAGGACAAGCCAAGCATGACTAACAAGGACTTGCCCCCCTGGCCGCTGTTTCCAACAAATCGTCCCACACTGTTAGTAACGCTGTCTCTGTCCCAAAGCCTGGGCGAAAACCAGACTGTAATGGATCTAACAGATTCTCCAGGTCAACGTGGTTCTGCAGTTGTGTAGTCACCACTGTTTCCAGAATTTCTGAGGGCTATGGTAGTCCTGCGACTGGCCTATAGTTCTGGAGATTTTTTGGGTCTAGGTTTGCTTTATTTAACAATGGTGTTACCACCGACTTTTTTAGAGCTAGAGGTACTACCCCTGACATCAGTGATTTATTAACACATTTTGTGATAAAAGGGGCAATGTCTGGAGCTATTTGTCTCGCCACTGATGATGGGATAGCAAAGAGTGTATCATTAGTAGGCTTGAAGGCGGAAAGCAAGAGGCAAATCCTTTCCTCCGAGACTTCCATAAATGTGAAGGCATTTTTGCACACTTCGCTTTCGTTGTATGCTGTATGCTCTGAGCTCATTTCCTCAGATTTTTCCAGGTCCTCTAGAGGGACTGGTAGCTTAATAGCCCGGATTTTCTCCTGTATTAGCTCTATTTTTTCCACAAAAAAGTGATTAAATGCATCTGCCTGAGCTTCTGGCGCCGCTGACGCACACCCAAGATTCGCTAGCTGGGAGATCACTGCGTACAGTTACGTGGTCTATTCATCACCTTATCAATCTTTTTAGTTATAAAGTCAGTTTTTGCTTCAAACACTGCTCTCCTATAGATTTTTCTAAGGTCCTTAACATGTTCCAGATTCAACACTGTACGGTTTTTAATCCATTTTTTTCTCAGAAGATCTCACCTGTCTCCTTAACTTAATCAAGTCCGGTGAGAACCAGGGGTTAGTGGATTTCCTAGGCTTTTCCTGTTGGAAAGGGGCCTGTTCATTGCAAATCCTAGTCATAATTACTGTTCCTCTATTGAAAACTTCCTCGCATGGGAGGGTATCCTCAATCTTTGCAAGTGCATCTTTCAGTATTTCCCCAGAGATTTTCAGCAGATCTTTTGGTTTACGGATCTGCTTCCTCTGATTTTCCATAAGTGAATCCAGAGGTTTTTTGTGCACTCGTATTTCAAATACTCTGGCATAATGGTCAGTCCAAGATATTGGGATAGTCTCTAGATATTTAATCATATTCCCTCGATATAATAAAACTTGTGCGCTATGTTTCGGCATATAGCCACAAAATGTTGGTGACTGCAGGGTGCAAGACCACACCTGGTCAACGTAAGGCACACTGGCAGACCATCGCCGACCGCATAAGTTCCCTTGGATTTGTGAGGCGCTCAGCTGATGATTGCTACTAGCGGTGGAATGACCTGAAACGCAGAGCAAAGAACAAGCTGGCCTCAAATCATGACGCTACTCTGGTAACTGGCGGTGGGTCTCCACAAGAGGACAACGAACTCACTGAACATGAGTCTGTTGCTGGGGCCTTCGTCACAGAGGAACAGATCCAAGGTGTGGGAGGAATACCTGATTATGAAGCATTGTTCGGTGAGTGCCCATGCATGTGTGTGTAATGCATGTGTATCTTGTTTGGGTGACGGGTTCTGATTGAGTGGCAGGTGAGGGTGTGTGTGGCTGAGTGGTATGGGTCACCCATGTGCTTCATCCAAAACGTTCAGCGGCCTTAGATTTGGGTGTGACAGTATCCCTTCTGCCGACATTAGTAATTTGGCTCAACATTACGGCAGTTGCCCTTGAAGTGGCATCTTGCAACAACTTTGTTTGTATTTTTCAGTGTTCGTTCAGGCTGATTGTTTCAATTCTCCCACTTTGGCTACGCATTCCTCAGCCCTATTGTAACATTTGTGACATGCTTCTGTCATTGATGAACCCCACATTGGACTAAATGTGTTACCTTGTTAGATGAATGATTTGACCATTCAGGCTAATTGAGTGTTGGCCTGATCACAGGAATTTTTGGGGCCTGTTTCAATGAAGAACATGATAGTTGTTTCCTGTCATGTTGAAGTGACAAACCATTGATGTGTACATAGGCCTGCAATCCCTGTATTTGTGTACACTGGATGTGTTGCAGTGTGTGGCACATGCCTATTTTGTCACACTATGTAGCATTGTTCATCTCATCATGTCCATCTCACATGGTTGGCTGACAGTATTCATTCACTGACATATGGATGTACTTGTGGAATGTACCATGGCTATGGTACATGCCATCTGTGTGATGACATGTGTCATGTATGTGTATTGGACATGCCACTCACAGCCCAATGCGTGATGGCAGTGCTACCCAGCATGCAGCAAATGTGTTGCTCTTCCATGTAGGTGTCATCAGTGTCTGCCTTTTGTGTCCCCTTCAAACTCAGTGACAGTGCATGCATGGGAGGGTTATAGTCATGTGGGCCATGTGTAAATCGTGTAAATCATGTACTGGTTATGTAGCTTGTCAGGCCTATTTGTGTGCTATGGTGCTAATGCCTGTTTCCATGTTTTGTCTTTCATGTTTTTGCAGGGGATGACGCACTTGATGCAGTTGAGGTTGAGGAGATGGTGCAAACCCAGGAGGAATCTCAGGCACGACCGGGCACCAGTGGGGGACGTGGTGTGGTGGTGGGTGAGAACCCAATCTTGCTGCAGAACATTCTGTCGAGGGGTGCCTCTGGGTGCACCTCCCCAGACCTCTATTCAGGTGCTGATTTGGATGTTGAGACCTATGTGGCGTCGCAGGTAAGTGTTTTTGGCAGGGATTCTGTTCTGTCCAACCCACCTGTACCAGGGGTAGAACCCTCTATGGGGATGTCAATGTTGGTAAATCCACCTTTGGCGGTTACGGATGCAGGGTCACACTCCACAACATCTGATCCTGTTCCTGCGCCAGCAGATCAGAGGGGGAATGCAGTCCTGCAGCCTCAGGCAGTGCCGGTACAGCAAGGCGCAGATCGCCTTGCCCCAAACAGGTGTGGTGCCCGCCGATGCGGTGGCTGTACGCCACCAGGCAATACCGCATGGGAACAATCCATTTACGGTATGGCAACCCAACAGGCAGCATCAGTTGAGATGATGGCTCAAGCAATGATGAGGGTGGCCACTTCCATTGTCCCCCCTGAAAGGCAGATGGAGCTACTACAGCAGACAACAGACTCCATTTGCCAATCACACAGGGAGGACATGTTGGCATCCAACAGGGACAGACGGGCGGCACTGGAGACTCTACGCCAATCGATATCAATGGAGAACCAGGGCCACAGCGAAGCCCTGAGGGCAGAACTCCATCGCCTCAGGGAGACTCTTGTTGACCTTGATGCTTCCACTAACTTAAGGACAGAACAGCAGCTGGAGCGGCTCACACGTTCGCTCTCAGCTGAGATGCAGGCAACTCGGGAGGAGATCCGTGCATCACGTCAGGTGCTGCATGGGGATCTCCGCACTATATTCCTCCAAAACGAGACCTTCCACACCTGCATGCTTGCTGCCATGGAGGACCATACCAGGGCTTTGCGTGGGCTGCCTCCCATTGCACCACCACCTCCTGTGGCAGCACCACCTCCTGTGGCAGCAGCAGAGGGTGATGATAGCGACAGCAGCAGTTCTCTCACATTGGCAGAGCCATGCAGGCCATGAGCCCATGGAGGTGTTTTTTTTCCCAACATCCACACAGGTGGGTGTTGGTGCGCACCCTGTCCTCGGACCTCCTGGGTGGCCTCCCCCCTGCCCTCTGGCCCCCACATGGCCATTTTTGATTTTTGATTTTTGATTTTTGATTTATTTTTTGTTTTTTTGCAGTGTGTTGCCTTGTGTGGCTCCCGTGTGCATCCACTGTATTCCGGCTGGGCACATGCAGGCTTGTCCTGAGTTTGGGTTAGATGCTTGGGTTCGTGAGACACACACCCCTCCTGCTTCCCGTTTCCATGGGCTTGCAAAGGGTGTTCCCAAGTGACATTGACTTACACGGTGACGTAGGACTCCCATGAGCTGTGAGGGCAGTCTGTAGTCAATACTGTGTATACATTCCTAGTGGATATTGTTGTTGAATTGTACACTGCATGGTGTATTGCTATGTGCTTGTGCATCCATGTCTTTCGTGTGCATCCACTGTATTCCGGCTGGGCACATGCAGGCTTGTCCTGAGTTTGGGTTAGATGCTTGGGTTCGTGAGACACACACCCCTCCTGCTTCCCGTTTCCATGGGCTTGCAAAGGGTGTTCCCAAGTGACATTGACTTACACGGTGACGTAGGACTCCCATGAGCTGTGAGGGCAGTCTGTAGTCAATACTGTGTATACATTCCTAGTGGATATTGTTGTTGAATTGTACACTGCATGGTGTATTGCTATGTGCTTGTGCATCCATGTCTTTCGCCTAATTTGCAGGTTAATTCCTCATGTCTTCACAAGGCCGTCTACTTTGGAGATGGAGTTCATGTTGTAAGCAATGCACTTGGACATTTGCGTGGCAGCAGCACTGTACAGTTGGAAGTGGCCGATGTGCTGCCATGATCAGGTTGTAAGACTACCACTACTTTAACTTAGTACTGTCATGTTTATGCTATGTTTGAGGTTGTGTAGCTGCATTGTATTGTTGGTAAGTATTTGCCCATGTGTGTTGTTAGTTCTACATTACTGGGAGCATATTGTGTGTGGGCAGTTTACATTGAAGACACTGTACTTTGACACTTGTGTGATGTTTTGGGGATTGCTTTGTTTGCTCTCACATAGCATGACATGCCATGGTGTGTTGGGTGGCGGTGCTGGGGAGGGGTTGGGTGACATGGCACTGTTGTCATGTTGTATTTTGCAAGGGGGTAATGATTTTTGCATCATAGAAGTGTGTCTTTTGATGACACAGCATTGGTGGTGTTTGTGTAGGTAGGGCACACAATGTCACACTTCCAGGTGACCAATCTCAGGCTGGTATGGTTGTGACAGTTAACTATCCCTTATGTCATCATCATTGATTGTCAGCTGGTATGTGCCAGGGCTGTGTGCACTCCACAGGGGTGTGATTTTAGGTGAAGTAATTATCCACCAGCTGTGTACGGGCTGCCTCACCCCATGCCCTTTCCACTCCCATGCGCAGCAGCCGTGCTTGTGGTTGGGGATGTGGGGGCACCACCATGTCCACGGGCAGGCCCGGCGTGTTGCAACGTTGTGCAGGACACATGCTGCCACTATGATCCTGCACACTACTGCGGGAGCGTATAACAGCTGCCCCCAGAATGGTCAAGGGAGCGAAAGCGTGACTTGAGCACTCCGAATGTGCGCTCCACTATGCCCCATGTTGCAATGTGGGCTGTGTTGTATCTTACCTCGGGTGGAGTGGTGGGGTTCCGAATTGCCATCATCATGTGGGTGCTCAGAGGGTAGGCACTGTCCCCTGGGGAGGTGGTGATGGGTATCATTAGTGGGGTTGTGACATTACTCAGTATCTGACATGCATGCATGTGCTGTGGCATTTATACTCAACGAGCAGCCATGTATCGCCATGCCGCCCAGCTTCTAGGTCCCGGTTTGGGGTTGACATTCTGTAAATAAAACTGTCGTGGGTGGACCCTGGATAGTTGGCATATACTGAGGTGATGATTCCCTTGGCATCACATACTACCTGTACGTTGATGGAATGCCAGTGCTTGCGGTTTCTGTAGATGTGCTCTGATGCCCTGGGGGGACGTAGAGCCACATGGGTGCAGTCAATGGCACCTAGCACTTTGGGGAAGTGTGCCACCCTGTAAAAATCTGGGACGACAGCCTGCCTTTCTGCAGGTGTTCTGGGCAGGTATATGTGCCTACGGACTGATGGGCGTAAGTCATGATGGCCAAGACCTGGTGTAGGCAGCGTGACTGCGTGGCCTGTGACACCCCCCCACTATAGCAGTTGTCCGTTGAAATGATCCAGTGGCCAAGAAGTGCAGTACATTGAGGACCTTCTCCAGGGGGCTGAGTGCTTGGGAGCACAGGGTGGGTGATGTGAGGTCATCCTCCCACTCACTGACCAGGTCGAGTATTATGTGAGGTGGAAACCTGTACCTCCCATACACCTGGTCATCAGGCATCCCATGCGGTATCCCACGACCACTGCTGCTAGGAACGGTATATTCATCCTGGTGTCTGTGCTTGTTTGTTGTTTGCGCGCACTTTTATGCTGCACGGGTCCACGTACTCATGCTTCCTGCTGGCGTACGTGTTTCCTGATTAGCGCGTCTTTTTTGGCGCACGCGTTAGCACCGTTCGATTCCATGAATACGTGTTTTGAACGTGCGTGTGGGCGTTCCGCGCACTTGCCTCCTGTACTCCCCCCGTGACGCCCACATTTTTTCACAAGTTGTTCCCCATTCCGCGTGTCACGCCCCCTGTTCCTCCTACTTTTGTTGTGTGCGCCGCGCTATGTACGATTTCGCTGTGCGCTTAGCGCACGATGTTTGGAGACGTGTGAGCCAGCGTGCGCCACGCATAATTTTGGCACACATCCTGCAATTTCCTCGCACACGGACTTCCATGAATCGCTGTGCGCGGGTTTCGCTGCTATTTTCGCACTGGCACTGCGATTCGCACGCTTGCGCTGAAAATTTCAGCGCACATTAATTCCATGCATCAGCACCTTAGTAGATATAGAGCTTGGTGCCCACTTCATTGTTTTTTCACCAAACTCACCCTAACTTCAAAATGTTTGTAATCATGTACCATATATTCTTATTGAGATAGGTTCAGAGTTTGGATAGGAGGATGAAATTGCTGTGACATCTCTTTTTCTGAGGGCTGTCCTCCTTCCCATATCTGGAGATAATGTTTTTCTCTGGAAACAGTGCAGGCTTTGGGAGCCTTGTGACATTTTAAAAGAGATGTGTATATATATATATATGTATATATATATAATAATAATAATAATAATAATAATAATAATAATAATAACACGCCCCACGGTAGTGGTTGTGTAGTTATGGTTAAGTTACTGTTTCCATAGGAAGAGCACTTTTTGAGCGGCTTATAACTTCGCACTCACTGGACGAATCCTCACCAACGTTTGCAAAAAAAGTATATATAGCCCACTCTGGATATTTTTGCAAAGTTTGGTGAGGTTTGTTCCAGGGGGGGCAAAGTTATAGGGGGAGTCCAAAAATGTCTTTTTTTCCCAGGGAAAAAAACTTTGCTCACGCCTACAGCCCAAACCGCTGGACGGATTTTCACCAAATGGGGACCAGGAGCAGCGGCTTGGTCTCAAAAGTATGCTTTTGTAAATTTGGTGAAAATCCGTCCAGTAGTTTTTTTTTAAAAATGACCAAAAATTAGGTCACCAAAAATTAGTGATATCTATGTCTGGTCCGCAGACACACTTCCCTGTTTGGTCCATGGACAGTGTCCTGATTGGTTAATCGGCTTGCATCATGTCTGCGGACATGCGACGTGTTCGCTGATTGGATGGTGAAGAGCGTGAGGTGCGTCAGATTTTTGGAAACACCAGCCATCTTGTATCCACGGATGTCCGCGGACAGCGCGGTGTCAAAAGGTGGGGAAATACAATTTTGGCAAGTGTGTTAGTCTGTAAAACTGTTTGGGGTTGGTGGGGGGGTAAGAGATGGTTTGAATATTGTATCTATTTAGTTGATAGGCACCGCTGTTGTGTTCGTTGTGTCCACGGACAGTAGCGCTGTCCTTGGTGTCTGTAATCATTCCATATGGGAATGTACTAAGGACACTATACCTGTCTGTACTGTTCGCAGGCAAGTTTAAAGTGTTCTAAGAGCACGCGCCGTGTCCGGGATGTCCGCAAATAAATGAAAATGGGGGTGTCCTAAGGACACTATACCTCTCTGTACTATTTGCAGGCAAGTTGAAACTGTTCTAAGAACACACCTGGTGTTCGGGATGTCCGCCATTAATCAAAATGGTGGTGTTCTAAGGACACTATACCTGTCCGTACTGTTCGAAGGCAAGTTGAAATTGTTCTAAGAATACACCTGGTGTTTGGGATGTCCGCCATTAATCAAAATGGAGGTGTCCTGAGGATACTATATCTGTCTGTATAAATTGCTACATTTGCGTAACAATTTACACCAGTTACATTTGAAAATTTAAATGGACCAGGTAGTTCTGTGTCCAAGTCATTTTTTCAGAGTGTATGTTGCCTTTCTGAAGAAGTACCTAAGTTACTTTGACTAATAGGTTCTTCTTTACTGATTGTGAATGATGAAGAATTAGCTTCTTTTACTCTCTTTGGAGGATTTGCAGTCATATTCTGTTGCATATCTGTTTGAATTAGTTTTCTTTTACGTTTTATTTTTTGTGGAACAGGATATACTTTCAGATTGGGGGTGTATGGTGAACTTAGTCTGTTGTATTCTAGAATGCAAGTAATATCAGCGTTGACTTTACTTGCATCAAAGTTGATTAGAAATAGACTTTCAACTGTACGTAAGCGTGATAGTGCTACGTAGCTCATACCTTCTTTAAATACTGTGTTACCAATATCTATCAATGCTTTGTCTAGGATAGGACCTTGGGATTTATGACTGGTGACTGCATATGCAAGAGTTAGAGAAAATTGTTCTCTACGCACATACATGTCTTTGAAGAGAAGGAATCGAGCTGTTGAGCGCCCTATCCTTTTTACTTCTGAAAGTTTGTCAAATAGTATATTGAAAACTGAATGTTGTTGTCACGTGGGTATGTTTGAAATCCAACAACTCTATCCAGTGCTCCATTAACTAGTCCTTGCTCCATGTCCAGGTTACGTTTAAGCATTACTGTACAGTTTAAGGATAATTTTAATATTTTTTCCAAGCCAGCTGTGTTGGAGATTGAATTTTCTAAGGTATTTAGTCTTGTTGTGGCTTGTTGACACATAGGTAGTGTAATACCATGTACGTCCAGTTTGTCTGTGGAGCAAATTTCAATTATTGGTTGCATTTCTTTTTTTAACATTGTTTCATTGAATTTGGAACAGCTTACAAGAGTTGGCATTAAGGCCATACAATTGACATTTTTTTATGCTCATTGTTCTATAACATCAGTAGCACATGAGTTATCGCCATAAAGTGCATGGATGTGACAGGTTTTTAATATTGTTTGTGATTCTTGAGATAGTACACCAACTCTAATACTTTTTAAAATGTTGGCGAAGGTGAGGTCTGTAGATTGGCGCATGTTCTCTGTTAATTCTGTGTATTGGAAATGTTGCCAAAGGTTGACATTTCCTATGCTGCCAATAGTTTTACGGCAGAGTTTGTGTCCTAAGGTTTTAAAAATAGGTTCACCTTTCACTGGTGTCAATTGAAGCAGATCTCCAAAAATAATAATGTGTTTTCCTCCAAAGAGTTCTTCATAGTTTGTTCTAAGTACTTCTTGCAATCTGAGATGAATCAAAGCCAACATTAGTTTGGAGACCATGCTCACTTCATCTATTAGTAGCATTTTCATTTGTTTCAAAACTCTGTGTAGTTCCATTGCAGCTTCTGTAGAAAGTTTGTAATCATCTAATTTGTTTTGGTGTTCTACTGGAAGGTGTAGTAATCGGTGTAAAGTGACACCACCTATGTTGTGGGCAGCTAAACCTGTGGGGGCAGTTACAACAGCTGACAGTTTGTTGTTTGTCAATTTTTGAAGGAACTTGCTGATGGTTTTGATTAAGAATGTTTTACCTGAACCAGCTTCACCACTGACATATAGTAGTATAGGTTTGTAATTTTGGCAGGTACATACTTTATTTTCATATAGTACACCATGTGCAATTTGTTTTGATACTTCTTCAAAAATGGTGCGGTGCTCTTTGTTTAGATTTGATTGTAGTGCAGTTAAGTCTTCTGGATCTTCTTCAAAGTGAAACATGGTGTTTTCTACTTCTGTCATAGCTAATTCTGCCACATTTGCTATTAGTGGCTGTCCAAGTGGTTCTTGGCTTCCTCTTATAGAAGGTTGACTACTGTCGGGAGTGTCCTTATCTAGTTGGGCCTGGAGTTCTTCTTCATGTTGCTGTTCATTTTGCAACATTGTTTTGTACTGCATAAAGTTCACATCGGTGATAGTGTTTTCATTTGCTTTGAAAGCATCTTCGTAGCAGTCATAGTTATCTAGTAACTCTTCTTCATTTCTCCATAGTTTAAAAAGTTGTAGGAGGGACATGTAATATAGTTCTTTATGTTGAGGATTTTTTAATGACAATTTGATATGATTAATTAAACTTGGTTTGGTTACTAAGCTGCCTTCACAATCTGTCACTGTATATCTACCTTTGCTTTCATCGGGTTTTATATTATTTTTGTATGCAAAGTTTTGCGCTTTGTAGTACAGACACATGTTTTCCAAAGTGGTGCTCCTGTTCGGGTTGTATGTGTCCAGTAAATTGTTTTTCAAAATGTCTTGGCTGTTTGCATCATTTCTGGCTATTGTTTCTATGTCGTCATATGATTTGAGAACTCTTTTTCTAGATTTAGCAGGCTCAAGACTTAGCCATACTATATTTTCAGATTTTCCATACAAAGCAGTACCGGTTAAACGATCTGCAGCTTCGTAGGTGCCACATTCTCTATGAGAGAGCATTTTTATGCCTAAGCTGTACAATTTCTGAGATAGTGTTTAGTCTGATGATAGGTCATTCCAGAGGTCTTGAATCTCTGTTTTTTCTGCTTTTGTTAAGTATGCTGTAACATATCATGCAACTGCAGTGGAATTGTCTGCAATGTACTTCACATCTATGTTTACATTTCATATGTGGGCATTAATTGCATTGTAATCATTGATATATTTTGATTCTTCTGTTCTTTTTATGTAATATGTGTTCTTAGGTGATTTACCTTTAACATTATGTCTAACGGAAGACATGAAGCTGTTTACTTCACCTGTTTCTGTAAATGGTCTAGGGAAACCAAACCGGCATTTGGTGTAGTATTTACCTTTCTTTTTGTATTTGCAACGACAATATTGGCCACATTTGTGTCTTTGAAATTGTACAATTTGTGCATGAAGGTCACTATTTGTCGTTTGTGATGGGATTTCACAAGTGACATATTTTTGGATGAACTGCAAAACAGTGGCATCACTGTCCTGACCAAATTTAGGATCATCTTTAATCCATAAAAGCATGTGAATATGTGGTGCTCCTCTGGCTTGATATTCTTTTCTCCAAAAGAAGTGTTCCACTTCTCTGAGTGGAGGAAAAGTTTTATTACAAATAAAGTGTAGCATAGCAATGAAACGATGATGGAAATATCTTGAAACATTAACAGGATCTAGAGAGCAAAGTTCTCCAGGTGTATGTTTGTTTTGTTCTTGTTTGATATGCGTAGGAAATCATGTAAATCTTCCCATGCATATTCTGCACAACTTAATGTAACAAACCAAGTGGGTGGTCCAAGGTTTCTGATCATACAACGTACATCTCCGTGACGTTGGAACCAGTATTCTTTTGTACCACGCATGTTTGCAAACATTTGTAATACTTGATTGTAAAACCTCATCTTTTTCTTGCACTTTTTGTATTAATTGTACAGCCGACATATTTTGAAACTGTGTTCCCGATTTCAATATGTGTGCAACTCCGTAACATAGAGTTGCTAGTTCACTTTCAAAGAGTAGGTGGAATATGTATTCCACTTTTTGTCTAAATCTGGGATCTTCAGAATACATTCGTAATGAGCGGTATTCTGATGCTGTTATTTGAGTGGGTCTGTCATCGTATCTTCCTCCTTTGCCAGTAGGAAATAGTAGAGGAAAAGCATGTGCTTCTATACCTTTTTCCCATATTCTCATTGGTGATCCTTTGGTTTGTCGCATTTGGTACATTTCTAGTGCATCATCTATGCTGTCTTTAGAGTGCAATGGATGAATTGTATAATGGTCTAAAATATTGGATACTGCATCGGTATCCAGAAGTTTAAATTGACCAGTTTCTCGTGACTCTTAAATTATTTCCGTTGTTCCACTTAAGTTTTCTTCAATATTTATTTCTTTGTAGTACTCATTATTGTCTTTTAAATATTGCAAGGCTTGTCTAACTTTATGTAAATCGACGAGTTGTTGCCACATTTTTTTGTCTTTTGTTGGTACACCATTTACTAAGATAATTAAAGATTGTTCTATTGGACGTTGCACTCCTAGAGTGTTGTAAATTTTCTGTCAGATTTAATGGTAAATAAACTACTTTTCCACAAATACCTTTCACCAATTCTGAGGGAGCTAATTTTGCTGTTTTTGGTCGAAGGTGTATTATTGCTTGAAATGGGTGTACTGTTTGAATTATGATGCTCTCATATAAATTGAGTTGTTGCAGGGATTTTGGTAGTGGAAATAATTCCAAATTATTTGTGATAGCATGTGAAGGAGTTTGGTTGTTGTCAAGTTTTGTAGTGCAGTAACTGCAAAGTATTAAAGGGTCAGTTATTTCATATTTGTTTTCTGCTATAAGGTAGAGAGCTAATTTAAACCATTTAGAATCTTCATTATTGTCTATTTTGTATGTTATGTCGATAGTTTTTGTGTTAGTTTTATAAAAAGTTTTGCGGCAACACACACACACATGGTTTTGGTATTTCAGCGGATGTACTTTTAAATGTTAGTATTTCTTTTTTGTACGTGTGTAGTAGAAGGTTGCCTTGTGTACAATTATTGCTAGTTTGTTGTAAAGGTATTGTGGTTTGTAAGTTGCTTTCACTTCCAAAATATTTGTCCTGTATATGGTCAATTTCTTCAAGTAGTTCTTTGGCTGTACCATGTAGAAGATTGTTATTTAAATTGGCTAGTGCTAATGCAGGACTTTTAGCATAGTACAGTTTATAGACTAGATTTCTTATAGTTGGATGATGAGTTGATATCATTTTGATATGATGGAAGGTGCTTTTGCAAATTGGTCCTGAAATGCAGGCTAATGAATGTCCTTGTAGCCCTGTGTATTTACGCACTGGGCAGGTATCCATATTTTGCAGCAGTTTCATTTTGATTTTGTCTTTGCCTTTCACATATTGATTGAGAAATTGGCGTAAAGATTTGAAATTTTTTTGGGAATGTTACACATTGACCTGCATGACCATTTGTATACTGGATGTTTTTGTCCAGTCGAATGGAGAGGTAATTCTGAGTTTTCAGGAGATATTTTTGTAAGCAGTATTTCTTGTTCCATTATGGTATTATTCATTTTTTCATAAACTCGTCCACTGCTATGTATAGCAATCGTATTGCTTTGCTTTTGTTTGTATGCTTCTTCATTAAAATATGGTTCTGTGTTTGTGGTGTAACTCCATTCACCTCCACAGATATTTAAGAAGTTATTTTTGTTGACATTCCGTTTATTGAGAAGTCTTTTTTGTAATTTACTAATTAGTTTTGTTAGTGGTTTCATTCTTTTAAGACAAAAATAAATAATTTTCTTTTCAGTAGCATTGCACTGTCTATCAAGGCTTCTAATATTAATTTTCTACGGTAGGTTTTAAGGGTTGTGTATGATTTCTCTCCTGTTTTTATAAGATTTTGAAAGACTCTGTGGCGGAACATTTTTGCTAAAATATTTTTTGGGGTATTTTTTTACTTGCCATTATATCAAGATTTATAGGAGTGGTTTTAGCAGTAGTGGTAGCTGAATTCTTGATAATCGTTTTTTGTTTCGTTTTAGATTTCGATAGAGGAGGCAAAGTTTCTGTACTTGAAACATGTTTATTTTTGCTAAATGACTGTATTAGTTGTTTTGTTTGAACTTTTAGTACAAATTCTGCTTGAGATGGATGCTTATTTTGGATACTTCTTTTTTCATTTGCTCTACTTCTACGTTGTTTTCTACAGACTTGCTTTTTGGTAGGCATTTTTTGGGGTCTGTTGAAAAAAATAAAGAAGGTATGGGTTGGGTTGTTCTGCAATGCTTGTGTGCTGTGTGCGTGAGTGTCTGAGTATGATGGTGGAGATGTATGTGATGGTGTGTGGAGGCTATTTTTCTATTTGTGTGTTACTGTACTGGGGTTCAGATGACAGTAGAAAGTAAGCTAGTCGTGAGGAGAAGCACAAATACTAAATCTAATGGTACAGGATTAAAACAGTTCTTTGTTATGGAATAATAACATTCTAGAGGCTGAGTTATGTCATTTGTGCGCCGAAAAACGGGGATTTGTGCAGCATTCTGTCTGCAAATTCCTGTTTAACAAATGGGTATTTGTGGGCAGAATGGTGCACTTATCTTTTCTTTTGGTGCACAAATACCATGAATCAACCATACAGTGTGTTTGAGTAACAGTAAGAATATTATGGTAATATTGTACTTACTCTTTTGTGTTGAAATATTAGGTTTCTTCTGAGTTGTTGTTTGTACATCGGGTTCTGCTGCTTTTCAGGAGTGTGCTCTTCACTGTAATTGTAAAATAAAGAAGTTAGTAATTTTGTGTGTATATAGTATGTAGTTTCCTTTGACTATATGCAACCTTCATATTTTATTTACATTATGTTAGTTGAACATGCTATGCAAATAAATAGAATAGAAAGTGTATGAAACATGCTTGGTTTCTTAAGGCTGTGTTATTGGATGTTAGGAGATAGAAGAAATAATGATATACTTATTTTGCAATTTTTATAAGGTAAATGGCAGAACGTTTATAGAAAAGCATCGAATGTATGCATTTTGTGAAGGTGTGGGTAATAAATCAGAAGGATATTATGTACAGGTAGTGGTGTTATTGCAGTCGGGAGTTTTTCAATGTTAGTCTTTGAAGGTGCTTGACCTTATCCTGGCTGTTTGTCATTTTTTAGATAGTGTGTGTAAATGTGTTTTTAGATAGCAGACAGGTTTGGAAGTGACAGTTGATAATAGTAGATGGGAAAAATGACAGTAAATTTATTTTGTAGGTTATACAGATTAAGTGACAGTTACTTTGTTTCTATGCATTCATAAGATTTGTATTTGTACTGTGTAGAAAAAATGCACACCTGTTGTTTGTATTCATACATGCGGATATGCATGCAGTTGCAAATAGAAATCTTGGAGACTTGTACAGTAGTTTTTGTAGTAGATGCTTTCCGATGATATGAGACTTGTACTCATAGTAATCTACAGTACATTTGAAGTGCTGAACTCTGATGATGCAGTTAGATGTAGAGGTCTTGAATGTGATTGGTGGATGGTTGTGTAACTGTTTACATGTATCCAATGAGGGAAAGGCACAGAGAGTGAAGTGGAAATGGTAGAAGGACTGTCTAGGTTACAATATGTCCGTAGACATAACGGAAAGTCCGCGGACACCGCAAATTACATACAGGGATTTTTGGGTGGAGAGGCATGCAAATAAGAATGAGCAGAGGAATTGTTTGGGCAGTAAGGTTTGGTGGGTGTGTTGTGTAAGAAGACAGTTTGTCAGAAGGTATTTTTCCTGAGAGAAGAACAGTTAGCTATGGCTGTGGGTTTCAGAAAACAGATTGTCTGGATTTTGGGAGACTCATGGATAGTTTGGTTGGAGATGCATGCCCAACACTGTGGAGTAGCTGTAGATCTTGGATTCCCTCATGTGGAAGTGCACTGGCATGCCTCTCAGTGCTAGTTTGCAGACAGAGCATCATCCAGACATCATTATAATTAATTGGGGAGGGAACAGTTTGGGACATGTGTCAGGAATTTCTTTGCAATTTGCAATGAAAGAAGGACTTGGGAAGGTCATGTATATGTTTTCAAATTCCCAAGTAATTTTTTCTCGTATTGCGCAAAGACAAATGTGGCTGCGTTCTTCTTCATTAGGTCCACAAATGGAGAAAGCGAGGCGTAATGTCAATAAGGCTGTTTGTGCCTTTCTAAGAGATGTTGGCATGTCCTCTTTTCACAATGAAAATATTGTGTTTCGTAGGACAAACATTTTTCGCAGAGATGTCCATCTTACTTATGTTGGTAATGACATTTTTTTGAGAAATGTACAAAATGCATTGCGTCCTTTTGTGGAATTACAGCCATCCATTTTTCAGTAGGTGTTTACTATTTCAAGTTTTTCAAACACAACAAAACACCACCAAAAGGCTCTTTTCAAAGCCATCACTTCCTCCCAGAGAAAAGTGCAATGATTTTGATAGGCTAGCACCCCAAAATTTTAGAGGTTCGCGAACTGTCCGTGGACTTTAAAAAAAAAATGCACAGGGCCCTGCTCCATTTATTTGTCACTTGTAATTTTAGACTGTGAAAGGCAGCTCTGAAAAGAGCCTTTGTTGTTTTATATTTTTTTTGGTTTTTTACACCACTAGGAGAGGAGGGGAAAGGAGGGTAAGGGGGGCACACCAACCACAGGGATAAGAAAGGGCGAGTGGAGAGAGGAAGATGAAGGGTGGGCCTTATTTAGGTAGTGGGCAGGTCTTCTCGTGCTCTGAGACCAGAGTCTCAAAAGCACTTTGAAGTCTCTCCCCCCTGCAGAGTACTGCGTTGCAGAACATGCACAAAACTGTGACCCTCGAAAGGTAAGGGTCATCAGCATTGTGAATGGCCTGTGAGGCAGCTGGAGGGATGCGCTCTCCCACAGGAGTGTCTCTTGTGGTGAGAGGAGCGGAAACAGAGGGTGAAGTAGAGGAACTCAACCTACGACGCTCCTCGCAAGGTACAACCTTGCGAACGGCCCCACCGTGGCACGACCTTAGGTGTCGCTTCATAGTAGTCGTACCAAGCTTCCCGCGACTCAGCACCATTTTGCACTGGTTGCAGGTAACTTTGTTCGCACGCGCCTTGGATACGTTACCATGAATGGTAAATAACCGCCACACCCAAGACTCACGGCGAGTGCTGGTAGTAGGGACTTCCACTACCTCATCCTCGTCATCCTCTTCATCATCCTCTACATCCTCATGCCTGTTCCCCTCTACAGGCCCTTGGGGAGGTGGTGGTGGTGGAGGGGGTGGGGGTGGTGCTGAGGCAGATGTAGCACCAGGTGGCAATAGAGGAGCCATGGATGCCATCAGGTTTCAGAAGAAAATCTGGAAAGTTGGCAGCAAAATACACTGTGTTCTGTAAGGTAGCCAGAAACACAATGAGGATGAGCTCTGGGGTGTGGCCTTTAATAGGGGTGCTGGTGCGCGGTTCGTGGACAGCCGCGCTGTCCGCGGACAGAACAAACACCCCAAAAAGGCTAAAAAAGTTCTAAAAAATATGTAGAAAGTCAGGGTTATTGTCTGGGACATGTGCTATGCTGCATTTTTAGTATAAAATACTGTGGATTGCCCGAAAAGGTACTTTTAAAATGTTCGGGGACCCGGACAGTGTCCGCAATTCAGGGCACACGATCAGCGTGGGTGCAGTCACATGATGGCGCCGCGAACATGTCCGCGAACAGAAGAGGTGTTCGTAGGACATTAGCTGCACGGGAACGGTTGTGCACATGCACGCGGGTGTTCTACGGACAGTGTTCGGGTCCTGAAATTAATTAAAAGTGCGACACAAGCGACACTAACAGTAACGGACAGGCGCAATGTTCGGAGAACTTACGGGTGTGGTGCGCATGTGCGTAGATGTTCTTTAGGCAGTACGGACAGGTAAAGTGTTCTTAGAACACCAACATTTTGGTTAATTGGACATCGCGGACACCGAGTGTGTTCTCAGAACAGATTCAACTTGCCTGCAAACAGTACGGAAAGGTGTAGTGTCCTTAGGACACCTTCCTTTTGATTAATGCGGACATCCGGGACACCTCTTGTGGTCTTAGAACAGTTTCAACTTGCCAATGAACAGTACAGACAGGTATAGTGTCCTTAGGACACCTCCCTTTTGATTAATTACGGACATCGCGAACATCAGGTGTGTTCTTAGAACAGTTTCAACTTGCTTGCGAACATCACAGACAGGTATAGTGTCCTCAGAACACCTCCATTTTCATTTATTTGCAGACATCCCGGCCACCGCGTGTTTTCTTAGAACAGTTTCAACTTGCCTACGAACAGTACGGACAGGTATAATGTTCTTGGAATATCTCCATTTTGGTTAATTGCGGACATTCCGGACACCTCGTTTGTTCTTAGAACAGTTTCAACTTGTCTGCGAACAGTACGGACAGGTATAGTGTCCTTAGGACGCCCCCATTTTCATTTGTTTACGGACTTTCTGGACACCCGCGCTGTCCACGGACACCTCAACTGCTTTTTAAAAAATAAAATAAATAAATAAATTAGGACACAGTATAATAATTTTACTTTATTATATATGGATGTAACATTTATGACAGAGAAGGTGAAGCAAAAACTGAGACAAACACAGGAGAATTGGGGGTTTCAAGATAATTCATATGAGGTGAAGAAGGGATGGAAGTCTCATCAAAACGTTTTTGTTTATGGAGAGGGTTTGGGGATAATTGACTGGGATATGGTGAGGGGGGACAGGTACATGTGGGGCAATGGTATCTAGTTTTTTCTTTCAAGTGATCCCCCACAAAGTTTTTTAAATTGTTGAAATTTGCCATGATTATGTCCATTTTTTCTTCCATGCGCTTGAGAGTCTTATCCAAAATGTATTTTCGTGTACTATTTTCAATGTTTGTATGGTCTGTAAAAAAAAAAAAAAATGTATATGTTAAATGTATATAAATAATACTTATTAATTGGTTTATATAGAAAAGTGTCTACCATTAGGTTCACTATCTTCACACATTTCCTCACGTGGGAAATTCTCCTCTAGCCACTCCAGAGTACTAGACATTTCTGTGAGAAAAAAAGAATGATATCACTTTTTGTTGTATCTAATACAGGAATTTTAGAAATATATGAGTAAAATGAAGTACACTTACTAGCTTCCGGTAAGGTGTATTCTTACTGGTTTGTAGCTCTGCTGTTGCTCCTAGTTGTGGAGTTTCTGTGAGGTAATTATGTTGGAAGCCTATCTTTCTTCTTTTGGTATATTCCATTTTAGAACATATTGTATTTAAATGAATGGTTGATGTGTTACATATATGGTTTACACTTCTTATTTATTACTACATATAATGTGTATGTGTGCTGGTTTGTGAACTTGTGCAGTGTTCATATGTTATGATATAACAATTTAAGATACCCCTCAGACTTTTTGGGTAGTGCTGCTGTTGTCCGCGCCTGTCTGCAGAGATACGAAGAGTTCGCGGACATCAAATTCAGTAGCAGGGGTTCAGCATGTTCTATGTTACATGTACATAAAGTCAGGGATATTATTGTTAAGCTGTGCTACTAAAAACCTATGAAATTCAGTAACAAACGTTGCTAAAGGGACGTTATGGTTACGTTGTGCTACTAAAAAACTATGAAATTCATTAAAAAAAACTTTGTTAAAGGGACGTTATGGTTAAGTTGCGCTACTAAAAACCTATGAAATTCAATAAAAAGACTTTGCTAAAGGAATGTTAGGGTTCCAAGTAAAACCGAAAAAAAACCTGAAATTCGCCAGTTATGGTAAGTTAAACAACCATAACTCGCACCACCACTGTGCACTGCTAAGACTAACACCCAGGACATCAAAGATGACATCACAAATGTCATTGATGACATCACTGATGACATCACATGTCTGGCTCCCCCTTTATTCCTTTACTGACATATCTAGGGCACATGGTTTTCTTCAGTAGCAGGCAGGAAATAACAATTGAAAAGGTACTATATTTGTAGAGTTATCCCTCAAGTATGTTCTTACAGTAATTCTCTTAGGGTCCAGTCATATCATATGAAACATATATATAAGGGAAGACACAGGTTTGAAAGACAGCAATGGTTTCTGTGCATGAAGATAATCAGTAGGGTTATCAGCGCTTCTTTTTTTAAAATTATTACTGTACTTTCCCTGTATATATTCATATTCGTGTACATTGTACTCACACTACTTTCTTTAGGGTGCAGTCACATCATGTGATACATATACATAGGGTAAGTTGCACCTTTAAAACAGAGTAATCATTTCTCTGCAGAAAGATAATTAGTTAGGTTATGAACGCTTTCTGCTACTACTATTGTTTTTTTGCTTATTTCACTTTCCATGTATATACTCATATTTGTATGTGTTGTTATTTATTTGTGTTTTTTCTGTATTAAGTAGGTTTTATAAAATACTTATTACATGTGTAACAGTATGCAAAACTATAATAAGAAAGTAGTTATCATTTCAGTATTGAATATGGCAAAATTATGTATATTATCATTCCATCATGTGCTGCACACAATGCGTATGTTTCTAATGAGTATATAGAATTCATAATAGAATGTATTTATATCAATGTATTGATTAATGCACTAAGTAGCTCATGATATTTTTTCAAATGATCCTTGACACCTTTTTGTGAACATTATAATAAGAATCCATTGCACAGACTTTTTATGAAAAGTAAATGCACATGTGATGTCATCGGTGATGCCATCAGTGACATTTGTGATGTCATCTTTGATGTCCTGGGTGTTAGTCTTAGCAGTGCACAGTGGTGGCGCGAGTTATGGTTGTTTAACTTACCAGAAGTGGCGAATTTCAGAGGTTTTTCAGTTTTACTTGGAACCCTAACATCCCTTTAGCAAAGTTTTTCTATTGAATTTCATCGGTTTTTAGTTGCGCAACTTAACGATAATGTCCCTTTAACAAAGTTCTTTTTAAAGAATATATATATATAAATATATATATAATGCCACAAGTAAATCATACAGTGTACACCTGTGTGAGTATCTGGGATTTTGGTAACGAAACCTAGAAACTATGCTAGTAGTTATATCTTTGGTGATAATACTTGCTATTTGACGGGGGTACTATAATATTGCACTGCAATACCTGACAAAACTGCTCTCCCTGGACATAAAGGGGGGAATTCATAGAATTTAGCGCACAAGTGGTGCATGCGGCTGGTGCACAGTGTGCACGTGCGAAGCTCTGCGCCAGCCCCGTGCGCTAAAATCCATTTCCACGCACAGCGTATTCATGGATTTTAGCTACCAAAACCAGCCATGGCGCACAGTGGCGCAGCAACCCTGCAGCAGCACCAGTTACGCACCCAAGAACGCCCCTTGCACAGGGAAAAGCCATCAAAATCCCCAATCCAGCGCAAAGGGTTGCGCTAACCCTGTACCAGTATACATGGCCGCCACACAGCACATGGCAAGCGGGGAACGTGTATTACTGGGGTTCGCGGGAAGTTTCACATGCGATTGGCCCTGTGCGAGTGGGGTACGTGTATTACTGGGGTTCGCAGGAAGTTTCACACGCGATTGGCCCTGTGCGAGCGGGGTACGTGTATGACTGGGGTTCGCGTGAAGTCTCACACGCGATTTGAGCAGGATGCGTGTATTTCGGGTAGGTGCGCGGGAACTTTCATACGCGATTGGCCCTGTGTGAGTGGGGTACATGTATTACTGGGGTGTGCGGGAAGTTTCACACGAGATTGGCCCTGTGTGAGTGGGGTACGTGTATAACTGACGCTCGTGTGAAGTCTCACACGCGATTTGAGCAGGGTACATGTATTTCGGGGGGTGCGCGGGAAGTTTCACACGCGATTGGCCCTGTGCGAGTGGGGTACGTGTATTACTGGGGTGCACGGGAAGTTTCACATGCGATTGGCCCTGTGCGATCGGGGTACGTGTATAACTGGGGTTCGCATGAAGTCTCACACACGAATTGAGCAGGGTACATGTATTTCGGGGGGTGCGCGGGAAGTTTCACACGGGATAGGCCCTGTGCGAGTAGGGTACGTGTATTACAGGGGTGCACGGGAAGTTTCACACACGATTGGCCCTGTGCGATCGGGGTACGTGTATAACTGGGGTTCGCGTGAAGTCTCACACGCGATTTGAGCAGGGTACGTGTATTTCGGGGGGTGCGTGGGAAGTTTCACACGTGATTGGCCCTGTGCGAGCGGGGTACGTGTATTACTGGGGTTCGCGTGAAGTCTCACACGCGATTGGGCCTGTGCGAGTGGGGTACGTGTATTACTGGGGTGCGCGTGAAGTCTCACACGCAATTGGCCCTGTGCGAGCGGGGTACGTGTATTACTGGGGTTCGCGTGAAGTCTCACACGCGATTGGCCCTGTGCGAGTGGGGTACGTGTATTACTGGGGTTCGTGTTAAGTCTCACACGTGATTGGATTCGGGTACGTGTATTTCGGGGGGTGCGCGGGAAGTTTCACACGCGATTGGCCCTGTGCGAGCGGGGTACGTGTATAACTGGGGTTCGCGTGAAGTCTCACACGATTTGAGCAGGGTACGTGTATTTCGGGGGTGCGCGGGGAGTCCTACACGTGAATTGGCAGTGTGGGTCCTCCCAGGTGTTCCCTCTACACCCTCCACGGCCCCTGCAGGCAGCCCACCCTGCACCCCTGGTCATGTCCCGCAGGCAGCCCATCCACCATGGGCATGCCCCCCAGCCAAGCCACATGTCAGCTTGCACTACTGATCACCAACTCATGTCCCCCAGCACCCCCACCCCCCAGCAGTGCGGGGCACCTGCCAGCAGGCCCCCACTCATTTCCCCCAGCACCCCCACCCCCCAGCAGTGCGGGGCACCTGCCAGCAGGCCCCCACTCATGTCCCACTCATGTCCCGCTGCACCCCCACCCCCCAGCAGTGCAGGGCACCTGCCAGCAGGCCCCCACTCATGTCCCACTCATGTCCCCCTGCACCCCCACCCCCCACCAGTGCAGGGCACCTGCCAGTAGGCCCCCACTCATGTCCCACTCATGTCCCTTTGCCCCCACATCATGACGATCCTCAATCATGGCCCTTATGGCCAGCCTCCCCAGCCCAAAGACCCAACCAAGTATTGCATCCATCCACATAGAAAAGCCAATTACATGATACAACCCCAAAGGCAAGTATGTAAATGAACACATGTCCGTCACACACACACAATGGGTGCAAGTGAATGTGAAAACCCATATCATGACATGCATGAAACCAATGAGATAATACCACACATCGAAGTATGAAGAAAAAAATGTATTAAACACAACATGAGTGTAATTAAAAGAAAACACACAACAATGGGAATAATTAAAGAAATGCTGCATGTCCGTAAAAGAATAAAAACAAGAAATCATAATCCAACGAAATCCAAAAGAAATGGTGTCCAAGGTCACAGTCCAACAAAGCAAATCCAAGGGAAAAAAGAAAGTGAAATCCATTGCTCCATGGTGAAAATTTAAAAAATGAGAATAATCCAATGGTGAACTATGTACAAATGAACAATCCAGGGTCCATGAGCCCAACTGATGAAATGAAACCTACCAAAAATACTACCTAATAAAAAAATATATACAAAAACGTGGTGCATTATCCAAGCGCAACCAAAATAAAAAAAAAGGAAAGGAAACCTAACACTATCTAACTATATACAATGGCGGCGGGCAAGTCCTGCGGCTCACTCTGTGGTGTCCCGGGCCAGGGCATCATCGAACTCCATGTCGATGTCCCGGAGACGGGCCTCTGCCCTGGCCCCGAGGTCTCGCAGGGAGGCACTCATGGCCTGTTCCAACTCCCTGCGAGTCGCCTCGAGGCACTCTGCCCGCCTCAACGCCCGACGCATGGAGAACTCCGCCCTGACCATGGTGAGCTGCGCCTCTTCCGCCCGCCACCGCTCCGCACCTATACGCTGGCCCAACCGCAGCCACACGGAAGACACATCCATTCCAGGGTCCTCCTGCCCTCTGGCCCATGCCTGCCCCCCTGATGTCGATGGCCCAGAGCCATCATTGCTCCCACCTAGAGCCTGCTCCTGCTGCTGCTGCTGCTGTCCATGTGCCCTGTCCGATGATGCCTGCACATCCTCCATCAGCTGGTCTCCAGTTGTGGTGTCCAGCCCTGCTGGACCGCCGACTCCCGACTTTGGCAGGGATGGGATCTCCACCAAGCTGGCTGTGTTGGTCAGGTCAAGTCCACAGGGGGCCCTGGTGGAATCTGGGCCGGAAGACGGCAGGGAGAACGACTGGCGCATAGTCTCCACAGAGGAGGAGAGGTCCGCCAGAGTGCGCGTCACATGTAGGAACCCACCAACCAGGGCCCCTTCCAACAGTGCCACATCGCGCCGCTGCTCTTCGTGATGGCATGCGTTCTCTGCCCAGGAAGAACGCACGTCATTACGAATGTCACGCGTGCGCAACGCGACACCAATCAGGACGGAGCCCATACGTTCATGGGACCCCTCGTCCGCAGGTAGTGGAGAGGCAGATGACATGGCACTCTCCCCTACCTGCGGACAGGCAGGGACGGGGCCTCCCTGCTGGTGCATGGTGGTGCAGTCACAGGGTCAAGGACAGGGACATACACAGGCCCCTCTGCGGTGACCTGTGCTGCCTCCTGACCCTGGCCCTGGACTGCACCACTTGCACCAGTGGTACTACCCCTACCAGGCCCCATGTGCGGCTCAGTAGCGGGCTCCTCCTCCTCTGTTGAGACCACCAATCTGGATGTCTCTGTACCATCTTCCACCATTGCATGCCCCTGTGGGGGCTCACCGGGCCCTTCCGCCACAGCCGTAGTGGCAGACACGCCACCAGCCCCCTCGCTCCCAGATGATGGCAAGTCCTGGCTGGACATGGGAGGGTGGCTGGGCCCTGCGTCGCCACCCAGTGGAGGCATCCCCGCCGCTTGGCTCCACAGCGCCGTCTCCGCCCTCGTCTTCACTTGACGCTGCGTAGAGGGAGACATAGAACACAAGCATCAGGGTACAGTACAATATTCCCCTAGACAAGAAGCAATAACACATGAATGGCAGTGTCTAACGTCACTTCCATCCTGTCCCTCCACAACACATGGGTGAATGCACGCAACACACATGCATAAACAGGCATGGTGCCTGCAATCAATATCAGCATCCATGTACAAGGGCCTCTATTAATCAAAATGTTGCCTTCAAACTCACATGCATCCTGGCTCACACTGATCCCATGCACACACATCACCGGAGGGTCATGCATCATGCCTTGTACACCACAGACACAGTGGATAGACACAGTGCATACAACGGTGACCGCACTGCATGAGTGAATCTACACATCATCACGGACATGTGTCATGAATCCATGGCGTATCGAAGTCACAGACACACTTCTCAGACCCACACACATGTGCACCATACATGTACATGACAGCAGCACCCATCCCTCACACCCCCACCATGTGCAAGAACAGACACTGGCATGCTTTCATGTGTGCATTTGCCATACAGCTCCCACGTAGCATTGGAACTCATGCACCAACCATGTGGTTGGCACATTACTGGTCTCACATGCATGACCATGATGTCCCTGCACACAAACATCCATACATGGCCCATGTCACACATACAGGCAAGTATCAGACTACCAGCACACTGCAACATGCCCTGTCTCGCACACCAATGCTTGGCCACTTACCACTCAACTCCAGACGGGTCTTCCTCTAAAGGATCTGGGCGTGGAGCGCTGGGTAATAGTGTTCCAGGACCCTCATCTGGATGTCACTCATGCTGACCCGGCCCCCCTCTGTGAGGCGCTGGACCTTGTGGAGGGTCCTGGACCTGAAGTCCTCCCAGCGCTTCTTGACGTGCTTGATGTCGCGGGTTGCCACCCCTTCTGCGTTGATAGCAACCACTATGTCGTCCCAGATCCTCTCCCGTCCTTCCTTGTTGGCGCGTGATGTTCCGAAGAGGGCATCATAATGCCCCAGGACATGCTCCACCAGGACACCAACTTCCTTCACACTGAAGCTGGTGGCCCTCTGCCTCTCCAGCTGGGGGTCGCCAGTGGTCTCAGATGGTGTTTGCCCCGACATGGCGACCCCCGAGGCAGGCGTGGGTGGGCAACTGGGTCCTGGGGCTGGGCTGTGGAGCAATGGTATCCCAGTCGGGAGTCTTCTGTTCCAGCAGGGGTGGACACAGCAACTGGAACCCTGGCTGACGTGCAGGCACCAAATAGCAGGGCACGTGGGCAGCAGGCAGTCAGACAGCAGGTGGCAGGTGGGAGCCGTTGGGGTTCACATGCTATTACTTCACAGCGGGTGGGTGTTGGCTACGCATTCTTCTACACACAAGGCAGACGGTGGGTGGTATCCCGCTTGCCCAGGGCCCTTTCGCATGTAAAACTTCCCGCGAACCCCAGTAATACACGTACCCCACTCGCACAGGACCCTTTCGCATGTAAAACTTCCCGCGAATGCCAGTAATACACGTACCCCACTCGCACAGGGCCAATCGCGTGTAAAACTTCCCGCGCACCCCAGTCATACACGTACCCCACTCACACAGGGCCAATCGCGTAAGAAACTTCCCGCGCACCCCAGTGATACACGTACCCCACTTGCACAGGGCCTATCGCATGTGAAACTTCCCGCGCACCCCCGAAATACACGCACACGCTATTTTTCACACAGCGGGTGTCCGTGTTTGTCACGTACCCCTTTTTTTTACAGCCATACTGGCCTGCCTGTTGATAGCGTATGTTTTTTTTGGGCTCCTGGCTGCCACACCGTACTACGTGTGTCATTTTTGCACGCACGTGGACTACTGAGGGGTGCTTGTCTCATTTTCTTCTTTTTATGGGGTGCCTGTGTGTTGCGTGCACGTCATTTATCCTAGGGGGCCACAGTATGGGACATTCATCATAGCTGTATATACGTGCTTTTTGTTTGCGCACACTTTTGTAATGTGCAGGGACGCTACCGCCTTCCTTTGTGTGGCGGACGTGTTTAGGCCTGTGTGTGTCTTTGCCCGTGCGCGGGTTTGCCCTATTCGATTCCCTGAATGCGTATGGTTTGCGTGCGTGTGGGCGTTCTGTGTACTTCCCAGCAGTACTTCCCCAGTTACGCCTTCTTTTTCACGCGTTGTTCCCCATTCCGCGTGTTGCGCCCCGTGTCCTGCCCCCTATTTGGTGTATGCGCGGACATTGTGTGCTTTTCCTGTGTGCGTCGCGCACAGCGTTTGAGCTGATGCAATGACGTGTGCACCCGTATGTGCCACGCTCGGGTTTGGCGCACATCCCAAGGAAAACACGCGCAGGGACTTCCATGAATCGCTTTTTTTCATGCTTGCGCCTGCTTGCGCCTGCTTGCGTCAAAATTTTCGGCGCACGTTTGTTCCATGAATCGGCCCCAAAATGTCCGTAGCTAGCAAATTGTACGAGCACCTGGTCCTATGAAGTCGGTGCCAGAACATTGCCTATACATCAACCAAAACGTTTGGCTTTGTGAGTGCTTTTTCTCTTGCATGACAAGCAAGTGGAGCGCCAGTCCTGCTGCACATCTCCTTTTTCTGTAACCCTTTCCTTATCTTCAGACCCTCCCCCATAGTCCTTCTTTTCCGCACCCGCGCATTTCCCATCTCAATAACGTTGGTCTTCTTGGAAGGCAGCTGCCACAAACATTGATGGGGGGGTTGCTTTTTAGGACAGGAAATGACTCCAGTTTAGGAAGTGAGTGATATGGCTGCCTTTCTGTTGTAACTTGTTGTGACCTAATGGCTCCAGAGGGATGACCTAATTGATGTGTGCCATTATCTCTGCGGGCTATAAACGGACGTTGGAAAGCCTATGTGTACAGTTTGCACTCACACGCTGGGCCGCTGGACCTATAATGATTGCCACATGCTTGGGGCCGCCGTTGTTCTCCGCAGTCCTGTACAGAAGCATTCCCCGGAACACGATAGTACAGTGATGCGAACCGGCTTCATGGCATCAACGCACACTGTGGTTTTGTGCAATGGAGTTGAGTCAGTCGCACAGATATTCTGCATGAGGGGGCAGGAGAGAGGTTGGCAAGCTAATGTTTCGTGATGACCTCTGCACCATTCACAAATGTAGGCAACTTCAGTTTTGACCGATTTCTCACCCTGACACCACCCAAGGGATCTGCGGAGGTTCTTACAATAACAGTTTGAAAAAATCAAGGAACACCTGCCCCTTTTACTGCAAAATAATACAAGTTGGCTAGAATCGACTGCATTAAGAAGCAGTTTTGGATGGCCTCCCAGAAAAAACTCCAGCACCTTAGGGTCTCCCAAGACAGTCTAGTCCTTTCAAGGGGCGTTTGGGGCGAGTGTGTGCTAGGGGACTTTTGGGGCGAGTATGTGCTCCCCAACATGAACATTTTAGCTGAATCTTCGCGAGAAATATGCTTTAAAAAAACACATAGGTTTTTTAGAATTTCGAATAACCTGGACATGCCCAGTCTGCAATCCCCATGCTGTGGTCCCCTCGCTGTTATTGCTTCCAACCTTACACTGACACACTTGGAGCTCTGGGCCTGCTTAGAGAGAACTCAACTTTTGTATTTGTTCTATCGAGTACGGACAAGCCCGGTGATCCTCTGCACGTCCCTCTGAATCCTAGCCCTTGAATAGGAGTCCCCTCGCCTGCCCCTGGTCTGCGACCCCTGCCAGCTCCCCCAGACCCAGGTCGGGGATGTGTGTGTGGTTAGGTTGCAGTAACGGATTAAACCTTCCACAACACTAAAATAGGAGAGTCAGACGGTGTTCCCATTTAAGAGTAAGCATGGATTAGAGAAGTGCCCTACCCGAAGCTCCATAACTGTTAGAGTTAGACAAACTCTGCATCCTTTCCAAGGGTAGCAACTTTTAGTGTGGGTGTGTGCTATTGTGTCTGTCACAAATTGCAAATGATTCGTTACTGTGTGAACTCTGCTTTGGTGCATTTCTCCTCACCCTACAGCCTGTTTGACCACTCTACTAAATGAGAGGTATTTCGTGAAATGTAATTACTACATGTTAAATAAAGACATTGTTGAAAACATTACATTATGTGGAAGAATAAGCATGCTCACTAGATTAGAAGGGATTTATGAAATAATTAGCTGCCATATCGTATACTGTGCTGGATTTTCAATTTCGTGTTGTACCATAGCGGATTGTCTGATGGAGTCAAAAATGACGTTATAAATAGTGACATTTAATTGTTCAACACATTACTATATCTACTGTACAACTTTACCTTTAAGCATAGGCAAATCTAGCAATTTTAGCTTTTGTGTGGGAATGGGATAGACATTTTCCAGGTACTGCCATAAGGAGACCTTCTGGCCATAAGATTGCAACAGTATACTATGGCAGTGCCTGGCAAATGCATATCCAATGTCCGTTAAGGCGCCACCACTATTGTAGTTGCCAATGTTTGTTTTTAACAGAAATTCAGTCCAATGAACAGATGCAAGGACATATATATGGCTTGTAAATCCAGTGGCTGATGGCACCCTTGTTTATGACACATTTATTGCACAAGGAGCTGGTTTACAGCTACAAATAGGACAGTGCCTTACAGAAGACTACTTAGAAATAAGTGCTGCCTGAGAAGCACAGATATAGCTCAAAAAGATCCCAGGATGGTGTGTTTTTGGCAATGGTTTGAGGATAGTGAGTGGGCACGGCCATAGGCACTGGAGTAGCGGGGTGCCCTGCAGCCTCTGCAGTGCAGGGGGCCCCACCAATACATGTCCTGGCACAGTACTTTGCCTGATACACAAGTATTCGGATGAGGTAGAGGGACATGGAGGCAATGCCTGGCTTAGGTACCTGTATCTTCATTACTCCTAGTCCCACTCTTCCTCATCCCAGTTCGTACCTATGAGGCAAGGTGCCTCACACCTAAGCACTGGGACAAGTAAGAGGGACGTAGAGGTCATTCTGGGCCAAGGAGCTAATATTGAGGGTTGGGGAAGGGGGTGGGAGGGAGAGGGATTGTGTTGGGTTGGGGTGGGTTTGTGCGATAAATCCTAATGGTCATCCATGGCCAGGGTAATAATGCATGATGTTTGGTATTAAAGTCTAGAGAGGCATTTTGGTGCAGCCAGTCTAGTCATTTCTTAGTTTGGTTTGACTTTTATTTAACTGGGCATCTCTGATGAAGCAGTCCTGCTAAGTGTAATTAGCTGGCTAGCCTGGCATTTGAGTGCATCCAGTCTAGCTTTTTCTTACTGTGGCATTATATCTTTTTCTGGGCATCTGTGACAAAATAACCATGATAAGTGTTATTGCTTCAACTGGCATTTTGGTGCAACCAGTCTAGGTATGTCTAAAAGTGGCCTGGCATGCTTTACGTGTCTAGACTGGTTTATATTTTGCAGCCAGGTGGACATGTTTTCCTTGTGGCATTGAATTTTTTATAGCAAAAAATTACATTAATTACAGCATTCATATTCCTGTGCACTATTGGTGACTTGCATGTATTGTATTTTTGGATTGGTGTTACCCTACACAACAACTGCAAATGCTCTGTCTTATTAACCACTTTTTCTCAGAAAGTATGCAGTTTAACGCATTAAAATTAATAGGGGAATCCCAAATGACACTTAGAAGTGATATCCCTTATTTGGGAAGGGTTCTAACAATATATAGGAAAGATAGTTGGATAATACAACCGTTCGACTAGTAATATGGTAAATATCAAGATATATCACATTTTATTAAAGCTTAATCAGTAAAAACCGCTGTGGAATGACCATGCCCTATGAATGCATTCCCTAACATTGAGGGATTTTACGACTATCTATCTAGTGGAAACTATAAAATAACTTTATTAGAACCATTGGAATGCTTTTGTGAAGCCCTGGTTAATAGCAAATTTAACTATCAACAAAAAAGGACTAACAAACATTATACACTCCCAATATGGCGCTCAGCATTTTCCGGTGTATTCTGGATACTACAGAATCGAGCTTAAGGTAAAAGAGGATCTGAACGCTCGAGTCTTATTACAACCACCGACTCTAAGGATGGATCAGCGACGGAATATCGTGCATTCACATCACGGACATAGAGAATTAGCTAAGAACCGAAAACGACGACCTTACCGACTTTAAGAAGCGGGCATTTACAGTATCATATTCGGAAGCCCGCTGCTACACTAAAATAACACGTTGCATATATCGGATTGCATATTCACACTAGAGATTACTAAAACTATATTCCCCTCTCTGTTAGATTCTCCCGGATTGGAATTATTTTACCATCCTCCCAACCCAACATATCGAAACATAAGGAGAAACATTTAATGCATTGAAAAATTTGCCATTAATTCAAGGACATAACCCTAGGGACCACAACTCCTCGAGAGGTAAGCCGTTTCCTACTGCTTGATAGACTTATGAGGCCTGTAACCTTGACTTATACAGACTTCGAGCATTTCATTTACTCTATGCAAACTAAGGAGTCACCTTACATTGGCTTACTGTAATTTATGTAAATATTTCCATTCACTAGGCTATCAAAAGACCTGTAGAAGATCCACCTTACCTTCATGTCATCAAGCAAAGATCTGGCTACCATAGCCATACCTTTGAAGACCTGAGAACCATCAGGTAATCTATTTTGAAAAATCAGAGAGAGAGCATATGAACAGTAGTTCACATTCCAGAACACATGGTGTTTACAAAATTAAACTTGTATGTCCCTAAATTTATTTCGCACTAGAATCAAGATTCTTTCTTCGGACGGTGTCCTATACTTTGAGGACCTCCCAGTCTAGGCCCATATCCACTTGCCGGAACAAGGAACTTGAATACCTGTATCTAGCTATACAGTACTAAACTGTCAATAGGAAATATAGCATTTCTAGCACTACCTATTTTTATGTTTTATCAACAGTTCCACCAGCCATTATTTGAAAAAGTGTTCATTAAAAAAAGAAACAGATTTTTACAAAAATCGTCAAAATGACCTACCTCCTGAAGAATGTGCCCAACCTATGTCGAGAACAGAAACATGTTGAGTCTAAACTTCTAGTATTTGTATAACTAGAATTCTATGTTAACAGAACAAACTTTTGTTAGCGGAAAGAAGACATATATTCTGATGTTAATTTGTAATTAACTGAGTCTATTTACTATTCAAAACTCCTATTACGAAGGATAACTTTTCACAAGACTATTGTTTTATAATAGTTTTTAATATGCATGCACTTTTCATTTCAACATGATGTTGTTGATTTTTACTGATTAAGCTTTAATAAAATTTGATTTTTTTTTTATATTTACCATATTGCTGGTCAAACTGTTGTATTATCCAACTACCTTTCCTATATAGTGTAATGGATTAAAACACATTTTATGTCTTTCTCCTAGTGAAATGTGTGGTGTACCCCTGCAGCAGCACGTTTGTGGGTATTGCCCAAGCATGGTAATCTAGGCTGGACCAGAGTGTGGCGCGACCCGTGATGTGTTTCCGATTTGGAGGGGAGTGGGGGCCCTCTCAGCTTGGCTCACAGGGGGGCCCCCAAATGTTGTGCTATGCCACTGGCCATTGGTACTTAAATGGCCATGCACTGCCAATGGGTGGATAAGAAGCCACCCAGCACCCCCAAGCTATGCATCCCAATTCACATCCCATCTCTCTCCTACCTTCACTTCCCATGCCAATGGTTTCAGCTTAAAGGCAGCACTTACTCGGGCATCTAATAGCTCAAACTAAAAAATGTGTGCAAAAATTGGTTTATTAAACAAATAGCACTAGAGGCGTTTTTTATATTTCTCATCAAACTACAATGTAGTCAGTGGATATAAAACATATTGTGCAACATCCATAACACAAAGCAGGCAAAGGAAATATTAAAGTTAGCAGAATTCATATGTCCAAGTGCTGGACACAACCTTGATGAAAGTGATATCATATGTACGAAAAAATTGGCGATCATCCAACCACATTAATCATGTTAACAGACAATGCAATGATCTTAACTAAAACTGAAATGGCACTTGAAAAGCTGCTGGGGACCTTGCTCTAAAACCAATGAAGCAAAGTCAAACATTTTGATACTAGGCAAAAAGACCAAAATGAAACTGAAATTTCAAGAAGACACACTAACATCGAGAGAGTCCAAATCTTTGTTTACCTAACAATCAGATGCTCAGACAATTATAAATGGGTGGCACAAAAGAAAAAGGTGGTAGTACAGCAAACGCAGGGAGGTATTTTGGTCTTCTATAGAATTTGTTGTTGTTCGTTAGCTAAGGTAGCGCTGTGTACAACTCTAACCCTGTTTCCCTGGTGATATATGGGGATAACTGTGGGGTAAAATACTGCCCCAAAATGTCAGAGATACAGAGGCCATGCTAAGCCTCTATTGTGAGAGTGAAGCTGGCTGATGTTGAGACCCATTGGAAAATGCAGGCCAGTTCAAAACATTGTTTTCCGATATAAGGCCTAGTGAATGAACAAAAATTGGCCTATTTCAACTCTAGTAAAATGCAAAGACACAGAGTTCAAGGAGAGTGTGCATTAGAACTGTAATGTTGCTTACTGTGTCTAATGGAGTCAAACAAAAAGAAACAGGTGGTGTTGCAGCTGTTGACTGTATGTAAATTGGGAAAAGGCACCTTTGCCAGATTTAAAATCGCAGCAAGGCACCTGGAAAGAAAAGATACATTTGACATGCAGCGCATTTGGAAGATAAAAAGGAAGAATGATGCCTGAGATTTAAGAAATAAAGTCAAGTGACAGATTGTGTTATCAGGAATAAAGAGACTTCATTTTCATCATATACAATCACACAATGTAAAGAGAAAGGCCTATTTCGTTTTTGTAAAAGTGAACACTGGTTTCCTATGTTAACTGTGGCCTATTTGTGTGCATAAGATTAATAATTAATCTATTTCTGTTCTAGAATAGAAGGAAAGAAAGATTGGACTAGGTGTAATACAAAGTTGTTACATGTTAAACACATTGGACCTCATTAGGACCCTGGCGGTACGGAGTGAACGGCGCCGTAAAAGGTGCCGGCGCCATTCACTCCGTACCGCCGCATTACGAGTTCCCCTCGCGGGACACGGTAAGCACGCCTGGGAAAACCAGGCATGCTTACCGGGTCCCGCGAGAGGAAGAGGGAGCAAACAACAGGCCATCTCGTAATGGCCCGTTGTTTGCTCCCTCTCCCATTCCCATTCAGCCCTATGGGAGCTGAAATGGGAATGGGGAAGGACCATGTCCGGGTCATTGGAGGGAGGAATTACCGGGCCTTCCGAACTCGGAATGGCCCGGTAAGTCCTCATTCCGAGGACCCAGACCCCGACGCGATTTGTTACCGTAATGAGAGCCATTGTGTCAGTGTTAAATGCTATTATTTTAGAATCATGTACGTAGCTTGTTTTTCTCCATTGAATTGGAAGGTCTGGGCCTCTGAAACTTTGACCTCAAGACATTTGACTGAGGAGCAGATCGGAATTGTGGAGGTGGCAGATAAGCCAGCCAGCAGAAGTGACCTTAAGGTCAGGTCTCCCCATAAACTGTGCATTAGCTTTGAACAAAAAACCTTTGAAGTCCAGGAGGGGAGGGCATGATCACATGGGCCAGCCAGATGTCCTAGTCAGGTCACAGGAGAGAAATGAAACCTGGTGTGAAACTCAAGGACACTTGTGGTGCCTTGCCATCAACTAACATTGAATACATTTCCTTGAGTAAAAAGGGCATTGTGTTTTCCACTGGCCTCATCTTAGGTTCATATTAAAGGGAATCAGAAGCCCGTCGGGACCATGTAACAATGAATTTTGGGTGATGGATACAAGTTGAGTTATAAAGAAAATTATGATTCCGGCCTTCTCATAATTCTGAGGGAATAGAAATGTGTTGTGGTGATAGGTTATGGAAGTAAGGTTTGAATCATGAAGTGTCAGAGTTGTGACTATCTCTGCTCAGGAGAAGATAAAAAAAAACAGTAGCTCCTCCCAGGAAGGGCATGCCGAGATACGATTAGTATTTTCTGACTTTTCATAAAATGTAGAATTCAAAAATATATAGGTTCATGTAGTTATCCAAAAGATTAAGGTAGTTGCCACATTGACAGATTTGCAGAACCCAAAAGTGTAAAACTACTTGTCATTTTGAAATGATGTATTTTTCCTTCTCCCTCAGCTTCCATGGCCTATACCTCCCAACTTCTGGTCCTATCAGCAGCCAGTGGGCGTCTTGGTGATAGGTGAAGGGAGAGAGCTAGCCAATCCATATTGTGGGAATTGTGACAATATGTAGGTGTAATCAGCACTATATTTTGGCAATTTCCAATCTAAGAGGGGACTTGCAAGAAAACAACTAGGGAGACAGACCAGGAGAGCTGCTTAAACCATTGGGGCACTACCTTGACAGGGGAACAAAGCTAAACCGAGGTCTACATAGAAGGAGGGAGAAAAGGAGACCCAGGGACTTCGCTTGGAAACCTGTGAGCCCTATCTGAGAGAGGCCTGTGGCTGGAGAGACCTGGCTGGTGGATAGAGGCTTGAGGTGTAAGCTGCCTGCAAGAGGGTCCTAGGATCTGTCAGCCTCCTGAGCTAAGAAGAGAGCTCTCCCATGTAAGTGGATATATTCCAAAGCTATCAATTGTTTGGGGAACTACCTGCCTTAATACCTTTCCCTTAGTGGGTGAAAGGGGGGCAGAACTGGGCAGACCCTGTCCATATTATACTAAAATGTTAACTCAATGAATCCTCCATAGAAGAACAACCTATCCAATTACCTTTAATTGTGTTGGTATGTGTCTGTTTAGCCCTTACCTTTGCATTGGTGGGTGCTCTCCATCATAGGAGGGGGCGGGGGGTAGGGTTGTGTGAAAGCATGTATACCCTTAGCACAATTAACTAAAAATATAATTTAATTAATTCCCATAAGGTCATGTATCATGGGGTAATGTTTTTTTTCAAAATTGGAAATTGACTTGGGATATTTCTCCTCTGTGAAAGATAGTTAGCTAAAGACTCTGAGTAAGTCTCTCGTAACTGGGACTAATGTCCAGCAGAAGGGCTCCCAGGACCCCCCTTGTTTTCTGGTGTTATTTATACTGCTCTATGTTTTATGTGCTTGATTCTTGGTTGATAAAAGGTCAGTAATAACTCTGATGCTAAGCACCACTGGAGATCTCCCACCTTTCATTTATGCAGTAATGCATGCCCCCTGTCACTGCACGTATGTGTCATGCGCCGCCTCCGCACCTGGCGTCTTTGGCCCCGCTGCCGCTTAGGGACTTCCTGATTCCCGTCACGCTGACGCTACGTTCTCTCTATGCGGTCTAGTCTTCGCCGCCGTAGCGCTATTTAACCACTCCTCTCCCTGAGCACAGCGCGTTGCAACCTTCCACGGTCAGCTGCTTTTCCTCGCTGCCGCGGTCTTGCTACACGCAGTTTACCTTTGGCTCCTCGAGCATTTTTCTCTTACACTTTCCGTCCTAAATACCGGTCCAACTCCGGTCCCAGTTTTTCGTTTCCTCTCTACCTCCATTTTCCTTAGTTCCAGCTCTCTGCCTTTACTTTGTCTTCTTTACCTTTTGGCGTTTTACGCTGCATTACAATTCCACCTGGTTCCGGTTGCTGCTTTCTCCCATCATTCATCTGCATCACGTCCAGCGGCCATCAGGATACTTACCGGTCCTAGGGGTTTTTTGCCTACTCTGGCTTTTTTCCCCCTTCCTGTCTCTCCCGGGAGGGGGACACGGTCAGGGCGCATTTACACGCTCTCACTGTGGCTTCCTCTTGTGGGAGACACTCTCAACCTAGAAAAAAGGAAAAGGATTATACGGCGCATCGAGCACTCAGTCCAACTGAAGAGGATTTCGACTCCACAGGTGAGGAGGTTGAAGAGAGAAAGAAGGGTATTACACCAGTGGTGGAATCGGAAGCTGACAGTTTGCAACGCCCACAAACACCAATCATGGCTACTCCTGAGCAAGTGCAGGAACTAATCGCTGCGGTACAAAACCTTTCTCTAGAGATGCAGAATATGAAAACTGAAAACAATCTGTTAAAACAAATGGTGGCAGTAAGGGAGCCCCCCAACACAGACCTGCCCCCTATGCCTTTATCTTCAGGGAAATATGATGGTTCCCCCAAGACCCTAAAAGAATTTCTTGACGCTTGCCGGGTGTATTTTTCCTTCAGAACCCGCACCTACGCCTCAGATCATGCCAAGGTTGGATTCCTGGTGTCTAATATGACAGGGAACGCTCTAGCTTGGGCCACCCCTCTAGTCACCGGAAATGACCCTGTCCTTCAGAATTTCGATGCATTCATTGCTTTCGTTATACAAACCTTTGAGAGACCTGAAGTCTCAATGGCAGCTGGTGAAGAATTGATGGACATTCGTCAAGGACAGTTTGATGTGCTGTCTTATATCTCCTCATTTAAGAGATTGGCCATGGAGACGGGTTGGTCTGAACAGTCTCAATTTATTTTGTTCCGCAGAGGACTTCGAGAAGAATTAAAAGATGAAATGGCTCACTTTCCTCGGCCTACTTCCCTGCAGGATCTTATGACGGCCGCCCTTCAGATGGAGTTCAGGATGCAAGAAAGGCGGCAAGAAAGAAGAAAAGCACGTACCTCCTTTTCAAGGACCTCCTCACCTCCTTCGGCAGTGCCCAAACCTCAAGATGAGCCCATGCAAATCGGCACTACTCGCCGTTCTTTAACACCTGAGGAAAGAAGGAGGAGAAGGGAACAGGGCCTATGTGCCTACTGTGCCTCTGATCGCCACACGGTGCATACTTGTACTGAACTAACCAAGAAACCGGCGGAAAACGCAAACCCTCGAACCTAGTGGGGACGGGTTATCGAGGGCAATCTTCCAGTCCCTACGTTACTATGTCTATTGATTCCTCGAACCCTTCTGAAGATTCCCGCCTGATGGTTATAACGGTCCAGGTCACTATCAATGGCAGCCCCGTAGAGACGCTGGCTCTCTTGGATTGCGGTGCCGCAGGAAACTTTGCTGACACCCTTTGGGTAGACAAAGTGGGTGCTTCACGGATAGACCGCAGCCACGGTCAGAAAGTAGAAGGAGTAGACGGCACACCTTTGAGTTCAGGACTCATTATTCAGACAACCGAACCCCTTCCTCTGTCTATATTTCAACATTCAGAAGTCATTACTTTTGACATCATTCGAGCAGCCCATTTTCCTCTTATCTTGGGGGTTACCTGGTTGCGACAACATAATCCCCATGTCGACTTGAAGTCTAACACTTTGCAGTTTAATTCCAGCTATTGCCAGACACACTGCTTTAAAGAAGCACATTACCAGGAGGTAAAGATATCACCCACTGTTCTCCCCACGAGTATAGGGGTGCTTTCCATTGACTCGGTATTGGAAGAATTCCCTATGGTGTTTGCTGAATCCGCTCCAATGGCATTACCACCTCATAGACCGGAGGACTGCTCTATCGAGCTAATACCTAATGCCCTGGTCCCATTTGGACGAATGTTTACTTTATCCAAGACTGAAAAGGACGCTTTACGAAAATATCTGGATGACAACTTATGCAACGGTCTCATCAGACCCTCTAAATCCCCGGCGGGTGCTCCCTTGTTTTTTATTCCAAAGAGGGATTCTAAGGACCTCAGACCATGCATCGATTACAGGGGACTCAATAAAGTCACTCGTAAGGATAGATATCCCATGCCCCTCATTCCTGACATTTTGGAATCTGTACAGGTAGCAACAGTCTTCTCTAAATTGGATCTGCGCAATGCATATCATTTACTCAGAGTGAGTCCAGGAGATGAATGGAAGACGGCCTTCAGGACACCATTCGGCCTATACGAATACTACGTTATGCCTTTCGGACTGGTCAATGCTCCCGCTATATTCCAAAGGTTCATAGACCGAATATTCTCTGATTTATTGTTTATTTCAGTTGTGGTTTACCTGGACGACATACTTGTTTTTTCACAGTCTATGTCAGAACATCTACTACATCTCACTGAGGTCCTGGAGCGCCTTAAAAAACATCATTTATTGGCCAAACGTGAAAAGTGTGTTTTTGGGGTATCCTCGATCCCGTACTTAGGGTTTATCCTCTCACCACAAGGAGTACAAATGGATAAAAAGAAGGTTGAGGCCATTCTCCATTGGCAGGCTCCTTCCTCAGTCAAAGAAGTTCAGAGATTCCTGGGCCTGGCTAATTTTTATAGGCGTTTCGTGCCAGGTTTTTCCAACACTGTCCTACCAATTACCAATTTGTTAAAGAAGACATCTGTGCCTTTCATTTGGAGCCCACAGGCTGAAGAAAGCTTTCAACTCTTGAAGAAGAGCTTCTGCAGCGCTCCCATCCTGTGCCAGCCAGACCAAAGCAAACCTTTTATTGTTGAGACAGATGCCTCTGCCGCAGCAATAGGAGCAGTTCTACTACAAGAGCATGACAACGCGGAACACCCAATAGCATATCTATCGAAAACTCTCACTCCGAGTCAACGGAATTATTCAGTAATAGAACGTGAACTACTAGCCATGAAAAAAGCCTGTGAAGTATGGAGACACCTCTTACAAGGGTGCAACCACCCTTTTGTAATCCGGACCGACCATAAGAATTTACAAGTACTACAGTCAATGGATTGCATCAATTCCAGACAAGCCCGGTGGGCGCATATTTTCTCACAATATGACTTTACCATCACGTATATTCCTGGAAGCCAAAACACTTTGGCAGATGCTCTGTCCAGAAAGGCTTTCTCCTCCCATGTTGCCTCATCCTGCCCGGAAAAGTTGTTTCCCAGGAACCGCATTGTTGCCACTATCTCTTCCCTGTTTCAACGGATAAAAGAAGCTGTCTCCTTACATCCAGAACCTCGCGGCATGATCCAAAAGGATGGTTTGTTCCTGAAGAAACAGAGGATCTGGATACCATCTAAACCTCTTCAAAAAGACATATTGTCCTGGTGCCATGATCACAAGACAGCAGGCCATAGGGGACAAACCAGCACCTTGGACTTGATTAGTAGAGCTTTTTATTGGCCTAATATGTCTAAAGATGTTAAACATTATGTCAAGTCCTGCAGAGTCTGCTGTCAGAGTAAAAACAACACAAAGAAACCCATAGGTCTACTACAACAAGATGCAATCCCGGAACGTCCGTGGAGTCATATATCTACAGATTTCATTGTGGACTTACCTTTGTCCCACGGATGTACATGCATAATGGTGTCCATCGACTCTCTCACCAAGATGGCTCATTTTTCTCCACTTCCTGGTATACCAACTGCCGATGGTATGGCATTAGTATTCATTAAAGATGTGTTTCGACTCCATGGTCTCCCCGACAAGATTGTATCAGATCGAGGAAGCCAATTCGTCTCCAGATTCTGGAAGTCCTTATGCGCCGCTCTTAATATTCAGCGCGCTTTGTCATCAGGATATCATCCCCATACCAATGGGCAGACAGAGCGGTTAAACGCCACATTAGAACAATATTTGCGCAGCTACACCAATATGGAACAAGACAACTGGGTGGATATGCTGCCGACAGCGGAGTTCACATATAATAATGCCAGTCATTCCGCAAGCAAAATGTCTCCATTCTATTGTTCATATGGCTTTCATCCCCGAGCCATCATTCCACAGTTTTTTTGCAAACCTGCACTTCCGGCGGTAGAAGAGACACTTATCCGAATAAAGGACATCCAAGACAAAGCCAAGTTGAATCTCAGAGATAGCCTCCAGGCTTCCAAAAAAAAAAGCTGACCGGCACCGGCAGGTTGTACCTGATTGGGAGGTTGGTTCCAAGGTATGGTTATCTACTAAATACCTTCCTAGATGGTCTCGCCCATCTAAACTGTCCCCCAGGTTTATCGGTCCCTATCCCATTTCTGCCAAGATCAATCCAGTGGCCTTCCGCCTTAAGCTGCCACATTCTCTTAGGCGGATTCACCCAGTGTTTCACGCATCTCTTTTGAAGAGTGCCGAACAGTCATTAAGGGCTCGTCCTTTTCCCACTCTTTCTCACTCACCTGATGCTCCTGAGTATGAAGTGTCCGGGTTGATGGACTCCAGATACCGCAAAGGGCGCCTTGAATACCTGGTGCATTGGAAAGGTTATTCACATGCTGAAGACTCTTGGGAACCAATTGCGCACATCCACGCTCCTGTCCTTCTCCGGAAGATTCACCGTTTGCATCCCGGCAAACCGGGTGGCCTGGGCCTTGGCGGGGGGCATACTGTCATGCGCCGCCTCCGCACCTGGCGTCTTTGGCCCCGCTGCCGCTTAGGGACTTCCTGATTCCCGTCACGCTGACGCTACGTTCTCTCTATGCGGTCTAGTCTTCGCCGCCGTAGCACTATTTAACCACTCCTCTCCCTGAGCACAGCGCGTTGCAACCTTCCACGGTCAGCTGCTTTTCCTCACTGCCGCGGTCTTGCTACACGCAGTTTACCTTTGGCTCCTCGAGCATTTTTCTCTTACACTTTCCGTCCTAAATACCGGTCCAACTCCGGTCCCAGTTTTTCGTTTCCTCTCTACCTCCATTTTCCTTAGTTCCAGCTCTCTGCCTTTACTTTGTCTTCTTTACCTTTTGGCGTTTTACGCTGCATTACAATTCCACCTGGTTCCGGTTGCTGCTTTCTCCCATCATTCATCTGCATCACGTCCAGCGGCCATCAGGATACTTACCGGTCCTAGGGGTTTTTTGCCTACTCTGGCTTTTTTCCCCCTTCCTGTCTCTCCCGGGAGGGGGACACGGTCAGGGCGCATTTACACGCTCTCACTGTGGCTTCCTCTTGTGGGAGACACTCTCAACCTAGAAAAAAGGAAAAGGATTATACGGCGCATCGAGCACTCAGTCCAACTGAAGAGGATTTCGACTCCACAGGTGAGGAGGTTGAAGAGAGAAAGAAGGGTATTACACCAGTGGTGGAATCGGAAGCTGACAGTATGCTACGTGTGTGTGTGAATAAGCTTGCACCAATTCATCAAACATGATTGCAGTCCAGTGTTACAAAATTCTCTCACATACCTTCCCACCACAGTTTATGTCTGACTAGTTTAGTTTCCATAAAGTCACAATTATGAGGCTACCCAGTTATTCAATTATAAAGTAATTGAAGGTACGTGGTAGCCTTTGCTATGCTTGGGAGGGTAACCTGAAGGTCAAGGCACTATTGCTGTTGGGAGGTGACATTCGGGGTGGTATACATTTCCAGAATGTAGGTTGAGTTCCACGAGTCTCCTGGGGACATGGTTAGTTAAACCCAAGATATCCAGAGTGGTCATTACCACTTTCCTCTTCTACTTGATCACTGTTCATGGGTTCTTCCAGTGGCTTTGTGGTCAGGGACTTCAATTGGGATGAGTTTCTTGTTATCATGGACAATCCTTGCGTTGCAGTTATCATAGTGCCATCCATGGCGGCCACCATGAAAGGTGCGGTCTTAAAATGCATGCTGAATGTACCTAGAGCTTGATAATTCTTTAACTAGACCACTTTGCTCACCATCAGACAAGGGGCGCTGCGTGTCATTGTCAGCATCTTAATTGTTAGGTTCCACACAACCTCTGAAGGTCTCGCAGTATCAAAATCAGGAGGGGTCCATCCAGGGAAAGTAGGTATTATCTACTGCTTTGGATGTTCAGGAAGCCCAGAGAGTTATGCCATTCCTCGTTCTGGAATGGCGGTTCATTGTCTGTTTATTGACTTTGGCAACCTGTCACTGATAAACATTTTCTCTAACTTTGGAACTTCATCAGTGACTGATGTAGATCTATAAATCTTTACCTCTGGGCAGCCGGAAATGACCCAATGTTGGCACTGAGTCATTCCCACAGGTGTTCTCCTCTTAGCCTTGGTCCCAAAGGCCTTGAAGGATTTTACGTCGCAATGTAATTGGTCATGTGTGACTTTGATAGGTGACTGTCACAAATGCAAAGGACCTCACACAGTAAGTTGGAAAGTTTCTTCTTCTATTTATTTATAGATATTTATTTTATTTGTGCATTTATTCATTTATATGGGGCAGAACAATGCTATTTTAATTACAAAAGAACATACAATAGATAAGAAATCAGATTTGGTGGCAAGCATTGAGCTTCTTGCAATGGGGTGAGTTTGAGTGATATTCCGTCCAGGTGGTGGGAGGGGGGTGGTAAATGTAACAGTCACCAGGGACAATACACAAGTGGATATACATATATTAAGACAACCACCAATAGACATTTTTAAGTGCAGATAGGCGGTAAGGCCAGCTATGTTAGGTATGTGACCATAGACTGTCAGCAAATCAAAACAATGACTCCCAGCTGCCCTCACCCTCACCTCCAACTGCTGACCTCCTGCTTCTCCACCTTTCACCAGGATGAGAGCAATTACAAGCTCCAGAATGCCTGCTATTAAAATGTAAACATATAACAAAGGACCTCTCGCAAGTGGTGGTGGTGCTCTGTGGGCGATTGTGCATTTCCGATGTTGACAGGCTCTGTAATGTAATATAATGTAGTGTAAGTAGTCTTGTATAGCGTCCGTCTGCCACTATTGGTGGTCTTGCCACACTTGGCTCTGTTAGAAAATATGGGGTGAGGTTTATTAGTGGAACAGTGGATAAGTCAAATGTGAAACCTGTGGTGTCGATGGGAGCAGGACGGTGGTACCAGGTTCCTGAGTGTCAATCGGCTTTCTATGGGGTTTACTAAAAAACCTGGGAGTATGTTATCCACAGAAAAGACCCCAAGATCTGACAGACTTCAGTACTTTGGATCTGTTAAGCCAGTGATGTGGGAGAGTGCGCCATGGCTAACGAGGAGAGCTTAGTCGTGGCTCAGTTAGTGTTGATGGGCCGACAGCTGAAGCCTAAGGTGGCCATCTGAGGGGGTTTGTGTGTATAGTGGAAGATGCTAGAAGATCTTATGGGGGAAGGTTAGCAGGAGTGGACTGGGAACCAAAAGAGGCCCTGGAAATAATGTTTAAAGTGGCCCTATATTACACATTTTCAGCAGGCCAAACCCTTTTCCTTTGAGAAAATTTGGAAATAAAATAGGTTACTACCTAAAAGAGGCCCAGGGTACAGAGACCTGCCGGGAAATCTCCAGAGTTCCCTATAGGCCAGACCACCCCTGAAGGTTAGCCAGGTGAACGGGGGAGTAGGCATTACAAGGCAAAACAACCTGCAACCCTGCACTCCCACCAAAGGCCTCTCATACAGGACCTATTTCACTAGCTCACACTGCCCCTGTCACGCCCTCTCTCTCTCTCACACACACACATCGATACATTGTATCCAATGTGCAAGAAAACAAGCATCTGTGAGTTGTCAGATGAGTGGGAAGAGGCGGTCTGTAAACTCTAGTCAATTACAATAAGCTACAGCTAAAGGTTATGTGAGGCAAGAACCTTTAGTTCAGAGAAAGGGCTACTTAAAATCTAAGCCGGCAGTTGCCCATTTTGCCTTGCTGGCAGACTCTCAAATACCTCATAGCTCACTCTACCATGCTCATGCACTGTGCTCAGGGGCCTGCTGGGAATTCTGCCTGTCAAGACAGGGCACGTCTTGGGCAGGACAAGAAGGTCTTCATTTCTCACTGGTCAGGGCAGGGGCCAGAATTCCTGTTCATTTCGCCCAGCGGTCTACCCTGCTGTCCACCTCACTGCCAGCGATAACTCCTCATATTGTGATATAGGTGACTACAGAGGCCGAAGACACACCAAAGCCAAGGTGCCTGAATCTATGATCGTTATCTCATCATCATAATCATCATCATCCTGCTCAAACTTATCATCGTCTGAAACAGGTGAAGGTGAGGAATGGCCTTACCCTCTCATACACCACCACTCGCACTTTCTTCTGAAGGACCTGCCTTGTCTGCATTCGCAGCTGTATCTTCTTGCTTCTTTACCTGTGGTTGTCTCACTCTTGTTACTGTACATTGTCACAAACCGTTGTCTCCAGCACTACAGTGCCAGTGACCTTTTTTGCACACGATTCAAGTTGGAAGATGCCTTGGGCTTGGCAGCACTTCCTTGTTCACTACTGGTTCTGGAACTAGTGGATGTTGCAGTTTTCATAAGAATTAGGATGGTTTGATCCCAGGCGGAGCCACTCTGCTGGTTTTCTTGGATATGATGGGCACTTCTTTTGCTTGCTCCAGCTTGCTCCTTTGGAGAAATGTTTTGAGCGGTGTGGATGTTAAAACAGATTTCTGAACTCTGACCTGGTGGGCAGAGGATCAGAAGGCCAGCCTAGTTTCTTGGAACAGGGTAACCTTCTGGACAAGCCAGACCAATCAAGGTAGTATTGGTGGTGGTCAAGACTAGGGGCCTCATTACGACTTTGGAGGTAGCCATGGCGCCATCTGCCTCCAAAATCGTCTCCGGGTCTGATCTGGTGGAGTGGGGACTTACCGGGACATTCCGCCCTTCGCAGACCCGGTAAATCCCCATTCCAAAATCCATTCTCCATTCCCATTTGAGCCCCCATAGGGCTTGATGGGAATGGGGAAGGCGCTAATTACGGGCCTGCTAACAGCAGGCCCGTAATTAGTGGCCTGGTCCCCTAACGGGACCTGTAAGGGACATGTGGTCCGACCACACGTCCCTTGCGGTTCCCATTAGGGGACATAGGAATTGGGCGGTAAGGGATTACTGTCACCGGTCTCCTTACCGGTGCCCGGTATCCCTTATCGGCCACCTCGGAATGAGGCCCTAGGTCTCAGGAGGGGTGAGGGAGACTGAAAGACCTCAACGAGCACACACAGTAAAGGACACTTACAAATCACTCCCAGTCAGGTGTATACATATTAAAAATACAAATACATTTATTTCAAGGCCTTTGAGATTCAACACACAAATAAAATCGCAGTAATACTTCTAAGCCAACAAAATCCTATCAATATACATATATACAAGTCCAAAGGGGTCTAAAGGGTTAATGCACAAAATGGGTCCACAACCTAAAATGGGAAGGAAACAGGCAGTGCAAATAGTATTTAGTCCCTTCTGTATCAAACACAATCCTAACTGACATGCAGTCCAAACCCTAAGAAGAGTGGAGCCTATTGCTCAAATGTACTTGCAATGCTGGCGCACGCGGTAATGCAAATGGGCAAAACGGGGTCTCTTAAGGGGTCTGTAGCAGCTCAGGAAGGTGGGTGAGGTGATGCAGAATAAGTTCTCACTATTCGTGGAGGGTCTCCCCAACAGGGCACAGCATATTCCAGAGTTTGGGAATAGTTCACTAGTTCGCACTAGCAGTGGAAAGGAGAGGGGCCCTCAAGGGTCACTCATGTGTAACAATGGATGGATGCGCTAGGGGCCACCGGTTAGGGTTGCAATTACTCACCGATCCCTGGCACAATCCGGACAAAACTTTAGCAGTTGACTCCACTTCGGTTGCACGTTCAATCTTGCGGCTCTGCAGCTTTCAGCAACGAAGATACAGCGTGGAATCCAAAATGGGACAGTGGTGATTTCTCCACTCTGGGGGATGGATCAGACCAGTTCCACTGTAGCAGGCTTCAGGGCACAGAGGACTAAGCTGCAATGCACTTGCAAAGTTCGTCACCATGGCCGGGCGACGCGGTAACCGCATATACTCTGGTTTGGGCGTACTCACTTTACTTCAGACCTGGGAATGCCAAGTGTACAAAATTCAGTGTCAGAGTGCTGTGAACACCGAGCTTGCGATGTACCAAGTTTCAAGAGTCCCCTTGAAACGGTGGTGGTATCAGGGCAAAGGTCCTGCGCAAGCTGGTCAGCACACTGGTTGGCCCAGGGTCACTTACGAAAAGGCTTGTTTGCAGCTTTTGATGAAGGTGCCGAGAATAGTATGTCCCACTATTCTAATGGATCGAAGTGCCTTTGCAGTCCTTCTAGGATGACCAGATGCAGAGGGGTCCCAAGGGATGACAGCAGGCCCAGGGTGACAAACCTGCCAGTGGGTCACCAGCAGTTCCTCGACTCAGCTTCTTAGTTTCAGGATACTTGGATCCTATCCTTCGTTTGGTGAGTACTCCAGAGATCGACATGGTATGGGTGTTTGGAGCCTTCTCTTATCCATAATCTCCTTTGCGGAAAACGAAGAGGACCCACTGGGAGATCTGCTCACACAGAGGCAAACCATACGTGGACCAATCATGGACCACGATGGTCCCAGGCATTCACAGCACACCAGACTCTCTGGCACCCAGGATGTGTATTGGAACGAGACAGTCCAGCCCACATTCTGGGGGTGCACACTCAAGCGCGTGAAAGCTTGGCACTTCGCAGTAAAATGCATGCCCAAATAAGGAAATAAGGACTGACCCGGGTCGGCTCGACCTGGGGAAGGTAAAGGGGCAAGATGGCCAATGGACAGGACAAAGAACCTCGTGTCATGGCCATTTTGGAGTCAGGCCACCTATTCGTGCCAAGCGGGGTAACTGCGGTTTACCAGGCAGGAAAGGTTAAAAATATACGAAAAGATAAACTACCACGAGCCCTGTCCAAGGCACATCTGCACTTCTCCTAATAAATCCTCCGAGAATATCTAGGGCCTTTAGAAATGACAGAAAGACCCAATTGCACTGTACTGTAAGGTACTTTGTGCACTTGAAACATGTTGCAGAAAAGTTGCAACATTGACAAGGACTAAGGGAAACAAAAGGGGTCATTCCGACCCTGGCGGTAGAGGGTTAACGGCACCGGTAAGGATGCCGGTGCAGTTAACCCCCTACCGCCCTATAATGAGGTCCCTTAGCGGGTCACACTAGGGGCAGCTGGTTTTACCAGCCGCCCTTAGCGGGGGCCGCTAAGGAGCAGGGAGCAAATAACGGACCCGCTATTAGCAGGCCCGTTATTAGCTCCCTCCCCATTCCATTGAACCCTATGGGGGCTCAAATGGGAATGGGGATTGGTTTTTTGAATGGGGATTTACCGGATCCTCCTAGGTTGGAATGACCCGGTAAGTCCCCATTCAAGGAACCCGGACCCGGGCCGATTTTGGAGGCATCCATGGTGCTAATAGCACCATGGTGGCCTCCAAACTCGGAATGACCCCCAAAGTCTCCCAGTACTGACTGTCTTTAAGGACATGTCAGTTTACCCATAAGAAGTGAGTGAAAACCCAGGGGAGTGCAGCAGAAGTCATACTATGGTGTTTAGACAAAGCAAAACGTTGGAGGTATCCAACTGGAGTGAAAATTACACATTAAATGGAAATCTTTCCTAAAACTCGCCCCTCCCAGACCAAGGACAGGCAGAATTAATCCACCCCTGGATGAGTCTTATGTTCAGGTCGGTAAACCATTCTGAACAAACCATCAGCATTGCTATGTTCGACACCTGGCCTATGCCCAATAGTAAAGTCAAAGCCTTGAAGGCTTATGGACCACCTGAGCAACTTGGGATTCTCTCCCTTCATGTTCATTAGCCACTTTAAGGGCTTATGGTCAGTTTCCACAGTGAAGTGGGTCTCATAGAGATAGGGCCTCAGCTTCCTCAGGGCCCACACAACAGAGAAGAAGTATTTCTCTACTGTGGACCATCTGTCACACTCACCTGTGTCTCTGCTGGAGCAATGGTATCTAAACCTCCTGGTCCTGAGTGCTCTCCCCCAAGTGGACATGGAAAGTGTACCTGTCAATAAAAGAGATAAATACACTAAGATCTGGGCTAACTGGACTTTTGAACCCCCCTCCCTCTCTCTCTCCCTTGTGAAGAGATGTGGATTGCTTCCCTATTTTGCAGCTCACCTTTGCATTTAGTTAGATGAGCTCTCCATCCTGCACTCAGCAGGGGCGCTATTCTTCTGGGGCAGGATACCGCACTCCCCTTTCGGAGTTATAGTGGCCAATGTCTGTGGATGCCAAAGTTCAAACGTGCCACGCTGTTCTGACTTTACAGCGTATGCTGATGTATGGAGTGCCAGTTACTTCACTAGCAGTCGTAACCCGAAGTCTCAGGTAAGTGTGATTAACATATCTGCGCAGCGTAAAGATTGGAATTTGCAGAGCTTATAACTGCTGTTCTTCTCTGTCTTTCAGACGCTGCCTAAAGTGCTGGAAATAACAGAAGCCCTCGCGAATTAGAGGGTACCTTTCGGTGAGTATGCACTGCATTGTTGAGTCTTGCAAGCCTGTTTGAAGTCTCTTTTCCTTTGCAGGAGATGGTGGATGTTCGCGCTATGAGCTGGAATGGAGATAGGAAGCCCGGTGAGTATGCGCAATGCTGCAGGGACTTGCGAGCACTGACTAACGTGTCTTTTTCCTTTGCAGAAGTTGGTGGAAGCCTGCGCGAAGTGCACAGGGACTGGACTGGAGCTGCTGGAAGGACCAAAGGAGCGCCGCAACAGAGGATCTGAAACTGGTCTAAACGAACTCGGAAGCTGCGAGCACGTGGACTGGACTCGAGAACAGGAGCGCAGTGAGCGGGTTACTTACAGCGTACAGGATACAAAACGAAGCACTGGAGAGTCTTGGGGCGTGGCTTATATAGCCAGCCACGGGCAAGCACTAGAGTGCACAGAAATTCAACACACTTCCTTACTGGCAACAGGAAGTGACTGAATCATAAGCAGGAAGTAACTGCAAAATAAACAGGATATAGACTATGCTGAAGCTAACTAAGGGAAAATGCCAAAACTAGGGATGCTTGTGTGTACTACATCCCAGGTCTGCAAAGCTCTTAGCCACCTTGCCCCAGCTGAGTACCCAGTATTCATGACACCATCTGAGCTCTCTGCCCTTAAGCTTGTGGCTAATGAAGCCAATAGGGTGTTCCAGTCAGAGGGCAGCTATGGTGCCATAGTCTGCCATGAAATTCCTCTAGTACCCAGTGAGCACTCAAAAGGCTCTCACTTGGGTTTGATTGGTGGGGTAGGCCAGTCTTGTACTGCTTGTACTTTACTGGGTAGAGGCTGTATCCTCCCTCCATCTACTTCATGTCCAAGGTAAACCACTGAACCTTGTCCAATCTGGCACTTACTGTCCTTTATGGTCAAGTCGGCCTTGTGAAGAGCCTGCAACACAATCCTAAGGTGTTTCACTTGATCCTCCCAGGTGGAACTGAAAACTGCTATATCATCCAGATACTTAAGACAGAATTCATCCAACCCATTAAGGACATGATTCACAAGCCTCTTGAAAGTGACAGGGGAATTCCTCAACTCAAAAGGCATTACCCTGAACTGGTAAAGACCCTGTTGTGTTGAGAAAGCTGTCTTCTCCTTGGCATGTTCTACAAGGGCTAGTTTCCAATAGCCTGCAGTGAGGTCAAATGTGCTGAGGTATTTGGGGGCACCCAGTATCCACCAGCTCATCTGTTGTAGGCAAGGGGTGTGTATCTGTCTTGGTGACAGCATTCAGAGCCCTGTAATCCACACAGAACCTCAACTCAGAGGTGCCTTGCTTTGGAACCAAAACAGCAGGGCTGGACCAAGGACTAATAGAGGGTTTAATCACCCCAGGATCCAACATTTTGTTGACCTCTGTCTTAATGTAAGAACTAACTTTGACATCCTGTATCCCCTACATTTGGTAGGTACACTATCTCCTGTGTCAATGTCATGTTTGCACCAAGGTGTCAAACCAGGGGATTGTGAGTACAAGGGGGAAAATTGCCTCAGCAAATTTTTCACCTCTGCTTGTTGATCGGAAGTCAGGTGAGGGGCCACTTTGACACCCTCAATGGATCTATCTGAAGGACTGCCTTGGAACAGGACAGGGAGAGGTTCTAACTCCTCCTCCTCAACATATGAAGCCAGCAGCAGTGCAGAGATTTCAGCTTTTGGGATGAAAGCCTTCAGTCTTTTTAGATGGAACACTTTGGAGCTCGTCCTGCCCTTCCAAGGCCCTCTAAACAGTTGACCTCACCCAGTGGCTCCACCACTGTGTATGGGCCTGACAATTTGTCCTGTAAAGCTCTAGGCCTTACAGGATTCAGGACTTGCTGACCTTGTGTGAAATTGATGAGGACAGCCTTCTCGTCATACCAATGTTTCACCAGTGCTTGTCCTGCCTTCAGTTTCTCACTAGCCAAATCCATCATGAGTAGCATCCTCTTTCTGAGCCCTAGCACATAGTCTACTACATTTGTAGTGATGGGGGGAGTGGGTATCTCCCATCCCTCCTTGACTATTGCTAAGGGTCCCCTCACAGGGTGACCAAACAGAGGTTTGAAAGGGCTGAAGCCAAACCCCTCCTGAGGTACCTCTCTGTGGGCAAACAGTAAGCATGTCAGTAGAAGATCCCATTTTCTTCTTTGGGCTCTTCCAGGGCCCCAATCATTCTCTTTAAGGTTCTGTTAAACCTTTCAATTAGACCATTGGTTTGTGGGTTGTATGTGGATGAAAACCTATAGGTAACTCCACATTCCTTCCACAAGGCCTCAATATACTTTTACATGAAGTTGCTGCCCCTATCAGACACAACTTCTTTAGGGAAGCTAACCCTAGTAAATATGCCAAGTAAAGCTTTTGCAACTGACTTGGCAGTCACAGTCTTCAATGGGATGGCCTCGGGATACCTGGTGGCATGGTCAACCAGGATAAACCTATTGCCTGAGGATGTTTGGGGGTCAAGGGGCCCAACAATGTTGATCGCTACCCTCACAAATGGTACGCCCACAACCGGGAGTGGTACCAATGGAGCTTGGATTGTTGTACCACCTTTTCCAGACAACTGGCAGGTGGCACAACTCCTGCAGTGACTTTCTACTTGCACCCCTATCTTGGGCCAGTAGAAATGCATGGATAATCTTTGCTTGGTTCTCTTGATGCCAAGGTGACCAGCAAGGGACATTGCGTGCACCAACTGCAAAAGGAAGGGTCTTACAGCAAGGGGAACCACCAACCTCCTATGGTCTCTGTCTGTAGACTCTGTAGGCTCCCTCTGGATGAGCCCACCTTCCCAATAAATCCTATGCTTCCCAGGAGGTTCACCCTCAAGCTGGGAGCAGTCCTGTCTCCTTAGGCCTCCCAGAGATGGGAACTCATGTTCGCCCCTACTGAATTCAATCCTGGCAGGACCACCTTCTACTAACAAACCTTGTAGTTGAGGATGGTCATTGGGATCAAAAACTTCATGTAACACCTCTTCCTCGGCAGGTTCAGGTGTGTGACCAACTACCTCCACCTCAGTGGTAGGTGAGTTAGGGGGAACATTTTCTTTCCCTCTTCTGTCTTTCTTGACTCCTTTAGCCTTGGGTTTCCCCTTTGGCTTGGGCTTTGCCATGGTCTTGGCCAAGGCAGCCATTGTTTGTGACCTTGTGCAGGGTATCTCTGCTGTGTCTCCAACAAGCCCTGAAGCTCTGAGATCATTCCCCAGCAAGACCTTTCCTGGTAAATCTCTCAGAATGCTCACTGGAATCCTGACCACTGTACCATTTATAGAAAGATTTACAGGCATAACTGGGAACTTGAGAGATGGGCCATCAGCCAACTTAGTGGGTAACAGAGGAGCTCTGGCAACTTTGTCTGGGTCTAACGAGGTAGAATCCACTACAGTTGTGCTACACCCACTACCCATAAGGGCAGGAGTATCTACTCCATTAATCAGAACACTGTCCTTAAAGTAGTGCTTGGTATTATCAGGAATCCTAGAATAAGCCTCTGAGACTTTAGGCTCCTAGGAACCCAGGTAAACTAAAACTACCTCAGAATCTATCCCACTGGGGAAAGAGTCTGAGGAGAAGGATGCCCCAGTAATCTCTTCTTCATAATAGAAGGAGAAGGACAGATTAGCATAGTGGACCCACAAGGTTTTGACCACCTTACATCTGGGGTCCCCCTTCACATGATCACTTGCTCCAAAAGCCACACAAGATCCACTGGGTCTCGGGACATAGGGGGGCTTACTGCAACCAGAGTTCTGTTTTTAAGGATAGCCTCTACTACCCTGTGCATTCTTTTGTGACTTACCCTTAAATGTCTTTTGTGGCTCTTTTGGGAGGAAGTATTATCAGACCCCCCCACCCCCTCCTTATCTTTGGACTTTTTCCCCTCCTCCTGCTTACCAAGATGAGTCCTGTCCTTATGGGACACTCTATGTGACACCCACAAATCTGCTGCTATGACCAGCGTTTTAGGACCTAACTCCTTTGAATCTGCCAAATGCTGCTTAAGCTCAGGGGAACAAGATGCAAAAATATGTTCAAGCATGACAAGACATATCATACCCTCAAGGATGGAGACCTTATAGCCTTCAACCCAGCCAGCCAAGTTCTTTAAAGAATCAGTCACATATGACACCGAAGTACTTTTTTCTTTCTTTTTGTACTCTCTAAACCTCCTCAAGTATTGGGCAGGAGTCTTCCCAATCTTTAAGATGAGAGTTTGCTTCAACATTGCAAAATCTACTCTTTCAGCTTTTGATATTTCCATAATAGCACTGCAGCCAGAATGGGGTAGTCTGCTGAGCAACCATGCAATCTTATCAGCATTCACAACCTCTTGAACGTCACATGCATACTCAAATGCATTCAGCCAGTCTATAATGTCATTCTTCTCATCATACACACTGAGCAGATCTTTAGGAAACCTTGGATGTGATGAGGACCCAGACCCATGTCCAGAACCCTTGTATGACCTGAGACTATGGCACTGCGTTGCAACTCTTGCCATTGCATGATTTTCTGAATAGTTTCCAATTTTGTACCTTGAGCAGGTAAACCTCTCTCAGTGCACATATATCTCAATATTTCTGATCTAGAAGCATTTAAGGTTATAAAGGTACTTGTTTCCATTATATTAGATAGGTATTTGGCCTTTTACAGTTAGCACTACAAAGTCACTATGTGTCCTGGGTAGGGGTAATCTGAAATGCCTTCACTGGTGTGCAAAACTGGATACCTTCAGTCCTATCCCACCGCTGTACACCAATTTGTTAAGATGGATTTCTGAACTCTGACCTGGTGGGCAGAGGTTCAGAAGGCCAGCCTAGTTTCTTGGAACAGGGTAACCTTCTGGACAAGCCAGACCAATCAAGGTAGCATTGGCAGAGGTCAAGACTAAGTCTGAGGAAGGGTGAGGGTGACTGAAAGACCTCAATGAGCACACAGAGTAAAGGACACTTACAAATCACTCCCAGACAGGTGTATATATATTAATAATACAAATACATTTATTTCAAGGCCTTCGAGATTCAACACACAAATACAATCACAGTAATACTTCAAAGCCAACACAATCCTATCAATATACATATATACAAGACCAATGGGGTCTAAAGGGTTAATGCACGAAATGGGTCCAGAACCTAAAAGGGGAAGGAAACAGGCAGTGCAAATAGCATTTAGTCCCTTCTGTATCAAACACAATCCTAACTGACAGGCAGTCCAAACCCTAAGAAGAGTGGAGCCTATTGCTCAAATGTACTTGCAATGCTGGTGCACGCGGTAATGCATATGGGCAAAACTGGGTCTCTTCAGGGGTCTGTAGCAGCTCAGGAAGGTGGGTGAGGTGAAGCAGAATAAGTTCCCACTATTCGTGCATGGTCTCCCCAACAGGTCAGAGCAGGTTCCAGAGTTCAGGAATCATTTGCTAGTTCGCACTAGCAGTGGAAAGGAGAGGGGCCCTCAGGGGCCAATCGTGCATAAAAATTGATGGATGTTGTAGGGGCCAGCAGTTAGGGTTGCAATTATTCACCGACCCCCAGCGCACTCCGGACCAAACTTCGGCAGTCGAGTCCACTTTGGTTGCAGGTTCAAATGTGGCAATCTCGCGGCTCTGCGGCTTTCAGCGAGGAAGATACAGCTTTGATTCCCAAACGGGACAGTGCCGATTTCTCCGCTGCTGGTGGATTGTTCAGACCAATTCCACTGTAGCAGGCTTCAGGGCACAGTGGACCACAACTGCAATGCACTTGCAAAGTTTGTCACCACGGCTAGGCGACACGGTAACTGCGTATACTCCGGTTCAGGCGCACTCGTTTTACTTCAGACCTGGGAACGCCAAGTGTACAAAATTCGGTGTGACAGTGCCGTGAGTGCCGTGAGTGCCATGTGAGAATGTAGCATTGTACATGTTGTTCTGCAAACCCAAACGCACCACAAAGCTTTTTCTCAAAGTAAATTCCATTTCCTTGGTATCAGGTAATATTATCCCCACCAATAATATCGCCATATATATGCTGGTAGGGTAAGGCCATAGGCCAAAGGTAATATTATTAGTGGGGATAATGTATGTGGTTATTGGGACCAGGGATTGTGGAGGTGTCCTCCGCCACATTAAACAAATGATGGGGGTTGCGGGTTGTACCCCACACAGTTTCAATGACTTAATATGGGCACAAAAATATGGCAATATTCTTGTATGGTGATATTTTTGCAGGGATATTAACACATGAACCCATTTCCTAGGGTGTTAAACTTAACCCAAACTCTGTTCTGCGTGTCTAGAAGACGCTCAGTCTCACAGAGAAAGCAAGATGAGGAATCCCAATAAATGAAACAGAGAGGCAATTCATTGCTTTATTGCCATATATTGACTAACTTTTAAATATTCGGAATAATTTGCTTCTAAATCACTCCCGACATTTTCTCTGCAAGGAAGCCAGAAGCCTTTCCCATTGGCGGTGTAGTCCACAAATCATACATTCGTACCAATGCAACCTTTATAATATCCTGTCTAATAACCTGCAGATGTATTTCAGATTTGTTCACCTAAATACAGAGGCATTTTTAGAAACTTGCAAAATAATTAAACGGTTCACATATCTTTCGTTTACATAGGTAAAAGAAATGTATGTATCCTTGTTTTACGCCCTCTAGAAATTTTTAAATAAAATTGTTCTTTCATTTTTGGAGCCCCTCTACCTCATGTGCCCATCTTTGCCAAGGGATCTACAGTGCAGTGGCTCGCCTGCAAGCCCACCAAAGCCATTACCCGAACAAACACAATGGTTTCCAGTTCCACCAGCTCCAATTCAGAATTCACCCACTGCTCCTTGCCCATGCTCACCTTGGCCCAACCTGGCATTGCCCCTCTTCCTCTGCACCTTCTGTCATGCTCTGCACTGTGCGCCCACAAACACATATACATTGCAAATACAGGATCAAATGCAATCAACATGTTTGTGTCCTTTACCTCCTCCAAGCCGATTATCTGATAGATCTCTCACCGAAAGTTGGAAAAAGTCAAAATAAGTTCACCAATAGTTTCAACATGAGTGTTCATACAAGCAATTAACAATCCCACATGTTTTGGTCTGGAGCAAGGTAAGGATTGCAGAGCAGAAGAAAGGAAGCCTCCAGATTCGTATAGTCACAAACATGGAGCCATTCTCACCCCCAGACCAGCCACGGGAGAAAAACAGGAAGTGAACGTCCATTTTGTCTAGAATGCATGCTTCCTCTATTAGTGCAGGACATGTGATCTTTTTGACCTGTACATAATGGGTTTGGGAAAAATAATTTGAGCAAATTGTGTTTTTATGGAATCGTTTTCTGTACCCACTTCCTTCATTCAGTGGGTAACTTTCCCACAAAGTGTTCTTCGGTTCAGCTGTGTGTGTGTGGTAGAGAAAACATTAGACCTCCAGAACATTCTTCATCACTTATAAATGCATGTGCCTATTCCTTAATCACTCATACATGCATATGCCTATTCCTTAATCACTCATACATGCATATGCCTATTCCCTAATCACTCATAAATGCACATCCCTATTCCTTTATCACTCATACATGCATATGCCTATTCCTTTATCACTCAGACATGCACATCCCTATTCCTTTATCACTCATACATGTATATGCCTATTCCTTAATCACTCATACATGCATATGCCTATTCCTTTATCACTCATAAATGCACATGTCTATTCCTTTATCACGCATACATGCATATGCCTATTGCTTTATCACTAATAAATGCACATGTCTATTCCTTTATCACTCATACATGCACATGCCTATTTCTTTATCACTCATAAATGCACATCCCTAATCCTTCATCACTCATACATGCACATGCCTATTCCTTAATCACTCATACATGCATATGCCTATTCCTTTATCACTCATAAATGCACATCCATATTCCTTCATAACTCATACATGCATATGCCTATTCCTTTATCACTCATAAATGCACATCCATATTCCTTCATAACTCATACATGCATATGCCTATTCCTTTATCACTCATACATGCATATGCCTATTCCTTTATCACTCATACATGCACATGCCTATTCCTTAATCACTCATACATGCAAATGCCTATTCCTTTATCACTCATAAATGCACATGTCTATTCCTTTATCACTCATACATGCACATGCCTATTTCTTTATCACTCATAAATGCACATCCCTAATCCTTCATCACTCATACATGCACATGCCTATTCCTTAATCACTCATACATGCACATGCCTATTCCTTTATCACTCATAAATGCACATGTCTATTCCTTTATCACTCATACATGCATATGCCTATTCCTTTATCACTCATAAATGCACATGTCTATTCCTTTATCACGCATACATGCATATGCCTATTGCTTTATCACTCATAAATGCACATGTCTATTCCTTTATCACTCATACATGCACATGCCTATTTCTTTATCACTCATAAATGCACATCCCTAATCCTTCATCACTCATACATGCACATGCCTATTCCTTAATCACTCATACATGCATATGCCTATTCCTTTATCACTCATAAATGCACATCCATATTCCTTCATAACTCATACATGCATATGCCTATTCCTTTATCACTCATACATGTATATGCCGATTCCTTTATCACTCATACATGCACATGCCTATTCCTTAATCACTCATACATGCATATGCCTATTCCTTTATCACTCATAAATGCACATGTCTATTCCTTTATCACTCATACATGCACATGCCTATTTCTTTATCACTCATAAATGCACATCCCTAATCCTTCATCACTCATACATGCACATGCCTATTCCTTAATCACTCATACATTCATATGCCTATTCCTTTATCACTCATAAATGCACATCCATATTCCTTCATAACTCATACATGCATATGCCTATTCCTTTATCACTCATACATGCATATGCCTATTCCTTTATCACTCATACATGCACATGCCTATTCCTTTATCACTCATACATGCACATGCCTATTCCTTAATCACTCATACATGCATATGCCTATTCCTTTATCACTCATACATGCATATGCCTATTCCTTTATCACTCATACATGCACATGCCTATTCCTTAATCACTCATACATGCATATGCCTATTCCTTTATCACTCATACATGCACATGCCTATTCCTTAATCACTCATACATGCATATGCCTATTCCTTCATCACTCATACATGCATATGCCTATTCCTTTATCACTCATAAATGCACATCCATATTCCTTCATAACTCATACATGCATATGCCTATTCCTTTATCACTCATACATGCATATGCCTATTCCTTTATCACTCATACATGCATATGCCTATTCCTTTATCACTCATACATGCACATGCCTATTCCTTAATCACTCATACATGCATATGCCTATTCCTTTATCACTCATAAATGCACATGTCTATTCCTTTATCACTCATACATGCACATGCCTATTTCTTTATCACTCATAAATGCACATCCCTAATCCTTCATCACTCATACATGCACATGCCTATTCCTTAATCACTCATACATGCATATGCCTATTCCTTTATCACTCATAAATGCACATCCATATTCCTTCATAACTCATACATGCATATGCCTATTCCTTTATCACTCATACATGCATATGCCTATTCCTTTATCACTCATACATGCACATGCCTATTCCTTAATCACTCATACATGCATATGCCTATTCCTTTATCACTCATAAATGCACATGTCTATTCCTTTATCACTCATACATGCACATGCCTAGTTCTTTATCACTCATAAATGCACATCCCTAATCCTTCATCACACACACATGCACATGCCTATTCCTTAATCACTCATACATGCATATGCCTATTCCTTTATCACTCATACATGCACATGCCTATTCCTTAATCACTCATACATGCACATGCCTATTCCTTTATCACTCATACATGCACATGCCTATTCCTTAATCACTCATACATGCATATGCCTATTCCTTTATCACTCATACATGCATATGCCTATTCCTTTATCACTCATACATGCACATGCCTATTCCTTAATCACTCATACATGCATATGTCTATTCCTTTATCACTCATACATGCACATGCCTATTCCTTAATCTCTCATACATGCATATGCCTATTCCTTTATCACTCATACATGCATATGCCTATTCCTTTATCACTCATAAATGCACATGTCTATTCCTTTATCACGCATACATGCATATGCCTATTGCTTTATCACTAATAAATGCACATGTCTAGTCCTTTATCACTCATACATGCACATGCCTATTTCTTTATCACTCATAAATGCACATCCTTAATCCTTCATCACTCATACATGCACACGCCTATTCCTTAATCACTCATACATGCATATGCCTATTCCTTTATCACTCATAAATGCACACCCATATTCCTTCATAACTCATACATGGATATGCCTATTCCTTTATCACTCATACATGCACATGCCTATTCCTTTATCACTCATACATGCACATGCCTATTTTTTAATCACTCATACATGCATATCACTATTCCTTTATCACTCATACATGCACATGCCTATTCCTTAATCACTCATACATGCATATGCCTATTCCTTTATCACTCATCCATGCATATGCCTATTCCTTTATCACTCATACATGCACATGCCTATTCCTTAATCACTCATACATGCATATGCCTATTCCTTTATCACTCATACATGCACATGCCTATTCCTTAATCACTCATACATGCATATGCCTATTCCTTTATCACTCATACATGCATATGCCTATTCCTTTATCACTCATAAATGCACATCCATATTCCTTCATAACTCATACATGCATATGCCTATTCCTTTATCACTCATACATGCATATGCCTATTCCTTTATCACTCATACATGCACATGCCTATTCCTTAATCACTCATACATGCATATGCCTATTCCTTTATCACTCATAAATGCACATGTCTATTCCTTTATCACTCATACATGCACATGCCTATTTCTTTATCACTCATAAATGCACATCCCTAATCCTTCATCACTCATACATGCACATGCCTATTCCTTAATCACTCATACATTCATATGCCTATTCCTTTATCACTCATAAATGCACATCCATATTCCTTCATAACTCATACATGCATATGCCTATTCCTTTAGCACTCATACATGCATATGCCTATTCCTTTATCACTCATACATGCACATGCCTATTCCTTTATCACTCATACATGCATATGCCTATTCCTTTATCACTCATACATGCACATGCCTATTCCTTAATCACTCATACATGCATATGTCTATTCCTGTATCTCTCATACATGCACATGCCTATTCCTTAATCACTCATACATGCATATGCCTATTCCTTTATCACTCATACATGCATATGCCTATTCCTTTATCACTCATAAATGCACATGTCTATTCCTTTATCACGCATACATGCATATGCCTATTGCTTTATCACTAATAAATGCACATGTCTATTCCTTTATCACTCAGACATGCACATGCCTATTTCTTTATCACTCATAAATGCACATCCCTAATCCTTCATCACTCATACATGCACACGCCTATTCCTTAATCACTCATACATGCATATGCCTATTCCTTTGTCACTCATAAATGCACACCCATATTCCTTCATAACTCATACATGGATATGCCTATTCCTTTATCACTCATACATGCACATGCCTATTCCTTTATCACTCATACATGCACATGCCTATTCCTTAATCACTCATACATGCATATGACTATTCCTTTATCACTCATACATGCACATGCCTATTCCTTAATCACTCATACATGCATATGCCTATTCCTTTATCACTCATTCATGCATATGCCTATTCCTTTATCACTCATACATGCACATGCCTATTCCTTAATCACTCATACATGCATATGCCTATTCCTTTATCACTCATACATGCACATGCCTATTCCTTAATCACTCATACATGCATATGCCTATTCCTTTATCACTCATACATGCATATGCCTATTCCTTTATCACTCATAAATGCACATCCATATTCCTTCATAAATCATACATGCATATGCCTATTCCTTTATCACTCATACATGCATATGCCTATTCCTTTATCACTCATACATGCACATGCCTATTCCTTAATCACTCATACATGCATATGCCTATTCCTTTATCACTCATAAATGCACATGTCTATTCCTTTATCACTCATACATGCACATGCCTATTTCTTTATCACTCATAAATGCACATCCCTAATCCTTCATCACTCATACATGCACATGCCTATTCCTTAATCACTCATACATCCATATGCCTATTCCTTTATCACTCATAAATGCACATCCCTATTCCTTCATAACTCATACATGCATATGCCTATTCCTTTAGCACTCATACATGCATATGCCTATTCCTTTATCACTCATAGATGCACATGCCTATTCCTTTATCACTCATACATGCACATGCCTATTCCTTAATCACTCATACATGCATATGCCTATTCCTTTATCACTCATACATGCATATGCCTATTCCTTTATCACTCATACATGCACATGCCTATTCCTTAATCACTCATACATGCATATGTCTATTCCTTTATCACTCATACATGCACATGCCTATTCCTTAATCACTCATACATGCATATGCCTATTCCTTTATCACTCATAAATGCACATCCATATTCCTTCATAACTCATACATGCATATGCCTATTCCTTTATCACTCATACATGCATATGCCTATTCCTTTATCACTCATACATGCATATGCCTATTCCTTTATCACTCATACATGCACATGCCTATTCCTTAATCACTCATACATGCATATGCCTATTCCTTTATCACTCATAAATGCACATGTCTATTCCTTTATCGCCCATACATGCACATGCCTATTTCTTTATCACTCATAAATGCACATCCCTAATCCTTCATCACTCATACATGCACATGCCTATTCCTTAATCACTCATACATGCATATGCCTATTCCTTTATCACTCATAAATGCACATCCATATTCCTTCATAACTCATACATGCATATACCTATTCCTTTATCACTCATACATGCATATGCCTATTCCTTTATCACTCATACATGCACATGCCTATTCCTTAATCACTCATACATGCATATGCCTATTCTTTTATCACTCATAAATGCACATGTCTATTCCTTTATCACTCATACATGCACATGCCTAGTTCTTTATCACTCATAAATGCACATCCCTAATCCTTCATCACACATACATGCACATGCCTATTCCTTAATCACTCATACATGCATATGCCTATTCCTTTATCACTCATAAATGCACATGTCTATTCCTTTATCACTCATACATGCATATGCCTAATCCTTTATCACTCATAAATGCACATGTCTATTCCTTTATCACGCATACATGCACATGCCTATTTCTTTATCACTCATAAATGCACATCCCTAATCCTTCATCACTCATACATGCACATGCCTATTCCTTAATCACTCATACATGTATATGCCTATTCCTTTATCACTCATAAATGCACATCCATATTCCTTCATAACTCATACATGCATATGCCTATTCCTTTATCACTCATACATGTATATGCCTATTCCTTTATCACTCATACATGCATATGCCTATTCCTTTATCACTCATACATGCACATGCCTATTCCTTAATCACTCATACATACATATGCCTATTCCTTTATCACTCATAAATGCACATGTCTATTCCTTTATCACTCATACATGCACATGCCTATTTCTTTATCACTCATAAATGCACATCCATATTCCTTCATAACTCAATCATGCATATGCCTATTCCTTTATCACTCATACATGCATATGCCTATTCCTTTATCACTCATACATGCACATGCCTATTCCTTAATCACTCATACATGCATATGCCTATTCCTTTATCACTCATACATGCACATGCCTATTCCTTAATCACTCATACATGCATATGCCTATTACTTTATCACTCATACATGCATATGCCTATTCCTTTATCGCTCATACATGCACATGCCTATTCCTTAATCACTCATACATGCATATGTCTATTCCTTTATCACTCATACATGCACATGCCTATTCCTTAATCACTCATACATGCATATGCCTATTCCTTTATCACTCATACATGCATATGCCTATTCCTTTATCACTCATAAATGCACATGTCTATTCCTTTATCACGCATACATGCATATGCCTATTGCTTTATCACTGATAAATGCACATGTCTATTCCTTTATCACTCATACATGCACATGCCTATTTCTTTATCACTCATAAACGCACATCCCTAATCCTTCATCACTCATACATGCACACGCCTATTCCTTAATCACTCATACATGCATATGCCTATTCCTTTATCACTCATAAATGCACACCCATATTCCTTGATAACTCATACATGCATATGCCTATTCCTTTATCACTCATACATGCCTATTCCTTTATCACTCCTACATGCACATGCCTATTCCTTAATCACTCATACATGCATATGACTATTCCTTTATCACTCATACATGCACATGCCTATTCCTTAATCACTCATACATGCATATGCCTATTCCTTTATCACTCATACATGCATATGCCTATTCCTTTATCACTCATACATGCACATGCCTATTCCTTAATCACTCATATATGCATATGCCTATTCCTTTATCACTCATACATGCACATGCCTATTCCTTAATCACTCATACATGCATATGCCTATTCCTTTATCACTCATACATGCATATGCCTATTCCTTAATCACTCATACATGCATATGCCTATTCCTTTATCACTCATACATGCACATGCCTATTCCTTAATCACTCATACATGCATATGCCTATTCCTTTATCACTCATACATGCACATGCCTATTCCTTAATCACTCATACATGCATATGCCTATTCCTTTATCACTCATACATGCATATGCCTATTCCTTTATCACTCATACACGCACATGCCTATTCCTTAATCACTCATACATGCATATGCCTATTCCTTTATCACTCATAAATGCGCATGTCTATTCCTTAATCACTCATACATGCATATGCCTATTCCTTTATCACTCATAAAATGCACATCCCTAATCCTTCATCACTCATACATGCACATGCCTATTCCTTAATCACTCATACATGCATATGCCTATTCCTTTATCACTCATAAATGCACATCCATATTCCTTCATAACTCATACATGCATATGCCTATTCCTTTATCACTCATACATGCATATGTCTATTCCTTTATCACTCATACATGCACATGCCTATTCCTTAATCATTCATACATGCATATGCCTATTCCGTTATCACTCATACATGCATATGCCTATTCCTTAATCACTCATACATGCATATGCCTATTCCTTTATCACTCATACATGCATATGCCTATTCCTTTATCACTCATACACGCACATGCCTATTCCTTAATCACTCATACATGCATATGCCTATTCCTTTATCACTCATAAATGCACATGTCTATTCCTTAATCACTCATACATGCATATGCCTATTCCTTTATCACTCATAAAATGCACATCCCTAATCCTTCATCACTCATACATGCACATGCCTATTCCTTAATCACTCATACATGCATATGCCTATTCCTTTATCACTCATAAATGCACATCCATATTCCTTCATAACTCATACATGCATATGCCTATTCCTTTATCACTCATACATGCATATGTCTATTCCTTTATCACTCATACATGCACATGCCTATTCCTTAATCACTCATACATGCATATGCCTATTCCTTTATCACTCATACATGCATATGCCTATTCCTTTATCACTCATACACGCACATGCCTATTCCTTAATCACTCATACATGCTAATGCCTATTCCTTTATCACTCATAAATGCACATGTCTATTCCTTAATCACTCATACATGGATATGCCTATTCCTTTCTCACTCATACATGCACATGCCTATTCCTTTATCACTCATACATGCACATGCCTATTACTTTCTCACTCATACATGCACATGCCTATTTCTTTATCACTCTTACGTGCATATGCCTATTCCTTTATCACTCATACATGCATATGCCTATTTCTTTATCACTCATAAAGGCACATCCCTAATCCTTCATCACTCATACATGCACATGCCTATTCCTTAATCACTCATACATGCATATGCCTATTCCTTTATCACTCATACATGCACATGCCTATTTCTTTATCACTCTTACGTGCATATGCCTATTCCTTTATCACTCATACATGCATATGCCTATTTCTTTATCACTCATAAATGCACATCCCTAATCCTTCATCACTCATACATGCACATGCCTATTCCTTAATCACTCATACATGCATATGCCTATTCCTTTATCACTCATACATGCATATGCCTATTCCTTTATCACTCATACATGCACATGCCTATTCCTTAATCACTCATACATGCATATGTCTATTCCTTTATCACTCATACATGCACATGCCTATTCCTTAATCACTCGTACATGCATATGCCTATTCCTTTATCACTCATACATGCATATGCCTATTCCTTTATCACTCATAAATGCACATGTCTATTCCTTTATCACGCATACATGCATATGCCTATTGCTTTATCACTAATAAATGCACATGTCTATTCCTTTATCACTCATACATGCACATGCCTATTTCTTTATCACTCATAAATGCACATCCCTAATCCTTCATCACTCATACATGCACACGCCTATTCCTTAATCACTCATACATGCATATGCCTATTCCTTTATCACTCATAAATGCACACCCATATTCCTTCATAACTCATACATGCATATGCCTATTCCTTTATCACTCATACATGCACATGCCTATTCCTTTATCACTCATACATGCACATGCCTATTCCTTAATCACTCATACATGCATATGACTATTCCTTTATCACTCATACATGCACATGCCTATTCCTTAATCACTCATACATGCATATGCCTATTCCTTTATCACTCATACATGCATATGCCTATTCCTTTATCACTCATAAATGCACATCCATATTCCTTCATAACTCATACATGCATATGCCTATTCCTTTATCACTCATACATGCATATGCCTATTCCTTTATCACTCATACATGCACATGCCTATTCCTTAATCACTCATACATGCATATGCCTATTCCTTTATCACTCATACATGCACATGCCTATTCCTTAATCACTCATACATGCATATGCCTATTCCTTTATCACTCATACATGCACATGCCTATTCCTTAATCACTCATACATGCATATGCCTATTCCTTTATCACTCATACATGCATATGCCTATTCCTTTATCACTCATACACGCACATGCCTATTCCTTAATTACTCATACATGCATATGCCTATTCCTTTATCACTCATAAATGCACATCCATATTCCTTCATAACTCATACATGCATATGCCTATTCCTTTATCACTCATACATGCATATGTCTATTCCTTTATCACTCATACATGCACATGCCTATTCCTTAATCACTCATACATGCATATGCCTATTCCTTTATCACTCATACATGCATATGCCTATTCCTTAATCACTCATACATGCATATGCCTATTCCTTTATCACTCATACATGCATATGCCTATTCCTTTATCACTCATACACGCACATGCCTATTCCTTAATCACTCATACATGCATATGCCTATTCCTTTATCACTCATAAATGCACATGTCTATTCCTTAATCACTCATACATGCATATGCCTATTCCTTTATCACTCATAAAATGCACATCCCTAATCCTTCATCACTCATACATGCACATGCCTATTCCTTAATCACTCATACATGCATATGCCTATTCCTTTATCACTCATAAATGCACATCCATATTCCTTCATAACTCATACATGCATATGCCTATTCCTTTATCACTCATACATGCATATGTCTATTCCTTTATCACTCATACATGCACATGCCTATTCCTTAATCACTCATACATGCATATGCCTATTCCTTTATCACTCATACATGCATATGCCTATTCCTTTATCACTCATACACGCACATGCCTATTCCTTAATCACTCATACATGCATATGCCTATTCCTTTATCACTCATAAATGCACATGTCTATTCCTTAATCACTCATACATGCATATGCCTATTCCTTTATCACTCATAAAATGCACATCCCTAGTCCTTCATCACTCATACATGCACATGCCTATTCCTTAATCACTCATACATGCAAATGCCTATTCCTTTATCACTCATAAATGCACATCCATATTCCTTCATAACTCATAAATGCATATGCCTATTCCTTTATCACTCATACATGCATATGCCTATTCCTTTATCACTCATACATGCACATGCCTATTCCTTAATCACTCATACATGCATATGCCTATTCCTTTATCACTCATAAATGCACATGTCTATTCCTTTATCACTCATACATGCATATGCCTATTCCTTTCTCACTCATACATGCACATGCCTATTCCTTTATCACTCATACATGCACATGCCTATTACTTTCTCACTCATACATGCACATGCCTATTTCTTTATCACTCTTACGTGCATATGCCTATTCCTTTATCACTCATACATGCATATGCCTATTTCTTTATCACTCATAAAGGCACATCCCTAATCCTTCATCACTCATACATGCACATGCCTATTCCTTAATCACTCATACATGCATATGCCTATTCCTTTATCACTCATACATGCACATGCCTATTTCTTTATCACTCTTACGTGCATATGCCTATTCCTTTATCACTCATACATGCATATGCCTATTTCTTTATCACTCATAAATGCACATCCCTAATCCTTCATCACTCATACATGCACATGCCTATTCCTTAATCACTCATACATGCATATGCCTATTCCTTTATCACTCATACATGCACATGCCTATTCCTTAATCACTCATACATGCATATGCCTATTCCTTTATCACTCATAAATGCACATGTCTATTCCTTTATCACTCGTACATGCACATGCCTATTTCTTTATCACTCTTACGTGCATATGCCTATTCCTTTATCACTCATACATGCATATGCCTATTTCTTTATCACTCATAAAGGCTCATCCCTAATTCTTCATCACTCATACATGCATATGCCTATTTCTTTATCACTCTTACCTGCATATGCCTATTTGTTTGTATTATGTCCTGAAAACCTGATTTTCAGTCACTTCAGTTGCTGGTGATAACCTTTGCAACTTCGGGAGGTTTGCCCAGTTCTGCTGTAAACTTCGCAACATGTGCGACTGTGAAGCCTTGCACCTTTGCAGAGCCCTGGCGGTAAACCATGGGGTGTCTGGAATGAGCGCAGAGATGCATGACCGACACGGTAAGTCAGTTCTGTGCCCCACTCCACCTCAAAACAACACACAGCCCCCAGAATAGAAAACAAAGTGTTAAAACAGGCGTCGCATTCACAGGCTTTTCCTAGCACCTTGTTCTCTCGCTCGGGGACTTTTTTTGCATGTCTTTAGATGTGCTTGTTATGCTGGGTATTTCACTTTTTTTAAAAAAAATGTTGCACACTGTGGAAGTATTTTAAGTGGTTTTGCTTTGCTTTCAGCATCATGCCTGTGCTTATCCATAGCTTTATTGCTCCACAGCGGACTCCTCCGGCTTGTCCCTCCCTTGCAGTCACCAGACTCTGCCCTCCGTGCTCTTTAAACGTGCACTGCAACACCACACTATTTGGCTCAGATCACGCATCCCCATATTGGAGTAGCATTCTTCCCATGCCTATTGTTGCTTGCATGTTTCCCACACATGCCACACATGCCTTCCCATCTACACAGCAGGTACGCTCTTATTTAAGTTTGGCTCTGGGTGCCTCCAGGGCATCCATGTTGGTCTTCCTCTACCTCTCTCCTGCTCACTCTTCCTTTGGACTAAACGTTTATTATTTTGGATGGCGTGGCCCCCCGTGGCTGCTTCTATCTACTTGACTGCACTTGCAGGGACATATTGCCAGCCCCTTGCCCTCTCTCATCCTTCAGTGTGAGTTTCCTCCACAACTACCCTGCACAGACTAACCTTTCCCAAACGCTTCCATTAGCGACCAGTGAACCCTAGCCAGCTTTGCTGGCAGCAAAGCTCATGAAGATTTTATTGGATAGGGGCACTGTATCCGTCAACCGCTCGGTCATGCATGGTAAGTGCATCCTAGGGAATGTTCTGTTTGTAATGACTGAGTGGGACCTCATACAGGGAAAATATAACAGCCCATCCTCAAACAAGATTTGCACAATTCATTAGGTCCTTTTAACGGATATGGCTAGCCTTAGTCTAACGGTCTCACACACCACAATCTCAGTCCCATGCTCTGGGACCAGAAATACATGTCAGGCAACCGTGAGACTGGGGAATCTAAAGAGTAAAGGAATTAAGACGTCGCTCACTTATTGGTCGCAAGAATTCACTCCGGGCAAATAAACTTAATGTATGTGCTGATTTAAATTGTAATGCAGTGAAAATTATTATTTAGAGCTGAGACATTTCATTTCATTGAGGAAGAAAGTTGAGAGCAACCAACTATTAGAAATATTGTAGCAATTAGTGCAATAATAGTGTTATGCTCCCCTGGCTCCCACAGAGGCGTCGATCTGGACTGGACTGCTGCGGTCTCCACCAATGTGATGCGTAGGGCCGAGATGGCGGACTTGACTGGCCCACCTAGCTTCCTTCGCTTGGCCCGTAGGAATATTCTTCTGCAAGTGGAGAAAGGGAATTCCCCACCCGTGGAGTTGAGCGTAAATCCCCCACCCCGCTGTTCTCCCCAATGATCACCTTGGATGTTCCCTCTTATTGTCTCACCTGATGATTTGAAAAGATGAGCTCTCCATCCTGCATTGAACACGGGGGCGCGTAGATAACCAGTTGCTTCACTGGCTCGAAGGAATTGGTGAGTTCCAGGACAATATTGACTCCGATATTCCTGGCAAGACGCCGTAAGTATGTAGTTCGTAAGAGTTCAAATGCCTGACTTTCACTCCTGTCCGATTCCTTGCAGGTTGCAGCTTGACCCTACTGAAGAGTTCCTCATGGCAACCGGTAATGTTCTCGTAAGGATTTGTATTATCCAACACAGTTCGATAAAATAATGTCCATATGTAACCTGTTGCTTTCTCCCTTATTCAGGCGCTGAGAGAAAGTATGAAGTCTCGGGGAATAATGCCTCCGGCGGTAAAATTAGGTAAGTCTTTTGTGGTGAGGAGGGTTCCCCTTGTTAGTCCCTTGTTTCACCTTGCTGTCCTTTTGTTTCCCCTTAGGGGCCGGGGTTCGGCTAGGATGCAGTGGAAGCTGCGCCGACACGTGAAGAAGAATAGTACCCCCGGTGGTAAAATCAGGTAGGTCTATGGGGGGTATTGGCTCACCTTGCTGTTCTTGTCTTCTCCTTAGGTGCCGGAGTGCGACGGTAACATGCAGGAGGATGCGGTGAAATGTGAAGATGCTGCGAAGGCCGGTGAGTTCAGCGCAGCGCTGCAGCAGGCGAGGCGACGCGCATGAAATAACTTCTTTCTTCCAGCTCAAAGGCGCGATGGATCGGGAATTCAGGTAAGGATCAAAGGTATTGCTCTTGTTCTAACCTTTTCTCCTTCTTTCTCCCTTTTTCTAGGAGCTCCAAACTTGAGGCGGGCGTGGCAGAAGACTGGATGCAGACTTGCAGGCACGGTGAGCGTTACGCTGCTGGATGCAGAATAACGCGAAGCATGTTCCTGCTCTTCGTGCGTGGTTTAAATAGCCTCCAAAGTAGTCCCAGGTAAGTATTCCTCCCCAGCTCCACCCGAGTAAAAAATAGTCCCTAGGTAAAATAGTCCCTTCCAATCCTCGTTTGGCTTGGAGCTCTTGCAGCATGGTCTGCATCAGGTAAGTTTGCAGCATGGTCTGCATCAGGTAAGTTTTAATCTATGAGCCTGTCGCCTATGGTGCCAGGACTGACTCGCCATATGAGCCTGGCGCCATAGGCGCCAGGACTTCACCCAAATAGCCCCTAGCAGGGGTTGTTGGGTTTGCTTGGGGTAACTTGATGCCTGCTTCCGGGGTTGCTGGACTTGGTCTGGGTCCCCGGGGGTAGGCATCATGACAGCACTCCCCCCCAAGGCCCCTCCTAAAGTCATTCTTCCCTGTGGTTTCGGTTTGTCTGGGAAATTTCGGTGGAATTTTTTCACCAATCAGGGTGCATGAACATGGTCACTAGGTTCCCATGACCTTTCTTGTGGTCCGTAACCTTTGCAGTCAATTAAATAAAAAAGTTTTGACTTTATCAGCTTGGAGTCCAGGATGTTCTTAACTTCAAATTCGGGTTCTCCGTCTACAAGGATGGGGTCTGGTGGCTTGGTTAGTCTTGTCCCTGGTTGTACTGGCTTCAAAAGTGACACATGAAAGACAGGATGAATTTGCATATTAGCAGGTAAGTCCAACTTGACAGCCACTGGGTTGATAATGGCCTTAATAGAGTAAGGTCCCAAATATCTGGGGTTAAAGGTCCGTGTTCCCTTTAGAGGTATATGTTTTGTGGCTAACCATACTTGGTCCCCTACTTGGTATTGTGGAGAATCACTTCTATGCCGATCAGCATTTTTCTTGTATTTTTCTTTCGCCTGTTTTAAATGTGTAGTTGCTTCCTTAAAGGCTTGTGTAATCGTAGCATGCAGATGGTCCACTGCGGGCATTTCTAAGTCTTGGGGTGAGTCAAGGTCTGAGGTTCGAGGATGGTGCCCATATAAGGTATAAAAGGGGCTTTGTCCAGTTCCAGAGTGTACTGAATTATTGTATGCATATTCGGCGATCCAAAGAATGTCTTTCCAATTACTCTCCGTCTGATGTAACATACAACGCAGGTATTGTTCGAGAGTCTGGTTGGTCCTTTCCGTTTGACCATCGGTCTGGGGATGGTGACTGGTCGATAACCTCACATCGATTTGCGCCAATTGACAGCATTTTTTCCAGAAATGTGAAATGAATTGACTGCCCCGGTCAGCGACCAACACGGACGGAAATCCATGTATACAAACAATGTTTTCGAGGAATTCTTTGGCCAGGATTGAGGCTGAAGGTAGTCCTTTTAAAGGAATAAAGTGGGCCATCTTGGAAAAAAGATCCACAATAACTAGAATGGTGTTAAACCCATTACAAGGAGGTAGATCGGTAATAAAGTCTAACAATAAGGTGTGCCATGGTGTAGGCAGAATGTCTAAAGGTTGTAAGAGTCCAGCTGTTTTTTTCTTTTGACTTTTGTTTTGGGTGCAAATGCCACAAGACATCACAAATGATTTAATATCCTTTCGCCAGGTGGGCCACCAGAATTGTCTTTTAATTTTAGCTTCAGTTTTTGCAATACCTGGGTGCCCCTCCATTAGGGTATCATGATAACGGGAAATTACTAGCTCTTGTAGTTCCTTGTGTGGCAGAAATAGCCGCCCTTGGCAATAAGGCAGATCATTGGTGACAGAGTAGTCCGGACCTTTCTTTACCCAGTCCTGCAGGGCTGTAGGATCAAAGAGTTGCTGGCTCTTTACCTGAATGTCCTCTAGTGTCTGTAGAGTAGTCATGCCAAGAATCTTTTGTTCGGAAATTATAGGTACTGGTTCTGGGTTCACTTCTGCCTCTCCCATCCCTATTCGGGATAAGGCGTCTGCTTTACCATTCTTACAACCTGGTCGATAGGTTATCAAGAAATCGAACTCGGCAAAGAACAATGCCCATCTGAGTTGACGTGACGATTGGGCCTTGGCTGTTTTTAAATACTGTAAGTTCCGGTGATCGGTGATCACAGTAATGGTATGCCTGGCACCGATAAGATAGTGCCGCCAAGCCTTGAAGGCGGATTTAATTGCTAATAACTCCTTGTCGGTAACCGCATAGTTTAACTCGGGTGCCGAGAGCTTTCTGGACCAAAATTCTACTGGGTGAAGCTGGCCAGTTTCAGGGTCCTTTTGAGACAGGACAGCTCCCATGGCTAGACTGGATGCATCAGTTTCCACTATGTATGGAAGGTCAGGGCGCGGGTGCTTTAACACAGGTGCAGACGTGAATTTCGCTTTCAGCTCTTGGAAGGCATTTTCAGCTTCTTCAGTCCACATAAAGCATTTATTTTTTCGCAAGAGTGCTGTGATGGGATGTACGACATGTGAAAAATCTGGGATGAATCTGCGGTAGAAATTGGCAAAGCCGAGCATGCTTTGTACTCCTTTAACTGAACTTGGTGATGGCCACTTAAGGTTTGCGTCCACCTTTCGTGAGTCCATTCGGACTCCCTTTGAGCTCAGGATAAACTCAAGGAATTCAACTTCTGTGGCATGAAAAATGCATTTTTCTAGTTTTACATATAGTTTGTGCTGGCGCAATTTTTCAAGGGCTGCTCGGACTTGCTTCACATGGTCAGATACTGAAGAGGAGTATACTAGAATATCATCGATATACACGAGAACACAAACGTCAAGGAGTTCACAAAGGGCATTGTTCATGAAGTATTGGAAGGCTGCTGGTGCATTGCACAACCCGAAAGGCATCACCTGGTATTCGAATAACCCATACTTAGTGCGGAAAGCAGTCTTCCATTCGTCGCCCTCTTTTACACATACCAGATGGTATGCCCCCCAGAGATCTAATTTAGTGTATATACAAGCGTCCTTCACTTGGTCTAGTAGTTCAGGGATCAGAGGCAACGGGTATCGGTTCTTAACAGTTATCTGGTTCAATGCGCGGTAGTCTATGCATGTTCTGAGGTCACCTTCCTTTTTGGGTACGAAGAACAAAGCTGAAGATGCAGGGGACTTGGATGGGCGAATAAAGCCATTGGCAAGGTACTGGTCTAAGTATTGTCGTAGGTGAAGGTTTTCAGGTTCCGTAAGGGCATAGATCCTGCTACAAGGGGGTTGTGCACCGGGTCTGAGATCGATTTGACAATCGTGCCATCTGTGAGGAGGTAAGGTGTTTGCCTGCTCCTTTTGGAAGACATCCTGGAATTTTTGGTATTCTGGAGGTAGTTGCATGACTGCTGTGGTTACTGTGGCCAGGCCTGCGTTCTGATTTTTCTTTGGGTAACAGGTTTGTGCATAATCCGGGAAGGTTATTCTCTTCTCTCGCCAATCAATACAAGGATTATGTGTTTCCAACCAAGGTATCCCCAGTATTATTTGGAACTGTGGGGCTTTGATTAGATCAAACATAATAGTCTCTCGATGCCCATCCTGACCCAATAGTGTCATCTCTGCTGTGGAATGAGTTACAGGCCTGGAGGCAATTTCAGTTCCATCGACTGTGGTGATGACATCTGAGGTGGTTTTTCAGCAGAGAGGTAGATTCATCCTGGAAGCCAATTCATAGTCCACATAGTTTCCTATGGCCCCGCTATCAATGTATGCCCTTACTGAGTGCATGCCCGAAGGCTGCCCTGGATCTACGAGGACCATTGGTATGATGAAATGCGAGTTCTGAGCATCCTTCTTCAAGCTCGGCAAGCGGACCTCTACGCTTGTTGGGCGTGGTCGTTTCCCGAGTCTGACTCCATATGGCTCTTATCAGCAGCTCCTACCACCTTCTTGGGTGGTTTTACAGGGCAATTCCGTAGAAAATGTCCAGAGGTTCCACAATATAGACACAATTGCATTTGCCGTCTCCTTTCTCTTTCCTTCTGGGTTAAGGGTCCTTTAACCCTTCCGATTTGCATGGGTTGTGATGCATCTGCTCCTTTGGGGTTAGCGTGGGTTTTGACCAACACCCGATTTTCAAACTTGGCTCGATCAGCCTTTCTGTTCTGAAGTCTGTGATCTAACTGGACCACTAAGTCTATATATTCAGCGCAGTCTTGAGGTGGGTTCACGACTTGAGGCAAGACATCCTTGAGTTCTCCTCGAAGCCCTCGACGAAATAACGTGATTCGTTTTGCCTCAGGCCATCCAGTTTCCACTGTTAACCTATTAAAGGTCGCAATGTAGGATAGAAGGTCCTGGTTACCCTGTCGTAGGGACAAAAGTTTGTTATCCAGGGCCTGTCCTTGGGAGTGCCGGGCAAATAGTCTTTCCATGCTAGTTTGAAAGCCCTGAAAATCCCGAAGAATTGGGTCATCCTGAGTAACTAGTGGAATTGACCAATCAGCTGCACTGCCCCTGAGATATGACAATACAAAGGGTACCTTGGCTTGATCGTTTGGGAAGGCTCCAGGTCTGCATAAAAAGTGTAAACGGCATTGGTTCATAAACACGGCAAACCTTTTGGGATCTCCGGCAAAGCGTTCGGGTGGGGCTAATGGAATATGTCCTGGTAGGTTAATTTGCACAGGGTTACTCAATAACACAGGAGCCGGATTTCCCCCGGAACCAGGTAGGGGTGCGTGTCCAGCCTGGCTTTGCAATAGTTGCCTAGCAAGATCATCAGTTCGCTCCTTTGACAAAATCAGTTCTCTCCTAAGAGCATTGGTTTCTTGACGGGCGGAATGCACTTCAGACCTCAATTCCCCTAGTAGTTGGGCCAATTGGTCAGTCTCTGAGGTATCCATAACGCCCGGGTGGGAATTTGTGGGTAGGCTTCGCGTTCTGTTACGCTCACCTGGCTCCCCCAGAGGCGTCAATCTGGACTGTACTGCTGCAGTCTCCACCAATGTGACGCATAGAGCCGAGATGACGGACTGGACTGGCCCACCTAGCTTCCTTCGCTTGGCCCGTAGGAATATTCTTCTGTAAGTAGAGAAAGGGAATTAACCAATCGTGGAGTTGAGCGTAAATCCCCCCAAACTGCTGTTCTCCCCAATGATCACCTTGGATGTTCCCTCTTATAGTCTCACCTAATGATTTGAAAAGATGAGCTCTGCATCCTGCATTGAACGCAGGGGCACATAGATAACCAGTTTCTTCACTGGCTCAAAGGAATTGGTGAGTTCCAGGACAATATTGACTCTGATATTCCTGGCAAGACGCCGTAAGTATGTAGTTTGTAAGAGTTCAAATGCCTGACTTTCACTCTTGTCCGATTCCTTGCAGGTTGCAGCTTGACCCTACTGAAGAGTTCCTCGTGGCAACCGGTAATGTTCTGGTAAGGATTTGTATTATCCAACACAGTTCGATAAAATAATGTCCATAGTTAACCTGTTGCTTTCTCCCTTATTCAGGTGCTGAGAGAAAGTATGAAGTCTCGGGGAAAAATGCCTCCGGCGGTAAAATTAGGTAAGTCTTTTGTGGTGAGGAGGGTTCCCCTTGTTAGTCCCTTGTTTCACCTTGCTGTCCTTTTGTTTCCCCTTGAGGGCCGGGGTTCGGCTAGGATGCAGTGGAAGCTGCGCCGACCTGTGAAGAAGAATAGTACCCCCGGTGGTAAAATCAGGTAAGTCTATGGGGGTATTCCTCTGTGTATTCCCTTGGCTCACCTTGCTGTTCTTGTCTTCTCCTTAGGTGCCGGAGTGCGGCGGTAACATGCAGGAAGATGCGGTGAAATGTGAAGATGCTGCGAAGGCCGGTGAGTTCAGCGCAGCGCTGCAGCAGGCGGGGCGACGCGCATAAAATAACTTCTTTCTTCCAGCTCGAAAGCGCGATGGATCGGGAATTCAGGTAAGGATCAAAGATATTGCTCTTGTTCTAAGCTTTTCTCCTTCTTTCTCCCTTTTTCTAGGAGCTCCAAACTCGAGGCGGGCGTGGCAGAAGACTGGATGCAGACTTGCAGGCACGATGAGCGTTACGCTGCTGGATGCAGAATAACGCGAAGCATGTGCTGCTCTTCGGGCGTGGATTAAATGCCTCCAAAGTAGTCCCAGGTAAGTATTCCTCCTCAGCCCCACCCAAGTAAAAAATAGTCCCTAGGTAAAATAGTCCCTTCCAAGCCTCGTTTGGCTTGGAGCTCTTGCAGCATGGTCAGCATCAGGTAAGTTTGCAGCATGGTCTGCATCAGGTACGTTTTAATCTATTAGCCTGGCGCCTATGGCGCCAGGACTGACTCTCCATATGAGCCTGGCGCCATAGGCGCCAGGACTGCACCCAAATAGCCCCTAGCCGGGGTTGTTGGGTTTGCTTGGGGTAACTTGATGCCTGCTTCCGGGGTTGCTGGACTTGGTCTGGGTCCCCGGGGGTAGGCATCATGACAAATAGGCCTTGTTTAACAATGTTTTTAAATGATTGCTATTCCAGCAGAGAAAATAGTCCTGACCCTCCTTCATTAATAGTATCATGTATTGCCTTTCTGCTTCGAAAACATCTGCATGCCAGTCAACAGGTGGCGGATAAGGGTGCCAAAAGAAGACGGGCACAAGTGGGGGTCCTACTGGAACCATTGCAATGGGTCAGGCCAGTGTGGCACAACGCTTTGCAGTGGCTCTGTCTCCCTGCAGACCTCCCCTGGTTCCCAGTCTTCGGCTGCGTATGTTTTGCTTTGTTGCAGTTGTGTTTTTCTCTCTCCTGAGTCAATTAATGCGATCAAACCCGGAAGGCATTGACGACTTCTCAAAAACAATACAAAGTATCCTAATGAGCTCACGCAGCTTTGCAAATGGTGCCTGCCAGCGTTGACTAATGCGGTTATTGGCAGGTGCTAGAGAAAGACTGGAGCGAAAGGGTGCCGTAATGCCAGCATTAAGACGTTTCTCCAATGCTCAGCATCCAAATGGCATTCAGGAATTGTGCTAGACAGCGAAGGCTCTGCTGTCTGCATGATTTCACAAATATATTATCCAAGGGTACAAGCCAAAGAGGAAGAAATTAGAAAATGAACGCTACTTTGTGATATCATCGATATCATGCAACTTTTGAACTATGTTAATGTTAATGTTAAAGGGCATTTGCACGTGCACTATCACCACCGGAGTGGTCCCCTGGTGCTCTGGCAGATCTGAAAAGGAGCGTGTGGAGGGGGGTTTGCAGGGTATAGAGGGAATTGGTAGAGTGAGAGTTGTGATGTCCTGTTGACAGGTTCATTTCGGGTTGTACTGTTTGCTGAGCTTAGGTGCGATTTACAGGTCGGTGCAATTCCCATTTGCTGTTGTGTGTGGCTATGTGTTGTTTGTTTGTTGTTGCATTGTTGTGAGGTGCGTGCAGATTGCTCTGCAGAGATGTGGTTGTGTATGCTTGCGTTAGAGAAGTGCATGCAGAAATGTAGGGTTTAGAGTTGGGTTAGTGGGGATTTCGTTACCTCGTTGCTTTGGACTTCTGTGCTCTTCATCTCTGCAAGTCCTGTGTGTTGGACATTATGTGACATTTTAATCGATATATACTGCATAGGTTGGTAACTTTCCTCTGCAGCTTTCTAGCAGTTTGTGGGCATGAGAGGTTGTGATGGCCTGCCCCCGGCCCCGTGCTATAGATGATTAAGTTAGGGTTTTGGGTGCCTCCCTGGGTTTCTTGTGCAGGGTCCCCATCTACCGGGGATCATGTGCCCTGAGGCCTCTTGGGTTGCCAGTATTGGTTAATGCTCCCCCTGTCTGTAGCCGTGGGTCGTGTTTGCAGGGTATTGATCAGATTACTATGGTGACAAAAATCAAATCCATTCCCAACCATCTATTTCTTCTACAGGATAAAGACAGCGCCGGCAGGTTTTTTTCCTCAAACTTAGTCTTGGACATATTCCAGAAGGTTTTTGCACTGACAATATATCAATTAGATTTTTTACCATTTTTGGCCAGTCAGTACGAGCAAGCAATTCTGCTCCTCCCTTCAATGTGATAATATCAGTTTGCCCCACTTCTTAAAACAGAAACCTGAAGCAGAATCACTTTGTCCACTTTTGCCCGGGTGCAAAGTATTTTGTGGAATACCTCAGTTGGAGTATGGAACAATAAACAACGTCCCTCCCCTCTTCCTTGCTCCACTACAGCTCAGTGATCAATAATATGAAGCTCTCCATTTCTTGACAATGCAGGGAAACACCAACCCCAGACTTACAGGCAAGCAGTGTCATATTTCAAGGTCCATGTAACAGTGGTAGGTTATAGCCGTGCAAAGTCTCTGATAGTGATGAAGTGGTTCTATTAGAAGCAGGAATACGGCTAGATCTTTCATAAGGCTCATGGTGTTGCAGCGACCAACCTGGAGCGTAAGTACAGCGTTTCCACAAGTTACTCTCACAATGGTAGCGCGCACTCTGGCTTCACATTTCGTAGGGAAAAAGGTGGTACTAAAGTGGGCCCCAGCTACTTTGGTCGCATCCCAACTGCCCAATTTAAATACAATGTTTATTTATTTTATTTTTTATTTGCAGATTTGTATTCACATCAGTATAAATACATCACAATATCAAAAAAGAGCAAATTTTTAACTGTGTTTATTACTGCAAATATGTAGATAGTGGGTAGAGGTGCGGCATATAGAAGGGCGAGGTGGCAGGGAATGTGATGGGGTGGGGCTTTACACTGCATTTTGGGTTAAAATACAACACAGGGACGAAGATATGGTGAAATGGGATTCCAGCAATTGGGATGCGACCAAATCACATGGATCCCTAAAGCGCAGAGGATCACACATTTGCACACAATAAGGGCAAACATATACAGTATATTTATTAGAAAGTATACTCTTTATTATAAAGTCAACATCAAGAAATAGTCAGTTCGGGTACATGCTTAAAACAGTCACAAGCATTATAAAATAGTAACAAAAGACACACAACGCAATGTTTAATTAGTAGCACACACCTTCACAGATTAGTCAAATGTTTAAGTTACTTTAGGAGCCTTTAAAAGCATTAGAACATTTGCAAAGTCCTTTAATGAGTATAGACTGGGAGTGTTACACATCTGAGCAGTGTCCCTATAAATCACAATCCCCCTGCCTAAACAGGCATTCAGTACAATTTCATAGGTAAGTACAATTGTCATGTACTTTTAGTTAGTCTTACATGTGTTTCCATAGACTTTAACACGACAACGTCATTAGGTAGCTTGCCGTTCTTCTGAAAACTAAGGTGAGTGTTACCAGTGTACTAGGGGAGCCGCAGAGAACAGATTTGCTGACCAAAGTCCTTGACAAAGAATTGCAGAGATGGAAACACGCCCTCTAGAAGTAGATGTCATGGCCGGGGAGCTTTGGAGAAGTACTGCACATGAAGCCTGGAAACCCCTGGAGAAGAAGAGGCCCAATGGTGGTTTGGAGATCAGAGGCCCATGCGCTGTGGCCCAGGCTGCTAGACGAGGCTGATGAAGCCCACTGTGGGTGCAGAGGTAGGAGAGGCCAGCAGCCTTTGACCCAACACACTCGCCGGGGCGGGGAATGCAGGGTGTCGGAGAGTCAACCTGGGACAAAATGGAGTAGATCTGCAGAGGTAGCCATATGGGTTACTGATGACAGAGCAGTACAAATGCAGTTGCATATTTCAGGGTGAGATTGGAAAAAGCCTACATGTGCAGAAAAACCAGCAAGGCTACTAAAAGCCAGCAAAACCTTGGGGGACTGCCAAAGTTAGCACATGCAGAGCAAACAGAAGCTTCAACACTAATGATGAAAGCTTGGGCCCAATCCCCAGCATTGTCCATCAAATCAGCAGAAAAGAATCAAAATACAAAAACAGGAACAGATGAATGTACACATTTCTCGATCCTTTTTGTTTTCATGTTTAAAATTGTTTTCCCGGTTAATATACATGTGCAATAATTACATAGTTGTATGGTCGGACTGTTAATATAAATGTACAAGAATCTTTAGGGGGCACCAGTGGCAGTTACAGGCCTCAGCCACGGCCTGGTTTATTTATTTATTTGGACAATGTTTGTCGGGTCCGTGGACCTGATTAATTAATTTATTTCTGAAATGTTGGTCCCAACATTGCGGAAATAAATACATTAATAGAGTCCACGGATCCGAAAAACATTGTCTAAATAAATAAATAAACAAAGCCATGGCAGAGGATCAGGGCGTGGGCAGGACTGTTACAGCCTCTGGTGCCCCCTACAAGGGGGCCCCAGAGGCAGTGACAGGCCTCAGCCACGGCCTTATTTATTTATTTATTTGGACAATGTTTGTCAGTTCCGTGGATCCGAATAATTTATTTATTTGTGCAATGTTGGTCCCGACCAACATCGCGGAAATAAATAAATTAATCGGGTCCACGGACCCGAAAAACATTGTCCAAATAAATAAATAAGGCCGTGGCAGAGGAGCAGGACGTGTGCAGGACTGTTACTACCACTGGTGCCCTCTGCAAGGGGGCACCAGAGGCAATTACAGGCCACGGCCTGGTTTATTTATTTATTTGGACAATGTTTGTCGGTCCGTGGACCCGATTAATTAATTTATTTCTGCGATGTTGGTCGGGACTGTTTCAGCGCGGGCCTCTTTGGCATGGCCAATTTGCCGCAGCGGCCAGTTCGGCGTGCCCATTTTGGCGCGGGAGCCTTTCTGGGGCCACCGATTTGGCGCGAGGGACGTTTGGACGTGGCTGAAATTGCAGCCACGTCTAAATTCCTTCACGCCAAATTCCAAAGAATAATTCTTTTCAAATGCAGCACGTTGGCAGGAAATGTTATCATGTTGCATTTGAAAAGAATTGTGGCTTTGGGCTGATGTAGCAAAAACAAAGAGGTGATGGCTGGAAGGTTTAGAATGAATCTTAACCACTGGCAATGCTCTGGGCAACCCTCCAGACCACCGTTCTTCACCTGCCAAGCCATTACAGAAGGGGAAAGACCATATGCAAATCAGGCTTGGCCCCACCCCAAAAGGGGCAGTCCAGCCCGAACTGCTAGGCGACATCCCTTCTGCACGAGACCACAAGCATCCCCAAACATGTTTCGTCCTTGTTGGGGCTCATCAGTGAGGAGTAGCTTGGGTCTCTAGGCCCAGCAGGCACGGGACCCACGTCTGGGCATACCCGTCCCACTCGGGGTGACAAAGCAAAAACAAAGAGGTAATGGCTGGAAGGTTTAGAATTAATCTTAACCACTGGCAATGCTCTGGGCAACCCTCCAGACCACGGTTCTTCGCCTGCCAAGCCATTACAGAAGGGGAAAGACCATATGCAAATCAGGCTTGGCCCCACCCCAAAAGGGGCAGTCCAGCCCGAACTGCTAGGCCACATCCCTTCTGCACGAGACCACAAGCATCCCCAAACATGTTTCGCCCTACCTTTTTGAAATTCTCTAAATAGCAAGCTTTTCAGTAAGCCGTATTTGTTTAGTCACAATTGTGGTATTAATTCATCAATTTATTTTCAATTGGAAGTAATTCACTTTGGGTGTAGCCAATAATATAATTGTAAGAACAATCGGTCTCTCACATACTCAAACTCTTGTGTTGTGTTTAGGCCCATATAACATCAGGTGCAGCCAACCCTGGATTCGGGGAGTCACCTCCAAATTTATGACCGCTGGTTGAACGAGCGTTTGGACATTCTCGAGAAGAACGTTGGCGTCCACACACTTCGCTATCTGCAGGAACCTCTACGGAGAAGCTATTGTTTAATATAAGTGAACACAGCGTACAATTTAAGGAAGAGACGCACAGCCTTCCATTGCATGAATGAAGGTTAGTTAATATTCTTTAGTTTTATCTTAAGTATGTGACTCTCGTGTCCTGTCCGTGGGCCGCTGTAGTGGAGGATCGACATATTGACCTTGTGAAATTTATGTGTACATTTGTATATCTGTAGCATTGATTCTGTCTATGGCCTGGCTCTTATCTGCCTCTCGGAGACACCAATACAAGAGGGTAGCACTACTTTCTGCCAGACACTTCAGGTCCATCCTGGAACTTTTCCCGGGTTGGTAGCAGGCTCTTGTATATTATTACCTATTGTTCCGCTATAGATATTTTTATTATGGATGTTATATGTTTTTTGTCCAAGTACAAGGGCTTCACACATTGATATGTATTATCTGTGATTTTCTTTCTTTCTTGATGTTAGAATATATTTTTGTTACTCCTGATGAAGACGTCACTACACTAAAGTATATACGTCGAAACCGGTCGAGTTTGGACTAAGATGAGGTCGTGGTCAGAAAACTCTGGGACCCATCTTAATTGCCTAGGCCACTGATGTCATCTGCTGTGGCCCGTCAAATTGATTTCATGTTCTTTCTATAAATCTTTCAGATAAATTAATTATGATGAATTTTCTTATAGATTTTATGTCGTATATTGATTGGTGTTTAGTATGAATGGTTTGTCTAAATGGATGGATGAGGTTGTATGCTTGGATGATTGAATAAGATGATTTTTATTATATAGATGTGTCTTTTTTAATAAAAGTTGTTTCCTGCTATGTAAATTGTTATTACAAGTGCAGATTTAATCATGATTTGTTTGATATATTAAATTAGTATCAGGTTTAATAAAATCCTTGATACCTTTATTTTTGAATTGTTTCCTTTGGATGTCTTTCCGCTATCTAAATCATGCAGTTGCACGCCTTGTTATGCCAGGTTATGCCTTGTTATACACAGCTTCTTCATTATTTGCATCCATCACTAACCTGCTCACCAGTCTACTTTCCACTTTGTGCATCACACATCAACTAGCTACTCACTCACTTTGGGGGAACACAAGCTACTACCTAACCTGCCCTTGCACACACAAACACCATGCAAAATGTACACCTACTGCACTCATGAGGCCATCGACACACTATGCGAGCATGACCACTATGTCGGCCTGAGACCATTCTCAGGGGAGAAATCTACCCTGAGAGGTGAAGAGAAATACTATATTTGAGAGGGCCAGACCAACAAGATGGTAAGTTCCTGACAGGCAGAAGAGGCCACAAGTCATTGAGAATCTACAAGGTCTTTCGATGAGTCATCAAGGTGCTCTGTGCCCTGCATCCAGACACCTCAGTGAACAATATCATATATATATATATATATATATACTGGATGGACTCTTTGTAGCCATGGAATCCAGGGCATAGCTAATGGCTAAGTAATTCTCCACCCGCCTCCTACCAGGTGAAAGGCTCTCAGAATATCTGGCCAGGACTGAGACGATTCTTCAGGTGGCTTTCCAGTGGAAGGGGATTGAGCCAAACAGCCTGGTCAGGCTGCAACAATTGATGCGCAGAGAAAGGTCACTGCCACTTATGCCTCTGCATCTACGGTTCCAAGAGCGGCCCAGAAACCGCCTTCTTTAGATGAACTGGTCTGGGAGGTGCATACTCTGGAAGGTGAAATGGAGGACACAGTGTATAGCCTACTGCTAGTCAATTAGTGTCCCCAAATACAGCCCCAGAGTATGACCCGAGACATCAAGTGGAGGAATTGTGCCACACCATCCAGGCAGTGCAGCAGCAACAAAGGCCCTCCATGACACCATCAAGAGTCACAGATACCCCGAGAAAACCAATGGAGAACCCAACCGCTCCAGCCCTGGCAGTTCTGTCACTTACGTGGGCAGAAGAGCAACACCTTCCGTATGTGCACAAACCCGATGGATCACATCAATGTCACTGAGAGGCTCCAGGCCTTGAACACTCCAACACGTGCAATGGTGGAAATGCCAGCGAGAACCAGACACAGAGCACCTGAATCTTCACAATTATTGCGCTCTGACCAAGTAAAGACAGAGAACAACAAGTCTGTGCCACCAGATGGGCCTACGGCTGTAGTGACACACCAGTGGGCAAGTCATCTGAGAATCAACCTGTAGTCTCACCACCAGCAAGTGCAGCAGCCGAACATCTTGGGGAGTACCTGAAAGGCTCTTAGGACCCCAGCCACTGTGAAAGTTACCATTATTGGCCAGTATGCACAAGTGTTACTGGATAGTGGGTCACAGGTAGCCATTGTGTATGAGCCATTCTACAGAAAGCAACTGGCGCATATCGCATTGGACACGTTGGCTGGACTGAAACTTCTCAGCATGGAAGACAACTCCTGAAAATATTCGGGGTACATCTGGGTCAGACTGTAGTTTCCTTACAATTAGGCTAGAGTCAGCACCCCATCAACACTTTGGCTCTGGTCTGCAGCAGTCGATGTGCAGAACCTGCAACACTAGTGGTGATAGGAACCAATTCCTCGATGTTCGATGCACTGGCAACAATATGTTGGGAAATGGCTGGACCATGCTATGCCAGCGTGTGTTTTGATTCCCTGTGATTACCGCATGGCTTGACGTTTGGTGAGAGACGCCCTGAGGTTCTTTCCTCGAGCTTTCCCGGAGCCTCAGGGGTTGTATTGGCGATCAGAGCACAGACGGACGTCGAGGCATTGAGCAGAGAGCCTCGGTGCTGTTGCTGTAAACTGTAAACTGTAAGCTGTGGCTGTGGCTGTAAGCAGCGGCTGTGCCAGTGGTGAGTTGCTTGGCTGTATTTAGGCAGCTGTGCAGTCTGCCTCCCTGCTCCCTGCACCTTACTGCACCCTACTGCAAGCAAGTCAGCAGTAAGCAGACAATTTGCAGACACATAGTAGGGCACACCATATTGATCCGGCAACTTTGTTGATGCACATTTACTTGTAATGCACTTGTAAGTACTTGTAAGCCTGTGAGTTATACTTGGGGCACAGCTTGATTAGATTTATTTTATGTTACTTTCATTTTTTCTCATTGATTATAGAAGCAGCGTGTCCCTTGTTGTTGGGCTTAGTCGCTGTGGCTTGTTGTCATGGTTCTGTAAAGTCTTTTGTAAGGTGCCGGGTATAGAGCTAAGCAAGAACAAAGTGATCTAATAAGATTTGGAGGTCTTTGGTGCTGTTTTTTTCGCACAGCTTGTTATGCCAGGTAAAGTGCCCACAAAACAATGGACTTATAACTTGCGCAAAAGCAAGAGCAACATGTTTAGCAACTCCAATGGCTATAAACATGATGTGGCTGGAGGCTGTGGTGCTTTGGTGCCTGCAGCGACAGCAGGGGGGAATGCCAGCGAGAAGCAAGGCGCACCCAGGGCAACAGCGGTGACTGGGTCCTCTGCAGGCCAGATTACCAAATATTTTTAATCAAACAGTGTAAATGCCCTACTAGCCCCTAGTGAGTCAGTTGTTCCTGCAGAGAATTTGAATTAATCCTTGGGGGCGCTGTTAAATGCCACGTTTGGGGATATTGACAATAATTCATTGTTACAGCTATGTTATGCCCTGTGCAATGGCGGCCGATTCTCGTATCCCACTGGAGTTATGACTACATGTAATGTGAATGTATCTGAAAGTCAGTCTGAAAATCCCGTCACAGCGGCTATCAGCGTGGCCAAACCTGTTTCCCTCCTCAGCCACACCAGTAGAATGGGAGGAGGTGCAGGTGGTAAATCAGGATCAAGATGAGGGGGTTGCCCCTTTGCCAGGGTCTTCAAATCATCATAGATGTTAGGTCACTCTGACCGCATTCTCAGTCACCAATATGTACTAACTCACACTGTAAAGAAACTCAATGTACAAATGATTGTTTGAATTTCACTTGTAAAGCCTTAGGGAAAGCAAAAAAGTTATGTCAACACCAGTTATGTCATGCCAGTATAAATCATTTTGTTTTTAAAGAAAATCATGTGAATAAAATGTGTCTATATGTTACATGTTATACGGGGTGTTCTCTAAGCGCAGACCCACTACCAGTGATCTGTCAATAGTGTGCTGGTTCCTCTCACAGCCAGTGTCCGCAAGGTGGGGTAGCCCAAGTGAAGTAGGGGTACAAAACCAGCTGCCTGCCCGGACGTCCGACCCCGCGCCTATTTTAATTCCCTCACAAGACGTGGAAGCTGGCTGCAAAAAAATGGAACATTACTGCACAAGCTCCCTTTTGCTTTTTAACTCATAAACAAATCCGTTGGAGGGAGAAGCAAAAAAGGCTTTCTGTGAGTAATGCAGCTCGTGAGGTGATATCTGGCAGTGAGCCCGATCAGCCTCTTAACACTCCAATTGTGACAGTGGCAAGCCAAGTAAAATCGAGCAAACAGGCAAGTAAAAGGGCGGCCCGTAAGAGGAAGTGTCTTCAACTTAGTGCTAGCACATTGACTAGTTGGATTGTAAAAGATAACAATGGGGTGGGTTCTTCTCCAGCCACATCCCTCTGTGGAGCGTCGATTGTGTAGTTGATTGTACCCTCCCAGAAGACGGCTGTTTTGGCTAGGCCCGCTGGAACTCCTGGGTCTGCGGGCCTCTCCGACCCAATTGGTCCAAGTCCTGTATCTCTTATGACACGTGTTCAATCTATCCTGCCAAGTGCCCAGGCATTTCAAATAAAAAAAATTAATTTGGAAAGTTGGAGGCCAAAGCCAATACCAAGCAAATCAACAGAGGTGCACTACACAGTGTATGTATGAAAATCCCAGTGCTACGCATCCCCAGTTCATGTGACTTGGATAGAGGGATGTATATGGGTTCATTGTAGACTGCCAGTGACTGCCTCATTGATTAGAACCTATTCTGAGTCATTAGAACTTCTTGGGAATGAACTGGACAAAGTCACTCTAGTCCCGAGTCATGGGCGACTGTTGCAATCACTGTTCCTACCTTGTGAAACTGATGGCTTCGAAGGGTCCCTCTACTGATTTTATGTTACAACACTCGGTTTTCATGCTCCAAAAAACTTGGCTAACCATTCCTTTTTTTGTTGATGGATTTGGTATACATCAGGCCCTGGCTAAGAAAGCATCTGTCGGACGCCCCTTTGGAGGACTTTTAATTGGTGTTAAACATGAGCTATCTTCTAGTATGGTGTATCCGATTGACCCGGATGGTAATGTACTGGCGGTGGAAATAAGCTTGGGGGGGGGGCAACTTAAAATGGGTATTGTTGATCAATATTTATGATCCCCTGGGAGGTGCTGGTATCAATGCTATATTTGCCTGTGTGGTTGTGGTGATTACAAATTGGGTAAAGAAGCCGGGTGAGGAGGGGATTCTTCTGGGGGTGGGAGGCGTTTAAATGCCCATTGTGGAGACCACGCAATTACTTGTAAATTTAGTACTGTTGAAGATGAATGTCAAATGGTACTTAAAGAGACTAATGCTAGGTGTAGAAAGAGGCTGTGATTTTTATCCGAGTGGAAATTGGTAGTACTAAATGGGAGAACTGAACGTGACATCCGGGGGAGGCCTACCTGGCAGGAGGGAGCAAGGAGGGCTACTCTGGACTATGTTTGTAGGTATAATGTGCTGACTAATCATATCAGTGCATTAAAGATCGGCATGAGATTGGTCAGCGATCATTCAGTACTTAGCCTGGAGTGGCGATTAGAGTTGGCTGATCAGAAATCCATGGGCCCAGTAAACTTGTGACCCACCAAGGCTGGCAATAGGCTGATTCGGTCGCATCGTAATGTAACCACGGCTTGCTGCGTGCTGCGGTCTGTATTGCTAGATACCAACTCCAATTTAAACCTGCGGGCGGCAAATGAAATCAAGCGTTGGTTCATGGATCTCACCAAGAGATCCGGGAAGAGGAGGAGTAAGACTACCTTAGGTTCGGACAGACCTACTAGCCAAGCCTTAGAACTAGAGTTAAATACAAGAGAAGACTCAGGAACAGAATGAGAGGTTTGAAAAAAGCCTCAATTTTGGCGTACTACCCACGAGAAAATCACATAGGCTGAAATATCAGTTTAGAAACTGGCTTAGCAGGAGGGGCTGGGGCGTTTAATTGTGAATTGGCAACGTATGATTGAGATCTTATAAAGTGGGAATCTTAGCAGTTTGTGGAGGGTATTGTCCTTGGCTAGGAGACCCCCTGACTCATTAATGTGGCAATAAGCCACGAGGTGGCGGGTCAATACTGCCCTAGGTAATGCCCCTGGGGCGAGCTATAGTCGAGTTATTGGCCTGCCACCGAGGGGCTTATTGCCATTAGTACCCCGGCCCGTTAGACCGGGGTACTAATTGCTTTTTTTTCTGTTCCGAAACATGTTTCGGAACAGAAGAAAAAAAATGAAAAAAAATAAAATAAACGTACAGCGGTCTCCGACGTGGGACGATGGAAGCCTCCAGCCTTGTGGAGGCTTGGAGGGGGGATGGCCCCACTCTGAGTCTCCACATGGCTGGAGCCTTCCATCGTCCCTACCGGAGATCGCAGGATAGAAGGTAAGTCGGGAGGGAGGTGGTAGGAGGGAGGGAAAAAAAATCTTACCTGAGTCCCCAGCGGGGGACGAAGGAAGCCTCCAGCCATGGGGAGGCTCAGAGTGGGGATTGCCCCGTTTCGAGCCTCCTCATTGGCTGGGGGGATGCCACGCCCCCCGCCCGGAACAGAGTAGCCAGCACGCACGGCGTGGACGGGAATACCGTGTGGTATGGCTTGCAAATGAGCCAATCACCACACAGTATTCCTGTTCAGCCGCGCGTGCCGGGTACTAATTTTAAACCCTATTATGGAGAAGGCAAGGGTCACTCATATTGGGGAGTGAATGTATCAAGAGAAAAACAGATGATGACGACCCTGGCATCTATGAATGGCCTATCAGGTTTACTGCTGAAAACCTGCATTTGCAGCGGATGAAGCTGAACATTTCTAGGGCTCCGGGCCCAAATGGTCTGTCAGTGGTGGTATTGAAGGGAGATGTGGAATTATGGGCAGGGATTTTGTGTCCCTTGTACGATACGGTTTGCGCTGCCCGGTGATACCAGATTCATTGAAAAAGTTGGTTCTGGTCCCAGTCTTTAAATCTGCGGATAAATTACCCACTGACAATTATAGGCTACTATCACTGTTAGATATTATGGGCAAGGTGTTTGCCTCCTACGTGTTGGAACACCTACAGTCTTGGGTGTGCAATAATAACATTCTTGATCCCTTCCAAACAGATTCTTGTCCTGGGTCGAGCACAATCCACAATATCCAAGTCTTGGGCACAATAATTCCCCAAGCAAAAAAATATCAGAGCCCCTCAGTGTACATTGCTTTCGTGGACTTAGGTCTGCTTTTGATCAGGTAGATCATAGGCCGCTTTGGAGGAAAATGCAAAGATGGGGATGCCCTAGTTGGATGCTTAAAGTAATCGTGGCCCTGTAAGCGGAAACAATGGCCCAGATTCGGCTGGGCGATGATGGCCAGATGTCAAGGCCGATGAGAATTAGCAGAGGGGTAAGGCACGGTTGTATGCTTGCCCCCTTGCTGATCAACATTGATAAATCCAATCTTTTGGCCCAGCTAAAGTGTATGGTATGATGCCCACCATGATTGGAGCTTGTCAGATCTCAGCGATGTTGTACGCTGATGACCTGCCAATCTTTGATCATATGCTGACAGATATGAAGTCTGTATTAAATGAACTGGGGTTGCACTCAAAGGAGAACCAGCTTTCGATGAATTTGAATAAAACAAAGATAATGCTGGTGTCTGCAGGGAAAACAAACAGATGTAAGATTGTTGCAAATGTGGGCTCTGTAGACTGACTCATATAAATATCTGGGACTCGAGATAGCTTCTATCCAAGCATATGGGGAGATAAATGAAATTAAATCAAGAAGGGCAAACTTAGTCGGGTACTAGCCCTTTATAAACAGTGGTTTTGCCGTGCAATTATGTGGGTTAGAAGCATTAGTTGTGAAGGACTTGAAATGGCTAGATGTGTCCGAGGCCTTTTTCTGGAGAAATGTATTTGGTCTACTTTGATTCATTATGTGTGTCTGGAATTAGGGTTACTCTCTTTAAAACCACAATTGCTGACTCATATGGGTGCATTGGTGCTAAAGGCAATTGCAGCTCCTAAATATCCCTTACTGGGTTGGGTGATAGCCATGGCTTTGAGTTGGGCCATGGTGTTTCGCAGCCGTTTGTAAAAATGCTTCAATGATTTGTGTGTCACTATTGACTGGGTCCCTGATTTTAAGCGGAGTTCAGAATATCTCACACTGAAAGGTGCGTTTAGTAGACGCCTGGCAAAATGGGACTGGCAGAGCAATTATGTGCACCACTCCAAAGTAAAAAGCTATGAATGTGTAGCCCAGTTGGTTCATCGCTATCTGAAACCTGAACTATATCTGCTACTCTGCCCTGACCTGGCAGTGCGCAGTTTTCGTTTGCGCAAATGCGCACAAATCAGTTACCTGTCCTGGCGGTCTCGGAGCAAAATGGAATCTTTCCAAAGAGAACAGATTCTGTAGAATGCGCAAAATTATAACTAACCTTGAATCTACCAAACACGTCCTCACTGAATGTCCTTGTATGGGCACGTTACATATGACGACGTTGGGAACATTTAATCATGAATTTAACTTGAGAAAAGTCTGAAGAGTTCTGGTCATTCTGTTTAAATACTGAATCAAGTATGGTCCATATGGCCCTGTACAGGGTATGGAGAAGGGTTTTTATATATCTCCAGAATTAATATAGAGGAATTTGCAGTATAGTCATTAAGTATTTCGATTGAATTTTTAAATTAATTAGTAATGTTTGACATTAAAGAAATGATTTTAAGATAAAACAATGTTATGTGTGTGTTGATGTGTAATTATGAGATGTAATGAGTTAATGAATTGGTGATTGTAATCACTATTATGTAAGTGATATGTTAACTGTGTATGTTTTGTGTAAATATGATGTATTAGTATATGTGTGTGTGTAATAATGTTTATTGTAAAAGTTCTTGTAAGAACTATATACAATTAAATAAATAAATGAATAAATAAATAAAAGATATGCCAGCATGTTGTTCATGCACCCTATGTGCCAGCAGACATAGTTGCAGAGAAAGATTGGGTCCAGGGCTCCACCTGATGGACCTGTTGGAGATGTTTGCACCACCTGGTTCAGGCTGATCACTGTCCCAGAACACACCACCATGTGTCTCACCAGGAAACAATGCCCAAGACATCTTGTCATGAAGTCTCCAAAAGATGGGGGCTGCCTGGGAGTTTACTGGTACAGTGGACAAAGGCGATGATGGATGGCACAGCCCTGAAGACCATCAAGGTTCTGGTCATAAATGTGACCAATAGGGCCATAAGCTTACTAGGATGCACCAACATCACAAAGTTCCACCTAACTGCTTCTGTAGCCCCAGCAAGTGTTGCACCACCCCATTCAAGACAGAGCTGCGTCCAAAGATGTTGGATTTTGGAGATTCCCCCGATCTCAGAAGGGTCAAGGACCAATTAAGGGAACAGCTCACCCTGCACACCAAGGCTTTCTCCACAAGCTCCTGGGACATTGGCAGGGCAATGGAGTGGAACCCTGGATCCGTGTGAGCGTAAGACGCCCCTCATCGAGCAATCACAAAGTCTGGCCACTGAAGACATGCAGGATGTATGCCACCCCTCAGTGATCTTCTGCAGTCATGGATCATCCTGGTCCCCAGGAACCCGTAAGGTTCTTCCATTGCATCGCCTGGAAGAAGAACAGGGATGTCCGAGTGTGATTCGACTATCCTCAACTTAACACCCGCACAATTCTAGACCAATACAGCACTAAACAGTTAGGTGAGGCATTGGACTGCCATACGGTAAGCAAGTGGTTTTTGTACTGGACTCGAGCAGTAGGTATTAACTAGAAATGTACCAGACTTTGTCTTTGAGTAAGAATTCAGCCGAAATCTGGCTGAAAGATAGCTATTAAGCTCAGGCTGAATAATGTTTGGTTATTCAACTGAAGCGGAATACTTTGTCTTATCATTTTAATACAATGTAACAAATCATAGATGCAAATATGGAGTGCCAACTGTAAAAGGGAAAGGAATTCCACATTTTCTGAAAGCATTCCTAATTAAAACAAGCATTGGCAATGCCAATAGTTTGGATGTTTACTGAGGTTATTTGAATTTTGCATTTATAGGTACCAGGGTGCAAGGAGGATGGTGCAATGTTTTAAAGGAGGGTGTGATATGGGGCGCGGGTGTGCAGGAGAATGAGAAGGAAGTAGAATATGATCCCAGATAGTAGTGTTTCATTTAATACTGTGTCCTCCATTTCTTGCTTTTTTCTGGCTTTTTATGACCTGTAGTCCTGCAACAAGAACCATGGAGAGGAGGAGGATATCTTTGCCACCATGGAACAATGTACGAGAGGAAGAAGGGAGTAAGACACAGGGCCTCATTAGGTCCCTGGCGGTAAGGGGTTAACGGCGCCGGTAGAGGTGCCGGCGCCGTTAACCTCTTACCGCCCTATTACGAGGTCCGCTCGCGGGACCCGCTCTGGACGCATAGTTTTACCAGACGTCCTTTTCGTGTCCCGCGAGCGGCCCAGCATGCTAACAACGGGCCCCGTCATTAACGGGCCCGTTGTTAGCATGCTCCCCATTCCGATTTGAACCCTAATGGTGCTCAAATGGGAATGGGGATGGTCCGGGTCCAGGTTCCCTGAATGGGGAAATACTGGGCCCTCCAAGGTCGCCATTCAGGGAACCCCGACCCAGACCCGAGTTTAGAGGCAGCCATGCCCCCTTATCAAGGGAACGGATGCCTCCAAACTCCTAACGAGGCCCACAGTGTCAGAAGTGGTGAAAGGTGCCCGAGAGCGGTGCAGGCAAAGCGTCTCGAGTGCTCGGATGACGCCAGAAGTCAGATCAGCTGAGCCTAGGATGCAAAGTTCTGAGAATGTCCAGAGTGGGGTGAGCTCCCCAGAAGGGTTGATGGGGAAAGTAATGCGTGAGGAACGACAAGCGGAATAATTCTCCCTGGGGATGTCCACAGAGGTGCAGGCTCTGACCTGGCATTGGGGAGCAGTGAAGGTGCTTGATGCTCGTGAATTGGTCTCTTTGCTGGTGCATTCACACAGCAGGAAATAAATGTAGCAGATTTTAACTGAAAAACAGAAGCCTGCTGCGCACGTGCAGCAAATCTCGGCTGCACGGACACGTGCAGGCAATCGGCTAGGGTGGCTTATCCATTTTCACCGACCTGGATTCATCCGGTGGGGGGTGTGCAGGTGAAAAACATTATGGCAATTAGAGTTATTCATACCAGTCCGGGGTAAAGTACAAAAGCACCATTTGTAATAAAAACTGGATGTTCTCTTACATTCTTAGATCATGCTAAGTGGCTATATGAGGGAATCCTCTTCCCACTCGCTCCCTCAAAATAGTACATTCCAAAAATGGGCTTCATGGCGGACAGACGGGCTGTTGGGTTTCATTAATAGACGCACTGAGGAGAAGGTAAAAAAAGAAAAACACAGGAGTTGGCCTCTCATCAGTTTTGAAACAGAAAGAGACAAGGGAAAGGGAAGGTTATATATGCTTTTCACATACCAAATTATATTTAATTCTCGCCTTTACACAAAAGAAAACGCTTTTGTTGCTTGACAACTGCCCGAAAGTTGATGAACTTGAATTAGAGTTGGGTTCCTAAACATTTTGCAAAACCAAACCATGCAGTGTTCTTCTAAACACGGACATGTTCGTTCTCCACTTTTCTTGAAAACACTGTGCATTTTCATTGCTTTAAAAAAAAATAGCCAGCCCTTAATTAAAACATTTGCACAAAAAACACCCAAGGGAGACTTGCAGCTGAGAACTCACAGGGAAACCAATGCAAACTGCTAATAGGCTTCCAAAATCACAGCTGTGCGAAGAATGCGTAGGTTGTGCGTTATTATTGCGCTACGTCTGGTCAAGGTTTTGCTGTAAACACTGTTTTAAGTAGTTAATGCTCAATTCAGGAAAGGTTTATGGCAAACTTACCTACTCGGAAATGGTTCTGAACAGGCAGGATGCGTGAGTCACGTCGAGGAGTGGGCAGAGTCGCAGCACAAAGCCTTGTGCTGGTGCAGCATGTTTCCTCTAGCAGTTAGAGGCTCTTCCCACCCTGCCCCCGCCCCACAACAGAGAGCAGTGACAGCACAAGTGCACTCACTGCCCTCCCAAATGACGACCCCCAGCATAGTCAGACAAGGACCGGGCCACAGCATGACCTCACTCAGAAAGACGCCATACCCCAGGTAGTGCGCGAGCAGTGTCCGCCCCCCCACAGGACAGGACTCACAGAGTTTAGTCCACGCAGGACTTTAAAGATAGTCCATAGGAGTTGAACTGAAAAAAAGGATTGTTGCATAGACATCAAAACACAACTTCTCCCAAACTACCCTTTCTCCTTTTTTTTTTACAGTTTACAGTTGCAATCTTTTTAGCGATATTGGTGGCTTAGCCGCCAAGTGCCAAAACCGAACCAATAAGAGTATGGTGCATATCTTTGTGTATTGAAAGTGGGGATGAGCGAGAGGTGAGAATGGTTCATTCCTATGGGAAATGTCTATTCCACCCTGGGGTAAGTAGATTGATGTTGAATAAAATAAAAAATAATTACTGAAGAATGACAACACATATAAAATATTGGTTTTAATTTATTTTAAAAAGTGTTTTTTTCAAATTTAAAACAAGTTTTTTTAAACAAAACAAATATTCAGCTTCATATTTGGCTTCGGCCGAATACTTGCCAAACTATTCGGCTGCATGCTAAATCTGCAGTTTGGTGCACTCCTAGTATTAACAGATCCCGATGCATCTGGCAGATTGTGACAAGAGGCCTGAAGCTCAGCTTGTGATAAAGATTGTGTGTACATACGACATTCTCTCCACCACTTACCAGCACCATCATTCTGAGGTGGGTGGAAATATTGGAGGGGAGATGTTGTGCTTCCCAGCAGCAAAAGCTGCTAGACTCACACGTTATTGGGGAAACGTGCTCCAGTGACATTGCAAGCATTTCTTAATAGACTGCCGTTTTTCTAGTTTAAGAGCATTTTCTTAAACTTTCATTAAACTGGAAAAGTGGTGCTGCAGTCTAAGAAATGCATTGTTTATAAAGGGGAAATGTGTGCAGTGGAGTTTAACGTCCCCTCAAAGGTACTGGACTTTTACTCCTTTTTTTGTCATGCTAAACCAGTGCTGCTGTGTGGCAAATCCTCTCCATGTGGCTGCCCTGCGTGCCTGATGGTTGCGAAAGCTGTTGTCAAGCCATAAAACAGGCACATGAAAAAGCCAAAGCTTTCATGTCCCTGCATCACATTTGGTCTTCATTAGAATATGGTGTTTGTGAGTAAAGTGTTTCTCCTTCACATTCTTACATTTGCACGCACCTCAGAAACATCCAAAAGTTGATTTCATCTGCTCTGATCCTGTGAGTTTATCAGGATGTCACAGAGAATTTCTGCTGTGCATTGGTGTTTAAGCCCCTTATGGCGGAGACTGTCGGTGACATGTACCTCCTGGAGGTACTATTTTACCTGGATGACATCATTGTACTCGGCCAGTGTCAAATACATCAGCCACATCATCCTTGTAGATGGCATCATCATGGATCCTGCAAAGATGGACGCCTTCCTCGCCTGTCCCAGATCTAAGACCCTGAAGGAGTTGCTGAGTTTTCTGTGATTCTGCAAAATATTACCGATGGTTCATCCCAGAATATGCGAAAATTGCCTGACCACTTGTAGACCTCACCAAAGAATAACCACCTACCCAGAGCAGCCAGAGCATTACCACCAGCTCCCAGCACCATTTATGTCATCACCGGGAGCCCTTTCGTGAGAAGTGGACTGACTGATACCAGCAGGTCTTCGAGGAGCACACACGACCCCTCACCACGGCACCATTCCTGGACTACACGGATCCTCAGTTGTCTTACATCTTGTATGTGGACGTGAATCTGGAGGTATTGGGAGCTATCAGGAGACCAATGGTGAGATGCGACCAGTCCCTTTTGCCAGCCGCAACCTGCACGTGGCAAAAAAGAACTACCCAGTCTACAAGTTAGTATTTCCAGCATTAAAGTGGGCCATTAGAGAGAAGCTCCATGTTACCTCTATAGGGCCACTTTCTCAGTGAGTTTGAACAACAACCCTCTAATGTCCACTTTCACGGTGAGAAGGGATAACAACCCGCTAACATATGAATTGAAGTCGGTGAAGCTGGATGCTACCACACACTGATAGATAGCCACAATGTCTACATACAATTTCAATCATCAATACCAACCTGGGCGCCCTAAAATTGATGCTCAGGCCCTCTCTCAGAGGCCTCATGCTTCACCAGACGATACAGCTGGATCCACCTCATGGAAGGAGTTGTCTTCAGAAGACATGGGAGCTATCTGCCAGTCTGCAAGTCAGCAGGAGCCAGATAGAGCCAGGGGTTTGGATTGCTTAGGATCCTCAGCTGAGGCAGTACTAGTCGTTTACTGCAGAGCTGTATTGTATGCACTCCAAGACCAGCATAGACACTTGCCACTGACTGAACATTCCACTCGAGATTTTTCTAGCCTACGCTTGCAGCCGACATTGAGTACTATTGCCAGCACTGCACCAGGTGTGTCACTAGGAAGACTGCAGTTCCAGACCCATGGCCGTCCTCTGCATTGACTTCGACTTCCTTAAAACACAGGATAATAGAGATGTTCTTTGGACTACTGAAAACCAGGTTCCATTGCCTAGAGAGAAATGGGGAGCACATATGTATGCCCTCAACGACATTGGGCACATTGTCTTGGAATGTGGCATGCACCACAATCTATGCCAATGGCATAATGTGCCAATGCCCCAGATTGTAGTTATGTGAGTTCAGATATGTGCCACATTATGCTGCATGGTCTGAAGGCTTCTGGGGGCTTCCATATTGGGTAATTAGCCATGGCAGGAGCAGATAGCCGACGTATCATGGAAGAATTTGGGTGAGGCATTAGGCAATTCATGCATGCTTTTTCGATGACCTGACAGATATAGGGGTGCCGTTTATGCATGACTAGCTCAATGGAACATGGGTGTGGGATGTTATGTTATGTTGATTTATACCACGCACCGCCACCACCGCAGAGGCCTTCTCCTGGTGCTCACGTGGCTCTGCAAGAAAGAAGCCGGGGTGGGTTAGTGAGGGTAGAGTGATAGGTAGGTCCAACCAGGAGAAACTGGCATCTGTGTGTGTTGGCTTGCAGATGGGTTGAATACGCACACTGGCTTGTTGTATCCGTAAGGGTGAGACCCAATGCCTGGGTTATTTGTTGTATGATGACTGTTTGTTATATTGGGTGTTTATGGTTTTTTTGTATGTGTAGATAGGCTGGTATTTACGGTTGTGGGCACTGGCTTGTTGTATCCGTAAGGGGGAGGCCCAGTGCAGAGATTCAGTTGAATATGGGCATGGCTTCTGTTGCCCCTCTGCCACACCCCTCCATTGAAGTGGCAAGCATCAGCTGGGCTATGTTTACCTGGGAGCCATATGATTTGTCCCATGTATGTGGCCATGTATGCAGTGAAGGTACTACTGTGCAGTGGTTCCATGTAATAATGTCCCCACAAAGATATCGCCATGCAAAAATATCGCCGAAAAATGGCCGTTTTTTGTGGGGACATTATTGCATGAAACATGCAGGGGAGACCCCCGCAACCCCCAAACCCTTTTTTAAAAATATATATATTTTTTTTTGGCTGCCCCTATCCCCATATATATGGTCACCCATATAATATCGCCACGACCTTTTCCCGGGGATATTATGTACGGCGACCATATATATGGGGATAATATTACCTGATACCTGTGCAGTACCATCAAGTCATGTTTGGAGCCAGGAAACATTGTACAGCAGTGTGTAAAGGCCATATTGGCATCACAAGTCATTTGCACATTCAGGGTATTTTGTTGCTTCTGGTTCCTGACCACTTGGTCTATCGTATGGGAGGCACCAATGGCACTTGTGTGCAGTCCAGTTTACCAATTATATTTAGGAAGTGGAGATCACAGTAGCAACATTTCATGTTCATGGCACTTATAGCTCCTTGGGTTGTTGGAAGGGAAGTGGGTGCTTCTGCATGGCGTAGTAGGGCAGCCAATTCCTGAGTGCATATTCTTGAAAATGTGGGCCAGATGATGCCATGGACCATGTCAACCATGTGATGATAGCTGCTTTTTGCAAGAAAATTGAGTATGGCCACTAGCTTCTGTAGAGTTGTGACGGGTGGGTTGTATGCAAATGTGGGTGTCAAGGTCCCACTGAATGATCTGGAGTAGATGGATTATGCTTGGCTTGTGCAGCCACTAAGGGCTCAAGATGTGTGGTTCTGTTGGTGCCAATGGGGAGATTCTGATCCTCAGCATTGGAGGCTTCTGCCTCCTTCTCCTCTGTCCTTGTTGGCCCATCTGCTGCATTATTCCAGGATTCCTTTGGACATCAAATATCAGTTACAACTCCTCCAGGTATATTGTCTTATTAGATTCAGAACAATATGTTGAGTCTGTGAATGGTTGGGACCTGGAAGGGATCGTGTTTGAGCTCCACATATACCATGGGCTGCTCAGAAAGAAGAATCGGCTGCACACTGCACTGCCACCTGCTGGCCGCACCTCCTGTTTTCAATGTTCGATCATATGTCTTTCACTTGCTCCTCCTCCCCTTCCCCTGGCACTTGCATGATCTCAATGTCACTGGGCCTAGTAAGATTGCTGTCTTGTTCCCCTCCCTTGCCTCATTGCGCCTTGAAACACTTGTGTATAGTTGTGTATAAATAAAATAGCATATCATATCACAGTGATCTGCCAACTCCGATACAACTAAGGGGCGAGGTGGGCATGGATTTCGATAGTCCCTTCCACCGATTGCCACTTCGGTGGTTTGCAGACAGCTTCCCTTAGGGCTGAGCATCCCTGCAATCCTACCCAATTCCTTCAAAACAAATCCATCTCATTTCTTTAGATGGATGACAAGCCGATGCCTGGGGCAAGCGACTTCCTTAGGTAGAACAAATTGTTCCCTTCGGAGCGTCTCAAAACCAATAGCGGAAAACATGATATATTCTCTTACGCCCAGCACAGCAAGCAAGACAGGGAAATTCATAGCCAGATGGTGCCAAGATGACATGAGACACCTTGTGACGTGGTCAGCTTCTGCAGCGGATCCTTGCATACAATGGACCTGCTCACCATGCTAGATCAGTTGGATCAAAGAGAAAAGTGTGCATATAGTCCCTTGCTGGCAAAATCTCAAACATTCATCATCCTAATCCCATGAACTCCTCTATCTGTGACAGGGCCTGACAGTTGGAATCCCCAGAGAGCGTTTCCCTAAGCGTAGGTATCTGATGCTCAATTTGGGGAGTCAGAGGTAAATGGGCCCATGTTAGATGGGAAACGATAAGGAGGTCATGCCGGCTGGCCAAATTAGTGATCCCGGACCTACTGCGTGACGTTAGAAGCACAATACGCCACAATGTGGCCCGAGAGTTTGGGACACTGGAAGAGGAGTACCACACAGGCTTACCTGGTAAAAGGTGTACATTGGGCATGGAAACAAAGAATGAAAGTACTTATGGTTGGGGTGACTTTCAGTGATGAATTTGGAGCGTGGATATTCCAAGGCACGGATTCCCTTGAGATGGAGGGGTTCATAATAATAACGATAATATTGTGAGAGGTGGAGGTGAACAGGCGTTTAAACTTCCGATGGATGCAGAAGGTAGAACCAGAGACACCTTGGAAAAGGCTAGTAAATTCCTCAATGCACTGTTGCAATACAAAAGGATGCACACTTCCATGAGCAAAAGGTGGGGTTACTTCCCTAAACTACCTCACTCAAAAAATAGCAGGGAGTCCAACTCCAGTAGATGTCACAGTGGAGCGGCTGTGTCCTCGGCTCACTCGCCATCCCGCTATTACCCACTTTTGCCGAATGTCAATTTTCACAACATTTTTTATGCCACATATTTGTGTGTTTTCACACAAAAATATGGATGGTAAGTTTGGGTAAGGTATATAGGGATTTTTGCGGCAAGAAAAGTGATACAAATGAGCCAAAAACAAATCTGCGAAATTGCCATTCGGCAAAGAAAAGTATGAAGAATGTTCCTAGATCCGTCATCCGCAGCGTTCCCTGGCAACAGTTCAGAAGGGGGATGAATGCAAAGGTATCTTGACCGACCGGTGCAGAACCCAAAATGGGTGTCTGGGTGGCTTTTTAGGTGCATATGAGGGTTGTGGCCCTTCTGTTTGCACGGGCAATGCTTCTGGTGCACTATGTGCTGGTTTCATGGGTGAAGGGCGGCAGGGCTTGGCTGATGTCTTGGCCTTCCTGGCTGTGGCTTCAGCGGTAGAAGAGTCAATTGACTTCCTGGATGCCTTCCTTTCTGTTGGGGCTGTTGGATTGGTGATGGTGGTTGTGGGACTTGGGACTGTGGCGTTTGTGGTGGTGGCTGGTGTTTGGCTGTCAGATGGTCCCGCTTAGTCACTGAAGGCCTCCTCTGTGGAAATACATGCATGACATGTGCTTAGTTACTCTTCCAATCAGGACATCAGTGGTCCATACGTGGATTTACTTTGCAGGCCTAGGTGTTGCCATCTGCTGTGCATGCATGCCTATCCAGGAGGCCTGCATGTGGGGTAATAATATGTTGTCTCGTGAACATGGGGTACGTAGAGGAATGAGAGTTTTGTTAGAATAGTTTGGTTCTCACATGATAGTTGCAGGTTTAGAGTGACAGACATTTTTGAGCAGGCTAGCACAGTATGGGGGCCTTTGGGAGGACTAATTGGCCCCCTCCTTTCAGTGAATGGGGACCACACCAACATGCTGTTGGGTTTACTTTACTGCACTTTGAAAATGTAATTGCCAGAATGCAGATTGAGTACTCACCAGCTGTTACATGTGTGCCTGCCCTGGCCTCGGCATCTCCAGACCCTGTGATGCCCCTGATGTCCACCACTGTGGCTGCCTTCCCCTCCCAGGGCTGGGTCTGCCAAGGTTCACCCTTGCAGTTGCTAGGAACTCATGCCGGTGGTCTGAGATGATAGAGCAGACCCTCTGCGCAGTTACCCCACCACTTCTTGACGTCCTGGTCATATAGGGATGTGCAGAAACAGCCTGGGCTGCTGCACATTTGACTAGGGCAATTTTCAACATCGTGTGGCCCAACAGCCTGTGTGTCTCCTTGGCTACTTCTTCAGGGATGATCTTGAGTTCCAGCAGCAAACATTTTGGCTTCCTCTGCTTCGTGTCACCTCTCTTAACTCCAACATAGTACAGAGATTCTTGTTGGAGGGTCATTTTTGGATTACTGGGACTCGATTTGGAGTGGCTTGAGTAGGAGTAACGGCCGCACAGATTAATGTTCTTTTTTCTGGAAATGTTCCAGTTCCGGTAGTGGTACCGCAGTTCCGGTTATATTGGGAGCAGTCCGAGATTGTTACTGGGTCCGGTAAATACTGTTAGCGCGTTCTTTTCAGTTAAGGTGTACTCGTACAGCGTGCTTTCATTTACCACACCGAGTAACGGCGTTTCCCAGATATCCCCTAAATACGTTCTCTTCACTTTTCTGCAATAGACATTCCTATTGAAAAACAGTAATGCCACTTGCTGGCGCCAACCTGTATCACACAGGTTCCCGTGCTCTTCCTAAACCTAAATGAATAGCTCAAGCAAACATAATTTGTACATGTTGACTTGATTTGCACAATATTAATGCAGCCTTCGATATTTTCACTTAATGCGCATTTAAAAGTGGCGCTAATCACAGGTGAATGTACTTACTTCTGCAAGGACATAGACACACACATAGCACTCATCGTCTACCTAATAATGACACATACGGCATGATTTCAAGTCAACAGGATTCCAGGAGGAGGTAAAGTCTGTCAAAGGTAAAAGGTCCAAACATAATTTTAAAAACGTGTTTTTATTTTTTTTAAAACGTTAATCAGTGTCAGTTTTCGGATTCCTGTCTGGGGTTTCACAACTCTGCCGGTCCCCGAGGATAGAGGGTCACACAATCAGGGTTATTGCTAGACAGGGCTGACGAAGAATCAAAACGGGGCAGGGTGGCAATATCACCCCCCCCCCAAAACCCTCCCCTACTCCTCTGCAGAATTCTGTGTGGGAAGTTCAGATTAACCCACAATGTATCATTCCCAAGGGGGGCATCAGTGAACGATGCAATTGATGCGAAGCGTGTTCTCTGAGATGTGCCTCTTTTGATGGGGTGCTGGCAGTATTGCAGCTATTGGGTAGAGGAACTTTCTTGGCACAATACGACATTAAATGTTCTTTACTCCTGGTGCACCCTGAGGATTACCATGGGTTGTGTTTTCAAGTTGGAGGGGAATTTCACTTTGACAAGTGCATGCCAGGGGATGTTCCATAGCTTGTTCCTATTTTGAGCCTTTCGGGACATTTCTGAAGTGGGCAACAAAGAGGGAGTGTAAGGTATTGCAGGTGCTCCATTACCTGAATGAGTTCTTGTTTATGGGCCGGCAGGGCTCAGACCAGTGTAGAAAGGAACAACTGGCATTTCAAAAGGTGGCATAGAAGTTAAGGGTACCACTCGCTGGGTAAAAAACTGAGGGGCCTGTGAGGTTTTACTCGGGTCCGTCCTCGAACCGAGTACGCAGCACGTAATACGAGTCTGGGGAACCACACCTTTTGCCGTAGAAGTCTCTTGGTGGCGACCACTCCCCGGTGGCTTTCGTGAGCTACTTGGATCGTTCTGGTGCGTAATGACTTTGGAATGAGTACCTTGCACCCTTTTAGAATTACATGATCGTCGACTATGGAGAGTTCGTCTCGGACCTGGTCTATGAGTTTGATGTCTTCTTAAATCTCCTCCGGTTCCTGTCTCGCTTGTTGACGCATTGGCGCTCTTCTGTCTTCCTGCATGCAGTGACGTACGATTCGCAATGCCGGGTCCCGCTCTGACTGTGCGATTATGTCTGCCCACCCCACGGGCAGGGGCTGCAAGTGGTGTACAACATAGTTGAGGTATTCATCGGCGATGGATGGTTGAGGGTTGGCAGGGCCAGTCGGGTGGCGAGACAGATAGTCAGCCGGGTTGTCTTCTTTTGCTGGGCGGTGCTTAATGGTGAATTTGTAGTCCTGCAGACGTAGACCCCATCGGGCTATCCTTGGCGGCATCCTTGATTTGGGGTCTCCGTAGATTGTAAGCAAAGCCTGGTGATCCGTTATGATCGTGAACTCCTTGCCGTATAGAAACAGGTGGAAGTACTCGCATGCCCACACCACCGCAAGGCTCTCCTTTTCGGCCTGGGAGTACTCTTGTTCTGTGGGTGTTAGGCTCCTGCTAGCATATGCCACGATGTAGACTTTAGTGGGTTCATGCGGATCAACTTGCGTGAGTATGGCGCCTAGGCCGACGGGGCTGGCATCGACGATTACTTCGGTGTCTCTTTTGGCATCGAAGTAGGCCATGTCCTCCGCCTTTGCGATGGCGTCTGGTATCGCCTCAAATGCCTTTTGACAGTCTGTGGACCATGTGTAGGGTTGGTCTTTTCTCGTCAGTGGGCGTAGAGGGTTGCTGATTGTCGCGTAGTCTTTTAGGTACCTGGAACAGTAGCTGGCCAGCCCTAGGAAAGATCGAAGCTCTGTCGTAGTTGTCAGGGGCGTGGCAGAGTTGAGCGCTGCTACTTTATCCGGGTCTGGCCGCATCCCATTGCTGGAGAAGATGTGGCCGAAGAACCGCAAGGAACCTTTCCCAAATTCACATTTGGACTTATTCAGGGTTAGTCCGGCCGCTTGCAGTGCTTCGCACACTCGGTGAAGAGCTGTGTCATGTTCTTCCTTAGTTTTACCAAATACTAGGACATCGTCGGAGTAATTCAGGCAGTTCGGCACATGTCTGATGACACGGTGTATCTCCTCTTGAAAAATTTCGGCTGCGGAGGATATCCCGAAGCTGAGCCTTTTATATTGGAATAGGCCCAAGTGCGTGACGAATGTCGTGCTGTATCTAGATTCGGGTGCGATCTCAATTTGGTGGTACCCTTTTGTGGGGTCCAATTTGGAGAAGACTTGCGCCCCGTGGAGAAGGTGGATCATGTCAGTGATCCTGGGCGCCAGATGTCTCTCCCTCTCGATTGCCGCGTTGGCTCTCCTCATGTCTACGCACAGGCGTATTGACCCGTCAGGTGACTTTTTGGGGACGGGGACAATAGGGGATACCCATGGGGTGGGCCCTGCCACTGGTTCTATGACGTTGAGTTTGATGAGTTTGTCTAGTTCTTCTTCGACTTGGTGTTGTATGTTGATCGGTATCCCTCGATAGTGCTGAGCGACAGGCGGTATGTCCGGGTTTATGTGCAGCTGTACCTTTCTGTGTTTGAGTTTTCCCAGCCCTTTGAATAGACTCGGAAAAGTTTGTTCTATTGAGTCTGGTCTGGCGAAGTATTTGTGGGCCATGAGCTGGTACAGTATGTGCACCAAACCCATCTCGACGGCGGTCTTAAAGCTCAGAATACACCCGCTGTTGGCTTCTGTCTTCAGAATATGCAGGGGAATTTTCGCTGCGTGTCCTTTGTGCACGCACCACGCAGTGATGGTCCCTTTGCAGGGTAATGGGGTTGTGGCTCTGTACGGATATATGTCCACCGTTGCCTTCCTGATTTTCAGGGGTTTGGAGAGTGAGTTGTACGCTTGCTCGCTTATTATGTTAACTGTGGCCCCTGTATCGATGAGGAATTCGAGGGGTGTATTGTTGATGTGCAGTGTGAGGATTGGACTGTGTTGGGTGGCCGTGGCGTTATTGAGGGCCCAACGTACCCTTTTTTCCGTTGGTCATCCTCTGATGACTGATATTCACTGCCTGATGGGGAACACATTTCAATGTATCGGACAAATCGTCTCCTTTGCGATCGCCTAGAGCCGTCATTGGGCTTCTGGTCATCCCTGTCATATGAGCTCCTTCATGTTCTGTCTTCTCTCCAGGGTCTCATCTGCTCTTCGTCTCCTCTCCCAGCGGGTGGGCTGTGTCGCAAGCTCGTCCTCCACTCCTGTTGTCTCGGTCTGCTGGGCCCGGGTCCGGGTGCATTTTTGCAGACCGCTCTGTAATGGTCCATGCCGCCGCAGGCGGCGCATTTTTGTCCGACTGCTGGGCAGTCGCCCACGTGTGGATATTTGTACCCGCATCGGTAGCACGTGGCGTCTGAGTGTTTCCCGCTTTGTGAGGGAGCAGTATATAGCTTGTTGACAGTGTCCAGGTTGGGTGTCGGGGGCTGGATGGTGACCTTGCCCAGGCTGTCTAGATGCGACTCGACTGCTGCTTCCATTCTGGCGAGGGCGAGGATTTCCTCGAGGGACCTTTGCTTCTGGAGTAGTTGCTTTCTAAATGGTTGTGAGATGCAGCCAGCTATGACTTGGGATCTTAGTGCCTCTTCATTGGAGTATTTGTGGAACTCGCAGTATTTTAACTTGATGCGTAAGCGCATCACGAAATTATCTAGCGACTCCCCATTTTCTTGTCTCGTGGTGTGGAACACATGGCGCTCATAGTCGATGTTTGTATGAGGCGTGAAATATTCTGATAGCTTCCCATGAAGTTCACCATATGTGACAGTGTCTACGTTCATCAATTCGCCTGCTATGTCTCTGACAGCAGAACCTACTGTCATGAATAGGGTGTTTTTTAGCATTGCGTCATCAGTCAATCCGATTGCGCCAGTGTAGAATTTAAAATCCCTGAGCCATATGACCCATCTGGGTCCTAGATTGGAGGTGTCTCTGACATCGAATGGGCATGGTATGGGCAAATTTTGGGAGGCGGTACCTGATCCTTGCGCCTGTTGAGGATCATCTGCCACGGCTCCGACTCCGCCGGATGAGGATGCTGCCGGGCTCGTTGGGGTCGACATGTCCACCGGGTCTGGTGTGCTCCGGTTGAGGCCTGGCGTGTCTCCGGAGTCTTACACTGTTGCTGGGTTGCCAACCCGGAACACGTGCTTGTACATGCCGCGCGGGCCCTGTGACGTCTTGCTGGGCTGTAATACGCCCCATCACTGAACAGAGATTGCCCCCGGGTTCTCGACTCTCACGGGGCCTCCCGGGCAGGATCGCTCCGTGTTGTGGACGTGTCTCTCTGGCCCGGTGCTGAGTATGTCCCTCTGCGTGCTGCGAGCCTACGCACTTGAGAGGAGCGCCGACGCACCAAGCTGCTCGGCCGCGGTCCTATGCGTGCCTCCCCAGCTTCGGGAACGGAGGTGCACCGACGCGCTTCGACTGTTCGACTGCGGGTCTCCTACTGGCACGGGCGGGTGTCATGTACCCTTTCGTCGCCAATTGTGAGGTTTTACTCGGGTCCTCAAACGGAGTACGCAGCACGTAATACGCGGGAGCCAGGATTGCACACAACTTGTCTTTATTAAGACAAGGCAGGAACTGCCAACTCCTCGCAGCACCCTCCCTAACCCAACGTCACTTCCTCTTACTGGAGAGAATGAGACCGCAACGGCGGTCTGCCCACACAACGATGTGGGCGGGCTGCATGCCCTGTGGAACTACCTGACAGGGCCCACTACATCGCTTTGCTTCCTGCGTATCGAGATTGATTCCAAGAGCGCGGTGTGCGCCTCCCAGAGGATAAGGTCCGGGATTTTAGGGAGGCGGTGGCCACCTGTCTACAGGCCAAGAAGGTAACTTTGGGGCAGCTGCAGAGTTTGGTGGGGCAGCTTAACTTCACCCTGTGGATAATTTCAAGGGGTAGGCCATTCTCGAGAGCAATTGAGTTGCCATCTCTGGGCTGACCAAGGCATACAATCTCACAAGTTTATCCAGGCAACTAAAGCAGGATCTTGTGAATTGGGACACCTTTCTGCCTGATTTTAACAGGGTACGGGTTTGGGCCACTGCAGCCAAAGACAATGGAGTACTGGGGCTTTACACCAATGCTATACGGAGCATAGGTTTTGGGGCCATGCTGGAGGACAAGTGGTGTGGGCAGCGGTGGCCCAGTAGTTGGGTGGACAGTGTCCTGACCAGAAACATAGCCTTCTTGGAGCTCTTTCCGGAAATAGTGGTGTTAGTTATTTGGAGAGAAGAGTTAAGGGGCAGAGCTGTACTGTTTTGGTCAGATAACATGTCTGTGGTGTGTTCTATTAACAGCCAGAAGGAGGCATGCCCTATGGTATTCAGATTGTTGGATAAATTGGTATTGTCATGTCTGATGCAAAATTTGCATTTTCAGGCTAAACACGTGTCGTTCATTTACAACAATGAGGCTGATGCTTTGTCCAGTTTCAATTTACAGGAGTTCCAGCATTGCCTACCAACAGCAGACCCGATAATGACGCAGTTTCCAGAGGTACTTTTGGGGCTTGATGCCCAGAATTTGCCTCATCGATTGACGGTTCCATATCACAGAAGACAAGAATTGTTTATGAAAAATGTTTCAGTGAATTCAGTGGGTTCTGTGGAGCTCATGGATTGGTGGACCTATTCCACAGGGATACTGTAAGAAAGTTCGGCCAGAACAAATATGGCTGCCATTTGGTTCTTTGCCGGTTTAAACGGAAGGGCACCGCCTCCACCAACTTTGAGGTAAAGAAGGCACTAATAGGATGGATGAAGTCTCTTGAGGGGGGCAGCAGGCGACCGCTGGTCTGGATAAACTTTGTGCTATTGCTTGGGTGTTATTTGTAGGAATGCATGGGAGGTATCGTTGTTCAGGAAAGCTTTTGCCACAGCATTCTTTGAAGCATTCACGATAGAGGAACTGGTGGGAACATCCACAACTGATTTTTTCAGGAGGACTAGCACGAGGGGACCTCTTATTTGAGGGGAGCAATGCGGCGCACCGTTGGCTTAGAAAGTCAAAAACTGATCAGGAAGGAAGGGGAACCAAGGTCACATTGACTGTCCATGGCAGGGTGGAGATCTACCCAGTGGGGTTGTTAGGCTCGTTTTTCACCTAAAGGGGCGAGCATGGGGGGACCTCTTTTTCAGCATAAGTATGGCTTGTGCCTTTCTAGGTTCCAATACAGGAAGATCTTTGAGAGGTTGCTGGGGGGTGGATGGGGCTCAGCGGACTAGGGTTCGCCACTCATTCCTTCCAAAATGGGGTAGCCACCACTGCCGCCAGGTATGGGTGTAAAGAGAAGGAGATGAAGGAAAGTCCTGGGCATACAAAGGTACATCTAGCCACACTTAACATGTTGAGGAGCCTGAATGTTGTAAAGGGGAGGACGAAGGTTCGCAGTACAGTTGTTGGTGTGGAGTAGATAAGGATCTCACTTGAATGCTTTGTTCATGTCATGGCTAACATACTTTCTTTTTTGTATCTGTGTAGGACAGATGGCATGGCAAGTGGTGTGGATCATGGGTCACTCATTCATACGTGGAATGAAGTGAAGAGTGCTAGAACACCCTGGACTGTGGTGGATGCGGCTACCTTTGACATACACTAGATTCTGGGGGCGTACAGCTGCACCAGTTGCCCCTGGTGTTGGAGGCACAAAGAAAGAAGAGTGGACTGCTGCGACGAATCAACTTCCAGGGCACCAGTGGTCCAGGGATGTATATCAGTTTCTAAACCATCAATCATCCCCACACCTCTAGTGCACTAGAAGGGATCTGAACAGATTGCAAACACAAGCCAATTCCAAACCTGCTTGTCCAATTTTGGTAACGTGGACAGAAAGGCAGGCTTATCTCTGCACGGTCGTGGATTGTTGGTTAGTTGCAACACAGTGAAAATACAATTATTATCCAATGATAAAAGGGACTGTCCAGTGAAGGTTGTATACAAATATCTACTTTATTATTATTACAACAGAAAGTTCTAGCACACTACAAAATACAACCCACCCTGTAAAGGAACACAGAAGACAGACAGTTTCTCGAAGGAAAGCGATGAACTCTGGATACTGAAGGAGGGTAGATGGTAAAGCAATCAGTCTTAACTTTTCAAGGTTATTTGGTTTCAGCACCAAGGGAGCAAGGGGTCATAAATGTCACTAAAGGCCTTCGGAGAAGGACCAGGGGGACAGAACCACAATGTACCTGGTGCTTGAGATGATCTTGATGCTCGACAGCATCGAGTTGGTTCCAGGATGCTTTGCAGCTCCTGTGACAGAGTTCAAGATGGGAGACAGCTGCTGGTATCAGGCGGCATGCAGTTCGGCAAGCGAGGCTGGGTGGATGACTGCAGGCTGGCCTAAACGGTGGCACGGGTTCAAGAATCATTGTCTCTGTGCTGGTTGGAGGATCTGGAACGCGGGCCGAGGCGCCTCAGATGGCTTTAGTGACTGCAGCATGACAACAGTCAGTGGTGCAGCCGGTCGCATTTTCAAGGGCTCGACTGTCTCAAAAATGTCCTTAAAAGATGGACGCTGGTTGATGCTTGTTGTGGCATTCCTCCTAGTTTCTTCACAGGGCTTGTTTCATCATTTAAGGTGTACGGGCCAAAGCTGAGGAGAGAGTTTGCAGGCAATGGCCTTGTGGTTTTTTCAGAGACTCTCTGGCACTTCCCACCTAGGAAGCATGCTGGCAGAACCTAGCAGGGCATGCTGTGTACTGGCTGGGTATCGGTCCTGGAACTGCTGGATAGGTCCTCTGAGTCCAGTATCTCCCTCTGTTCCCAGGGAGATGTTTAGGGGAGGGATCTTGCTTCCCTCTTGGAAATCCTGGCCTTCCTTCACTAGCAGAAGCTGTAAGGCAGACTGTACCTTCAGCCAGGGTCCAAATGAGTCCTTCTTCATACTCCTTTTGAAGTAAGTGAGGGGCTCTGCCCTCTTTAAAGCGAAATGGGCCACAGTGATTGGTGCATGCTAAGCCTACCTTAATGAACCAATTCTGGGTCACCACTAACAATCTTCTGTGATGTATGAGGTCATACCCAGAGTGCTTTGCAACAAGAAAGGTAGGGGGTGACAACATGTACAACTAAGTCCCACCCATCTTCCTGTCTGTTGTGGATCAAAGTGTATCTCTGGTTAATTGAGATTGCACTGACTTCTGATCAAAGCACAGGTCTCCCTTGAAGTTTGGTGCGAGAACAGACGTCCTGTCGCCATCAAATCACATACTTCTTGCCTCTGAAGGGGGGTCTCCCTTCAGTGGTTGCCTACTGTAAACAGTTGTCCCAGACATGCTATTAGCTGCCCTTCATACAGAGGGGTGGGAGCTAGCTTCAAGTTGACATATTGCATATCAAAGAGGTGTTGGGGTTTCCTGTCCCCTTTTGTCAGTTCTGCGATCAGGCCTATCGCAGGCATGTTTCAATGAATGCTCATCAGTATTCGCTGCCACCAGCAGAACTTAGACAATAGAGAGGGTGGATCCATGGAGCCTTTGATATTTTAATTAGGCTGGCCATAGCCAGTGGAAGGTTTTGCCTTCCCCCTTTGCTGAGATGCTTTGATGTACCTGTGGCTGTCACATTCCAGCTGAATGTGATGGGAGGAGTGTGCATGTAGGCTGTGTCCCCCCAGAGTAAACATGTGTTTGTTGTGCAGTGACCAGAGGAAAATGTTTGCGGATTTGCCCCACACATTTTCTGAGGTTGATCTCCCATCATTCATTTTCATTATAAAACTTTTTTTTAAACCCAGGCGTGCGCACAATCCCTGTGCGGATGGTTGTATTCCTCACAACTGCCCAACCCGGACCTGTTGATCTTGCATATTGCAGGCAAAGATTGTGTGCAGTGGGGGAGAAGTGCGTTGAACGAGTACCTGTTGTCACAGCTTGGTTGTTTGGACGTTTCTGCCCGGGGGCATTGCTCGTAAATTATCCAGAGGTTGAAATGAGGGGCAGTCGATGCCCTTGTGACCATTAAATATTTGAACATGTAAGAGGAATAAGGAGATGGACCAGCTTGCTTTGACTGCAGATCATAGAGAATGGCCTTTTGAGGGTCTGAGTTCTTGTCATCAGGACGGTTTTCACTTATCCCAATGGAGCACCAAAGCTTTGCTACAGAACTTTTTGGCTTTGATGAGAACATTTGTACGGGTTGGCGGAGTACAAACCCGTGGATCCGCGCCCGTGTGGCAGGTGGGGGAGGATCATGTGAACATTGAAATCCCCTTCTGGGGGACTCTGGAGCTGGAAAAGTGGGAAGGGGAGGGCGCAGTAAGCCCCCCTGCAGAATTGGTGAACAGCTACTCGGGGTCCCGGTGGGGGAGGGTTGTGGGGTGGGGTCAGTGGTCAGTTTGGGTAATGAATGTTCTGCATCCTGGTATCGATCACCCCACCCAGAGAAGGGCATGGGGGCAAGGGATAGTGCCTCACCACCATGCACTGCCCAGGGGGCGGAGGTCATGATCACCCTGGACCACCTGTCAGTATTGAGATGGTTATTGCTGGGTGTTTTTTAAGTCACATTTTTTTAGTTATAATGTGTTATGTTGATAATAAAAATGTGGGCAGTGTGGCATTCAAAGAGAAGGTGTCAAGTGTATTCACTCCTACCCTATCACTGCCGCCTGCAGACCCCACAAAAGGCAAAGGACCCGCCCTTGCTGGGTTGCTGGGTTGGGCAGGCCGGGGGGCGGCCTGGGGGCATGGGAGGAGTGGTGATCGGCGTCCAGAGGACGGCAGAGCTAACTGGTTCCCCGGTGGGGGGGTCAGCTTTGCGGGCTCGGGCCCGGTGGGGGAGCGCAATGGCATGAAATGCCTAATAAAAAGGGTAGGCAAAAGGGCAGAGGGCACAGTTCTCTGCCTTACCCTGGGGATTTTGAGTCACTGTGTTCTTGCCGTCCGGGCCCACGCCAACCTGACTTCTGGCACTGTTGTGCTTTTCCATCCCACCCACCCTGAATTTCGGAGTTCGAGGGGAGGGGTTGGAGAAGTGGTTTTGCAGATGGGGGAGGACCATGTGGACATTGAAATCCCCTTCCGGGGGACTCCGGAGCTGAAATAGTGGGAAGGGGAGGGCGCAGTATGTCCCCTTGCAGAACTGTTGAACAGCTACTGGGGGGTCCCGGTGGGGAAGGGATTTGGGGGGATCAGGGGGCAGTTTTCGTAACAATGGGTCTGCCTTCTGGTATCACCCCGCACACAAAGTAAGGCATAGTGGGTAGGGTATAGGGCCTCACCCCCATGCACCGTCCTGGCAACGGGTGTCGTGGTCCACCTGCACCACCTGTCAGTATTGAAATGGTTATGATAGGTTATTTATAACGCGCTTAATACCCAAAGGTTTCTAAGCGCGGACCCAGGGATCGAACCTGTGGTGGTCCGTGTCGTCTTGCTTCCAACGCGAGAATGTTGCCCTTGAGCTATCCTCCCGAGACAATTTATTGCAGGATGTTTTTTAAGTCACATTTTTTGAGTTATGATGTGTTATGTTGATAATAAAAATGTGGCCAGCATGGCGTCCAAAGAGAAGGTGTCAAGTGTATTCGCTCCTGCCCTGGCGCTGTCACCCTGCAGCGCTCATCCATACTCAAATGGGGTACCCTCTCTGTAGATCCTTCAGGATGTCCCATGCCAAGTTTTATTTATTTATTTATTTATTTATTTCACATTTATAAAGCGCTCACACAGCCCGCAGGCATCGAGGCGCTGTTACAGGAATTGTCTTTTTTGTTTTTCTTAGTTGCGTAATTGTGTGGGGTTTTTTTCTTAGTTACGTATTTATAACGCGCTTAAACACCCAAAGGTTTCTAAGCGCGGACCCGGGGATCGAACCTGTTGTTGCTCCGTGTCGTCTTGCTTCCAAGACGCGCACGCTGCCGCTGAGCTATCCTCCCGGGACAGTTGGAGGTGTGCCACAAGTTCTGGCATCCCACCTCATACTGCATTACCCATTTGCTACCTGTAGACCTCCGTTTATAAAGGGAAAATGAATCTTCAATACTGTATATGAGAGAAAAGAAGATGTGAGCCAAAAAACAGGATTGATAGAACATCTCAAGCGTGAAATGGGACAATGGAAGAGCTCTATTTCTGCATATGTTGGGGAACTAAGTGGAAATTAGGGAGTGGTGTCAGATGGTAATGGTGGCAGCAGTTTCTCAGCAGTGCTAGTTGTATTGTTTTCAGAAGGTGCTTGCTCAAAAGGGACTTTCCATTCAGGCTACGAGTGTGCAGGTCACTAATGCAAGGTATGCAATTACCCTCGATTGCTGGGTGTGAAATCTCATGATGACCAAACCCTAAAGTGTCCAGCTAAAATGTGCTCCTGCCAGTAGCCAGTAGTTTATCTCCTAGTACACTCGGATCTGCCATTTTCAATTTCCCAATAAGTATGAGGAATTGAATGTGATGGTATGTTGTGGGAAGCATGGCTTTTAAAGGGGGCCTAGTCTCAGAATGTGTTCTCCTGATAAACAAGCCCCGATCTTTTTTTCTGTATGTCATTAATGCGTATTATTATTGCTTGGTGGTTTTATTGACCTCAGAAGGATTAAACACTATGCCAGCGCTACCAATATTCAAACTTCTGAGCTAGACCTTTCACACATCCCTGTAACAGATCCTCTACCCACTGAGGTATGCTGCCATCGTTGTCTTGCATGTTACGGTATATGATGTAGGATGGAAGAATACTTTTTTACACTCTTGCCTGGAAGGGATCTTCCGTTCATACATGTCTGCATTATTAGGACATTTTTGTTTAATTACCTGTCATGGGTGCCAGCCACAGGACACACTCATGGACACATCACACATACTCACACCTTTATTCTGTATGAGATCAGCCTGCATTGGAGTAAGGCCTCAAACATGGATATGTTACTCAAAAGGAGGAAACTCAAGGCAAAACGGTGGGTGGAAGTAGGAATAATTTCCTCTTCCAATGAAAGGGCATAGTCTACGGGACTGCAGGTCCCAAGTCCAACTCTAGTTTAGTTTCAAACAAGAACTCCTAAGGCCCTGCCCAGGCAATGCTCACCAACTCACTCCCAGTATCAGTGCTATTTGAGTTTCCTAGCACACTTATTTCATAATAATGCTGCCCTCAATTTAGCTGAATCTTTCTCCTGGATGTAGTCCCTGCCTTGGTCTTGCCCATTGGCGACTTCTTGGTCGGTGTCTTGATTCTGGATAAATGGACAAGGTGACAGCCTCACAAAGGCTACCTTGGCAAGCCCTGTGTGGGACACCTGAACCCGTAGACCTAGGGCCCTTTAAGATCAGGTAGCAATACTTAGAGATGGATGGGGATGCAGGAATTACCAAACATCAATAATTAAACCGACTCAGGAGGTTGGCAAAACACGGTACTGCTTTATTTGCAATTATCTAAAACAGGGAGTTACAACAGACATCAACAGATCTTTGCTCGATTTCTTTCAAAGCATTCTATAAAAAACACAACTTTTATAGTCAAAACTCGTCATCAGTGATGTCATTCTACGTGGTAAATTACTAAAACCTACTTGGGGATGTGATAGGCTTACAAAGAACATCTAAGTATACGTTCCATACTACCTCGGGAAGTGATTGGGTCTCTAACATCAGGTGGACACCTAAGCCCTCCTCTAGTGCAAGTCATCTTCATCGTCACAAAATATGCGACGATCCATTGGTTACACAAACTGTTACGTGGCCCTCTACAATCGGTTTGGCACCCTTGTACCCTTCTGGAATATTCCAGACGCTAGAAGCAAGCAGGATACCACTCCGGTTGCAAGGAGGGTCGGCGTGATCATGCCTCCCCTCCCAATTAGCCCAACATCTATCATCACGCTTGCAGTCTGCCAGTCAATTAAGGCTTTGAACATGGCCTTGCAGAAGCTCTCTGTGCCTGAGAATAAAAGGGAGTATAGGCATAGTTTGTCTTCTGGTTTCGGTGTAGCTCGACCCAATGTCTATTTTGATCTGACCATTTGACTGGAGACTGCGTTTTCGAGCTCTTTGCTGCATTTAATACTATTAAATGATGAACTCTTGATGCCTTCAGTGTTTTTCCATTCCACCTCAAACAGAAGTTTGTTTCTTTCTCACTTTCATGTAACTACTGGATGGACAACAAGGCTCATGGTGGCCTCGACTTCTTGGTGCTGGGCCAGGCAAGCTTTCTTGAATTTCTCCTTCGCCATCAGCTACTTTCCAACTGCACCACACGGAAACCCTTTCCAATCACAGGGTTTCAAGACTTGCTAAAATGCATTGTGGAACATCCAGATTCTATACATGTTTATGTTTATGTTTATGTTTAATCATTTATATTGCGCACCGAGGTACCCGAAGGCTTAAGGGCGCCAACAAAACAACGACCAAAAATACAAACAAATCTTACAAAAAAGAACAAAAAACAAGCAGCAGGGTACATAGAACATCCAAGGTACAAATACAAACCAACACCATAGAGGAGGAGAGAATGATGGAAAACTAAGAAAACAGTAATGCATACAAATTGACAAATAAAAGAGACTCCCTAAACAACGAGGAGCGTCAGAGAATCAAATTACAACTAGAGGACCCTCTAGGAAGGTATTTACACAGTCTTAAGAATGCAGGTAGAGGGCTGGAACCCACAGCCCACTAGGACGTAGACATTATTAGATTGCAAACATCAATCTTTAAGGTCCAACCTGCGGAGGATCTTCAAGTCCGATAATCTGGCCATGCCCGGCCCAGTTCTTTGTTTTAGCCAGGCTAAGACCTTATACCGCAAGGCTTCTCTAGGCTCCTGACCATCAACCTTACAAATATTGGTGATGACAAAAGTTCTCTGGTCCATAACAAATTCATGTATATTCATGTCATCTACTTTAGGCATTTGACACTTTCTTAGATGCAGGTTCTGCGAGGATCCCAACTTGGGGGTGGCATTCATTGATGTAGGTTGTTTAATCACTTCTTGACCCAATTTCTGAGCAAGTGCCGGGATAGGAGCAAATAATTCCGGTGCAGGACCAATAATGTCAATATTGGAGGTTTCAGTACTTGTATTAATGGCCGTGATGGACCTGATGGGCCTCAAAGTTCCCTACTACAGGGATCAGTTTGTGAGGTCTGATCTAACAGCTCACTTTTGTAAGCTGGCTTGACAGGCCTTGTCCAGTTTAAGCAACTGAGTCCCATGAATTGGACTAAAGTTCTCATTTGTGTGTGAAGCAATGTTCACTCTCGGTGAACATAAATCCACAACCCAGTTCTTCAGTGAGTCCGCCAGTAGGCCAAGGTCGAAGGGACTAGTGCATAGGAGTAGCTCTTTGTCAATACTGGCCATGAGATCTGGCCAATGAGCAAGAGCGGATTGTTCTGATTGGGAAGGAATAGGCCTAACTCCCTCTTGCGGGGCAACGTTAGATGGCATAAGCTGATCCATAGTACTGCCTGTGTGTTTCTCAAACCCTTCAAAGAAAAAGGAAACAGCAGGAGTAAGGGCACGCTCCATGGTATCACTTTTATCAGCTCTTAGAATGCTCACCGAAAATACGGGAACTGCGGAAATAGACTTCGGTAGAAAGTTGTCAGATTCTTGGGCTGTGCATTCTTGGGCTGAGCAGTTAAAGGAGGAAGCATCGTCCCCAGCTTTGGGCATTTCAGACTCAGAGAGGCCACTCTGCAGTCTCTGTCTCCTACGATTACTGAGAGACAAGACCTCACGGACCCGGTCTCTGGTAGGCGAGGGAGAAGGGGTGACTAAGCCTACTGATCCCACTACCACCAATCTTGTAATGGACTTATCGCGCGACCCCGGGGTATGATATTTATACTCCTGGTTCCTTGGGTGTAAACTATAGGCACCGCCTTTTTTACTGGCGGCCATCATATTGACCACTGGGATCAGGAACCTTGAAACAGTCACTGAGCACGATGTGAGCCGCGACTGGGCATAAGAGCAGCAACTCTCTCCAAAGGGGGGCTGCGACTAGGCAGATAAAACAGCCCCACTCTCCAGGGAGGGCTGTCCCGGCAACATCCACAGAAGAAAACAAGCGCTTACCGCTTTGGTGGACACCACTCGGCTGACATGGACTTCCCGGGCGTCAGCCTGAGGGCCATGCCTCTCAAGTACTCACCGCCCCAAGGGGTCAAAAAGGCAGCTGAAAAACACAGGGGGCAAGGAGGATCCGGTGCTGGACTCCATATCCCAATGCTGCAAGCTATGGAAGCCATGAAATCCGCAGAGGCTGAAGAACTGCAGGGATCTGCAGCCACACGCCGTCAAGGCAAGCAGATTAGAGAAAAGGACTTAAACTGGCAATGAGCGTCAAGCCTCATGGCAATGGAACATTACCGCCGCTTCCGACACCAGTGTGAGAAGGACTTCCTATGTATATATGCTGGCGCATCGCTGCAAACTATTCACTACGTAGCCAGCCTTAAGATCACTTTGTCTACTTGCGTTGCGGCATCTGTACAAGTGTAAACTGATTTTGCATTTTCTTCAGCGTTTCTGTAGCATGAGCATCTTCATCTCAAGCCTGAAATGTTGCTCATCTTTAACACCTCCTCTTCAGATCTTGCAGAATGTTTACGTTCTTTCGCCTCGTGCATCTTTTCAGTGTGCATCAGTTCTGCTTCATGTGACGTCACCAGTCTTCTTTCTCACTTATTTTCACACTTCTTCCAGGTCTTTGTCAAAAAGACCATCATATCTTCGGGAATGCATATAGGGTTTTCTCAATGGATACCTTGTTTCCAAGATTCTCTGCGGTACAGGCATTCTCACTGGTATTGCATGTGTCGCAATTTCCGGCTCCCAACATATAGGCAACATGGAGGGCAGAGCTTTTGGTGGGGGTATTTGACTTCTCCTCCATACACCTCTGGCCCAAGGGGCTTCTTAGATAGGGCTAACAACAATTCTCCTCACGCCAGTGATTATGTTCAAGAGTTACTCCACCATGCCCATGTTTTTCAGTGTCAGCAAGTCTCTTTAATCGGACTGGCGGACGTTTAATTCTCGCTAGGGTCTTTACTAAAGTGAACTAGCCAGCTTGTTACCCTGTCATTTTCTCGGTTCAGGTCAGCAGACCTCTCTATCTAGACTGTCCTCTCAAACTAGCTGCTCTTCAGCTTTTGCTGAACTTGCTTATTGAACTCCCCTTTTCAGTTATTTCTCTGTTTGAACCACTTGGCTTGGCCAACACAGGTGCAACTCTCCAGGTCCCCCTGGTACTTGCCCTACTCTCATGACTTGGCCTTCTTGGATTAGTTCACGTGAGTTCTTCTCTTCATCTTCTCCTTGTCTAGCTCTCCTCACAAAGCATCGCCGTCTCTCAGGGATGCCGTCACACCATCCACCAGTTCAGGAGGTGTCTGCCTCTATTTATACAGTGGCTGATAGAGTGATCAACATATTGATGGGTTTGTTTGCCCGGTTGCTTCATGTATAGTGATTGGACCTTGCTTAATGTCTCCACCTCCTCCCCATACCAATGGCTGGTGTTAGTGGTCTCTAGCAGGTGTTTTGCATTTCCTGTTAATGAGAAACGCCTGCGCCCCAACCCATGTGACTTGAGGTTAAACATACTCTGTCCAGTTACAAATACTCTGTCTCGGGAGGATAGCTCAGGGGCAACATGCTCACCTTGGCAGCAAGACGACACCGAGCAACACAGGTTCAAGCTCCGGGTCCGCGCTTTCAAACCTTGTGGTATTAAGCGTGTTATAAATAACCTATCATATCATGTTGGAATTAGGCATGTTGTGGCTATGGGGGCCAGTGGATTGGCAGTGCCAGTTTCTCCATGCCGATGTGAGCATCTCTGCTCTCTGTCAGAGGTGGAGCATGCTGCATGTCACTTCAGTGTCTCTTGTACGATTTCTTTTTGGCTTCAGATCAATATCCATGCTGGAGCGTTCCCACCGGCAAGCACTTACTCTTCACTCCAGCTCCATGCGTGAAGCTCAGGGAACTCTTGTTTGGAAACTGGCATTTAGCTCTGGCACTATGGGAATAGCCTTATTTTCTCCACCCCGCCTTACATCTCCCCTCCATCAATGTAGGGACCTTTCACCATGCTCAGTGCTCTCTGCACTCCAAACACCACCAGGAAAGGGCTGGGGAGTTATGGGGATTCCTCCGTATACCATCTCCAAGGGTCGCAACACAGGTTGCTTCCACTGGCCCCAGCCTTCCTGTATGGGCAAGAAACAAGTGGCCTCGTCGCATAAGAAGTTGTAGTTTATTAACCTCCCTGATTTCACTTCCTCTCATGTCATAGGAGGATTGATAGGTCATGTGATATCATTTGGTCAATGGTCACATGATATCACTTCCTGTGACGTTATTAGGGTAAACCAGTGCATGATGTTTCTTCTGCTACCCTGCCATTTTGGTGATTTCATGACGCTGCCTGGGCCCTACCAACACATTTGTGAAACTGGCACCTGTGTGTGCAACCCCTTTCCCAGGGAACTTTGTCAAGCCATCTTCCAGCTACAGTACAGTTCATTTGGAATTAATATTGATGGCCTTACCCACTAGACTTTTATCTCTGGACGTGACTTTTCTCTCTCCCCAGCCTTCCCGCTTTGCCTTGCAGTCTCTTAGTAGTCCCAGTTAGTGCTAGTAGCAATGTATGTAGTGGTGTGTGCTATACCGTTATTTAAACATGAGATGCTGTACCCGACACACAAGGCTGTTTGTGTAATTTGAGGGGGCTCCAGGTGTAGGGTAGCTCTACCTGGCTCACAACACTAGACCCGAGCATAGGCTCACTACAGGTGGGTGTGCTTGGCTGCACCAGGTCAAGCGAGGCTGCACCTGTCCAATGAAGGCACTAGCTCACCATATGAGGCTGCATGTAGCATGTTTTGCCAGAACGTCTGCATGCAAGGTTACCACTGAGCCCATGATGTATGTAGCTGGCCAGACTACAGTAGCTGTCGCGGTGCGTGTATAATTGTAATAAAGTTCTCTTTGAAATTCAGGTTATAATTATGATATACTTTTTATTGGCAGTGAGTGGCTTGATCATGTACATTTATAAAAAGACATGAATGCTTAAAAAGATTCATCAATTCACAAAACGACATGCAAGCTAAAAAAAAAAATAAGGCAAAAGCCAGCTTATGAAATCTACAGAAAGACAGGCATGTTAAGAAAAGTAAAAGTCATATGATAACATTTTCAAAAAGACATGAATGCTTAAAAAAGCAAAAGACAGATTACTAAATTCACAAAAAGACATGAATGCTAAATAAACAAAGCAACAGATTGTTAAATGTATAGAAAAATAGGCATGATAAGAAAAGCAAAAGTGAGATTATCAAATTTTCTAAAACACATGAATGCTTCGAATTATTCATGGCACAGCCCTGTGCCCCTCGAGGGACACTTCCATCACCAGCGCCATATCCTCGGTTCAGTATTTATTCATCTTAACTGCGCCACCCCATACCACACGTGTGGTGCTCCAACACCGCCTCGAGGGACGGTGAGGCCTGTTCTTGCTTGCAGCAGCCCCATGCCTGTGAGGGCCACCGTACTCACCACCACCACTCAGCAGGCCCTTTCTTCTTTGCGGTGGCCCCATGCCCCTGGGATGTCGTCTTACTCACCACCGCCACCTAGCACACATCTTCCACCTACCGTTGGAGAGTTCCGGGGGCAGGCCCACTGTGTCATTGGGCCTGTGCAGCACAGAGGGACAACCCCACAACAGTCTCTTCCATGCTCCAGCACAGATGCCAGCACACTAGAGTTCTTCACCAGGACCGCTACGGGAATGCAGCCTAGGACTTATCTTCTTACCGGCCCGCCCTCCTGGCTCCAGGTGTTCCATTGCCACCAGCATCTTCACCCGTGGCCCTGTGAGGATGCAGCCCAGAACTACTTCCCTTCACCAGACCATTCACCTGACCTCGGGTGGTCCGGCACCCATTCAATTTTCTGGACCTGCTCCTATTGGCCCTGGAGCGCACTGACAAGGCGCGTGGCTGCGCCGTACCTGGTCCTGCGATTTCCCACTCACCCTGATGTCCACCCATGCCGCAAAGCATATACAGCCTGGGGCGGTTCCTCTTCTGGGCCCACCCTATGGCGTCTCCTGTGTGGGCCGACCTGGTGGCAGGCTCTGTGCGTGCTCCGGCTGCACTAGGCACGCAGCCCGGGGATTACAGATCATTCCTGTCAACCCCTGGCATATGCAGCCTGACCCTCGGTAGCCTAGGGTGATGCTCAAGGACACGCCCCGCAGGAAACGTCTCTCTTTGGCCTCTGTCGCTCTCCCTCTCCACAACGACGGTTATTCCAACGGTTTCTTTCGCATCTGTTCCACATGCTCTCCCCAGAGCAATCCATTCCTCAGCAGGGAAGACCTGTCCATTGTTTGTTTCTTCAATCAATGTTCCATCCAGCCACAGTGTGGGCTGGGTGGTTCAGCCCATAAAACGAAACACAAAAGGTAAGTTAGACAGTAAAATATAAACATGGATACATTATTTAAATAAAATACAAGAACTGCGGCCGTCCTAGCTGCGCCCTAATAGGGCTAGGGGCTACATGTGACATGATTCACGTGTTTAGAGATCACCGTATTCCTGGGGCACACAGCCTGTCTGCCAACGGTAATAAACAGGCAGCACGACGGCAGCCGGAAATGTGTTGGCATTAGTTTGTTTGGGCATTTACATGGCGCTACAAACGCTCAGGTATCTGAGTGCCGCTTATTTCCCACGGTGTGTGGTGCTCATTTATCAACATCGGATGAAAGGCAGAGTTTGACCCCGCCGGGATTCGATCCTGCAGGCTCTGCACGGATGTCAACGCAAGCGCTCTACTGGCTGTGCTCTCTGACCAGCTTAGTGCAGGGCTCGTGAGCTTAGTACATGAAGGCAACGTACAGGAGTTCATTCGAGGAATTTCAGGAAAGGTGGGGGGCAAGTCCTAGTGTGGTAGGGGGGCCAGCGCGGGAGTAGAGCATAGGAACAATATAGTTGGCTTTTTTATTGGGGTTCGTGAAGAGGGATCTACCGCCGGTCGACATTTCTGCCGAGTAGGCTAATGGGTGAAAGGACCCGAGCCCATGCAAAATGGCTTTCGAAATGGGTGGCAAAGTGGGCAGTAAGATTTTGGAAGGCTGGGCCAGGAAGAGGGGAACAAGTGCAGATTGATGCCAACCCGGCTCTGTGTCCATCTTAGAAGGGTTCATGGCAGAGACAGACGAAGTGTGTTTATTCTGTTGGGAAAGCAATTTGTTTAAGGCCATTTTTGGGTGTATTTGCGGTTTCGGAATTGGTTGGGGGTGCTGGTTGAGGAAGTTGAGTGTGGAGGATGTACAATGGGTGGGGATGGGGTCTGCTTGTGAATTAGGAGGAGGAAAATGGACTAGAGCTGTAAAGAGGTAGTTATGGGGCTTTGCAAGTCTGGGAGAATGGTCATTTGCCCGGTAAAAGCACTAGAAAACGATGGAAACCGAAGAAGAGAGCTGGGTGCGGCGACATGGTGACATGGTGAAAGAGAGGCTGGTGCTGGCAAAGCTGAGTTACAGGGCAGCAGGGGTGGGGTCGGACATTGCGCATTTTGCTTCCCACTATTTCCGTGTTATGGTGGTCTCAGAGGTGGTCACCATTCTTCCTGCATGCCGCGGAGAATCCGCTCCTGGACCGACGCTCGACCGATACGGGAGTCCCAAGATTCCAGGTCTGCCTAACCTACAGACGGGCGTGGCTTAACATATAATGCCCTAACTGGTGAAAATAGAAAAGGTTGCTGCATTTACTCTCGTGTTTCAAAGACCCCAAGTCCCAAGCCACCAAAGACTTTGAGACCATTGTATGCATAGTTTTCTTACATTACAAGTGGTCCCTTAAGACAGAGATCAGTTCAACCAGTGGACCTCATAAGCCAAACCTCGCTGCCCTGGCAAAGACCCTTTTATTTTGGTCGAAACGCGTGTTGACCGTTCTGTCCTTTAATGTTGCCGATTCATTGTAGAAATTGCAAACATGTCCTGTCATCAGCACAGGCCGAACTTGCCAGATGGTACAACTCATTTGCAAATATGGTATGCACCAGCACAGATTGGAGATTAAAACACAGAATAAAACCCTTGGAAAAAAACACTGCACACGCAAAGTTGCCTTTGGTCTTGCTTTACCTAGTTTGGTCTCAGAGGGGGCCATGTTGGGTATGGGGAGAACGAAATGAAGTCATTGAGCAGATGGAAGTCTCACAGCTTTAGTGGTTATTTGAGGGAGGCTGATATAGGAGGTGTGATTGGGGTTGACTTACTCTGTCTTTTTCATCCATTTTAGTGCCAAAATGACCCCATAAAATGTGTATTTGTGAACATTCCACTGTGAAACGGGCCAGACATCAAGAGGAGACAACATATGAAAGCAAATGTGGTGAACCTACAGTGAAGCAGAGCTGGTATGGTCGATCCTTGGGGGTGTGTGCTGGGGTCATTTGCTACCCCCAGGGCTTTAAGCGGGGTAAGAAATCGAGGGGGGGGGGTGCATTTGGGGGCGTGGCTTGTTGGAGGGGCGTGGCCTAAAAAGTAAGCAAATCGTAGGGTATACACACAAATATATATAAATGTTATATATTTTTGTGCGTACCTTACTATGGTGTGTGTACTTTGCAAGCCATCTTTTATAAACGTAGAAATATGTTACATATTTCTATGTTTAGAAAAGATGGCTTGCAAAGTACACACACCATAGTAAGGTACGCACAAAAATACATAACATTTATATATATTTGTGTGCATACCCTACGGTTTGCCTAGTTTTCAGGCCATCTTTTTTAAACATTTCAGGTTTATAAAAGATGGCGTTGAAAGTACACAATTCAAGCCATCTTTTATAAAGCTTTGACTACGGACAAAATTGCCCGTCGGCAAAGCTTTATAAAAGATTGCTTGAAATGTGTACTTTCAAAGCCATCTTTTATAAACCTCGAAATATGTGGAGGAATCCCCAGGTTCGCCGAGGGTTGAAGACGCCTCGGCGACCTGGGGAAACAAAGGGACAGTAACTGCCTCTGGTGACCTCTCGCGCGAGGGGTCACCAGATGCAGTTACTATGACTGACGGAAGTGGCAGCCAGTCACAGCGTCGCTGTGGCTGGCTGCCACTTCTGTCAGCTTGCCTCACTTCATTGCAGGCGCATCTCACGTCGCGGCTGCGGTTGCGACGGGATAATGCATTCCGCCAATGTTGCGGTAGGATGGGGGCCCCGGCAGGGCCCCGGCTCAGTCCCACTTTTTGGAGACTGCCGGGACCCGGCCCCGGCAGGCCCCGGCCCACTTTAAGCACTGGCTAACCCTCTTCTTTAAACTATGGGGTAAGAGGAGGAATGCAGACGTGGTGATCTTTTACCTAGGAGAGAATGACGTGGCACAGTGGATTGGTCCTGCCATCGTAACAATCATAAAGAAAGAGTTGGGCATTATAAAAAAGGGATCCGTATAAAAATGTGAAAAAATAAAAAGGAATGGGAGATTTGTTCGGAAATTGCTGAACATTTCGAATAAATCCCCCATTCGGTTTCATTATAGTGAAGAAGGGGAGTGGGACTGCGGGGGTGTCCACTGCACCCTTGTTCACTATAATTCCATCAGGGGTTACAGGGGTGTCCCCGCTCCTGAATAAATAAAGTTTAAAAAAATAAAGAGGACCCTGTGGCGCCGGGTCCCATGCACGTAAGTGAAGGGAACTGGCATCGCAGAAGGTTGAGGGATACAGCGGCACACAGTGAAGTGTGCAGCCAAAAGGTAAGTAAGGGGGCTATGAGGTGCGGGTTATCAGAAATATTCAGGGGAGTGAACATTCAAACATTTCTAATTCGGTTAATTCATGGTAATCCTATAACAAATTGTACTGTACAGGCCCTAAGATTGTGTAGACAGAGCTACTACTGCAGTGTGTATGGAGGGGGTCTAAGAATCTGTCAGCCAATGACAGGGCTAAGAAAAAAGTAAACATGGAAATATCTCGGTCGGGATAGAGGCATTGTGGTAGTGGACACAAAATTATTAAACTTGAGAATCCAGCCTTCTTTTGGCAGGGAGGCGTGCATTTGTTGTTCCTTGGGACAGAACGGTAATGAACATGATGGATATGTCCCGGGAGTGTAGCTGAGCAGCAACGTGCTCGCCTTGGAAACAAGTCGACACGAAGCAACACAGGTTCCATCCCTGGGTTTGTGCTTAGAAACCTCTGGGTATTAAGCGCGTTATAAATACGCAACTAAGACATCCTGTAACAGTGCCTTGATGCCCCTGGGCAGCGTGAGCGTGTTAAAACAAGCAAATTAATATGTTGAACAGTTTTATGAAGGACGTAGGGGATGGGGTTAGGAAGTTGAGTGACTGGGAAAGGGTCTCGTTAAATGTCAGTACAGAAACTAGAGAGTAAAGACATTTTAAAATAGGGGTTAAGAATGTTTGAGTTTAAAAGGTTACACAAGAGAATAGCTGGCTTTGGTTAAACAAAGAGAAAGGAAAATAACAGTACTTGCTTCTAGAGAGGGCCAGTGCACTGACAGAGAGGTGGACAGAAAGAAAGGCAAAAGGTCAAGGAGAGGCAAGGCTGGAGGGAAACCAGAAGAGAAGGCAGCAAGGGGAAAGATACGAGAAAGTGGGGAGTAAATGAAAGAGGAGGGCAGAACAAAACTGAGAGGGATGTAAAGAGATAAAGGGCCTCATTCTGAGTTTCACAGAGCGGGAAAAGAGTGATGGTCATTCCGTGACCGCCACTGTTTTTGGCAATAACAGAATCACTGCCATTTGTACCAGTTTGGCATTGAAAAATCAGCAGCATTACCACAACTCAATTATCGCCTGCGATCACTCTGACAAAAATCCCATTTAAGTCCTATGGACTCCAAAAAGGGGGACTAACGCCGCCCTGCAACCACTTGTAATCCTGTGGTCAACCCACGGGACCAAGTGGCGGTAACGGTAAACTATTTTGATGGTAAATCAGCAGAATTATCACTGAAATACCGCCAAACTCGTAAAGAGGCCCAAAGTGGTTGATGTGAACTGTAAAAGCATATTTGCCTTGAATAAAGATGCCTTTCGTCAACAAAAATGGGAGTCAGATAGGTTTCAGCAGATCCCTTCCCCAAAAAATATAATAGAAGCAGCGTTCCTAAAGGAAACTATTGCGTGTAAAAAACTGATGCCCTTGCTCCTGGGTTGAACAAAAAATCCCTGCAGTGCGTCCTTAGGGTGGACATTTGCCATGACATATCTGCATCCTTGAACACGTGTCATGCAATGGTGCCCAGAAGAAACAGCTGGATTTGGCTCAAATCCTGATAACTGGCATTAATCTACTGCTCGTGCCACATTCTGCCCTCCTACCCTACCTCTCATCTGGCTGCTAGCCAACATGTCCCCTCACCTCTAACCGGCCCCTGTCCCTCGCTGCCTCCATTCTAGGACTTCACCCATCATGGTCACATCCCAAGCACAGCTGGCCACACTGCCTACCTGCACTTACAAATGGTCAATGTTGGCTGTCCTTAATCTACTTAAGTCCACTTATGTATTGTCCCTGGTGACTGTTCCATTTACTCCCCTCCACAACCTGGCCAGAATGTCCCTCAAACTCACCCCATTGTAAGAAGCTCCCTGCTTCTGTAAAATCTGATTTCGTATCTATTGTACGCCCTTTTGTGTTCAAGAGTCTTGATCCTCCTGCATAGAAATAAAATCAGTGTATCTGCTGAGCTCTGTGTGTGTTCTGACATCTAGTGGCTAAATAGTGGTTACGCACTCTCAGACTGTTAAGCATCCTTACTGTGCAACTGCAGAATCTATATCAATGTGGCCACACCACACTGTATTTAAAAAAATGGGCAACTGGCAAATGCCCTTGGGGCTTCCAGGCACTTAAACGTCCGCGGGAATGTGTGCTCTATTAAAAAATACAAATAAATCCCAGAAACTACGTTCTAGCCACGCACAAACCTAGTGACTTCTGCCTCTTGGAAGGTCAAGCAGAGCGTGTTTCCGGAGACTTCAGCGCGCAGGTAGCAACGCTCGCGGTTGAGAGTGCAGTGCCTCAAACGTATTTTGAGCTGTATCTGCACACTATTGGCCGCTAGGCTTTCATGCAAAGAAATGAATAGATTTCAGCTACAGAAAATCATTGTGCTAAGAAGCGATCACGAATGGCGGCAAAGTGACGTGTTTGAAAATGGAAGCACGAGGCAACACGTTACACAAATGGGGCACGATTGGGCTCCACTTTTCGACCCATGGTAGCACATCTCAGAACTAGGCAACACGTTTTGTATTGGGACTGTATTTCAGCATTGGGTACTCCATTTTCAGAACAGGAGCGCTCATGTTCACCTGGGGAATCCCGTTTCGGAATGGGACAACATAATAGGATGGGACAACATTCTGGGCGCAACCATTTTGGAATGGGACAGCATTTCACAGTTACGCAATTTTGAAATGAGACCGGATTTAGGAGTAGGCAACGTTTCCACGTGCATTCTCGAATCAGAACGCCTCACATGTTCAGATAAGTAGTTATCTGACTTCACGGCTGCACGCATTTCCAAGTCGTGGGTCCACCTGAGTCCAAGAAAATCAAAGATCAAAGTAAGTTTTCCCGTGGTAGAAAACATTCTCATGGGAATACACCACATATTTTCTCCAGATCCGCAGAATGACGTTTCCTAAGTGAAGGTATATAGTCTATCCAGGCGCGGCATGACCCCGGCGATAGAACTTTTATTAAAAGGGTAGTTTTATGGAGGGAACGGGTGTACTCCAGATCTGGTCACGGAACACGTCAACTTTCCTGGCTCCGGCTTCTGGGGCATTGAATTGTACGCCTTTGTCTCCTTCACCCCGCCCCCTGCGGCCCCCCTCCCAATGCTATCAGAGATATGGGCAAGGGCGGGGCTCCGCATCAAGTCCTCGGACTGTCTTTTACCTGGAGCACCATCAAACATGTGGCCGCGACACAGCTCATGCTAAGAAGCCCCAATGCCTCGACCTCCAGGCATCTGAGGTCTACTCAAGGAGGGTTTTGACGCCTTTCAGCCCCATCCTTTCTCCTACACTACCCATAAAGCCCTCACAGAGCACTAAGCTAGGCCGGGAGGTCTTGTGTATAGATGGCAGGACAAGAATGCGGAGGAGGGCGCAAGGAACACCATCCCCGGCAAAAGTCTGCCCCCAAGTAGTCACCTGGGATGGATGGGGCCTGACATGGTCTCCCCGACCTTCCTGTATCTCTGCCTCCCTCAATCACCCTCAATCACTGTCCAATGAACACAGGCTCAGCGGGTCCTCCCTCCCAAGCAAAAAGGAGCGGTACAGAGGGGAAGAGTAGAACGACCTGCAACGGTATGCCAGATACCTGCCCCGTGGCGCCTGCCCCACTTTTTGATGCTGCAGCAAGATATGTGAATATGGTGCGAGGAGTAGTTTTATCGGCCTTCCTCCTCACCGACTCCCAAGGGCACCAGGAATCCGGGTTCTGCTCACAGGATTAGTGCCGGATTAACCATTAGGCCAAGTAGGAACCAACCAATGGGCCCCACTCCTTTTAGGGGCCCTGCGACAACGGATCAAAATAAAGTGGTGCAGAAAATTAAAAACGTATTAGGAGATAATTTGCATGGGGGCCCAACATTTTGACTGCCTAGGGGCACTGCACAGGATGCCCTCGCCTCTCTCTTTCCGCCACTTTCACACACCATGCTCGTCACGCCAGACAATGCAGTGGCAGAGAGGAGTGCGAGTTGCACTACAAGCAGCCGCTTTCCACCCCAAGCCCCTATTGCTGCTGGTGGGTGAAGATGTTCAGTGATTCGCTGGAACACTTCTCGGATTTTTCTGGAGATTCGTCCAGAATTGTACGAGGTCACCCAGGGTAGGGTGAACAGATTTTCAAGACGAAAACCTGGGACTGCCAACAGCATAAAAGAAGGACTGCCCCCCTAACCGTACCCCCACATATCTTCCCCAACCCATCACCCCCTCCCATCTCACAGTATTTCCAGCACTGCTCCTACCTACAAACGGTGCAGTTTGACTGTGGATTTATCAGTGCCTTTCTGACTGCCTCCTTGCGATGAAATACTCAACGGATTCTCAGTTCTTAGGTCTTAACTCAAAGAAAGTGGAAAAGATGTTCTTTCCTGCTTTTCCCTGTGTTATTTCACCTGCCTCTATTTACTTTCCTCTTCATGATCTTTCTATTTTTCTTCACGCCCTTAATTTGGGATTTATTTTTGAGTCTGCATTTTCTCTGCAAAATAAAATCTCTGCTATTTCACAATCTTGCTGGCTGCAACTTCATAATATCAGGAAAATGTGCCACCCTTTAACTTTTTCCACTATGAAACTTCTTTTACAAACCTTAGTTCTCTCTCGTCTTAATTATTGTTGTTCCTTTTATGTTGGATTACCAGCATTCGCTCGTTTTGTTCTATTCTTCATTCCGCTGTCAGACTCTCCTTTGGACTGCTGCAGTATTCTTCTAATAATCCCCTTTTCTAATTCACCTTCGATAACTTCCTATTAGATTTCAATTTTAAATTAGTTTTCTTTGCTTAGATTTTAAATGTGCTCATGCTTTGGCTCCTGACTACCTGGCTTCTTTAATTTCCCTAAATCATCCCCTGGGGTTCTTTGCTCTTCATCTCATTTTCTTCTCTCGTTCCTTCACCCCCCCTGTGCCTCATACAGCTTTCGTTCCTTCCAATTACTTGCTCCTAAATTATGCAATGCCCTCCCTCTAAACATTCGATCTTTTTCTAATCTTGCTCTTTCCAAAAAAATACCTTAAACTACATCATCTGCACTCTGCCTTTCATGGTCATGTGTTTTCCTGATTTTTAGCTGCCTCATGATTTTTCATCCTTCTTTGTGCATACATTGGCATTTTTCAAATACCTTTTGCACTGTTTTTCCTCATACAGGTGCCTTGGATAAAGGCGCTATATTAAGACCATAAATAAATAAACCAGGATTACTACAATAACAAAAGCAATTAGATTACCTTATTTTGATTTCTTGCTTGGGGGAACCAAACAATGATAATGGTTTAGGATACGATAGTTAGAAACAGATAAAAGAGCCGTTTCCATGGAGAAGTCCAGACAAAGCCGGCTCTGTGGTTCAGTGGACCAATGCATCCCCGACAGGGTCACAGATTCGAATCCCGGCAGGTCCACTCAGCCCTTTATCCTTCAGAGGTGGATAAAATGAGTTCCATTAAGTTGGGTAACAATCGACATCTGTCAATAGCGCCAAGGTGACCCTCTGGGGGTGAACGTGTGCCCTAGAAATACACCTGGTATGTTATGTTTGAAAACTGTGCAAATACATTTGGCAAAATGTTCACTACAAAACACAAGATAGACTAGAAGAGAAAAATCAATGGCAAATCTAGTCTTATGGGCTTCATGATTGGGTTGTAGCAGTGCCTGTGGTATGGGATCATTAGGTTTTGATTATGGAAAAAGAAATAAGCAGCAATGGGTTGTCAATCCTCCCAAAAAGCCTAGCATTTTCTTACCTTAAACATCCAATATGTGTGAACATATCTCAAACTGCATACAGACCATAGTACCAACAGAACACTTTAATGAGTGCTCAGGATGCGAGCTCAGGGGCAACGCGCTTGCCTTGGATGCAAAACGACATAGTGCAACACAGGTTCAATCCCTGCATCTGTGCTTAGAAACCTCTGGGTATTAAGTGTGTTATAAATAACCAATTTTAATGATGTAATAATCGTGGTTCCACTTTACACAAACCTGATGTGGAGCAATCACTGGTTAATCTCAACTGCAATGTAATGTAATTTCTACTCAAGAAACATCATAAAAAATATATACAGCTAAAAACCTTAATAGTTGAGGTAGACACAAGAGCAGTAGTCCTTAGACGTTAGATTTTTTACAACAAAATATATTGTAAAAAGTGCTGTATGATGTTACTTTAAAAGTACAGCATGCCAGTTATTACAAAAGAATGGTGGCATAGAGACTTGTGATCTTGAGCAAACAGTACACGTAGAGCCCCTGTGTTCCAAATATGGAGAGGAAAACAGTCCTCACTGGAAGATGGGAGGGATTCCTTAGAGTGCATCCTTGTGATCTCGTCAAACAGTATATTTAAAGCTATTGTGTTTGAGCCATGAAGAGACATTCTACATCAGTCAACAACAGGCAGAGTAGCCTTCAGATATTGAACTAATATTATAGTGTCAGATAGTGTGCCGTACATAGAGAAAAAAAGCAAATAACACTGTGACATGCAAGGATTCATTTGAATATGTGATCTTGGGCAACTATTTTGAGAGGGTATTTTCCGTTCAGAGGAAAGGAGATTACAGAGCACGGGGATGTGTGAGTATGTGATCATGGGCAAACAGTATATCAGGAGCTCTGGTTTCCTCCTCAACCACACCCACCATGTTAAAAATGATCCTGCAAATAGAAGCAAACATCTCCTACCAGCGAGACTTATCCTTGGCCTCAAGCCCAGGGACCGTATCTCTCCTGTTCTACAAAGTCTTGACTGGCTGCCGGTCGCAGCACGTATTAAATTCAAATCCCTCTACATCATCCACAAGGCTGTCTGGGGCCCCGGACCACTCTATATGCAACTCTTTCTGAATAAATATTGCCCCTCTAGACCCCTACGTTCCTCTGCCACCAACATATTGTGTGTAAAGCGGTTTGCTAAACAGAGGGCAGGTGGTCTATCGCTTTCCTCAGCAGGCTCCCTACTTTGGAACAGCCTCCGCATCCCTCTTCGTCTTGAGCAGGACCTCCTTAAGTTCTGGAAAAGCCTCAAGACCTTCCTCTTTACCTCTTCCTTCCCTCCCTCTCTCCCCAGCAAATCGCACAGTAGCTTGATTGGTGTGCAGGGCCCTTATGCATCCTCAGGGCCCTGACCTCCCACATCTTATCATCCCAGCTGCTGTGTATCCTCTGCACTTGCCTCGGCTCATGCTCCACCACTGGAGGTTGCACTTGCCTTACCACAAAAGCACTTGGGAATCCTCTGCTGCTCCCTGCTCCTGCTCCTGCTGCGAACGCTGCTCTACACGCTTCCTGGAGGAGGCGTGGCAACACCGGCACGTGACCCCATCACGTGACTCGGGCCGGCCTTCAAAGGGCAGAGGCTGCCGCCCGCTCAGTGCGTGGAACTTACCACAAAAGCACTTGGGAATCCTCTGCTGCTCCCTGCTCCTGCTCCTGCTGCGAACGCTGCTCTACACGCTTCCTGGAGGAGGCGTGGCAACACCGGCACGTGACCCCATCACGTGACTCGGGCCGGCCTTCAAAGGGCAGAGGCTACCACCCTTGTGGCGTTAAGCCCATCTGGAGTAAAGCCCAGTGACTGTTAAGCGACTGTTAGGCACTGGTGGCCTTACCCCACGTACTGTTGGCGAGCCGTCATAAATAATGACTCTATCGGCAGACGGACCCCAGACCCGAAAAAAATCCTTACAGCAACGGCGCTCTACAAATCCTTGGTCGATGATGAAAGCTGCAGCCGGCACAAAGGTAAGTAAAGCTACGGGTCGTGCACTTATGGCTCCAAAGGAGTCACTACCAACAGAAGCTTGCAGCTCTTCAGACCCCCTAGTCTTGATATCTCTCGAAGAGCAATGCGCACAGACTGATGCTCTAACTCCACCTGCATTACTCATCGTTCCATCTCATGCCTCAGCAACACAGGCAGACAATCCTGATTCATCGAGACTCCTCTCCATTAATCTAGAATACAATCCAGCATCTAATGATGAAATCTTACTTAAAACAGACATATCTGCAAACAGAGCAAGCAAGGTGGACTCACCGAACTCGATGAACGTGTTAGGGGATATTCCGGCGCCTCGGCTCGATGTTAAGACATCTGAAACACCACGAACGACGCAACCGGCCATAATGGCAACTACACCATTTCACAACAACAACTCTATGAATGTTGCTGGTCTTTCCACAGACAAAGGTATCTTGTCACACTTAGTGACCGATGAAGAACTGTTAACAATCCCAAATCTTGAGTCGGGAAACCTTGCGACGAACAATTTATTTCCCAAACAAGCTCTGGACAATAAACGACCTTCTACGCCAACTGTGAAGCTGACTTGTCGCCCCACAGACAATGATATTCTATCACAGAAGGGAAGCGCTTGTCACTTCCCGGTTCAGTCGCGTGGCCCCAAGAGCGCACTGGCCAGTACCGTAAATTCAATGATGGCCCCTGATAATATCTCACGTTTCTTGGTCACCACCAATCCAACTTATTCCCGAACTGCTCCTCCTAATCTAAAAATAGCAGGTCGTACTGCTATAGGAACAGCCTTTGAATGCACCGGCTCTGACAACGATAGCGCTTTGGCATGTCAAGCTCCAGACGTTGGTCGCTCCTCTATCTCGAGTGCAAATGACCAGCTCAGCGCGACTCAGCCACTTAGCACCCCTCAGCCACTGGCCCCCGCACTCAATCCACTCCCCATTCCATGCGATCGGAGTGCGATTGCTCGGGCAAGTCGCCTGCAAAGAGTCGCCGAGCTAAAAGCTAAATGCACCTCCGCCATACCTCCTGTAGGTGAAAATTCAACGCCGAATGCAAGTACCCCACACCCAAGGCCATCTCAGTTCGGTGAAGAAGCACATCCGACGATTTCTGCAAAAATATTTACCACTTTTAATCCGCATTACAACTTAGACAATTCTGTTGGCTCCTTGTCCCTTCAAGACTCCGCACCTCAGTCGTTTGGCATCTCACCCGAAGCACTTTCTCAGATACATAACAACGTCTTAGCTGCCTCGGCTGTTGCCTTAGCTCCATTCACCAAAATTTTTGAATCATTGATAGGATCAATAAGTGACCAAGGAGCTGCCATCTCGAACCTAACGGCAAAACTCGATAAACTTGAACACTTTTCGTGCTTCCTTCAAACCCAAATGACAACAAATAATGAAAATGCGGCGCGATGGCAAGACAGGTTGAGTGATCTCGCTGCTCGTCATCACTGTCAAAACGATTCTCTAATGGAAGGCTTGCTGGACGCCGTGAAATGGATGCGAAAAAATACAACCCTGGCCTCCCGAGACCCTTGCAAGAAACAAGAAAATCCATCAAGATCCCCCCGCTCTCAAGTTTCGACTGCACCTGCGACACTTGGAAAAGAACCATCGCTGTGCGATCCAACAATAAGCCTTCCGGCGCCCTCTTATGACACTCCTGTTCCAACCTCGGAAATGCAGGGACCAGTCCCGCAAACAAGCAGCCTCACAATAAAAGAAATCTCGTTACAAGGACATGTACCGGTACAAACCTCCAAATTAGTGAACTCATTTAATATATTCAAAGGGCCAGCAAAAACCATCATTACAAACGTCGAAACTTATCCGAAAAAGCCTGCCGGACAAGAGGCAGAGCCTTCTAACAAAAAAAGCACTCATCCTAAACAAAAACAGCAAATCAAAAAAAAAAAATTTATAAGGAATCTAACAACCCCCAAAAAACAAGCCTGTTTACTCGGCATGTTCATTCAGCGAATTTAATAAAACCTTCAAACAATGCACCATCAATATCTACAGGTGCTAGACCGAGTCCTTTAAGGACCTCAATAAAACGACGGCGCATAGCCTCCAACGATGCTTCCACTATAAACGGTTCTCAAGATTCCTCCGTTGACCTGTGTGACCTATCGACCTACTCAGCTGATTTTGAGAATTCCATCAATGCTTCTCTTGTAGCTCCAGCTGTAATATCAACCGGACCATCAATGGAAGAGAAGCTAGAAATAAATAAAACATCGAAGATCGCACAATCAAGGACCAATGCCCGACAAATTTTACCCTCAATAAAGAGGAAAGCCCAGCAACCACTAAGTTGTAGGCTAAATCCCAAATACACGTCGAATCAGTTAAAACTGTGCCTGCCTCCAATGCAGCGCGCTCCCGGTCCTGCCAATTTTGAGCCTCAAACTAGTAAGTGGAAACTCCGTCTCCAAAATATCCACTCAGACGGCAACGAAGTCAACCTAAATAGAGGAAATATCCTAAAACTGTTCGCATGTATACCTCCACTGCGAGCCATCTCGTCAGACGACATCAAAATTGTGGAATATATAACAGAAGCGTCTTCCGACCAAGTGATTCTTCATATTTCATCGACGGCGGTAAAAAATATGCTACTTCAAGCAACTGAAGATCTCCTACTTTACGGCTTTGATCTCACTCTTGAACCTCTCACAATGAGAGGCGCTTCATCTTCCAAGATAAATCGTGACCATGAAGCAAGTAACGGCACCGCCAGGCGTCAAGCTGTGCGCCAATCGCTAGTTTCATCACCCGACATTTTAGACGCTGCCACGCATCAATCATTTGAAAGAAGAGCCAATAACGCAAAACGATTCCCAAATGGACCATACAAACAACAATGAGCCGACGTCAAACAAAAGACACTGATTCTACTGTCATGGAACACGAGAGGATTCACGCACTTGTTTAACACTTTCCAAGAATCCTTGGCGAATGTGTTTGCGTTATGTCTACAGGAAACATGGCTACGGGATCTCCCGACTCGTGATGGATTCATTACGCTGATAAATCCAGCTAGAAAGAACCCAAAGGGTAGACCATTTGCAGGCTTGTTAACTCTTTTGAAAATCCAGAACTGGTGGTCGCTCGTTAGTTCCACGAACCCTAACCCATTCGTGCAAAGTACTTTGCTCAAACTTTCACTAAGAGCCACCGTCTCCCATCTTCTAATAATAAATGGATACTGGAATCCTGCCATGATCTCTTCAACATCTTTCATTCAGTCAATATTGAATGAAATAGATCACACTTTTGTAGAACACAACAATGTTTCTGTACTTATCTGCGGCGACCTCAACTGCAGTTGGTTTAAATATGATCCACTTACTAAACTAAATGTCCGGCTCCCGGACCTTGAAGTAGCTAAGCGAGGCCAAACTTGGTCAAAGGAACTTCTGGCACGCAACTGCCAGATGCTAAATGGAACAACAAAGGGCGACTCTCCTGCAAATCCGACGTGGCATAGCATGGCTCGAACAAACACCCTCGACTATATTTGGGCCTCGGCGGACCTCTTTGACAAGGTTTCTTCCCTCAAAGTACGGCCAATGCCATCTAGCGATCATAACCTGCTGCGGCTTGTTTGGCATGAAGAACTCTGCAAAACGCCAGACAAATATTCTATTCAATTACAAACAAATGCAGCAGGCAATCGATTAGTAATCAATGGTTCAGCTATCGCTAATCTATGCCACAGCGCAAACGAATCTGAGACAGTAGAATATACACATCTGCTGATGGACCACAGTCAAATAATTTCCAACTCAAGAACGTATGGATCACTCCCGAAACATCTATATAGTTCTGAAATCAGTCTGGCAAAAAAACTACTAAGGAAAGATCTCAGGCAAATTAAAAGAGAGTCGTGCGATCTACGCTGCAAGGCAATGAAGATCAAGGCCCGACGACAAGTCTATCGAAACTGGCTAAGATCACACTCAACCATCATTGATCAAGATCGAGCAGAAACGATGTTAAAACTTCTTGTACAGAAAAATACCCGTGAAATCTGGGCCATCTTGAATAAGGGTCGCTCCAAATCATCGCCAGCAATTTCTAATGAAATCACCGGCGACAAATGGCGCGAATACTTTACCTTAATGTACGAAAAACCTGAGTCTGAAGATCCCCCGCAGCCTGACGTGACACTCTCAACCTGGGACATCATACCTTCTTGTAAAGAGATTGAACATGCAATCTCCAAGTTGAAAAATTCAAGAGCCGCTGGGCCAGACCAAATATCAAATCTCATGCTCAAAAAACACAGTATACACTGGGCGAAATTTATTCATGAGCTGTTTTTTCGAATTACAAGCTGCAAGAAACTGCCTTCCTCTTGGAGCAGGGCTATTGTAGTTCCGATATATAAGAAGGGATGTCGAGCCGACCCTTCGAACTATCGCCCGATTACCCTTCTAGATACTATTGGGAAAGTATTCGGATCCTTTTTGCGCCAACAGCTGGTGAATTGGGCAATTTCAACAGGAAAACTTGACTATCGCCAAACAGGGTTCACGAAAAACGTGGGGACTGATGTGAATCTGACAATACTATCATTTTTAAAGCTGTCAGCGATGGAGGCGAAAAAAAGAATCTTCCTGGCGTTTGTCGATCTTCGACAAGCATTTGACGTCATAAATAGGACCAAACTATGGGCAAAACTACGTCTGTGGCATTGCCCAGAGTCTCTGTTAGAGCCCATCATCGCCTTACACTCCAATACGTCCATCCAAGTCAGAATCAATTCACAAGGCGATCTTACAGATCCAATAAGAACATTTAAAGGCGTCAAACAAGGCTGCCCCCTCGCAGCAGACCTTTTTAAACTTTTCATAGCTGACTTACCCGAGTGGCTAAAGTCTGTTCATTGTTTTCCACCCAAACTAAACGGAACCTTCATTAATCACCTGGTATACGCGGATGACATAGTGTTGGTTGATCAAACCCAAATTGGCCTTCAACATCTTCTTCTTCGCCTGCATGAGTTTTTAACCTTTAACGAGCTCTATCTAAACACAGAGAAAACAAAAATCATGTGCATTGGCCAAGGTAGATCAAAAAAAGACAGGTCTTTCAAATGGCACATAGAAAAAAAAGTGCTAAATGTTGTCAAGTCTATTCGCTACCTTGGAGTAATGGTCAATGACTCGGTTTGCGAAGCTGCATGGACCGGTGATCTGAAGGACAAAATAAAGATCCTGAGTATCCAAGCTGCCAAAATAAACACTGACTACGGGAAATTTTCTATCGCTCCCGTAGTAACGTTCTATCTTCAAAAAGTAATCCCAACTATTACTTTTGGCAGCGAAGCAGCCTTGAATATCAACCACAACCTATGGTGCCAACTGGAGGGAAAGTTTTGGAAACGTGTCCTGAGCCTTCCGAATCAAATCCCCATGTCGGCTCTGAGATATGAGCTAGCTTTGAATTCCATGTATATGACAATTGTCTGGAAATCTCTATCTACCTTGCGTAAAATATTACTCAGCTCTACCATCCCAGCTTATAACATCCTTAAGCTGGGGCTGAAAACCACCGACAATGTACTCATCCAGACATGGAAGCTCAAACTAAATTCTATCATGGCTGACGCAGGCATATTGGAGGAAGAGCTAGTCAAGCGCCCACAACATGCCAAGAAGAAGATAGCGGAATGGGATTGGATCACAACCTACAATACCCGCCTAGCCCTTAAATCAACCCTGCCCACTTCCAGAAGTCAAGTTAAACTGAATTTTCAACCAAAATACCTCACAAACTGTCCATCTCGCCACCACAGGGCACAATTTCTAAGGCTGCGACTGAACGCTTTAAATACTAATGAGACGCTCTGGAGGCAAAAGAATAATGGAACAGCAAATAATTACTGCCGCTTCTGCAAAACCACAGAAGTTGAATCTCTGAAGCACCTAGCTATAATATACTGTGCCCAATGCTGACAGATCTTCGTGAGGTGCATTTAAATGAATTCAAAACACAATCTGAGGAACCCGATGATTGGTGGGATAACGCAACAGCAGGTCATAATATCAAGCTCTCTTGCAACCTCATCAACTTCTTTGATGAAGCCCTAAAGTCAGTACCCAACTGAAGGACGCCAATATCTGAAAGTTCCGCCCTCTTGGTGGCTGCTCTTCTCCAGTAACTGTGTTACCATAAAAAATGTGTTACCCTAAATTACAACATTTACTGTTAAATCCAAATAAGAATACCCACGGCGGAGATAGATGAAGTAGAATTTATTTCTTTTTTTTCTTCTTCCTTTCGGAAATGTAACAAAAACATGATACGAAAATATCAAGTTGAAGTTTTACAATAAAATAAAAAAAAAAAAAAAAAAAACTTGCCTACCTTCATAGCACTTCACCTGCTGCTCTCGATGAGCACCACATCTCCCATCCCATACCCCTCACCCCTCTACACTTGCACATTCTGAACACTCACAAGGCATAGTTGGTTTGTCTTCCCCTCCCCATTGTCTCTTCCTATATATTACTGTATTCAATTATTTAACGTTGTTGTAATTACATTGTCTATCATCCCCTGTCCCCTCACTGTATTTGTTTCCTGTATAAGCTCCTATCAAGTGAACAATAAATAAATAAATAAATCCCCCTGGACCTCGGGAGTTATTGTCTGGGAAGGGTTTGAGATGAAGGCACTTGCATAGTTGTCAGGGACAACCTACTGTCACTTACTCTGCCTTTCTCTTTCCTCACATTGGCACAGAGCGGCCCTGTCGCTAGATCTGAACACCTGCACCCTTACAGCTTTACAAACTGCCAAAGAACTACTTTCCAGCTTTTTTGGGCATCGCTTAATTTGCTAACTCAAAATCTACTGGATATACTTGTGCTAGCACTTATCACTCACTTGGAATACTCTTAGACACATTCCTGCCAAGTGACCCCATGCATTTCATGGCACCTTGAACCAGTTCTCACTAACGTTGACATTGCATTCGAAGAATTGTAGACGCATACCTTCAAAGACAAACATAAAACTACAAGTCCTAGTATGCAAAGTCGAGCGCTAGGACTGTCTTAAGATGTCACATGATATGTCGAAAATTATCTGCCAATATTGTAAGTAAGCTGCTCACTGTTTCGCCACTATTGTAACTAACTTCTGCTACCAACTATGTACTTAACCAAAGACCAATGTAACCTAATGCACGTACACTTAGAATCTCATATAACAGCGCCTCGATGCCTTTGGGCTGTTAGTGCGCTCTACAAATGTAAAAAATGAATAAAAATAAATAAATAAATAAATGATATGGGACCCCTCGGTAGTTACACGAATCACCACGCCACCCCAGAAACGGTTTATCCTCAGGGGTTGCTGATCCCCTGCAGAAAGGAAGAGTGGCATGCCCTGTAGAGTGTGCAGTGATTTAGCTTCCCAGTGCTCGGGAGGGTAGCTCAAGGCTCTCAGGAGGATAGCTCACGGGCAAGGTGCTCGCCTGGGAAGCAAGACGACACGAAGCAACACAGATTCGATCGCCGGCTCGCGCTTAGACGCCTCTGGGTATTAAGTGCGTTATAAATAACCTTTCGTATCATATAATTGTTGAAAGTTATTTCAATAGGAAAGTTTGATCGGTGTGTTTGTTAACGTTATGGGCCTTTTTTTTTTTGTAGTTCAGCCCCCAATTGCTCTATTCGTATGAATTTTAAAAATAGGGTGTCTAATCAGGCGGTTTAATCACTAAATCTATCAAAAAAAGCCCAGTCGGCCAGGCGTCCATAACGTGAAGACGGCACATATCTTTTCAAGTGCCACTCAACCCGCTGGGCTACCTTACGCCACCTGTGGCCCACGCCCAGGAGAGCCAGCTGGCAGCGTCCAGTACGCGTCCCTTGCTAGCTCCTCCAGTAAGTACCGCGTGCTGGCACAGAGCACAGCTGCGCGGCCCCTGCTCCCCGCGGAGGCCCCTTGGGAGCGGGCCCAGCACTGGGGCACATCCATCAGCTCGCTGCAGAGACACTCTCAGTGCACTTTAGGGTAATTGTGGCTGATTTAGGTGGGGCTGGGGAGTAGAACCAATGCCTTTCTAATGGACCTCGGCAGTAGGGCCTGCGCTGGAATGTGAAAATCATTGTGAGTAATTAGAGTTATTAGTGTAACGAGGAGAGGCAATTAACAGTGGCTTGACATCAATTGAGGTGGGCTAATGTACTTACTGGCTATGAATAGCTAAAGGGCTGGCAGAGGGGCTGGTGCCAGGGTGGTAAGCAGGCATTCTGGGCCAGTGGCGGAGGCACCGGCACCTTTCAGTACCAGAGAGCGTGGCGGCCTACGTCTGGGCTTACGACTAGGCCAGGAGGAGGGTACAAAGCCCCCCGACATTCTGCCAACGTCCAGCTCTGCCACTTGGGAGATTCCGCTCTGAAAAGCTGGGAGGGCTGGGGAAGTTGCAGTGCCATGCCTGAATGGCACACACATGCTCTGCCAGGGGTTGCTTATTTTTTAGGGTTTGTGAAATATTATCGAGCTGGACGTTGCAGTAATGTCCTCTGGGTCAGTCAGCCGTTTCCTGTCTGTTGATGTCAAGGCAATTTTAAGAGCTCTGGGTGTTGCTGCTGGCCTGTAAATTTGCTTCCGGGGTAAGCACTCCCCAGTCCCTGCCTATTGATAAACTATACATCACGCCGGAGTGGCACGTCAGTTCAGAAGTCCAAACGTGGTTCCTCGGCAATCAGGAAAGAAATAAAAAGCCCTTTAAGTAGTCAATTAATCCTGCCACCACGACCACCTATGGAAGAACATCAAAGGGTATCCTGACACTTGACAAAAAGGTGAAGATAAAACTAAAGACTTCTGTGGAATTTGATTCCGGGGCAACCAGACAACAGAGTGATTCCCATGATAGCTCTGACATGGAAATATTTCGTGTTATTTTTTTATAAGGGAAAAGCACAAGCCCCCTTGAAGCATTTGTTTGAGGAATTCAGATACCACTTTTTGGCTTAAAGAATGGTATAAAATATGACTATACCTTCCTACTTGTAAGCAGCATTATAATAGCAAGCAGGACGGGACTGGGCACAAGACTTTCTCAGGCACCAATGAAAAAGTGGCCCACAGTTCCAAATGGCTATTTATTCCTTTTGTGACAGTCCGTTTGAACAATACCGAAGTGGGAGTTTTTTGAAAATATGGGATGCAAATTGTTAATTTTAAAGAATGTTTTTATTCTGCAATTCTGGTCAAAACTACTAGCGGCATAGAGAAGTAACTCATGAAACTGGCAGACAATCGCCAAAAAAGTTTCCTGCTCAAAACTACTAGCGGCATAGAGAAGTAACTCATGAAACTGGCAGACAATCGCCAAAAAAGTTTCCTGCTCAAAACTACCAGCGGCATAGAGAAGTAACTCATGAAACTGGCAGACAATCGCCAAAAAAGTTTCCTGCTCAAAACTACCAGCGGCATAGAGAAGTAACTCATGAAACTGGCAGACAATCGCCAAAAAAGTTTCCTGCTCAAAACTACCAGCGGCATAGAGAAGTAACTCATGAAACTGGCAGACAATCGCCAAAAAAGTTTCCTGCTCAAAACTACTAGCGGCATAGAGAAGTAACTCATGAAACTGGCAGACAATCGCCAAAAAAGTTTCCTGCTCAAAACTACCAGCGGCATAGAGAAGTAACTCATGAAACTGGCAGACAATCGCCAAAAAAGTTTCCTGCTCAAAACTACCAGCGGCATAGAGAAGTAACTCATGAAACTGGCAGACAATCGCCAAAAAAGTTTCCTGCTCAAAACTACCAGCGGCATAGAGAAGTAACTCATGAAACTGGCAGACAATCGCCAAAAAAGTTTCCTGCTCAAAACTACCAGCGGCATAGAGAAGTAACTCATGAAACTGGCAGACAATCGCCAAAAAAGTTTCCTGCTCTTTCAAAAAAAACGGGCCCATATAAGCATTTCGCTTTTTTGGTTCCGGCATTGCGCTATTGCCCTATAGGCCAGTCCGAGCCTGATAGCAAGTGACTCGGAATAATAATCACAACTCTCTCGGCGAAATGGCCTATCACCGAAGTTCCAATTAGACAGATGTGTATCAGACTGAGGATGCAGAAACTGGACCATCACATTTTATTCAGAGCCAGATGTCGGATTCCTCCTGCGTCTAAGGACCTTAGTAACTGATGAACCCATATGCATGCATACTGTAGGCCGAACACCGACCTCACCCAAAATGATTTGTCTCACAACATTTTGTCAAGTGTTGGCAATAAAAGGCCATAGAATTTTATTGTACAGATATGGTTATGCAGATACACAAATAATCACATATCATAATAATATCATACTTTTGGGCACCGGGTCCCGAGGTTACCCCCTCTGGCCCGTGCCGCCTTCTCATGTCCCACGACTCGTTGTGGGCACCGTACAGTGCCCTGTACTTCTTTTCCTTTGTTCTTCTCCCTTATTTGTAGGGTGGGAGGGTTTTGTGGTAAAGAAGCAAAGTGTGGAAGACGCTGAGTGAACAGCGAACCTCCTGTCAGTTTGGGTCCCTGTTCAGGGTCCATAAACAGATTGTGGTTTCTTAGAACATTCTGCTCTTTTTGATGTGTATAGTAGTGGGGGCTGTGCGCCAGCCCCCGGCCGGATAGCCGATATGTCTGGCCCCCTGAGGAGGGGGCAGGTCTTTGAACCTGGGCCCTGCGTGCCTGTTGGTTTTTCATAGCTGCTTAGCACCTTGTTGTTTGGAGGAAGGGCGAGGCGCATGTTTGCACCTCACTCTTCCTCAGTATTGTGTGACAGAGACTGCGTGTCTCTGCGCTTGTGGGGGAGAGGAGCAGGCGTGGGGGCGGGAGCTGCCCCTCTCCTAGCCTGCCGAATGGTAACATCATTTACTCTGCCTCGACTTGGGCGGCCCTGCGTCATTGCCCATCACAGTTGTTAGTGCTACCCATTTAAATTGTAATCAGTCTATCGGCCTCTAAGGATAAAGGAATATGTCGACCAGAAAAAGATATGCTCTGGAGGCTAACTTGCTGACTCTGAAACCTGCAGACATGGGCCTGTATCAGAAATGTCTGTTACCACTGCATTACTGCAGCATTGCCACACCGCCGAACTGCAAGTTTGGAGGTAAGGCAGAAGGCTGGAAGTATTTCCTCCACCTTACCGCCCCCAAAAACGCCCACATCGTCAGTATTGCTGCCATGGTAATACCGCAGGTGGTAATACTGGCAAAATCCCTATGGAGTCCAATGAACTGCAATCAATGTGGACTCACACTGCCTAGCACCACTTGTAATCCGGTGGTAATACCGCCAGTGATAATACCAGCGGACCAAATGGTGGGAATACCATTTGGTGGTATCTCAGTGGTATTACTACCGAGATACCACAAAACTCATAATAAGGCTGGTTGTATTATCTTGTAGCTAATATTCTAAATGTACGTGACATAAAAACAAAACTGTGTATTGCTGCGTAGAGGTGCACACCTGTGTTTCAACCTTAGTGGGTCTTTTATGTTGATACTAATAATCAATTATTCAGAGTATTTTTAGAGTAGTAAAAAGGTGAACACACCCTGGCTTTGTTTGTAGACCATAAGTGAAATTCAAGCCTATCCTAATGTGGGGACAGACCAAACATGCCGGCTCATGATACAAAGAGTCCAAGAGTCCAAGAGACCAATTTGAACATGTTTTAAAGAGAGAACATAATGTTGGGAACAATCAGAATCAAAATTAAGAACGAAAAAAAAACATCAGAAGCATTAATGGCTAATAAAAAGAAAAATGGGAGAAATATATTTTAGGTAGTAGGGCTCAATAGCACACCCATTAACTCCAATTTACGTTGTTCACAAAGATACCTACACATATGAGTTTCTTTAGACAACAAGGTAGCAACATTCTGTGGGGTTTAATGACAGCCAGGATCACATGAACTGAAAGGCCATGTAGGCCCGAAATATACAAATTAACAAGGGGGGGTCCTGGGAGTCCCTCTGCCAGACATCAGTCCTGCTTACGAGAGACTCACCCAGAGTCTTTAGCTCACAGAAAAGAAAATGTGCAGACATATCTTTCGTCATGTAAATGCACACAGGCATAATGAAAAGCCAGCCTCCAAACTTAAACACAGCCAAGGTGCCTGGTGAATTCACATGTGTGTATTTCTGCAGTTGAAACAAGGAATATGCGAACAATGGAATTAGACTAGAGAAAGGAGCCGGAAAAGGCACATTGTGAACTGATAGGCAAATGGCAGCATTTCACTCGCAAATGCCACACATGCAATGCTGTGTAAATTGTAATCAAGAAAAAAACACTTATTCAAAATGCCCTTGATTATCGTTACTAAGGCCAAGAAAAATTAAAGGATGATTCCACATGGAAAGCATGGCTTTGCCAACACTGAAAGTGCAATATCCAAAAGTGTGTGCATTTCCCAGCTGAAAATAAAGACATGGAGAAAAATGTACACTTGCCAAAATGAACATGTCATGAGAAGGGCCTTGAGCAGTGATGGTGAGATGCAAGTTATTAACAATAAATAAAGGCTTCACATGACAAATAAATGCAACATATTGAAAAGGCAATATTTTCTTCCAGATGCAACATTTAAAAGGTCTTATGGGCCCAAGGAAAAGCGGTCTTCACCAATATAAGTGGCTTTTGTTAGAGGCATGAGTGTACATTTTGATTTCCTGAGGAGTCAGTTGCTATACAGAAAACTGAAGCAGCGATCAAGGAATATTATTGGGGGCCTGTTCGCTGAGATAAACAGCAGGATGACCATTAGCCATGAGAGAAAAAAGGCTGATGGGTTTACTCCAGGCTAAAACTAACAATGAGACTGCAGAGACTGGGTAAGATGTTTCAAGATAACTGAAAAAGGAAGACCAATCGTAAAATTTAAATTCGGATTAATGAACATAAGAGTTGCATTAAGAATAAAACAATCCAAGCACCGATGGTTAAACACTTTATCGACAAAGCACATGGGTTTGAAAGCTTTAGTTGGACAGTGCTGTTGGTGGTGAAAGCTGATACCTTAGCAAATCAAAATTCAAAACTCTTACAGAAAGAACAACAACTTATCTTCCAAACATGTAGCGACCTTCATGGGTTAAATGATGCCACTGAATGGCACAAAGTTAAATAACCTTAAACAGTGCGTGGATACACTGGATTGTGCCCCTGTGGATATTTGGTTCATTTCCTCATCTTTAATAATCATTGGCATTTGGACCACTTTTGTGTCAACTTTCTCTTTAAAGACTTTGGGCCTCATTACGACCCAGGCGGTAAGGGGTTAACAGCGCCGTAAAAGGTGTTGGTGCCGTTAAACCCTTACCGCCTAATTACGAGGTCCCTTTGCGGGTCCCGACCTTAACGGCTGGTTTTACCAGCCGTTAAGGAAGGAACTTGCAAAGGGACTTTCGAGGTAATTACGGTACTGCAATTTGCGGTACCGTAATTACCGCCTTCCCCATTCCCATTGAGCCCTATGGGGGCAAAAATGGGAATGGGGAAGGGCCAATGGTGAATGGGGAATTACCGCCCCGCCAACCTTGGAATGGGGCGGTAATTCCGCCATTCACCATGGCGGAGTTGGTAATTTACCGGCATCAACCATGGTGCTAATAGCGCTATGGTTAACGCCAGGGCCGTAATGAGGCCCATTGTCTGTGATGATGAGAAATGAACGCTGAAAATCTACATTTTTATCTTGCAGTACACTTTTTCACCAGTAGTACTCCCTGTTCTATTAGCAGACCTGGTTTCTGCATAGACACAAATAAGGGACTTTTTTTTCCCTGTCAGGACCATTCCATGATGGCCGACGGTGTTGTGTTTGTTTCCTCAGGCTGTCGGGAGTTTACATTTAAAACACACGAGCACTTCCGCCACGGGAGCAAGGAGATATATTTACACCATCCTACAAGACAAACTATTCGAGTAACATCCTGTTAATCGTGGCACTTGCCAGACGCAAATCCTACAAGCGCTAGTGCAGGTAAGCACAGGAACGTTGAGGGCACGCGTTATTCCATACTGTGGAGACACTTGTGTGTCATTCACAGTATACACTAGGTGCTAGCCGGGCCGTTACCTGTTAGAATACTGGTACATGGTTTTTGTTAAGATTTGGAAGACAAGAAAGCTTTCCATAACATCCACTTTTCACCTTTCTTACAGTGGATTCTAGCCCTCACCCTGGCGTCTTTATTCCTCTGTGAATCGATTGAAGGAATTGAATGTGAACACGCCCTGACCGCGAGGCCTGCAAAAATTATATTAATAATTTCTGGCTATATAAATCTGACCTGAAGGTAAGAGACAGTTTACTTGATGTCTCCTCCCTTGAATTTACTTGATAATATCTTTCTACTGATTTTGCCATGTGAGTCATCACGGCAGCATGTGTTCTGTCTTCTGATATTGAGTCCATTTAGAGATAATGTAGTGGAGAAGAATTTACTGGATATGATAAACCCCTAATTGGGTTTTTTTTTTAAAATAATTTTTAAAGACTCTAAATTTAAGTTGAAATATTCTGATGTGGATATGGGCACACACTCACGCTTGACAGTTGGCTTCTGTAAGCTCTAAATAGTAGTTTTGATACGATTTGCATGTATCTCCACAGAAATTGAATCTATAAAGGGTGTACTTTGTGCTTGAAGACGGAACATTTTCCAGCTCTCCCCTGTACTACTCCCACCCTGATGCTAGGTAAAAGATGTTTTTGTTTCTCTTTCTGGCAAGCTAAAACAGATTGAATTTGTTTTCTCTGTAGTGAACATGTAGACTCACAGAGTTCTTTTTAAATGTTTTTCAGCAGCACCAATATGGGCTGAGCACTTTCTAATGATGAAGTGCCACATTGAATGTGAAAGAGAAAGTGACGGATCAAAAACTTCCTCCTGAAGAAAGTTCTAAAGAAATTATACAAACTGAAACATGTCGAGGCATAACACCAGTGATTAGATCTACTGGTCTGTGTATTTTGGGTCTCCATTGACTAAGAATTTCCTTCTCCTGTATATGCTACATTAAGGTGTCAATAGGAGTTGTGCAGTAGTCCAGTGAATGACTAGTGATGAACTGTTACAATTCAATTGTGAGCATTTCACTTGTTGTCACTTGCACTTTATTTTACTAGGTTTTAGCATCTGAATTTTTTTAATGATGTTTTTTAATGATTATTAATAAAAGTTGAATTTTGTGATAATATTTTGGTGCAGCCGATTACTCTCTCTACTTTTGCAATTGTATTTTGACCCTATAAACCCTTCTTGAAGGTAGAGATCTGTTTACTACCCTAGGGAGTAATTGTCCTGAAGGGGTACCTCCCACATTATATTCTCTCAAGATAACTGAAACCTAGAATGTGAAATAAAGGATTTGCATATATGTTTTAACATTTCCATTAGTTTAAATGGACTATCATAGTTGTCCATTTTCTCAGCAATGATAAGTCGCACCGAGGCCATTCGGGTATCATTTCGAAGGTTACAACGAACCTGTTGTGGTAATGTAGTTTGTATCTGAATTTGATTGATGGAAACCCTGTAACAATCAAAAATTTGTTTCTAGCTTCCCCAAAAATGTTATGAAGCAGAATGTTGGGGAGCTGGTGGCTTACTAAATTAGATGTCTGGGTAGAAAATGTTACATTCATAACTATTCTAATTTCTGTATAAACTGTACAAAATTGATGTTCACATCTGCAACATGCTGCCAGATCAGGAATCATAGTGATATATCCGCCATTATTATGTATAGGTTGTAATGTTTATTTGTGAAGTGCAAAGTTTGTCATGTATTGACTTTTTAGGTGAAATATGTAAAAGTGCAAATGTAAGGCTGGTGGGTGTATTCATTCTTCTCAGGATTTCAGTTTCACAACTTCAAGAGCCTATCGGCAGAGAGGGGTTAGACCTTAATAAGTTAAAACCTCCTTATTTTAATATTTCAGAGGTGTAGCTTATAGGTAAAAAGAAGTGACTGCACAAGCCAGAGAGACAGACTTGTCTAAAAATCATCACAGTGAAATAATGAAGCACAATTTGCCTTTGCCAGGTACTGCCTAAATATCATCTGGGTGTAAGGATCAAAAGATTGCTGCAGGGTTAACGTTGCCTGGGAGACAGCAATTGGGAAATTCTGAATCTAGCTGGGACCCACACCAGGAAGGGGGACAGAAGCTGAATAGATTGATTGAGCCTGGAGAATATCCCTGGCTGATGGTGGATTCAAATGTCCCTGTTCTGTCCCTGTAAGAGCAACCCTGCTGACTTCCTGAGCACCAAACACAAGAGATTTCCAATGTATGTAGCTTTCCCAGCAAAAACAAAGTGTGGGGATTTGTTGATTTAATAATTTCTCCTTAGTTAATGGGTGGGGGTATGCAAGTATATCCTTGGTATATTTTCAATAATAATAATTTAATTAATTCCCCTAAAGCCAAATACCACGGGGTGATTTTGTTAACCTTCGAAATTAACAAAGTTCATGCCCAGTGTACTTTAGAATCCATAGTCAGTTAGTGTAATTAGGTATACCTATTTTTCTTGGCAACTACAGACTTCCCTAAAGGAAAGAGGTGTCCTTGTCCAAAAATGAAATTCCAGTCACCACTCTCCCAGACCTGGACTTTAAGCAGAGCGATGCTGAATGTAACTGAAGCCTGTGTTATTGGTCCTGGGTAGAGAAGTGCTTTGCTGAGTGAAAACAAGTGTAATTCTGCATTGAAAACTGCACCCTCTTTCTTGACAGTGAGAAAGTGATCCTGATCACAGAAAGATGTAGTATTGCTTTGGGAAGGAGAGTACTATCAATCCAACGTATTCTCAAAAGTCTGTATGACTTAAAAACTGCTAGTATATTGAAGTGTGCAGGTAAATTAAACATACAAAGTTCTGCATGTGAAATTGATTTAAAAACCGAAAATGTGCATTTGATTTAAGTCTAAACCTTATTAAGGAACGCTAATGCTCATGATCTAGTAATGTGTCAATAAAATCTGAAGAGTTATGGACCTTTTTACCTAAACACTGATTCGAATAGGACCAACTTGGCATTATATAGGGTGTGGAGAAGGGTTGTTATATATCTCAAGGACTAAAGAAAGAAGATTAGTATTGCAGCATCAATGAAATGGTATGGGGAAATGTTATGTATGCATATATTATGCGTGAAGGAAATTCATTTATCGTATGATTTTAATCATGACTGGGATCGATGTTAAAACGGTCAAATTGTATGAAATGTGCAATTTGAAATGTAAAATTGTGTATTTATTTAATATGTATATTTGAATGAAATAATATTGATTTTAAAAGTTCTTCTTAGAACTAAATACAATTAAATCAAATAAATTAAAAAATATCATTAAATTTTGCCTCCATGAAGAGAAAAGAGAAAGGGATTCAAGCTCCTTTATTGGGAGTAATCACGTCGGAGAGCAGCACGCACCTAGCCCAAGCTCTCACATTAACTGCCCATGCTCCAGAACTGCTAAGCATCTAGTATCAGTTTTTGGTACTTGGAGGTACAATAGAGGTGACTTTAGAGTATGTCGCCATAAGTAAGCCAAGTGGCAAATTACTTTGTGGTGCAAAATACCTAAATTGCACTATTATTATATATGCAGCAACTCTATAGTCATTAGGATTTGCTTTTTATAACAGCCAGATATGTTAACATAAGCTATGAAGTGAATCACTTACAGAGCTGAAGATAAGGCACAGTGCGATTAAATTATTTGCCCACAATCACACACTTTGGTTAGTAGTGAAACCGGGATGCAGACAGTTTCATTTGTTGATGTCAAGGCTATTTAGCTCACCGTCTTTGTGAAAAGGCTCTTGCCCTGATGCAGTTCACTGGTCAATCTGTTGTTTGGGGCTGTGCGGGGAATAGTGTTTGGTTAGGGGTGGTGGCCATGGGGCATAGTGTGGGGGTGCTGGCCAGGGGGCACAGTTTGCAGTTGTGGGATTGTGGCCATGGGGCATAGTGTTTGGGTGGGGAGTGGGGTCCATCGGGCATAGTTTTTGGTTGGGGGTTGTGGCCATGGGGCATATTGTTTGGTTGGGGGTGGTGGCCATGGGGCATAGTGTTTGTTTGGGGTGGTGGTAATGGAGCATAGTGTTTGGTTGGGGGGGTGGGAGACATGGGGCATAGTGTTTGGTTGGGGATTGTGGCCATTGGGCATAGTGTTTGGTTGGCGATGGGGGCCGTAGCGCATAGTTTTGGTTGGCGGCCATGGGGCATGTTGTTTGGTTGGGGGTGGTGGCCATGGGGCATAGTGTTTGGTTGGGGGTGGTGGCCATGGGGCGTAGTGTTTGGTTGGGGGGTGGGAGCCATGGGGCATAGTGTTTGGTTGGGGATGGGGCCATGGGGCATAGTTTTTGGTTGTGGGATTGCGGCCATGGGGCATAATGTTTGGTTGGGGGTTGGGGGCCCTGGGGCATAGTGTCATACTCAAGAGTGAACCCAGTCATAAAGCTAAAATAGGCACAGTTAAGAGATGTATCTCCTTTGCCTTCTGTGGAAACCTGATTTAACGAAGGCCAAACTGCAAAGTATAGCAGTCCAAATAGCAGTCCAAAATAACGAGCTTGTGCCTTGTAAAGCAAAAGCAGCATAATGTGTGACATTTTTTAGCACAGTGTTTTTTCTCCTGAATGATTTGTCTACTTTGTCCACTATTGACAATATATCCTTATGAAAGAAATGAATTATAAAAATGGAAAATCTGTAGTACAAAATGTATGTTTGAAATACAAATAAAGACTGGCACACCTAAAAATGTATTCTTTTTCCATGTGTTTAATAAACATTGCGGGTTGAAAAACACTCCTGCCTCTCCCCGCCTACCGCTCCTCCCGCATTTACTTTTCGGCCCACTATAGGCAGCATGTAGGGTACATTTGGCCCTGTGGCAAAATCAGTTGTCCACCCCTGCTGTAGCTCCTCTGCTTTGGCCTGTAGAGAATAAAAGTGATTGCAGTGAAGTCTTGTTATCCCGGGCAACCACTATATATTATGTTTGCTGTGTTCTATAGAAATGAATTGCTTGCCATATTAAACAGACCAACAGTCAATGTTTACAATTAGAGAAAACACTGTTTAAAAAAAAACACAGTGCCTACACGAAGGCCCAAACTGTTGGCATTGCCAATGCTTGTTCTACATCGCTATTGCTCCTGTTACCCACGTTTCCTGTAAAAAGTGTTCTTGCAAACACCAACAGGATTTCATTAGTATTATGCATGTGATGGGTAGAGGAAAAAGAAGTGCACTTGGACAAGTGATGAACTCATTCCTGATTTGATATTGCAGATGCAGTAACAGATGTGGTGCTAATAATGGCATATCTAATAAAGACAGCTCATTGCCTGGACCAATGTTTCAGGGCTTCACGTTTGTTGTTGCCACCTTGTAAAGCAAGGCCCACAAGTGTGTTTAAAAGGCTACCATTATAAATTCGAACTATCGATGAGTACTTCACCAAAGATGGCATAATTTGCAAAGGATTTTTCAAAGTCAGAGCCAACATCTCAGCAGTTAATCAATTTGTATTTTTCTATTGTATTTGTTTGATTTGAAAGAACATGAATGTCAATTACAAACAGAAATGACTTACAATAACATGTTTACAGATAGTGGCTGCATTCCCACAAAGGGTGCCTGTACAATAGTACAAAGATGAGAACAAGTGATGAGCCAGTTTATGAGGGTGTAAAAAAGTGTGACCTATACCAGGGAAAAAACAAAAGAAACAAACAAATAATACAGATATAAGAAAGGTAACATTAACCTAATGGGGCAAGTGCTTTAAACTTAATACGAGTACTATGTAAATATACAAAATGACATTATTAAGTGTCACTGGAGGCAGTGGTGGGGTCAAGTAGGAAAGAGGGAGAGAGGGCAAGGGGAGCACCCGCTTTAACAAGTAAGTGAGGTTTAAGCCAAGCTTTGAAGCTTAGATCCAAAGTTGGTCTGGCTTTGATTTTTATGGGAAGTGGGTTCCAGTGTAGCGGGCTAGAAGAGAAAAAGACCATAAGTGAGAGGGTATCCGATGGTGAGTTTGAGTGCAGAGGAGAATCGAAGGGAATGAAATGGTGAATAATATGAGATGCAATCAGACAGCTACTGAGGAGCAAGACCACTGATAGTTTTGCAAACTGGGTGAAAGAACTTGAAAAGACAGCGGTTGTGCATGGGGAGATAACCAGTAGGTTCTAGGTAGGTAGAATTGGGGGAGGATCTGGGTAGGTTGTAGGGAGTGTGGGTAGGAAAGGTGAGCACTTGCGGGAGGAAAGAGTAGATAGGAAGGCCAAAGAGTAGGGTTGCGCAGTAGTCAAGTTTGCTGAGCACGAGAATGCAGAAAAGAGTTTTTGTAGAGTGGCTAGTAAGAAAAGGACACATTTTCTGAATGCTGTGGTGGTTAATACGATCAGAATAAGCAGTGGAAGTGATGAATTGTTGCAGGTGTAGGTCACTCTCAAAGAGGGCCCCTAGATTATTAGTCTTGGGTGAGGGAGCAAGAAGAACAGGCGGGAAGGACATAGGGAAGGGGAGGGGAGGTATTGAAAGCTCAGAGAAAGATGATATCCGTTTTTGGAGAGTTCAGCATTAGGCAGCGGAGAGCTATCCAGTGACGAATTTCAATGAGACAGTTTGCAGTCCATCCAAGATGGCTAGGGCGAAGAGAGAAATGAGAAAAATATTTGTATGTCATCAGCAAAATGGTGATAGTGGAATCCAAAGGGTAAGATATGTCTTCTTAGGGCAGATGTATAGATGGTGAAGAACAGAGGACCAAGTACTGATCCTTGGGGAACTTTGACAGGGAGAGGGGTAGGGTCAAAGGTTTGCGAGTCCCTATAGATTTGAAATGATTAACCTTCCAGATAGGAGGTGATCCAGGCAAGAGCAGATTTGAAGATCTGTAGGAACTTTAGAGTGAGAAAGAGGGGGAAGGATGAGTATAAAAGAGAGTTTGGAGTGGTGAGCATTAGAGAGAAAGTTGGAGACATGTAATAGTGCAGTCTTGGTGGAGAGTTTAGTACGGGAGCCAGATTGAAGTGGATTTCCAAGACCATTATTCTGAAGGTACTGTAAAGAAAAAAGGGCAACCCAAAAATCGAACGGTAAACATAATCCAGAAGTCAAAATAATACCTGCACCTCTTTGCAGGGGAACATAAGGTCTATTACATGCAAAAAGGTCTCAGATGGTCCGGTAGAACTGAACTGACATGGAGCTCCTCACATCGGAAAAAGTTACGGGTTATATAGCCGCAAACTGCAGAATTTTAATATGTAGGTAGCAAACTTATCCCACCACCTTCATTGGCTACCACCTTATGGACATGCTAATTTCCCGTATAGTTTCTTGATGGATTGACCACATATAATCTAAATCCATACCCTTAGACACGTGGCCCGCTACATCGTCACTATCAAATCCAGGTAAAGGATTGGTCCGTTACCCTTATTGACAGAATAATAAATTGAGACCATCACATGATCAGCACCCGTCTGTTCCAGATGCGTTAAAAGTAAACTCTGCTTTGATAAGACAATGGGCCTTCTCATTATACAAGACCCTGTGGTGTACACAAGCTGTACTCCCAACCTTGTACTAAATTTATTGGCATCATCTCTGCTCCTCCTATCCCAATTCACGGAATGTTCCAGACAAGGCTACCCCCTTATCTCCTTCCAAACCCAGGTGTCCACTAGTGACGTGAACAGGGCACCGCTCTTGAGTCTGAATTTCAGGGATCTATTTGTTCTTGGTTGTGCGTGTGCTTGTAATTCAAATGGGATGACCGCTCTTTTGCTTTTTTGGCAGGGTATATCCCAGTGTCACATAGGCACTATGATGCCCTGCTGCCTTAATGCAACAATTGTCTTGTGTATTCCCTCATCTGCCTCTCTTGACAATGGGTACTGCTGCACTCTAGGTAACACTTCTCCCTTTTTCAACTTGATATGTACTGCCATTATGCTCTTCGGGAGCCCTACATCATGGGTATTGTCCATAAAATGCTGGGGACCTTTAATAAATCTTCCTATAAATATGCCGGCATACACTTGGCAATAAGTATGGGACAAGGTACATTCTATGCTGAATCATTATTTGACATGGGATGCAAATCTCCAGGATCATCTCACCATCATTGTCAGCATCGTCAAACGGCTATCCATCTGACACCCCTCTCATTGGTTGTGCAGGGTCAATACACAAAACTGTACACCACTCACCTCCCTCTCTGTAGTCCCTATGAGCATTATCTTGTAATATGCAAGCAACACCACCTCCAAATCTAGCATGACAATGGTACCCAGAGCATGATCTTGGAGCACTGCTGGTCTTAAGGCCCACATCCCCCTCCCCCCGCTCGCCTGCATTTCTATTACCTCACTTGCACTTTCCAAATGTCACAAGCCTTAGTAGGATCATTTTTGTGTTTAGTCCTCTGTGTCTATTACCTTACCTGATAAGGGGAGGAGCCCTTCCTTTATACAGGATTTTGTTCCACCTGTGTCAACCATAAAGACAAATGACCTGTTGCCTATCGACACACCTACCAGGGATTTCTCTTCCGGATCAGCTGTGACTGACCGGACTGGCCACATTAAGGTTCTCTGTGGGCTGTCCTAATCTGGATTTGTGTTTGACCCAAGGATTATGAAAGGGTTACCGCCCACCACACATGCCCCTGTGTATGGTGTCACTGTGCTTGTGCGGCAAAGCATTTTTGTCCCAAACCTATGGGGCTGGTTTTTGTGTCTGCTGCTGCGCATACACTGGTGTGTTATTGAGCACTGGGGGTTGCATCTGTGTTGGTACTGGTGCTTGATAGTGGTATTGGGGCTGTTGTCCCTGCTGGGATGCCTGCACATGTACCACACCATACGGTCACTTGGATGCACCATTACATACTGCTGTTGATACATAACCGGGCATGCTGGTCTGCTGGGATATGTCTCGGAACAATACGCATAAGCTTGCCTGCTCCAACACTCGCGCACAAAATGGCCCATTCTCCCACACGATCAACACGGTCCTGGTCCACCAAATCCCAACCCCATCCTGCTGAACCCTCCTCTTCCACCTCCTCACCCTCCTTGGAACACCCTTCTTCCCTGTGGGTAACCTCCTTGATACCCTCCTTGCTAACGTTGGTTGTCTGGATAACGTTGGTACTGTTCTGTCCAATCCGGTGCCACTCTTGCTTCTACCTGAGCCCTTTTTTACAGCTGGGCTCATAATCACCAATGCTCAACTTCACCAATTTCTTCTGTACTAACTTTGCTTCAGCCTTTTGCGCATTATCGACTACTTCCTTTTCCTGCCGCCATCTGCAATGATGTATTATAATTGCCTATTATAATTGCCTGAATCTCTGCCCCTTCCTTAACCTCGATCCCTACTTCCTTATTCAACTCTGCCTGTCCCTTCTTCAACATATGGTTGAATATTGCTATGTCTTATCCCATGGTTCCCCTGTCTCAGCCCTCCACATCTTCTCAATCTGTAATATGTATTGTGCTGAGTCTTCATCTTCTTTCATAGTACGTGCCATGATTGAATGTATTTCCAGTGTGTCAGGATATGCTGCTCTTAAGGCAGCCCAGACTCTGGCCTGACGTTCGTTAAAATATGCCCAATCATGATTGTCATCACGCACCCGTACCTCTGAATATCCTGCCTTTTTCAAAATATTGTCCACTTGATCCCCTAATAATGCAGCAAACAAGCTTTCAATGTCCCCTACCCCTAATGCCTGCAGTCTGTTTCTCAAGTGCATGTATCCACTTGTCTGCTCCTGCTGCGAGCAAAGGCAGTGCCTTCATCAAGTTGTTTCTATCCAAAGGTGACAGGGCACATACTCTGCTCTGCCGGGACATTCATGTAACAATATAAACGGGGTTCCCACCTGCTTTGCTGGTAAATTCCTCCCCTTGCTTCCCTTTCACCACCACCATGCAACCTGGTTGCGCACCTAGACTTGGACCCCACAAACTCTCTACTTCTCAGTGTCACTGTGGATGGCAACCCTCCTCCCTGTTCTTCGTCTGTACTCCATTCCTCCTCCTCTGCTACTCGTGCATCTGATCTAATAAACACGTAATCTAAACTATCCGCCCATGGTAGTCCACCTCGATACCCCTCATTGTTGTAACCATCATGTTTTGTTTCAACATGTGCATACCTAATCATGGCACTGTACATTCTAAATACAATGTCACCCACTCCCCATTCATTGGTGTCTATTGGTGGTCTCCTCTTTTAGGATCCTCAGGAACATCTTACACATCCTCTACCATTCTCCAAAGCTTGAGAATGCCCTTCCTATTCTTAAACTTCTTCCCCTTATATTTAACTTCTAAAGAAGTGAACATCTGTTTTATTCATTCCTTATTCAGGCTAAAGCTTGTACATTCCTCCTCTCGTTTCAGCGACCAACTCCCTATGATATTTCATAATCTTTTCCTCGTACTGGGGGAGCGCTGTACACATGTATTCAAGGGGTTTGAGGGAAATCTTATTTACTTCTAATCCTACACTCATACTAATTCTTCTGTTTCCTGCACACCGATCCAGCAGCGTCAATCTACCCCGTCCTCCCACAACTGCCACATTCCCTGTTATCTCTCCCTGTCCTTTTCGACCCACACTTAATACCCCATAACATTCTTCACACAGCTCAACAACCACCACTACACGCTACAACAATACAAAAAACATCTTAAATCACAATTTAACTCCTTACACCCCTTCTGCCGAGCGAAGGGATCCCAGACCCGCCATATAATGGGCCTACACAACAAAATCACAATTATTTACACAATGGTTTAGAACCTTCCTCTATCCCCTTGCCTGGGGAAGAGGGAATTTACCTCCTCACACTCCCTTGTGCCGAGTGGAGGGATCACAGGTCCTCCATATACTGAACCTCACCTCTTATTTTACTTGCATTGATGCCTTTCCTCCACAATAGAGTAGATCCCGTTTCCTCTCTCTTCTCTTTTACTCATGCACTAATATCGTGACATCACCTTTCTTCTCAATGGATGGGATCCCTCTGGGCCACTCTATATATTTATACATCAAAACCACTTTATGTTGCCATGTGGCCTTTTATAATCCACACATTCACAATAAACTCACTCCCCATTCACTCTGCTCTTGTTGTTTTCTCCTGAAGAGGTGCACTTACATCTATGGGGAGGAAGGATAGCTCAGGGGCAATGCGTTTGTCTTGGAAGCAAGACAATGCAGCTCAACACAGGTTTGAATCCCGATGCCGCGCTTAGAAACCACTTGTTGGTATTAGGCTTGTTATAAAAGAACAATTATAATGCATTCTCCCAAGTTCCTCCGATATGGGGTCCCGTCACGGCCTGCACAATCCAAGGAGCAAGCAGGCCTTCTGGCAACACAGCACCTGCAAAACTCTTCAGCTCATGCACGGGGGACTGGTAACTGCAGATGAGCGCCGCACCCCAGAATGTGCAGCTGGGACACCCCTGACCTTATGGAGAGTCTGGGATCACCAATTTGTAAAGAGAAAGGGTAACCCAAAACCCAAATGGTAAAAATAATGTAGATGGCAAATAATCACTGCACCTCTTTGCAATGGAAAACAAGGTTCATTACATGCAAAAAGGTCTCAGACAGTCCCGTAGAACTGAACTGACATGGAACGGAGCTCGTCACATCTCAAGAAGTTATAGGTTATATAGCGTAAAACTGCAGAATTTAAATATGTATGTTACCATCTTATCCCACCACCGTCATTGGCTACCACCCATAGGACATGCTAATACCCCCCCCCTTATAGTCCCTTGACCAATTGGCCACATCTAATCTAAACCCATTCCCCATGACACATGGCCAGCTACATCGTCACTAGCAAATCCAGATACCGGATTGGTCGTTGCCCTTATTGACACACTAATAAATTGAGACTGTTACTTGATGTGCACCCCTCTGTTCCAGATACATTCAAAGTGAACTGGCAAGGCCAACTCTGCCTATATAAGACAATAGGCCTTCTCATTATACCAGACAGCACTGTGCACACAAGCTGTACCCACAACCTTGTACTACATTTATTGGCATGACCTCTGCTCCTCTTATCCCAAATCATAGAACGTGCCAGACACTCCCCTTATCTCCCTCCAACCCCAGGTGCTCCATAATGACGTGACCATGGGACTGGTCTTGAGTCTGAATTCCATGGATTTCTTTGTTTCTGTTGGTACGTGTGCTTGCAAATCAAATGGGATGACGGCTCTTAGGTGAGGCCAGTAGTGCTCTAACTCTTTGCCTGGCCTCTTGGCGTCACAAGACCTCATGCCCTATTCTCATGAAATTGTTCTTCTAATGGTGCACCTCTTCATGCTCTTCCATCAACTAACATTCTGTTCCCACCATGTTCAGACCTTGCAGTTGGATACAATTAGCACTTATCTGTTTACCATGGGTGTCTCTGACCTCGGCTTCTCTTCTAGGGAAAGGGAATTTGTTTTTGGAGCTGAGCTAAACAGAGCCACAGCTCCACATCAGGGCCTGCGTTCTATTCTCTTCATCATGTGCTAGGCCCTAACATTCAAGATGGCAACACTTCTTCCATGTTAACACACTGACCTTGCTTCTACCACAGTACCTTTCTGACTCCATCTTCCACCTGTTTCAGTTCTTCCCACACACCTCACTACACAACATACCTAGGGATATGTCAACTAAGCACAAGGCCTAAAATGCTTCCCTATCTATGACCTCTGCAACCACAACATTAATACATTTGTTGCTTTTTCTGTGTTGCTATATGTGAGTATCTAATATGTGTCAAACCCAACTAAATCAACACATTGCTTCTGCAGTGCAAACCTTTGTCTGATCCCACAATGGCACATACTAATAGGTTTTTCTCAGGCTGAACCTTTTTGCCTGGCTGGGACGCTGTACATGCATCCCAACAGTACTTAGTGATCCAGTCGAAGACCACCCGGTCATTGACTTTTGGATATTGGGAAAGGAAAGAAACTGGTCGATAGTTTGTTGGGATGTTTTGGTCAGCAGAGGGATTTTCAATAGGGGTAAAACAGTTTAAGATTTGAAAGAGGTAGAGAAAAGTCCAGCAGAGAGAGGGAGGTTAAAGAGCTCAGAGAGATAAGAGCAAGTGATTGAGACGTCTTTGACCATTTGGGGAGCAAACAGGTCAATAGGAGCACAAGATGGGTTGGCACTGTGAAGGAAGGGTCTTCATTCAAAAGGAGAGGAAGGGGAGAAGTAGTCGAGAGTAGAAGAGGTAGGGGGTAGAGGTGGTGGGCAGAAAGTGGGCCAGGGAGGGTGAGAGAGGAGGGTTGTGAGAGTGTCACAAGTTTGAGAGATTTTAGAGGAAAAGTAGTGAGCAAAGTCATTAGCAGACAGGGAGGAGGCTATGGATATTGGCGCAGTGCAGCCAGTTTGGCCATGTTTTGTAACTGTGGCATGGCATTTGTTCCAAGGCATGAAGGGTAAAGCAAACATGATAAGTGTTATTACGTGGCTAGCTTGGCCTATGATGGTGGAGACAGTCTGGACATTTTCTCTTCCTATGGCATGTCATTTATTAATGCCAAAGCCAACAATACTAAGTTCTTATATGGTAATCCTGGTATATCTTGGCAGATCCTTCAAGTACATGTATGGGCACAGTCAGCATGAACATAATTTGTATATTGGCATATATTGTGGGCAAAGACATCATGAAAATGCTGTGCACCTTTGGCTACTTGCACCTATTGTATTTTAGCACTTGCTTCAATACAAAATTGATTTCAAACTTTCACAGAAAATGTGCTGTAAAATGTGCCTTATCTATGCATTATTTTAATAATGGTCTCTGGGGTAGAAGCCTCCCAAACCTCCTGGGCTGGTTCGGGTTCCCTTGTTATGCTCGGTCGGTCCCGCATAACGAGCATTTATGCCCCTGCACTTAAAAATTTCACCAACTGCCGCTGTCTGTATGTTCATAAAGAAAAAGGTTGCACAGATGGAGAAGATGGGTTGAGAAGAAAACACTACCAGCATGAGGTACAGATCGCAAATCGCATGGTGATGCATGAAGTGGAGGTGTCACAGTGTTGATCACCACTGTACTAAACAACACTTCTGGGGGGGAAGACATGTAGATTATAGCATTATAAGATCAGCTCTTTTAAGTCTGCAAAGGTGATGGTCCTTCTCTTTGTACCGCTTTTCAGAGCCACAGGGCTACATGGTTCGTTTGGCACTGGCGGAGATATTCTGTTATCAGTCAGCCAGTCTTCCACTGTGAGGGATAGCTCATTGCTTTAGTTCCATAGTATTTTCTTTCTTTCTATTGCAAGTCCTTTTTTACCCACACCGTTTGTGCATTTCCCTGATTCTCAACGTTGAGCAGGGCCTTAAAAAGACTTATAGAGTATGGCAGAATTCCGAACCCACCACTTAAGGGGCTCAGCGTGGCTGTAAACATGCATAGAGGGGTCCAGTGCATTCTGAACCCTATGCATTGTTATTTCATGCTGTCCGACATGTTAATATTAACTTTATGAATGTCTATTAAGTATCTTGCCCAGTCTTCCTCGTATGTTTCATACTCTACTTCCTCGTTCCATTCGACTGCGCAGTGTCCGAAAGGCTACATGTTGTATTACTTCCTGAGCCATTTTTTTGCCCCTCTTTCTTAACAAGGCAAATCCTGCCACTGTTTTTTGGGGTTCATCTAGCTCTGCCAGAGCTCCAGCCCATTCTAGAACAGTAGTAAACCGTTGCAGGTAAAACCAGAGCTCCTTATTCACCAGGTCCAATTCATCCCTAAGTTCAGAGGAACATTTCAGTCTCCTTTCTTTGAAAGGGTGGCACAGTGAGAGGTCTCACTTAGCAATCATTTCAACCCACCTCAGCATTTAGCCACACATATTTGATGTGGGGTTAGTCCTGACAGGAGCCTGCCTCATTCCACAAAAGGCTTCCACGCTTGGGCGCCACATTGTGTGCAATATAGCCTCTGTGTTCTGAGTTAAGCCCAACCATTCAATAACATTCTGCTCTCCAGACCTCAACGGAGTTATCTCCATGCAGCCTCCGGATGCCACATCAGATTTAATGTGCACCTGCTTTTCGCCTATGCTTTTGAAGGAGAAGTGTCTCACTTGTCATAGCACACAGCTCTCCTGGTACAGTTCAAAGTTGGGTAGGGCAAACACAGCTAAATGAACCAGTGCTTGAAGCCTCCTCTTAGGAAACTGTTGTTGTTTCCTTCCCACAGAAGTCTTGTCACTAGTCGGTCTGACCGATGCTACATGTTAACATGGATTTTGATGAGCATGTTGTTTAATGCATGCACCACCTCGGACAGTACGGCCACCTTGATTACACTTAGTTTCACCCACCGTCTGCCATGCAAGCTCTCTCATCTACTGAGCTCTGCCTCCAAGGCGTAATGTAGCGCTGCCATATTACATTGTATGATGTCTCTACTTGTCCTAGGGAATCAAATGCCTAAGTATTTTATGTGTTTACCCCCATGTTCGGTGCTCCACTTTACCATTAACGGGCTCACAATCTCTCCCGACGCATCCATCAGCTTGCTTTACAGTTGGTTCAACTTGTTGCCCACAAATAACTTCACCGATGTTCATTAAAGCTGGAATAGATGTATGTGGCGCAGTGGTGTCCAGTCAAATGATCGAAAACAAAGGATCGAATGACCATTTGATCGACAGTCAAATGGTTGGAAAAAAAAAGGTCGAATTTATTTATTTATTTATATTTTTTAGTTTGGGTTAGTAAAAAAAAAAATTTAATAAAGAAAAAGGGGGATTGGGGGAAAACCCCCCCATAAAAAAAAAAAATCGACCCTTTTTTTGGATAATTTTACTGTCGATCAAAAGGCATTCGATCCTTTTGTTTTCGACCATATGACCTACAACCTGGCGCAGTCTTAGTAATGGATCACCGGAAAACAACAGAACCTTGTAGGAATTGTGATCTATCTTTGCACCTTTTACCCCATCATGCTCCCTGATGGCACAGCCGACATGCGCAATTGTTATGTTGAATAACACGACAATAAGGGGCGGCTTTGTTTTGTTTGTTTCTTATGCCACCTCTCTCGAAAGGAAATCACTCAATGTTACCCTTGCCCAATGTCTGCAAGATATATATGGAGATGCCTGGTAAGTGAGGTTGCCTTAAAAGAGTGAAGAGATAGGACCATTTGACATTGTTGGATGCCTTTTCCGCATTCTTAACACCACCGTTGGCCTCTTCCTTTTCTCTATCACTCGCTAATATTTCTCGATCGCTGTGTGTTGTCCTTCAAAAAGCCTATTTGATCAGGGTGGATCAGACCTGGTAGAATATTTTCTAGATACATTGCCATGATCTAGTAATCTACTTCCAGAAGTAGAAGTGAAATCAGCTTGTAATTGCTGCCTCTCTATTTATTTAGACCTCAGAGTGCACAAAAACGACACAGACAAGACAGACAACAAGAAGGGAGAAGGCGGCAGGCTCAGAAGAGGTCAAGAGGGCACCGGAACACCACGCTAGAAATTAGTCTGGTTTGAGGTTGAACAGGCGCGTTTCTATTGCCTTTTTAAAGGATGGCATGTTTACAGCAAAATGTATATGACCGGGATGAAGATTCCATTGAATGGGAGTCTGAGCTATAAAAGAAGTCCCTCCGAAGCATATCAGTTTATATCTGGGCAAGATGAGAGTAGGAGTGATCGAGGAATGAAGGTTCTTGTGTTGGCACAGGGCTTTACCCGATTAATGAGATAAGCCGGGCAGGTTTTAGAGTGGCATTTAAAATCTTAGGTCTCTAGGTCTTGATCACAGTGATGACAGATGGTTCATCACTTTGGGGAGTTATTTAGTCACCTAGAATTATTTAATCGCTTCGGTATTGAATGGTGCCAGTTTGTTCATGAACTCTAGGTAGAGCTCTACCAACATGCTATCCAGTCCTAAGGATTTGCCTGTCTTCTTTGTAGATATCAGTTTTATCAGTTCTTTGAGCACAGTCTTGCTTTCTAGTTACAATGCAACAGCCGCATTGATCTCTGGCAGAGTAATCTTGTCTGGGAAAATGTATTTGGAGCTTCGTCCCCCCCTTCATGCACATGTAAAATGCTGTAGTTTGAGTCAGACTCTCTACCAATCACAGAGATTCTCACCTGTAGGACATTGTGTTAGCAATATCCCAAATCTTTGTCAGAGTCCTAATAATTATGCGTAGTTTGGACGTACGTCACTGATATGCTTCTCGCAAACATCTCTTTTTAAGGGAGACATGCGCAGGGGGCCGTGTCTCACAAATGCCCTATTTGGAGGAAGATGATTTCCAGGGCCCTGTGCTGCCATAGGTAATTAGCCTTCTGTATGATTCTTCCTGTTTTTTCATTTGCTTAGGTAACGCTGATGGCCCCCGAGGGAGGGGGAATCCGATTTGTACCATAAAATGTTGCCATAAAGGCTATTGGATAACTATGATCATAATGGGTAAATAAACCATTATATAGGAGAAGTCTGGGATCAATATTCTGTACCTACAGTATTATAATTATCTATGCGTCTAAGAGTTTTCTTTTTCTTTTTCTTTTTGAGAGAGAGAGCCTGGATAGGACTATCCCCACCTATTGACTGTTGGTAATAATTGCACAGAGAGCTTCTACTAAAACGGACATTCACTAAAGGACTGGTGAGGATGCGCTTTGGAAGCTCTGAGGTGCACTGGGAGAAGGCTACCTGGACCTCCATCTGGGATTGTACTGGCCTAAACCTGCTTAGACAATAGGGTACTATTCTCCACTGGATGTGCATCAAGGGGCATCAGCCCAACACCCCTCACCTGAGGAGAACGACAACAGATATCGTCAGATTAGGGCAACTGACCCAGAACTGAAGAACCACGTGGTCTCAGCAGGATAGATGGAAACCTAAGAAGGACTATGATTGTTTACGATGTGTTCTATTGTTATAAAAGAAGGGGGCAGACATATCTAAACGGATGTACGGCCAATGTAAGGGGACAGACCATTAGGGGATATAAGGTAAGGCAAACTGGAGGTGGGTGGGGTTATTAGTTTGGGTGTTGGGTAGATAGGATGCAATCTGTTTCTAATGGTTGCAACCAAGCAATAAACATAGTTTTTCTTTGTCCATTTCCGATTTGGCTCCTGAGTCTTTTTGTCTGATTTTTACGTTCATGGATTGTGCCTGTGATTGGGACCTGTTGTCCAACAATGCAGACCACCGGACCCCGAGGGCCTCCATCCAGACACCCCATGAGCGCTCAACATGAAAAGGTAAGAGACTTACTTGAAAATCTCGGTTGTCCATGATTAGTTCGAAGATGAAATGTCTGAGGGAGAAAAAAAACAAAAGTTATTTTACCAAAAATAATTTTCGTTTTTTTCTCCCTCAGACATTTCTTGCAACCCGCTCCCACCAATCCCCTTCCTTACCTTCTGCCGGCTCACATCACAGTGTGCTGACGACGCCGCCTTCCCTCTGCCACGCCGGTTCCCTTCACTTACGTGCATGGGAACCAGCGCTGCACGGTCCTTTTTTTGTGTCGTTTATCTTCAACTTTTTCATTTAGGTCGAGGGGGACACCCCACCACTCCCGATACGATTGTAGTGAACAAGGGTGCAGGAGGAAACCCCCAAAACCCCTGCTCCCCTTGTTCACTATAACTGCATCAAACAGTAGATTTGATTGAAATTTTCTGCTGTTCGAAATTTTTGTTCAGACGAAATTCAGTCAAATCTACCATTGTTTTTTTTATTTTCAATTAATTCTGTGGATACCAAAAATCCCATTAGGGCGCTTACAGACTGGGCTGATCAGAGTGCATGCAAAGCCACACAGGGCACCAAGGGCCCCGCTTGGGACCAGGGAATGGACCACACGGGATGGGATGTATTTAGGGGATATGCTGAAATGGGATGGAGATTCTGGATGGGGTATGGAGCATTGTTAGTTGCGTTTGCATGTTTTATAGCTGTGATTATTTTGGCGTTATCTATTTATTACGCAGAGATTAACACAACAAAATATCAAGGTTAGGAACAGGTCCAGTACAGCACACAGGTATTGGTTAAAGTAAAAGGTCAGGGGAAAGGACAAAGCCCATCATTAAATAGGGACAGGTGGACAGGTGCATGGTGAGAGCCCTTATTCCTATCAGGGCCACTGTGCAGTGTCTTTGGTTATTGATCTGTTTTCCCTTTCTGAACTGCAAAGGAGTGGAATCAAAGAACGAGTGGCGCAGGGGCGCCTAGGTAATGGGGCAAGTGAGGAGTGAAAGCAGGCTTAAATAGGGAAAGTAAGATGGGCAAACAACACTCAAAAGAGGCGGAGGAACCCCCAAAGGGGTCACTCACCCAATATATGGTTAGACAGTTTAACAGTTAGGGCCTCATTACACGGTAGGCGGTGGACCAAGGTGCTATTAGCACCTTGGTCCATGCCGGTAAAATACCGGCACTGCCTTGGTGGAAAGGGGAATTACCGCCCTATTCCAAGGTTGGCGGGGCGGTAATTCCCCCTTCCACCATTGCCCTTCCCCATTCCCATTTTTGCCCCATATGGCATAATGGGAATGGGAAAGGTGCTAATTACGGTACCGCAAATCTGCGGTGCCGTAATTAGCACCAAGGTCCCTCAGCGGGTTGGTTTTTAACGCCTGCTACTAGCAGGCGTTAAAGTACCAACCCGCTAAGGGACCTTGTAGTAAGGCGGTAAGGGTTAACGGTCACCGGTACCATTACCGGTGACTGTTAACCCTTACCGCCTACCGTGTAATGAGGCCCTTAATCTTGTGACTTTTTGGACACATTATGTGTCACAACAAAACAGGCAGACGCAATACCTGATTGAGGGAACTTTTAACTTAAACTAGGATAAACTAGGAGCCCTAAGATGGGCATTGGAAAAGGAAGGTACTAAAATACCAGCAGTACAATGGGAAACATTTGAAAGGTGGCTGGAAGTGGCCACAGTTTGAAAAAATGATGGGAAAATTAGGAGATTGAGAAAGAGTAATGACCGATTGAGGTGTCAGATAAAACATTTAAGGGGTATAGAGAGCTGGGAGGGTGAATGTGCCCACACATATTAGAAAAGGAGACGCCAATGTTTGCAGAAAGGCAGAGGATCCGGATATTGAGACATCAGAAGATATACTAGATTTGGAGAAATTATTTAATTGTAAACCAAATAAGGGCGAACCAACTGCCGACTATTTAGATAGGGTGATGGTGCTGTTGACTCAGCACTCAGGTATTAAAAAACTGGAAGATACAGCACAGGAAGCTATAGCCAACTCATTTGTTGCAGGATTGCTCCCGGAAGTAAAGATGCACCTTAAGAAATGTGGCATAAAATGGCAGACTAAGCATTGGCAGAGCTAGTGGTGGTGGCAAATCATTGTGTCGCTTGCCAAGATCAGGGAAAGGAGACGTTTGTTAATAAACTCATGACATTACAGATGCAAAGTCTTCAGGGGCAGGTGCAGGGACAGCAGCAGGGAATGGGACACTTTCAGGGGAATCAAGCCCAAAGAGGGGGCCGACCTAGAGGCGGAGGCAGAGGCAGCAGGTCAAATGGCCCTGCAGACATATCAGAGCAGGGAGGGTATGTGGGCAGCCGCACCAACCAAGACAACAGGGACAGTTTGACCAACAACAGGGGTGGGGAGGACAGGGTTCCCAGGTGGAGGGGAATTCGAATAACCAGCAGGCTCCTAGACCTATGCAACCGAACCCATTAATTTGCAATTATTGTAAGCAGGTGGGCCATTGGAAAAAAGAATGTCCATTCAGACTGCAGATGCCAGAGGTCTGGCCCAAGTTACACACACATGCAACCACAGGGAAGACAGGTCCAAGGACCAACCCCATCCATGGGCCAGATGTCCCAGTTCCCAAACCCAAACTCCAAACTCCAATGCTATTATCCCAGAGACCCCACAAGGGCAAGGGGTACCTCTAATCGGGCATTGACAATCAGAAGGGGAGGGTACTCTGGAAGCACTGACGATACCAATTGACCAGGAGGATCCTTATGTACAGTGCCAGGTTGAGGGAATGCCAGTACCATGTCTGGTAGATACGGGTGCAAACCGATCCGCTTTATGAATTAATCATTTTCTACATGTCCCTGCATCTAAGGAGACAGTAAGATCGGTAATATCGAATACTACTGTCATACGTCAGGAGACCGAGCCACTCTTCGTCAGATTGGTCCCCATTACTGATCAACATGCATTTCTTTTAAGTCCAACTTCTGCCATGAACTTGCAAGGAAGAGATTTTCTGTGCATGATGAGATGCACTATATACTGCACTCTGGACGGGGTGTTTCTAAGTGTGCTGGCGGATAATGTGGTGTCAATGATGGCCTCAAAAGGGAAGACTCAGAGGAGGAGTAACAGAGATAGAGGAGCAATGTTCGGAGACACATATGAGTTAATTGATTCAATACCAGGGTGTTTGTGGGCCACACATGACAGTGAAGTAGGATATACACACACAGCTGAACCAGTAAGGATAAAAGTAGATCCTTTTAAACGGTTGGCCCATACACCCCAGTATCCCATGAAACCTGAGGCTGAGGAAGGAATTGCCACATTGATGGAATCATTTTTGAGTCAGGGAATCATTGTTCCTATTTTTCCTGTGAATAAACCTGGGAAGGATGTATATTGTTTTGCACAGGACCTACATGCTATTAATGCCGTAGTGATACCTTCCTTTCTGGTGGTATCAAACCCAGTGACTATATTGTTGTGTATTCCACCAGACACCATGCATTTTATGGTAGTTAACTTATTTCACAAACAATGAACATGTCTGCAACAACGTGACACACTTTTAATTAGTATGCAAATGTCAGAGCATGGACTTGGCTGTCACAGCGCACCCACATGAAGTCACTTGGGTACGATAACGTTCATGAAATCCATGACGTGGTCGCAGACAGCCACAAATGTCATGATGTGACCGTGTCCGTGAAGCATGATGACGTGTCCACGGTTGATGTTCGTGCTTCGCAAACATCTTGAAATCCATTTTGCGCCCACCTTACCAACCCTTAAATTGAAACTTTACCCCTCCACAACTGGTACTAACATTATTTGTTATTTTCTGAACTTTTTACACCCTTTTTTGGTCTCTGAAGGTCACGGACAGAAGGAAAGACCGCATACAGTTCCTCCAATGGCACCCAGCCATTTCTTTTAGTCATTCTAAGTCTGGCAGACCTCTGGAGAGGACTTGTTTGTTTGTTTTGTTTGTTTGTTTTTATTATTTATATTACGCACCAGACCAAGGGGTATTCAGGTGCGAAGGCATAGAGGGTTGTTCAACTTAGGTTACAGGTTACAGATTAAACATAGGGGTACAGCTACGGTTACAATGCTGAAGGTATGTATTGTCAAGAATCACAGATGTATATACAGTAAGTTTACAAGAATGCAGGTATGACATAAATAAGGCAGAACAAATATACAAAATATACATGAGTTCCTAGATGTCGGAAGGGTGAGGTTAGGCATCATGATCTTTTAGCCATTGAATCAGATTGGATCTGAATTGACGGTAGGGGAGATCTTCCCTTGAGGCAGGGGGAAGGGAGTTCCAATATTGTGCTGCTTTAACAGCGAAGCTACTCCCGCCAGATTTAGTGAGTTTGAATCTGGGTACTAACAGAAGGTTGGACTTAGTTTTTCTTAGGGGGCGAGAAGCTGTTTGTCTGGTGAATCTGTCTGTAAGGTATTGCGGGGCTGCGTGGTTAAGACATTTGTGTGTAAGGGATGCTGTTTTGAGGAGAGCCAGTTAGTAGATCTCCTGAAGTCTAATATATGGGCGTTTTTAGGGAAGTTTAGGGAGTATCTCAGGGCATTATTTTGAAGTGTCTGTATTTTGGCGGTGATGTCTTTGTTACTACCTATGTAGAGGGCGTTGCAGTAATCTAGTTTCGATAGGATTAGTGCCCTTGCTAGAATGACACAATTATTAGGTGAGAGGAAGGGCTTGGCTGCTCTAATTAACTTGCAGGTGTAGGAGGTGGCTGAGGCCATGGCATTCACTTGTTTACCAAAGGTAAGCATGGAGTCTATGTAGAAGCTGAGGGTTTTAACTACTTTGGCCACAGTAATGATGTTATTGTCAATTATGAAGGAGTCATAGGGCCTCATCACGACCTCGGCGGTAGGGCTGGCGCTATTAGCGCGGGGGCTATTAGCGCGACCGCCATAGCCCCCGGCGCTAATAGCGCGGGACCACAAGTTGGGCGGACTTGGAAGTCCCCATTCCCCATTGAGCCCATTCGGGAATGCCCCATTCCCCATTGGGCTCAATGGGGAAATTTCGCGCTCATACCGCCGGCGGATTTCCCGCCGGCGGTATTAGCGCGAATTCTCGGCGGATTTCACACCAGCTCAGAGCTGGGTTGAAATCCGCCGAAGCCCTGATTCGGTGGACCCTTAAATCCGGTGGTAATAGCGCTACCGCCGGATTTAAGGGTTACCGCCGAGGTCGTGATGAGGCCCATAGTTGGGACCTAGTTTTTTGATGTTGGATGAAGTGCCTAGAATGAGGAGTTCAGTTTTGTCATCATTCAGACATAGACCGTGGGAGGCCATCCATGCCTGGATGATGAGGTAGACCCTATTCACAAAGGCCAAATCCTTGTCATAATCCCCCGTCAACGGGATGAGGATCTGTGTATCATCTGCATAGTTAGTGTAGGTGATACCTAGATGTCTAGATCATCGAAAAGTGGCTTTGTGAAATTATTGTAAAGGGTGGGAGTTACACATGATCCTTGGGGTACGCTGCATGAGATGGGTGGGGGGTCTGCAGCTGCTAGAGGAGGGAAAACTTACATTGTCCTGTTATCTAAGAAGGACTGGATCCATGCGACTGCTTCATGGGAGAAGCAGGCTGCAGTGACCAGATGATTGCAAAGTATTGTATGGTCTACCAGATCAAATGCGGCAGAAAGGTTGAGGAGTAGTAGGAGTGAAGTCATTCCTTTATCTCTTAGTGTGTCTATTTGTGCCTTAAGGTCTCGGAGTGCAGTCTCAGTACCATGCTGTGGTCTGAAGCCAGACTGTCGAACTCCTAGGAGGTGGTTTAGTTCCAGGTGGTGCTGAATTTGTAGGTAAGCTACTTTTCAATAGGAACGGCACAGTGGTTATGGGGCGGTAATTGGTTGGGATGGAGGGGTCCAAAGTTTGCTTTTTGAGGAGGGGGAGGACCCAGGAGTGTTTCAGGTTGCTAGGTTTGGTACCTGATGTGAAAGAGGCGTTTATGAGTTTAGTGATGAAGGGTGAGAGTTCACGGGCAGCGTCTTTTATGATTTGGGCTGGACATGGGTCGCCCTGGCAGTTGGAGGGTTTGAGAGCGAGGATGACTTTCTCGACTTCTTTAGTGGAAACTTTGCAAAAGTAGAACCGAGGGCTGTCAAGTGTGGGTGGAGAAGGAGTGGATTTCCGAATTGGTAATGAATTCGTGGTAGCCTTGGAAGGGGTGCCTATGTTGACAGTATTTGGAATAGTTATGGAAGCTTTTTTGTTGTGGATCTTTGCCTGAAGCATTGTTATCTTATTGGCAAGGGCATTTTGTATTCCTGTGCACCAGTCTTTATTCTTGAGGCAAGAATCGGGAACTTGGATAGGGGATTCTACTTCCTTTAGGATGGAGAACAATTCTTTGGTGTTGGATTTGGCTTGAGTGATACGGGTGTTGTAGGATGTTTGTTTTGCAAGGATGATTTCTTTTTTGTAGAGGATAGCTAATTTCTTCTGGTTTTTTTATTGATGTCTGAGGGGTCTGATCTCCAAGTTTTTTCACTTAGGCATTTCTTTTGTCTGATGTCTTTCAGTAGGGGTGTGAACCAGGTATTTAGGTGTTGGCAGGGTTTGCTCTTCCTAGTTTTCAGTGGTGCAATAGCGTCCAGAGAGGCAAGCATCACTTCATTGTACTTTTCTACCATGGAGGCAGGGTCAGACTGATCTGAGATGGAGTTTAAGGAGGGGAGAATTAGGGGGATAAGATTTTCAGGGGTAATATTTTTTTCATTTCTGGTAGGTGCGGTTGGAGCTAGGATGCTGTTGTTCATGGGTGTGGTGGCTTCTAGGGTGAAGGATACCATGTGGTGGTCAGACCAAAGCTGGGGCATTATAGAAGTGATGGTGGTTGGGCAGTTATGTTCGGCAATCCAATCGAGGGTCCTTCCTTTGATATGTGTAGGATCTGTAATCTTTTGGGTAAATCCTAGTTCCTCAAGGGTGCTGTTAATTTGTAAGGCATTGGGGTCACGTGAGTCATTGAATCCAAGGTTGAAGTCGCTAGGATGAGACATTGAGTAGAAGTTTTTAGATTGTCAGATAATAGGTTCATGAGGTCTTATTCAAAGGAACCTAGGGGGCCTGGTGGTCAGTACATCAGGTGGATGGTGATAGTTTGGTTGTTGGCAATGGTGAGTTTAGCTGTTAGGGATTCACAGCAGTTGGTATTATGGGGTGAGGAGAGTCTTAGGGCTAGGTGATTTTTGACAATTTTAGAAAGGCCGCCACCTCTAGACGTGGTGCGATCCATGCGTATAACAGTATAATTATCTGGGATGGCTAGCATGATGGCCGGTCCTGCTGCGGGATGAAGCCAGGATTCCGTGATGGCCAGGAGATCTAAGTTCTCATTTTGGATTATGTCCGCTATTTCAGTGACAAGGGCTACCATAGAACGGGCGTTTATTAGGGGGCCTTTTATTCCAGGCAGGGTAGTTGGGGCAGAGGACGGCTGGACTTTGTGTTGGCATTTTGGGGGGAGGTGGATTCTCTAAAGATTTGACTGTTGAGTTGTAGTCGGTGTTGGCCAATGTTATCTATGTGTGGTGGAGTGTTGGTGGTATGCAAGGTGTGCCTATTGTGATTAGAAGCGGGTTGGGCCTTAGATAGCGGGTCATAAATTCTTGGGATTCTGGCGCGGAGTCTTAGGTTACGCTGTTGGAGGCTGCAAGGATTGGTGGCCATGATGGTTTGCTCCTGGGGTACACTTCCGTGAGGTAGCTGGGTCTGTGGCTGGGATAGGTTCAAGTTGTGAAGGGTGGTCAAATAGAGGATGGTTCTGAGTAGAACTGTGTAGAATAGTGGTAGATACATGGTAAGCTAGTGTAGTTAGCTTGGAGTGCTGGCCACCTAAATGCAGCTTTGATAGTGCAGGTGAAAATAGGTAAGCACTGTCTGATAACTGTTGGGCATGTACAGGCAACCTAAATGTGAGATTACTAAAATAGGCAGGAATAGGTGGGCTGGTAGCTAGTGGACAGATACAGGGAACCTAGATGAAAGTTTGCTAAGACAGGCAACCTTAAATGCAAGCTGACTAGAGCAGGCAAGAATAGGTGGGCTGATAGCTAGTGGACAAATACAAGCAACCTAAATTCAAATTTACTAGAACAGGCAGCCTAAATGAGAGTTTACTCAAACAGGCAACCTAAATGCAAATTTACTAGAACAGGCAACCTAAATGCGAATTTACTAGAACAGGTGACCTAAATGCAAATTTACTAGAACAGGCAACCTAAATGCAAATTTACTAGAAAAGGCAACCTAAATGCAGGTTTACTAGAGCAGGCAGGAATGGGTGGGCTGGTAGCTAGTGGATACGTAACAGGCGACCTGAATAGGGATTCTCAGAACAAACATAGCTGAGGCAACAGACAAGAAAGCTGAGCATTGGCTGGTAGCTAATGGTTATTTAAATGCAGAATTGCTAACGCAGGCGGGTATAGCTAAGCGTTGGTGGATAACTGTTTTGCATGTGCAAGCATCCTAAATGTAAGTTCGCTAGTGGCAGGCCAACGTTACTGCAAAAATACGTTTTGTTCGGCTCAGGTCAGATAGGATGCATGTATGGTCTAGCAACTCAGTATGCTGGTGACATGATATGCAGAAAGACAGGCTAGTGCATTAGAAGCAAACAATAGGGGTAGCAATAGAGTGGCTAGCAGCCTAGCTGAGGTAAGCAATTCACATAACATAATAAGAAAGTATGGTTGCTCGCAGATATAGGAGGCGACTGCATTTTAGGAACTGCCGTTTGGGAGCTGAAAACCAAAACAAATGACATCAGTCATGACTATCCCTCTCCCTCAGGGGCCACCTCCACCAATACTACCTGGAAAACCTGGAAAAGGAAATGGGACTCTGCAGCAGTTGAGCTTCAGGAGGATGAGGATGCATTGGAAGAGGTACCGTCTATGTCTGGTAGTCAAAGAGAGTCCTGTGTATAGTGGTTTTTTACCACTTATGGGGGAATGCCAAATTCTCAGGCTACCTGTGTGCACTGCACTGACGATGGAGCCACACTCAGTCGTGAACAGAAGGGGCAGTACTTCTTCAGCACCACCTCCGTGCACCGCCACACCAAGACTTCGACCCGACTGACCTCAGAAAGGTAGTTCCTTTCATAGGACATTGAGGCACCTCTTCTACTGCGCCCTCATCTATGACTCCTGCCACCACTCCTTCCACCTCAGTGGGGCAGAGGATTCATCCTGCTGCAGTTGATCCATACCTTCAACGGACAACTGTCTTATGTGTGTACTGTGATGCACTCATCTGCAGGGGGAGCAATTCCACAGCGTCTTTTACGCTGCTATGAAGGCCCATGAAAGGAATTGCTCCCTACCTTAGTTTTACATCCAGTACTCAACATCTTCCCTTCTCCACATGTTCCTCCTTTGGAGTGGTTGGTGCCCCTCCACCCCCCAACACTCCCACTTTCTGCCAAAAATTGAAAAAAATGAACAAAACTAAAGCAATGGGTTCCATGGGGAGCTACCTTTCAAAGTCTAAAAATAGAATTTAAAATATGTGTATTTTTTTAGATCCTTACTGACTCCATCTTCTTTATAATGATGCATTAATCAGGTGGACTCCATAAGAATCTCCAACATTTCCATCGGCATTCAAATACGTGGCAGTGCAAATACTGGAGCATTTGTATAGACAGAGGAAAAAAGGTGTCAGAAAAGAAGTTCTGTTCTACCCCTCTTCTCTGCCATCCAAACAACAGAGACTGCAGTGTGACGTGAATAGCAAGCATTAAAGCCATATGCAAGGCTTTCACACCTTGCATTCACATTACACCACCAAAGAGCTCCCTTTTTGTGTTTCTTCATGGTTGATGTCCACGGATGGGAGAATGTGTACATGGGCTAAACAATCAAAAAACAGAGAATAGAAGCTGTATGAACCTGATTCCTTTTTTTCATACTCTTAAAAGAGCCTTTATGTTCTTGTAATACTCTGATCTTAATATGTACATGTACAATATGTACTAATACATTTTTTCATTGCATACTCTTCTTTCAATTTAATTTCTTTCACAAAACATTTTTCACTGCATTGCAAATATTGTAAAGAAAATCTTCACTTAAAACACTTGTAAGATGTACTCCATCTTTTCTGAAAATATTCACTCCATAACGTTGTATATTATCATTTTCAAAAGATGACATTCCAAAATCTTGTTGAAATGTGCATACAGCTTTATTGACATTCCGCCATGCTTTATCTATTTGTGGACAAATCAACCTGGATCTGTACCACACTTGTTTGTGGAAAAAGATTCATCAGACTTTTGAAAGTATCTTTCATGGCAAACTGCAAAGATACACAAGTTGCATACCCTAAACTATTACCTCCATAATGTACTAACATTATTTCTGGATGTTTCAAATGTACAATATATTCACACATGGGTAATAGTTGACTCCATTGCATGCCACAAACTCCATACCATACCATACCACCTCCAATTCAAAGCCAAGATTATGTGAGATGCCAAGCTTCTCTGCATACATCTGCCATCAATTAACCCACACATCTCCTATAATCCAAAGTCTTCTTGTTGAGCTCCATGCTTTCAGCAATTCAAACAAGAAATGAAGCACTTGATACCATGTCCTCCTTTACAGTTCAACTCCTACTTCACAAAGAGAAGACCTGATTGGTGGAGCCTACAGATGTCCGCGGTCTCCACAGTCCTCTTTCCCTGCTGGGAATGGTAAAAGAGCACGGATGGCACGTACGATCCATCCGCAAACAGTCACAATGATTACAACATGTTAATACAACAACAGTGTATTACACACAAATGTTGTAGAAACACAGTACATACAATGTACTACTTATGAGGGTCAAATAAAGTCAATGTATATGTAAAATCATAATCATGTAAATCTTCCATACAATGTTCTATAACTAACCATATTTTCTTTTCTTTCCAAAGAAACACTGATGTTCCTTTGTTACCATGTCCAACTAAGAACACGAGTTTAGTCATAGTCAGTGGCCACAATGTTGCACCATTCCACCCAAAGTAAACATACCATGTTTGCCATAGCCAATCGCCACATTGTTTAGACCATGCCCCAAATAATCTAGCCACTGGGCATGGCTACAACAATATGTATTGTTATTACTACTATATACATACTCCATGTAGCCATGTCCGAGCAATATTACCTTATTATCCTGTCCAACTAAGCACACTATTGGACTAAATGCCAGTAGCCACATTGTTGCAGGCATTCAATGCAAAGTAAACATACTATTCTGCTCATAGCCAGTAGCCACATTGTTGCAAGCATTAAACCCAAAATAGACGTACTACACTAGCCACATTCTTTCAGGCATTCAACCCATTGTTGCAACCATTCAAACTTAGTTAACATACTGTTCTGACCATTGCCAGTAGCCACATTGTTGCACACAATTAATCCAAAGTAAACATCTTGTTGTGTCCATTGACAGTGGCCATATTGTTCAAAGTAAACATATAGTTGTGGCCATGGAAATTGGCCAGATTTTCGGGGCATGGGCGAGATCTGGCCACTGGCCATGGCCACAACAATATGTATTGTTATTACTACTACTAATATATCTATAATTAGCCTCAACTATTGTGACCGTAGCCAATAGCCACTTTGATGTACACATTCAACCCAAAGTAAACATATTGTTTGGCCCAGGACCAGTGGCCATATAGTTTGAAGTAAACATATTGTGGCCATGGCCATCCCCCAAACAATCTGGCCACTGGGCATGGCCACAATAATATGTATTGCTATTACTACTATATTCATACTGGACAGGCACCCCCAGAGCCATTTGTACACACGATAACGCATACATTTTTCTTTTCTTCCTTACCTCACCCTACACAGACAGTCTTTCAACCTCAAAATAACTATACATGTACATACCTATTAGTCACACTCACTACTTTCATTACATACATTTAAAACCCAAAGTAAGCATTGTTGTAACATATAACATAATTCTACTAATGTCCGTGTTGGCCGCAGACAGGAAAAATTACCTAGAGCACGGCATCAACCCCACCGCCAATTCTACACAAAATGACGCATGCATTCTTCCCTTTTTTCTCTCCCCTATCCTCCCCTGACACTCTTTCATACACAAAATATCCAGCTTTTTTGTCCTGCAATGTCCATGGAATGCGGCGCAGTCCGCAAATCTGACATGGCTTCCAATGCACGTCTCTCAATTGTCTAATCAGCGGCACCGTACAATGCCTGTGAACATCATGCAGCTCCCTGACTGGCTCAGAGGTGTCAGCGAACACTGAATCAGGAAGTGATTGTGCAGAACGGACGGAGATATCACTCATTTTTTGGGACCTACCTTTTGGCCTTGTTGAAGAAATATACTGGATAGATTAACACCAAATCTGCAAAAGCACACTTTCAGGACCAAGCCGCTACTCCTCGACATGTTTGGTGCAAATCCGTCCAGTGGCTTGTGCAAGCATATTATTTTTCCACTCATGTCTATCTGGATTTCAAACATTCTGGGAGCCCCGCCCCCGCTATACGTTTTCCCCCCTTGACGAAATCGCACTGAGGTTCACAAAATAATACAGAGTTGGCTGTATACATTTTTGCAATGTTTCCTGAGGATTTGTCAAACAGCTCCAAAGACATAAGCCACCCAAAACCTACTCTCCATATGGGATGAGCAATTTAAAGGCATGGTCTAGTAAAAAATGTTATTTAAAAAATAGATAGGCAACATAAAAAAAATACTAGCATTCTCTTTTTTAAAACTTCCTATGTAAAATTTTGAGCTATTCAAGCTCAAAATTCGCAAAAGCAAGCACATGGGCGCATCCATTTTGTGAAATGGATGCCCTCCTGTGCTGGCTTTTGCTTTTGCGGCACTAATGAAGGAAACGCCAGCCAGCTGTAGTAATCAAAAGCTACCGCTGGGTGGCTTTCCCTTCATTAGTGCTGTACGCGGAGGACGGGGACCGGAGACCAGAGCAGGAAAGCTGCAGCTGAATCTTGGTAAGTGCTATTTATTTTTAAAAAAAATAAGCACTAGCTGGGGTTTTTTTTCTAAGTTTTCCGGGCTGGAGGAGCCCGGTAAAACCGCAGCTTTGAAAACGTTAACATAAATACAACGTTATTGTGTTGGAAAACGCGTTTTCCAAAACAACCGCATTGTTTCTGCCTGAATCTGCTTTCCCATTTGGGGCTCTCGGGCTCCCCACGGGGAAATGCTAAATGTGCGTTGTCTCTGCCTAAATCTGCTTTCCCGTTTGGGGCTCTCGGGCTCCCCGTGGGGAGCCCGACAGCCCCAAACGGGAAAGCAGATTCAGGCAGAAACAACACGGCATTGCGGAATACAACCGCGTTGCTTCTGCCTGGATATGCTTTCCCATTTGGAGGTCTCGGGCTCCCCACGGGGAGCCCAAGAGCCCCAAATGGGAAAGCAGATTTAGGCAGAAACAACGCACATTTAGCATTTCCCATTTGGGGCTCTCGGGCCCCCCGTGGGGAGCCCGACAGCCCCAAATGGGAAATCAGCTGTAGGCAGAAACACCGCGGCATGTAAACACAACCCCTGGGGGAGCACCGGAGACCCAAAGTGATAGCCACAGCAGGCAGAAACACAACGCGGTTGTGTTGGAAAATGCTGCGGTTTTTCTTTCCGAGTTTCTCAGGCTCCTCTGTTCCGGAGCAGCCTGAGAAACTTGGAAAGAAACACTGCAGCGTTTTCCAACATAATAACGTTGTATTTATGTTTGCGGTCGCTTCAAAAGCGACCGCAAACATAAATACATTTTTAAAGCTGTGGTTTTATTTCTAAGTTTTCCGGGCTCCTCCAGCCCGGAAAACTTAGAAAAAAAACCACAGCTAGTGCTTATTTAAAAAAAAAAAATAAATAGCACTTGCCGAGATTCAGCTGCAGCTTTCCTGCTCTGGTCTCCGGTCCCCGTCCTCCGCTTACAGCACTAATGAAGGGAAAGCCACCCAGCGGTAGCTTTTGTTTACTACAGATGGCTGGCTTTTCCTTCATTAGTGCCGCAAAAGCAAAAGCCAGCACAGGAGGGCATCCATTTCACAATATGGATGCGCCCATGTGCTTGCTTTTGCGAATTTTGAGCTTGAATAGCTCAAAATTTTACATAGGAAGTTTTAAAAAAGAGAATGCTAGTATTTTTTTTTATGTTGCCTATCTATTTTTTAAATAACATTTTTTACTAGACCATGCCTTTAACCATAACCGCAGACACTGTAGTAGTAAGTGTGTGACAGTATTTTCCTAGAGCTTTCATTGCTTAGTGTGTATTTTAAAGGCCTAATAAATCATTGTATATGTTGGTACTTACCTGTCTAACTGTAATTATTGTGTTACTCTCTCTGGACTCATTTTAGCCGTAGACCATTCTCAAATCGCCTCCTCAGTCTAAGCCTTACCGCTCTGCTACCGACCTTCATTGTGTTTGGCTAGACTTCAGTGTCTTTCCTGTTCACCATATTAAGTTGGCTCCCAAAATCCACCCCAGTGTTGACTTTGGAAATCCATTTTAACACCTTACCATACTATACCAAACATCAGGCTACCACCATCATTTATTTGATGATGTGCATGGACAGCAAACTAGTCTCCAGATGTATTCCTGTGTCCGTGATCAGTAAATAGAAACCACGAACAGCACAAGATGTAGGGCCTCATTACATGGTAGGCGGTAAAGGTTTACCGGTACCGGTAAGGGCACCGGTAGCGGTAAACCCTTAGCGCCTTACTACGAGTTCCCTTTGCGGGACCCGACCTTAACGGCTGGTTTTACCAGCCTTTAAAGTAGGGTGCCGGAAAGGGACCTCGGTGCTAATTACGGTACCGCAATTTGCGGTACCGTAATTAGCTCCTTCCCCATTCCCATTATGCCCTATGGGGCAAAAATGGGAATGGGGAAGTGCCTTGGTGAATGGGGAATTACTGCCCCCGCTCACCTTGGAGTAGGGCGGTAATTCCGCCATCCACCAAGGCGGACATGGTAAAATACCGGCAGCAACCATGGCGCTAAAAGCGCCATGGTTAGCGCCTACCGTGTAATGAGGCCCATAATCTGTTTTTTGCTGAATAAAACATATTCTACGCCTCCCTACCCAACCCTGACCTCCCCAGAGAATCTTTCATGAGTACCACAAGTGTAAATGTGCATTTTTACAAATGCTTCTACCGCTATGTCTGCAGACAAAATGCATGGATCACAAACCTAATATGGCGCCCATTTCTGAATATTTGATGCACCACATGTTTCTTAGTTCACCAGTCGGGGCCCTCATATGCTGTCCGCGATGTCACAAGGCTTCCTGTAATTGTAGAAGCAAAGAACCAAGCAACATGAGTTAGACAGATGGTTTATTGCTTATAAGGAAGAATGGGTAGTAGAGACCCCCAACCATCTCCTCAGTGTAACGTCAACTGACTGGTTAGTCAAGCAATAACATTCTATAAGCAATGCTCCAGAACTTACATGTCATAGCATCACTCACCAGAGTGTTCCACTCAGCACAATAAGGGACTATGCTAAGACATCACCATAACACCCCCCCCTTATCGAAACAAAAAAAAACTATTTACAGATATATTTTAAATGATACACAAAAATATAAATATTAAAAACTTGAAAGATAATATATATGCATTTCATCTCCTCACCTTGGCTACTCTTGATAAATTCCACACCTGTCCACTTTCCAATTTAACAGCACCCTCAAAAACTTGAGCAACCCTAACTGGATCCGAATACAGAGGATCACCTTTCTTTGCGATAACAGCTTTTCTAATTCTGACCAGATCACCAACTTCAACAACCGTCCTCCTTCTTGGAAACTTCTCGTTAATTTTCTTGACCCATTTTCTCTTTCGCTCATCCATTCTTCTTTTTACTTCATCTACCACCTTATCAGTTTCTCTCGCCCGACCTAACCAAGCTGGAGACAATAAAGTGTTGGCCCTCCGGCCTCACATTAACTCAAATGGGCTAACCCCTGTTTCAGTATTAGGAGCCATCCGCAAAGCATACATTCGGTCCTTGACCGTAACCTTCATGTCCAAACCACATGCACTTGCCCCCCTAATACTCTCCATTATACAGCGGTTAACCCTCTCAATCATACCATTGGCTTGAGGGTAATATAGTGCCGTCTTTTTATGTTTAATACCACACTTGTACATGTACTCCTGAAAGATGCCCACAGTGAACTGTGGACCATTATCTGTCAACATGCTCCTAGGTAACCCTTCCCTCTCAAATATTTCTTCCAAAAATGCCACTATAGACTGTCCTGTGACATCCCTCATCCCAGCACAAATCTACCACGACCACTACCCATTTCTACCGGGCCTAATACATCCAGGGCCAGATCCTGCCAGACACCCTTTGGACTTTCGACTCCTCTCAACGGCTGCACCACCGCAGATATGTTCTTCCCAGACTTTACACAATCTACACATCCACCAACTGTCTTCTCAACCTCACGGTCTAAACCCGGCCACCAATAATCAGCCTTAATTACTTCTTTGGTTTTATATGTCCCAATATGACCCTGATGCGCAATGGCAATAAGACTTCTCCTTAGACAAGCAGGGACCACAAGCCTGTCCCACCGATATATCAAACCGTCCTTCACCGACAGTTCGAATCTCACCTCCCACAAAGCCCTTTCTTCACCGGATAATAGCCTCTTCTCGGGCCACACCTCTCTAATGAAATGTATTATGCGCCCCCACATTTCATCTGATGTCAATGCTCTAACCCACTCTTCTTTGTGAATTACACTTTCCACGGTGGCAAACACCATATTCTCGAATTCTCCAGACACCCTTCCATCATCCTCATCTTCAACTCTTATTCTTGATGCATGATCAGCCTGCACATTGTTTTTACCTGCCACAACCTCAATACTGAACTTGTGGCATTGTAATCTGGTCACCCAACAAGCAACTCTTCTAGAAACGTTTTCCAGACCTTTACTTTCAAAAATGGCTTTCAATGGCTTATGATCTGTTCTCAATACAAAATCCTGACCCCACACAAAGTTTTTTAGTTTTTTTATCCCCCAATGACACACCAATGCCTCTTTTTCTAAGACAGAGTAATTTAGTTTGGGACCCCTCAACATTCGGGAAGCATGCAACACCACCGATTCTGCTCCATCAATTCCTACTTGCGACATCACCACTCCAATGCCGGTTTCACTTGCATCCACTGACAATATTGTCTTTTTTCTAGTGTCGTACATGGCTAGGGGTTTGGCCATGTCGATTTTGGACATAATCTCATTAAATTCTCTTTCGCACTCTCTGTCCCAAACAAATTCCACCCCTTTCCTCAATAATGCCCTCAGTGCGGTAACACTATCAGCATAATTTTCTATGAAACGGTGGTAGAATTCTATTGTCCCCAAAAATGATCGAAGTTCTGCCTTATTCTTTGGAGACCTCATTCTCTTTATTCCAATTACTAGCTCCCTCTTCGGCTTCAGCCCTTCCTCAGATATTTCATGCCCTAAATACTCCACCACCTGAGTGGAAAAAACACATTTCTCACTTCGCAAAGTAATACTGCGTACTCTGAAAATTTCTAAAACCATCTCCACTTTCCTTCTTAATTCTTCTTCAGTTCTTCCACAAATTAACACATCATCTTGGAAACACCAGACATTTGTAACATCCCTGAATAATCCGTCCATGACTTTTTGGAAAACAGAGGAAGCCGATATTAATCTGAATGGCATGCGCCTAAACTTATAGATACCTTCATATGTAATAAAGGCCGTCAGCTTTCGAGACTCAACATCTAAGTTAATTTGAAGATAGGCACTGGCCATATCTAATTTGGCTAAGTATTTGGCATTCCCGATTCTGCTTAAAAGTTCTCCCATGTTGGGGAGTGGATGACGTTCGGCCACCACACAATGGTTCAATTCTCTCAAGTCAATACATACTCTCAAATCCCCACAAGGCTTTTTCACCACAACGACAGGAGAAATCCATTCAACAGCCTTGGCTGGTTCAATAATACCAGCTTTCTTCAATTTCTCCAACTCCATTCTCACAGCATTACGCATTGACACCGGCAACAGTCTGAGTTTTGCCGCCACGGGCGTGCAAGCATCCAACAAGACAATTTTATGGACCATCCCTTTGAGGCAACCGACACCCTTGTTGAAAACATCAGGATATTTGGCAATTAAACCCATGGAACTGTCATGTAAACTGCTACTCACCGACACTTTCTCCACATTTAACACCTGTTCCTTGCTATTTGGATCTAGCTTAATACATAATCCCCTTTGCTCCTCCCATCCTAATAATGTCTCACCCTTCTTGGTGAAATACAATTTTCCATACGTAACTCTATCCTTAAATTTGAAAATTGCCAAACAACATCCTAATACATCAATTTTCTCACCATTATAGCCACCAGTCTTGTCCGACGGGCTTAAAACATCCATCTTACCTCCCAGAACATTCTCAAAAACAGCCTTAGACATCAAAGTGATTTTGGAGCAAGAGTCTTCAAGCATTTTGACCTGACATCCATTTACTTCAATCCAGGCAGAAGGGTGATCACACTCATCAACTTCAGAACATTTAACCATGTTTACAGTAACAATTTCGTTTTCTGAACCCTCACAATCCTCTGACGATGGATCATCAGCCTCCTCAACAAACATACTCCTACCAGCGCCAATATTGTAATTAGTACAGCAATTCTCAAAATGTCCCCATCTTTTACAAATGTTGCAGTTCGCCCTTCTCGCAGGACAAATCGGAGAGGTAGATAGGTGACGGGCACTCCCACAACGAAAACACAGTCGTTCCTCTCTCCTTTTTCCCCCTGGAATATTTTCTCTTTGGGTAAACTTATTTGCTGTCTGCGCTGTGTTTCCACCCTTCCCTTGGTACGTGTCACCACGTTTGGACGTTTTGCGTTTCTGTTTTCTTTGGTCTTTAACAGCATCCCTCTTTTTGTCACCCACTTTTAGAACTTCAACCTGTTGAACAACTTTGGATTCTTTTGTGGCTAACTTCGCCATACATTGCAAAGTATGTTCAATTCTTTTTGCAATAGCGACAACTTCATCAAGGCAAGGGTCATCTTTTAGCCACACTTCTTCTTGAATCTTGTCATTAGAACAGTGCAGCATGAACTGATCTCTAATATGTTCATCTAAACGTTCACCAAATTTGCAGTTCAACGATAAATGTCTCAGGGCAGTAATGTATTCTTCCACCGTCTCACCCTCATGCTGCATTCTCATGCCGAAATGATAGCGTTCTAACACAGTACTTATTTTTGCCTCGAAATGTTTGTCTAGTTTTGCCAATGCTGCATCAAACTCATTCATACCTTCTTCAACATCCAATTCACCCAAATTAGGCAACGTTTCAAAAATTCGCTGCCCCTCATAACCCAGAAGATGCATGAGCATAGATACCTTCCTTTCTACTGACATACCATTGCCACAGGTGGCCTTTACATAATGTAAAAAAACTCTCTTCCAGGGCCCCCATTTGATTCTTGGAGGGCCAGGAGATGGTAGGAACATTTGGGGTCCCGGAATTCCAGACAAAGCCATCCTGTCTGCAAAACTTCCGAATGCCACGCACAAATCCACAGAGCAATGAAGTCTCCTTACTTGATGCTCACCTCAGTTATAACTCCATAGGCAAGTCCAGAATTCGTTTGGAAAGCAATATCTTGATACACGATGGCTATCCCACGTTGCTGCCTTCCACAAGTTGCCCTGGGCGGACACAAGCGATGTAATTCAACTTCCCGACCTTCCTTCCGCACACGTGACGTGGCATGTGACTCCTCACGGGCTCAACAACGGGGTCCTTTCTTCGTGCTCGCCGCACACATTCTTCCCGAAAATGACTCCGATGAAGCAGAAGAACTGGCACTCACCCCACTAACACGCGGATTGCGTGTGGGGACGCTGCAACGAAAGCGATTCGAGGCGATCTGTGAATCTCGCAAAGCCACCGCCAGAAAAGGGAGACACCAGCCGAATCTACACTCCGAATACCACCAGGTAAACACAGATGAGTGCAGGAGCTACTCTCCTCATACGGGTGGTGCGAGGAGTGGGGCAGCTTCTCCTCAGCAGGCCTCGCGGTTGGGGGTCTCAAATCCTCAACTAAAAATCTGCTGCAGTCGTCGCTCCGTTGCTAGACAGTACCACAGCAATCCCATCCTCGTCGCCAAATGTAGAAGCAAAGAACCAAGCAACATGAGTTAGATAGATGGTTTATTGCTTATAAGGAAGACTGGGTAGTAGAGACCCCCAACCATCTCCACAGTGTAACATCAACTGACTGGTTAGTCAAGCAATTACATTCTATAAGCAATGCTCCAGAACTTACATGTCATAGCATCATGTCATAGCATCACTCATCAGAATTCCACTCAGCACAATAAGAGACTATGCTAAGACATCACCATAACAGTAATGTTGTGGCTGCCGAATCAGGAAGTGAATCCACGGACCCCACCGGGATATCTCAATAATTTTTTTAACTGTTCTTTCCCCATTTTTAAAAAATCCACCAGGCGAAATAACATGAAATTTACAAACGAACCCTTCCTGGACCAGGTCTGCACTTCTCGTGCAAGTTTGGTGCAAATCTGTCTAGCCATTTGACTGTAGCCGCGCCAAACTTTTTTCCCATTCAAGTCTATACGGATTTCCCAAATTTTGGGAATCTGCTTATAACTTTGCCCGCCCACCCCACCTTGCCCATTGGTTGAACAGTGCTTATAAATTTGTCCACCCACCCCCCTTGCCCATTGGTGAAACAGCAGCAAACTTTGCAAAATCATTTAGAGCCGGGTCTATATTTTTTTCCCACGTTTCATACGGATTCACGGTTACTTTAGTAAATGACAAACCCACACAGCTATTTTACCATCGCAGCGTTGTTGACAGAAACATAAGGCACTCAACATACGTGTACCTTACACTGAATCATTGCGGTCTCTGTCGTGATCACCCTAGCCAAGACACGCATTTTCAAAGAAGTAGGGGTCTCCCAAACAGTGCATGTCATCCATGAGTGATGGTGTTTTTTTTTTTTCTAACATGCTCTTATGGGAATGTCCCTTGAGTCGCCTGATGCCACCAGGGCTGCGAGCTGAGATTTTCGACAGCAGCTCTAATGGACGTTGACATCTGAGTACTTATGGTGTCGACCTCCTCCCCCCCTTCCCCGCGTGTGCTGCTGCGGTGCAGGAAAGTGCTGAGTGGGAATAATTCCATCATGTGGAGTGGAAGACGCTGTCGATCTTTCCATGGCTTTTGACAAGGCCTAGCGCTCATAGTTTCCCTGCGTCGTGAGGGGCGTAGATGGAACTGGGGGCAGAGTGCGCCCTCTAGGGGCCGTCGGCCGTGTTTACAGCGCCTTTACAAAACACAGACAAGTCACAAATCCCACCCCTCCCTTGCGACACAGTGTTGCCGATCACTACAGACGCTTCCTGCCCAGTGTCTCCGTTCTGGATAAAAGTATAGAGCGTCTTCGAATGGGGCAGTATTGTAAGCTCAAAATACAAAAAAAACAAGGACTCATGGAAAAGACAAATCAATGCTGCAATTAGTCCTCTAGTTTCCAGCAAGGCACAGTTATCAACAAGACTGCAAAGGCATCCTTTGCCTGTATCATGACGCTCCACAGGAAAGCAGCCATTACCACTTAGTCCCTCTTCTTCTAAGACTCGTGTCCCAGAAATCAAGAACCACGCTAGCCTGTAAAATTTAAACAAACCAAAAACAGCATTACCTCTACCCCAGGTAATTTGTGGGGGTGTTTGTCAAGGAAGAGCCCCGGCACTTATTTCTGAGCACCGGCACTTATTGTTTCAGACTCAGCTGTATTGTGAAGCTTTGGCAACTGCATTTGTTTAACTGCCATTCCGTCTTAGTCACCCAACATGCAAGAATGTTGTGAGCCACACCGGCGATGTTGTTCTAGTTATAGAGTTTCATTAATAGCACTTGGGTTTAGGGTGCCAGTGCTGGATGGTTGTGGTCATGCCAACACACACTGCCATAGTCAACCTCGCTGACTAGCAGCACTTATGCAGTAGGGTGGGTAGCTTTGGTGTGTGTGTGTGTGGTGCGCGCAGCCATGCTACCAGGTACAGCTGACCAGTTCAGGTGCCAGGCTGGCATGCAAATGTGCATATGTCAGTTTCAGTAGGATTACCTTCGCTGCACCTCTGCAGTTGAGGCTACTCAGTGTGCACGTTTAGGGCCTGGAAAATATTTGGGCCCTGGCACTTATTTATTTATTTACAAATTAAGCACTGCCCATAAACTGCTGTGCTGCAGGCTGGATGTGCTCGGAGTCTAGCTAGTTTACCTTTCTCTTTCTTGCTAGCTATTTTCTGCATATTTGATGTACAACGCGCTGTGACGTGTTCTGCTCCTCCATTAGGCTTCCATGAGACATTCCAAAGACATTTTTTCTTCTTTTAATTCTAAAAGCATGGCAATCCAGAGTGCGTCAGTAGACCAAGCTCCTCCTGCTGTTGAGAGCTTTGGATTTTGTAGTTATGGGAGTCTGTCTCCTGTACACATTCAATAAAATAAAACAATACACTTATTTGTCAGCTTCGAACCATGCCACAGTAATGAATATTTTCGCCCAGGGTGCACAGTGCTGCAAACGCCACAGAAAAGAACATATGGTCCCTGCTCCCACAATGTCGCAGTAACCTGTACCCATGGAGTTCCGTCATTAGGCGCAGATGGTAAGAGACATATTTATGCAACTAGAGTACCGCCACAGTACCTATGGAAGCCTGAGGAAAAATTACAACTAATTTAGAATGGGGCAACACATATGGGGCCTGATTCATGGAAGCGTTTTATAATGGCGCAGACCCATAGGAAAACGTTCTGTGAATCGGGCCCCATGTGTTTTGGCCTTAACAGATATTATCCCATAGCTATAGGGTTTGGATTTCGTTCCTGGCTACCAATCCAGCAAAAGTGACCATTAAACTCCTGTGTAGGGAGTCCGGGGCATCACTCACTCAGCATATTGGGAGAAGAGCCTTCAATACCTGTCAAAACTATCACAACATTATGTCCCCACTAAAAGCCTCAGATCACCCAGCAGTCACGCGTATTGCCAATTCCCACCTGCTTAGTGTGGTCAGTTCTCACATGCCCACCAGACATGGCTTAGCTAGCTCTTACATGGCTAGTTAGTGGCATGCCCTGTTCTCATCAGGCCCTTTTGTCATCAATGTATCACAGGCTTAGTTACAGGTCGGGCCACATCTTATATTCAGAGTACAGATGTGGAGAGTTCTCACAGTCAGTGTAACGAGAGTGACCATTACCTACATGCCAAGTAGCAGGCATGACCATTTTGGGATATACTCAGTTCCTAGTATGGCCGCGTACTACCGTCCGATTAACAGATCTTGGTGTGGCCAGTCTGGGTGGGGGATAACTCAGGGGCAATACCCTTGTCTTGGAAGCAAGACGACGCAAGGCAACACAGGTTCGATCCCCGGGTCCCGCTTAGAACCCTATATAACCCAGTTAGAGATGCGACCTGATGCACAGTGCAGGTAGCAGTTATTGTCAGCTCGCACAACCTTTCCTAGCCTTGGATGCAGGATCACTGGGAGGGTTGTGCTATATTTACATCTATCAACGGTTGGAGTGGCCCACCTGACTGCTTCCTGGCATGTAGTCTTGGGAGGTACAATGTGCAGATGTATCCGCCTATATACAGAAAAGGGGCCACTCAGTGGCCTGCCCCGGGGGGTAACATACCAGTAGGGGGTGGAATCTATAATTTCAACAAAACAAAGGTACTGGTATGCTAAGGGTTAGCCAGTGTGGAGTGAAAAATAAATTAGAAATGTTAACCCGGTCTAAACCCATGTAACCATAATCGTTATAGATGTTGCATGCAAATGTGTGTACTAGAACACTCCTTGAAAATAAACAGATTGTAGGAGAGATTGATGTTAAAACTTTATATCAGAAAATTGGTACACATAATAAAATAAAATCCAACTTGCAAGAACATATACAATCAAGAACATAAACATAAATCTCCCATTTGTAGATTGAGTGTGAAAACTTTCAAACAATCAAAAAAATGTGAATTTATACATCAAAGAAAAACATAAAGCAATTTTCAATATTGACAAAAAACCAGTTATTTGTCACTGGGATGCTTGATTAAATCAGAAGCAAAAGACAAAAAGACAAAAAAGAGAGTAATAAATACAACTGCAACTCTATTCAACCTAATAAGAAGTAGAGCAAATGAGCAATGTTCATTAGTGACTAGGATCAATTCCCGAAGCTGAAGGTATTGTGTGTCGGGATAGGGTCTGCCAACGCTACAGGGGGAATGAATAAACAACGTGAAATGCGAATGCTTCACATCAGTGACATGGTCCCATAAATGGATAATGTCGTATGAGCAAACACAGTCCTGGTAATCCACAGATGTTTCTATGAGGGACCTTGATTCCCCTCTGGTTGAAGGAAGTGTTTCGGCGGAACAGAATCAGTAAAGAAGTACTTGTCATGTGAAGTGAATGTACTCCGCCTTCATCAGGGCAATAATTAGCAGGACCCTGCATGGGTGAAAAAGGGGGAGAGAGGAAAAAAAGGGAGGAAAAGAAAATGGTAGAAAGAGAAGGGGGATAAGTCACCATAAATGAATAAAGATATGAAATCAAACAAACATAAAGGTGGATCTGTACAGAATTGTTCTGCATGCAAAATAGAAAATAATCAAGAAAACAGACACCGATCCTGGTCGAGTCTGAAATATATCTCATAGCCACATGCAGCCAAACCCCCATATGATGAGGGAAGCCTCTGGAGAAATTCAGATGAATCTCCCCCCAAAAGAGAGGGCAGAAAGAACAGATTGTGGCATTGGGTCCCCTTTGGAAGAGTAGTGCATGAGTCCCTGAGCCCAACCCACTGGTCAGCAAGCCAAGGTCCATATGGGTGAGGCAGGGTCGGCTGGGGGGGTAATGAATAACTTACCTAGGATAGGTAGTAAGGGTGGAAGCCGTGTGGGGCTAGGTGGATGAGGTGTAAAAGGTGGCTAGTTGCTTGGGCGGGGAACTGAGAGAGTCCGCTGGAAACTCTTAGTAATCCATTAGTCATCATCGCTGTCTGGGGCATCTGAGACCTAAGAGAGGGAGGTGGCCATAAGTGTATGTGGTGAATGAAAGACATTAGGTGGAAAAAGAGGAAGATTAGTTTCTGATGGGAAAAGCGTTAGTCAGGAAAAGATTTTACCTGGACAGTATCTTCTCAGGAAGAAATGGAAAGAGAAGAGAAGAGGAATCGCCAGTTCATGCTGTAACGGGAAAAATCTTCGTCCACACCAAAGCAGTCGTGGACGAGACCTGCAATTGGTAGGTTGTTTTTGTCGTGGTGTTAGTCCCAGAGCACGATGCTGCAAGGGAAGATGACATAAGAAAAAGTGAAAATCTATAGTGTGAAAACTTAAGAAAGTGCAGAGTACAGAGCTGGCCAGAGGTGATGCCCAGGGCTGAGAATGGGGCACTCCGCTGAGTAAGACTGTCAGCCATGTGCTCAAGAAAAAGCTTGCAAAATACAAGAGGGACTTGCCTGGATTCGTAAAGAACAGCGCTCCTAAAACGTAGCCGAAAGGTGAAGAGCGCATGGAACAAAGCCACGAATTGTCTTGCTCTCAGCCGCCTGCCGTGGAAATGCGGGCTGATGTATCCGCCACCTGAACTATTTCCGAGACTGTGGACCTCATTACACAGTAGGCGGTAGCCATGGCACTATTAGCACCATGGCTACCCCCTTACCGCATTCCGTGTCCATGTTCCCGGAATAGGGACTTACTGGGTCATTCCGACCTCAGAGGACCCGGTAAGTCCCCATTCCGGGAACCATTCCCCATTCCCATTTGAGCCCCCATAGGCTCAATGGGAATGGGGAAGGAGCTAATAACGGTACCGCAATTTGCGGTACCGTTATTAGCTCTGAAGTCCCTTAGCGGGTCCCTTGTCTAACGCCTGGTAAAACCAGGCGTTAGGGGAGGGACCCGCTAAGGGACCTCCTAGTAGGTCGGTAAGGGATTACCGGCACCGGTGACCTTACCGGTGCCGGTAATCCCTTACCGCCTACCGTGTAATGAGGCCATATGTGCGCCTGCCTGTGTTAAGGTACCCATCAGGTGCCTTCTCCAGACTCTTGCTTCATCGGGCATCTATGGACTTCACACAGCACAGCTTGGCCAGGCAGCAATCACAGAGGACGTGCCCCCAGAGCAGAGGTGGCATCCACACACCGCACAGGATGTGGGTCAAGGGGTGCCCATTTTTTTCTTGCAGGCCTGCCAGAGGGTGAATGGACAATGACTCAATATCATTTTGCAGAACACTTTACATGTGAACATGAAACCGTGCATAAGAAGCTAGTCGTTGTGGTAGATGCTGTATGGAGTTCTATAAGGCACATGTCAACATGTTCATACGGATCTAGGGGAGGATTTGACCATACCTTTTGTATCACTCTCCCAAATTGCTTCATGGCTTCAGCCATTCTTTGCCCTTTTTGTTGTGAAAGGACATTGTGCTTGTTATCTCACCTTAATAACACAAATAGCTTTTTAAATGACATTAAAAATGCAATGGAAATTACATGAAATACTGCCCCAGTTGTATATTGTCACAACGCTGTGATGGAAACATCCCCCGGGTGTGCTTCTGGAAACCTCTCGAATGTAGCCATGAAATGTGGCAGCTGATTTATGGCAATAGGAATGTTTTATTTTTCATGGTGCATTTGTATTAGATCACGTTTGCTTAATAGATGAATTTCAGTATAATTACTGTGTAATGTTTCGGTGGGGGGGAGGAGGGTGTGTGTGTGTGTGTGTGTGTGTGTGTGTGTGTGTGTGTGTGTGTGTGTGTGTGTGTGTGTGTGTGTGTGTGTGTGTGTGTGTGTGTGTGTGTGTGTGTGTGTGTGTGTGTGTGTGTGTGTGTGTGTGTGTGTGTGTGTGTGTGTGTGTGTGTGTGTGTGTGTGTGTGTGTGTGTGTGTGTGTGTGTGTGTGTGTGTGTGTGTGTGTGTGTGTGTGTGTGTGTGTGTGTGTGTGTGTGTGTGTGTGTTAAACAATGTGCTGCTACCTTGCTCTCTACTTACTGCTTTAAGTGTCTGCTAAGGACTGAATGTCCAAGACAAATATACCTAAGTCACAACATGAGTGGTTCATCTTTATTAAGAATCTGAAAACCTTCCTGCCCAGGACTCACCTCTAAAGTGTTCATTAACGTTCACCTATACTGTTCCTCCTTCCCTAGCACTCATTGCACTCGTCGACACACTATAGCTCTTCCTCGTTGAAGGTTTTGGTCAGACCTTATGCCTGGTATGTTGCATTTCATCCCCCTACTATTGGGTTTCCTTGGCGCCCTTTCCTAATTCAGCCCTGAACTCCCTTGGTGAGCCCTCCCCACTTTCCACCTAGGACATTTATGCCTCCATCTACCAAGGCACACGTGTCGTTTCCCCTCGGACCCCCGTTTAAGCTGGTTACCATTTCTCAGGCTAGTTTTGTCTTTTCGGAGACCCTCACCCTATTGCTGGCTGGTAGTCTTTTTAGGCTTTGGGCATGCATCATTCACACTGCTTACTGCATGCCCCACTCTCAATGGCCCACTTTGTGCCTCTTGACCATCATACATTGGCTGTACTCCTGACAAGGCTATCCTCTTATAATTAAGCCACTTACCCCTCGTCTCGTCTGCCCTCTCACACACCTGCTACTTCGTGCCTCACTTTTACTTGCGTAAGATTATTTAGAATACATTGGACCCCTTCCAGGATTGCAACCATGACCCTGGTTAATCCGATCCTCTGATCTCCCTGTACAGCCAGGTTTGGCCTGCACGTGCATACCGCCCAGTCCCACCCGACCATCCCCTAGCCACTGACACCTCCACTTTGTTGACTAACTGCACTTCCCAAGGCTGGCATACTTGCACCGTGTGCACATTGACTGACAAGATCTGCCATTACATGACATGTACATGATATACTCCTCTTTACCCACATTCCCCTCATTAATTCATGGAAATGGTGATGTGAGTCTTAAGATTTTCTTCTACAGCATGCAGTGGGTCTTCCTATTCTCCCTTCCACATAGTTTACTGTTTTTTGTACGTGATATCAATGCCATAGAATTTCTCCCTTCCAAATATGTGCTCATTACATCATTGACTCACCAGATTTTTTTCCATTATTTTTACCACATCGGTACAGTGCTCCAACACCATGGTGGGCTTGGTTTGCAAACCTCAGAAATAAATGTTTAACGGTGGTGTGGCTTGATGCCAAAAACAGTGACCACCTAAGCAACCAGCTCCCGATCCACCATTAAAGTTATGAAGGCTGGAGCTGCAGGCAGTGTTGTAGAGAGGAGCGGAGTGAGAGGTATTTAGTAGATGTGACGTATCCCTTTCCCAGATATGGTGATGCCTTCCTGTGCTACCTTTATCATCCGTAGCACCGGATACTCTGAGGAAGACTGGCGCTGCAGCTTCCTACTCTATTGAAGTGGGAACGACCTGTCATACGTGATGCATTGTGTGTGTGTGAGGAGGCAGAGCCTGTGTGGTTGCCGCCCAGTGGCTGGTTTATTCTTCTCACGGTCTTAAATTTGGGCTTCAAGCCATCTCAGTCCTAGATCATCTAAGATGGGAGGTAGACAACAATGAATCTGGAGCTTTAATCTTGTTAGACATGTCCGCATCATTTGAAATGGTCGACCGCCAAATAATTCTAGGCAGGTTGTTTATGCTGGGAATCCATGACACAGTGTTCAAGTGCATCAAATCTTCCTTGCAGGACCACACACAGCAGATAAAGTTGGGACTTTGCCTTTCTGCCCCCTGCTCTTTGCCCTGTTGTGTCTCTCAGGTTGTGGCACGATCACCACCCCCGTTTAACTTATACCTTCGACCTCTCATGTCTTCCACCAAGACAGGATCCATTTTTTAAATTATGTGGATGACTCCCAGCTATTGGTGGACCTTAAAGAAAACAATGACTCCCTGTCAGACAACATAAGGAATTTCCTACTGACAGAAAAGTATTGGCTGGACGGAAGCTCTTTAAAACTTAACCTCGATAAACAGAGGTTTTAGTCATCAATGAAAAACCCAATGAGTGAACTCCTTCTTTCTGGCCAGAGTCTTACAGCCAAAGTCCCATTAAAGTCTGAGGTGAAACATCTTGGTACTATTCTTGATAACCGTCTTGCACTGAATTCACAAGTCTCGGCTGCAACCAAGTCTTGCTATTTTCTTCTGAGGAAAATAAAGAAGATCCTCCATTACCTTTCTTTTTTTTCGCACCAAGTGTTGGTAGTTGACTCTTTTGTTTCATCACGTTTGGATTGTAATAATGCAATCTATCTAGGCCGACCTAGTTACACCATTTATAGTCCCCAAAAGTTCATAAAACAGCAGATAAGCTTTTAACAAAGTAGAGGGAATACAAGCTTTTCACCCCAGGACTTCGATCTCTTCACTGGCTGATGGTGAAGAACCGAATTACGTTCAAAAGTATGTGTCTCGTATTTAAAAGTCTTGAACACCCTATGGCTACACCCTTGTCTGTAAAAATTGGCGCATATACTACTGCCCGCTCCTTAAGATTAAGTGCCGACAGGAGACTGATGATTCCAGGATACAAGAAGGAAAGAGCTGGCGGACGCTCCTTCCTGGTTCAGGCAATCAGACTCTGGAATTCTCTTCCTACCAAACTTCAAAGAGAATCGAGTCAGCCTACTACCATTTCGGAAAAAATTGAAAACCTATTTGTTTAATCTGTAATTCTTTTATATTTTGGCAGTGTTGTATAGTTTTGTGATTAATTCATAATTAATAGCGCAAAACACCCATGGGTGATTACTGTGCTTTATAGAACCCTCACATAGTATAACATAACATAACGCGGGAGATTTATTTATATAAATGATGGATTTGTTTTCACTTAATTAATATAAGGCCAGCCTAAAAGATGGAACTAAGAGCCCCACTGATCTTTAACTGAATAACGTGTTTTCATTGCTGCCACAGTTGACAGAGATATCATTATTAGTTCTCTTGTAGATGTAGGTGATACTTAAAATTGATGGCTAATCCAACAACATTGTCATCTCTTGTTGGGGCATTGTCTGGATGGATTAGGAGAGTTGGGCAAGTGTACTCCTGCTGCATGATGTGATCTCAGGTCAACGGCTTGGAATTTGTCTGGTGTCTCAGAGATATTGGCCAGATTCTCAAAAATGAGCACCAATAAAGAAAGCACAGAGCATACGCTACTTTCATGTGTGCTCATTGCTAAAATGCACAGGTACCCTTATTCTCAAATATAACCTATGCATTTCAGGAGGGGCTAGACAGTGGCACAAAGATGCGCTGTCCATCCCCCTTGCATACATAAATGTCTGTTGCACTCTCCTGATACTAATATATCAGAGGCTTCCGGCAAACAGGTTGTTGCTGGGTGCACATTTCACTGAAAAGGGATGTTAAAGGGTCTGTCTCAGTAAAATCCTCGAGAAAACAAAGAGCATTTACATCCCTGTTTAGGAGATCGAAATATGAGTGTGACAGCTATGGTTTAAACCACTGCTGTCAACTTAAAAAAAAAATCACAACAGGATCAGAAATGATCCTGTCATGGCATTCACCGCCGCCTGCGTCTGTTTCAAAAGACACAGGGGGATGACCATGATTTCTTGAAATTTCAAAGTGCATCCATTTGTGAATTCGTGATTCGCTTTTAAATGCACAGAAATGACCCCTTATTTGGCAAAATGCACAAAGGGGGGAAAAGGGCATCTGAATGACTGCATCTAAGAAACGCTCATTCAGATGGCCATGGTGAATTGGGATGCTCCTCTTTGTGGCGCAAGTGAGGAGATATGCCAGTGCATCTTTTCACTTGCGCCAAAACAGTAAGACGAATCGGGCACATTGTATCTTATCATGACACCTCAAACAAGTGGCACTAACAAAGACTCGACTCTTAATGCAGCGAGTGCTCGCAAGAGACCTAAAAGTGGCTCACCTCCTCCTTAAAGACTCAACTTCTGATCCTCCCATGCAGACCATTCTAATGGAATTAAGAGCTCTCGAGCCTTTTATGGAAACTTCCAATGTACAACTATTAGATAGGCAACTCTAGAATCCATGATGGAAGAAGTTGAAAGAAGAATAAGTAACACAGGGGATGTTTCCAATAGCGTTATGCAGCTTGAAGTGGCTTTACAAAAGTTACAAAAACATAATGCAAATGGGGAGAAGCACAACAGGTGCAAAAACCTTTGCCTTATTGGTTTGCCTGAAGGAGTTGAAAGAGAGAACCCCATCCTCTTTTTACAAAGTATGCTGCCTAAATCTCTGCTGGCCCTTTCTAAGACTATTTTATGAAGCATTGAGAGGGCACACAGAATTGGTCATAGATTGGCACCTATGAATAGAAAACAGGGATCTAGAACACTAGTTGCATTATACAAATTTACTCAATGGTAGATTATTATGGACAAAGTCTGGGCATCAAAACGTTTGATATGGAATGGGCATACGATATACATTACGCAGGCTGTATCACATAATACTGCTTTGAGAAAAGAATGCTGTAGTTTCTGTCCAGCCTTGAAATAATGTAATGTTTGGTATGGTATTGTTCATCCTTGCACCTTCAAAGTAACCCAGAGTGGTCACACTTACACGTTTGTATACCTTTTAGACCTTCAGCAGTTTATTTGTTCTTGTAAAATGGTAGATATGGATAGATTGCGGCCCTCAGATAACCAACGGCCTTCTATGTCCAGAAGGAAGTCTTAACACAAAAGATGTCATTATAGATTTCCCTGTTTCCTGGAGAGAACCAGCCTTAAATCTTATATCATTATTCAGTATGATCGAGTGGGATGCGACTGCCCTCCTGTCTCTGGTTTTGAACTTCCTGTTAGCTTTAAATTGCTTGCTTGGGTCTTGGTGGCTGTATTATTTTGATCTCCTTTTGTGTCTATTGCCAAATGTGTCTGTTGGTTCAAGGTATACATTATGCCAATGTTATTAAAATGGATTACTCAAATTTACTTTTAAGTAGTCCGTTTTTATGTTTATTACTAAAATGGCTACTTATATTAAAATGTATTTCACCCTGCATATTTCTCATACAAAATGCAATTGAACACTACTTCTTGGAATGTGAAAAGTCTTACCAGCGCAGGTCTTATCTCATCGTAGCAGGTCAAAACCATCCTGTGGGTCAACTAATGGAAGGAGGTCCTATTATACTAACATGGTTTACAGGGAGCAATCAAAATACAAATACAACAAATAACCTTGTCAGTAAAATGCATAGATAAAACATTCATAAAAGAGTAATGAAAAGCACACACTGCATAATTTTACAGGTAAATCAATGTCAAATAAATTGACCTCTAGACCAATCAGTGAATAAATCAATTATTGTGTATTAAATAATGTGCTCAATTTATATTTTCAATAACAGCAACACACTATATATCAGCACAACATATTTACAAAGAGTAATAGAACAGTGATGCAATTACATTAATGTCGATAAGAAAGTGGTCCTAGAGCACAGGTTTATTTTTAGTACACACTGCCTTGGCACAAGAATCCTTAATGACTTGGTGACCTAGCCCAACATGTTTCAATCCCCTCTTCAATGCAGATTCGTCCTCAGGGGCAAAAACCATAATTGATGTTGTGTAATAGTTGTAACCTCAACCTCTGTCAGGAGTGTTTGAATTCTTCATGTCCCAGTATGGTCACAAAGTCAACCAAACCACTTCCATTCACATTGCAGGCTGCTTGTTAGCCTGCAACGTGAATAAAAGCATTTGGGTGGATCCGCCGGCCCTAGGTTATCCAGTTCAATGGTTATCCAGTTCACTTGGTAGCAGAGCATGGTTTAGATCCATCGACATAAGTAAACTTTAGAGTCCCGGCAATATCGAACGACCTTTGCCATTCAGCTGAAAGGACGTGAAGCTCCCCGTAGATAGTGGTTAGTGTAATTTGAAAAAGCTTGCAAGCTTGGTGTGACGGGTCCCTTGGTTTCCACAGAATACCCTCCCACATCTACGAGAAGCTGATCTAACAGAAGATTGAAGAGGCTATAAAAGAGGCATATGATCCTGAGAGTCGGACAATGAAAATGCGAGAGGTGAGTAAAAAACTGAGAGAGTTGGCAAAACGTATGGGTGATGAGTGAAGAAAAAAGTGAGTAACAGCGGGAGGCGGGATAAACATAAAGTGAGAATAAGAGTGTTACATGTATATAGTGAATATATAATGGGGGTCATTACAACCCAGGCGTTTACCATGGCACTATTAGCACCATGGTTGACACCAGTATTTTACCGATTGCGCCATGGTGGATGGCAGAATTACTGCCCCATTCCAAGGTTGGTGGGGCGGTAATTCCCCATTCACCATTGGCCCTTCCCCATTCCAATTTTTGCCCCCTTAGGGCTCAATGGGAATGGGGAAGGTGGTAATTACGGTACCACAAATTGCAGTACCGTATTTACCTCTAACGTCCCTTTGCGGGTTCCTTCCTTAACAGCTGGTAAAACCAGCCGTTAAGGTGGGGACCCGCAAAGGGACCTCGTAATTAGGCGGTAAGGGGTTAACGGCACCGCCACCTTTTACGATGTTGTTAACCCCTTACCGCCTGGGCCGTAATGAGGCCCGTTGACTTAAGTGTGGCCAAGCAATAGAGGTATCGTGAGAGAGGCCACGATAATAGAATACGCCCTGGCCTGCATTTTAAAGAACGTATCAGAAGAAATTTGAACCTAGAGTCCCGTAGCGGAACACGTAGAAGATGTATTTGATTAAAGACGTATCTAAAGAGGTTAATTTAAACTCTGTATGGGGTATCTTAGAGGGCAAGACAGATCTTTGAGAAGACTGTAGAGAAGAATATATGTGACCAGTCGAGTTTGTCTGTTTGTTTTATGTGATTATGAAAATGATGACATCATAAACAGAAAAAATTGATTGTTTTAAATCGAACTTGGTGGTTGTTCTTTATCAAGATTAAAGTAAAATGTTTGATTAAAGGTATTGCAGCCTGCAACGATTGGTGCACGCTCATATTGTGTTATTTTTCTAAAACTTACTTTTTAAATCTGTGATTAAAGCAAGTGAGTGTTAAACAGGTTAAGAATAACGAGTTGAGAATGGAGGATGTTACTCCACTTGTGCATCCCTGCAAGCAATTGCCGAAACATGCACCCAGGCTTAGACAGTGTAGTGCGGAATGGGTTAAAGGAACCGCAGACAAAATGTTTTTGCCATGGCTGCAAGGAGGGTCACTATCGAAGGCAGTCCTGCAGCATATGATGACATATTTGCATGCAGCATATACGGGAAAAAATCTAGACAAGCGACTGGCGAGCTTAGAGCTTTGTAAAATGTACCAGGAGGAACGAAATGAGTCGCCTCCTGTAGATTGGATACTTAATGTATGCAAAGAGGGGGGTGAGGCGCCTTCTGCTCCCCCGCCACAGCTGGAATAGAAGACGAAAATAAGAAAGACGATGGATTATACCCATTGAGGGAGCTTAAGGCAGCAAAAGGGTATAGCAACCCGGCATATGAGTTGCCTACGCAAAGCAGTGACGAGGGTCCAGAGGAAAAATACTGAGAGAGATGTAATCTCTAAGGTCCCGAGGGACAAGGAGAGACACGATAAAGAGAGAAGTGAGATTGAGCAAGCACATCTCTAGATAAAGGAAGAGAAATTAATAGATGGAAGGGAGAAAGAGATAAAGCTGATGATTTAGCACTTCTAAAGAACGAATGGATGGGTGGCCAGATTTTGCTTAAACTCAATGGCAAAGGGTAAAGGCATCAAGGATGTAAGGCAAAGGGATTATCAAGATGAACAAGGTAAAAAGGATAAAGAAAGAGAGGAACGATTGAAGGATGAAGAAGCGAAAAGGAAGGATAAACACAGACAAGAGCAGTTATATCAAGAGGAGCAATTGAGGAAACAAGAGAAAGCAGAAGAGCAAAGAAAACATGATAACAGACAAAGAGCAATTGATGAGCAGTAAAGGCTAGAACGAAAAAAGAAAAGAAGAGGATGAACAGAAGTTAAGGGACAAGAGAATACAGAGACAAAAGGATGAGGAGATACACAGGGCAAACGAGAGAAGGGATATGAAGAAAAAAAGAAGAAGACAGGGTATGAGAGGATGCAAGGAAGCAGAGAGAATTTGACGATGATATAGAACGTAAAAGAAGGCAAAGAGCACGCAATCTTGATCGCATGGAGAAGGAGATAAGGGATCCCGAACCAGAAGTAGCATGGGAGGACATAGAGGAATTCTTCCCAGAATACGAGTCATTACCAGGCTCGTCTACAGTAAATCTAGAGGACGAGTTTGACTCTAGGAGCATTTGGGAAGCGATTGATAAAGTATACCATGAAATGAAAGCCCAGAAAGAATCATAGGGGAAGGAAAAATGTTATCGACTGAAGAGTACGCGGTTATACGACACAGAGGGAGCCTCATGCAATACAAGGCAGAAGGAGATGTGTTTAGATAGACTGACTCTGAACAAAGACGAAGAAGAGAGAAGTTGCATGAGTTGGGCACAAGAAATGTCAGACGAAGACAGAGATACCTTCCGTATGTGGTCCTGAGGGATGTTTTTCAATGGATAAGGAAGTAAGATGGTCATATTTAAACGCACCTATACCTAGGGCATCAGAACCATTGACACAGTCAGACCGACCTAGGGGCAACTCCATGGTGAGAGGGGGGAGTCGCCACCATATGTGAGCAGATTAAGATCACTGCCAGGAAGAAGGCGGTGCAGGAATCTTATCCCTGCGGTAGACAGACACATGATGAGAAATGAGAATGAGTTTGGGGCTTCACAGTTTCCCTTGCTAGAGAAAGGAGGGCCAGACCACAGTATATACCGTGGCCCCAGATGGACAAGGATAATTTAAGGTGTAAACCTCTGAGTTTAACTTCTAGTGCTGGGAAAAGGATACATGAGTTAGAGAAAATGGCGGGAGGAAACATATTGGCTATAGGGGACATTAAGGGTCTCCTGATCGCCACCTCTCCCTCCCTTCCTTCTCTATGGTGCTCTCTATCTCTCACTGATGAGAATCTATTTGGGAATCATCCATCTGATGATGAAGTAATATTTGGCATGAGCATTACTTATTGGGTGAGAGCACTCAAACGAAAAGTTCCTCAGAAAATGATGTTGGCACAAAAACATCCTGAGTATTTTGATGAAGATATGGCAAAAGTGCTGGTTTCATTGTGGGCCACAGGCCCCAAAGATTTAGGCCTATTGAAGGGGGTTGGAGAAGTAAAGATTACATTGAAACCAGAAGCAAGTTTACCTCGAGCACGCTAGTATCCTATGTCTTGAGAGGCAGATGAAGGTATTTTTAAGACAATTTCCGACATGATGGATCAGGGTATCTTAGTGACGTCAGAGTCGCCCTGTAATACAGTGAGTTATGCTGTGAAAAAGGGGAAAGGGTGTTCATGGAGACTAATTCAAGATTTGAGGCTGATAAACCAGATTGTAGAGGCAGAGTTCTCTCTAGTTCCTAATCCTGCTACAATTTTATGTAACATTCCTGCTGAAGCACAATATTTCACTGTGATTGATTTTCAATAGAGTCCGCCAGATGGACTTAAGCAATATTGATTTAGAAAGTGTTGTGTTGCAATACGTAGATGACATTTTAGTTTGCAGCCCATCAGAGGAAGAGTGCAGACGCGATTCTGTTCAGCTGATGATTACACTTGCTGACAAAGTATATACGGTTGACAAAGAGAAGCTATAATATTGTCAACAGGTGGTGTTGTACATATGCCAATTGATTTCACATGAAGGAAAGAAGGTTACTCCTGAGAGAGATGAGGCTATTTTGAAGACCACAAAGCCGCACCCGATAAGACATATGCAAAGATTTCTGGGTCTATGTAATTATGTCAGATCATGGGTCTTTGACTACAGTTCATTTATAAGGCCTTTACTACAGGCTTTAAAAAAAAGCACAGGGCATGCAAGAGAAAATTGTGTGGACTGAGGAAATGAAAGAAGGCTTTGATGAGTTGAAAAAAGCAATTTGCACAGCTCCAGTTTTAGGGATTCCTAATTATGCTGAGGAATTCTTTTTGTTTTCGCACACGGACGGCACTGTTATGACAGCAGTCCTTACACAGAGAACCACATTGGGGTACAAGCCCCTTGCATATTACAGTGGGATTTTAGACCCAGTGACGTGAGGTCATTTTCCGTGTGAACAATCTCTAACAGTCGCCGCATTCGCCATAGAGAAAGCTGCAAGCATAGTGATGGAGTGTTCCATGACGTTATTTGTTGAACATGCACTGTTTGCCATTTTAGAGAAACCAAAAGGCACGTTGACTTCTCAAAGGGCTTCTGCCTATGAAGTAGTCAGATTGAATCCAGCAATCAAAATAGTTTGATGCAGGATAGTGAATCCTGCCATGTTTGTAGCTGAACCACTGGCAGAGGACGAGCATGTGCATGACTGTTTGAACTATGAAGAGTTCTATGATGAATCCCTAGGATAAAAGAAAATGCTTTAGCGTGAGGAGAATTTTTTTTATTGATGGTTCTTCAAGGATCGATCAGAATGATGGAGGAGATACACAGGTGCCACTGTAGTAAAGCACAAGGCCAATGGGGAGTTTCAGAAGATGATAAGTGCTCGAATACCGTCTCACTATTCAGCACAGGCTGCAGAGTTAGTGGCGCTGATTGTCGCGCTCAAGAATCATGCAGACCAGGAAGTAACAGTAATTAGCGACTCCGCCTATGTGACGTCGACAGTGCACTCAGGGTTAGCACGTTGGAAAAGAAGGGGCTACCTCAGAGCAGATGGCATGCCAGTGCAGCATGCCGCCTTATTGGATAGGCTTATTAAAGCACTGCAACTCCCAGTAGCCATCGCAGTCGTTAAATATGCAGCACAAACTAAAAGGGCAGACTTTATCTCACACGGAAACCAAGCAGCAGACGATGAAGCAAAACTTGCTGCATGTTCAGAAAATGTCATGACATTTGATACGCCTATTGTAAGTGAGAAAATGGTTGTTATGATGAACGTGAATGTGGGATATAGTAATTTGTCAAAGACAAAATTAATAGAGGTCCAGGGGGAGGCACCACAAGATGAGAAGGATTGGTGGATGCGAAGAGGGTGTTCTTTAAACCCCTCTGAATCAATGTGGTGACAAGACAGCACTAGTAAACCGATGATGCTTGTAGCCTTATTAAGGGTGGCAGGGGAACAGCTACACTACCCTGCGCACACAACTACAGAGAACCTCGCTGCAACTATTGCAGAGGATTGGTTTGCACCAAATTTGTTAGAACATGTTGCATTTTATGTAGTGAACTGGATCGTCTGTCAAAAATTCACGGCTGGGCATACACTGTGCACAGTTAGGGGAGTTATTCCGAGACCCACTGGCCCCTTTCAGCAATTGAATATCGACTATGTCAACAGCTGCAAGCATGTAATGGATATAGATACACGATTGTAGTAGTTTGTCCCCTTTCAAGATGCATTGAGCCTGGTCCATGTAGACACCCAGACTCTACCTGTGCAGCAAAATTCTTAGTGTAAGAAGTGTTTCCTAGATGGGGAATATGTGAAGTAATGAGGTCAGACAATGGCCTACATTTTGTGAATCAGAAATTTGAGCAGATCAGCTTGTTACTTGGTATAAAGCACAAGATTTCTTCGTCCTATCATCCACAAGGAAATGGTATCTGTAAACGGCTCAACTGCTTGCTTAAAGAGAGGATAGCAAAGTTGAAGCTTACCTTGAAGAAAGGGTGGTTGCATTGCCTATCACTGGCATTATATGCATTGAGGAACCAACGAGGTTCGGGCCACCATCTCACCCCCATGACATTGTGACAGGGAGGCGGGTGAGGACGCCCCCATGCCTCCATCCAGATTTAGAAGTGATGCTCAACCTACATCTGAACTGTTAGGAATGGAGCTACATGATTTATCTTATGTGTATGACTTCAAGTATATCTGTCATTTCAGGTCAGCTACGGTGAAAAGGGTGTGGGCCAGTACAGAACACAGAAGGAGATGCTTCAACAAGTAGCATTCAAGAATGATGCCTTCCCAAACTATTCCCCGGAGATGAAGTCCTAATCTGCAATTTCACAAGGAAGTGGCACAAGCCCAGATTTAACGCCCCTTTCATTGTGGAAGACGTCACGTCGTCTGCAGTCAGACTGCAAGGCAGGCACACTTGGACTTTTCTAGGTGATGTACGAATCTATGCTGGAGTGACCCCCCGCACCCTTCGGAAGGAAACATCGGGAAAGAACCTCAGCAAATGCAGACAAAGACTATGACGAGGAAGACGGACGCAGAGGCTGTTGAGTAAAAGAAAAGATATCATTGGACTGTGGCTCAGTTCGGGGCACTCTTTTGGCCACTTATGAAAGAGTTAAGGGAAGCTGATTTGAACACTCTGTGCAGTCATTTCAGTGTTAAGGGAAGCTCTTTTGTTGTTAAAGCCACAGGAGTTTGTTGACTTTAGACTGAGGCATGCTTAAACCTTGATAAGAAGAAAAATATGCCAAGTCCTGGGTTCATTTTCGACAATTGAAAGAGGGTACAGAATCCTGATTAATTTCTCACTGAGTTCCTGTTTGGATTTGCCCATGGTGATTCCCAATGACATTTCACATATTATATGCAAAGTTTTTCTCTTTATATTGCGCACATACTCTGCAATTGTGGGGAGAACTACTAGTGTTTATGTTTTTCTGCAAAATCCTAAGAATGGTCCAATCGGTAAAAGGTTACTCACAGCAATCATCGAGTAAGTTCTGCAGCTACCAGAGTATAGTGGAGAAATGACAAATGCCCCTATCAGCTGATGACACACACAGACTGGTCAGTTTCGTCTTCTATCGTCTGATTGAAGAATTCCCACATCTTGTTGGAAGACACACTGATGTGCGTACATTCCTAAGGGATCCGAGAAACAATGCAGCACTAAACGAAATCTTGAGAGATATAATTTCACAAGTGAGTACCTATTCCAAGAAAACTCTGAGATCAGAGTGAAACTTTCCTTCAAGGGACAAGTTGAGAGGTTGTTGGTCAGACAGAACTTTTGTTTCATGCTGAAAGAAATGTATCATGTCATCTGGACATATTCGAGGAATCGACTGGGAACTGGTGTATGTCGTTGAACTTATCTAGATTTACTGAAGTCGGTTTTCTTCTTGCTGGAGAGGCCTCCACATTTCGTCTGTTTAAAGACTGGTTCCAGGGATACGTTGAGAGTTTGTTTTTGGTATACAGTAAGCAGACAGATGATCGAGGATAAGTTGCCAAGCCAGGATAGCAGCTTCCAGAAGTAGTACATAATGCTGCTGTATTAAAGTTACTTTTTTCCTTCCTTAGACAATAAAGATGGGAAATGTTAGTAGCAAAATCATTATGCCAAATGCAGCGAGACGTCCATGTTGTCCACAAAGTCTATGCTGCAAAATATCCTATCTGTGTATTATTTACGCTTGTATTTTGTTCATAATTATATTGCTTTCCCTCTCAGTACATACATTGTACTACATTGATGTGCATGGAGCAAAGACACCTGTGAATCTTCCTGACCAGAGGGAGGGTACAATCGTGGCAACTACTAGGCAGCCAAGACCCTATGTAGTTATTCCTGTCCCAAAGAAAGATGACAAATTGCCTGACTTTGAGATAAATGTCACTAACAATCATTCACATGCAAGAAGTGTCTTAGCGACTCTTTTTGGACGCAAGAGACAGAATTGGCAAGACAGGCAGAAGAAATGGTTGAAAGAAGGTGAACCTACAAAGGTACTGCATGCAATTACACCTGGTCCTGTGATAAATGACCTAAGGGTGATTCCTAAAAGAAAGTCACATATAGAGAATCTGCGAGACATTGTAATGCCTAAAAGGTGTGTTGAGAGGATGAAACTTTCTGGACTTTCTCCTACTCAGATAACATATATAGATGTATCAATTCCACTGATAGATGTACCTATGCTTAACCAAATTAGAAGGAGTTATGCTAACACACTTCATCAAATAATTATGGAAGGTCACATGAGAAGAATGAGGCCTAAAACAAGCAGCAAAGAGGATGATTTCGAACTAAATGATTATCCTGACAGTACAGCTCACCTGGGAAATAACATATGGTATCAACATATGTTATGTTATGTTATGTTACTTTGCATTTATATAGCGCCTTATGTACCATTGGTATAGTCTCAAGGCGCTGGTAGGTTGAACGCCCTCGGGAACCGAAGTTCAAGTCAGTAGAGAGAGTATAAAGGCGTCAAAGATGCGTGTGCGCACCGTATATGTGTGCTGCAGGTGTAGCATTCATGTGGAGGCAGCTTCTTAGCATTAGGTGTGGTGGTTGAGGGTTGAGGAGTATGTGTTCGTTCTGGCCGGATTATCCAGATCGATTGAGGCTGCGTTAGGCCTGAGGAGAACGCCGGCTGGAGGGTGTAACCAGCAGTGTTTAGTTAGAGTGATGTGTAGTATGAGGAAGATGTTGGTATGAGAACAGCTTTACCGAATGGTGTCATAGTATCGCTGTGTTCTAGTTGGGTGATGGTGTAAAAGAAGAGAGTAAGCGTGGTGATGTGATATGATGCGTATGAGATCGGATTATATCTACATACTTCCTAATACGTCGCTCATGCGTTCGTTCGATCATGCATTCAACTGCACTAAGGAATCACCGGCTCTACTAGCTGGCACTTCGTCTGGTCTGCGCACACATACTTCTGATCTATACACAGGTGCCTGCTCTACATACACACACACACGTCTGCTCTACACACACACGCGTGCATGTCTGTTCCACGTCAGCTCTATACACAAACACATATACGCGCGTCCGCTCTACACACACATACGTCTGTTCTACACATACACGTCCGCTCTATACACACTCACACGTCCGCTCTATACACACAGATGTCCGAAGTGAAGTAGGAAGGAAGTAGGAAGAAGAAGGTTTAAGGAGGAATGCTTTGTGTGTGCACTCCTGCCTTACAGTATGGGAACATCCAAGATATTCATAGCTATCGAAATAGATGTCCAGACAGCTCATTGTCTTTCGCAGATAGCACTTTGCAAAACAAGAGGCCAATTCATGGGCCGAGATACCTACCTCAAATGGGCAACTGAATGGACAGATCCAGATGTAGATGACTACATCCAAGATACAAAGACAAGAAAAAGAGCCCATGCTAAGAATCATGTGATCAGATACAAGAAGCCTGGAGTGAAAGGAGCTGGAATTAGATGGGGGGGTAAACAAAAATACTGGAGAGTCCAGGAAAATCTGCATAAGAAATTCATAGATGGAAGAACAGAGGCCAAATGTAGATCTGGGGATCAGTGTTATCACCAGGCGGATGGGAAGAAGGAGTGGTAATTTGCAGAGCCTGGGTGGTCATTGGTTGTTACAAGCCTGCCATTGACATCATACAGAATGGCTGTAAGCCATTATGGCCAAGACTTGCTAAGCTACTGACTTAGGTCGAAGACAGAGGTGACCCTTGCAGATAGTACCTCTGTAAAGTTCAAAACTGTGCTTCAGAAATAACGGCACAAGAAAAGTTGGAGAGAATCAGAACTGTGGTCTAATCTTTTATGTTCCAGGAATGATACATGGAACAGCACTAATTTATGGATCACTTTTTGGCTTGTGGATCCAGGGCGTATATGAAGCTACCCAAGGATTGGGGAGGACGATGTTCATTATTGAAAGTCCATGTCCAGTGTTATTGATTCCAAAAAGTGATCTGAGTCTTGACGGTTTTCCAAAAGCAGATGCTCACCTGAGTAAGAAGCGATCTGTGGAGCTGATGAAGAGGATGAAGAGAGAGAACTATTTTTCAGCAAAATTCATAGAAGCTTTTGATGCTATTCCATATGAGCACAGGCTGTTCAGCCAGACCTCATCAGTATTTACCTTAATTTTCATACCGAGAATCCAGGTTGGAGCAAATACCAAATGGCCACCGATTACAAGATGGGAATTGCTACAGATGATCAACACTACCATAAAGGGATTCAATGCTATTAGAGAAGAGTTGAGAGCCATACGACTGGCGACTCTTCAGAACGGTGTTTGTGCAAAAATTAGAGTATCATGTTGCACATTTATACCTTCTCATGAGGACGGGAATGGAACCTTGACAGAGGCCATAGATATTCTGACGAAGCTCCATGGTCAGATGATAGACGAGGTTGAAGACATTGCTGATGACAGTTGGTTTGGATCACTCTTTTCTTGGGTTCCAAAATGGATGGCAGACATTTTCAAGTTCCTTGGAACCCTAATAGTAATTATATTACTTGGATTTTGTGTAATCAAGTTGATAATCTCACAATGTAAGAAGAAAGCAAAAAAAGCCATAGGGATGACGATCACGATCAATGCCGAACCGGGATGGAAAGCCAAAGACCTGACAGATGAAGAAATCAGAAACTTTGTGAAGGCCAGTATTCATGCACCCGAGGGGAAAAAGTTCCTGTATCCAAAGAATCATAAGAAGTATGTAGGATGATGGATCTATTGCAGTCCAAATGGACAATGCATGCTCATGACATGGAACAAGGATGAGCATGTGAAAACAGCAAGATGCCTGAAAGGTGTCATAAAGATATGAATCCCAAAGAAGCTTTTCTTCAGACCCGAATGCCTAGATGTGAAGGATAATGTGAGAGTGGTCGATGAATCACCCAGAGGGGGGAGTGTAGAGGAGGAGCCAAGTGCCCCCACCTCAACCGTTCTGCCCCTATTACCTGTATGTTGGCAACCAGAGTATGTAAAATACACTGAGCAGTTAAAATGACAACGACCAAAAGGAATCCTAGAGGCTTGATTCCTAGTAAGGAAACCATACCTGCATACGAGGAAATATGATGGTTGTTTAAATGAGATTCCTGAAGAAGCAGAGCAAATAAATGGTAAGGAAGAATGGTGACATCACCAACCATCACCAAGTAAACGTCACACAGAGCTGAACTGACGAACTTAGAAGAGATGCAGAGTCCATAGAATGCAGATATTCTATAAGGCATCAAGAAAGTATCAAGGATAAGTAACATCTTGGGAACAAGGTGAAGAAGCTTTAGCCAAAGAACAAATGAAGACATCAAGCTAGGTTACACATGTACAGATGCAAAAGAAACGCAAGCAGACAAAATAATGTTGAGGCTAGCTTTATAGTGAATAGATTGCGACAAACGCCAATATATATATATATATATGCATATAGACAAGTAAAGGATGGATGTTTCCACTACACATTATAGCAGTGCTGGACTTTAGCAAGAAGGCCGAGAAAGCCTCATTTCCAGAGTGTCGCAGTTGAAAAGCAAATCGAATTACAAAGTAAAACTCAGCAGACGAGACTGGATGAGCCAAAGAAGCCAAGGTCTTATCAAACTGGAGTAAACTGACATTAGATACAAATCGTGTGAAAGAACAGAACTTATGTTCAGAAGGCATGAACAAAACAAGGAAGACGTCAGAGGTCTATTAAAAAATAGTATTAAGAAGCACGAGAAGCTTGATTGCATGGTCTCCAGTCACGTGGAAGGATGAAGTTGGATGAACGAGATGGTCACACCTACGCACAAGGGCAGAGCATGCTTTCACTCCCTGAATTTCTCAGAGCTAGGAATACTCTCAAGGCCGAGCTTCAAAGCCTAATTGACAGTAGACCACTGAGGTGATGATGGACTGATATGCTAATTGGTGGGAAGCAATGGTTAAAGCGAGCTCACCAGCACCTGGATGGCCAGCCTGCATGCTGATAGACGTGGGTGGAAAGGTACTGACGGAGGGTAGAGTGCCAACCAATTGTAAAGGACTGCGTAATTAGGGGTCCTATAGTTGTGTAAACCAATGGGACGTCGCGCATTTAGTGATGTTCATAGTAGTCATCTTTAGGGGAGGGGTTAGTGCCCCACCTGATGTTAAGTAACCAATCACATATTCACACTTTTTTAGACTAGTATGGATTGTATACTTAGATGTTCACTCAGAGCCAATCACCCATACTCATAGGTTTTTGTAGTTTGCCACGTAGGATGACGTTAGTAAATACATGGGTTAACGCTATTGATGACAAGTTTTGTGTATAAAATCTCAGTTTGTTCTAAAATGCATTGAGTAAGAGGATCGAGCGAATTCGTTGAGGTTTGTTGTACTACCTGTTTTAGATAATTGATATTAAAACAGTTTTCCTTTTGCCAACTACCTGAGTTGTCTTGATTATTGATGTGTGAATACAAATCTGCATCCCCGTCCATCTCCAGGGTAATTGCTACTCATCTTAAAGGGCTGGGTTAACCAGTTCACTCATTTATCAGACATAGGGGTGCGGACTAAGTGGGAAACAGATTTGAACAGGATGTTCTCAGATTTTGCTATACACAAAAAGAGTTTCGAGAAATGCCAGGTTCAAGCTCAAGCAACTATATGTAACACATAGAGCATACATGACTCCTCACAGGATTTCCCATTTTAGGGAGCAGATAGACATTACTGCCCCAGATGCGCAGAAGAAAACGCTGACATTCTTCATATGTGCTGATCTTGCCCGGGGATCAGGGTATATTGGGTGTGGATTGCAAACATGGCGTCCAGAGATAGAATAGACATGCATGCATGGCCCCTGGAGGCATGGTTGCTGGCGTTGTTCCCGCACAGATGAGGAGCAACAAACCTTATGAAAATGAAAGATCTCATCTGCGTATTAGCTAATAACTAAGAGTTGGATCGTGACATCTTGGAGGTCAGTGGAAGGCACTACTGTCGAAGCATGGTGGAGGGATTTACAGAGATCAGCGTTGGCGGAAACTACGGTCTGGTACAGAGCAGTGTATCAGGGATTGAGGGAGAGTAGCAAAGATGTAATATCATGGACCGTATTGACCCAGGAAATTTTTCCACCCCCGGAAACGATGTCTGCATTGTTGGGACAAGCTGAGGAATCAACTCTGTATCACTTACGAATATAGAGTCTGGGACACTGTGGATGTGAGACATCACGGGAGAGTAACGTATAATGTGTAACTTATGAGACTTACAGGTTCGGATGTGATAGGAAGGCAGTGTTTGTTAGTTTGTTGGTTAAAGGGAGTTGTGACAAGTATACACTTGGTTCATTGAGAACCATTTTGTATCTGTCAAGATTTGTATGTGATGTTATGCTTTCTCAAGTAATTGTTGCAACAAGAAGCAAATAAAAATTGTTTTAAAAAAAATGTATCTTAGAATTGTCTTTGTCTTAAATACAGGAAAGTCAACGTGCGTTTCCCTCATCAGGGGACTTACCAAGCCTTCTTAGCAGCGAGACAAAAAAACTAAAATTAACATACAATTAAGGCTAAAATACAATTTAAGTAAGGAACTCTGAAAACAACAAACTACAACAACCAAAAACGCAGTGAATGCAAATCTTACAGCAGGGCAGTCATCTGTCCAGGCCAGAGGGGACACGTGACAGCGTCTTGCGGGAGGTGCATCAATGACGATCATTGATTCCTGCATTTGTATGCTAATTCGAGCTGGAACGTATTGTGGTGTAAGCAGCAGTTTAGTTCAGTGAAGTAATGAAACCTTTGCCGTGGTTTGCAGTTTTAACTTAAGGATCACATGTCCTCGAGGTCCAGAGCTGAGCCAGGAGAAGTTTCTGCACGTGAGTAATGACTTCTGAATGCGGAGCTATACTCCTGAGAATACCGCCCAATACCCATCAACAGAACCATCCTCACTAATCGGACCAATAAACAAGGATGGTGTTACAATAAAGCAATCCTTGGCAATTGGCTACATTGGACACGAGGGAGCGCCATTTTGAATATGAACATATAAATCCGGCCTCATTTTAATGAGGTGATGGGTCAAAATGGAACTTTGCTTGGCGTGGCATTAATTCGTACACCTGCCTTGCCAATACATTATGCCTACAGATAGCCAACAAAAAGCTCATTTTTTGTTTCATTTTAGTCCAGTTTTAGAAATCTTGTATAAAATGTCAGAATGTGGGTTGAAGCACTTCACTTGGTCAAAAAACCACTGTTGATTATGTGGTGTTGTATCAATGTCAGTGGAAAAGCTTAGACCTCTGTTTGAGGCCTGGCAACAGTGATTGCTCCTTCAGTGTCTGTGTCAGTGTCTGTGCTGTTTAGGAGTACATTGAGAATCAAAGACTGTTGGCTGTGGTTGGGATGTTGGGGACTGGATAGTGAGTATAGTAATGCTTCATTTCTCTGGTTGTTCAAAACTTGCCCCACAGGCAGACAGATTCTAACTTCCCTCTGCTTTATGTGTAACGAGAATGCTTTTAAAATGTCATAATATCCTGAGTCATTTATGGACATCACACAGTCAATATAAATACACTTTTTCTGGAGCTCACCTATCAACACCGAAAAGACCAAACTTCTTATCATCGGCTCTCCAACCACAATCAGAAAAATGGGCCCTCAATATGACTCCTTTCTTTTTTTTTTTTATTTTTTTTTTTATTTGATTTAATTGTATAAAACAATTTTTACAAAATGAATAATAATCCCCACATTAGCTGTTCCGGATCCCCCGCACATTCACTCCACATTCAATGTCCAGGTCGTCTCTCAGCTCTACACAATATGACTCCTTTCTCATAGACAGCTCTCGTATTCCCGTATCCCTCACCATGACAAGACAGGTGAATGCCATCTCATCAGCGGCAGCCTACCACTCAAAACTTATCACTGCTGCCAGGCCCTTCCTAACGCAACATAACTCCCTTTCCATTGCCAGAACAATCATAGGATCTCGCCTAGACTATTGCAACGCACTCTTACTAGGCACATCAGCTAAGAACATCAAGAAACTTCAAACAGTGCAGAACAATGCTCTTAGAGCAGCCACAGGAATCTCGAGAACAGAACACATCTCTGACACCAGAAAATCTGTCCACTGGCTACTCGTTAAAGAACGCATCCTCTTTAAATCCCTTGCACTGACCCACAAATGTCTCCACGACACAGCATCTCGCTACCCCGCACAAAGATTCTCTGCGCCCCCATCTAGCAGACCTGCTAGATCTGGTCAAACCAACCCAACCATCTCTTCATTCCCAAAAGCCTCAGGATTAGAGCAGGCGGCTCCAGCTTCCCAGTCCTTGCAGCGACCAACTGGAACCTACTACCTCCTGCCATCAGAGGCATGGAATCCCACACGGTCTTCAGAAAAGCTCTAAAAACCCTGTTGTTCATGTAAGACGCTTGCTCGTCATGTCTACCTGTAAGGCACTTGAACACTGGAACACTCTCTGTGAAAATGTATAACCTATGTTCATTGCAACACTGCCTGTTAACATTGTATAATGTATGCCTCCCCAACCCCTGTAACTAAGTCACATTCTTGAAATGCGCCATGATGCCTCCGGGCTGCCAGGCACTTTACAAATATAAATAAAAATTAAAAAAATATATAAATATCACCAGCCGTGCATTATGGGATTCAGTGGCATGATAAATCACAAGATCAAAGACTGCAGTTATATATTTGGTTTATTTTACGTGATAAACACAACTCGCAATCACCATGCACAAATGCATTAATTTTGGGGGTGTTCTGTAAATCAGTAGAATATCGTACCGTTATCCCGCACAATGGTCATTAACAAGAGTTTGACATTTTCTTTTTAGGGGGTCATTTTAAATTAAATTAAATGCTAATTGCATGCAGCGGACCACCATCATTTTCACCTATGTGTTGTTGGGTCCCCTGCATGCAATTCTGAACACACAAAGGAGCTAAAATCACATTTACTCTTCACTCTCCGCTTTGCAGAAGAGTAAACGCTGCATGCAAATTCCACTTTGCATGCAGCATTTGCTAATCGATTCCTATGGAATCCGTCTGCTCAGTAGGAGGTGCAAATGCAAAATGGATTCCGTAGGAATCCGTCGGTGTCACGCCTGCATGGAACTCTCATGCAGGCGTAACACCTGGTGCCAGGATGGTGGAGGAGAGTGACGCAGAGAGGAAGACTCTGCTTTGTGCCCCCCCCCCCCCTATGCCCTCTCGAAGGGGACACAAAGGAGTTGGAGAGAAAAATGGAAGCATAACAGCAACAAGCCTTCTTTTACGCTTCCGATTTGCACCCCGCTTGGTGGAAAATGACCCCTTAAAGTGCACAGATCAGTTGGGTTTAGTGTGGTACATTTTATTTAAGGGAGGTCATGAATGAAATGAGAAAGCTGTAGCTATGAAAATATGACTTCATTTATGTTAATTTATAGGCGTGGCTTTCACTGGAGAAGGCTTTTTTTTATTTTCAAACAGATATTAAAATCATGTTGTTCTGAAAAGGGAGTGGGTTTTCACATTGTACCACGCGCCCTATCTATGGAAAGCCCATACTTAATGATTTGCTCAATGTTTCTGTAGAGGGGATACTGCTTAAACAAAGGCGGTGATTGCAATGGTTCATAACTGCTCTCTGTATTGTTTAATGCAGCATCCACTGCCATTGTTAGGGACATGACTGGCAATCCATTGAAGAATGTAGGAGCCTCACAGCGACCAAATGCAGAGACTCTGATCAGGACATGCTAACAGCACAATCCCTCTCAGACAACATGAACGTCTCAAGCAATACACATCTTACTGCACCCCTTATCCACACACAATTGCAGAATCCCTTGATTTCATTATTGCGTGATATCCAGTCAGTGGAATCCAAATCTAGCCCTAATATTCTGGCCTGGCCTTCTCATAATCCCCCACACCCTAAGAACCATCAGACAACCCAAAATGTAGAAGCGTTCAGAGAGAGAGCTCACCAACCTTGCCGTAACCACGTTCAAAAAAATTGGCATCAAGTACCGTGACACACGAACAGGATTTCCAAACCCTAAAGACACACGGCCTGATTTACAAAAGGTTTTGGCACGCAGAAAAAGTTCCCTTCACATGTTGCAAAAAGTCTGAATGCACTTCACAGAACGCCCTTTGCGCTGGCTCTTCGCTCCTTGCACTGTGGTCGAAGACAATGCGTACTCCCTGGCATTAGCATCACATTGGTGCAAAGAAAGGAGCAACGCAAAGGCAGAGAAGGGGGCGAAATATGCAAGATGGCTCATTCATGTTCAAAAAAAGGAGTGTGAAATGGGCGTGGGCAGGCAGGTACTGGGAAACTCGAAAGCAATAGCACGTCCATCAAAGTGCAAAACAAACCAAATCCACCCAAAATATATTGCCGGGCGTGGTCAGGGGGTACTGGGAAACTCAAAAGCAATAGCACGCCCATCAAAGTGCAAAACAAACCAAAACTAACCAAAATATATTGCCGGGCGTGGTCAGGGGGTACTGGGAAACGCAAAAGCAATAGCACGCCCATCAAAGTGCAAAACAAACCAAATCCACCCAAAATATATTGCCGAGTGTGGTCAGGGGGTACTGGGAAACGCAAAAGCAATAGCACGCCCATCAAAGTGCAAAACAAACCAAATCCACCCAAAATATATTGCCGGGCGTGGTCAGGGGGTACTGGGAAACTCAAAAGCAATAGCACGCCCATCAAAGTGCAAAACAAACCAAAACTAACCAAAATATATTGCCGGGCGTGGTCAGGGGGTACTGGGAAACGCAAAAGCAATAGCACGCCCATCAAAGTGCAAAACAAACCAAATCCACCCAAAATATATTGCCGAGTGTGGTCAGGGGGTACTGGGAAACGCAAAAGCAATAGCACGCCCATCAAAGTGCAAAACAAACCAAATCCACCCAAAATATATTGCCGGGCGTGGTCAGGGGGTACTGGGAAATGCAAAAGCAATAGCACGCCCATCAAAGTGCAAAACAAACCAAATCCACCCAAAATATATTGCCGGGTGTGGTCAGGGGGTACTGGGAAACGCAAAAGCAATAGCACGCCCATCAAAGTGCAAAACAAACCAAATCCAGCCAAAATATATTGCCGGGCGTGGTCAGGTGGTACTGGGAAATGCAAAAGCAATAGCACGCCCATCAAAGTGCAAAACAAACCAAATCCACCCAAAATATATTGCCGGGCGTGGTCAGGGGGTACTGGGAAACGCAAAAGCAATAGCCCATCAAAGTGCAAAACAAACCAAATCCACCCAAAATATATTGCCGGGCGTGGTCACGGGGTACTGGGAAACGCAAAAGCAATAGCACGCCCATCAAAGTGCAAAACAAACCAAATCCACCCAAAATATATTGCCGGGCGTGGTCAGGGGGTACTGGGAAACGCAAAAGCAATAGCACGCTCATCAAAGTGCAAAACAAACCAAATCCACCCAAAATATATTGCCGGGCGTGGTCAGGGGGTACTGGGAAACTCAAAAGCAATAGCACACCCATCAAAGTGCAAAACAAACCAAATCCACCCAAAGTATAGTGCCGGGTGTGGCCAGGAGGGTACTGGGAAACTCAAAAGCATGCCCATCAAAGTGCAAAACAAACCAAATCCACCCAAAATATAGTGCCGGGTGTGGGCAGGGGGTATTGGGAAACTCAAAAGCATGCCCATCAAAGTGCAAAACAAACCAAATCCACCCAAAATATAGTGCCGGGCGTGGGCAGGGGGTACTGGGAAACTCAAAAGCATGCCCATCAAAGTGCAAAACAAACCAAATCCACCCAAAATATAGTGCCGGGCGTGGACAGGGGGTACTGGGAAACTCAAAAGCATGCCCATCAAAGTGCAAAACCAACCAAATCCACCCAGATATAGTGCCGGGTGTGGCCAGGGGGGTACTGGGAAACTCAAAAGCACACCCATCAAAGTGCAAAACCAACCAAATCCACCCAAAATATAGTGCCGGGCGTGGGCAGGGGGTACTGGGAAACTCAAAAGCATGCCCATCAAAGTGCAAAACCAACCAAATCCACCCAAAATATAGTGCCAGGTATGGCCAGGGGGGTACTGGGAAACTCAAAAGCATGCCCATCAAAGTGCAAAACCAACCAAATCCACCCACAATATAGTGCCGGGTGTGGGCAGGGGGTACTGGGAAACTCAAAAGCATGCCCATCAAAGTGCAAAACCAACCACATCCACCCAAAATATAGTGCCGGGCGTGGGCAGCGGCTACTGGGAAACTCAAAAGCATGCCCATCAAAGTGCAAAACAAACCAAATCCACCCAAAATATAGTGCCGGGCATGGGCAGGGGGTACTGGGAAATTCAAAAGCATGCCCATCAAAGTGCAAAACAAACCAAATCCACCCAAAATATAGTGCCGGGCGTGGGTAGGGGGGTACTGGGAAACTCAAAAGCACGCCCATCAAAGTGCAAAACAAACCAAATCCACCCAAAATATAGTGCTGGGCGTGGGTAGGGGGGTACTGGGAAACTCAAAAGCACGCCCATCAAAGTGCAAAACAAACCAAATCCACCCAAAATATAGTGTTGGGCGTGGGCCCGGGGTACTGGGAAACTCAAAAGCACGCCCATCATAGTGCAAAACAAACCAAATCCACCCAAAATATAGTGCCAGGCGTGGGCCGGGGGTACTGGGAAACTCAAAAGCACGCCCATCAAAGTGCAAAACAAACCAAATCCACCCAAAATATAGTGCCGGGCGTGGGCAGGGGGTACTGGGAAACTCAAAAGCATGCCCATCAAAGTGCAAAACAAACCAAATCCACCCAAAATATAGTGCCGGGCGTGGACAGGGGGTACTGGGAAACTCAAAAGCATGCCCATCAAAGTGCAAAACCAACCAAATCCACCCAGATATAGTGCCGGGTGTGGCCAGGGGGGTACTGGGAAACTCAAAAGCACACCCATCAAAGTGCAAAACCAACCAAATCCACCCAAAATAAAGTGCCGGGCGTGGGCAGGGGGTACTGGGAAACTCAAAAGCATGCCCATCAAAGTGCAAAACCAACCAAATCCACCCAAAATATAGTGCCAGGTATGGCCAGGGGGGTACTGGGAAACTCAAAAGCATGCCCATCAAAGTGCAAAACCAACCAAATCCACCCACAATATAGTGCCGGGTGTGGGCAGGGGGTACTGGGAAACTCAAAAGCATGCCCATCAAAGTGCAAAACCAACCACATCCACCCAAAATATAGTGCCGGGCGTGGGCAGCGGCTACTGGGAAACTCAAAAGCATGCCCATCAAAGTGCAAAACAAACCAAATCCACCCAAAATATAGTGCCGGGCATGGGCAGGGGGTACTGGGAAATTCAAAAGCATGCCCATCAAAGTGCAAAACAAACCAAATCCACCCAAAATATAGTGCCGGGCGTGGGTAGGGGGGTACTGGGAAACTCAAAAGCACGCCCATCAAAGTGCAAAACAAACCAAATCCACCCAAAATATAGTGCTGGGCGTGGGTAGGGGGGTACTGGGAAACTCAAAAGCACGCCCATCAAAGTGCAAAACAAACCAAATCCACCCAAAATATAGTGTTGGGCGTGGGCCCGGGGTACTGGGAAACTCAAAAGCACGCCCATCATAGTGCAAAACAAACCAAATCCACCCAAAATATAGTGCCAGGCGTGGGCCGGGGGTACTGGGAAACTCAAAAGCACGCCCATCAAAGTGCAAAACAAACCAAATCCACCCAAAATATAGTGCCGGGCGTGGCCAGGGGGGTATTGGGAAACTCAAAAGCACGCCCATCAAAGTGCAAAACCAACCAAAATCCACTAAAAATATAGTGCCATCAAGATATACCAAAGTGCTTCAAAGTTAATACCAACCTGAGCAGGTTCAAATTATAAAAGCGCAGAAACCCACAACCATTAACCAAAATCCCATTCAGCACCATCAGATGGCTCAGCCTTTCGGTAGTTTTCATGTCCTTTCCAAAAACTCCCTAAACAAACTTTTGTTTAACCACGTGATCCCCAGGATGAATAGAAAGAGTCATTCTGGACTTTAAAACACCAGCGACTATTGCGCAACCACATAGATTCTTGCTAAACTTGGCTGCCCTAAATTAACGATCTTCCTTAGTACCGTGGACAGGGGCGCTTGCCAATCAGGAAGCTCGGAACGGGGCTTGTATTCGTTGGTATAAACCCACATTTCAAGCTTGCCCAGTTCTGCACACCCATTGGCCCGTGCTTGACTTGCTCCCACCTAGCCCACACGGGTGCTAAAGGCTAAAACAAATTTTCCCAAAAAATAAATATTCACTTAAATTGGTTTGTGTGACACTCCGGTTCTGTGAGAGGTAGAGTGCTTTCAGTGTTGATGACGTCATCATGATAAACTTTGAAATCAGCCTCCTTCTCACACAGTGGCATCACAGGCCCGAAGGTCAGTGAGTTTTTTAAAATAATGTATTTTAGTCTTCAGCAACTGTGCTGCAGCTTTACGGGTGTTAAGGGTGATATTCACTTCAGTGTTTGTCCAAACCTGCTGGTAACACCATCACTGCCTGCATTACGGTACCCTCGCTTTGCTCAGAACCTTAACTTAGGCAGTAGGCTATTACCGGCAAGGTGAGGCTATTACCAGTAAGGTAAACCCACTGCCGCAGTGAATATCACCTCATTGTTGCATTTAGGCTCTTCTCAGCATAAAAAACAGTCTAGTAAGTCTAGCAAAACCACTCTGTAGATAGCCATTGAATCATGCTATTCCCATCTTCATCTTGTATCCTGGCTTGCAACATTATGTGTTACTACTGACTTCTGCAATTGTATTCACTCTCCCCTCTTGCTTCTCCACTCTTTTTGACTGCTTACTCTCTGTTCTCTCTTCCTTTCCCTTCTCCCTTTTCCTATCTCCTCCCCTTACTTTCTTCTATGCACTTACTCTATCAGAATTGTCCCTGGGCCTAATATGATAACAACCTCGTCTGTTTCCTCCACCCTGCCATTACTGTTTTTTTTTCCTCCCCACACCCCTTCCAGCACTATCTGAAATATCGTCAGGCCTAGTATGATAGTCGCTTGTTTTGTTCCTCCCTTCCCTTTCTGCACCGCTCTCCCTCACCTATTGTTTTTCTCCGGCTCTACCAGAAATTTCATCAGGCCTAGTATGATAGTCGATTGTTTTGTTACTCCCCTCCCTTTCTGCACCCCTCTCCCTCACCTCTTGTTTTTCTCCGGCTCTACCAGAAATGTCATCAGGCCTAGTATGGTAGTCACCTGTCTGTTTCCATTTCCTTCCCACTCTCCCCCTCCCTTCCTTATCTATGTCTTAGCTCTTGCACTATCTGAAATGTCGTCAGGCCGAGTACTATAGTGAATTTCGCATCCTTACTATTCATGGCTTGTAAGAATGTCATTGTATTTTCCCTTGTTCCCTCCCTTGCCTTGAAGCGCTTTGAAACACATTGTGTATAGGTGCTATATAAATAAACTATCATATCATATCATATCAATGATCCCTTCCACATCATCATTAAGGGATATGTGTTCCTTCCTGTGACAAATTGACTTCTGCGCTGCAGAAGTAAAAGGGTGAGTAGAGGTTAACGCAGCCACTCAGCCCTCACGCTTCTAAAAAATCAAGGGCCAACACAATCATACAGTTAAAACAGGCACAGTTAAGAGACATACCTCCTTTGCCTTTTGTTGTAATGTGGCCTGAAGGCAGGCTATTACCACACAATGGGTGTGAAAGTGGTTCAGTAGAAACCCAACCAGCGATGTACAACAGTCCAAAATAAAGGAAAGTCCAAAATAAGGTTCTATACAAAAATGTATACTTTAATCAAACACACCATGTACAATAATATTGATAGAGAGAACACTACACAAATCCACCACTATAGAAGGAACATAGACTATGCAAAGATAGAATAGATGCAGTATGCTAGGTAATGAGACGGGGGAGGCAGTAAAAACCACAATGTTCAAAAAGGTGTGTTCATAAGATTGACTAGGCTACACACACCTCTCAGGGACCTGCAACACAGTGAGTTCTTGGGCAGAGTGTGGTTCACAGAGTTGCAGGTCGTGTCCGAGCAGCAGGTTCATCCCCAATGGTCCTTGGAGATGGTTAGGGGACAGAGTGTGCCTCTGCCTTGGAACACCTGTCTTTACCTCACAACTGGAGGACTGTGGAAGGAAAGGAATGCTCTCCCAAAAGGGTCAACAAATTCTTAACCAAGGGTTGAAGGATTGAAGTCGAAAAGGATGATTCCCAGAAGTGATGGGGGACCCCTTCGTTTAAAGGCAAACACCCTCAGGTGACTCAGCTAAAGCTAGCATGCTTAACATGGCCCAATCCTTGTTCTTGAAGCAAGGGACTTTACCTTCAGACATTACACTGAAAGTTCTTTGTGGTAAGGGAAGTGGAGGGGGCATGAAGGAAAGATAGAGGCAGAGAGAAAAAAGATGGTGAGACCTTCCACGAGCTGTAAGGAGCTCCAGCTGTCTACACTAACCCTGCCTCCCAGGCCAGCGTCCTGAGGAGTGGCACTCTCTCTGAAGAGACTTAGCAAAACAAAAGAGGTGACAGCTGCAAGGTGTCCATTGTATCTTAACTTCTGGCATTGCTCTGAGCAACCCTCCAAACCATTGTTCTTCTCCAGCCAAACAATTACAAAAGAGTAAAGACCATATACAAATCAGTCTTGGTCCCACCCAAAATAGGGCAGTCCAGCCCAAACTGGTTTGTCTCATCCCTTCTGCACAAGACCATGAGCATCCACAGACATGTTTGACCACATCAGTGCAGAGAAGCTTGGGTCTCTAGGCGCAGCAGGCACAGGACCCACGTTTTGGCATGCCCGTCCCACTCGGGATGACTAAGCAAAACAAAAAAGGTGATGGCTGGAAGGTGCAGAATTAATCATAACCTTTGGCATTACTATGGGCATCACTCCAGACCATCGTTCTTCACCTGCCAAGACATTACAAAAGGGGAAATACCATATGCAAATCAGGCGTGGTCTCACATCAAAAGGGGCAGTCCATCCCGAACTGCTAGGTCACATCCCTTCTGCACAAGACCACAAGCATCCCCAAACATATTTCAGCCTTGTTGGGCCTCATCAGTGAGAAGTAGATAAACCATTACATAGGAAGTAGCGGTGATAGAGGCTAAGTCAAGTGGGAAGCCACATTGACTCAGTGAATCAAGTAAGATTCTTGAGCATCTGACACCTGAAGTTCTAATATAGTCTTCTGTTCACAGACATTGCGGTTTCCATTATCCAGAAACTAGGTTTACCAATTTATGCACGCTCGAGCTTTAGAGATGTATGACGCTATGATTTTTCGGCTCAAGTGACCATTCAGGAATAAAATGGTGGTAGAGTACGGGAGTGAGGTAGTCACATGTTTTTGCCTATCCTGCCATGTGGTTATCATGATTTAAAATGTGAACACAATAATGAAATAAAAAAAGGAAAAAAAAGTGTGTGATCATGATTTGATAGACTCCAGTGTGAGTACAAAGGAGGTAGTTCCTTGTGGGAATACCTCATTTTTAGTTTGAGTTATTAAGTGTCCGGATGAATCATGTAGAAACTCTGAATTGGGCATCAAGGAACAGAGAGTGGTTTAATCCACTCATATTAAAAAAAAATGTTCTTTGCACATTATTTTATATTATTTAGAAAAACATCATCAATTCATTTACATGTTTGAATTGAAGTTTTTTTTAGACATTTTATCATGGCAATAAGTCATGATAATGTGCACAGAAAAAGAGAATATCCCTACATCTCCCAGTGTTTAGAGAAGGGTGGTGTGGTAATTTTGCAGAAAAGCTGTTTTAGGTGCAGTAAATAATGGCAGCCTAAAGAGTGTTGCGGCCAGAAAAAGCCATAGGTAAACAACCCGGGAGCTTGAAAGCTGCATATACGAATCAATAATGCCACTAATTCTTTGATTAATTTACCAAAAAGTAAAGTTATAACATTATATAAATGTTTACTCACATAATTGTCGCTGTCCTGTCATACTCATTCAATCAACCATTGTACATTCCTGGTTTTATGGAAAGAGTAATTTCCTAAATAACATGCAAATTAAATGAGATTGCGTTTTGATTGCGTGTTCTCCGGGAGCAGCCATGCTTCACTGCGTGGCTCCCACCTGACCGTAAACAGGTGGCTTCTCTGCAATTGGTTTTGAGAGTAATGTCTCACTGAGGCCTGTTGTGTTGCTTTACTCCTCTGTGTTTCTGTAAAATCTGGGACCATATTTGTAGCTGTGCACCTGCTTTGGTAAAATGGAAGAGGCCTAATATAAGTCAGGACTGTAGATCTGTACATGGGAGTATGGGTTTCGATAAAAGTGCACTGTCGGAATCCAACACCGGTAGTTTGAGCACCCAAGTTTGCTGCTCTCCCTGTAAGCATAGCTCAAGGTGGCAGTGCTGGGAACAAGGCAAGCAAAATTCACTGCCCTTTGCCCTAAAGAAAGTTGCAAGTCCAGTGTCAAGACAGTGGGCACAGCTGTTACTGTGAGGAAGGGTCCTGGCCCACCAGTGGGATTCAAACAACATGCCAGGAATGCCAGGGGTGCCAGAGCACTGACACATGTGAACAGGCTGTCTGCAGCCAGTCTGGTCACTTGAGGCAGGAGCTATTGCTTCAGCTGTTATTTTTATTTTTTATTGTGTATTAGTCAGAATCTTAGACTTTTCACATAGTACAATAATCAGTACACTCTAAGCCGTACTATATAAAATATCTAAAAAAAAAAAGAATGAAGAAAAACTTCACATTTGAACCACAGAAAAGAAAAAGGAAAAAACAGAAAAGACGGGAAAAAAACAACAACACATAATAATTTATTAGCTGTCTAAGCTGTGCCTCTAGCTCCCCCTCTGGCGGCTGGCCAGACTCTTAGCGTGGCGGCTCCCAACTGAACCCCCCCATCACATATGATAAAAGCAAGGAGACCAGGGTCCACTCAATACTCATAATGATCAATACAGAAATAGTTGTAAAGTTTGGAAACACAAATATCACAGTTTATTGGAGAAAACAAAATGGGGGCGGTCCCAGCCACATACGTAAACAAGATTCCCATCCAAGGGGTGACCCGTGCCACTCCCATGTCTTCTTATTCACCTCCTGCCCATTTGAGAGCTGTGAACCTCACCACGAGGAAAACCTCTTGCTGTATGTTAACACCAATCCCTGCCATGAGAACCAATGGTATCTGGCCGCCAGGTCAGCACTCCCATAACTTTAGTATACAACTCTTCAGATTCAGAACAGCCCACCTCTGGTATCCGATTGACAAGTCAGTTCCCATAACCTTTGTATGGGTCACTCCTGCAACCGTTCTTGGGGGAACGGCTCGCCTCTGGTATCTGACTGCCAGGTCAGCCATAGCAGTCTCCCAGACCTGCAGTGATCTTCTAGTTACTCGCTGTTTACTTCCCTAATGTGCATGAAATGCCCATGGTGTGTACCTCCAAGTCACCCCTTAAGACTTAGCCAAAGTGAAATGAAACTGGGAATGTCACCAAGTGCCACACTTAGATGGCATTCTTAACTTTAGCCTCCGTCGCATCTAGATAGAAATGTGAATGTTAGCATACACCACACTTAAATGAAACTGGGAATGTCACCAAGTGCCACACTTAGATGGAATCATGATCGCTAGCCTGCCTCACATCTAGATAAGATATTGAAGAATAGCAAGTGCCACACTCAGATGGAATAGTGAATGATAGCAAGCATCACACCTAGACATAATTGCAAGGACAGCAATGCCAATTAACCAATCCACTAACAATTTCTCCCCTCTGCATACACCCCTCAAACTCTAACTAAACAAAACCACAGGCCTGCAACACAGCAATCCGCACAAACATCACTACACTGCAACAACAAAACAAACCACACATAGACTTGCACAACAGCACACGATGACTACAGACCGTAAAACACCCCAAGCCCAGACAACAGACCCACCGGGCTGAGGCTGCCAACAGCACATCACTGCTCTCTTGCACTTTTCCAGCTTATTCCCACTAACTCAATGCCCCCCCATCTCTTTTTCAGAGCCGCCAGAGCGCCAGACGACCACTCCAGTGGTGATAGTACACGGTACAAATATCCTTTATCATTAACATTAACATTAACAAAGCATCAGCCCAGGTGGCACCAAGTCACTTTTATTGTATTCCAGCATAACATTGCGCCCAGGGGTATGACTTTCTGCCAAAGGGTTGTACATAGCCCATATTCACCTGTTCTTACCATCCCAACGTAGTCAGCACTCATCATCTCAGAAAATTGGAGGGTTAATTGGTCCACGCCAGGATATCGGCCTGCGGCGTGCAGTTCCAACCCCCAAATCGATGTAGGGAGCGCTTATCCCAATAAGCTACCCCCGCTCTAGACCACAGTTAACATTTAGAGCTGTATTTGCAACTCTTCCACTAAGGGAGCACTGCGTTAGTGTGCTTTTGATATTATTCCCAGGGTATGTTATGGTCTGCCCCCGGCAAAGATCGTTATGCCGATGCAGACATTGCTCCCTGACCTTACGGCCCTCAAGCGTCCTTAAATGCCAAGGATTATTCTAAAAAATGGCTGCTGTACCCCAGTTTTCCTTGTACAATAAATACCCTGCTAGCCACAAGTCTGCCAGGCCGGCACTGGGGACAGAAAAGGTCAGCGGCACACCATGTTAGCTGGAGTTCCACCTGTTTGGCTGTAACATGCGTTCTGCTCTGATCACGCAGAAGTGGGGCATGGTGTGCTGGAAATGCCAAATGACCCTACACATGGCCCAAGCATCCGTGTATCTTGTACTATTCCGCTACTGCTAGGCCTTTGACCAACTGAGCCCCCAGTAATGATGTGTACCCATCCCCTTCTGGCTCTTTCCCATACTTCCTGTTGTAAGTGTTGCTGTTTTAAGCCTTGGAACCCTACTGGTTCTTTTTACCTTGTGTGGCCCTCACCCTCTCCTGAGATTATTGAGGGCTGGTCTGTCTATGATGCCCAATACTCTGTTGGCGCACCCTATGATAAAGGGTGGACTTTTGTGCTGGCTCAGAAGTATGGTTTCACTAAGCCTTTAGGTGGATTTTAGAAAAAATCTGCCCGGCGCTGAAACAAGACATAGGGCCTCATCACGACTTGGGCAGTAACGGTAATGCTATTAGCGCAAGCGGTATTAGCCCTACCCCCGAACTCCCCGGCGCTAATAGCGCCGGATCACGAGTTTGGCAGTAATCTAAGTCCCCATTCCCCACTGAGCCCATTCGGGAATGCCCCATTCCCCATTGGGCTCAATGGGGAATCTTCGCGCTAATACCGCCAGCGGATTTCCCGCCGGCGGTAATAGCATACATTTTCAGCGGATTTCCCCCCAGCTCAGAGCTGGGGCGAAATCCGCCGAAGCCCTGATTCGGCGGACCCTTAAATCCGGTGGTAATAGTGCTACCACCGGATTTAAGGGTTACCGCCGAAGTCGTGATGAGGCCCATAATATCCTGCAAGTTGTCCAAGCATCCATTGTATCAGTACTACTGAAGCCCTGTCGACCAATCGAACACCTGGTAACAATGTGCATCCCTTCCACGTCTGTCTAATTTTAAATTGTCAGTGCACTTAAGCTTCAAGTGGGGGCTGAGGAAAAAGTGAGAGAGCAATCGCAGCCCCTGTTTTATGAGCGCTCCCTGGGACCGAGACCGATATGTGTTGGACGAGGGGACGCCCCTTCCACCTCTGGGTGGGGGGAGGAGGCGAGGTGTTGGATGGCCATGGGAGGGGTGGCCAGAGGGGCAGCCTGCTATGTAGGCTGTCCCTCTAACGCTCCCTCCAGGGGCTGGCCAGCCTCCAACACCAATATTTCAGCTCAGAAAAGCATCCATAACCCCCAAAAATGAATCACTGTTTTATGTTATGGGATGGTATGTTATGGTAGTGACTCTTTTATAGAATTCATTCTTGAATTCTGCCATGTTCCTAGCATCGTGGTACTTGGCGACCTGCAAGAGGTGGGATTGGTCAGTTGTGGTGGGAAAATAGTAGGAGTAGGTGGAAGAGGGCAAGAGAGCCAGGTATAAAGTTGTTTCTTGAAATGTTGTTGCAATCGTCTACCCTTTTAAATGAAAGCAAGCTTTGCATAAAGGCCCACTGAACAGTTTCAGAAAGCAAGCACAAATGCTCATTTAGCACTTGCAGGTGTCTCATGGTCAATGCGGACCACGAACAGTAATAATAAGAACAATAATATTAACAATATTAAGAATAATATTAATAAATACTTTCTCTATAGGGAGCTCAGCCTGCAGACCGGAACACATTTCAAATTGAGAAATCTAAAAAATCAAAAGGTTTCTGGATTCTAATCAAATTCTTACACCCACGCACAGCCCATAGTTATTTGCAAGAGCACACATGAGACTAGGGGCCGGATTTATGGAATATTTTGCATGCTGAAAAGTGACTTTGCACACTTTTCAGCATGCAAAACTCCTTTTCCTGATTCATGGATCGGACTTTGCCTGTATTTCCGGGACTCTGTGTGGGCCCATCACATCTTTGCATGTAATCGAGCGCTTTGCGTGACACTCCGCGCAAAGTGTTGAACGGGCTTAAACAAATAAATAAATAGGGGGCGGAACATCCACATTCCCCATTCTCCCAGCAAAATGAGGTAGAACAAGGAATAACATTGAGGGAAGGGCCATGCAAAGAAATCGCACGCCCAGTCAAGCGCAAACCCAACTGAATTCATGAATTTCAACGTGCAACTTCACGTCGGGAAAAGTCAAACGCAAACCTTGTGAACTCACTGTCACGTGATAGGAGCCGCAAAGCACCATGTGCAGAGGATCCAATGCACAAAGGTAACATTAACATAGCAATTTAGGGGTGACGGCAAGTAGTTGAGCTACTGCTTTGAGTTAGGGGTGATTGTATGCAGATTAGCGGGGTGCTGCCTTGAATTACGGGGGTTTGTATGCAGATAACACTCAGCTCTCTTTCAGGCTCCCCTCAGCCTCCTCTCCTCTCTCGCTCATTCCTGACTGTCTATCCGTGATTCAGGATTGGTGCGCCTGCAATGGTCTCTGCCTTAACGCCAGTAAGACGGCGACCCTTCTCATTAGGACCCCTGCTCCTGCTTTTCCTCTCTCACTCTGGCAGCCCTCCTTGGGCCCTCTTCCTTCGCCTTCCTGTGTGGCAAAAAAACTTGGTGTCATCTTCGACTGCACTCTCTCCATCTCCACTCACATCACGGACCTTTGCAAAAAGGCCTATTGGCAGCTGCAACTCCTCAGAGGTATTCTTCCTTTTCTCACTTTCCCCCAGAAGCTCACTGTCTCCAGAGCCCTGGTTCTCTCTAGGCTGGACTACTGCAACAGCCTCTTTCTCAGTCTGCCTTCCTCTACTCACCGCCCTTTGCAACTAATCCAGAACAGGACTGCAAGACATATTGTTGGCCTCAAGCCCAGGAGGCAATATCTCTTCAGCTCTGAAATCTCTCCACTGGTGCCCGCTGGCTGCAAGGATGAAGCTCAAGACCCTCTGCATCGACCACAAGGCTTTCTGGGGCCGGGACCCGCACTACATCCAACTCTTTCTTCCAAAATACCTTTCTTCTCGATCCCTTCCTCAGATACCTCCAACTCTCTGAGGGTCAGACGCTTCTCCAAGCAGAGAGTGGGGGGTAGAACTCTCTCCTCTGCAGATGCCTCCCTCTGGAATGGCCTCCTTGCCCCTCTCAAACTTGAGCCAGACCACCTGAATCTCCAGAAGCAGCTCATGACCTTCCTGTTCTCCTCTGCTTTCTCTCTCCCCTGCTGACCTACATGTCTGCTGCACCAACTGGTTGCTTGGCTACCCTCAGAGTCTCACTGGGTACCAGGCTCCTCCATGGCCAGTCTCCCCTGCACTACCTCTGATCCTACCATGCAATTAGGGCTGTAACTGTAACCTCCACAGCCATTTGCCTTCTTTCACTTACCAAGTGCCCTGGCTGAACTTACTCAGAGCAATGCTGCCCTGATTGCACTTCCCCCTCCCTCTCCCTGGCACTTCCCCCTCACCTTTCCTCCTGCACGTTGCATTGTCGCACTTGCACTATCTTAATGACACAAGGCCTAGTAAGATTGTTTGCCTTGTCCTCCTTCTGTCTTCCCTTCCTTGTCTTATCGTGCCTAGAAACACTTGTGTACTGGCGTGTTATAAATTACATATTATATCATATCAATTTCAAGAGCAGGGATAGAATACTTAAAGCAGGCTAGCTTTAGTCTAATTTCCTGTGGCTTTCGCCTTTAAAAGGAGTGGTCCCACAGCACTTCTTTGAATCATCTGGAATCATCTTGAACCATCCTGAAGATTTCATTGGAACCTGCTGGAAGAGCAGTCCTCTCTTAAATCCTGTCTAAAGTCCTCCAGTTCTGAGGTGGAGGCAGGTGTTCCAAAGACAGAAGCAAGCTCTGTTGATGTTATGTGTGACAAATTCAGAAGCAGCAATTCATATTTAGTCAAATGAGACAACAAAAGGAATTTGGTTTGTGTTTTCAGTAACAGTGCAGCTGTGGCATGCTGGAGAGCTACTTCTTAACAGAACCTAGTACTACACATTCACACTGTTGCACCAAAAGCGCAACTGCTGATGCAGACATAAGACAGGGAGAACATTCTGCAGCTCCTGGATCTAAAGCTGTACTATGATAGGCAAGTGGTTTGTGCTTCTCTCCATTATTCCTTTGTGACAACATAGGGTGAATGTCTTCTAACCCTAATGCTGGCACATTTGATAGTGCATGCTTAATTGCAGTAAAGCCTTGTTTGGCCTCCTCGGACCACGGTAAAGGTTCTGCTGTGCTTAATTTTGTCAGTTGCTGTAACAGTTTAAGAAGCAAATCATGTTCTAATATACACTGCTTACAGTGTCCTGCAATGTTCAGGAAGGTACACATCTGTGTAATCATCATCGACTTGCAGAGCTTAGGAATGGCTTCACTATGATTGCTGGTCAACAATCGCTATGTCTTGATGTTGTGTCCTAATTAATGTACTTTCTCTCAACATAGTTGAAGTGTCTGTTTGGATGCGTTGTGGCCCTTTCTAGCTAGTCCAGTCAATAATACTAAGGTGACTTGTTTACAATCAATCAATCAAATTAATTAATCAATCACATTCTGAATACATCCCACTTTGTTAACATGCATTGACAATATTCAAGATGGGACTTCTTGGGACAAAAACTCAGTGATATCGGAAGCTATATTCCCTTAGCTCAGGTCACAATCTCGGAAGGGAAACTCCTGGAGTGTAACTAACACATATCTAAAAAATGGGGACCCTTATTACTCAGCCCTGCTACCCAGGAAATTATGACAGAAACACACAACATGTGCCACAGGCTGGTATTTTTACAAGAGGCAAATCCTCTTTGTACTTACAATCAAAATGAATTCAAATTTCAAAAGTGGATAAGTCACTGAGGGTGTGTACCCTTGTCAAAAAATACTCTTTATTATCATGTGATTATTTAGAAAAGGTATACATCTCTACATATATAGATACGATTGCAATACATTGGAAAATTATAAATTCTGAACACATAAAAAACATTTCAGCATTAATATCAGATACACATACCACATATATAACCATCATCTTGAGACAGTACGCTAAAAAGACACATAATTAGGTCACAAGTGGGGACTACCTTCACCACTCACAAATGTAATAAAAATTTCGACAGTGTGGTTTGGCCACACTAGAATAAATTCATGGAACCTTTTCTACTGTCAACAGCCTTCATCAGGATGAACTTATTCAGAGTAGCCAATTAAGGGATACACCCATGTGGTTGGTACAACTCTAGCGTAATATTGCATGATCATTTCATATCAACCTACAACTTAGTGCACATCATTAAAAACACATAAGTAGCCTGCTTCATAATCAGGTCTGAACTGATACACCCTGCATGTTATGTTTTCCATTACTGTAAAAGTACATCCATTTTGTATTATGTTGTATTGGCCTAAGCACACACCCATTGATTCGCACAATTGCGTCTTCCAAACACCATCTTCGTCACCTTGCTCACTCTACCGGGTTTTCATTTCACCCACGGTAAAGATTCACAGAATCACCACTCCGAAAGCTCTTTAACATGCCCCTGCACAGAAATGTGAATAATGCTGAAGCACATTGTTTGTCTTTAACTTAGGACCTTGAAGAGCTGACACAAACGTAGCTAATCTGTAAATTAGGTGCCTTCCTGTCTTCCTGACTCCTGACTTTCCGCGGCTAATTGTAGAATGTGCATCTAGATGAATAAAAGAAGCACAATTCATGCCATATGTATTTCTGAAAACCTGAGCTACCGAGTCCAAATGCAGACTGACCTTTTAGTCAAGAAACAACATAGATAATTGAGCGCAAAGGAATGTTAACTTGTGTTAGGAGCAAGATATACTCCTACACCCCACTCTGCTCTGTTCCCAGACAGTAAATTGTCTGAAGGATGATGCAGAGCGCTGCAGAATGTGTTGCCATAGCAAAATACCCACATTTGAAGGTCATGAACCTTCATTACACGATGGACCAGGGCAAATTTGCAGTTTTTTGAGAAAGTATAAAGTACATTCGCTCTCCCGGCCTTCGCTCACCTTCTCTATGGCAGTACACAGTAATGGTTGAATGTGTTGTCATTTATTTGCAGCAAACTCATATTTGGGACTAACAGAAGGCGCCCAACGTGGGGCCCTTCCGATGATGACCCGTCACGATTTGCGAGGACAGAGTTAACAAACCAAGATCAGTGAGTATCGGGGGTCCCTGTACCTAGAGACGCGCTTCCTTGCAGACTGCTACTTGCGATCTCTGTTTGCCGCGCTTTGCCCAGAGGTCGTCACGGTGACCAGACGCAGCGTATGTTTCACTTTTTGGGAAGACCTCCAGCCACAACAGGGGTTCTTTCAGTTTGATGGGGGACACTTTTATTTGAAATCAGGTGAGTCTGTTTCAAACTGACAGTTTTTGATATTTGTTTTGTTTTGAAGATATTCTGCGCGCAGCATATTGACCAGGTAAAACTGTCTTTTTCAGGATGCCTGGTTCTAATAAGTTGTCATCTTATTGGGCAACACTTTGTTGCAGGAGAAGACAAATGAATGGTTTGGAACATAGTGAGCTGGTGCCACCCGAAGGGTCACCGTCATATGATATGTTTTGATGTTCGGTTTAGGAGCTATAGTTTTTAATAGTATTTGGCATCGTCAAACCAGACATGTACCAGAACTTCTATGGCCAGAATTGGAAAGTTTTGAGATGCCTCGAATTGAGCATTTGGAGTCTGTATTGTTGAGCAAGAAAGCCAGGCCTGCTGCCTTTGACACTGTTAGGGATTGGCGAAAGGAAGCCACCCAATGCCTCAAAAGCAGAGAGAAACATGCATGTAGACACATTATTCGTGCACATTAGAAGTGCAGAAAATATACCCGTCGAAAGAATTGCATGCATCTGATGAGCTGATAAATAAGTTACTGAATGAAAGACGAACATATCGTACTGCACCGCCTCCAGATGTACTGCCACAACCACAAGCACAGCAAGAAAGGCCACCATTACTTGCACTAGCCACACACTCTGATGATTTTCCTTTATCGCCTTGTGCACACAACTTACTCCTACATTTGTTACTGACTACTTCTGCAGCTCCACTTTTGACACCTGTAAATACTCTTAGTGATCAGAGAATTGTAACATGCAGCACAATACCTCCTGCACATAAGAATGAGTTGCGAAATTAGGCTGAGACATATATAGAAGTGGGTGACGAACCAGCCACTCTGGGTTCTCTTATAGATCATGAGGGTATCCCTGAAAAGAAAGTCTTGATAGAACAAATGGGACTATACCTAGCCGAAATTTGGGGTGATCTAACTGATTCAGCTTTTCCACAGGAATTGCGGGATTTAAACTTCTTGTCTTGTACTAGAGATACCACACTGAAAGTGACTGAACACTTGGCAATACTATTTTTCTTTAAACATGAACTTGACCACTTACACCAAATAGAATTGGACCAAGGTACACAACAAACATCATATGTGCAGAAAAGATTGTTGCCTGCACCGAAAACAGTTAGTGAAGAAATGCGCATATGTACGAGAGATGCTCGTAGATGGATTTCAGATGCCTCCATTTCGCCTATCGAGGTTTAGGACACGTTTAGCCAATATTCTCCACCTATGCAAAGAAAGGTATTACAAGCTATGGAAGAATATTAACAGGATGAATGCTTGAGGAAGAAATTGTGTTGTCCCGCTGATATTATGGTAATTTATAAGTGCACGTTTTCTGCTGACACTGCGCTAACCTCATTGTACATCGATTTGGATTTACTCCGTAATAAATGCTCAGAATTTCCCACTGTAAAGTTGCCTATGAGAGAAATTCTTCCGACTCTTGTGCCGAAGGTAGAGATACCTGATGCCGATGGAGGAGCAGCCATGACTATTCCAGCACATTACATTTCACAATTTGTTCATGTTCCATTCTCACGGCAGGAAGTGAATACCCTTAAGCAGTCTATTCCAGGCATTAGGAAAAATCCTAAGGGGTTCTACAAAGAAATAGAATCCATTTAAAATTTGTCGGTTTTCACCTTAGGTGAAATCAACTTATTATTCCCTGTGATTCTGCCAGAAGATTTATGGAAGCAGATTAGGACAGTAGACGATCAACCTGCTATGGGCGATACTTGGGTTGCACTGGAACTAGCAGACAGATCCAGGAAAGCTTGGTAAAAGCCAGCCACAGTATATTGATGTTATTACACCACATAGTGACTGAACTTAAGACTCTAGTGCCAGAATAGAGTATTATTTGGGATAAATTAACCGCATGCGTGCAAAGTAAGACAGAGGGAACAACCAAGTTTTTTAACAGATTTGAGCAAGTATTTTCAGATTACAGTGGCCAGGATTTGAGTACGGAACCAAGAAAGAGATTTTTTGTTGACAAATTTTGTGAAAGGTTTATTGCCTGACATTCAATTGCAGATCACTGCCTCTGAAAGTGCATGGAAGGCTAAGTCGCAATGTGAGGTTCTATGTATGGCTCAGTATTACGAGAACAGAGTTAACCATGAGAAGGAGGAAATCGAAAAGAAAAAGGTAGATTTAAAAACTAGGGTGCTTTTACAACAGATTGCGGGAGGACCACAGGGTGGGAATACACAACCAAGAGGACAGTTTGTACCACAAATAGGGCCTGTTAATATGAACCAATGCGCCTGTTGTAAGCAGGAAGGTCACTGGAGGGCACAGTGTCCGATCCTCCAGCAGAGAGTGAATGGTAAGATCGGTAGAAGATCGAGAGCACGCAATGGTGTGCCAGTATCAAATAGGAATCAGTTTGCTCAGAACCAACCACATGATAATAATAAGGGTAATCAGGGGCGTAATCAGGGAGGGCAGCAACAAAACACTGGGAATGCGAACACTTTTGACAATGCTACACATTCTTATTTTACCAAAGATATTACATCTGACAATGTTTTATTTCGCTAGGAAAGCCTGAAGTAGGGTCTGGAACGTATTACTATTCCCGTAGATCAGAAAGGACCCTATGTAGAAATGAAAGTAGGGAATAGGGCGCACGTTATTCTAGTGGACACAGGAGCACAGAAGTGCTCCATTGACCATCTATGGGTTCCAGATATTCCTCTGTCGGGGCAAAACAATGTATCGGTAGGGTTTTCTGGTACTCCAGTAGTGAGTCCGGATTCCCGACCATTTACCAATAGCTTTGGGTCCATTCACTGACTCTTGTCCATTTATATTGACTACTAATTGGGGTGAGAATCTCCTGGGATTGAATTTATTAAAGAAATTGCACACAGTCATTTACTGCTCGCCAAATGGAGTGTATATGACCATTTTACCCCAGCTGAATTCCACCTCACAATTTATGGCTTTGCCTTTACCGAGTGAATTACACCAGGTGCCTACGCATTTATGGCCCGTAAACGATAATGATGTAGGGATACTAGATGTCGAACCAGTAGGCATAATTTTAAAGTCTAGTATTACATTACAATGCATCCCGCAGTATAAAGTATCTGTTGATGGTGAACAAGCACTTAAAAGCATTGTCTCTGATTTAATGCATTAAGGTATTATCAAAGAGATTGCCGGAAGCACATGCAATAGTCCTGTTTTGCCTGTTTATAAGAAAGGTGACAATGCATTACCCTATTGTTTTGTTATTGATCTTCGCGTGATTAACAAAGTAATAGCCCCATGCCATCTCTGGCATGACTGTTCCAAATATGCAGAAGGAAGTTAGGGCCTTTTTCAGCATGGCTTCGTATTGCAGACAATGGATTCCGAATTTTTCACTTTTGATTAAGCCAATGTTATCATTGCCAAGAAAGGATGTAGCTTTACCATTACCTTGGGATACGGATTGTCAGAACGCTTTTGATCTGCTCAAAACGGCATTATGTTCAGTGCCAGTATTGGGCACACCAAATTATAGTAAGGAATTCATCCTATTTGTGCATGAATGAAATGGATGTGCTTTGGCTGTTTTGACACAGGAGCATGGAGGAAGAAGCAGACCATGCGGCTATTTTTCCTCCATGTTAGACCCTGTTGTATGCACTTTGCCAAAATGTCTCAGGGCTACAGCTGCTGCTGCCGCCTCAGTGAAACAAGGTGAGGATATGGTTCTGGGTTACTCCTTAACCGTGATGGTACCTCACTCAGTAGATGTTCTATTAAATAAAATACAAACTCAGCATCTCGCATCTGCCCGACTCACTAGGCATGAGTTGATCCTATTTGCACCTCACATCAAAATTAAGAGATGCTGTTCTTTGAATACGGCTGAACTTTTGCCTCCTCTGAATGGGGACTGCACGAGTAATACATCCCATGCTTGCCTGTATGTTACTGAACAGGATAATAAAGGCAGGATCGATTTGAACGATATACCATTGGCATCTCCTGATGGAGAGCTATTCTGCGATGATTCTTGTTTTGAAGTGCCTGATGGCACTTCCACTGTTACCTATGCAATCACCACTTTGGCACTATTATCGAAAGCAGGAGAATTCCTCACGAACTCTGCCCAGGTGGCAGAGATAGTTGCCTTGACTAGAACTTGTGAGATATCCCAAGGGCTTAGTGTAAATGTGTATACTGATATTTATTTATTTATTATAGTTCTATAGCGCACAGCAGTCTATAGGCATCAAGGCGCTGTTACTTGTGGGGAGCTTAGTTACAGTCAGTATGCCTTTGGAGTAGCTCACAACTTTGGAAGATTATGGGCTGAAAGGTGAGTTTTAACATCTCATGGTACAAAGATTCAGCATGGTCCCTTAATAGTGCAATTGTTCTTTGCAATGGCCCTTCCCAAACAGCTAGCGATAATGAAACGTGCAGCACACCAGAGAGTGACTGAGGACATTGGAAAAGGAAATGCATTTGCAGACAAAATAGCAAAGCAAACTGCCACTTGCCCACATTCAAGAATGTATGTGTTAGACTCTGCTAGGTGGGTTGCGGAATCTGCGATGATGGAAGAGGGAATTAGTAGTGTGAGGGAGATTCAGGATGAAGCAACTAAGGAAGAGATTGAATTTTGGGCTTCTGGACCTGCATGGTTGGATAATGAGGGTTGTTGGGTTGACCACGAGAAACATTGGTGGATGCTACCCAACGCATATGTAACAACTGTAGTTACTATGGCACATGGGCAAGCCCACATCAGCGCAAAAAGTATTTGTAAGCATTTAGACCCATTATGGTATAATGCCAACATTTCCAAAATTGCAGAACAATTGGTTCAGAACTGTTTGATTTGTCTACAACACAATATTTGTAAGGGAATGCCAGCACCTAAGGGTAGTTGTGGACTTCCCTCCATGCCATTCGAAGTGATTCATTTTGACTTCATTGAGATGGAGCAATGCCAATACTATAAATATGTGTTAGTAGTAGTATGTACCTTAATTTGCAATTTGGTTCGATAATGGACCTCACTTTATAGCGGCTGTCATACTACAGGTATGCGAGGCGCTACAGATTGATAAACTATTTAATTCCGTGAAGCATCCTTAGAGTGCCGGTTTGGTAGAATGTCATAACGGTATCCTTAAGAACAAACTAGCAAAGGTGTGTGCACAGTAAATTGAAAATGGCCTGACACCTTACCGTTAGCATTGCTGTCTATGAGAACTGCATCTCAGACAAGAACGGGGCTTTCTCCCTGTGAGATTATCATGTTGAGACCTGCTAATATATTGAATGCACCTAGACCTAGAAAATTGTCAGACATAGAGTACCCGTTATCAACTGATTATTGTGAATAATTGACTCAAAACCAGCGTTTGATTCACCAACTGGTTCGAGCAGCTTTGCACGACAAATACAAAGGACCTGGTCATCTCATTCGACCTGGTGACTTCGTGCTGATGAAGGACTTTGAATGGAAGTCCAGCCTTGCAGCTCATTGGAAAGGACCCTATCAGGTGCTGTTGGCTACTCAGATGGCTGTCCGAGTCGAGGGGAAAAGACACTGAATCCATGCGGCGCACCTGAAACGAGTGCCCTTGCCTTTGCCCTCGGATAAGTGGGTTAAGGACGGGGTTGATGATCCTGAAACCAAGTCTGTGCCTTTGAGTGAGGGCACCCATTCTGATACTGAGCATAAATTTTAACCCAAAAAACTTGAGAATTCAAAACTTTCTTCAGATTCTGATCCCTTGTTCACGGACGACTCTGTACCTGGAGCAACGAGTGCAATCTTCGACCACGGAAATAGTTAGGGAATTCCATTTTTGTAGACTAGGAAAGTGTAGTGTGTATACTGCACCCACAAGAAACCAACGAGCTTCCCTCCAATCCCCCTAAAGACGGTACAAGAAATTCCAGAGGGGGTCAGGGTAAAAAGAAGACTAAAAGCAAGATCGGCCACGTGGTCAAGTGCCACCCACGGATTAACTTATAGGGCCTGTTTCAGTGAGGCTTCTTAACAGACACTGAACACTATGCCTATATTTGGGGCACATAGAATTGAGGACATGGAAAGCACTACCACTGGAAAGCACATATCAAAAGTGCTATGGTCCATGAGGGACCAGTTTATAATAATAGCAATTGTGGCTTGTATCGTAATTACACTAATACCTGTGCTATGGTATTTTGAGAGTTTGCATCCGCTTAGTACACTACTGCCTACTGTCAGCATAACTACTTTGTCTCCTCTCTATGTACACTCTCACACTCTTCGTCCACTTGATCTCAAACACAGATAAGGATACCATAATACTACACTCATACAGATCATGAATGCCACTCATGCGATCTTGAACAAAACTAACTGCTGGCTATGTTCCCATCTACCACAACACAGTGAGAAAGTCTAGGATGGTATATATATACATATATATATATATATATATATATATATCCACTCCCACTATCAACTTCCTGTTATGCCTCGTTTAGAGCTCTTTTTTGGGAGATGGAACGATAGTGCCACTGACAACTTTGATGGAACAAACATTAATGAGTTAGACCAATTAGTTTTGTTACCTCTAGGATGTTCTGTCTTTGTGCATAAAAGTACGACCAATACTGCCTCCACTAAGAATTTAGAATGTCACCAGTAGCAAACAGGGAAGCATTTCCTCCATCCTACACCATTAATCATGGTCCTGACACAGTACCCTTCTGTCTACAAAAAGAAGGTTCCCAGTATATGGGCATGTATGATAAATGTGTAAACACTGCAGTTTTGCTAAACAAGAATAGGCCCTTATACATTGGGGGATCCATTTACTTTGTCTGTGGCAAGGATGTTTATCCATGGTTACCTAAAGTCTGGAAAGGAACTTGTTATCTGGGGATACTATTGCCAGGAGTTTATGTCACATCCACTGCAGACATACTGAAACACCACCCTAGGAGGGGAATAGATGATGACACCCCTCTCCAAGTATTATGAGACATAGCAAAAGCTATGGTTCCTTTTTGGGGTGAAATTATGAACTCTTGAGGTATTAGGAGATTGTCTAGAGTATTAGAAAACACTATTAATGAGACAACTGACATACTGTTCAACATGACATTAGATCAAAGAGTCATTTGGTTAGTTTCTCTTCAGAATAGGATGGTTTTAGACATCATGTTAGCTGGGCGTGGTGGTGTATGCAAAATGGTTGGGTCCGCGTGTTGCGTGTACGTACCTGACTCCTCCCCTACTGTGTTTCAAGCTATCAAAAGATTACATATATGGAGCACTGAAGTTCACGTTCCTGAAGGGGATTGGGACGTTGAAACATGGGCTTGGAATCTGCTTGGAACTTGGGGTTGGACAATATTCTCAGCACTTGCTATTATCATTGGGGCAATTCAGTTCTGCTGCTGCTGCACACAACGCTTGCCTGTTCTAGGTTCTGCACTAGGTAATTGCTGTTCTAGATCCCTGATGAAGTTGAAGGCTGGTCCTCATTCTCCTGTCAATATGACAAATGCTTTGATCATGCAAGATGTTGCAATCAAACAGTTTATGGCTATCAAAGTATATGACTCTAAATACTCAGGTTGTTCTGACGATGATGATGTATGATATCAAAGTACTAAGCAATGTGTTGTCTTAGGCCAAAAGGAAGGTTTGTAAAACTACATGCATTTTGTAGAATGTTGTATTGGCCTAAGCACACACACATTGAATCGCGCAATCACGCCTTCCGAACTCCATTTTGGTCACTTTTCTCACTTTACCAGGTTTTCCTTTCAGCCATGGTAAAGATTCACAGAGTCACTACTCCGTAAAGCTCTTTAACATGCCCCTGCACAGAAATGCAAATAATGCTGAAGCACATTGTTAGCATTTAATTTGGACCTTGAAGAGATGACACAAATGTAGCTAATCTGTAAATCAGGTGCCTTCCTGTCTTACTCACTCCTGACTTTCCGCGGATAATTGTAGAATGTGCATCTAGATTATTAAAAGAAGCACAATTCATGCCATGTATATTTCTGAAAACCTGAGCTACCGAGTCCGAATGCAGACTGACCTTTTAGTCAAGAAACAACATAGATAATGGAGTGCAAGGAATGTTACCTTGTGTTAGGAACAAGATATACTCCTACACCCCACTCTTCTCTGTTCCCAGACAGTAAATTGTCTGAAGGATGATGCAGAGCACTGCAGCATGTGCTGCCATAGCAAAATACCCACGTTTATATGTCATGAACCTTCATCACATGATGGCCCATTGCAAATTTGCAGTGTTTTGAGAAAGTATAAAGTATGTTCGCTCCCTCATGCCTGTGCTCACCTTCTCTATGGCTATACACAGATATGGTTGAATTTGGGTCCGCTTAAGCGACAATAAACTGTTGTTATTCATTTGCTTCTCGTGACTGGTGTGTCTTCATTTATTTGCAGTAAACTCACATTTAGGACTAACATTACGGCATTAGGTCCATGCTGGCTTCTGGCATCTCACATACAGAGTGAAAGGGAAACCATAGATGAAGCAACAAGATCCCGCTCTACCAGGACAGCCGGCTGGTTGGACCTGATGCTAGCTTAGCAACAGGATGTAGTACTGGAATGTTAGAAATACTGCCATCTTTAATTGTAGTATGATCAAGAGATATCTGAAAAAAAACAGTTAGGCCATATAGCAGACTTGGTAGCCTTTGTGTCTACTTGAGATGAAATGGTTTGCCCTTCAGTTGTACACTGTACATAGGGACCTTCCTAATTTACAGTTTTCAATCCATTCATGAAGTGGTTTTCTGTCAGGATTTTTCACAAATGTCCTTAGTCCACAGCAATATGAAATATGGCAGATCTTGGTGCTTCCGGGTTTGGGATTGGTGGCTCAAAATTCCTTTTGGGCCTATTAGGGCACTCATTTTTCCATTGATTCTCCTGCTTACAATAATTACACACTGAGGGCTCACATATCCACTACTCTGCAAATCCTGTCCACCACATTGCTCTCTTGCTTTGACCCTTCCTCATCTACCTCCTTTGGACAATCTCCTACCCGCTTGGAACTCCTGCAGATTCTGCAGATGTAAGAGTATGGGCCTGATTCATGGACTTTTCTGCACGGTAAATAGGGACTTGCACGCCAAACTGCACACAAAATCCCATTTGTCGATTCATGGAATGAACTGCGTACAACTTTTTTGTACTTTGGGGGACTAAGCACAGGCTCGTCATGTCTCTGCGTGCAATCGATCGCCCTGCGTGAGACACCTGGCAGAGCATGGGCGTAGCCTGCGCCTTGGCGAGAGTACGGGGCAGAACACGCAAAATGAGGAAGAACATGGGGAAATGTGGTCATTACGAGGGATGAGCCACAGACAGTCCAATGCACACCCACAAATGAAGATCGTGTTCATTGATCTCACCACGCAGCTCACGTCGGGGAAAGGCCTACGCAAAGCCCTCAATCTATCCGCCACCCGAAGGCAGGCGTACACACAGTTGCGCGTAGGAATCACCTCTGTGCAGTGTATGGCAGTCATGTTATCACAAGTAGACATTGACACAAGAGTTGCGCGTTTCAAAAACCTTTATTGTTAAATTCAAGGAGTTTGGAAAACTCCTGTCTGGCCGTATAACTAAGATGGGAGTAATCTTGACCATCAAATAATAAAGAAACAGTCATAGCCAAGTCTTAGAAAAACAATAAAAGCCTATACTAACAAAAATCTAATGCCTGCCCTCATTCTAATACACTCTAATGTGATATAGGGATATGTATCTACAAAAGGAAAAATCAGTGATGAAACAAAATGTCAGAATGGCAATATAAATTAGTATTAATTCTTTGCTTTGTGCAGGGGTGTGTCAGAGGTGTTCCTGCCGGGAATTGCATATACAGTCACTTTGCGCAAACAACTCCATGAATATGCGGAGCGCACAGAAATACCACTGCGCGTAGGCCCGCACAGAGGCATTATATATATATATATATATATATATATATATATATATATATATATATATATATATATATATATATATATATATATATATATGAATCAGCCCCTATACATTTATTCTTAGTGTTCTCCTTCTTTTGTTCTTCTTGACAAGCGACACCATGATTTGTTACTATAACCAAATCAACAAGAAGTTTGATTTGTCACCCAATACAGATCATCTTAAGTTGCTGTTGCAGCTTTGGGTGCAGCTCCATTACAAATACATATGTTACTGAATCCTCAGGGGTATTTGTTGGTTTATTATGTCTAACGATTGGGTGAAAACCTGAGCCTTACCAAAACATCCGATGGCGATTGCCCCATATTTTGTTTACAAATATGACCCTTTGTCCCATCTGTTCTTCTGGGGCACACCTCTGAGATAGCACTCAAATGTTTGTCGCTAGCTTGAACAATTTCTGTTCCCATTCCCAGCTCAGCTACGGGCCAACCGCCTTGCTGAATGAGCCTCTGCCTGACTTCTGCTGCCATGAAAACCCTCAGGAGCATGATGAATGGAGCAATGTATGACAGTCTCAAGTTCCTCATTACATGCCTGGGGTTCTTTCCTGAGGTTTGGGAATTCCTTAACAGATTCTTGATGTCTCCCAGTCATCAAAGGTCATAAACCGTGACCAGATTTTTTTCCATCTGACTTTCTAGTCACTTGTGTCGGGGGGGGGGGGGGTATGGGGGGGGGTTTGAATCATAGGAGCCTCTCTCTTCATGAGTCCCCCCTCAGGTTGCAGACATTAGGACAGGGGAAACAACAGGAATGTGAGAATTCCTGGTGCTGGCCACATCACTAGGTGCAGATACTGGTGAATAAGCTGGCAGACATGCCAGTGATGGCATGGAAAGTCTGGCGGTTGATCTGGACAAACAGCTGATTGTTGAAGGACAGGCACTATCTGGCCTGCAAATATTGGGGCAAGGACAGTGTGATTCGGTGGTGCAATGGCTGGTTATGAAGTACCTGGGACACTTGATTGGCCAAACGATCAAGTGCAAGTCCAGACACCAGTGAAAAATGTATTAGTATCCTCATCCTGCTGATCCTTTACCAACTGAGCGTTCAGTAGGGTTGTGCTGGCAACTGTTCTTCACTTTGCAAAAAGTTTCATTTTCCCCTTACAATTTTAACTTGATCTCTTAATTTTATTATTTGAAACTTTTAGCCCCCGCTTTATTTGGCCTTATTCAGCCTTTCAAAAGCTTCCCCGTGCAATAAGAACAAGCTCACCCCTGTTTTGAGCAGATTTTTCACATTTCACATTCTAAAGCAGACTTCATATTATGCCAACGGTCGATGTGAAGGTTACTTTCGGGTGGGTAATGGCTATGCTGATTAGCCTGTGTTAAGGCATGCATTTCTTGCAAATATTGACAAAATCTTCTTCTATCTGTGGTGTACGCATAATGTTCTGGAGTGCACTTTGTTGGTATTTGCACCTCTCAGGGCTGATTTGTACACATTCTGAGTAAGCCTGACAACCTTAGCGCTATTCGCCCCAGCGTTACTTTACTCTTAAACCACAAACTCTAACAAACTCACCACGCTGACATAAGGATAACGCCACCTTTCTGCTATCCTGAAGAAGACGAATGGGGAATGAGGGATAAGAAAACACTGGTAAGTGGCCCTGGGGAGGGAAAACAACAAAGTCAGCCACGCCTCTCACTATCTATTTACTCCATCTCTGATTGCATAGTACATAGATACATATATTTTCCTGACCGACTGATTGACGGTGTTGCTTAATATACTCCAGATACCAGGGGCATGTGTGCTTACGTAATTCAGAGCAGGCACAACCCTCGACAGGTACTTTACTCAGTGGCAGCCCCCCAGTTACAGATTCCTCTGCATCAGAACCAACTACTCTTTTAAAAGACAGTCCCCTGTGCGGCTCCCAGAAGGCATCGCTTGCAGTCAGCATCCTCTTGACCGAAACTCTTGAGCTTCAACGTACTCCACAAGCTGCCAGTGTTCCTTCAGAACATCGACAGATTTGAGTAATGGCACCAGATTCTTTGAGAAACCTGGCTCATACTTTATATTTTAGAGAGTAGCGTAGACACAGTTTATTGCATTGTAACAAAATAGAAATCGACAGCATAATCCTGGAATTTTCAAACAGCACCCTTACCTCTGCATCCCAAGACCCAGAATTTTATAAAAATCCAAGCTGTGATGAATTAAAACCAGAACTCTGATAAAGAAAACAATGAAGGCATGTCAACACAATGCAGACCTTTCTCAATGTCAATAGTGATGTATAGCTGTATTCGTCATGCCCATCACCTGACTCAGAACATTGTTGAACGTCCAGTCTAGTGGTGGTCACCAGTGGTACGTGCTTCTAACTTTTTATTAGTTCATAAACACCCATAATCCTTCAACGACCAAGTGTCCCAATCAAGTGGCACCTCCATCTGCCAAGGCCTCGAAACACAATGATAGCAGCTCTACCAGCCAACTGAAGCCATGCTCGCCCACTCTGACTAAGGTCCTATAAAGCATATGATGACTCCAACTAAAACAGCTTTTTCAATAACAACAACAAACACACTCATAGGGGTGTAAAACGGCATCCATTGTATATGTTATATTAGTCTAAGCTACCACATTTCTTTGCTCACTCTCACACTCCATTTTAATACACAAGTCCCCATTTATGTGGTACTCCCATTCCCCAGCCTGAATATTCATAGCCTGAAATGGTGAGCCCTTCTGAAATACATAATTTTTGGAAAGAATTCATTAGCTCAGTGTTTTCTGCAGATTAACCTTTTAACAGCCTTGAACAGCCACGCACGACTAAGACAGGAGATAACACACGCCTTCCCACCACCTCCCATCTCCCACAAACTACAGATGTATATACCAATAATTAACAAAGAGCTGACATACTGTGTACATTCCAGGAAGGAAGAAATCAAACAAACTGCTGAGCCGCAGAGGTGCCATGATTCTAAGTCAAATCAAATATAAGATAAAATACCGACAGTGGGGGTCGTTCTGAGGTGGGCGTTAGGGGATACCGGGCACCGGTAAGGAGACCGGTGCCGTTAATCCCCTATCGCCCAATTCCGAGGTCCCTTAGCGGAAACCGTAAGGGACGTATGGTCAGACCACACGTCCCTTAGGGGTCCTGCTAAGGGACCAGGGCGCAAATAACGGGCTTGCCATTCGCGAGCCCATTATTTGCGCCCTCCCCATTCACATTGAGCCCTATGGGGGATCAAATGGGAATGGGGAATGGTTGGTGCAATGGGGACTTACCGGTCCCGCCAGGGTCGGACTAGACCGGTAAGTCCCCGTTGCACCACACTGGACTCGGTCCCGTTATTGGAGGCAGTCATGGTGCAAGTAGCGCCATGACTACCTCCAATCCTGAAATGACCCCCAGTGTCTCCTTGTGCTAGGGTCAGTGTGAACTTTGTAACCTTGTGACCAATACATCTGTGCAAACATGACATAGATTAGACATGTAGGCATTTCGGAGAAAAATATATACGTTGCAAGCACATCATAAACTGTCTGGAATTTGACATCCTAAGCACCTAGAAACTGTATATAAGGATCTGTAACCCATGATGTAATTGCTCAACTTCTCTATGACTGTGCACATACATAGCTGAACATGAGACCGCTCTGACGCGAGAAGAAAAGTGTTGTTATATATTAGTTTTCATGATTGGTGTTCTTTATTTATTTGCAGTAACTCGGATTCAAGACTTAGAAATGACACCCGGAACGTGGGCATTCTTCCGATGATGACCCATCGCTTTCCGAGGTTGAAGTGAACGGACTGAGACCAGTGAGTATCGAGGGCCCCTGCACTTCAGGAGACACTGTTCCTCGCAGTCTGCTACTTGCGATCTCCATTTGCGGCTTTGCCCAGAGGTCGTTATAGCACGATTCCCGGACCGTATGCACAGCAACTGTGTTTCGCTTTTTGGAAAACTACCAGCCACGAAGGGGTCATTTGATTTGATGGGGTAGTGATTGTGTTTTGACCAGGTGAGTTTGCTTCAAACTGAAACTGTTTGAATATTTGTTTTTTTTATAATATTTTGCGCAAAAATATTTGCAGGTCATACCCAATGTTTTTGGAAGATGCCTGGTTTTAGTAAGTTGTCAACCTATTGGGCAACGCTTTGTTGCAAGGGAAGACCACAGAATGGCTTAGAACATAGTCAGCCGGCGTCGCCGGAAGGCTCACCTGCGTATGAGATGTACGTAAAGTTTGGATTAGGTGGTATAGTTTTTAACAGTATTTGGCATCGCCAGACCAGACATAAAGCGGATCTTCAGGGCCTGAATTGTGAAGTTTTAAATTTGCTAGAATACATTATTTAGAGTTAGTTCTATTAAGGAAGAAAGTGAGGCCTGCTGCCTTTGACGCCGTTAGGGATTGGGCGAAAGAAGCCACCCAACGCCTCAAAAGTAGGGAGAAATTTGCACATAGACACATTACCCAGGCTGAAAAGACATTAGCACACGACCAACAGAAACAAGAGGAGGCTATGAGGGGAATGGATAGGGGGGTCCAATTAGAGGTACAGAAAATATACCGATCAAAAGAATTGCATGCATCTGATGAATTAATAAATAAATTATTGAATGAAAGACGAACACCTCCTACCACACCTCCTCCGTATGTTCCTCCACCTGCTACACCTGCACAGCCACCATTACCAGCACCGGACACACACTCTGATAGTTGGCCACCACCCCCTTCTGCGCAGGATATACTTTTGCCCCAGTTACTTCTGTTACTTCTGACACACCTCTTAAACCACCTGGCGATCAAAGAACTGTGACTCACAGTGCAGTACCTCTTGCACGGAGAAAGGCTTTACAGAAATGGGCAGAATTCTATATGCAGGATGCCGATGAAAGAGCCGCTTCAGGCTCTCTGACAATCATGGAGGTATCCCTGAACAAAAGGTATTACTAGAACAAATGGGACAATACTTAGCTCAGATTTGGGGCTATCTTACTGACTCCGCTGTCCCACAGGAGATACAGGATTTGAATTTCTTGTCATGCACTAGAGATACACCATTGAAAATACAGGAGCACATGTCAAAATTATTTACATTTAAACGTGAACTAGATCAGCTGCATCAATTAAAATTAGATAGAGATGCACCACTGACATCCTATGTTCAGAAAAGATTTTTAATCACACCAAAAACTGTTAGTGAAGAAATGTGCATCTGCACGAGAGACGCGGTTAGATGTATTACAGATGCCTATGTCTCACCTATCGACATTCATGACACTTTTAATTAGTATTAACCCACCATGCAAAGAAAAATATTACAGGTTATGGTTGAGTATTTGCAAGATGTATGTCTCAGGAAGAAATGGTGCTGTCCCGCAGATATTATGGTAATATACAAACGCACGTTTTCTAATGACACACCGCTAACCTCATTGTCACTTGACGTAGCTTTGCTCCTTAATAAACACTCTGAGAGGCCCACTGCACAGCTACCCATGAGAGAAGTACCACCTACTCTTGTGCCCCAGAAAGAGGATGCAGGTGTTAACGGTGGAGTTGCAACAATTACCCCTGCACACTATATCTCCCAATTTGTACACGTCCCTTTTTGAAGGCAAGAAGTAAACACTCTTAAGCAGTCTATTCCTGACATTAGGAAGAACCCACACAGGGTTCTACAAGAAAATAGAGTCCGTATTGAACTCATCGGTTTTCATTTTGGGGGACATAAACTTACTATTTCATGTCATCTTGCCGGCAGATTTATAGAAACAAATTAGGTCTGTAGACGATGCACCTGTTACGGGTGATACATGGGCTGCGCTCAAGCTAACTGATAGGTCAACAAAGGCCCGCGAGAAACCTCCACAAACATATTGATATTACAAAACCACATTGTAGCTAAACGTAAGACATTGGTGCCTGAGAAGAGAATCATTTGGGATAAATTAACTGCATGCATGCAAGGGAAGACGGAGGGAGCCACAGAGCGCTTTAACAGGTTTGAGCAGGTGTTTCCAGACTTCAGTGGTCAGGATTTGAGTACAGAACCAGGAAAAAGACTGTGTGTCGATAAAGTTGTACTTGGCCTATTGCCCGAAATTCAGTCTCAAATCATGGCCTCGGAAAGTGCATGGCAGACTAAGGGCCTGATTCACAGAACATTTCCCAATGACATTGCGCCATTATAAAACACTTCCATGAATCAGGCCCGAAGTCACAATCTGAAATTTTACATATGGCTCAGTAGTATGAGAATAAAGTGAACAATGAGAAGGAGAAGATTGAAAAGAAAAAGGTTAACTTAAAAACTAGGGTGCTCTTGCAGCAAATTGCAAGAGGGCCACACGGGGGAAATACTCAACAGAGAGGACAGTTTACCCCGCAAATGGGGACTGTGAATATAAACGAATGTGCAAATTGTAAGCAGGAGGGCCATTGAAGGGCACAGTGTCTAATCCTCCAGCAAAAGGCAAATGGAATGCTAGGTAGAAGGTCGAGAGCACGTAGTAATGGAATGCAAGAGCCGAATAGAAATAAGTTTTCCCAGAACCAGCAATATGATAACAATGCAGGGAATCAAGATGGGCAACAAAATACTAGAAGCTCGAACATTTTTGACAATGCTACACACACATATTTTTCTGAAGACTTTACATCCAATGATGTTTTGTTACGCTGGGATAGCCCAAAGCAGGATCTGGAACCTACTCCTATTCCCATAGACCAGAAAGGACCCTACGTCGAAAGGAAAGTCAGGGATAGGGCGCACACTTTTCTGGTGGACACAGGAGCTCAGAAATGCTCTATTGACCATTCAAGGGTTCCAGATATTCCCCTGTCCGGGCAACAAAACGTATCAGTAGGGGTCTCTGGTACCCCAGCAGTAAGCCCAGTCTCTAAACCGGTGCCAATTTCTTTAGGACTGTTCACTGACTCATGTCAATTTTTATTGACACCCAACTGCAGTGAAAATCTGCTGGAATTGAATTTATTGAAAAAATTGCACACAATGATTTACTGCTCACTAGATGGAGTATACTTGACCATTTCTCCCCAGCAGAATTCCACCTCACACTTCATGGCTTTGCCTTTACCCAGTGAGTTGCACCAGGTACCTACACATTTATGAGCGATGAATGACAATGATTTAGGAATTCTAGATGTTGAACCAGTATGCATAGTCTTAAAAACTGGTATTACATTACTTTGCATTCCACAGTATAAAGTTTCAATTGATGCCGAACAAGCACTTAAAAGTATTGTCTCTGATTTAATAAATCAAGGTGTGATAGAAGAGATCTCTGGTAGCACATGCAAAGCATTGTTTTGCCTGTTCATAAGAAAGGTTACAATGCTTTACCCCACCATTTTGTTATTGATCTTCCTGCGATTAACAAGGTAGTAGTACCACAGTTTCCCATTGTTCCCGACATCACCACAATTCTGACTATGATTCCTGCAACGGCTATGCATTTCTCTGTCATTGACTTGAAAAATGCATTTTTTAGCATCACTATTCCCCCAGATAGCAGGTATTTGTTTGTTTTTCCCCTTGGGGGATGTTCCTTTACTTTTACCCGAATACTGCAAGGGTACACTGAGAGTCCTAGCATTTAGTGTAGAGCCCTTAAGGAACAACTACATACGCTAAAATGACCTCCCATTTGCACACTTGTTCAATACATTGATGACCTGCTTATTGCTGTAGATTCAGAAAGTGCTTGCAAGGAGGGTACTATTTTGTTATTAAAGGATCTAGCTGATAATGGTGATAAAGCCTCTTTGAAATAATTTCAGTATTGTCAACAGGAGGACGCCTATTTAGGCTATCTCCTGTCGAAGGATGGTAGGCGCCTTGCACCTGAAAGAATACAAAGCATCTCTGATATGGCAACACCAAATACACAAAAAGAAGTTGAGGCTTTTATCTGAATGGCTTCCTATTGCAGGCAATGGATTTGAAATGTTTCACTTTTGATCAAGCCTTTGTTGACACCTGACAAGGAAAGATGTAGCAATACCTCTACCTTGGGATACGGATTGTCAAAATGCTTTTGATCTGCTCAAAACCACTTTATGTTCCGCACCAGTATTGGGCACACCAAATTATAGCAAGGAGTTTGTGTTGTTTGTGCATGAAAGAGACAGATGTGCTTTGGGTGTTTTGACACAGGAACATGGAGGAAGGAACCGGCCATGCAGCTATTTTTCCTCCACATTAGACCATGTTGCATGCACTTTGCCGAAATGTCTCAAGGCTGCAGCCGCTGCCACCGCCGCAGTTAAACAGAGTGAAGGCATGGTTTTGGTTCTTAACTGTGATGGTGCCTCACTCAGTAGATGTGCTACTGAATAGAATGCAGACTCAGCATCTCACATCTGCCGGCTCACTAGATACAAGCTTATTCTATTTGTACCCCACATCAAAATTAAGAGATGCTGTTCTTTGAATCCGGCTGAACTTTTACCTCTTCTAAATGAGCACAGTACTAATGACACTACCCACGATTGTCTTTATGTCACTGAACAAGACACCAAAGGGAGGATTGATCTAAGCGGCAAACCCTTGCCATCCTCGGATGGGTCATATTTTGTGATGGTTCATGTTTCAAACTCCCAGACAGCACTTTTACCGCCGCCTATGCAATTACCACCTTAGACACAATTATTTAAAGCAGAAAAATTCCTCACAACTCTGCACAGACTGCAGAGATAATTGCGGTGACTAGAGTGTGTGAGACATCCCAGGGGCTTGGAGTGAATATTTATACTGACAGTCAGTGCGCCAGTGGAGTAGCTCACACCTTTGGGAGACTATGGGCAAAGAGGGGATTTTTAACATCGCATGGTACTAACATTCAACATGATCCTTTTATAGTGCAATTATTATCAGCATTGGCTTTGCCTAAACAATTAGCCATAATGAAATTCGCAGCACACCAGAGGGTGACTGACGATATTGGGAGGAGGAATGAATTTGCAGACAAAATAGCCAAACAAACTGCCACAGACAGGTAATCAAGAATGTATGTGTTGGACTCTGCTAGATGGGTTGCTGAGACTGGGATGATGGAAGAGGGCATTAGTAGCATGAAAGAAATTCAGGCCGATGCCACAGGCGAGGAAATTGGACAATGGGTTTCTGGCCCAGCAGGGTTGGATAGTGAGGGTTGTTGGGTTGACCATGAGAAACAGAGATGGATGCTGCCCAACGCTTGTTTAACAGCCGTAGTTACCACGGAACATGGGCCAGCTCACATTAGTGCCAAAGGTATTTGTAAACTTCTAGAGCCTGTATGAAATAATGACAACATTCCCACGATTTCAGAATGACTAGTTCAGAACTGCATGATCTGTCTACAACTCAACATTGGAAAGGGAACACCGGCACCTAACGGTATTTTTGGATCTCCCTTCAGGCCATTCGAAGTGCTTCACTTTGACTTCATTGATATGGAGCGATGCCAAAATAAAAAATATGTGTTAGTAGTGATATGTGCATTCAGTAAATGGGTTAAGGCTTTCACTTTAAAGGATAATACTGCCATGTCCACGCCAAACGTCATGTTAAAAGACTACTTTCCTAGATTTGGATTATCTAATATGGTCCGATAATGGACCGCATTTTATTGCCGCTATCATACTACAGGTATGTGAGGGGCTACAGATTAAGAAGCGTTTCCATTCCGCAAGACAGCCACAGAGTGCCGGGTTCTTTGAACACCACAACTGCATCCTTAAGAAGAAGCTAGCGAAGGTGTGTGCACACATCAAACTGAAACGGTCCGATGCCTTACCATTAGCTCTGTTATCTATGAGAATCACTGCTCAGGTGAGCACTGAACTTTCTCCCTATGAAATAGTGATGGGGAAACCTGCTAATGTATGGAATGCGCCTAGACATAAGAAGTTGTCAGATATTGAGTACCCACATTTGTCTGATTACTGTAACCAGTTAACTCAAAATCTGCGCTTGATTCACCAACAGGTTCGTGCAGCACTGCCTGATAAATACGTGGGACCTGGTCACCACATTCGACCTGGTGACTACATCCTCATCAAAAACTTTGAGTGGAAGTCAATTCTTGCTGCTCGCTGAAAAGGTCCCTATCTGTTGCTACTGGCTACTCGGACGGCTGTTCGAGTTGAAGGGAAAAAACACTGGATTGGATGACAAATGGGAGAAAGATCTTGAAACCAAGTGTGTGCCTTTCAGTGACAGAACCTGTCCTGGTACTGAGGCCAAGCAACCTGACCGTCAAACACTTTCACCACTTTCTTCGGATATTGATCCTTTGGTCATAGATCACTATGTACCTGGACTGACCAGGTACAACCTTCGACCACGGAATTAGCTAGAGGATGACATTTTGTAGTTAGGAAAGTGTGGTAAGAGTACTGCACCCACAAGAAACCGACGATTGTTCCCTCTATTCCCATCAAAGACAGAAACGTTTGTTTTGGAGCAAGAGGGGGGCTGGGAAGAGAACATTAATTTGACTACAAGAAGACTACAAGCAAGATTGGCCAAGTGGTCAGGTGCCAAGGCTTGGTTTTTCTCAGTACATTCAGTTATACATTGTAATATAAGGCCAGAATATGGTCAGGTGCCACCCACGGATGAACTTATAGAGTCTGTTTCGGTGAGGCTTCTTAACGTACACTGAATGACTATGCCTATGTTTGGAGCAAGCAGAAATGAGGGCCTGGAGAATATTGTCACTGGAGAGACCAGGTCTAAAGGATTATGGTCAGCTAGGGACAAGTGGGTGATAATTTCTATAGTAGTGTGTATTACACTCATATTGATATCTGTGTTAGGGTTTATGGAAAGCTCTCACCTCCTTAATTCACTGTTGCCAACAGTGAACTAAACTACCCTGTCTCCTTTTTATGTGCACTCCATACACTTCATCTCCTTGATCTTGAGCACCGAGAGGGGTATCTCAATAACACCCTCATCCGAATAATGAATGCTACTCATGCAATCCTAAACAGGACCAATTGTTGGGTATGTTCTCACCTTCCCCTGCATGGTGAGAAAGGTTTAGGTTGGTACATATATCCTCTCCCATTATCAACTGCTTGCTATGCTTCCCTTAGGGCTCTGTTTTTTGGTAAATGGAATGATAGCACCACTGGTAACTTTGATGGGACCAATACCAATGCATTTGATCAAGAAGTGTTACTGCCTCTGGGATGCTCTGTCTTTGCTAATAAGAGCACTACCAACACTGCCTCTACCAAACTTTCAAAAAGAACCTCTAGGCCGTATCAAACAATGATATCATTTTGAATGTCACCAGTAGGAAATAGGAAAGCAACTCCTCCAACATACACCATCAACAATAATCCTGACACTGTACCATTTTGTTTAAGTAAAAATGGTTCACGGTACACGGGTACATATGACAACTGTCTGCACACTGCAGTTTTGGTGAATGAAATAAGGCCTTTGTACATTGGGGGATTTTTGCAGCATTTTTCCAAAGCTTTGGGAGGAGCCCTGCTGTTCCAGCTTTTCCACATGGGCAATTAATTTCCTCATGAGGTAGGCATCTGTATGACTTTGGTCCTCTGTGGGCATTTTTAAACTACAGGTTGCCCCTCTTAATCACTATGTGGCATACTTTGTGCGTTTGTTTTTTTTTTCAGTCTCCTGCAGATTAGGTACAGTTTGCTGCACAACTACTCTGGTACGACAGGGGATTTCCCACACATGTGCTCATGGGATACGTCTGACTCGTCTGTCGGCACCCACAATTAGCTCCTCCATCTGTCCAATTGGGTTCTTGTTTTAGAACAAGGGATGCTTGTGTAGTGTATATTTTTGGCTAGATATGAAGTTAATTTTAAACTTGTTCTCTTCCCTCTTCTTTCTTCAGCTTGTTGGTCTATAGATTTGCATTTCATTCTATGTATGACTGTATGTTATTTAGACTTTCTTGAGGTCATATAGGTAAGTTCTGGGCATAGTTTCTTGACATGTAGCCTGTTACAGCCTAATATTTAATGGTTATAGCGCATGCACGGTTACATAGATGTTGGCTTGGCACTTCCATCTCCTGTGCACATGGGCTCTGGTTGGGTCTATTTTTCTTTGGTTCATTTGATACCGACTGACAGCCCTCCATCTCGGTAATGCAGCAACATGATTTTCTTTGTATCTCCTTGAACCTTCTTGTGCACAATATTGTGTTACAGTCTGTAGGTGTCACGGTTGCATCTCCATATGCTTCCATATGCTTGCACTTCCTATTTTGGAACAGTGCCAGGTTTTGTAACGTGCTTTTTATTTGGTAGGTTTTGTAAATTATTCTTATTACTTCCTCATTTTTAATTTAGGGTCGTCTTCCGGTCCTGACGCAGTTGGTACACGTTGCAGTTTCCACCGAAACGTGTGCTGCATGCCATTCCCTTCCCAACCCCAGTGTTGGGTTCACATTCCAGGTGGCATCCGCACGTAGACCCTATTCTTTTGTGGCTTTGCTTCAGATTATATAGTTGGTTTCTGTTATTTCGCAGTAGATACACAGCAGTCGCCTACCAGCCTGCCCCTGCTTTCTTTATAGAGTAGATGGTTTATTGTTTAATATTCTTAGTCATGTTATTGTTTCATTATCTGGAAGTATGATCAATTTTGTTCTCCATCATATTTGTTGCATGTTGTAAGGGATTTCAATCAGGCACTCACCCAGGTCTCGCCTAGCATGTAGCGGCCTATGAAACACTTATTTATTTTTGTCTATAAGTTCAATATTCTGAATGATATACCACTCATATCACACCTGTCTCAAAATACTCCCAGGTCACACTGAACCAGGAATCAGGCTAGTTTGTAAAGGTAAATATGTATTTATTTATTTAATATTCAAATCACACATAAGATTTATATATATATATATATATATATCTTGTTGTAACTGACGTTTCCGCAAGTAGGTGGAGGAGCGCTCCTAAATTCACAGTGCAATCGCTGATAAAAGCACACCAACCAGAGAGTAAATTTCTTCAATCTTTATTTCCAACTGGTTAAAAGAATCCTGGCATGTCCATGTGGAAAAAATGCAAAATTCAACATCAGCCACGCACGTTGTGGCTCTCCCAAGAGTGAATGGCATAAAAAGTCTACGCGTTTCGCAGTCCACTGACCGCTTGTTCACAACTAGTGTTCCACCCACAGTGAAGAGTTGAAATACCCCATGTGACATAAGCATGAACATAGAAAAGGGACTGATCTAGTGATCTGTTGGAAACCGTGTCGGCCATCTTAGCACAAGTGTTTTGCATCGGATTTGGTATCAACCTTAAGTTGGCTTCATTTGCAAACTGTAATAGATAATCAACACAGTATATCTGTAAAGTGCATAGTGCTCAGAACGTTAGTATGTTCTCAATCAATATATTGTACAATCAACAATTTAAGATATATTCCACAATAAACGAATACGACTAAAATGCATAGTGCTGGTCGCTTGGGTACGAGGTAATCAGTTATAATGCATATACCTCGTATCTGTGTCGATATATTTGATCCAAACCTCAAATGACCTCCAACATACATGCTCCTATGGTGTAGAATTCGCTGGTTTAAAGTGCAATGTGCTAGCAGCAGCATGTAAAGTGCTATATGACAAATGCTATATGACCAAAATTAGCTGGTTAAAGTGCAATGTGCTAGCAGCAGCATGTAAGGTGCTATATGACCGAGCCATCTAAAGTAAAGTGCAAATGCCTCTGATGTTAATCCAAGATATGTAGAGTCCTTAAGGGGTATATATTTCAAACCCGTTGGTCGCTAAATTCATATCCACATACATACATGTCACATTCAATAAAAATCCCTACAAATATTAATTGTGACTGGGAATCACCAAACCTATCAAAACCAAAGTGATTAAAAGATTGTACACAGTATTCATAATCGTATCAGTATCATGGAGGGGGGAGAGAGGAAAGGGGAAGGAAGATAGGGACAAGGAAGTGGCAGCAGACAAAAGGGGTCACCCATGACTAAAACAGGGAGTTGGCAGTCCGTTATTGAGCCAGCAATCCTTTCGTATTAACACCATCTAAGTTATCTTAGTGCTGACGGGAGTTGTTGCAGAATTGGGAACACATATGTTATGGTTTACCACCGTGGTTGCACACCAGAACAGAAATATATATCAACCCAGGAATGTATATAGCTCCTCGTCTGTATTGTGTCCTTTTGGTATTTTGCTTTCGTAATCTACAATACAGCATGTTTCCTTTTGTCGTAGGTTTTTCTCTCTGTTGCCTCCTCTGGGATTAATTTTAATGTGATGTATCCCGAAGAAATAGAAACTGTCCATCTTAGCCTCATGACAGTCACTAAAATGTTTGGCCATGGGATAATTTGGATCTTGATGTTGGATTGCCCGCACATGTTGCTGAATCCGAACTTTCAATTTGCATTTTGTACTTCCAATGTACCATTTTTTGCATGCGCATGCTAGCACATACACCACAAACTCTGATTCCCATGTGATCTTCTCCTGTATTTTGATTATATTTCCTAATACCGGGTGTTTATAAGATACGCAGTTTCTAGCGTACTTGCAAATGCTGCATCTAGTGCATTTTCGGAAGCCTGGTTGCGTTGTTTGAAGCCATGTTTCTTTCTTTGGCAGCCCATCATCTTCCATAAAGCTTTGTACCAGGTTATCCTTCAGAGAGCGATTTCATCTATAACTGATTTCTGGATTTCTTTTCAAATTTGCTGCCAGATCTTTGTCTGCCAGCAAAATCCTCCAGTGTCTACGGAGTATCCGTTTTACTTCCATTGTATCATTGTCGAAAGTTAGGATCATTCTTGTCGTTTCTTTCTCATTTGTTGGTTTCACTGGCATGAAAGATCTTGTAAGTAATTCAGATCTATTGAGTTCTCTTGCTTTCAAATAAGCCTTCTCAATTGTTTTTTTAGGATAACATTGTTCTTGGAAGCCGTTTGCTGCATTTTTGCTATCCGCATCATATGCCTCTAAGGTGGAGCTGTTCCTTCTTATTCTTATAAACTCCCCATAAGGGATGCTCCAAACCAGATTTTTTGAATGTCCACTTGTTGCATGTAGTGGCCTATTGCTACCTGTGGGTTTACGGTGCAGCTCAGTTGTTATGATGTTGTCCACGATTTTTACATTTACATCCAGGAAGGTGAGTAAGGTGCGACTGTGTGTTTCTGTGAACTTAAGATTGTGATCGTTCTTGTTGAGGGTTTTTACAAAATCTACCCAGGCTTTCTCTGACCCCTTCCAAATTACGAATAGGTCATCAATATACCTTAACCATAATACTACATCTTCCGTAAATGTTTGATTTTCATTCGACCATACATCAGTTGCTTCCCAGGCCCCCATTGTTAGGTTCGCATACGAGGGGGCGAATGTTGTACCCATTGCGGTGCCTTGTACCTGTCTGAAATATTCATTATTGAATAAAAAAACATTGTTTGTAAGACACAGATTTATCATCTCGAGGATCATTAGTGTGTGCTCTAGATAATTCATAGATCTGGTGTTCAGGAAACTAGCGCATGCCTTAGTGCCATAGTCATGGCCAATGCATGTGTAAAGAGAAACGACATCCATGGTGGCTAACATGTAGTCAGTATCCCATGGTATGTTTTCAATGCGTAGAAGAAAGTCCGTTGTATCTCTGAGGTATGATGGAAGAGATGACACAAATGGGAAGAGAGTCTCGTCTATATACTTCAACATGTTTTCGAGAGTAGAGCCCACAGAGGAGACTATGGGTCTGCCTGGAGGTTTTCTCATATCCTTATGTACTTTCGGAAGGAAGTATATTGTAGGAATTATCGCATTAGGAGTTGCGAGGAACTTATAATCATCATCAGTGAGGATGCCCTTTTCTATCCATTTTTTGAGGAAATCATCAACCGTTTTATTCAATATTTGGCTTGGATTACTTGGCAATTTCTCGTAACAGTTTTTGTCATTTAACTGCTTGTATGCTTCCCTGATATAGTCTTTCTTATCCATCAGAACAATATTTTGTCCCTTGTCCGATGGTTTTATGATGCATGTTTCGAGGGCCTGTAGTTCACTAATTGCCACTCTGTCCGCAGCTGAAAGGTTATCTTTATATCTCGATCTTTTTTTCTTCCTGAATTGTTTGAGATCTTCAATTACTAGGGTCTGAAATGCCTCAATGTGATTGCCTAGATTGTTGATAGGATTGAACTTGGACTTCTGTTTTAGCCCGCTCTTTTTTGTCCAATCTGTTCTTATATTCAGTTCTTCCAAGTTTATTGTTATCACTTCTGGATTAGTGTCAGGCTCTGCTTCTTTGTCTTTTCCAAGATCAGCTAAGTTTGCCAGTGCCTCGATGTCATTGATGGTCAGTTCAGTTTTGCCACTTACTTTCGGTGACCTCCTTGTTATATTCTGGTTGAGTGCGAAGAATTTATTTTTGTCTATAAGTTCAATATTCTGAATGATATACCACTCATATCACAACTGTCTCAAAATACTCCCAGGTCACACTGAACCAGGAATCAGGCTAGTTTGTAAAGGTAAATATGTATTTATTTATTTAATATTCAAATCACACATAAGATTTATATATATATATATATATATATATATATATATATATATATATATATATATATATATATATATTTTGAAGGGAAAGGAAAAGTAAATGCACTTTTCCATACAAGGACAGCCCTCAAAGCAGTCAGGGTGCCAGCATAGATCTCCAAGAAATAAATAAATCCATCATTCGCCAAAGTTCTTGTGCCATATCCAGCTTTATTGAAGGCATTACAACCTACGGCGCATTTCGCAATGCTCCCGTTCCTTGTTCACATATAAAACATGAAAAAACTGCACAGTGCTTTTAAATACAGAAGGGCTCGATCTCTATGGTTCTGCCCGACACATTTTGTCCCTTATCTCTTTCACCTCTAGCAATAACCCATAGATACTCTATGACAAATGCATGCGGCCATCTTGGAATGTGTTGAATCTCGCTCATGATACATTTAAGCTAGTGCTTTAAGTATTTAGAGATATCACATTCATCTTTTGAGGCCATTCAGTGCACAGTGACAGGTTTTCATTTTCACGATGATTTAGGTTGGTTGCCACTCTAATACTTAGTGATCAAAATCAAAGCCTGCTTACTGTGCACTTTCACGTTTTTCCCAATAAAAGCCTGGATTTGCAATTTGATACTGGCATCATAAAATCATTTTATACTGCCACCAATTAATTTCCTATTTGCCAAATATATATGTGTGAGGTAACATGGCATTCCAATCCTTTGATCTTTTTCAGGTTCAAGATTATAAAGTGCATAGTGTTGTAAACATGACTCTCAATCAATTCACCTTTAAAAACCTAAAGTGCATAGTGCAAAGTGCTTTGTTAATATCTTGAACATTGTCACTCACAAAATATCAATAGATTTTTATAAATGCTTTCTTGGAAATTTTGATTACCCTCTGTGGCAGCAAGATAAAAAGATACTAAAGTGCTAAATCCTGTAAACATATATCAATACTCACGGCCAGTATTAAAAATACAGTATAAAACCAGGATTTGGGAAATATAGGCAATAGCATATAAAAAAGGAGAAAGTGGTTGAATAAGGGCTAAAAGCTGTGCAGTTCTCACTATTACATAAAATGTCAACACACATATATAGTACAAAAAGTTAAAACGAGCTCAACTATTAAAGATCAGCAAAGGATATGTTCTTATAATACTGACTTCAAAGAATTGTCAAGACTGAGATAGAAAAGGAAATTTATGTCCCAAGGAATGTATACAATTCTTCATCCAAGTTATGTCCTCCTGGTTTCTTGGTTTGGAAGTCTAGAAAAAATGGTGTCTCCATCTGGCGTAATTCCAGCTCACGGTTCCCTCCACGTGGATTGAGCTTGACATGGTGTACTCCGAAAAATCGCAAACTGTCTAATTTGCTCTGATGTTGGTCTCTAAAATGTACTGCCATAGGGTAGGAAGCATCTAAGTTTTTTATGGCGCGTATATGCTGCAATATTCTCAATTTCAGCTTGCCAATAGTGCTTCCCACATACCAAAGATTGCATGAACAAAGTAGTACATATACAACGAATTCTGTATTGCATGTTATTTTAGTTTTCACCTCAACATTATGACCTAATATTGGATGTGCGTAGTTCGTTTTATTCAGAGCAAATTGGCATGCTTTGCACTTAGGGCATTTGGAGAAGCCAGTGTTCTTGTTGTTCAGCCACATAGATGCAGCGTGAGTTTCTGTCTTTGGGGACATGAAGCTGTTGACTAGTGTATCTTTAATGGAGATACATTTTCTATAGGTTATGTTGACTCGTTCCCCCATGAATGGAAATAGGGCTTCATCAGTTTTTAAGACATGCCAGTGTTTGTGAAGTATTTTCCTTATTGTCTTTGCGTGTGAGCCATACGTGAGTATTAATCTTACATCGTCAGGTTCCAAAATCTTTTCAAATGTTCGATTGGTGGAGAGTAATGCTGTTCGATCTAAGTTTCATGCTTTAGTGTAAGCTCTTTCGATGAATGCCTTAGGATATCTTTGTTTGGCAAAATTGCGAGCTGTGATCTTGCATTCTCTATCAAAACAATCTAATTTGCTGCAATTGCGGCGAATCCTGATGAGCTCTCCGTATGATATACTCCATTTTAATGGAGTCGGATGATTGCTGCTCGCAAATAATAGCATGTCAGAGATCGTTTTTCGATGAAGTTCTGTACTGATTTCTTTTCTATCGGTTTTTACCAGTACATCTAGAAAAATTAAGGCTTCATGACTATGAGTCTCTGTAAATTTGAGATTCAAGTTGTTAACGTTCAACGTAGTTACGAAGTCAAGCCAATCCTTTTCTTTTCCATTCCACAGGATGAATAAGTCATCGATAAACCGTAGCCAGAGGACTACTTGGTTAGTTTACTTGGTATTGGCATCGGTCCAGACAACGCATTTTTCCCACCATCCCATTGTCAAATTTGCATAAAGAGGTGCAAAACTTGTTCCCATCGCTGTTCCGCGCAGTTGGTTATAGTAAATGTTGTCGAAGAGAAAGACGTTATTGGTTAAGCATAAGTCTATCATCTCCATGATCATTTGTCCATGACTTAAGTAGTTTAACGATCTACTGTCAAGGAAGTATTTACATGCATTTTTCCGTCATTCTGTTGGATGGAGGTGTAGAGCGATACTACGTCCAATGTTGCAAACATGAAATCTCTTTCCCAGGTAATACCTTCGATTTTACTGAGAAAGTCTTTGGTATTGCGTAGATATGAAGGTAGCGTGAATACCAAGGGCAGTACTGTTTGATCAACCTACTTCAACATATTTTCCAATGATGCACCATTTAGAGTGACAATAGGTCTTCCGGGGGACAGGTAGGGCTTTTGTGGATCTTCGGTAGAAAGTAAATTGTGGGTATAATGGGAGTTTTGTTGAAAAGGTACTTCGAGTCATCCTCATCAAGAATATTCAATTCCTGCCATTTGTGCAGGAAGCACTCAACTTTCCTTTTTATGGGTTCCAATGGGGTTTTTTCAAGCTTTTCCTAGCAGTAGTTGTCACTGAGTTGTTGTTGTGCTTCTTTTACATAGTCTTCTCTGTTGAGATTACTATGTTGCTTCCCTTGTCTGAAGCTTTTATGATCACATGGTCAAGTTCTTGCAGTTCTTTTAGGATTTTTCTTTCCTTAAATGAAAAGTTTGGCTTTGTGGTATTTCCATATGATCTGGCTTTCTTTAGATCCTGGATGACCAAATCCTGGAAGGCTTCAACTTTGCCACCTGGCTGGAACATAGGATTAAATCTAGATTTGGCTTTTAATGTACTCTTAACAGGCCAATCAGTTTCTATGTTCAACATTTCAGGGGTGATGTCAGAGGCCATATCTATTGATTGATTTGTAGATTCTAATTCGGCCAGATCAATTAATGTTTCCAAATCCTCGATAGCTACTGCCGTTCGACCTGATGAACTTGATTTGGGCGGGTTCAAGATGAAGAATTTCTTCAGCCGAATCTTCCTCATGTATTTGAAGAAATCTATTCTGGTTTCCATGTAGTCACAACCTGCTGTGGGGCAGAAGTTAAATCCATATTGGAGAACTTTAACTTGTTCCTGGTTGAGTGCATAATTTGAGAGATTGATGATGCTTTTATCAGATTCATCTGGCTCTATTGTGCCTTCTTCTTCCCAGAGCGTGTTGTTGTACTTTGATCTGACTCTGAGCTGCTTGTGCCCTTGTCCCCGCCTTGTTTTCTTTTTCCTCCTGAGCCTTGATGTTTTCCCCGTCCTTTGCCCGTGTGTTTTGTGGGATTTTTTCTGCCGTCTAGACCGAGCATCCTCATCTCTTCTAAAAAATTGGTTTTCTTGGGGGGGTTTTCGTTAGTACTAGTAGAAGCTTCAGAATCTGAAGTTGTGGCTGCTTCGCTCGGGGCAGGAGTTGATTCCTTATTCTCAGTATTATGACTCGCCATGTTTTTTCTAAGGTTATTGAATCGACGTGCAAAGGTTTAAACTCTTCCTCTTTCGTAGTCCTGTTTGTCACAAAGGAACTTTCTCTGCTTACGTAATTTAATATCTTCTTCGTAAGCTGTTAGAGTTACTTCCATGCTTTTTCTGAGTTTGTTCCCTTCTTCACTAGGTGTTATAACGGACAACTGGTCGTTGATTTCTTCTATTTTAATGAATACCTTTTGTCTGTCAATTTGGGCATATTTGATCAAAATGTTCAGAAACTGTCCTAAGCACAAGTTCGTGGAGTCGCCTCATTCTTTGAGCATTTCCGGATCTTGTTCCTCGAAGGAAGGTGATGTTAGAATTTTGAGCCCACATGGAATCCTTCCGACATCCACATAATTCTAAAGTGAATGCTCCTCCCACCATTTACTCACTTCTTTTTTCTGTAGTCTTTCCAATTCTTTCAGTAAGCTGATTTCAGTTTTATCTACAATGCTTCTTTCTGTTACATTTTTGCTTGATACTTTAACTTGTTGAGCTTCACTGAATAAATTCTGTGCCTCTTCATGGCTTGCATTTTCTTTATCAAGTTGCGATGCCATATTGCTTCAAAGGGTATTTAGAGTTCATATACTGGACGGAAATGGCGTTAGATGGAAGGAGTTCAGACACCCTCGGTCAGAATTCATTAAATGGGGAGAAGCTGACGTTGTAACCTGGCCGCAATAATGTGCATGAGAGAAGTCTATCGCGCAATCCGCTTCACAGACCACTGGGGACAGGAGTATATTGTGTGTAGATTACCAGGAGTTCACTCACCAAAACATTGGTGTCTCCGTTTACCCTCCGATGAAAACCGGGTTCACTTCCGATCTGTCGAGCCCTTCCCAGCGACGTCCACACACGCTTTCCCTCCTCTCGTACGATTCCTGGTCTGGAGCAAAGGCGGGCAGCCCGTGCGTGACTCGATGCTCCTTCTTTGCTTCTGAAGAGCCGGCTGGTGCACGTCCAGCGCCTGTCACTAGGCGCGCAGATATTTTGAAAGGAAAGGAAAAGTAAATGCACTTTTCCATACAAGGACAGCACTCAAAGCAGTCAGGACGCCAGCATAGATCTCCAAGATATAAATCAATCCATCATTCGCCAAAGTTCTTGTGCCATATACAGCTTTATTGAAGGCATTGCAACCTACGACGCGTTTCGCCTAGCATGTAGCGGGCTATGAAAACGTATTTATTTTTTGTCTATAAGTTCAATATTCTGAATGATATACCACTCATATCACACCTGTCTCAAAATACCCCGAGGTCACACTGAACCAGGAATCAGGCTAGTTTGTAAAGGTAAATATGTATTTATTTATTTAATATTCAAATCACACATAAGTTTAATATTTATATATATATATATATATATATATATATATATAGTAGCAATCACCCAAAGGTGACAATACAATTCAGGAAATAAGCAAAGCAATTGAATTCACTTATAATGATGCAGAGTAGAAAACACAGAAAAAATAACAGTTTTGTTTTGTGCACAGATAGCGTTTAGGTTAGGATTCCCCCTGCAAAGTTTTGTTCAAATACAAATGTGCAATCCTAGACCAATGTGAGTAACCAGCAAGTATTCAGGAATGAAACACAGGTTCTAGAGTTTATAGGCAATCTTCCCTCCCCAAACAAGAGACAACAACCGTTTTGGCAAATGACACTTTTAAACTGAAAGAAAATTCTCCTAACACACATGAGCTATAATATAAACAACAGTACACACTTTAGATCAGAATGGGATGGAAGAAGCACTTTGAAATGGGGAAGAGACACGTGTAAACTTTTGAACTTTGCAAATTCGCTGCAAAACTTTACTATGCAATATTGGAGAAAAACGGGTCAAATAAACTGTTCCGATGTGGTTTTTAGTTGTGGGTGTAGCTAAGGGTCTTAGGTATCAGTGAGAATTGAAATTTCGTTTCTATCTTTAAAATTGAAGAAGTTATAGAGGTTTTAGTAAGAGGCGTTTTTTGCAAAATAGGCGCGAATATGAAAACAGGAATTTGGTTTTATAAAATGACAGATGGGTTTTCTTATGCTATATTAAGGACTATGAAAAAGAAGAGACCACACATGAATCTTCACAGCTATGTGGTCAGCGCAACCATTCACGTGATGCGTCCTCAATTTCTTCTGAGATTTACTTTAGTTACGTGAAATCACTAAGGAGTTATGGTTTTGTAACACAGATGAGAAAATCAGCACAAGCAGGATTCTAACAATACTAGGGTTCTGAATTAAAGATGGGATGGGTTGAGATTGGGATAATACAATACAGATATGCTATGGGTTACTGTTCTTCCTGTTATGCTTACAGTCCTTTATAATTAAATTGGACTGGAAGGGTCGGATCACCGGCGTGGTTCTGGTCAATTTTGCCCTTCTGGTTACTGGACATGGTAGATAGCAGGATGCAAGTTTCAGCCAGCAAGCCTTAATGGTAGCAAACCAACATGAATCAGAATTATTCTTTTAAGTTCTGTATGTTTGCAATTGACTCAAGCTGACAAGAGTTCAGCAATGCTAAGTCTGGATTCTGCATAGAAATCTGGATCGTCAAAGAATTCTGGACTCAGCTACAAGATGAAGAGTTCTGGAATAAGGTGCTGCGCTGAAATCTGGATGGGTTCTGGAAGCAGTGTCCTTTGTGTAGTGAAACTCCTATATTTATACATTACAATTTTATGGCGTAGGCAGAATTTCAAAAACACACCCCCATGTCTGTGAGTGGCTACAGGCATGTGCTTTGTCCTGGTTGGCAGTCTGGACAGAGCTGGCATCATTATGATAGGATTTAGGAACTCCCACCTTGGCTTTTACCAAAATATAACTCTTGCACACATGTACATTTCTAACATTATGTACCCTAATATAATAGGACACATATATTTAATATTTGACTGTCTACCTCCACATTCAATCCCCATCTTTGTGCGAGCTGTCTTTCTCATTCTACTGATTTTTATCAATTTTCACCATAACGGTTTGGATTAATCATTTCTAATTCGATACATCTCTGGGAACTGATCATTGGATCATGTGCATACATTTTTAAGCTTGCAACATTAATAGTTTTGCCACAATCAATGTTTTAGTGTATCTTTGGTTCCTTCTGTAGTAAGAACTCCTACCAAATCTTCAACTGTCTAGCATGAGTTCAGATTTATAAGTTTGTATTTTTCACTTGTCTACTTATTTTGGTTGCCATGTTAAATGTCATAAAGTTCTGAGGCAAAAACAAGTAATTTCCATTCAAAATCCAGGCCAGGTTTTTTTTTCTTGCTTCCTAAGTGAGAAAATGGCCAGTCCTTTGAAGTTCACCGAGAAACCTCCTCCACATCCTGCCCCTCCTTTAGGAGGACGGGTGTCCAAGCCTTCCTTTGTCCTTGGGTCAGCCAGGAGATGAATGTATGAAGCTTTCTTTGTTTTCATTATGCAGGAACCATTAAGCAGCCATTAGCCTTCCTGTAGCAACTGAGTGTTAAGCTGAAATGTGAATCTTCCCAGACTGGGCTGTCAGCTCAGAATTAAATAGTTGATTAGCTCCAGACTGGGTTCCTATACATTAAAGTCTTTTCAGTTCACATATGAAATACAAGCACAGTTTGTAAGGGATTTGGACATTTTAAAAGAATTAGCCCTTCACAAACATAGGCGATTTTTGCCATTTTAATCAGGAAACCAGAAACACTTTTAAACTGGGTTTGACAGCTAATTTTCTGATGCAGCTGTCAGTCAGTAAGGCCTGGATTCCTCTGACTGCTCTGGAGAATCTATGATTTCAGCACACTTTCCTTTCAATAATTCACTTGGGAAAATGACTGAATTTAGCGCCAAAACAGCACTTTGAAGGTTGCCATTGATTAGGAAGCTGTATTTAAAGGCATTTTTGGATTTTAGCCCACTTATGTGGCATTGATTCATGTGACAGATGACAGGTGACAGCAATGATTCCTGTTTTTACACCACTTTGCCTGTGTGTGTGGCAGGGTGTGCAGCTCTTTTGTGGTTTGTGAACCATGCACAGTTTTGCAGATTTGGCGTGCACGGGGTTATCGCCTCCATTTTTGGCAGTTATCTTTCCCCATTGACAAAGGGGTACAGTGGGGCGCATTGGTGTGGATAAAAATATTCCACATATATGTCAGCATTTCAGCATATTAAGTTACATTTTGCTTAATTTCGGGCTGGCCAGTATCCATTCAAATTGTGTGTCTTCGTATTTTTGTACTTTTTTATTTAAATCTTGCACATATGTATGTATTGATGTAAATAAATATCATCAGTTGTGTGAAGCAGTCATTGCTATTTCATGATTGTTTTCTTCATTGTATTTTTTATGTATTTTTTAAATTATGATATAATATAGGGTTGCAACCTCGTAAACTCTTTTTGGAGGTACAGGAAGCTTAGCCTTGCATAAACCGAGAAATACGTTTTCAATCATTCCCAGTGGGCACATTCTTTTGTGTTTAAGTGCTGGCTGTAAGTCAGGACCCGCTGGCTAAAAACAGCCGGTATCACCGGCACCGGTAATACTAGCAATTATGAGTCAGATGGGACTCCATGGAATGAGGAATGACTGCTGTTGCCGGCACCTGTAATATCCCCATAATACGAGGATATCTGTCACATTCCACTCGTGGAAGCGCTGGAATAGATGGAGATTGGGCTGTTCTATCCACTCGGACCGCATGTAGCGGTCTAGTGTTCCTCTAATATGGCCGGCGGAGGTTTATAGGGATTTACTCTGGATACTTCTCTGCATTGTATCCATCTGGGAACCGCTCCGTACTTCTGCCGTTTGGCTGCGCTTGCCTTTACTACTACTTTTGGCTTTGCCGTTTTTCTTATTTTCCGCCTCTCACTTCGCTCGTGCCTTTGCTGTCCTTCATTTCATCCTAATTTTCAGGCTAGTTGATTCTGTTTATTGTTCGTGTGGCTTCTATTTTTGCTTATTTGCTATTTCTTACTTTCCGTTTAGCTTATCAGTTGTTCAGTGCTACCTTTCTTTTTTTCTCATCCTTATTCGTTCGACTATCGGTTCGTACTTCGGTATGCTCCAATAGTCTTTCACTTCTTTCTACCTCTGTTATCTACTCTATTCAATATTCTGACTGCGCCTCTCCCTTCGGTTCGTACCTCGGTACGCCCTATTCTAACTTTTCCTTTTGACACTTATACTGTTTTCTCGTACTCTGATAAATACCTCTCCTGTGACATTCTGTGGCTCCTCCCCTTTCGGTTCGTATTTCGGTACGCTCCACTCTAACTTTTCTTCTGACTCTTACTCTGTTTCCTCATGCTCTGGTACATACCTATCCTGTGCCGTTCTGAGGCACTTCCCTTTCGGTACGTACCGCGGTACGTTCCTTTCTAGCCTTTCCGTCTGTCTCAGTCTATTTTTTTATTTTAGTTATCCTTTGTACACTCCTATTCTGTTCTATCCTTTTTCTTGCCACAATACTAGCAGATATCTATTTGTTAGTACATTCTTCAGCTCGCATATTTCTTGAACAAGGCTTTACTTATCCATTGAAGATTTGGGACATTATACTGTTCATATCCCAAAGAGAAGGAATCTATTTGAAAGAACATTCTCAATCAAACAAAGACCAATCTCCATCATTCCCAGGGTTTTTTCTGCCATTGTACGGCTTTTTTCCTGGAAGTTTTTCGGGAGCTTGCTCCTTGGGGTTAATCTTGGTCCTGAACTCTAGCAGGCCAAGTTGGCTTTGAGGGAGCTCGCCCCTATTTGCACACAAAGAAGGAGAAGAAACCAAAGGAGACTAGAAAGGATCAAAGGAAAAGTCTATCAGAAGAAGCTAAGTGTACCTCAGATGAATCAGGTGAGCAGAGGGATCGGGAGAGTACCTTTAAGCATGACAGTATACAATGCCAAGGACCATGGCATCCCTGGAACAATTCCAGGAGTTGGCAAACGCAATTCAAGGACTCTGAATAGAGGTACAAACACTCAAGGATCAGAACGCTTTATTGACACAGCAAGTTGCTCTCGGAGAAGATATCAGAGGAGATCTCCCTCCGTTACTATTCCCTTTTGGCAGATATGATGGTAATCTGAAACAATTTACAGAATTTTTGGACGCCTGCCAGGTTTACTTCTCCTTTCGTCCCAAGACGTATGAGACTGATAGATCCAAGGTTGGCTTTTTAGTAGCTAACTTAGTTGCTCTGTCTTGGGCTACCCCTTTGATTACCAATGCTGATCCCTCCATGACCGACTATCCACTGTTTATTCAGAACTTTAAGAGCTGATTCGATAGACCTGAGGTCCGGGTTTTTCCTTTGGAGCTATGGTTGACATACGACAAGGTACCCAGGACGTCCAGACCTATATCTCTAATTTTCAATGTCTATCCTCTCAATCGGGCTGGCCTGACTCTGCACAGCAGACACTTTTCGTAGAGGATTACACAAAGAAATTAAGGACGAGTTGGCTCGGATTCCTAGGCCTAACAACTTTCAAGAGATAGCTTCGGCAGCATTACAGATTGAATTTAGATGCTTTGAACGAAGAAGGGAGAAGAAGAAAGGAAGGTACTATACACCTTTGCCCGTCTCCTCACCAACTACCAATGAAGGCTACATCACAGAAGAACCTATGCAAATGTGAACAGCAAGAGGTCCTTTAACGCCAGAAGAAGGAAGAGGAAGAAGAGAGAAGGGTTTATGTGCTTACTGTGGATCAGACAAACATCAGCTCAATTCATGTCCTGAGATTTCACGCAAGCGCCAGGGAAACTTCCAGCCCCGAACCTATGCAGGGGAGGTATTGGGGAATTATGCTCTACCCCCTGCAATAACACCAGACCAGTAGAGGAAGAAGAAGATAACCGCCTTACAGTATTTACTGTTCAACTTCATGCTTCTCCCACACAGACATTCAAGACTCTGGCTATGTTGGACTGTGGAGCTGCAGGTAATTTCATAGATATCACCTGGGCAAGGTCTAATCTACTCTCGCTTAAGGACAAGAAGAACCCTGTACCGGTTGAAGGGGTAAATGGAACCCCATTGTCCTCAGGCCCTATTGTTCTAGAAACATTTCCTATTTGAATGTCATTGGGCTCCCATACCGAGATATTGACTTTTGATGTCATAAGGGCGGCGCACTTTCCGGTGATTCTTGGTATGCCGTGGTTAAGGCGTCATAACCCTAAGATTGATTGGAAGGCAAACACCCTTCATTTTGCTTCAACTCATTGTACACAGTTTTGCTTACAACCTACTCAGGAGACTATTCAGTCTAGTGAACAGGTGGAGTTATCAAAGACCATAGTCTCATCTATACCTAAGCACTATCAGGAGTACCAAGAGGTATTTGAAGACAGACTTCCTCGTCTTCTACCACCTCACAGACCAAAAGACTGCAGTATAGATCTACAAGAAGGAGCTCAGATTCCGTTTGGGCGAATGTATCCTTTGTCTATACCTGAGAAACAAGCTCTCAGGGAATACCTTGATGCTAATATACAAAATGGTCTCATCCGAGAATCTCGATCTTCTGGTGGAGCATCATTATTTTTTGTCTCCAAGAAGGGATCTTCAGATTTACGACCATGTATAGATTACAGAGGTCTCAACAAATTGACTATCCGTGATCATTATCCTATGCCACTGATCTGTGATATCTCGGAAGCAGTTCGGGAGCAAGGTACTTTACCAAGTTAGATCTCTGCGGTGCGTACCACCTGTTACGTATCAAGAGTGGTGATGAGTGGAAGTCTGCTTTCAGGACACCACTCGGTCTGTTCGAATACTGTGTGATGCCTTTTGGGCTTGTAAACACTCCAGCAGTATTCCAAAGATTTGTAGATAAGATTTTTGCTGATCTTTTGCACCTTTCTATGGTCATATATTTGGACGAAATTCTTATTTTCTCATCCTCAATGGAGGAACATCATTCTCATGTCAAGGAGGTGTTACATAGACTCCTGTCGAACCAATTATTTAAACCAAACCTGAGAAGTGCCTCTTTGAGGTGTCGGAAGTAGCCTTGGGATTCATCCTTACTCCAGAAGGAATTCAGATGGACCCCATCAAGGTTAAGGCTATATTGGACTAGAAGACACCTACAACTGTTAAGGAGGTTCAAAGATTTTTAGGTCTTGCCAATTTTTATAGACGGTTTATACCTAATTTCTCGAACCTTATTCTACCTATCACATCTTTACTTAAGAAGGGAATCATTTTTGACTTCTCGAACACAGCTCAAGAAGCTTTCCAGAGTTTGAAGATCTTATTCACAACTGATCCTATTTTGATTCAACCGGATCAAACTTTACCTTTCATATTAGAAGCAGACGCTTCCGGTGGAGCTTGAGGGGCAGTGCTTCTCCAAGAAAGAAAAGGCATTGAACATCCAGTGGCATATTACTCCAGAACACTAACAATCAGTGAGAGGAATTATTCTGTTTTGGAGAAGGAGCTTCTAGCCATTCGCCAGGCATGTGAAGAATGGCGACATCTGCTCCAGGGAGCAGCTCACTCTTTTTTGGTCAGAACAGACACTCGCAATTTGAAAGTGCTTGAACAAATGGAGTGCAAGAACTCTCGCCATGCCAGGTGGGCATGCTATTTCTCTCAGTTCGATTTTCATATAACATACATTCCAGGATCCAAGAACATTGTAGCAGATTCTCTTTCTAGAAGTCTTGGGGAATAGTCTGGCACCTATGACAGAGACGAACTTATATTTCCTAACCTAAGGGTTGTGGATTCCGTTATTCCATTTATCAGAGAGGTGCAGGAGACAACTAAAAGAATTCGGAAGGAGGACCTTCCTAAGGACTTGATTAGTCGGAAGGGCTTGTTATTTCATCATGAAGCCCTATATTTCTCATCCACTTTGTTACAATGACAGGCTCTACATTGGTGTCATGATATTCCCTTGTCTGGTCATAAGGGACAGAACGCCACATTGGAGTTATTATCCAGGAGGTTCTGGTGGCCAAACAAGTGCCAAGATTCTAAATTATATGTGAAGACCTGTCCAGTTTGTGCCTCTAACAAGGTCTCCAGGAAGAATTACCTTCCCGACCTTGGGAACAGATATCAATGGATTTCATTGTAGATTTGCCTGTCTCAAACCATTGTGCTGCCATAATGGTTAACATGGACTGATATAGCAAGATGGATCATTTTACTGCCTTAACCTGTGTTCCATCGGCACCAACTACAGCAAGTATCTTCCTCAAGGTATCATTTCTGACCGAGGTGTACAATTCACCTCTAAGTTTTGGACCTCATTGTGTGAACAGATGGGAATCAACAGGGCACTTTCTTCAGGATACCATCCACAGTCTAATGGACAGACCGAGAGGTTAAATGCCACCCTATAACAGTATCTGTTTTTATTGTTCTCTTGAACAAGGTGACTGGGAAGAATATCTTCCCATGGCAGAATTTTCCTATAATAATGCCACGCATTCTGCTATAAAGATGAGCCCTTTCTATTACAACTATGGTTTCGACCCTCAACACATTCCGCTGAACCATATCCCTGCTACCAATACACCTAATGTGGACGTTTGGTAACATCTCTCCAACAAATACACAAGGATGCCTTGGATGCCTTGATGGCGAGTCGGCAATCTTATAAACAACATGCTGACCGACATCACAATCCCAACCCATATTGGAAGGTTGGTACTCAAGTTTGGTTATCTACCAGACTTCTATCGAGATGGGTTAATTAGGGAAAATGTTCAGCTCGTTACATCGGACCTTTCCCGATTGTCTCCACGATTAATCCAGTGGCTTTTAAACTGAGATTGCCAATTTCACTTAAGAGAGTGCACCCTGTGTTCCATACCTGTCTCCTCAAATTATTTCTCAAAGACCCTTTTAAAAGGACCATGCCTTCTGTTGCTCAGACTGACAGTCCAGATCCTGATGTTTACGAGGTGGATCGATTGGTGGATACTAGATACAGAAGAGGATCCTTGCAGTATCTGGTCCATTTGATGGGTTATTAAAAGGCTGAGAGAACATGGGAACCGGTGCATAACATAACTACTCCTCATCTCATTCGGCGCTTTCACTTTCTGTATCCAGCCAAACCGGGTGGAAGGGGTTTGAGACGGGTGTACACTGTCACGTTCTGCTCATGGAAGCGCTGGAATAGATGGAGATTGGGCTGTTCTATCCACTCGAACCGCATGTAGCGGTCTAGTGTTCCTCCAATATGGCCGGCGGAGGTTTATAGGTATTCACTTCCGGATACTTCTCTGCGTTGTATCCGTCTGGAAACTGCTCCGTACTTCTGCCGTTTGGCTGCCCTTGCCTTTACTACTACTTTTGGCTTTGCATTTTTTTTTTGCCTTTTACTTTGCTCGTGCCTTTGCTGTCCTTTGGTTCATTCTAATTTTCAGGCTAGTTGATTCTGTTTATTGTTCGTGTGGCTTCTATTTTTGCTTATTGGCTATTTCTTACTTTCCGTTTAGCTTATCAGTTGTTTAGTGCTACCTTTCTTTTTTTCTCATCCTTATTCGTTCGACTATCGGTTCGTACTTCGGTACGCCCCGATAGTCTTTCACTTATTTCTACTTCTGTTACCTACTCTATTCTATATTCTGACTGCGCCTCTCCCTTCGGTTCGTACCTCGGTACGCCCTATTCTAACTTTTCCTTTCGACACTTATTCTGTTTTCTCGTACTCTGATACCTACCTCTCCTGTGCCATTCTGGGGCTCCTCCCCTTTCAGTTCGTACTTCAGTACGCTCCACTCTAACTTTTCTTCTGACTCTTACTCTGTTTCCTCGTACTCTGGTACATACCTATCATGTGCCGTACTGAGGCTCCTTCCCGTTCGGTCCGTACCTCGGTACGTTCCTTTCTAGCCTTTCCATCTGTCTCGTCTATTTTTTTATTTTAGTTATCCTTTGTACACTCCTATTCTGTTCTATCCTTTTTCTTGCCACAATACTAGCAGATATCTATTTTTTAGTACATTCTTCAGCTCCCATATTTCTTGAACAAGGACTTTACTTATCCATTGAAGATTTGGGACATTCTACTGTTCCTATCCCAAAGAGAAGGAATCTATTTGAAAGAACATTTTCAATCAAACAAAGACCAATCTCCATCATTCCCAGGGTTTTTTCTGTCATTGTACGGCTTTTTCCCTGGAAGTTTTTCGGGAGCTTGCTCCTTGGGGTTCATCTTAATCCTGAACTCTAGCAGGCCAAAGTGGCCTCCGAGGGAGCTCACCCCTATTTGCACACAAAGAAGGAGAAGAAACCAAAGAAGACTAGAAAGGATCAAAGGAAAAGACTATCAGAAGAAGCTAATTGTACCTCAGACGAATCAGGTGAGGAGAGGGATCGGGAGAGAACCTTTAAGCGTGACTATATCCGGCACTGGTAACAGTAGGTCCGTTTGCTGGTATCTCACCAAAATAACTGGCGGGATACGGGAAAACTCCTAATGACCCTTATAGTCTCTATTTCTACAAGCCCCAGCTGCAATAGAAAAGGGAAATAAAATGCAATTCAGTAGCACAGTGACATGCATGACCTATACATGAGTAAATATACATTTTTAAATATGTGAACTCAGTCCCTGGCATGATCAGTGATCCCATTCAGCTCACTGATGCCCGAACCCAAAAAAAAGCTACCATCATAACCACTCCACAACATGTGCCCTCACTAAAGGGCTCTTAATAGTAGCCTGATGGAAAGTCACATTAAGTAGCGCCGGCTCAAGTTGAGCCGGCGCAGCAAGTAAAGGGAGCCTTGCCTCCTGCTCAGTATCGTGTAAACTTAAGTATTGGTCTGGCCCAACACCTAGTTAAGAAGCATGCCGCGCCGAGCGCAACCCTGAAACACACTTTAAAAGAACAGTTGGGGGCTCCGTTCTGTTGTTTGGCTGATACTTGTTCTTGGTAGGTATTTGAGGCACATTTTTGGGAGTAACTGGTGCTGTGCGGCGCTGTGTGGGGCTTTCATTTGTGAATGTCCCATCGCAGTTCTAATTGCCTATACATTCGTAAGAATGCGCTGCTGATGGGAGACATAGGTTTAACAAAAGTAATCGTCAGCCCCTTCGTTTAGTTGCCAACCAAACACATTTTGAGTCGGAGAGGAGTCTCAGGCAGGCTTCAGTGAGGCCCGGACGGGTGCTGTCAGAATGTTGGGGAGGGTGGGGCGGGGTGGCTTGCGCTCTGAAAAATCTTTACCTAGGGCTCTGCAGACCGGGGGTCGGCACTGACATTTAGAGCTCTTACTTAGCATTAGAGTAGAAACTTGACAACATAGGCAGAGCTGTCCCTTAAAAAGGAAAGTGACCATGCAGCATGGGTCTCACTCCAGAGAAAATTCTACATTTCACGCTTAACCCAAAGAACACATCATGCCAGCTTCCACTTGAGAATAACGGAAGCAGATATCTTCCAAAAGGCCTCTCCGTATGGTTACGCACAGTGCTTTAAGAGGGATAAAAAAAAAAACATCATGGGGTTGCAGGCTTTAAAATGTCACAGGACCTTATTGCGGGATGTGGCTGGAGAATTGACTGGCACGGCCTAAGAAGCACAAGTAACTAAGGGGATTTTGTTGTGGTATATGTAACTAAAAGAGGGGCATAACAGATGGATCCATTTTTTTTTATCTATTACAAAATGTACGTTGCATGACAGCGAGAACACTCTGTAAAGAAAATTGGGTTTAAGATCATTAATCAATACTCACAAAAAAATCTACTAAAATAAAAAAATATGTTTGTAAAACCAAGAGAGGTCAATGAGCCTTCCAATCCATGGGAAACAGCGCAGGGTGTGCTTGCAGAATATACATGGATAAACTCTGTGGTCCCTCTTTCTGCATTCCAGCCAAGGACACACAAACTGAATAGTTGAATTAACCACTTTGCTGCCCATAAAAAAGCACATGAAAATACTTTCTCTTAGAAAGGTAATGTTTCAACAAAATGTCAGCTGTCCTTCTAGCAGCAGGCTGCAGTAATTAGGGAGAAGTTCGTGCATTGACTTCGTGTCTCGTGTTCAGTGATGGACTGGCCTACAGGAATCTATAGAGATTTCTCGGTGGGCTCATGCACCGTGGGCCTCTTGAGTAGGTTAGAATAAAGACTTTGTTACACATTTCCAATATTTCATGCCTCACACTTAGCATATCGTATATGTCAGTTATTTGTATTCTTAAAGGGATAGTCCAGTAAAACATTTTATTTAAAAAATAGATAGGCAACATTAAAAAAAAAATACTAGCACTTTTTTTTTTAAACTTCCTATGTGAAATTTTGAGCTATTCAAGCTCAAAATTCGCAAAAGCAAGCACATGGGCGCATCCATTTTGTGAAATGGATGCCCGCCTGTGCTTGCTTTTGCTTTTGCGGCACTAATGAAGGAAAAGCCAGCCAGCTGTAGTAAACAAAAGCTACCGCTGGGTGGCTTTTCCTTCATTGGTGCTGTACGCGGAGGACGGGGACCGGACCCCAGAGCAGGAAAGCTGCAGCTGAATCTCGGTAAGTGCTATTTATTTTTTTTAAAAAATAAGCACTAGCTGGAAGAGCCCGGAAAACTTAGAAATAAAACCGCAGCTTTAAAAACATTGTATTTATGTTTGCGGTCGCTTTGTGTTTTCAACGTTGTGTTTGAAAACGCTGCGGTTTTTCTTTCCAAGTTTCTCCGGCTCCTCCGGCTCCGAGGAGCCTGAGAAACTCGGAAAGAAAAACTGCAGTGTTTTCAAACACAACCGCGTTGTGTTTCTGCCTGCTGTGGCTATCACTTTGGGTCTCCGGTGCTCCCCCAGGGGTACTGGCAATCCTAGAGTTTTTCATTGAAGTGTTGGAGCTGAGAATTGGAGAAATGTCTAATGGCCCGAGGGGGGAAACGGTGGACGGAGGTCGAGAGAGGAGGAGTGTTGATTGATACTTCGAGGAATCCGCGTCTCTGCACAGACTGTATGAATGATTGGGTGAAAGGGGGTGGTTGTCAGGAGGATTAACAATATGGCTATCTAATTTTTCTTTTGCCTCTTGGATTTGTGTGTTTTTCACTCTTCCTTTGCCTTCCTTTGCTTTTTAAGCTTTTATTGTTGTTTTTATTTTATTCTAACGATGCTTTAAGGATTATGTAAGGATTGTTGTCCTCTTTATTCATTTTGGAGGGAGGGAATGAATCATGAAAGGTTTGTAATAAACCGTTAGATGTTTAAAAAAATAAATAATCTTACACTTATTGTAGGTGTTTCCTTTCCTCATTTGGGATATCACTTCTTCTGATGTCATTAGGGCTAAAGTTAATATGACATCCATGAGACCATGTGGACCAAGTGCAGCAAGATGAGGCTTCCTGTGACGTCATAATGCATGTGATGTCACTTCTGCTACCCCTGGTATTTTGGTGAATTGACGTGCCTAGGAGGGGCGGGGAATCGGCCCATGGCCACAACACTAAGTGGGAACCGATTATGCTAGAAAACAAAGATTCCAAGTGGTCCCATGACATTAGGAACACCCAAATATGTTTCTTGCCTTTTAGACAACATTCTGGGTGTGGTCAATCCATGGTTACAATATAAAGGCAAAACTATGAATGTGAAATGTCAGTTCTATGTGATTTTGCCTAATACAAAACAGGGAATGGCAATAGCAGGGAATAGGAAACAGAGAAAAAAATATCAAATGTTTTCTGTGTTCTAGTTGAGGGTCCGCTCCCCAAGCTCCCCGATTCCCTATGTGTTTAACCCCATCCCAACCCCCTGTCCAACCCTTTTACCACCTTACTCCCCCCTATATATATTTTTAAACATGTTCAATGTTTCTTTTCTTCGTTTTCTATTCGCTATTATTGTATTCTCTGTAATTGTTTTCACTGTTATCACTGGATACCGAGATTTCACCCATTAAGCCCTGAAGTCATCCAGCTCAATCAGAAAACCATAGTGGGAAACAGTTGCCATCTTTTCAGTGCCTGGGGGTTCTGGATTCCAACAAAGGACAAACCTGTAATCAGGTTGGACTTGCAGGTGGAGTTCCCACCCAGCATATGTATTTATATACGCCCGCCAGTAAGACCATGGCGGAAGAAAGACCTAGGAGCTCTGGCTGCCCTACCCTGGGACCCTCATCTGCCTACATTTTTCTTGCCATGTTATCAAGATCAAAAGGCATGATTTACGGGCCCACATAAATCATGAGCACACCCAGGAACATTCCCTAAACAGACGAGTCCGAGGTCACAAAATAGATGGGCCGGATGTACGTGAATATTTCGTTAACGAAAATGTCGAATTCAAAAATCACCCATTCAAAATGCCCGTAAGGAAATAATCACGTGCATGTCCGCGACCTTGCACCCCCCTACTGTTAAAACGTAGCTCCTGCTCCTCATTTACCTGCTGTTCCTCTGCACGGCTCCTTCCCTGCAACGCGAGTTCCGCCTCCCATTAAGGGCGCATTGTCTGTTTTTTAAAATCCTCTTTGTCCCTGGCTCTTCTTTTAATGGATGCGGAGGACCCCCCAGCAGCCCTCAAAGTACCGTAGCCGGGACATGTTTCCCACCCACCCCCCTCGGCGCAGGAGCTGAGTGACTCCAAGGTGTTTGCTTTAATACCGTGGGGCGTGTGGACTGAACTAACCAGTCCTTCCATCGCAGGAACAGCGGTCACAAAAGCGTCCTCGCTGATCACTCTGTAAGAGGAAAGGATTAAGGAAATTGGGGTGGATGCGCCCCAACCAATCTCAAGCACCCTCTGTAGGCTGAATGGCAGCGTTGCATTGAAGAAGAAAAAGACCCGGCCAAAGCCAGGAGTTAATGCACGCGCTCGTGCAGAGCCACAGAGCCAAATGGACGGGGAGCTGTACCCTAAGAAAACCTAAAGAATATGGTAAGAGGTTTTGGAAGCAAGAACGTGGCCAACACTCTCATAAGCTTTGCTCAGCTGGTAGCTTTTGGGCAAATGTAAACACAGGATCCTACCATTTTACGCTGTTGTTAAAAGAAAATGTTATAAAAAATGCAGTCTTTTTCATTTCCAAACAAAACATTGTGGTATCCACCATTTATGTGAGAAGCAGCACTAAATATAAATGCGGATGCTTGTTTGCAACCACATCAAAATGGCTGAAGGTCATGGTTATGAAACTGGCATAATTTTGAGGGCTTTAAAATGAAATAATCCAATAATATCCTCTTTATGGGAGCCTGATGGCTGTGGAAATTAGACCTGCTATATATAATATGGGTCTTGTTGGGGTGTGATGTGTGGGTGGCAATAAGGGAGCGGGCTAGCCACGGAACAGCAAGTTCAAGTAGGCACAGGCTGGTCCCGTGATGGTTTGGGGCTGTCACCCTGTATGTGGTCACCATCCTACAGGGTCAGACTGGGGCATAAAATTGTCTTGGGCACCACTGAAAAAGTGGCCCACAGATGCAAATGGCAATTTGTCATAGACCGTTTGAGTAGTACCCAAGGGGACGTTTTTTGATCAAACGTGATGCAAATTGTGCATTTTAAAGAATATTTATTCGGTAACACTGGAAAAAACTACTAGCCGCACGGTGGAGTAATTTATCAAACTGGCCCACATTGGCCAAAAAAGTGGTCTACTTTGACCAGAAAATCTGGTCCACTCTAGCATTTTGCATTTTTGGTTCGGGCATTGCCCTATTGCCCTATAGGCCAGTTCGAGCCAGGGATGTCATTTGGGTGACACCAGGGGTTGCAGCCGCGCCCCATGCAGTCCCAGGTGCTACCCCTGTGTTTGCCTTTGCAGCCCCTGTATTTCTTTTTTTTAGAACGAAGCTCCAAGGTTCATTATTGCACAAATACAATAGCACTCAATTCAGCAAACTCTGATCGTTGTGTGTGTGTGTGGTGGGGATGCAGGCGAGATTTTGTTTTTAAATCACTGGAAGTGAGTGAAACATGCCTGTCAGTGAGACACCTGTGTAGAGTTTGCCTTCTATGAAGACCTGCAGATGTGGGCATACAGGCAAACTCCTGCAGGCACTTTTTACCAGTCAGTGTCAACTGGAGGTAGGAAGTGTTGCCCACTGCTTGAGGGTGTGGAGTATATGGGAGTCAGGACCCTGTGATCGCACGTATACTAGTCCGGCATGTAGTGAATGGAAGTATTAAGGTCACGCCGGCTCTGTGAATTGACTTCAGCCATGATCAAAGCCCCAGTGTACAGACTTCTGCAGTGACAGCACGATTCCTCTCGTTCCCTAGGGATGTCATGATACCATTGTGCCCTCTCCCCTCTTCTTTTGTGATGCTATAATGCCACCGCATATCACACAATGACATCATACTTCCTGCTTACAACTAATGCCTCATGTCTCTTTCTTCTGTTAGCGGCCAAGCATGCAGCCTTCCAGCACCCACCCATGGTGACGCTTCCCTCAGTCACATCATAGTCCTCTCTCACGCATGCACCCTGAAATTCCACACCATCTCTTGTGACATACAAACCCCTCTCCTTCTGCCTCTCTCTCCCCCTCCATCTCTCTCGCGCCCTCTCCTCTCTCTCTTGCTCTCCCCCTTTCACTTTTTTTCTCTCTCCCACCATCTCTGTCCGTCCTGTCTCGCTCTCTCTCTCTCTCTTGCACGCACACACCCACCCTGTTTCTCACGCTAGCAGTCGCCCATCTCCTCTCTCTCCATCCTTCTCCCTGCCCCTCCTTCCATGCCTCTCTCTATTACCATCTCTGTCTCTCCTTCCTCACCTCTCTGTTCCGTCAGAGGTATCATCACCCCTCTCTTCTACCATTGGCACCCCAGCTCTCACTCCCAGCTCATTTCAGCCTCTGTACGCCTTCAGCGGGTCAAGATCCCATCTTCCCTGTTGGGCCATCGTCCTTCAGCGGGTCAAGATCCCATCTTCCCTGTTGGGCCATCGTCTCGTACCATCTGTGCTGAGTTTAGCGGGAGAGTCTGATGTGGTCTGTTGGCAGGACTAACGGAACTTGACCCAACTGTCACTCTCGCCTGGGCTCACAGTAGGTGGGGCCAGAAGCTCTCGGGGTCCCCATTCCCCTGTGCGCTCGCAAATGCCAAACATATCGCCTACATTCATCAGAATAATCAACTCTCTGCTTTGCATGACTGGTCACGACCAAAGTGTGTTGGGGTTCAGGGGTTCCTCGAATACCTTGGCTTCTTGGCAGGATTTGCCCAGACACTACACATGCAGATTCCACCCTATGGACGGGATAAAGGGGACCTTTTATACTTTATTAATAACTTTAAAGCCCTCTTTTTGTGTATGGAGGTCCTGTCTCATGGGTATTGTCTGTTTTTACCGCATCCAAAAGTTTGCATGGACAAAAAGTCCCAAAAATGCTACCACCAAGGGTTCGAACCTTTGGTGGTAGCATTGTAGGAAAGTATACAAAAGAAAGACTGCAGGGGCTGTGGGGGTGTCCCCCGCAACACCCCGCTCACTATCCCATGTTGTATAGTGAGCGGGGTGTTGCGGGGGACACCCCCACAACACCCGGAAAAAAAATAACAGGGGCTGCGGGGGTATTCCCCCCAACACCCCGCTCACTATACTGTGTGGTATCGTGAGCAGGAGTTGCGGGGGACACCCATGCAGCTGCTAGAAAAAACAAAAAAAGAGAAAAGGACCCTGAGGCACTGGTTCCCGATCACGGGAAAGGGAACTGGCGCCACAGGGACACAGCGTTTGAAAAGGTAAGTAGGGTTTGGGTATGTTGGAGGTGTGGGAGGGGTGTTAAGGGTGTGGTTGGGGGTGTGTGGTGGGTGTGTTGTGGGTGTGTGTGGGGTGTGGGTCTGTGGGGGTTTCAATGCGTGTTCGCATGGGAAATGTGCAAACCTTTTGTGGTTCGCACATTTTTCATGCAAGCTTTCCCGTTGCGGGAATTTCAGCTGCGGTCGGATCACGTAGATCTGTCTCATGAGGGATAATAACTCCGGTCCCACTGAACTCAAGACTGAGGATTGCTGGTTTATAGCGCGCTGTGATTACATGCCTGATATCAGCCTGCTGTAGCAGACACCTGTTAAAACCAAGCCATAAATAACTATTTACCGGGCCAGCCATCATCTTATCACAGATAACTTCAAGAAACGCTTAAAAAACAGGTGTGAATAATAAGTAGCCCGATGCATCCAAAAAACAATAAAAGTGTTTGTCAGAATTGGCGCCTCCTAACAGGGGTACTTGACAGTTACACACTATGCTGTGCCGATGGTCCTGAGGAAAGCTCAGAAGGACAACCTCAAGTGGGGCCTGATGCAAGACGCAGCTCACCTTCTGACCTGGAAACACGATTGTGTCGAGCTGCCCAGAGCAATGATTTAGCATTTACCCATTCCCAGATCTGTTAGGGAAATGTCTGGATACCATTTTTGATAAGTGTGATTATGTTGTCACTGTCACTAATCTCACAGTCACTCTTTTTTTTAATGTATTTATTGTTTGGCTGTATAAAACAACCTTTCAATAATTACAAAAATGAATAAAAACATATCATAAACATATTACAAATCAATTCATCAGTATATAACAACATCTCACAATTGATAAAAACCAATGTATATAAAACTTAATAGCAGCATTTGTTTTATCTCCTTCCCCTCATAAAACCATTCACAATTACTTTGGATATAATTCATTTAAAAAACCCGTTGTTGCTAATCTAATTGACATTCTCTTTGCACCAAAAATCAATAGCCACAATTCTTCCATATCGGTTATCATTTGCGCTTTAAAGCAATGAAAATAATATTTACGACGTATAGCATATAATGCAGGACGGTAAGCGATGACATGTTTCAAAGTTTCTGTGGTCTCAGGCTCCTTACAAAATCGACAGATGTTCTCACTGGCATCTATTAGTTTTCGCCTAAATAGTATATCCTTTGTATGCCACAGATTTAAACGAAAACGAATATAGTCATCTCTACATTTTGGAGACGGATATTTTAAGATATAAGATTCTGTAACTCTAAATTTTTTATGGCCAAACTGGGCAATATCCCAGTCTTTAGAGTAGGAGCATTTTTCCAAAGTATATATCCAATCTTGCCGATACAGTTTAATTTTAGCTTGCGTCGGATTGTGGATTAAAGTATCTAAGGAGATGTCCGCATCAGAAAGAATTTTTATAGCTGTATTTTACCAGTGTTTAGAGTATTGATGATTTGATTATAATAGATATTTACCTAAAATGCAGGATATGTCTACACATTGTAATGACAGAAAACATTTCCTCAACAGAGCTATCAATTTCCATGCAATAGTGCTGTATAACGATAGCAGCCCTAATTCAAAATGAATCATTGCAATGGGGACACAGGTAGGCAAATTAAAAATTGAGCGCCAGTATTTACCCTCCAATCGATCCCACACTAAGTGGGGCAACATTGACACAGCTTCAGAACCATACGAGATAATGGGTTTGACTTTCATGGAATAAAATGATATTATATGATTGCATGTAAACTTTCCAAACTTATTTAATATAACCTTAGATTGGGAGATTAGGGTTTGCAGTTTCAATTCAAGTTCTTTTTGAAACACTTTATCATTGTTACCCTGGCTAATCATAATACCTGAATATCTATATGTTGAGGTTGAGAGAATTTGCTCCTTTTTTATATACCACTTGAATTGAAAGTATTTTGTCATTTTACGATTTTGGCACATCATAATTTGTGTTTTCGTTAAGTTTATGGTCATAGCATTTTCTACAGTATACTCCGATAACCCATTAATCAAGCGTTGCAAACCTGCTGGAGTTTTTGACAATAAAACAAGATTGTCTGCATAAAGGATCCATGATATCTGTTCTTGACCTAGTTTGGGGGCGCCAGAGTTAACATTCTGAAATTTTTCACCCATATCAAGGATAAATAAGTTAAATATAGTAGCCTTGCTTCAGTCCTCGATATGTTAAGATGGGAGGAATTAACATCCCATCGCGAGTAAGGCGGATATAAACTGATGTGTTTTCATGAAAGATAGAAATCAACTTGACCAGTGAATAAGGGCAGCCCAATAACAGTAGTTTATGCAACATTAGGTTGCGGTCTATAGCATCAAATGCTTCTTTGAAATCTACAAAGGCAACAAATAGCGGTTGCCTTTGCTGACAACAGAGAGCCTTGATTACAGTCAAAGAGACGATATTTATAGCCGTTCCCTTACCAGCCACAAATCCTGTCTGAAACCTATCTCTCATGTTCGATGAGTTAATCCATTGTTGGAGATCTCTTAAAATTAATGAAGCAAAGATTTTCCCTGGAACGTCTAATAAGGCGATTGGCCTATAATTTGCAGGGTTTTGTCTATCGCCTTTTTTATAGATGGGTACAATCAATGAGGTACACCACGATTTAGGGATCTTTTGGGTAATTACAACTTGAGAGAAGATCTCAAACAGGATGGGAGCCCATAGGTCCGGAAATTCTTTCAACATGGCATTAGAAAGCCCATCAGGGCCTGGAGCACGGGATCTACTAGCCTTGTGAATAAAATAAAGAATATCGTCTATTGTAAAAGCTATTGAGAAAGGTCCCTCGAGTTTTACAGAAGGTATGCAGTTGGTAGGAGGGAGAAGAGCATAAAGACAAGAAAAATGAGAGAGCCATACGGAAGAAGCAACATCATTAATCTGCATTTGACATTGAGTGGTGTTATATGTGTCTGTTATTAATAACCAACATCCTGCAGAATTATTTGTTAAAACTTTAACCAACATTGCCTCACCGTCTTTTTGATATAATAGCGAACAATAAGTTCTTCTCCAATTCCTATGTTTGGTCTTATTTGCTTTAAGAGCAGCCCAGCGCTGATCAACTGGTAGAGATTGGACCGATTTCTTGTTTTTTCGAAATAAGCTTTCGCTTTCTGCATATTTTGATTATAAGAATGTGAGGCAACTGAAGATCTTGTTATCTTAGTAAGACCAGCAAATTGATACATTAGTTTTGTATAATCAAAATCGGAATTCCAATCATTTAGCGAGCTTTTACATGATATTTTAAGGCGATCCGTGAAATGCAATAGTTTGGTGCTCGACCATCGTAAACGGTTTCGACCAGAATTTACATCAAAAGTACCTTCCATTGTTATAGAAGACACAATCGGAGTAATTCCTTGGTTACCAGAATTCAATGACCATTGGAGATGCAACATATTATGATCACTAGCCTAAGATGGCAAAACCTGAAACCCCTTCAAAAGATGGAACAATGAACGGCTAACATAAATGAAGTCAATGGTAGCCACAGAACTACCCCTTTTCCATGTCGGGTGAGGAGGAGAATCCTCAGGAAATGAACCATTCACCATAAACATATCTTTCGACTGTATAAACGCATTCCAGCATCGCAGTCGATCGTCAGATAATGCTTTACTATTATTTAAACAATGGAGTTTTAAATCTCCCGCTAAAATTATATGCGATTGTTTCTTATATTGATATATTTTTTCCCATAAACGCTCAAGAGAGCGCAAATAGGAGTCAGTAGAGAAAACAGCTGGGTTCCAGTATGTATTAATAAGAAAATACTGACAATCGTCAATAGATAAGTGGGCTAACTGGTCATACAGGGTCAAGGTTTCAATGTGAGATAACACTCATGGATGGAGTTGTTTTCAACATCATCAGCAGACCATACATTGGGTGACCCTTAATAGCAGAAATAGCAGGATTTAAAATGGGGTAATAACCATCCCAAGACGGGCAATTAGATAGCCATGTTTCCTGTAGCAGTATAAAATCGTACTCTCTTAGTTTAATAGCAGCATCAGAAAAAAGATGTTTGAAGCCTCTAGTATTCCAGCTTAATAATGAGAGCTGCTTACCGAGGGGAACGTTAAGCTTGGGAGGCAGAGCACCGACATTTGCACTGTTGTTTGCATTGTGACCACTAGAATCCGCTTTAGTAGAGTCGCCCAATGTTACTTGCTCATCTTTACATGAGACCGAAATAGCAGAGCTTCTTTGCTGGTCAATTGCAAGATCGAAACCCAAATCCCACAAGGCAGAGCGAGTGGCCCAAAGAGTATTTAAAACCACTCTTGAGTGGAGCCAGAACCGCACTGAAGACAGGTCATTATTATTTAAAAATTCACCTTGTTCAATGTCACCCGAATTAATATCCTCCAAAGCATATATGTCACCAAAAATGGCTAAAAGGCCAGCACGATTCAAATCATAAGAATGATACGGCAAGGGCCTACATTTTTAATAATTAATGAATGGAGATTTTTTTTTTACATCAGGTTTTTTCTGTCTGTTTTGAGTACTCTCCGAATTCGTAATGGGTATGGCATGAGAGCTCACCTGTTCAGTGAGTCCAGGCGGACTTTGCTTTAATTTAGGGGCAGCAAATATAGTTTGTTTTAGATTAGAAGTAGCAATAGATGAAGGTAATTTCTGCCAGCCCTCATCACACGTAACAGCACTATTACCAGAAGTCTGGTGATATTTTAACATGCATTGTTCAATGGCTGACGCTATGATACAATCTAAGGTTGGAGGCATGGAAGAAAAGTTACGTTGATTCATTTTATTCGCAACCGCTAAAGGATGGAGAGATGGAAGCTGCGGTACAGAGTTTAGGATAGAAGGCAATCTAGGTTGAGATAGCTTATTTGCTTCAATTTGAGAAAGAGAACTATCTTTAAGTTTAGATCCATCAGAGACATTAGTTTCAGCTAGAGGAAGTTTCATACTTTTGACATCCAGATAAAGGTCTATTTCTTTGCGCAACTTTGCACGTTTTAAACACAATTCAGCATCCAATAGATCATTCACTATTGGACAAGTAATTAATTTCGGGTGATTACCCAATACAACAGATTCATTGTCAATCAAAGCCATAATGTTATTTAAAGGCGAGTGTTCAACTAGAAGTTGTACATTTACAAGCCCTTTTAGCCTTTTCTCAGCAGCAATTTTTGCATATTTATCCCGAACTACTTTAGCAGCCATGGTCATTTTATTTTTGGCAGGTAGCTTTAATCCTTTCAAAAATGATTTAGCAATAGAGGAGGGAATATGCTGCTTTGGCCGATTTTTAGTTTTCTTTCTTAAGGGGCTTGTTTGAGTCTGTTTAAAAGGGGCAGCACCTGAAAAGATTGTAAATAGTTCTTTAGAAGATTGTAGTTCATTCACTGAAACTGTAGGCAACACAGTATTAGATAATGGGCATACAGGAGCACAATTCTGAACAAGGGAGTGGAGTTCTTGAATAATTTGTGGAAATAAAGGCAGGGCAAACAAGGCAGGTGCAGCCACATTTTCTATGGCCAATTTAGATTTCTCCAATTGGTTAAAAGGAGAGTCCTTGGTTGCTTTCTGCTGTAATAATTTAACAGGAGATAACTTTGATTTTTTAGGAGAAATTAGAGTAATTCCATTTAATGATTTCAACTGTTGTAAGCGTAACTGTGATTGTCATCTAATTAATTTAGTAAATTGTTTATCCTGGATTTTAAGTTTTTCATCCAAGGTCTCGAATAATTTAAACAGCGATGATATAGCCAAATTCATAGCATGCAGGGAGGTTTCAACCAGTATTGTGGAAGACAGACATGCAGCAGATGGAAGTGGCGAAGGAGGAAGGGGCATGGAAGGAAGAGGGGTGGGTTTCGGTGTATTATGAGACCGTTTGGGAGTAGGCGCTATATACGAGGATACTGACATATGTTTCTCATCATCAGAGTAGATGTGAGAAATTTCAGGTAGCTCAGAGTTTGTCTCAGGCGCCACATTATTATCAATAAAAGATGAATTAGAACACTGATCAAGTTCACCCTGATCCTTTATAGACTCATCAACCAATGCTATAGCCGTAGGATTAAAAGATGTACCAAACATAGAAGCAACACACGGAGCAGCTGGAGTTACTAAGCAATTTGACCCAGGTATAGCAGAAGGCTTGCTAGCAGGCATAAGATTATCTGTCCGCGGCAGCGGTGTGATCACTTCTTTTATAGCCTGTATACCTTTATCACATGGTAATTTTCTCAGATCAATATTGGAATCCGGCAAAAGAAGCGGTTGTATTGGAATTTTGCTATCCTTCAGCATTGTTATATCCGAAATAGAGCACATGGATTTGGGCGGGATTGTGGCAGATGGAATATTAGTAGCAGCAAAATTACAGGAAATGTCATTGCTACATACCCTTTTGTCTTTACCCATAGTGGAGAGCATCTCCTGTTTATCGCGCGATGCTACCGTTGCTTTAAATCTTGGAATTTTAGGAAGTCGGGAAGTTGAAGCCGCATGCGGACGCGGCGTGCTACCCATTACTTTCCTTTTCTGAGGGGCAAGAGGTGGGGAGGATGGGACTGCTGCCAGCTTGCTTGATCTAAGATAGTAAAAGCGTCGGCGCATTTAAGGCGCCACCCAAAAAGACAAATTTGATGATGGTTTTAAAATAAAAAAAATAAAAAAGGTGGACTTTGCCGCTGCACGCAGCTTGCTGCACAGACTATTAACAAATGTATTAAAAACTTGAATTGATAGTATTCTTAGTCAATACGTAATTAAATTAATTCTTTTTTAGAAGTAACCACATTCATCAGAAGAAACTAGGACAAATGTTCAGTTTCAGGGAAGGGAACGCCCGACAGCTTGTGGAGCTGACAGAGTCCGACTCTCCACCCCAATCCCTGAAAACTAGAAAAATACTTGTGAATAAAGTTAGCAGCTGAAGGCCTCGATTCAGGTTACTCACAGGTCACAACCAAAAAACAGCGGCTCCAGCCCTTACTGCTTCCACGGCTTAACGCCGCAAGGGTGGCTGTGCGGTGCTTTTCTGTGGAGTCCGTGTCACGTGATGCTTCACATGTCGAATTCAAGCTCTGCCTCCTTGGGGAAGCGGACTGCAGCAAGAGCAGAGGCTCGCAGTGCTGCTTGGCAAAAACACGTGTGGCACAGGAACGAATTCAGGAAACGAAAGCACTTTTAGTCCAACAGCAGAAGCGCCACTCGGGCGGCTGTGCGGTGCTTTTCTGTGGAGTCTGTGTCACGTGATGCGTCACGTGTCGAATTCAAGCTCCGCCTCCTTGGGGAAGCGGACTGCAGCAAGAGCAGAGGCTCGCAGTGCTGCTTGACAAAAACACGTGTGGCACTTGAACGAATTCAGGAAACAAAAGCACTTTTAGTCCAACAGCAGAAGCGCCACTCGGGCGGCTGTGTGGTGCTTTTCTGTGGAGTCTGTGTCACGTGATGCGTCACATGTCGAATTCAAGCTCCGCCTCCTTGGGGAAGCGGACTGCAGCAAGAGCAGAGGCTCGCAGTGCTGCTTGGCAAAAACATGTGTGGCACAGGAACGAATTCAGGAAACAAAAGCACTTTTAGTCCAACAGCAGAAGCGCCACTCGGGCGGCTGTGCGGTGCTTTTCTGTGGACTCCGTGTCACGTGATGCGTCATATGTCGAATTCAAGCTCCGCCTCCTTGGGGAAGCGGACTGCAGCAAGAGCAGAGGCTCACAGTGCTGCTTGGCAAAAACACGTGTGGCACAGGAACGAATTCAGGAAACAAAAGCACTTTTAGTCCAACAGCAGAAGCGCCACTCGGGCGGCTGTGCGGTGCTTTTCTGTGGAGTCTGTGTCACGTGATGCGTCACGTGTCGAATTCAAGCTCCGCCTCCTTGGGGAAGCGGACTGCAGCAAGAGCAGAGACTTGCAGTGCTGCTTGGCAAAAACACATGTGGCACAGGAACGAATTCAGGAAACAAATGCACTTTTAGTCCAACAGCAGAAGCGCCACTCGGGCGGCTGTGCGGTGCTTTTCTGTGGAGTCTGTGTCACGTGATGCGTCACGTGTCGAATTCAAGCTCCGCCTCCTTGGGGAAGCGGACTGCAGCAAGAGCAGAGGCTTGCAGTGCTGCTTGGCAAAAACACATGTGGCACAGGAACGAATTCAGGAAACAAATGCACTTTTAGTCCAACAGCAGAAGCGCCACTCGGGCGGCTGTGCGGTGCTTTTCTGTGGACTCTGTGTCACGTGATGCGTCACGTGTCGAATTCAAGCTCCGCCTCCTTGGGGAAGCGGACTGCAGCAAGAGCAGAGGCTCGCAGTGCTGCTTGGCAAAAACACGTGTGGCACAGGAACGAATTCAGGAAACAAAAGCACTTTTAGTCCAACAGCAGAACTCAGAGTCACTCCAACAAGTCACACTCCTACTGAATCAGAAGTTTACATCTATGCTTGGAGCATCATGCCCTTCACAACATATTTGTGCTATGTGATTTATTCATATGTTCCTTGACCTTATGTTGTTCCTAAACCACATAATTGCACTGTAGTTTTCACCCACCTTGGTGAAGTGTAGATGGGCGGGGAAGCCTAGGCTCAACCTCTTTGTTCTCACGTTTTCAAAAGATGCAGTTCAAACATTTTTGATGCTTTCGTTTTTTAATTGTTATTATTAACATGCAGCTTAGTTTGCAAAAAACTATAAGCATAACAATTACTATTCTTATTACATTCATGTAAAATACCTAAATAACAACCGTATCCAGAGAAACATTGTCACCTTTCATTTATTTACCATGTTGAACACATCTAATACAAATTTAGAAAATAAATAATCCAACAAATATCCAATAGACAGCAATAACTACCAGTTGCCAATAGAAGAACAGAACTAGAATGACAGAAGTGTTGTGCCAAGTGTCATTCGAGTTGTGTATGAAACTATACAGTGCCACTTCCTGTGACGTCAAGTGGCGAAAGGCTGCGTGCCACCACTTCATGGCATGCTTCACGACATGAAACAGATATTAACTGTTATGTTCATTTTTACCGTGGCCTGGTAACACTGCCTTTGTATAGTGTTTTGGAGCAAATATACATTTTCATTGTATTTTTTGTACCAGGACAAAATGGGCCCTCCCTGGTGCTAAAATACATCCAAAAATGTAACTTTTTTGCACACGGGCAATTTTTGCCCTGGTGCTTATACCACGCGAAACTGCACCCCATCATGGTGTACTGATTTCCTAATATGTCCTAGTGATTCTAGAAATGGGGCAAACGTTGCCATTGTGCTAAAACCGTGCACCTTTGCGCTTGCACAGGTGCAAGGTTTCTGTAATCTGGCCCCAGTTGTTTCCAGGCTGTCTCTCGAGGACCTGTAAATCGCGAAGGAGGCAAGAGCGCGCCTTCCCTGTGTTGTGCGCGCGCTACATACCTCCCCCAGCCTGACCAAGCAAAAAAGGATATCCATAAAAGAAACATCAATCGATTGTCATGCAAAAGCCCCCTCGGGAAGTCATTGGGCCTCATAATAGAGAGGTTACAGAGGGCTTCCTCGCAGTGACCTGCTGAAGGCCAGCTATCTGCTGATGCATATGCGGGGAGTGCAGCTGAGTGATGGGGTCAACCCGAGGAGGAAACTGTCACCTTTGACCCGGACATGCTTCGAACACTCAATTAAATTATATGGACTACACAGCATTTCCTGGAGAGATAAAAAAAAAAGTACTTTAGCCGCGTTTCGCTCCCTCGTCGCCATAATCGCGTTCTTTTCTTATGAATATTGTAAGGATTCATGCCACATATGAGCTGCTGCCACTCAAGGAGCCACGGGCATGCGCACGTAGGGAATAGGTGAAGATTACACTGAAGATGCCATACTGAATGCGATTGACTGATCCTTCAACAGCACCTGCTGCGGAACGCGCCTAAAGGAAGGACAAACCAGGACACACCAGACTACAACAAAGCCCGGTACACACGCGGGGCTGCACAGATGAGGCTCCAGCAGGCCCCACCCTGTGCGTGACTGCCCCAGCGTGTTCAGAAACAATGACCCTGGGTTTCGATTTTGCTCATTCCGGACACCCTTAATTTGTGGCATGGCAAGAAAATATGACAAGGAAAAAAGAAGACTAAAGAATAGCATAAAGTGAAAATGAAAAAAAACGAGACCAAAGACTCTACTATGATTGACAGTGCGTTACTGCCCCCTGGTGGCGATATAGTAGTATCATCCAAGGCAGGCCAGGCAGATTGTTCGGATCTGTAAAGAGCACAAGCACTTCTGACTTTCAAAACACGTGTCTAACATTTTTGTTGAATTTTAGTTATTTACGAATTGTTTAAACGCACGCAAGGAGCCCTATTGCACTACAGGAGTACATATCACAAACCGCATGGATATATCAAGTACATCAATGTACGAACCTAAAGATGCATTAGTCGTTTGTGAAACATACATTTTATTTATTTATTTAATTTATTTATTGGGTATTTATAATGTGCCTATGCAGCCAAATGGTGTTTGAAGGCGCATCAAGACAAGGAAGGGGGGGAGGTACAGGCACAACAAACAATAACGCTCCTACTAGGTCTTGAACATTCCTATCGTGCAAGAATGCTGGGGAGGGGAGGATGGGAGGAGAAGGTGTGGTGGGGGCAGGGAAGAAGGCAAAAATAACGTTCCTACTAAGTTATGAGACAAGTTATAATGTGTAAGTGCAGTAACATAGGAGGGAATAGTTGTGAGGAAGAGAAGTGTAGGAGGGAGGTGGGGGGGACCAGGGAAGAACACAAGTACATTCCAAAGTATTGTACAAAAAAAACGGCAAACACGTGGGTGGAGTAACATACAGACCATACATTAGACAAAAAGAAAAACTTAAAGTTGTGTGTGTTGCTTTTGCAGCAGTTTCAGGGTTGCTTTTATTTGTATGGTCATTTTGGAGCACACATGACTTACTTTCCCTCTTCTCCTTGACCCTCTTCAGCCTCATTTCTGCTTTTGAAACTACTCTGTTTTATAAAGATCACTTGATAATTACACATTATAATAAAATACTTGTGCAGACATATAAATCTGTACAGAAATATGTTAAGCTAAAAGAGTAAGATTGCATCCTTATTTTCCCCCATCTTGAATGGAAGACTGCAAATACCAGAATGCAATTCAATGGAAGGGTACAAAAATGGACTTCTGGGTTTTGTGAATGAACTTTCAAGACTTAAAGAACCACAACAGAAGATAATGGGCCTCATTACGAGTACGGCGGTAATTGTGTCGGCGACACCGGAAGCTTGTCGCCACTACAGTAATGAATTACCGGCGCCTTACTTCCCGGTAACACTGGGGGATTACAAGGCCAGCGGTCCAGGAAATCAGGCGCCGGTAATTTTTTTTTTTTATTATTATTTTTTTTTTTTATTGGTTTATAAAAAACCTTTAAAAACAAGAAGAACACAAGTCCTCCATTTCCACGTTCAGAAACATACATGAGATCACGTTTCAAGATACGGACATGAGAAAGTAGGAGTCCACAGCAAGGGCCAAAGGGACCTTGACATATGACACTGGTTGAGCTTTATCTGAATCAAGCAATACGAGCCTGTACCGTCAGCCTTCCTCTTCGGTATTCGCCGAATCAAGGTTCTCTTCAATTTCCTGCAAAAACACGGTTAGAACCCTTGTCAGTTTTGTGTTGGAACCAGAAAACATCAGCTGCCACCATTCTTCTGCATTCATTAATGCGTGCTCAGAAACTATTTGTCCCATATGTTTAGTTCTTTGTGGTTTGAAGAATGGGCAGAATAATACAAGGTGTTTAAGTGATTCGTCGCAGATTTTGCAATACCTACATACGTTGTTCGAAGCAACTTTTCCTATCCAGTTCTTTGTCCGATCTTTAGTTCTGAATAGATTTAGGCGAAATCTCATGTATGTGGCCCTTTTTGCGTTGTCCGGGAACAAGACTACGTAGTTTTGTAGTGTGTTAAATGCTCGTGCCTCAGCTGGGGCATCCTTCATTGCTTTTGTCATTCTTCTGTCTTCACTAGTTTGAATCCAGTCTGCTTCCCAGATCTTTTTCTTCACCAGTTCTGGATTGTCCTGAAGAGTTTTGATATTCGTTCCATGAGTGGTTAACAGTTCTTGGCATCTTTTGTACCACCGGGCTAGGAGACAGTCTGGATTGGCATTGCCAGGATTGCTTAATATTTTAAATTGAGGTGCTATTACAGGCATCACAGTTTTCCTGAATAAGGCCAAGGTGTTCCACGTGATCCGAGCTTCAAGCGAGATCATGCCTAACTCGTAGCGTATGCAGGATGTGGGAGTACTGTTCGGAAGATGCAGAATTTTTACCCAAAAAATGTGTTCTAGTGTTGACCAGAATTCAGCCGAGCATCCAAAGGCATTCTCTGCACCGTATATCAAGGCTGGAACAACCTTCTGTTGATAGAAAGCTATCACTGGCTTGAGTGAGAACTTTCCATATTTTTTGTTTAGAATCGATGCTTGGGAAGCTAATTGTCGACATTTCGTCTTCGTGATCTCCGTCCAGGGGCTATCATTTATGTTTGTGTTAATTTGCATCCCAAGATATCTGGTGCTTTCCACCGTAGTAAGTGTTTCCTTTCCCAGGTGCCATCTGAATTTGTTATTTTTCCGGCAGCATCCAGTTTGCAAATTCTGTAGTGTTAATATTTCGCTTTTTAAATTGTTAATGAGCAATCCATTTTTTTCCACGTAACGTTCAACTGCATTTATTTTGCGCTGGAGGCCGATTGGAGTAGAGTCCAGCAAGATCAAATCATCGGCATACAACATCCAGCCTAATGCAGAGCCGTGTAGCATGGGGGAGCAGGATCGTGGCTAATTAATTGCGAAACCAATGTCCGAGAGAAAAAGGTTGAAAATGATCGCTGCCAAAGGGCAACCCTGCTTGACACCACGAAAAGTGTTGATTTCTTCTGTGAGCAGTCCACCTTGGTCAAGGCGCACTCTGATGGTGGTGGCAGAGTGGATTTCTTTGATGGCAGCTAACAGACTCTCAGGACACCCCCAGTTAGACATTTTTGTCCAAAGAGGTTCTCGATCGATGGAGTCAAACGCCTGGGAAAAGTCGATTAGAGCAAGATAGACCTTACTCCCAGCTCTAATGGCTTCCATTTTCAACAAATTTATCAGCAGAAGGTTAAGACCACAGCCGACCCCCTTTACAAAGCCTGTTTGTCTTTCATCAAGGTGACCACTGTCAACAATCCATTGTGAAAGTTTTCGTTGCAACATGGTTGCATACACTTTGCCCAATACATCCAAAAGAGCTATTGGTCGATAGTTTTTTGGCTCAAGCCGATTTCCTTTCTTAAAGATGGGCACAATTATTGCTTTCTTCCAAGACTTTGGAGATTCGCGTCTTCTACAGATTCGAGTGAAGAGTTCCACACAAAAGTCCGCCCATAGCTCTGGGTTTTGTTTTAGGGTAAAGTTAGTCAGACCATCAGGGCCAGGAGCCCTTGAGGCACTGGCGTTCTTAATTATCTGTAGTATGTCAGCTTTAGAGAAGGTCAGGTCCCATTTGATTAAAGTTGGTGTTACAGGGGCCTGCCAGGTACCTTTTTTGCTGTACAAGTTTTTGAAATGTGATGACCACCTTGCAGCTGGTACCATATTTGACATCAATGCGGATTGAGGAGCCCCTTTGTTGTTTAGAAGTCTCCAGAATTCTGCTGAATTTTTGTTATTCATTTTTTGCATCATTAATTCTGCATCGTTTTGAAACATAAGGGCTTTATGGGATCTTATCCAATTTTTGTATTTCTGTTTTGCGACGCGTTTTTCTCGTGCTGAGTCTATAGAGTCTCTGAATCTCAGGAGTCTGATAGAGGCACGTAATTCTCTCTTTCTTCTCATAATCTCAACATCGAATTTGTGTTTGTTAGCAAAGCCATGGTTTCTCAATCCCTGTTTTTTTTCCACAAACAGATGTAATAGATGTGCGTATTCGACTCCACAATCCTGTTTGATGAAAGTTTCCGAAATTGTGGAGACTTCAGCAGAGAGCAGTGTTAGCCTCACTCTGTTTGGCTCAGCCAGTATCCGATGTTCCCATCGTTCTTGGGACGGTGATTTACGGCTGACAAGGTGAGAATTACCATGTCGTGATCGCTTTGAGTCATCGGTATTACCTCAAGCGACTTGATGGATTGTTGTATCTTTTCTGAGGCGAAGAAGTAGTCCAAGATGGAATTCTGATCTGCTCGTCGCCACGTAGGTTTAGCTGGTATGTCGCCAACCGAATTTCCGTTGAGCATCGCTAGATTTCTAGCTTCCATTTCCCCCATCCATTTTGAAGCCACGTTGTTAGATACGTACACGACTTCGTAGTTTTTCATTCTTGTTGCCAGACAGTTGATATTCAAGTCTCCACAGATTATTATGTTTGTTGACTCATTCTCAAGTAACAGTTCGTCGATTTTAGATGAGACTAGATCTATGAAGGAAGTTGACCCGGCCTGAATATGATTCCAGTATATATTAAATATATGGAAAAGAGTCGAGTTGTCAGTTCGGGACCCATCCGAAACTATCGTTGACAGTAGTATAAAAGGTGATAGGTTTAGAGAGTTTGTGATACGACAACCCAAACTCTTTTTTACAATTGTCAAGAGACCTGCCATTGGTCTTCCTCTAGTTTTTTTAAAGGCTGGGTTAAAGGCCACTTCGTAGGCATCCACAGTTGGGCAACTCGTCATCCACGTCTCTTGAAGGCAGACCACATCTAGCGCGTCCGGCCAGGGTTCTACAAATAGGTGGGAGAAGCCCCTGGTGTTCCAGGATCCGATCTTAAGTTCCCGTGGCTCCTCTACCACTTGGCGTTACCGTTTTGAGGATCTGCCTAATGCTTCAGCCAGCCAGGACCAATCCTTTTGTGTTCCGCTTTGGTCTTGTGGGCTTTGCGAATCACCAAGGCTCGGATCCATCATGCCAGCTCCTTTAATGGTGATTTTGATGGTATCCTCTGTGGGGAGTTTTCCTGGTATAGTCTCGGGGGAAATACTGGCCATTGTCTTTTTCATGCTTCCGGGGCCAGGATGCAAGTCGCGTTCTAACAACGATTCCACGTTTCGGGGAAGCTCATTTTCCACGGTTTTGTTAGAAAACAGTGGTTCCTGATAGAACGAGTCACGTTTATTTTTTTGAGAGTCCGCTCTGTGATCGAATTCAGCTTGCTCAGACACTTCTGAGATGTCGAAACCCATCGACATGAGAGCGGAGCCCGCATCCAGTACAATATTCCGAACAATTCTGGCTCTAAAGTGGAGGATGATTTTGTCGTCTTGGTCCTCATTTTCGAATTCCACCGTCTTGATGTCCTCTGATCGTATCGTTCTGAGAGAAGGCACATGTTGAAAAAGGCATAGAACGTTTGAGCGATTTAAGATGAGTTTCTCTCCATTTTCTATACGTTCTAGCCTCACCTTGTGGGAAGTTTGGCTTTTGTCGCCAGCGCTATTATCCGTCTTGTTCGTTTTGCGCCATTCCTTTCTCTCTTGGGGAAGCCGTGTATCTAGGATCTTGTTTCTAGCCAGACCTACTCTGTTTACGTTGTCTTTGTTGTAAGCAAGGCCATCCGAAAAAGTATCTTTTGATTTAATATGAGGCCACAGGACCTCTTTCAGAGCAAGCTTCCTTTCTGACGATGGTTTAGACAGCATCTGAGATTGAGCGAGGGCTTTTCGCCTTTCTTCCAATGTTTTAAATATGGGACTTGAGGGATTTGTGTGATGCTCGTCTTGTTTAGGATTCTTTTCGAAAAGAGTAGATATTCTTGCAGCGCCAGCCGGTATCCGGGTAAGCACTGAGTCATTTCCGTCACTTGGAACTACTGACTGTGCATCCGCAAGTAACGCGTCTTCAGAACCCATCTCAGAAACCTTCTCCTCTGATTCCAAGTCTTCATACACAGACAGGTTGATTAAGTCGATGGATTGATCCTCGGTAGGTTCAGGGAGAGGGACAGATTCTACAGGCTTTGCAGATGCGTTTGCAATGTTAAGGTCTTTTTTCTTTGTTGGGTCCCTGTCATCTGTCCGAGTGTTATTAACAGTTACATTGACAGTTTTTAGATTCCGCAGGAATTTTCTTGAGTTGTTGCCAGCGCTTCGGTTTTTAGTTCTTTGATTTTTAGTTTTTTTCAACGGTCCTGATTTGGGGCCCTTGTGATGTACTTTCTGGGGTACAGTTCCCTTGAATACATCAAATATTTGGTTTTTGGGCTCCGTTGTTTCTGGAATTAATATCACCTCAGGTATGCGAGGGGCGCCCGTGTCATTCAGGGTTGCCAAAGAGGAAGGTTTTTGAGGATCCAGTGTTGCCAGATTTTTAGGACCCTTACTGCTTTCCAGGACGCTAGCAAAGCTCATTTGAGGAGATGCTTCGGTTCTTGTTCTTTCATGGTTCGGGCCCATGCTCTCGTGCATAGGTTTTTCAGGCTCAGGTTTTGAGCCTTGGATACCCCGAGTATCAGGCACTGAGGGAACCGGCAGACTTTTTTCGCTACTCAGGTTGTTGGGCTCCTGACAGTTCTGAATTATTGGTGCAGATTTTAGTGCTTCTGTAGTTTCTCTAGGATTGTTGATAGTGTCCAGTATCCCCATGGTAGAGTGGAGCACCAAGGAGCCAGTGTCTGTGTCGGAGTTTCTCATTGAGGTATAGACGGGAGGATCCATGGGAATTGGCCCCTTATCGGTTTGTTGACCAGCAGGGTACTCCCGGCTAGGTTGCCGATTTGAATCCTGTGTCGTCATATGTCGATGCCTTAGCACGCTTAGAGCTTCTTTCGCAACCTCTGCAAGGAGCTTTTTATCCAATTTGTTGTTTTCTTTCTGTTCTGTTAGTGTTTGCAAGGCAGAGGTCAAGTTTGTTTTTATTGCTCCGTTATCCTTTCTTTCAGCGCGCAAATCTTTTTCCATATTGATTATCTTTGAGTTCATAAGCGCCACTAAGGTTGTCAGGTCCTTCACATTGTCATTTAATTGCTCGTAGAGCTTTAGAAATGGAGCAAGCGAGATTCCAGTTGCTGACATTAAGACCGATTGTAGGTCTTTGGTGAAGTTCGCATCAAGCCTGACTTCTGAGTTGCGGTCTTTTTTATGTGGTTGAATTTTGGATCTCCTAACTTTTGGAAAGTCACGTTCTATGATTGAAGAAGCAGTTGAACAAGTCTCAGAAGAGGAAGAGGTGGAAACGTGAGAGTCACGCTCACAGGTGTTATATGCAAGATTTTGTTTAGCACTTCTGAAGTGGATTGGGCGTATTGTCGCATTTGCCTGTCTTTGAGGGGCACGAGCCTGGGAACAGGGTATACGGGGTGAAGCCGGACAAACAACATTTTCTTCATTTTGCAGCGCGATTTTCCAATTACGCAGAGCATCAGAATTTGTGCTAGACCATTCTGCCCCTGGCTGAGTCTCATGGTTGGGCGCCGTAGGCGTCCGCTGGTTCTGCTGGTTAGTTATGCTACGGTCTCCTCTAGATGTGAGATTGCAGGCTTTGTTTATTTGGGGAAACTCTTGCGAAGTTTTGTTTACAACTTCTGTCGAGGCTCTTCTGTTTTTAGGGTGTGCTGGAGAAACACATCCCTTGTTGAGAACAGATAAGTGCTTGTCGAGGGGGCAAAATACTTCATCTTCCAACGCCGTGTTGGGCATGACAGGGTCCAGTTCATCCATTCCGTGTATAGAATGGCCGTGTGGTTTCGTGGTGGGCGGGAGTGATGAGGTACGCAGCTCTGGCAGGGGGGCCTCTTTCCAGATTGGATCCAGGCAGTCGTCACAGCTACCGTTATTAGAGCATCCTCTCATAGTGTGTGCGCGCCACGCCAAAACCATCAGTTTAGGTAGTTTGTTTGAAGAAGAGTTTGAGGAGTGGGCGTCAGTAAGGAGCGCAGCGTTTCGAGAACTTGGACACGGCCTAGCCGCAACCTCAGCCTCTGTGTTACAGGCGTCAAACTCGGTCGGCACAACGGGCGTGATGACGGGCACACAAGAATCCACTCCGCGTCTTACCTCTCTCTCAGAGCACACGGTGCTGGAAGTTGGATCAGGCGCCGTCGTGCTGTCAAGAGAGTCAATCGAAGGCTCGAGGTGAGAGGGTCCGCTCCGAGGGTCACCCGCAGGCGAGGAGGCCCCGACCCCCACCAGAACTGACCCACCATTTCCCAGGAGGGATGGGATCCCCGATCCCACACGCTCGTCCATGAAGCCACCAGCCCCAAGGCCGCGAGGCGCACACTCCCTCTCACCCCGCTCGGCTCTCCCATCACTCGCCGAGCATAGTGACGTCACACTCGGTGTGAGCTTGCTCACATCGGTCGCCAGTTTGTGTGACACAGGGGGAGACAGGTATGGGGGATCGAGGGGTGAGACGGGCCCTTCTAGGTGATTGTCAGTATTATCAATATTTGACGAGTCCACCTGCAGGGTAAAGGAGGCTATTGGAAATATAGAGGATGTAGAAGGTATAGAGACTGTCAATGGAGTGGCGGCATGTACTGCGTTTCTCCTTGCACTTTTATTCTTCAAGCACGTCAATGACGATCCTACGTCTTCAGGATCTCCCACAAAAGTTCTGGTAAATTCACTTACGGTGTCATTATGTCTAATCAGTTTTGTTCTTACTCGTTGGCCAATGCTCACGTCAGTCAGATTAGATGCTGAGGCGGAGGCGGAGTTCCAACGTCGCAGTTGCAGCCTTGTGTGGGGTGGGGAAGGCAAGCGGTCTCCGCAGGTGCCTGTTTTCCCGCGTTTATGCGATGATCCATCCATTACGGCAGGCCCGCAGGCCCTCGCCCGAACACCAGAACACCAAAACACACTGCGCACACCGCGCGCTCCGCGTGTGCTAGGGGTTTTATGCAACTTCCTCCTGGAAGCAGTAGTGGAAATAGAAAACAGACTTCCAAGTGTCCCAGAGACAGCAGCAGCAGAAAGAGCCTGGGCAGTCTCAGTCTCACCAAAACACACTGCGCACACCGCGCGCTCTGCGTGTGCTAGGGGTTTTATGCAACTTCCTCCTGGAAGCAGTAGTGGAAATAGAAAACAGACTTCCAAGTGTCCCAGAGACAGCAGCAGCAGAAAGAGCCTGGGCAGTCTCAGTCTCACCAAAACACACTGCGCACACCGCGCGCTCGGCGTGTGCTAGGGGTTTTATGCAACTTCCTCCTGGAAGCAGTAGTGGAAATAGAAAACAGACTTCCAAGTGTCCCAGAGACAGCAGCAGCAGAAAGAGCCTGGGCAGTCTCAGTCTCACCAAAACACACTGCGCATTAATTCCCCATTCCCATTGAGGACTCTCTGGCAATAGGGAACACGGAAGCACCGGCACCGTTATTAACGCACGGGACAGAAACAGCTCTCTTAGACCTTAAAACTCAAATTGAGGATCTAAAAGACAACGGCAAACTAGCCCTCCTACTCTTACTGGACTTATCCACAGCCTTCGATCTGGTCAATCATCAAATTCTCTGTCAGCATCTGAAATCTGCTGCCTACTCCTCTGACAATGCCACGAATTGGATTAGGTCATTCCCAGACAATAGGCATATGAGAGTATTTTCACCTACCTCCTCTGCAGATCCTGCTTCAGTCCCCTGCAGAGTCCCTCAGGGGTCCTGTGTCTCCCCTACACTTTACAATTTATTCACCAAACCACTGTTTGATGTGCTTGACTATCTGGGCGTCACCTACACTAATTATGCGGATGACACCCAGATACTCATTCCCATTACTGGTGACTACATTGTTGATTCCAAAGCTCTGAATGACATTTACCAAGTCATCCAAGCTTGGATGGCCCAACACGAGTTGTGTCTTAGCGATGATAAGACAGAGCTCCTCATCTTGGGTACACAACAGAGACTCAACAAACTGAACCCTTTGTTCATCTCTTTCAATATTGACAGCAACTCCATCAAAGTATCTAAAGATACCAAAACCTTAGGAATCTACCTCGATTCCACACTCTCCCTTTCCCGACAAACCAATGCAGTTGTAGCCACCTCGGCCTACAACTGCAAGCTGATCACAGCCTGCTGACCATTCCTCACCACACAAAATTGCATCACCCTGGCCAGGACACTGGTTATGTCCAAATTGGACTATTGTAATGCTATATACCATGGCACCAATCAATGTAACCTCAACAAACTACACATCACCCAAAACAGTGCCATCAGAGCGGCCCTTAACATCCCAGATCAGCCCACATCTCAGAAACTAGGAAGAACCTTCACTGGCTCTCAGTCTCCCAAAGGATTTCCCTGAAAGCATTGGCCCTCACCTACAAATGCGTAAACAACCAGTGTTGCGCTGCGTTGTCTTGTTTCAAAGACAAACATGTTGTCCCTGAGTTATCCTTCCTTCATGGACACTCAGGTTAGAGATCTGAACTTTAATTCGAATGTAGGTTATGTGTGTTTGCATGAATGAGTGAATTAATGATATATGGGTAGTTGGGTGAATGTATGTGCGAAAGAGAGATTGAACACTGTGTAAATGTGTGTGTGAATAAGCGAGTGACTGTATGTGTGCATGTGTTTGTGCCAGCCTGGGGTTCTGATTTTGGTGGGAGGTGCAGGTTAGGAGGAGAATAGTACAGGCCCCTATGTTAAAGTAAGCAGAAAAACGGTTATTATGTGGCTATGCGGGCATGTTTTGGTGCATTGACTCTAGCTATAATTTCTTACTCTGGCATGTCACTTTTTACTGGAATTCTATGATAAAGCAAACATGATAAGTGTTATTAAGTGGTTTGACTGGCCTTTTGATGCAGCCAATCTAGCTTTATATGGTAGCAGTAGTAGTAGTAAAATCTTTACTTTGGTGATATCAAAGATCACACAAAACAAACACAAGAATAACACAATATTAAAACAAATACAGAACATCATAAATAGCTTAAAAACTTTAGGGCAAACACAACCACTTGCTAAAAGCATAATTAAAAAAAGGCTACAATAGCTTTAATTTCTCCTAAAGTGCCACATTTCAAGGAGTCAAGCGCAACAGATGCAGATCTTATATCTAGGTGCAACCAGATTGGCTTCAGCCAATTTGATCCCTCCCTTGCAAAGGCAGGACAAAAACAGAAAAACTGCATTTCGTCCGCAACTGGAGCAGGACAACAGGGACACACAGAGGACATATTTTCTCCCCATTTGCAAGTGTAGCACGCAAGCGGAGAAATGCCATGTCTACAATATTCGAAAAATACACTCTTCTGTTTTGGATTCAAATGGAGGTCAAATCATTGCACCAGGCGCCAAATCGTTTTGATCGAGAGATATTTAGCCACCCGGTTACTCATAAGGCAAGAATCAATCATCCTACCCCATGCCCAATGATTAGTCTTCACATGGTTTTTATATCCAGAATCCAATTTTGTGGGGTTTGACCATAGATCAGCAAGTCCAATGTTACTAAGCATAGTTCACACATGAGTAAACCACGGCAGCAATCTGCCTCGAGCCATGGAAATCAGCTCTTCCAACCAGCCCTCCAGATATGGTGTGTATAAAGCCTTTTTACACACAGCCATCTTCTCAATACGGCCCTTTTAATTCTTCTGTGCATACCATTTACACAGGCTATTTATGGCAGCACTGGCATAAATCATGGAGTTCACTGGTGACAGCCAGGCTAGCAGCAACTTGCAAATCCACTCTTTACTTTAGTAATCAACACGGTTTCTTGAAAGAAGCAACTGGGATGAGTCCTGGTCTGTTTAATTTATTTTTAACTCTCCTCTGTTAATGATTCTATCAAGATAATACTTTCTGAGTAATGTAAAAGGGAATGTGTGTTTTGTTCAACTGCCTGCATTTTGTAGGTTACAGTGTTATTAAAGCATCTTCAATCATGAACATTCTTTTCACTGTGCTTTAAGACACAAGCAGGATTGTGTAAAAATTGAAATTGTCTTAAACAAAGCCTGCATTTCTGCTTAATTGGCTTTAATAGAGGCAGCGGACTTGAAGCAGCATGGGCATTTCATGCTTTGTATTCTTTTCACCACAGAAGCACACCAATTGCATGGCTAGGCATGTTGTCTGAACGTTAACTCCCTTTCTGACCACCCACTGCAAGCAAGTATAACGGATACAGTTAGAAGCAGTGCTCTATATATCAGTGGCACAGATTGTACCCGTACCTCTCAACAGGACTGCTATATATTCATCAAAGTATCACACCCACATTTCTTAGCAGGACTGCTATGTTTTAGGACAGTACCTGAATTTCTGAATTTCTTAATAGAGCTGCTGTTAAGAAAGCACAAACATGTGTTGGCATTTTCTGCAGTGAGCTAAAGTACAGAGCAAAAACCGTGTCTGAGCTCTTCCCACCAACCTCCGACAGTGTGAGAAGATGAGATTGCTGTCATACACTTCAATCCCTTCTACTCGGTCTTGCACTTTTCAAAACTTCTGCTTCTCCCATGTCCGATTATTGAGCCCCACTGCCAATAATCTAGCACATTTGAAAGCCTAATTATGAATGTCCTGACTAATGTAGGATAGTCCAAACAGGCTTAGAGCTTTTGACAAGCTATTTATGTCAGGCAAGCCTCACATGGAACTGCCAGTTAACCTATGTGCCTCTCAGTGTCAACATCCTGAAGGGAAAGGCAGCTCAGTGGGTCAATAACCCTGCTGCAGAGAATATTGTGTAACCTGTTGGTTAAATCCTGTTAATAGGTGAGTTATTGGGTCTGCAACAGAGATATGCATATAAGATGTATGTAACATTCAATTGTAACACAGTTACTTAACTTTCCACTTATCAAAAGGACTTCTAAATGTTCAGTGATTCAGAAAGCACACATTTCATACGGGATGCTCTACTTGTAATGGCTCATAACACACAACTCATCATGGCTGCTATACCTGTGATGGCTCAGAACACAACTCTTCAGGGCTGCTGTGCTTGTAATGGCTCAGAACACACACCTCATCTGGTCTGCGAAGGGACAGACCACATACTAGACAATTCAAAACAGGAATTCGAGCAGCAGGAAGAGAGAGCAATGAGCTACATGATAGGGAACAAAAAAAGTGTGAAGAGAAACAGTTAATAATAGGACAAACACACAATAGGAGTGAGGGATAGAAGCAGAGCAAACAAGACATTTGGAGACAATAAAATAAAACACAGATCAACAACAGGTGGGAGAGATGGAAATAAAAAAGCAAGATTAGAGAAGGGCAGGCCAATAACATAAGGGACAGTGCAAGAAAGATAATCAAAAGGAGTAGCAACCACAACTGAGAAAACGAAAAAACCGATATAGAGTAATGAAATGGGAGAGGAAGAGGAGTTATATCAACCGATACAGTGAGATATAGGAGGGAAAAGGCAACAATAGAATGCAGAGATGGGAGAGGCAGAGTGACAGAGAAACAGACCGTAAAATGTGGCATTGCAACACTCAAGGGTGAGAGGCAGAGCATCAGAAAATGAGAGGGGAAACAAAGTAGCAAAGGAAAGGAGAGGTGGAGCAAGAACATGGAGTGGCTGTCAAGCAGGTGGTACCAGGCAGCAACAGTGGGCCCGAGAGGCAGAGAAGGGATGCTGGTAGAGTGAGGGACTTGATTTATGGATCACCCGATGTAACTAGCTGGCATCTATAGTAACTCTTAACAGTGCTTATCCACAAGTATCATGAAGATGAAGCTGGGTAGTATGCATCTACAATGTTCTTGTGTGGGGAAATGTTTTCCACAGGTGCAATGAATTATTTAGAACCACTTTGAAATACAGCTGTTTTGTCACATGTTTTCAAACAAAGTTTTAATTTTATGCACAAATTGGATAGTTGTCAGACACTTTTTACTCTCTTGCGAAGGAGGAAATCATTTTACTCTCTTGAAATTAGATTTACTCTCTAATTCTAAAAATTGGGTTTAAAATACTCTCACTCCAAAATCCTATCAGGAGCACTGCTTCCAGGGGGCTAGGCCAAAATGACTAAGGTCAAAAGGACTGATTACCAAAAGTCTAACCCCTATTTGTTCGCATATGTGTATGTGTGTATGTGCGGGGGGGGTAAAGTTAACACAAAATGTATAGGCGTAAGGTGGTGGGGCTGTGGGGAGACTCCCCCCACATACATATATATGGGAACAAATGGGGGGGACAGACTTTTGGTAGTCCGACTTTTCAATTCAGTCATTTCGCGCAGGTCCCTTCCAGGCCTTCCCTATATGGTGCAAGAGCATCCAAGTTCCAAATCCTCACATTACGGGCAAGAGCATAATGATATATTTAATCTGGACTCGCCCTACTTCAAAGTCAGCTGGTACAGAAGGTGCATTAATAGACAAGCCCAATAACCTTTTGAAAAATGAATTCTCTGTCACTTGAATAGACGCACAGTCAGCCCATCCCCATAACACAGCTCTATAGGAGATTGCCTGCCGGGACCACTTGGGTTGAGTATAATTTTAAGGGTATCGAAATTCCTCAGTCAAGAGGCCATCCTATTAATAAGGCCACATTGGCAGGCACCCATCAGGGTGCTCCTCACAGACTGTGATGTTCATTTTAGTTTGTGAGAAAAGGCCATACCCAGATAGTTAAAAGAATCCACCAACTCCATTAGGTGGTCATTTAAATAGAGTGTGGTTGTTAATCAAAGATAACGCCCACGGGGGGCACAGACCATTGTCTTTGTTTTTGACTGACTGATTCGAAGGCCTTTTGCAGCACATAAATTCCCAAAGGCAAAAGGCTGATTTTGAAGTCCCACCGGAGTTTTGCCCAGAAGAGCAGCATTGTCTGCAAAGAGAAGTAGGCTCAATTTGTGAGCACCCAAACCTGCAGCATCCTTGGCCACTTCATGCAAATCAGAGGCAATGTCATTAATAAATAGAAAAGATAAAAGAGGAGCCAGCACACATCCCTGTCTAACTTCAATGCCAATAGGCACTGGCTCTGCCATTTCACCATTAGGCCCCCAACGAATACAAGCATGTTTTCCAGAGTACAATGACCTAATGGCAAGTCCTAAGCGCCAAGAAATTTACAACCTCTCTGAAGACACCGACAAAAGGTCTCTAGGAACTGTGTCAAAGGCGATGTGCAGGACAACAAACGCTAAATGTACTGGTCACAAATTTAAACATACATATTTGTGCAATAAAAGATCCAACCTCGTGGCGTGCTCGAGCATAGAGACCCCTGAACAAAAGCCTGCTTTTACATGTGAAAGGATGCCTAAGTCACCCACCTATTCCTCCAACCTTTGTAAAATGACCCTTGAATAAATCTTAGCCAAGGAGTCAATCAGAGAAATGGGTCTGAAATTTGATAGTAACGTTGAGTCCCCCTTCTTAAAAATAGGGAGTATAACAGCTTCTCTTATTCGGAGGAATACCTGTAGAGAAGACACCATTGAAAAATTAGGCAAGAAAGGGCACCCAAATAGCAGGTTCACTCCTAAACATATCTGCAGGGAGAAAATCAGGACCCAGGGCTCTGCCACTTTTCTGCTCAAGCACCGCTCATTCCACTTCCTTGAGAGTAATAGCATCTAGCGTGGGCACCATGTCTTGAAAACCAATCCATATCTCCCTCCCTGCTTAATAAGGGCATGGATCCGAGCGAATACACAGAGCACGAATGGCTATACCAAACACCTGGGTCAATATTGTACAATGTTGACTCCTGCTCTGGCTTAATTTTAGACTTGATTAAACACCATAAAGTTTTGCTATTTTTTGCCCCTGCTGCTGACTCAAGAGTGTGCTAAATGCTTTTGCCATGTTCCCTCTTTTTCCTAGTAAAGAGGAAGTTGTAGGCGGATCTTTAACTTGCTACATTTTCTGAACTTTGATCTTCACTATATTTGAGTGCTTTTGAAAGAGCAGCCTTAGCTGATCTACACTCACCATCAAACCATCAGCACAGCTTACCACCAGAAGTGGCAGTCCCTCTAACCCTTCTCGTCATGAAAGGAGCTACACTAGCAGCCAATATATTCTAAAAATCAATATGGGAAAATTAAGAATTATGCTGCGAGAAGCCACTAGCACAGGGGAGCAAAGCCTTATAAATTGACGGAAGTAGATTCCTTTGAATCACAGATGACCAGCACTGTGACCTGTAGATAGTGGGAATTACAGGAGAGTTACTCCGGCCACCCCCAAGGCTCTCACCTAAGCCAAGCATTCCGAGCAATAAACATGCCACAAGAGGGTCATGGTCGCTCTCAACTCGTTCCGCTACATTCAATGTGGCCAAAACCTCCCAGTGAAGCATTTATATCCAAATAGAAGCAATATGGCTACTCCTATTTTGGGTTTTAAAAGTCACCTGGGTGAAGAGGCATCCTCAGGGAACCTCCCATTACATGCTCGCAGCCCATAGGAGTACAAAATAAAATAGACTTTATCAGCATAAGGATAGGCAGACAGGGGGGAATCACCAATGGTGCAGGAATACCCCAAAGCCGGTCAAGTGGCACAGCGAGTAGAGCGCCCGCTTTGACACCCGTGCAGAGCCTGTTAACGCAGGTTCGAATCCCGGCGGGGCCAAACTCAGCCTTTCATCCTTCCGAGGTCGATAAATGAGCACCACACACCGTGGGTAATAATAAGCAGCGCTCAGATACCTGAGGGTTTGTAGCGCTATATAAAAGCCTAATTATTATTATTATTATTATTATTATTATTATCTTCTTCAATGAAATCATTCAAGACTTGGCTGGGAGCCTCTATCTGACAGTTAAAATCACTGGCCAATAAACAGCACAAGTCACCATTCCCTGCAACCGAAGCACTTACACTACTTAATACACTCTCCAAGAATGCAACAGCTTGCTGATTTTGCATTAAGTACAGGTTTAGAAGAACCAGATTGAAATGGCCCCCACTCCTCAATGTGATGCCAAGCATATCCGGGGCGCCCAATTCCATCTGGCTACAAACAACCTTGAGGCTTCCATGGACGCACATTAGGAGGCCACCCTTAGGATAGCCCCCTTTAGATAGAACTGCTGGCTTATAAAAGGTTCAATAGTGTAGTTTATAGGTGGGGGCAACAAGCCGTGTTTCTTGGAGACAAATCATTTTAGACTTCTCTATTAGAGCATGCCAATCAGGATCAATGATCTTACTAGCCAAACCATTCACACTCCAAGACAACAGAGAACAGAAGGAATGGAACTCCGGCCTATCGATCTCAAAACAGCCCCTAGTGCCACAAGAGTGGGAAGGAGCCAGCCCCATGTTTATCCTGGGGCCAGCAACAGAAAACCTGGCCTTCCCACAAGCCCCTACACGCAATCAGGTTTTCCCTTCTTGCCCTTTCGGGGACATGACGTGGGGTCACAGTCATGCAGCTGTACACGCTATCCTTGGCTCATCTCAACATAAAGCAAGACATATTCACAGGGTGAGCTTTTAGCACTGAAGTTAAAGATGCATTGGGACAGTCCAAAAAGGAATTCCTATCCCACAGCTGATAACCACAACCCTCACTTCTTACCACAAGTAGCTCCACTACTGCTGAGGGCTGACCCAAAATGGAACTATGCCAGGAACTGCGAAGTTGACACGTTCTAAACACAGAATCAAGGCACACCATAATTCCTATACTGGCCAAAGCCTCCTTACAATTCAGAAAACAGGTTCTTGCATTGGGGTTGATAAAACTAAACCTGTTGTTATACCCCACACAGCGGAATCGCAATCCCACTACCTCTCATTAACCGAGTGCTGTCCTAGACACAGACTACAGGGACTGGCACACACGACAGCCTTCCATGCGGCCGAGGCCACCCATAGGCCTGCTTACAGAATGAGGACCGCAGACTTGAATGGTCCACTGCGCCACTACCTGTGCTGATGCTCTGCACTGCCCTGCCAGGCACTCCATCTTTTGGCCAGTTACAATCATCACTCAGGACAGGAGGAGACAAAATTTGTCTTGCTAGGCAAGTGTTTCTCCGCTGTTTAACCCTCTCCAATCTGGCACGGTCACAGGATCTGCGGTGGGATAAGTTCCATACTACCGAGACAGATATATCCATTCAGGCCAATATAGCTGCGGCAGCTGTATCCTATGCAGAGGGTCCCCTCAAAGCAATTGATTTGGGTCCTGAAGAAGGCACGGTCAAATCACAAGAAACGTGTGCCGAAATGTCTAACCAACCCAACGGATTGGCAGCCTGCCACCGCCGCATGGCGCACAGTGATATGGATTAGATACCATTATGCCACATATAATGATCACCTATGTTTTTTGACGTAGACGCACAATTAGATTGATTTCATTGTAGCGCTAGACATACAGTGATCCCTCAAACCATTCTCAGCATATTCTCACCCTCATAGAAGAATTGCACCAGATCTTCATACACAGCAGGGTGCACATTATTACACTTTGTTTGATTTGTTCACATTTTTCACTGTTTATTTGCTTTATGTTTTAACTGAGATGTTTCTTTACCTTACCGGTATATGTTTTATCTTATATACTGAACCAATGTGGAAAATGTTTTGATTAAATAATAATATCCTTTATTTAATTACACATTGTAGTACTGATGGTCGTATTTTTTCCTAGCTACAAAGACCAAGGATAATTCGATACTCCTTGGTAGGTAATTAACCAGACCTAAATACAGGTTCTTCTCATATAAGTGTTGAAGTCCTCTGGCTTCTCCACTTTGTTTCTGTGCTCATCTTATGCATATTCCCAGTATGGAACATGCCCACACATGTTGGGAGCCCACCTTTGTAAAGCGTTATACCCCACACAGAACAGACTGAAAGAATTCTGCAGGTGGAGAAGATCGAACACGTAATATCATTGACCCCCAGGACCTCTGATAGAGCCTTCACCAGAGCACGCTTATACCCACTTTTTATTCCCATGGGTTCTACCCTTTAAGGTGAATATTAGATTCATAGAACACCAGCCAGTAAAGGATCAAGCACTGGCAGATGTGTTGCCCCTTCCCCTGACTCCATTGATGGCACAGGAATAGGCAAGTTCCTTCTGGGGCAAACACTCACCCTAATACCTCCTACAGAATGCGTAGCCCCACTTTCGACCAATACACAACTTGGGTCTAACCCACTGCGCTTACACATCTGTACCTTGTTTGACGCAGGAGTGCAAGATGTCAATAATTTACCAACAGCTTGGCCGGTTGTAAGTGCTATATCATCAGATCAAGGGTGCCCAATAAACTGCCCAAGGACTGGCCTTGTCCTGTCAAGAATCGACTAGCTCCCTCCTATGCCCCAATTGGGGCTACTGGGTAAACTTTATCAAAATTCCTGATCCCTATGGTCTGCGTAGCTTGGTCCACCAAATGCTGCCATGCACTGGCCCAACCCCTATTTACCCCCACATTTCTAATGGAAGGGGATGGCAGGTAAAAAACGCCCAAGGAAGGGGACCAAAAATCAGTGGTCCAGAAAAAACAGAGGGGAGCTAGTACCCACAACCAAGACCTCAGTTTTATTGCCGTTCAACTTTAACCAGTTGGCCGTCATCCACGCACCAAGAGCATGCTTAAGGGAAGCGGGGCTGTCACCATCACGAAAGGAGGTGTTAACTGCAGTAGTGAGTAAAGAAATCAGGTCACCCGAGATTTCCTTCAAGAGGGCAAGAGGAATTGCATCAGCAGCAGAGACAGATTTAAGAAGAGTGATAGCCCCAAGTGTATCTGATCAGAGAAGACCGGAACATAGACCAGGTGGAGTTAGTTAAAGGAGAACCAGGAGGGGCAGCATCCATAAGAGGATGACTTGCTCTGCTGTCAATGTTTTTATGGATGGATTCAATCTTGGTGGGAAAAAAAGAAGAAAGCGAGTCACAGAGATCCTGTGTGGGCACCACATGAGGACCCGCCTTACATGGCGTGGACAGAGACTGGACCAACTCAAAGAAGGACTTGGGCTGGTTAATCGCATTTTCCACCTTATGGGCAAAAAAATAATTTTTTTGCCATTATTATTTCTTTTTGGTGGACTGATAGAGCATGGCGGAAAGCAGATTTAGCTTCAGGGGAGTAGTTTGCTCGCCATTTTCTCTCAGCCTGTCGACAGGCTAATTTACCGCCCCTAAATTCCGCTGTGAACCAGGGCTCAGATAAGTGACTTTTTTGCTTGCCAATTTTAAACAGATCAGCGACTGTAGTAAAGGAGGTTTCTAGCGTGGCCAAAGTGCAAGAGGCCTGATGGATCATAAAAGGAATTAGAAAGTGGTCTGACCACACTACTGGACAGGGAGGGGATACACAGGTGGAGACCCTGGGCGCACAGACAAAGTCAAGAATATTCCACAGCTGATGGGTAGGTTCCAGACTAAGCTGAGGCAGACCAAGTTCGGACACCAGGGACAGGAAATTTGCAGCAGCAGTGGAGTTGGCAGGAAGTTTGAAATCACCAGCAATCAATAGGTTGGGGTATTTGTTCTGGAGTTCAAGCACAAAGTCAGGAAATTCAACACACAACAGACTATCTGCCCCAGGAGGCTGATAGACCACCAGTATGGTGAATGGCAAGGTGGGAGAGGTAGATATGCGAGCTAAGGGACATTCCATTTTAAGGGAATGCTCTGGCACCGTAGAAATGACTTTACATTTGGCCTTGTATATGATGGCCACTCCCCCACCAGGATGGATTGCCACATGGTCGGCATTCACCATCTCATAATTGGGGGGGGGGGGTTTGAATAATAGAAGGGCCATAGAATTCACATAGTCAGGTCTCCGTAAGACAAAGGAGATCAAACTGACGGATCGCCACCAAGTCGTGGCAGTCCATGGAGTGGGCGACTAATGAACAAGAGCTGAGGGGGAGGCTGAGTTAGTGTCGGAGACTTAAGAAAACCTGCAGGCCATCTAGTGTTAAAGGGGGCCAAAGAAAGAAGAGCACTACGGTCCAAATCATTCCTCCTAACCGATGCATCAGTGTCTCCAAGCAGGCCATACACAGCCCGGGCACAGACGCTCTTGCCTAAAGCGCGCCTTTGGCGCGCTGACGGCGTGCCCGCTGTGCCCGACCGCTGCACGGGCATTCACTCCAGCAGATAAATGCCTGAGGGGCTAAACATGTGGTGCTATGCCCCACCTCCTTTAGCAGTAGAGAGAGGACTGGCAGAGGCCAGTAAATAAAATAAAGGCACAGCGCTGTAACAGAGCGAAGCCTCAAGTGCGGTACTTTTTAAAAGCAGTAGGCACATCAAATGATTAAAATGCATCAATACCAGCAAAGCAACAAGCTGAATGAGGCTTTAAATTGATGCGAGAGCGCAACCTCACCTCACCAAATGTTCCGTACTCTCTCCGGCACATAAATGCTGGAGGGTCTAAACACGTGGTGCTGTGCCCCGCCTCCTCTAGAAGTAGAGAGAGGACTGGCAGAGGACAGTAAATAAAATAAAGGCACCACGATCTAACAGAGCAAAGCCTCAAGTGCGGTACTGATGCCAGGACCATCCTCCCACCCCCGGTCTCCCTGGTTGGCTCCAATGGTAAACTAGCCCGATGCGGCACATAGACCGGCCTTGACTGATCAGCCCAGAAGTAAGGACTACGAGCTGGCCACCAGGACTACCTGGACCAGAACTATGAGAGCAGTCCAGCACCATGACCCCTGCATCAGCAGAAGCCCCCTCCTGAGCCCCATCGCATTCAATGATGATTTCACTTATTGCAGGGATTGCCAAAAAGCTCTGAGCCTCGTTCCCACCAGTCTGGTCCATAGAATGATAGGTAGTAGCTACATGCATCAGCCACCCTTCACAGTAGATACAGTCCACCACATCAAAGTCACCCGTATAGTCTAGCAAAAGTGCATCCTGATCCAGTTGGTGATCCATTGCGGCCAAATCTGACGTCAGGTGCTGGCAATTTTCTAAATAAAGACGATCAATCGAATGTTCAAGGGCCTCCAAAGACAAGCGATCTGACTGTTCATGGGCCTCGCAAACAGTTTTAGGTGATCTAATCAGGAGGTCATCAACCACATCCATGCCCACACATGGGGTAGGCCTGGTCACCATTACCACTGAGGTGACAGGACATACATCCGAGTCCAGAGACCTGGCCTGTGTCTCGCTTTGATTAGGAGGGTCCACCCCATCTGCCTGAACTCCTTGGGATTTCCTCATGGGTTCCAGTGGAAGAAGACCAGGCGCCACGCCATCGACAGGAGAAGCCCCCTCTGGGCCTCTACCTTTTTCAGATTCACTGAACATTGTAGGGGGTATGAGGCAGGCCCTGAACTGACAAAGCCACTTTCTGGCTTCTTAGGGCCCACCTAATGGCGGACTGCGTGGGTTTGCCTACTCCCTTGACAAACATTCGATCAGATGGATCAGATGGGGGTTTATTCTGCCTGACGTTAACGAGGCCCACCTTTTTAGGTTGGGATTTTGAATAGAGCACCATCACAAAGCTACACAAGGCTGCAACTAAAAACGAAGAACCAAACCAAACAACACTCCAATTGCTCCAAGTGTAGCAGACTTTAGCATACTTTAGCGAATGAGGAGTATCACAGATAACACAGGTAACACATGTTTGTTTGTTTGTTTGTTTATTCATTTATAATGCACGCCTAACCCGGAGGCAACAGGGCGCAACAGTACAGAATATGCAAAGCTTAAGTTACCAGGTTACATAGGTTACATAAATGAACAGCAGAGATGTATATACAAGGCAGTGTAGGGTCAAATGAATAGATACATATGGGAAGACTTACATAATCGATAAAAGGATACACGTGTATGTACAGGGAGTCATGTGTACACTAGTGGGAAGCTAACTGTACAGAGATTTCAGCCAATTTGTATAGTTGGTTCTGAATTTAAGGTAGGGCTGATCTTCTCTTACAGGATGTGGCAGGGAGTTCCACAGTTGTGCCGCTCTAACTGGGAAACTGCTACCCCGGCCTTAAACAACTTAAATCTCGGAATGATAAGGCTATTGGTATTAACTGTTCGCGATGCACTGGTGGAAATTCTCCTCTGGAATCTGTCTGTGAGATAACTAGGGGCTGCATTGTTCAGAGCTTTGTGAGTAAGGGATGCAACTTTTAAATGAATTTTATTTTGGGTAGAGAGCCAATTATTTTGGTGCCTTACCATGGATATATGAGATCTTTTGGACACGCCTGGAGCCGCTCTCAAGGCATTATTCTTAAGGATTTGAATCCCATGGATGGTGGATTTGTTGGGCCCGATGTATAAGCCATTACATTAATCTAGCCTAGATAGAATAAGGGCTCTGGCCAATATGATGCCATTGTCATTCGAGAGAAAGAGGTTGCCTGTTCAGATGAGCTTACAGGTGTAAGCTGTGGCTGAGGCCATGGACTTCACCTGTTTTGAGAAGGAGAGGGTGGAGTTGAGATAGAAGCCAAGTGTCTTTACCTTCTTGGCCACCTTAATAAGGTTGCCATCAAATACAAATGAAGAGTAGTCTTGGCCTAATTTCTTGAGGTTGGGGTGGGTACCTAGGATGATGAGCTCAGTTTTGTCATCATTCAGGCATAGACCGTGGGTTGCCATCCATGCCTGGATGATGAGATACACCCTGTTTACCAAGGCCAAATCCTTGTTGTAATCAAAGTGGGAGGAGAATCTGAGTATCATCTGCATAATTGGTGTAGGTGATACCAAGAAGGTCCAGATCATCAAAAAGGGGTTTAGTAAATATATTGTAAAGGGTGGGGGAGATGCAAGAGCCCTGTGGTACACCCCAGGTGATAGGGATCGGGTCCGCCGCTGCTGATGGGGAGAACACCCTCCTGTTCCTGTCGCTTAGAAAGGACTCGATCCACATTATCGCCTCTTTGGAAAAGTGGGCGGCCAAATCTAGGTGGCCTACATAGGACCCTGTGGTTAACAAGGTCAAATGCAGCTGAGAGGTCGAGCAATAGGACGAGGGCTGCTTTCCCTTTATCTCGAAGCTCATCAATTTGTGCCTTCAAATCAATAAGGGCGGTCTCAGTCCCATGTTGAGGGTGGAATCCTGATTGTCACGTTCCGAAGAGCTTATGAAGTTCTAGGAATCTTTTTATTTGATTATAGGCGATCTTGTCTAGGATTTTTAACAGAAATGGAACTGTTGTGATGGGACGGTAGTTTGTAGGTATCAGTGGATCAAGGGTTTGCTTTTTTTGCTTTTTTAGCAGAGGCAGCGCCCAGTATTCTTTCAAGTTGGTAGGGACAGTACCTGATGCAAATGAAGCATTGATAAGTTTGGATACAAAAAGGGGAAGATCTCTTGCAGTATCTTTTATGAGCTGGGCTGGGCAGAGATCACCCTGGCAATTGGAAGGCTTAAGTGAGAGGATAACTTTCTCTACCTCCAGAATGGAAGTTTTGGTGAACTTGAAGCAGGCTATTGAGTCATGTTCCTTCAAAGGGGGGGTCAGGAGTATAATTGTATATTATATGAGTTACGCTTGGCCAAGCAGATTTCCTTTTTGTAATGAGAAGAGATTTCCCTTGGTTTAGTTTTATTGTCGTCAGAGGGGTTTAGCCTCCACGAAGTGTCACAACTTCTCTTTAATAGTCGTAGATCTTTTAGTTGGGAGGTGAACCATTGTTTAGATGGGATTTGGGTTTGCTCAGTCTGTGTTTCATGGGGGCAATGTTGTCGAGAGTAGTTAACATAATATTATTATACTTCTCAACAAGCGTTTCAGGGTCTAAGTGGTCGGCCAGCTGGTTGAGGGTGGGTAGGATGGCAGCAATCACTTTATCCGCTGTGATACTTTTTTTATTCCTGGTTAGACATGGCGGGGAACTTGTGGGAACTAGGGGGAGAGGTCTGGTGATGGAGAGTTCGAAGGCAGGAGGAAACGGTCCATCCATAGTTGACGGGAGATAGTTGTGATGTTAACGGTGCAGTTGTAGTCCTCCACCCAATCAAGGGTTATTCCTTTGATATGTGTGGGTTCAGTGATTCTTTGGGTTATGCCAAGTTCAGTGAAGGTGCTGGCAATAGAAGTGGCATGTTTGTCTAGGGGATCATGAAAACCCACGTTGAAGTCCCATAGGACAAGTAGTTGAGACGCAATTTTTAGATTATTGGATAGTAAGGTGTTGATATCCTCCTCAAATGTTCCAATAGGACCAGGGGGTCTATAGATAAGGTGGATAGTAGCGGAGGTTTGGATGTGAGTACTTCGCATGAATCAGTACCTAAGGATGGTGTAAGTCTCAAAGTTAGGCTAGATTTTGCGATGATGGCAATGCCGCCGCCTGGCGTTTTATCTCAGTCCAGTCTCAATATGGTATAGCCTTCAGGGATTGCTAATGAGAGTAAAGGTCCTGCTGCTTCATGCAACCAAGACTCTGAAATAGCAAGAAAGTCCAGGTGGTTAGCCAATATCAGGTCAATAATGATATCAGTGGCGTGAGCAGTCAGGGATCTGGCATTTATCAGAGCTCCTTTAAGAGGGAGGGCTGCTGCCGTGGCATAGGTTTGAGTAGGTTTTGTTTTAGTGGTGGGGTGTTGGGTCCTTGTAATATTGGGGTCGCTAGATGAGGGTAAGGATCTAGTAAGAGGTTTGTGAAGTCTAGTTAGTCTCGATCGGAGTTTAGCATTTCTAGAGGCTAGACTGGAAGGATTACTTTGAAACCAACTCGGTGGACTCACTGCAAGCTGATCCATGGTGATTGGACTATCTAGTAGACTGTTGGCCAGATTAGGACGGGCTCGCTCTTTAGTTGTTAGGTGGCTAACGCAATGCGATAGGTGAGTGATTAGAAGGAGGGTGGTAGTGGCGCAGAGGCTGTGTGCTATGATGCGCATGATGTAGTGTGGGTTCAGTTGTTATTTGCTCTAAATTACAAAGTGTTCTAGAATATGGTGCACCTTGTAAAGGAGGCACTTCGTCTAGACAGGTCTAGTGGATGTGTCTGAGTGGGGCGTGCCTAGGTCGCTGGATCCTTTATCACAGGCAGTGCTTAAAGTGGGATTAGAAATCGAGGGGGGCTCTCCTTAGGGGGTCTGATCCAAGTAAACCTATACTTAGGCCATGCCCACTAAGGAGAGCACCACCCCCCCTCGCCTGAGGGGGTGAGGGGATGGCTGGTAAAAGGAATAGAGATGGGACACACTGGCATTATTACCTTTCATGCACACCAAAGCTGTGCCACCAGTGTGCCCCAGCACACACACAGCAGGCAGTCATTTCATTCAAGGAGCCGTGTGGTGCAACACTTTAACCACCGACTCCTTGAATGAAAGGCATGTCTGCTGCTGATAGCTCTGTACTCAAACAGGAGGAGGGCTGGACTGCCAAGCTCGCCTTTTGCTTTTGAGTAAAGTCATCACGCAGCAGGAAGACAAGGTGCTTCATGCTGCATGATGACTATTTATTCAGAAACAAAAGGAGAGCTGAGCAGACCAGCCCTCCTCCTGTTTCTGAGTACAGAGACATAAAGCAGCCCGTGTAGCCGGAGCGCTGCACGGTTACACAGGCTGCTTGCAGGATATGTCTTTTCTTTTTTCTAATCCGAAGTGCTGTCACCTGCAAGCAGCCGGTGTAACCGCAGCGCTTTGGCTACACAGGCTGCATCAGATGTCGGCGTGGCTGGGGCTAGCCGGGGTGCACCCCGGCACTCGCCCTGATACCGGGGCAAACTCAGGGCCAAACCCATTCCTCTACCCAAGGCAGAAATGTTTAAACAACAACAAAGGACTTAATGAGCGCAACCACCACACCACAGCAGGACCTGCACCAGCAGGACTTGCACACCGTGTGCAAGAGCTCTCCTCGACACTCACACGAAGGAGAATATGCCACAAAATCTAGCAATAAGCAGCTGTAAGCAGGACACACACACAAGAGAATAGCTAATGGGCACAAGTGACTGCCCTCAGTGTCAAACAAATATTAACCGCCTTCTTACCACCTCTCACTGCCTCCTACCGAGCAGGGTTCAAAGTGGGGGTTGCAGAACTCCAACCGCGGCCGCTACAACCATTACAAGAGAGCTTCGGGCACCACACCCACAGGCACATGTTACTATAACCTTGAGCATTATAATAATTGTTCTTTGTTTATATTTTCTGTGTGTTTTTTCTCCCATTATTCTGTCATATTTTACCTTTTATTTTTCGGTTTTGTCTATTGATCATAACATTGTTTTTGATTTTACTCATGATATCATGGTCCATTGATATTTGAAGCCATAAATCCTTTGTTGATTTATGTATTATGGCGTGTGACAGTGTTCACGAAAACAGTGACACTATTATGAGTATTTTTTGTTTGGAAAACATGAATATTGTACATCACAATAATACTAGTGTTTTTTGTTTTGTTGACTACTGTAAATGTACAGAGCCCTAAAGAAGAGAATTATTTCTCGAAACACGTGTTGGCCCATGGTTTATTTGCTGTAATCAGGCGCATGTTTAATAGGTTGGAATTATTCTATCAATGGTAATAAATTACCTATATATTTGCGCTTTAGATAATTGAGTTCAATATACGTTTGATCACACACCAAGGTATGTAGTTGATTGAGCTCATTTGAGACTTAAAGCAATTCTTTTCAGTTTTTAGATGTGGGGTGTTTGGGAAGAGCCCGATACTCCATTTAAGTTTAATGCGACATCGAGGTGTCTTCATGTAAGCCCACTAACACATTGATCACTCTTGGTTCTCCCCATTTGTGTTTTTTCCAAACTGCACAGTTGTTACATATTAATAGTGACCATTCATGTATTGCACACCGCAAAGTTATCTCTTGGGTTATGCATAGACGCTTCTTTTAATATCACTACCTATGATGCTCCATAGCACCAAAGACTGAGGATAAACCTTGCAATGCTGTTTCCCTGCCAATAATGTCAATACATTTGCATATTGGGGGATCTGCATGTCTCTTGCCACACAGGACCTTGGAAATCCCAGCACAGGTCCTGGAGAGAAATTTAACAAGTCAGTCCTACAGTTCTATGTGTGTATGCTGTGTATGTTTTAAAATTCCTTTGCCACTAATGTTACCATAAAGGTGGATGGGGCTGGTGGATGGGGGAGAGGGGCGCAAATGATGCTGTACGTAAATGTGTCCACCCACTAACTGCTTTTGATGAGCCACCATGTCTAAAGTGTCTGGCAAAACTCTTTTTATAGTTGGCCACCCAAGGCAAGAAGGAAATGAAATACTTACTCCAATCTGAGCAAGGAAAGCTGTGCCTGTTCCCTCCTCTCCTACACACACACCCACAGTGTCCCAGTATCATGTCTCCTTTCCAACACACCGTGCAGGACAAAATGAGGTGTGAACCCCATCTATTTTTTCTCTGAAAGACCTTTTCTATTGTGTAAATGTTTATGCGATTGGGACTGTGGGCATTTCAAAATGAAAGCCAACACACAGCTCCAGTTACCTATCACAAATGGGCCTTCCTTGAAGACAAAGGAAGTGACCACAACATAAAACACTCTTTTACCGTTTGATTGATATCTATGATGTGTGCTAGAAACATGCAAAAAAGAATGGGTTGCTTGTATGTGGCTATTTACATTGTTTCTAAGACTGTGCCATACAACAAGCTCAGGTTTGTGCAAAATGCTTTTGGTAGGTGACCTTTTTACACGGTTTCTTGTGTGTCTTTAAGTGCAGAAAGTATTAGATTTGTCAGGCTTGCCTTCCTTTGCATTCTGGGACTTGTAGTTTTTATTCAGGATGTGGAAAGTACAGCTACAATTATACTCTTTTGGCTTAACTTGTTTCTGTAAGGATTTACATTTTGTCAGAATCTTCTACTGTGTGATTTCTGCACTTTGCAAGTAAACTCTATAAGATGTAGTTCTTAAGAGCCAACACGTACATGTCTGTACCTTCTAGAGCTTGAAAGGATTGGGGTCAAGTGCCTAAATTGCTCATGGGGTGTAAATTCCAGCTCTGGAGCTTCACCAAACTGTGTGATTCTGGGCAAATCATTTAATCTCGCTGTGCCGTATCAGCGCGTAAATTGGGAGTCCTCAGAAAATAATGATCTGTAACAATGGAGCAGATTTACGGGATAACTTTCCAGTCTCCCAGAGCAGAAAATGAAGTGGATAAACCAGGTGTGAAACATTTACTCATGGTTTTTTACCTCCTTTCCAACTTCTGGGATTTTACAAGGTTTTGACTAGTTCTGGAAGGTCCCAGAGCAAAATGTACATGCCCACAACCCCATCCTCTCCACCTTTCAAAAATGAAAGCATATCTGCCAGCATGGGATTTTGATGATGGGGAATATGCATTAGTTTACCATGGAATACGTCAGCCTTAGCAACTGATTGAAAGCTGGCAGATTCCATGGGAGCTCATGTAAGTGCCTCATGCCAGGCACACACATGGCAGTAAGCATTTATGATTTCATTTCATTGTGTAAAGAAAGCACTGAAACTCAGGTTTGCCTGTAATTCCAGCATTTGAGATTGTGGTGCAAGCAATCAAACTTGTATGGAAGGACTGTTAAAACACCAGTGTTAGGGAAGGCAGTCCTCTCTCTACAATTAGCAGAGCAGAAAAGAACCTCCTTCCAACCAAACAGTAGGCATGGCATGTTGCCCTCATCCGTAAAATCTTCAGAGCAACACACTAGGATAAGCAGGTTTGACACTGCGTTGTGCACCTATTTGCGGAAGCACATGTCATGCACCTTAATAAAACCTTCTCTTACCACTTGCCACTGCTCGGGCTAATACGACCGACCGTACCTAAGTGAAGCTTATTGCTCTACCACAGCTGGAGCCACCATTCTGTCAAGATTAGATTACGGAAATGCACTCATATTGGGAGCTACCAAAGGACAAACCGCTAAGTGCCAAACAATTCAGAACAATGCAGTAAGAATCATTAAAGGGAAATCTAAAAACGAACATATCAGTGAAGAAAGAAGAAGCCTTCATTGATTGTCGGTAGAAGACGGGGTCCTCTTTAAAGCTTTGACCCTAGCACACAGGTGCATTCACAGGAAGGCCCCAGAATACCTCAAGAAGAAAATAACCCTCTCCACCCCAAGCCGCTCCCTCGGATCGGAGACACAAGGCCAAATAAAAATAGCAAGGTTTAAGAAAACAAATGGACTCGGTAGGGCTTTTCACATTAAAGTGACAACAAATGGGAACAACCTCCCGACACTGTTAAGATTGGAACCCTCCTACACTATTTTCAGGCAGAAACTTAAAACCCACTTTTTCAAATAATTTCTTCTTAGCTGACAGATTCCCCCTTGACACTTTGCATGTGTTAATGTCTGTCCCGTGATAAGTATTGTACTGTCTTCTACGTCTTTGTGGAGGCGTCCAGATGCCTGCGGCCTTACGGCACGGTATGAACAAATAAATAAATAAATAAAAATGGTTTCAATTATACAGGCTGCCTGTGGCCCTCGGCAGGTTTTAATGGGGATTGTGGGAGTTTATCAGGGACTTTTCTCTCTAGGCGTCCTAGTTTATCCATAGAATATAGTTACTCAAACAGTACGTGTTTTTTTCTTACCCTCCTTTCTCTCAAAGGATGCCATACATGGTTGTCCATGAAATAACTGAAAATAAAAAAACAAAAGGAGAAATGACTGAATTTCTTTGGTCAAAAAGCAAAAAATGTTTTCTGCTTTTTGCACTTTTTTGTTGTTGTTACTAGCCCTCACCCCCTTAGCTTAACTAATACCCTTACCCCACCTACTATTTACTTAAAATATAAAACAATCCCTACCAAATTCGATCAAAAAAACTCTCATTTCTACCTTGTTTATTTTGCATTCGGTAATTTCTACGGATACCGTTATACATAAATATATTGGTGCCAAAGCAGGGAAACACATGTCTTTGATTGATGGGTGTTTTCACAGCATGTTATTTCAAGCGACTAATTACAAAAATACAGTATTATCCTGAGCTTTTGGTTGGAATCACTTTAATGTAAGGTGTCAGTGTGCCACGGTCCGAATGCCCAAGCTGGGAAAAAAGGAACTTACACAGAGTGAAAAAGAGGATGCCAATATGATTGGAGCTGCGGTATGTGTGGAAAGAGACAACGAGAAAGTGATACAAATAGATAATGAGACTCAAAGAGCGAGACACGCATGGAAAGTGAGGCAAATATAGAACTGCCTCACTGGGCGGGAGACAGTGTAAATTTAATAGAAATGGGTCATGTGATGCCCAGCATTCCTTTGGAACGAGAGCAACTTTTCGACCTTCACTGGTTTTGAGCTCCTGTCCACTTAAAGCCTTGATTGGTGAGTACCTGCACTGCTTTTATTTCCATTTAAAGCGGAGGTCTCTTAACCAGCACAGCCAACATGAACATTTGACTGAAGCAAAGACGGGAGAGGTAAGAAAAAAAGTAACTCGGTGGAACTGGTTATTTTTCACTACCTATTTGTTCTATAAGAAAAAAATGACACTCTTCCCTTTTTAAAAAAAATAAGAAACAATAAAGATGTTTCACAACAGCTTGGTTTGTGTAATGAATGTGTCACTTGTTCGTGAAGCACTGGAAAGTGGATATTATATAAAACCAAATCCTCACAAAGTTGAATAACATGACAGTAGGTGCTCTGATATTTAGAAATTTTAATAGGATTACCATTTGTTGTAAGGGAGTGTGGCCCACCTCCGAGGATAATGTGCTATAACAAGTCCCATTTCCAAACGATTGCACAAAGCCGGTGGGTCTTACTTTGTTATGTTACTGAGTTTACATAGCACAACTGTTGGGCAAGGTAGTTATTTATGAATGCCACTATTGTCATGAAGATTGTGTGGTTACGCAGATGGGATAACAGCGTGCGTGTTGCCACTGTGTGTGCAGTGAACTGTCTCATAATTCAAACGATGGCAAAGTGTTTGGAGATAGTCACAGCGCTGTTCAAAAAGCAAAGACAGAGCTTGGCAGCAGCAGGCACATTACCTCCAAGGCCCTTTTCCTGGTTCCAGAACATTCTTACGAAGACGATCTGCCTTCTGACAACACCCTTTCCTTTTTTTCTCCTTCTTTTCATAACCCCTCCCTTTCTCATGGCCAGAGGGGTAGGCAGGTTAGGGCCTGAGTGGGAAAGGCCCGCCCAAAATCTGTAAATGCCCACTCAGCAGTGTTGGTGGGCATTTACAGATGTTAATGTCACTGCAGTGGGCCCAATTACATTACGTCGAGGCCCCACTTGTTAGACAATCTTGGCTTGTCTCTGCAGGGCTTGGACACCGGAGTAAGAAGGTGTCCCTGGGTGCAGTCTGCAGTTGACAAGAAATGCGGATTGAGCCGCACCTGAAGTTGATAGGGCCGAAAATATTGTGGTACGCGCAGTGCTTTAAGTGGGATTAGAAATTGTGCAGGGGCTCTCGTTAGGGGGCGTGGCTTAAGTATAGGTGTGCTTAGGCCACGCCCCCTATGGAGAGCCCCCCCTCACCAAGGGGTGGGGGCTGCTAAAAGAAGCAGAGCTGGGGTGCACTGGCATTATTACCTTTGATGATCCCAGCCCCTCCTTTTAACCGAAAGAAGGGGCTGGGCACACCAAAGGTGTGACACCAGTGTGCCCCAGCTCACACCCAGCAGGCAGCATTTTCATTCAAGGAGCCATGTGTTGCAATGCTTTACCACGGGCTCCTTGAATGAAAGTGCTGCCCAAGGTGAGGCCAGGTAACTGATGTTACATGGCAGCAGGGTCGAGAGAGGGGCAGCAGCCCTCCTCCAGGGTCAGTGCCCCTCTCTGCCTCTCAGATAAGGGAGACAGTCAGCAGAGTCTGGCACATCAAAGCGCAGGAAGGGTGAGGTATATAGGAGAATATATGGGTGCAGTGCACCCTGGAGACCCTAGATACTTAGGCAGTGTAGTACAAGGGGATCCCCCCGGGGGCTGGAGGGGGCCCAATTAGTCAGCTGCAGGCTGGCCCGGGGGGTTGGTGCACAGCCCCCCCACGCACTACAAAGACCCAGGGCCTCTCTGGGTCCTATATAATGAGCTCCTAGCAGCTCCAAAAACACAAACTGTTTGTCGACCCTGCACCGGGACCCAAACAGTGTGGGGAAGTTTGCTGTTGACTCAGAGTCTTCCTGCTCTTTTCACTTGCTTTTCTTTCTATTATCTCTGTTTCTGAGCATTTGCTGTCCACTCCGCATCGTTTACAGCTTTTTACAATTATGTTCACTGTATACGCGGCGTCACTTTCACTTCAATTGAACACATTTCGGTTCAGTGAAGTCCGGCTCGCTGAGACAGAAAGAAGAAATAAACAAACCCCCGCTTCGCCTACGTGAGGCCCAGCTCCAGGAGGAACACCCAACGGTGAAATTCCAGGCCCGGGAAGTCAGGAAGCCATGTCCGTGCTGCCCAGGGAGCGAAGCTGGCAAGAAGGAAACCTGGTGCTGCAGCGATCTTGCTACTTTATTTCAAGTAAGTCAGTTGCGGCGCCGGGCGTGCACAGCCCTGGGCTCTGCGCAAGGCATTGGCGGACACATGAAATTGACTTAGCCTCTTTTGGAGGCAAGTCAACACAAAGCAACAGGTCCGCTACAGCGCGGCCGGGGGTAACATTTAGCCATCTGTTTTTATTGTAACCAGCAACTAATATAAAAGGTTAGCAAGAGCACAGGGTTTAGAACACTGCGGGCAAAAGTGAAATTGACTTCGCTTCATTGGAAGCTGGTCAACACAAAGCAACATGGTCCACTACAACGCGCCTGGGGCTAACTTTTAAGCATCAGTTTTTAATGCAAGCAGCAGCTAATATAAAAGGTTAGCAAGAGCACAGGAGGGCTCACGGACAATAAAACGTGCATGTCTAAATGATTTGAGTGCAGGGGCACGTGTTTTTGTGTTACAATTGGCAGTGCTAAGTGGGATCAACATGCCGCTTTTTATGATGCGAGGTGGACAGGGCACCACATTAACCTACCGCATCTTTATAGGTCCACAGTGACATGGGGGCACGTGTTTTTCAGTCTCCAATTTACAGTTGCTGCAAATCAATGGTAAGCAGGTTTTGGCGAAGAACCTTTTAAGGTGATGCAACTGATTGGCAAAACAACTGGGAAAGTACGGGCCTCGACCTCAGCACAAAAGTGTACAGTTTGGCAAGGCAAGCATGTAAACTATACGGGCACAGCATTACGCAGTTACCCAGAACAGGAAACAAGGAATTGTGTACCAGTTTTACATTTCAGAGCATGAAACATTTTGTCTCTTTTTATAAATAGGCAAGCCAAATGGCTCCCAAACGAAAAGCACAGGAACCCTTCGTCCCGCCACAGAAACCCAAATCGCCTCACCTTCTAGCAGCAATTGAGGAAGCAGAACACTATGGTTGGGTCTGAGTCAGAGAAAACCTATATGGCCTGCTAAAGGAGGGTGTGCACATGCCACCAGGCCAAGAAGAAAACCCCTCGTCGCCAAAGAAAAGGAAGTCGGCAGAGGGCACTGGCAAAGGTAACAAAAGCGTAAAATTGTCAAAATTATACAAGAACATGAATGAGATTCAGCAAATGTTATTTGAAATTAGGGAAGAACAACAACTCTCCAAAGACACAAATGGGTCACCAGTCCACAGCATACCTTCAGGACACATAATTATTGCAAATCCCACGCTGCCCACTTTAATAACTACAGCAATAACCCCTGCAACTCCGGCAGCAGCTGTGAGCCACATAATGTCAGCCACACCGACGCCAGCAGCCTTAGGTCCACATGCAACCATGGCAGCAACAGCAGCACCAGACCAGGCAGGTGCACTGAAGGCATGGGCAGCCCTCATTGCAAGCACCGCAGGGCAGGTAGAAACAGACAGCCACAGCACTTCTGAAATGCTGGTGATCAGCAGTGCCCAAGTGTTCATCAAACTCTTTTCTCTAATAGAAGCCCAACGTAAGGGGAGAAATGCTTTTAGGGATCCCACAAGAAAATAGAGGAAAATGCGATAGTTAGAAATGCCCAGGTAGAAGAAAACTGGGACCATTGGTTGAAATCATTCGCCATTCTAGCAACCATATACCTAGAAAAATTCCCCGGGGATGGGGCGAAACTTTGGGCTTAGATGGACAAGGTCAGAGAAGTTAAAATCGTGCAAAAGGGGAAAAGCTGGTTGGTATATTGTATTAGATTCAGACAGAGCCTGTCAGAGAGGCCAGCCATAGAATGGGATGAGGTGCAGAATGATTTATACATATTAACCGCGGAGCCTCCATCTGAGCAGGAGGCTTCCCAGGTAACACCCAAAACTAATCGAAATTCACATGGCCACAGAAGTGCCGACAATGAAAAATATAAAAAAGGAGAGCAGCCCTTTCGGAGAAACCAGCCATGGGTGGCGAAGTCGAATGCCCACAGACAGAACAGAAATCAGAACGCCTCCAAAGCCAATATCCCATGCAGAAACTTTGGGAAAAATCTGTGCACTTGGGGGAAGGAGTTTTGGTATAAGCACACCTGTGCAAACTGCAACGGCGAACACCCAGCTGTCAATTGCACCAGACTACCATCCAAAAATACGAAAGATTAATAACAACCCGGTCCAGCCAATAGCAGACTATCAGCCAAAAACACAGGTGATTGGCAATAACACAGTCCATCCAGTGTTAGAACCAGGCAGAACCCCCATCAACCCCATCAATTTCAACGATACATTGAGGAGCTACCCAGACAGAGAAACCAGCATGGCTATCCAGCAGGGTTTCAAATGGGGTTTTGTCATTCCTTTTAGGGGTACAGGGTCCCGCAATATCCCAAAAAACCTGAAGTCGGCCAGGGATATCCCAGATATAGTGGAAAGCAAAATAGAGAAAGAGTTACGCCTGGGCAGGATTGCAGGGCCATGGGACTCCATGCCTTTTTCAGAATACCTAGTGTAACCCCTAGGCCTGGTTCCCAAGAAAGAACACGGTAAAATGAGGTTAATTCACCACCTGTCCTACCCAAAAGGTCAATCACTGAACAACGGCATCCTGCACATTGAATCAGCGGTTTCCTACACACATTTCCAAGAAGCAGTAAGGCTTATACAGGACTGTGGTAGGAATACCCTTATGGCCAAACTGGACATCGAATCTGCTTTCAGGCTCCTACCAGTCCACCCAGCGTCACAGCGATGGTTAGGATTCACCTTCAGAGACATGTTCTATGTCGACAGATACCTCCCCATGGGGTGCGCAGTGTCATGTGCCCTTTCTGAGCAGTTCAGCTCATTATTTCAGTGGGCATTTAAGAAACAACTACCAGGGGCCAAGGTAGTCCATTATCTCAACTACTTCATGGTAATAGGACCAGTAGATTCGGGAGAATGCAAGAGGGCTCTGGCAGAGTTAGAAGGGATGGCTGCCCACTGGGGCATTCCCTTGGCACCAGAGAAGACAACCAAGCCATCCACAAGCATTATCTTTCTAGGAATAGAGATAGACTCCACAGAGAGGGGTATGCAAAATCCCACAAACCAAGGTAGCAGAGCTCATGTGGAAAATCCAAGAATTAAGCGCCAAGAACAAAGGCACAGTCAGAGAAATTCAGTCACTGGTGGGTAGTCTCAACTGCGCAGCCAGAATGATCCCGCAAGGGAGGGTATTTTCCAGAAGCCTGGAATTTAAGACCAAGACATGCACCAAACCCCACCTACATATGCGGCTAGGCAGAGAAGTGAAAGAGGACCTGAAAGTATGGTTGAATTTTTGAAAGAACTTCAACGGGACCACACTCTGGCGCACGCCAGTGAACTCATGGGCGAAACGGGTCCTCTTCACAGCTGCAGTCTATTTTGGACACAGAATGGGTGGCTGGGCATTGTCCCAAGTCATGACAAACAGCAGAGTGGACAAAGAACATCACCCTCCTGGAAATATTTCCCATCTGGCCAACCATACGTATCTGGGGCAGGCAGCTAGCTAGCACAGAACTTTTGTTTTGGTGTGTCAACATGGCGGTTGTAGGCATCTTGAACAGAAGAACCAAAAAATGCCATTTAGTGCTTAAAGTCCTACGAGCCATTACAGCGGTAACACTGCAAGAAAACATTGTTGTCAAAGCCAAGCATATCACTGGAGCAGATAATAACATTGCAGACACATTGGGCCTCATTACACGGATGGCGGAGTACCATGGCGCTATTAGCGCCATGGTTCATGCCGGTAAAATACCGGCACCGCCTTGGCGGAAAGGGGAATTACCGCCCCATTCCAAGGTTGGCGGGGCGGTAATTCCCCCTTCCACCATTGCCCTTCCCCATTCCCATTTTTGCCCCATTGGGCTCAATGGGAATGGGGAAGGCGCTAATTATGGTACCGCAAATTGCGGTACCGTAATTAGCTCCCTGGGTCCCTTTGTGGGTTGGTTTTTAACGCCTGCAAAAAGCAGGCGTTAAATCCCCCAACCCGCAAAGGGACCTCGTAGTAAGGCGGTAAGGATTTACTGGTACCGGTATTTTACCGGTACCGGTAAATCCTTACCGCCATCCCTGTAATGAGGCCCATTATCTCGCTTTCAGTGGACAAGATTCCGGCAGTTCGCGCCACACGCCCAGGAACAGATGACGGTAATACCGGCGGGCGGTTGGTCGATGATGGGAAAATGAAAGATTTTGCATCAACGCCATCGCCAGAGAGCCAAGGCCAGGACGCACAACAAAGACCGGCACCTCAAAAACAGGTGCCAGCAGTTTACTGCCAACAGAAAACCAGAACCCTGCCACGGGGTTCTTAGCAGAGATGGCAGAGAAAGCGCTGGCAAGCACCACCACAGCACAATACAGTAAGTGCTTGAAATCAGTTTTTAGAGCAACAGGTCTAAAGTATGTAGAATTAATAACAATAAAGGATATAGAAATCTTTTTGAAGTGGGCACACAATCAGGGGTTTAAAAAAGATTGGGCAAAAAGACACCTGGTAGTGATATCTTATTTCTCAAAGCTGCGGGGGGACTCCAATCCCACCCAAGTGCCTTAATTACATATGCAATGAAAGGCTGGGGTAAAATGGAGGGACCCCAGGTAGACACCCGTCACCCATTTGATTTTGACAAGCTAGTAATAATAACTAACCTATTAGACGGCATATGTTTTCATCCATATGAGATTTTGTTATTTAAGACGGCATTTTTTCTGGCATATTTTGGGGCTTTTCGAATAGGAGAGCTCATCGCATCCAGCACCAAGGCCAACAATGGCTTGGGCATCATGGAGACCAGGATTAGACAGGACAGCATCAGCATAGAGATACAACATTCAAAAACTGGGGCCAAGACAACGATTAACATTTGCTGCATTGACGATGCACCAAACTGTCCGGTATGCATCACTAAGCTCTATTACGCACAAAGGCCCAAAGTTGGGGGGAGATTTTTAATTCACAGAGACTCCTCAGCACTGAGCCGCTATCAATTTAAAGGGGTACTGACTAAAGTGAGTAGCAATGCGGGATGGGATCCAAAGGACTTCGGCACCCACTCTTTTAGGATTGGGGCCGCAACCTCTGCATGGCAGGGAGGGCTGAGTACCCAGCAATTTAAGAGCATAGGGGGTTGGAAGTCAGATTGCTACAAAAGATACATCAGACCAGAACTAATCTAGCTCCCCCCCCTCTTTTTTCTCTTTCCCTCAACCCTCAGAGACACCAGATGGAGGGAAGACCCCATTGCGATCAGCATGGATAATTGGACACTCGTTCGTGTTCAGGACACGCCGATGGGCATAAGAAACCAAGGAGGGCCCTCCATTTAGAAACACCATCGCATACTGGTGGGGTTACAGAGGCCTCCTGTGGGCAGACATCCATGACAAACTAGCTGACCTGGTTGCATACAGAGACCCGCCAGAATTCCTGATATTACACCTAGGGGGCAACAATCTGGTGTCTGTAGGAAGAAAAAACTCATACGAAGAAATTTGCGCCTCATTATCAGGCATTTCCCACACCTGGAGGGACACAGAAATCTATTTGTCTTCAAAACTGCCTAGAAGAAAATGGCAGGGGTCCACCATTTACAAGGCTGTGGACATTTCCAGAAGGAAATTGAACAGAGGGTTAGAGAAATTCTGCTTAGCCAAGGGCCTGGGGTTTATAAAACACCCATCCATAACATTGGGGGACCCCGACCTTTTCCACAAAGACGGCACCCAACTATCAGAACAAGGCATGGAACATTTCTTTAGAGAAATCTCCTCCACCTTAGCACCAGGGGCTGCAAATAGGCGAACTTTTGGGGGAACACGGACAGCCGGGAACCTGCCCGTGCATGGCAGCACGGGCCAGAGGGGGTTACCTCTGGACCCAGTGCCCAAAAGGATGTTATTATTATGATTACATGTATTGTTTATGTTCCCATAACCATACCTGTATCAATAAAAACCTACTGCCTTTTATTGCCAAAACTTCAACAAATTGTTGTGGTGTAATCTTTCATGGCGGGGGGCAAGGGCCGTAAGGCATGATGCACATACCACACAACCACATATGTAAGTCTGCTGCATATGGGTTCAACAGTTATGGGTAATGCTGCCGGGCCGCCCAGGGCGAGGCCAGGTAACTGATGTTGTATGGCAGCAGGGTCGAGAGAGGGGCAGCAGCCCTCCTCCAGGGTCAGTGCCCCTCTCTGCCTCTCAGATAAGGGAGACAGTCAGCAGGGACTGGCAGATCAAAGCGCAGGAAGGTTAAGGTAATAAAATACCTTGCTCTTCCAGGAGAATATATGGGTGCAGTGCACCCTGGAGACCCTAGATACTTAGGCAGGGTAGTACAAGGGGATCCCCCCGGGGGGGCGGAGCTGCCCCATTTAGTCAGCTGCAGGCTGGCCTGGGGTGTTGGTGCACAGCCCCCCCACACACTACAAAGACCCAGAGCCTCTCTGGGTCCAATATAATGTGGGGGCATAGAAATGCCGCCATTTGAGAGAAAGGTTTAGGGTGAGAAAATGAGCTGGAGGCGAGAAAATGGACTGGGGCAAGTGGTGGGGCTAAAAGGAGCAGGGGAGAAAAGGGTGCTCCGTGTGAGAAAAGGAGCTGCTTGTGCTTGTGGGTGGATTTGTGGCAGTATTTTGAGGATGATAGCAAGGGTAAGGGGGAAGGGAGGGGGAGCTGGCGGCACTCAGGAGGAGGTGAAGGAATTGTGGATGGTGCCACCGGGAATGTGGGTGAGAAAGGGGGCTGGTGGTAGGGGTATGGGGAGAGAAAGGGTGATAGGAGCGCTGGTGGGCCAGGGCGGAAGTAGTTGAAGCACTTATCTTATGTGGCAACATGATTCAAAGTTGCCACCAGTCGCCGCTCCCCCAACTCCAGAACAGGAAAACAAGAAATGCTTACACTGCCTGGGCCAACCCCAGTCAAACAATGAGTTGAGGAGCGTGTGGGACAGGAAGTCAGGCAACAGTGCTCCTTATATGCCCTCATGTCAGGGAAGCATATCGTTTTTGTTTCAGTTCAACTTTTAGAAATTTTTCACAGATGTGACAGCCAGTAGTTGGGGTTTGTGGTAGCCTCTGCTTTGGGCAGGCACTGACCCGAACGGAGAGTCAGGCCAGAGCCCCAGTCCTGACTCTGGCCAGCCCGAGCCTCACTGTGCTCGCCCAGCTCTATAGCACAGGGGTAGCTGAGAAGCTGCTACATTATATTGTCGCACTTGTGTCAGGGATAGACGGCCACAGCACAGTGTGCCGCAGACCATTTCATTTCTCCTTGTGTCTGTGCTGCATTAGAGAGCACAAGGCACCTCAGTATGGTGGTGTGATTTTGTTCTCTCTTATTACAGGGGCATGTTTAACCTCTTCATGCCCATCCCCTTGCTCTGGCAGCAGACCGTTTCCATGTCATCAGGGCCATGATCAAGAATGCAGTGGAGGAATTCCCCTCTGCGAATGAACACAGGGACTTGGTGGGGGGAGTGGTGGTCCTATGTCGACTGGCAGCCATCATTACAATATTTAGGCTGCTTGGTGCCTGCGAAAACAGAGGCTACCTATACACTGACATAGTATGCCAGGGCCCTCAGAAGCTCCTGCACTGAATAAAGTAAAATAGAGCCCTCAAGACAAACACAGCATTCACAAAGGCCCCGGGCAAGAGCAGCATTATTCTTTGGTACTTCAGAAATGCACTCATCTGATATTTGAAGGGACCACGTCATGCAATTCTTCAAATGAGTCTCTCTCATGGATCTCACACAGACGTGGGTGCCCCAGTCTTCCTGCCGTGCAGATGCACGGAGTCTGGGAATGGGAACTTGGCAGGTGTGTTGCTAGGTTTGTAAAAGATCCGGGACTTTGATAATGTCGGGACTCGGGCTAACTAGCCTTTTGGCTGTAGTCCCTGAGCTTCTATCTGGAGCTACAACCAAAAGACCAGGGCCTACGGCACCCCATTCAATCTAAAACTGCCTGAAAACGTTGTGACCGCAATGCATTTTTGGGGCGTGATAGGAGGTGACATTGACTTTCAGAAGTCTCTGGTGGTCAACCTGTGTTTCTAGTTTCTACACTGGACCCTGATATGTTGTAGGTAGCCTGACTTGTAATTCCAGTCCTCCTCTCTGCGGCTTGATGTTTGCACTTTTGTGTTGATTCTGATTTACCCCAATCACACCACCCACTGGAATTCCACATGCTGCAAAGGTTTGCAGCCGGGGTTCTGGCCGCGGGGCGGGGGGATCACAAGTCATTTTAAGTGGCTACATCCCTTCTCAGCAGCCTTCTTGTGAGGGGGCTGAGCCATCGAATGTTTACAATATGGGACCAGGATGTTATGTTGTAAGGTCATGAGTATCACGTTATGATGCATCATCACGTGGGAGGGATAAATACAGCCGGCCGCACATGAATGGGGTGGTTCCTGCTCAGCACTAAAACTGGTGCTCTGGTTTCAGTTATTGTGGCCCATCAAATGCATTTTATGCCACGCTCAGTGTCTTCACAGAGCCCCCTCAACTCATAACAAAATGGCAACGAAGGTGGTTGTTCTCCCCCACATTCGAGATTGCGCTTCCAGTGGGTCGATCACACCTCATCCGATGTTGGCAACACATCCGCCAAGCCACGGATGGCGCTGTGGGTGCTCTCAGCACCACGTGTACTGACATTCACTCTGCAGTCTCCCTGCACGGTGCAGTGGTGCGTCACTCATGTAGACAGTGGGTGTGACTCTGTGTATTTACCCACCCTCCTTAAGGCAGGGTTGAGGCTCATTGGTCGAGTGTTTGTGTGACATGAGGAATACCCAGTTATCCTGGCTGTCACAACAAGTTCATTGCTTTGATCCACAATTCCTCGGTTTCACATGTTGGTGACTGGACTGGTGTCTTCTCCCACATCTAAGCTCTAATTTGTTTCTGAGGTGCTGGCAATCAGGGCCTGGCTTTGGTGCCTCGGCAGGCGTGGGGGAAGAAGAACAAACAGCTGGAGGATAAGGGCTTCAATGACCACAAGGATAAACCAGCCAAAGTCTTGACAAAAGCCCTCCAGGATCTAGGCTTCCAACAAAAAGTGGTCATCCCCACCCACTGCAAAGGTTACCTCCTGGACTGGGTAATGGACCACAATTGCAATGTGGACATCAGCTCCAACACCCCCTCCCCCTGGACGGACCACCATCCTATTCACTTCTACATCCCTACCACCAGCAATGTACCCAAATCCTTGAAGCCTGCCCCACCGGCTCTAGTCAGATCCTCACGTAACCTCACTAAGGAGAAGATTCTGCCCTTCCTAGATGTCCCCTGTTTAGCAGCTAATGGATTGTGTCTCAATGGGGACACAACTGAGATTCTCCTGGTAGGTACCAACAATACTCTCAATAAGCTGGATGCTCAATACAAGAACTTAACCATTGATAACACTATAATCGCAGTGTCATCAGCAGTCAAATGCTAGGGTATTCCTAGACTCCTCTTGAGAACTGACCACCAAAATCATTAATGCTCTCAAACCCTACCTGTCCACCAAAAACTGCCTGCCAATAGCCAGGGCCACCATTGGGGCCAAACTGGACTATTGCAACGTCCTACTAATGGGCACATCTGCCAAAAACCTCCACAGGTTACAAGTCACGCAAAACAATGCTCTTAGAACTGCGCTAAGCATTGCCAAAAGAGAACATCTCTCTCAGGCCAGAAGGGTTGCTCACTGGATGCCAGTTAAAGAGCGAATACTATTCAAAACCATGGACATCACACACAAGTGCCTCTCCCTCTCAGCCCTCAAGTACCTATCAGAAAAAATATTGCCTGCCTCCTCCTCCAGACCCACTCGCTCCCAACACACCAACATTATCGCCATCCCTACCTTCAAAAGAGCCAAGGCGGGTGGTGCTAGCTTCCAATACCTAGCGCCCAAAAACTGGAATGCGCCGCCGCTGCCCACCACTCTCAGGAATTAAACCTTGTACGCTGTCTTCCACAAAGCTCTCAAGACAAAATCTTTCAACTAGATAAGCCCATCAGCCATCCTCCCCTGCCCTTCTGCTCCCTCTCTCACTGAAATGATCGTAATTGTACACTAAATGTCTTAGCTTCTAGTATCAGGTTCCCCTGTAACCATGGAACCCTTAAGCAGCACATCTTATTACTTTCATTGTAATGTTCAATGTAATGTCTCTCTGTGTTCCATGCTGCACTTGTTCTGTCCTGACAGTTTAGTTAATTGACCTGATTCCCCTGTAACGTTTTTAACCACTTGGCTTGGGTCACCATGCAACTGTTCGTGTACTATCTGTTTAATGTGATGAATGTGTCCTACTCTGCTTTCCTCACGTAACTAAGTAAATTCAATTGTAACAGCGCCACAATGCCGTTGGGCCGCTTGTGTACTTTATAAATACAAATAAATAAATAAGGTTCCCACAGCAGACTCCATGTTGGCATACCTCCTATGTATGAGTTCAAGGTCCGAGATGGATATTATGGATGGAGAGGTTATAAATGAGCTTCGAGGTGCGGATGGGGGGGGGGGGGGGGGGGGGGGGACGGCTTGGACGCCGATGACAATGGTCGCTTGACTGCTCTGCTCCCGCCCGTTGCTGCCTTATTATGGTTCAACATCGCTTCTTTTGGGATATTTCTACCTAAATACCAGCATGTCTACCAGCTCCGCTTGTCCTGTACAGCTAAATTAAAGCTTTTTCCTGAGATGTTGACTTAATTCCCTACAATCGGTTCCCTATGCGTCTGCTGGCTGCCGCTTCGTGTGAGGAGAGTTGCAGTCACGGCCTCTAATTTATCCCACTGAATTGACAGGAGTTGGGCCTTCAGTGGAACATTGCTGCCATCTAACGGACAGACAAGAACAAGCAGACAACAACTGCTTTGTATTTCAATTTCTATTGCTTCTGTACTGTATGTTACTGCTTCTTTTTTGGACAAGTGTCTCTGCTACTTTGATATTTTGATCTCTGAGTTTGTGGCTATGATTTTGATAGTCGTAGGCTCTGTTTGCTTTTAGGGCTGGGTGTGCTCTTTATCATAACCTGGCCTGGGTGAACTGTACCGATAATGGCTTCAAGCAAAGGGGCTCAGAAACCGCCTCAAGATCCTAAGGATCCTTTGGCTCCCAACCACTCAGCTACACATAAGAGGCCAAAGAGTGACTCTCCCCACCATTTCCTCACCAAGACTCAAACATGGATGTCTTGCTACAGGAGTTTAATGCTCTTAAGCCTTATATTGAAATTACCAACCAGAAGCTCCAACAACCTGATGATAGATGGGGTGTTTTTGACAGTAGAATGGCTGAAATGGAAACAGGGGTGTCTCATGTGGAAGACACTGTGCCCAGAGTCCTAGACCTTGGAAATGCAGTAAAGGAGTTACCGAAGCACAAGGAGGAATTGGAAAATAGAAGAAGACGCAACAACCTTCGCCTTTCAGGCCTTCCGGAAGGATGTGATGTAAGTGACGCCATATCCTTCCTGCAAAAATAATTAGCTGCATTGCTTCACATTGCGCCTGAGAATATTATAAATATCCAACATGCACACTGTATTGCCCCTCTAAGGAATTCACAGCCATCATTATCAAGACCACACACTCTCCTCTTCCTCTTGCTTGAATACACACAGCTGCAATAAATGATGACAAAAGTCAAGGAAAAAAACACTTTGTTTTGGCAATGCACCCGCATCTACATCTCCCTCGATGTGGCTAAAAAGACAGCACAGCGTAGAAAAGAATGTGCATCTCTTCACCCTGCATTAAAACAATTGAATGCCAGATATGCCCTGTTCCATCCTTGTTTATTTAAAGTGATCCTTAGTGGGAAAACGTAGGTTTCTGATGATCCTGCTGTCCTTAAATCATTTATCAGAACCGTAAAAACTGAGAGCATGGACACATCATCTCGGGCTAGTGCCTCAAACACAGGATCATGGCCACGCTCTGTACAGTTGCTAACCTTTTCTCATGTTATTGCTTTGTAGATTGCTCTACTCCTTATTGGGCGGGCATGCTCTCGGGTGGTCCACCTGCCTAACAGGGTCTTGCATAGATCCTGCCTGGTGTCAACTAACCTCTTATTTCCTTTTTTCTTTTGCTTATGTGTACACTTGACTGTTTCCTTCCCAAGCAGATTTTTTTTCTCTCTTTCCTGGCTTTTTCTCTATACGGTTAATATCATGGCTCTTGCTTTTTCCTGCTACCTATATTGTCAAGCAGGTACACCTTTCCCTCTACTTATGTGTACTCCCCTCATGTGTCAGCCTATTTTGCTTTGGTGCACTTACCAGATATATGTTATATAATTGTCTATATAATTGGTGATATTACCCATAATACTTGGAACACTGTATGCCAGTCACTGCATTTCTGTACCTCTACATATTTTTCACTAAACCTCTATAATGGTGTTTAAATGTATATCCTGGAACATCAAGGGGATGAACAATCCTATCAAGAGACATACGATTCTTACTCACCTTAAGAAATGTAATCCATCTGTAGCACGCATTCAAGAAACCCATCTTTCAATGAATGAATCCATGAAGCTAAAATCTTATTTGGTGCAGGAGGTAATTGCAAGTCCAGCTGTTGGTAAATAAAATGGGTTTGCTATACTGATTAATAAATATCTGCAATATAAAATCTTACGTCAAGCCGCTGATGATGATTGGAGATGGGTTTTGGTGAAATTGCAGATTGGACATGAGGTTGTTACTATCTTTAATATATATGGCCCGACCAAACCTGAAGCAGATTTCAGGGCGACTGTTGAGATAACTATTTTACAATCTGACTATATCAACCTTATTTTATGTGGGGATTTTAATGATATTGTAGATCCATTTTTGGACAGAAGATCCAAGTGCGTTTTCAAGAACTCCAGTTCACAAAAAGTTTTTACCCAATGTATTACTGAACTAGGCCTGGTGGACATGTGGAGGCGATCCGATCCTCAAGACTTAGATTGCACCTTTCCCTCCCTCCCACATGACTCTTTGTCGTGATTGGATTATATTTTTGTGGTGAAGTCGTTGTCATCCTCCATTATTGACTCCTCAATTGCTAACAAAGTTATTTCGGATCATGTTCCTGTTATTACAGTCTTTGATTTTAATGACATATTGGCTAATCCGGTTTGCTGGAGATTTAATATCTTACTTCATGATGCAGGATTTCTACAGTCCTTTAAGGACTTGCAACAACACTTTTTCTCCCACAATCTCGATTGCGACACTTCCACAGTTAATAATTGGGAGTCATTTAAGGCTGCTCTTCGAGGACACATCATTGTCTTTATGAGTAAGCGAAGGAAGGAGTATATAAAGGAGCTGGAAACACTTTTTCTCCAGTTCAGCAAAGTTTAAAAAATGTATTATCAAAGCCCTTCCAAATCTGCACACCGCAATGTTATTGCGTTATGCTTTCAAATCAACAGAAAGCTCACAGAGCTTGCTTCTGGTACCATTTTGAAATATAAATCTAAAATCTACCAATCCTCTAACAAAGATGATTAGGCCTTAGCTTCTTATCTTGAGGCAAAAAAGGAGAAAATCCTAATTTCCCACATCAAGCATTACTCTGGCACCACTGTGACCTCTACCTCACAAATATTAGACATTTTAAAAACATTTTATACCAACCTTTATACCCCTGAAAATACAGTGTCCACACAAGACATTGACTCATTTCTTAATAACATCAGTAGAGACTCAAATCCCAGCGTCGAGTTTAGTGGCTTAAATGAAAATTTTACAATTGATGAAATAAACATGCTAATAAAGATCTTAGTAAGGGAAAGGCCCCTGTCCCCAATGATTAAAATTGCATTTTTTGATAAATTCTCAAAATTACTAGCCCCCAAAATGGAGGTGCTATTCGCTTACTTTTTGGACAGGGGTTCTTCACCTGGTACGTTTTCTTATGCACCACTAATTATTCTCCCCAAGCTCCAAAAAGATGATCTTCTGCCTAGAAACTATAGACCCATATCCCTCATTAATGTTGAATGCAAAATCTTTGCTAAGGTATTAGCTAATAATTGAACCCTACCTGACCAAATTTATTAAGCCTGATAAGATAAAAGAGATACTCATGGGTACGCTGCTGAAAAGGCATTTAACTGTGTTAATTGGGATCACCTTTTTCATACCCTACGATGGCATGGATGAAATGAGGGCTCTATTTTGTTGGTCAAACTCCTTTACACTGTCCTCAAATCATCTATTTTCATTAATGGACAATCCTCAGATTTTTCTTCTCTTAAAAGAGGAACTAGACTAGGGTGCCCACTTTACCCGATTGTTTACATACTATTCTTTGAATCGTTGGTAGAATTAATTAGGCAAAATTTACTAATACCAGGCTTCAGTTGTGGCGACCATGAAATAAAAAGAGATGCGCATGCAGATGACATTCTCATTTTTCTCCAAAACCCCAAAGAGCATCCGCCTAATTTATTGTCTATGCTTCATGACTTCTCAATGGTGTCGGGGTTCAAACTTAATAAAGACAAATCAGAGATTTTACCTCTTTACTCTTTCAGCATAAAGCATGATATTGAGGCATTTGTTTTTAAGTGGTGTTATAATTCTTTCAAACATCTGGGCTTAATATTCACCTCTTCTATAAATAGTACTAATGAAACCTAATATCAAAACCTTAACTGATAGACTTTGTGAGCTAACCTCGGCTTAAATCCCTTTATATCTGTCTTGGTGGGGTCATTTAGAAACCATAAAAATGATGCTGTCCCCTATTGTCTTGTACTACTATCGAGTCCCCTGCCAGTCACATTCCATAGGTCTGTTGACAGCATCCTAACTAACTTTCTCTGGGGTAAAGGAAAAAGAAAAAGGATTGCAAACGCCAAACTTAAAACATCATATGACTGTTCCAGTGTACGCTTCCCTAACTTTAGAGGTTATAATGCTTTTTTTCTTACACAATCACATATGTGGTATGCTTCATTTGATTACCACAATTTTTCCCACCTGGTACTCACTGGAAAAACAACTCACAGCCCAATTAGGTTGTGTAATTTGATATACATCTTTGGTCCTTAACTGTCTACATTGTCTGTTACCATGAAGGCCTCCACGTGTGCATTAAGGGTGTTTCTATTCCAGTCTGTGGTATCCCCTTACTAAGTTGTTCGCCGTACCTATGGTACATAAACATATCACCCATAATAATAGAGTTGTCTGCAGGAAAATGTGGATTAATGAGGGAATTAGATTTCTTCATCAAATATTTCACAACGCAAGCTTTGTCTCCTTCGATTATCTCAAACAAGTTTTTTCTCTTCCCTTGTCTGAGTATAACTTTTATAACATTTTGGTCAATGCATGCCTAGATAAATTGAATACTTTTTTGGAAAATTAACTGGTGGCAGATCCGGTTAGATTACTCATATGAATTATTCAATCTAACGCCAAAGCCACCTTCTTTTACAAAATACTCACTGTTTATAAGACTCCCTCTATTAAATGGGCTTCTCAATGTCAATGGGAAAACGATTGTGATATGAGTTTGGATGATAATACATGGTCGCTATTTAGGGCTAGAGTGAGACGTATTTCAACATTTTCTAACATCACACAAAGTGTGTACTTCTTCCTCCACAGAGCATTTATAACCCAGATGAAGCTACATAAAAACTATAAAGGCTCTGATGCATTCTGCTGGTCCTGTAACAACAGTCTTGGATCCTTCAAACATATGGTCTTAAGATGTCCCCTAATACAAACATTCTGGCATAATTTGTGGCCTGTCCTCAAATCTGTCTTCAATGAAAACCCGGATTTAACCTTTGCCTATATTTTTGTTGGGAAGCCAGGCTCTACGTATGCAACTAGACAATGAGAATTGTAAATTATATGATTTGTAAATTGCCATGACTATAAAGCTTATGAATGCTAATTGGAAACAATTTCAGAATCTTTCTGTTGTCGGGTGGTGGAGCAATGTTTGTCAGATGCAAAAACTTGAACGATGTATGGCCGTGCGCCTCAACAGGTCATGTAAATTTGAGGCCAAATGAGCTTATGTCAACAATTATTTAGCATTTTATAATATGTCTACTCATGGTTCAGGATTCATTCTTCCCCTGTTCAGTTTTTCAATTACTCTTAATAACCTCACTATCATCTTACGGTTTCTGCACCTTTTGGCTATGGATATAACAATACTATTTTCTCTCCTCCCCCCAGTATTGTCTCCTTTATCATGTTGTGTTTGTTTAATTGTCTTTTGTCTTCCCCTTTTCTGTCCCTTATAGACTATTATATCAGCTGTAGTTCTGAAGTATTATTGCAATAAAAAGTTGTATTTCTGACTGTGTCAAGTGTTACTTATGATGTAAATATATATATATATATATATATATATATATATATATATATATATATATATATATATATTCACTAAAAAAAAAACTTTGTTAAGGGGACGTTATGGTTAAGTTGCCCTACCAAAAACCTGTGCACTTCACTAAAAAAACGTTTCAAACGTGCCATTATGGTTCAAAGTAAAACCGAAAAAACTCCTGAAATTACGCCAGTTATGATAGGGTCAGCGAACATAACTGCCCGCACCACTGTCCTCTGCTAACACTAACACCCAGGACATGAAAGATGGCATCACAAATGTCATTAATGACATCACTGATGACATCACATGTTATGGTAAGCTAAGCAACCATAACTCGCGCCACCACCGTGCACTGCTAAAACTAACACCCAGGAAATCAAAGATGACATCACAAATGTCATTGATGACATCACTGATGACATCACATGTGCATTTAATTTTCATGCACAGCCTCCAGAAGGGATTGTCATTACAATATTGGCAGAAACGTATCACAGATCATTGAAGACCTTTCATATGCCAAATAGAACGTGCAAACTGATACATAAAGCTAGATGGGCAAGCATAACATTTCAAAGAAAAAGAAAGAAATAACGTTCACCAACGGTTACTCTAGTCTTAGCTTGCAAACGCGAACAATGTACACTCTCTGGTATTGGAGGAAAATTCTACTCCGCAAAAATATAATACTTCAGTTACATTGTCACAATTAGTGTACAGTCGTCAACATTAAACTTACATCATCTTCACAGCCTCCATTATTTTTGGCAAAGTCACACAGCAAACTGTTCACATCAAAGAATATTCGCGAACTGATATTTCAGGTTTCTTACAAGCATTTTTAAACTATAACCTTATCAAATAGTATTTGTTTTTCAAACTTTGATTCCTTGCGTAGCTTTTAAAGTTTCACTTTCGCTCAAGGTCAAAAAACAATAGCCCCTTATGAATTCACTTGAATACGTGGGCCTACTGAGCTTGCAACCAAAAAAGCAAATGAACTGACCTTGACTCAGAAGGCACATACATTCACACTTTGCAACAACATATGAAAATCCCCATCAAAGACTCCAGGTGGCCGCCTTAGATTTCAAAACATGGGACGCCAGTCCGACTTCAATATTAATCTGATAACATTACAACACAGACGCAGGCATTGCTCGCCGTACATTGAGCACCAACCTCCACTTTACTGTATGAATTTGGTGGCAGGAAACCTGCCCACAACCAACATGCACCCAAGACTGCAGGCCCTCCCCACAACCACCTGAGTGATGTGCGGTAGTACGGGTGAATCTATAAGTGTGGTATGCTTCAGTGGTTGTGTCCAGAGGCTGCACTCCTAGCTGTATCTCCCCAGATATTACAATGTATGGGTGTGCAGTGCCCAAGAGTCTACACACTCCCCACAACCATCTGATCGATAAGCAATACTACAGGTGTATCCATTGCTGTGACATGCTGCGGTGGTAGTGGCCAGGGCGTACAGTCTTGGAAGTATGGCCTTCGGCCTACGGCCTATGGCCATGCATCCAAGACTCTACGCCCTGGCCACAACCAATGCAGCATGTCACACCCATGGCTCTACACCCTGCCCACAACCACCGCAGCATGTCACACCCATGGCGGCGTACAAATGAATAGCACACTCATAGGAAAAACAAAATTACTCAATTTCAATGGTCGCTAAGACCACACATGTCCTTATAACAGTTTCAAGTTGCCTGTGCACAGCACGGACTGAAATACTACCCTTATGAGACCCCTCATTTTCTGTACTTACAAACATCCCAAACAAGGCGGGCATAGGGAATACATCATTAACACCTACCGCCTGAACAAATACAGTTTTTCACCCATCTCTTACTGTCTGAACCTCCCCAAGCACTCTGGCACAGCAAAATAGTTTTCGAAATAGCATGTTGCCGCTGGTGGCCACTGCGCTATCGGCGGATCCAAGATGTCGGGCGCATCGAAACAATCTGACGCTGAGCACGTCTCACTGCAGCCACTCGGCAGAGACGTTGCGTGTCCGCGGTCATGACGGCAGCCCCTTAGCCAATCGGTATCTTCTCCGAGGAGCGAACAGGGAAGTGTGTCCGCGGAGCGGACATAGATATCACTAATTTTTTTGCTTTATGTTTTGGTCATTTAAAAAAAAAACGACTGGACAGATTTACACCAAATTAACAAAAGCAAGCTTTCGGGGTCAAGCCGCCGCTCCTGCTGAAAATCTGGTGAAAATCCGTCCAGCGGTTTGGGCTGTAGGCGTGCACAAAGTTTTTTCCCATTATGTCTATGGGAAAAAAAGACGTTTTGTGACCCCCCCTATAACTTTTCTCCCCCTGGACCAAACCTCACCAAACTTTGCAAAAAAAATTCAGAGTGGCCCCTGGTAAGTCCCCATTCAAAATACACTTCCCCATTCCCATTTGAGCCCCCATAGGGCTCAATGGGAATGGGGAGGGAGCTAATAACTAGACCGTTAATAACGGGCCCGTTATTAGCTCCCTGGTCCCTTAGCGGCTCCCGCTAAGGACGGCTGGTTTTACCAGCCGGCCTCAGTGGGACCCGCTAACGGACCTCGGAATGCAGCGGTAAGGGGTTAACGGCACAGGCATCCTTACCGGCGTTGTTAAGCTCTTACCGCCACACTCGTAATGAGGCCCATTGACTGGAACATTCCCACTTAAGACAGTTATTTAACAGTGTTGCGTGACTTTACAATAAAATGCAAAAGTAATAACAAGTCTGAATGATGGAATTCTTAACTTTAGCTTCTGTCACATCTAGACAGGATTATGAATGTTAGCATGTGCCACACTTAGATGGAATTCTTAACTTTAGCTTCCATCGGATCTAGATAGAAATGTGAATGTTAGCAGATGCCACACTTAGATGGAATTCTTAACTGTAGCTTCCATCACAACTAGAGCCTCATTACGAGGTCGGCAGAATGGGTTTAACGGCACCGGTAATGGTGCCGGTGCCGGTAAACCCATTCCGCCCTATTACGAGGTTCCCTTGCGGGACCGGCTCTGAACGTCTGGTCTGACCAGACGTCCTTTGCGGGTCCCGCAAGGGGACCAGGGAGCTAATAACGGGCCCGTTATTAGCTCCCTCCCCATTCCCATTGAGCCCTATGGAGGCTCAAATGGGAATGGGGATGGGATTTCTGAATGAGGAATTACCGGGTCCTCCAAGGTTGGAATGACCCAGTAATTCCTCATTCAAGGAACCCAGACCTGAGTTTGGAGGCAGCCATGCCCTTATTAAGGGCATGGCTGCCTCCAAACTCGTAATGAGGCCCCTAGATAGAAATGTGAATGTTAGCATGTGCCACACTCAGATGGAATTCTTAACTCTAGCTTCCGTCACATCTAGACAGGATTATGAATGTTAGCATGCGCCACACTTAAATGAAACTGTGAATGATGACAAGAGCCACATAGAATCGTTATCACTGGCCTGCCTCACATCTAGACAGAATATTGAAGATTAGCAAAGGCCACACTCGGATGGAATAGTGAATGATAGCAAGCATCACACCTAGACACAATTGCAAGGACAGCAATGACAACTAACCAATCCACCAACAATTTCATCCCTCTGCATACACCTCTCAAACTTTAACCAAACACAACCACAAACCTAAATCACAGCAATCCGCACAAACTTCACTACACTGCAACAACAAAACAAACCACACATAGACTTGCACAACAGCACACGATGACCACCGACCGTAAAACACCCCACGCCCAGCCAACGGACCCACCGGGCTGAGGTTGCCAACAGCACATCACTGCTCTCTTGCCCTTTTCCAGCTTATTCCCACTAACTCACCCCCCCTTCTCCCTTTTTCAGAGCCGCCAGAGCGCCAGAGGACCACTCCGGTGGTGATAGTGCACAGTTCAAATATCCTTTAACATTAATATTAACTATAACAAATCCCCAGAACACACAAGTTGATGCTGAAAGGCTTAACAACATGGGTCCTACGCGGCCCTTACCGAGACGACAGCTTGAAAGTTGTGGGACTACGTGGTTTAGTGCAGATACAATAAGGATATTGCATGGTTAATGGAGCCTTGAAAAGGACCCACACAGGGTCGAAACACGTGTTGGCTCTGTGTTGTCAGGATTTGTTGTAGTGTCTATTCAGACTTTTGATTACTTTTGCATTTTCTTGTAAAGTAACGCAACACTATTAAATAGCTGTCTCAAGTCGGAATTTTCCCAGAATTTTCCCATAAATGTGTTAGTTTACTTGTAACATATAGCTATGCATGTTAGTGTCTTGGGCTAATTGTTTTACTTGGTCTACCGTATAGAAGAGGGGTGGGCATACACTCTCCCTACCCAGACACACGTCGTGCGCTTTCATAAACCATTGATTTCCACTACAACTACCCAGCGCCGTTGCTTCACAGTTCTAATGGCCAGGATTCTCCACCGTCATGAATGAGTCACTGCTCACCAAGCTGACAATATTATGACATCCAATGCTTGTGTCTGTATACTTGTGTAATCTCAGTAGCTACAATGCCATAACTAGACATTGCACATATATCTAGCTATTAATAGGCCACCGGGTGGCAGGAGGAAACAATCATCATGTTTAGAACCAGAAGTGCAGTCAGATAAACTGCCACCTCTGCCTGTTGTAACTTTGTGTTTCAGCAGTTGAGTCAATGAATACCTATGTGACTTTTGAACCTGCCCTTCTGCCACTACTGCTTAGCTGCTGGGAGTGTCAGGAGACTGTCACGTCAAGGTACATGGGTGAATTATGCTTTTTGGAATAAACTTTCTGAAAGTGGGGACTGATCAGCAGATCCCACTTTCAGAAACAGAATACCCACTTTATTTATAATACAAAATCCCCAAAATCTCAGGCTGTTCTGTCTTCACAGTGAGGGCATTTTGTCACAAATGAGCAAATCTGTTGTCTCCAGGTTTGGTCAGTTAGAGCTAAAGCCACTCCATGTTTTCAGGATGTCTACACAAAACACATTTGAATACAGGGGACTGTAAGGGGAGTTATTAACATAGTTTGTTTCCTGAAACCTGGTGTGGTTGGAACACTTGAGGACTGCACTTCAAGACCCATAATCAATAAACCATAATAGAAACAACCAGAATTATCTATAAATGAACAACACCCACTTGCTGTACCCCATTAAGCCAGCTGCTGTCTTCGCTATACATCGACACAGAGTCATTCAGTTCAGTGAAGTGGAAGAGTTTGACACAAGAGGATGAGACATGCCCCATGGGGTGGCACCTGGCATAAGGATAGAGAGCAGCAGAGTAGCTTGTGAGGGTGTCATGCTCGGCTTATTTTGTTGGAGGAAGCAGCATTGATTTGAGGGGGTGGAGGGTGACACACCAGGCAATGCCCGTTTCTTGAACTAAATGGGTAAGTCATGGCCATCAGGTGGCACGCGGGAGGAAGAGAAGGAACACCTAGGAATCCATGAGTACGGTTTGTGAGAGAGCCACACTCTAGTGATTTTCCTGTGAGGCAGCAGCAGAGATTCAGGGTTGGCAGCGGTTGACACACAGGCCAGTGTCTGTCTTTTGAAGCGAGTTAATGAGATATGTGCCCTTAGGTGCCACCTGGGAGGAGACGCTGGAGAAGAGAGGAATCCCTGGGGCAGCTTGTGGGAGAGTCACGCTCACCTTATTTTGCTTGTAGGGAGAATCTGACATCCGAGGAGGCAGTGGGTGTCCATATGTTGAAGGGAGCAGACAAAACAAATGCCATTTAGTGATAAGTGGGGGCAGGAGGAGTGTAAGGAGCTAGGAATCCTTGAGAGCAGCTTGTAGGACAGCCACACTCACCTGATTTTGCTGGGAGAGATCAGAACAGATTTGGGGTGGTGGTGGGTGGTACACCAGTCAATGTCTGTCTCTTGAAGTGAATAGATGAGGCACGTGACATGGGGTGACATCTAGGAGGAGGAGTAGGAGGAGCACAAATCCCTGAGGGCAGTTTGTGTGATAGTCGTGTTCACCTGCTTTTACTGGGAGGCAGCAGCAGAGATTTGGGGAGGCAGCAGGTGACACGCCTGTCAGTGTCCATCTCTTGAAGCATGTGGACGAGGCATGTGCCATCAAGTGACACCTATGGGGAGGAGCAGGAGGAGCCAGAAATCCCCAATGGCATTGTCTAGGAGAGTCCCATTCACCTGATTTTGCTGAGAGGGTGCAGCAGAGATTTCAGGGGGTAGAGGGTGGCAAACAAATCAGTGTCCATCCCTAGAAAAATGTGGATGGAAAACATATCATTGGGTGACACCGGGGAGGAGGAGCAGGAGAAGCCCAGAATCTCCTAGGGCAGCTCGTGGGGGAGTCATGTACACCTGATTTTGCTGGGAGCATCCAGCAGAGTTTTTTCAGGGGGCGGCGGGTGGCACACAAGTCAGTGTCCGTCTCTTGAAGCAGGTGGCCAAGAAACATGTCATTGGGTGACACCTGTTAGGAGGAGCAGGGGGAGCCAGAAATCCCTGATGGCATCATGTGGGAGAGTCATATTCACCTGATTTTGCTGATAGGGTGCAGCAGAGATTTCAGGGGAAGGAGGAGGCACACAAGTCAGTATCCATCCCTAGAAGCATGTGGATGGCAAACACATCATTGGGTGACACTGGAGAGGAGGATCCCAGAATCCCCATGGGCAGCCTGGGGGAGTCACATTCACCTGATTTTGCTAGGAGCGTCCAGCAGAGTTTTTTTCAAGGGGCAGCGGGTGGCACACAAGTCAGTATCCGTCTCTTGAAGCAGGTGGACTAGAAACATGTCATTGGGTGACACCTGGGAGGAGAAGCAGGAGGAACCGGAAATCCCTTAGGGCTGCTGGTTGGAGAGCCATGTTCAAACACTTTTGTTGAGAGGGAGCAGCAGAGATTTGGAGAGGTCAGTGGCACACAGTTTGACACATGTGAAACAACATGTGAGCATCAAAATGGACTGCGGGCTGGGTCACACATGCTTTTCATGGTCTTGTCACTCCTGCAGAAGCATCTGGGGTGTGCACTGGGGAGGGCAGCTTTGCACATGGTCAATTGAAGGTATCACACAACTCACCTTCAACACCCCCACCACAAGTAACTTAGTGGGACATGCACTGGTAAAACAGTACAGGAAAATGAACAGGGACTACAACAATGAACATCTACGAAGAAGAACAACAGAAGATGTGGCACTTTCAGTCCCTTCTAGCATCTAAGGGGTAGAAAAGGAAGTTATGTATACCTCATCTAAAGGAGATCAGCAAAGAGCAACAGACGTCTCACTTGAATAGCAGGACAAGACTGAAAACCCTAAGTTTCTATCTCTACCACCTCCACTCACTGGGCCACACATTCATGATAATGTGATGGATAATGATCTAAGCTGGATGGCAGCTAACTGGCTAAGGCTTCATGAAAGCAAAACAGAGGTCCTTGTTATTGGTACAAGCACTCCCCTGATGTTCTGGACAACTGATTTTTGGCCGATGTCCCTGGGCCCTTTCCCGCAGCCATCCCCCTCCGTGAGGAATCTGGGGGTACAAGTCACCCCATCCCTCTCGATGCAAGAACAGGTGGCGGCGATATGTAAAGCTGGCCATTTTAAATTGTGCGTCCTTCGGAAGGTGCTTACTTTTATCCCGGCAAAATCTCAGGCCCCTGTTGTGTCTGAGCGCAGCGGATTATTGCAACTCACTGTATTTGGCTCAGCCACACTTTCTTATAAATCTTCTCCAACTTCTACAAAATGCTGCACCCAGGGCCATTCTTCGCCCTCCTTGCTTAGGCAGCTCCATTGGCTGCCGGGTGAAATGCGAATTCTTTTTAAGTCTTTATGCATCGTTCACCATGTGTTTTTTGGCCTCGGGGCGGAAAATCTTCAATTGAAATGCCCAGTGTATGTTCCATCCCGCTGCCTTCGATCGCAGTCAGCTTCTGTGGTGGCAGTCCCTCCTGTCAGACTTTCCCGCATAGGTGGACGTGCTTTTCTGTGGCTGCTGCCAGGGACTGGAATGCTCTTCTTTCCACTCTGCGGACAACTGACGACCATCTTGTCCTCCGTTGCCTTCTGAAGACTTACTTGTTCTGAGCCCTTAAATGACACTCTATTGCTGCTAGCGCCATGATGCCTCTGGGCGAACGTGCGCTCTATCAATGCTGATAACATAACATAACAAACATCTAAAGGAAGATTATACTTTTATTATTTATTTATTTTATTTTGCGCTTGGCTAATCATAACCTTTGGCACATAAGAAAAGGAACAAGTACATAATAATTCATAAACCCTAAAATACAATCATGAACAGTGATTTACTATAACACATTAAATCCTTGTTACAAAACATTAAAATAAGATTACAAACCATTCATAATACTTACTTCAACTACAGTGATGCTCAACCCCTTAAAGAAAACAATCAATTAGCATACTAAAGGTTAACAACTCGTGCTAAACATAAAATGCAGCAGCAATGATGACTAGTGATTCTGCAGAGTACAAAGAACTCCAAAGTTGATCTGACGTAATAAAATCAATGTGCTCAATTAGATCACGATATCCTTTTCATAGGAGAGCTCCAAACGGGGACATGTTTTTAGTACATGGCGAGAGGTTTCAACTACATAATGGCACAACCTACAGTCTTGCCTCAAAAGGTATGTTTACCCAGCTAGCAGTATAGTCCCAGGTGGGCAGAATATTGAACCGTAAGTATGTAATGAACCTTCTCGGATTCTCATTACTCAATTTAGTCAAATAGGGTCAAGGGACTCAACCCTGAAAGCCCTGCCGACCATGTTCGCTATTTGGTTTTTTTCTCTGTACCTTAGATGCATTCTCAACTTTTTCCCAATTGCACGTTCTCTTTTTCAGTGTGTCATTAGCATTGGGCAGGGTCAGCATTTGATCCATCGAGAAAGAGATGTTACTGAGATGTAAAGAGCTGCATCTTCTTAGCCCTCTTCTTATGCTTCTTTGGAGTGCAGATAGGAATCATCATTGCTGTTCAAAAGCAGCAGTACTGCGGGGGGAAAATGAGACTGACACCACAGATTCAGAGGGTGTAGCATTAATAGAAGACCGCCCTACCTGCATTCAGACTCTTTGCGAAACAGACCTCTTCTTGCAGATTAGAAAACACATCACATCAATGTGTGGCATCCAGAACACAACCAGTAGACCAACCGTCAGCACCATCACAATGTTGCTCTCCCTCTACAAATGTAGTACAACACAAAGAATGAACAGCTGGCAAAAATGGCCACTTGCACATTATGATGGGAAATGGTGTGCCGAGCGAAGGTAGGGATCAACTTGGGTAGCAGATCCATGAAGCATCCTATGCGGCAGCACCACCCACAGGCATGGTAAGAAATTAAAAGATCTGAGGTGCATCCCTGCCCGTTCCATCATACTAATGGCAGAACTCCACCAGTGCGCACAACTACCCCATAAGCAGTTTCTGCTTGACGCTAATCTGACTATATATGTTGGCAATAGACTACTTACCATACTCAGTTGTGCAAAATCCTGGATTCCGGTGCCTGATGGGCGAAGTAAATCATCTCATCACTGGGAATTCCCAAGCCAATGTTTTGTCTCTTGCCAAGCTTTACCAGAATTGTATGACCAGGTTTTGACTGCTACAGCAGTCCATGGGCCAAACATTCTGCTTCACCATGGTCATGTGATCAGTGGTCAGAGCATTGCCTACATGGCCATCACAGCACCATGGGAAGACCTATCTTCTTCCAACAGCTACGAGGGGTCCCGGAGTAATCCAAGGGGGACAGCAGCTGTATACAGTTTCAGCACCTGGCAATGTTGTGCGTGGACAGGTTTCAAAGCAGAAGACATAGGTTTGCTGGTATCCCGCCGGTAATTCTGGCAGGATACCAGTAAATGGACCTACTTGCTCACAGCGCCTGATATCCTGGTATTACTGGGATATTCCAGGTGCCGGCAACAGTGGTCCTTCCCCTTTCCATGGAGTGCAATAGGACTCTGTGGAGGGGATTGGCCCTCACTGGTAACACTGGTGCCAGTAATACTGGCATTTCTTTGCTGGTGGGGGCGTGATTTACCTCCAGCTCTGAGCTGGAGGTAAGTCAGGCAACCACCACCAGCAAAACTGTAGATTGGCGGTGCGAGAAAAGTGGCAGTAACGGATTTACCCCCACTTTTCCAACACTGCCAAACTCCCAATGACCCCATAGGTCCATAGGGTAGCTGACATGTGGTAGAAGGTGGAAGAGGTGGAAATGCCTCCTAGTTTGCATAATGCTTTGCCACAGCAAGCAATGGATTAAGTGTCCTTGATGCTTCACGAGTTGGCAATACAATGCATGCCCCCTGCTTTGCACATGTCTGTACCCTGTTGTCACACGCTTTATCAGCCTGTCAAAGAATTGGTCGCTGTGGCTCCGATGACCAGATCCCATTTCATCTATTTCCAAAATCACCTTCACCACCTGCAAGGGCGCCAATGCCATACCCGGTAACTGCAACACTCATGGCAGATGTCTAGATTGGACATTGTAATCACAGTGTCAGTGACAGCTGCTGTCTAGGGTATGCTCTGTGCTGCGATCTTTTGAGGAAGTCACCAAGTAGGCTAACCATCCCAACACATCCTTGAGTGAAGTTGGATTTAAAAGTAACAATGAGAAGCTGCTGGCTTCTTTTGTGGACCCCGGTTTCAAAGTAAAAATGTCTGCCTTTCATCCACATGTCCCTGGGGAAGAGGTCTTAAAGCGATCATCACAAGGAGGAGATACTGCAAATGTGTAAATGGCACAAAAACATAGGAAGCAGGAAGAAAACCAACTAGTGCAACGTTTGCCAACTGTACCAGGTATGGCAATCTCACAGATGACAGGGGCATCCATGGGCAGTACATCACAGACACCTGCTGAAAGCATTGTGAACAGTGTGGGAACAGACTAATAGAGGGGAACATGTGGTACACCCTCCTCAGTGACTCAGGCATCTTGACTGCAGACGGGTCATCAGCACAAGACAGTGGACCTTCAGCTACACAGATGCTTGATGCATATCAATTGGACACTCCACCCGTGGGAAGGGATGGTGGTCTTTTGTAGTATTGGGACAACGTGTGGTCCATCTGGCCAGTGGAACTTTTGAGACTTGCTGTAGAAGCGCTCCACTGCCCTTCGGGCCCACAAGTGTGCAGTCTGAAATAGTTTTTAGTGCAGCTGAGCTATTGTTTCTAACTGCTGCAGAAGCCTCTCACTGTTGCATGTTGAACAATTAACATTTATAAAAAATTAACAAGCATTTAATTGTGGAAGACTATTGAACAACATCCACCAATAGCTAACACGTAGATTGGAAGATCCCAGTGATGAATTGTTACCCAATATATGTCAGACACTGAAATGTGGAGGGGGGTTGTTTCATGGTGTGGCGGTTATGAAAGAGATATCTCTAGTATTGACTGTGACTGAGAGACCCTAGACAGTCACTGTCCTACACATTTCAAAACATTAACTGTACTGCGAGGTATGTTTTTTAATCCTGATCACACACTTGTCAAGGTTTATCATGTTCTCCCACAAAGAGAAACCACCCTTTAAGGTTCACTGGATCCCCCACAGTTTCCAGCCACCCCTTAAGGTTCACTAGATCTCCCACAGTGTGCAGCCACCCCTTAAGGTTCACTGGATCTCCCACAGTGTGCAGCCACCCCTTTATGGTTCACTGAATCCCCCACAGTGTGCAGCCACCCTTTAAGGTTCACTGGATCTCCCACAGTGTGCAGCCACCCCTTAAGGTTCACTGGATCTCCCACAGTGTGCAGCCACCCCTTAAGGTTCACTGAATTCCCCACAGTGTGCAGCCACCCCTTACGGTTCACTGGCTCTCCCACAGTGTGCAGCCACCCCTTAAGGTTCACTGAATTCCCCACAGTGTGCAGCCACCCCTTAAGGTTCTCAGCTTTTTCTCAAGGCACCGGCACCCACTGAGGTTCATTGTTTCCCCTACAGGGCACAGCCACCCTTTAACAGTCTCAGATTTTTCATAGGACATAGTCACCTACTAAGGTTCTACGGCTCTCCCACAGACTTTTGTCATTCCTGATGGTTGGGGAGCATCCCTGTAAGGCCAGTCTCTCCCCCTTGACTGTCTCATTCCTCCCCCCACCAAAACATCCTACTTGTGGGAAGGGCTTCAGAACTCCATGTAACTCCTCAAGTTATCTGCAACCGCTATGAAGCCTACACCCTAGCGCTAAACAACTGCCCCCAATCAAGACCGTAGATACCCCCATGCTGCATGATAGGTTCATGGGGTCCTGTCCAAACATGCATGCTGTCAGTGGTGCACCATCCCTGACCAATTTTGGGAGCGGTGCCGGTAAAGAGCAGCCTGCTGTTGGAGACAGAGGCTGGTGTTGTTGTTGCCGATTGAGCATGCTGGACGGATGCCGGTTGTGGCCACTGCGTGCCCCATGTTGCTGCCCGGCTCTGACACATGCTTGGACCCACCTCCTCTCTATCAATGGAAGGGTAGAGGTGGCTGCATTGTTGCTAGCAACTGAGGACATATGTGCCTGGTACCACAGATGCAACCATTCTGCATCGAGGAGATTTAGTATGTATCGAGGCAGAGCAAGGATGACAACCACCATGAGGGGAAGAAAAAGTGGTGATTACAGATACACAGACTTCCCCAGAGGAGCGACAAATTGCAAACAAGATATAAAAAACAGTATTTCCCAAGAATGGACGAACTGGCTACTGAAATAAACTATTCAGCTTCCAAAGTCAGCGGGAAGTCCCTGCAGCAAGCCAAGCAAACTAACCAATCTCCTATAGGCGTTAACAAATGGGGCACATGATCGCGTCAATAGCTGATATGGGATATGCATGCATCAACAGAAGAGCACAACCTCTACCGTATCCCTCTTCCCTCAATTTCTCACAGGGCTACGTGAGCGCCTGTCGACCATATCAATGGTAACTGTGTACGGTAGAAGTCAACTTAACACAACAACATTGCCAGTGTGGACCTAGATGGGGGCTCGCTGTGGAAAAGATTAGTGAACCCTTTGGAGGGGGTTGGTCTAACATAGAGCTTGCTTGAAACGCAGTTTATAATTTTCATACTAAAAATTACTGTTAGTGTCATTGCCATTTGGCTCCTGGTTTGCACAATATCTATGTACTTCACTGAAAAATGTCAGATCCACCCCAACTTTCATGCAGCACAAACTAATTTGGGGAACCATGATTTTGCAGCTCAAACTGAAAAGTAACTCCTGCCACGTAGAACAAAATGGCAAAAATCGTGTGAGGGCAGCCAAAATATTATACAGCCACTGCAATTTTTGTATACCTCCTTATGCAGTTCACTTGTGCATAGTCCTAATGTGTGGCCTATTTGGGCTACACGTGCAGGGGTAGAAAATGCAAAACAATATTGCATACTTGTAGCCATGCACAAGTCCATCATCCCCTGGTAGAAATAATGGTTCAGAGCAGATGCACAACACCAGTGCTTGCTTGACAAGACTGCGCACATGTGATCATACAGTTGATGCAATCAAAATTATAACTATGGTTCCTTTTTAGTGGTCTCACAACCCCTGTGTCTCACAGCCTTACTGCAAAAATGTATATTCGGTCTCAATTTCATACAGCTATATACAGAATGAATTGATCAATGTTTAGTTCAGTGGGTTTCTTCTCCTTCCAAGGTACAATTCGACTCAGCCACATACAAAACAAACGGGGGGAGGCCCAACTATATATTTTTTTTATTTTTAAAAGGGTCTGGAAGCCCCTCTACTGAATAACCTTTATGTGAAGGTGCCCACTCTGGACGGTCTGCAACTTCATTTTAGTTCACTGTACTTTCAGAGTGATATCCATTTGCATATTGATCTGATCCCACCCACTTAGGCAGTGCAGCACCCAAATTCTAGGCAATTCTCCTCTGAACAAGAGTACCAACAGCAACCCTAGACTCGTGTTTCAGCCTAGTCTGGCATCATCAGTGAGGTGAAGCTGTGGCTCTCCAAGCACAGTGCACAACAAGGATTACCCTGGCTAACTTGGGGTGGAAACCCAAATTCCGTATGATATCCTTAGTATTGCATCCAGGAGAAAAAAACAAGACCCTCCGACGAACACCATCACAGACCTAATGACCTGGATGCCCTGGCGGCAGCCATGCCATTGCTGCTGTTATCCACGGCAAGGTAAGCACCCCTGGGCCCCACCACCATAGATTTGCCCAAAAAGCACTTTTGTGCATTTAAAATCATGTAATGCGAACTCGGCATGTGGGTTCCCCCTCCAGGCCTGCCCACTTCCTGGTTTCCTTTCCCACCTCCCAGTCCTCCTTCTGACCTGACTGGTCTATTATGCCCTCATAAGGGACACCCCAGGGCAGCCCTCTGCACGGCAGCCCCTACGACTAAGGGCCCCAAGGCAAAGGGCAGCTTCAACAGAGGCGGCTCCAGAAAGTGTCTGCAGGTGTCCGCAGGGGAAGCCAGTGAAGCCAGCGACCAGCCGTCAACCAGCAGCAACCAAAAAAAAGTAAATGTGGCATGTGTGGAGAGTAGAGCAATTACTCTACTCCGGAAAACCCTGCCAATCGACATTACCTTACCTTAGAACTGTGAATGTAAGCATTGCCACACCTATTTATAACTCTGAACATTAGCCAAGCTTCACATCTGGATAGAATTGTGATGTTCTAACTAAGGATTGTGATTGTTAAGTTGCCCAACATTTGGTTAGAATTGTGAACATTGGCCTGCGCCAGACCCGGACAGGATTGTGAATGTTAGCAGTCACGCACTTGGTTGGGATTGTGAGCGTTGGCCTGCACCGGACCCGGACAGGATTGTGAATGTTAGCAATGCCACACTTGGTTAGAGTTGCGAATATTAGCCTGCATCGCATCTAGATAGAATTGTGAATGTTAGCAATGCTGCACTTATTTCGAATTGTGAACATTAGCCTGCGCCGGACCCAGACAGGGCTGTGAATGTTAGCAATGCCGCACTTAGTTAGAATTGTGAACTTTAGCCTACGCCAGACCGAGACAGGACTGTGAATGTTAGCAATGCCGCACTTAGTTAGAATTCTGAACTTTAGCCTACGCCAGACCGAGACAGGATTGTGAATGTTAGCAATGCCACACTTAGTAGAATTGTGAACATTACCCTGCCCAGACCCATACTAGATTGTGAGTGTTAGCTACGCTGCACTTGGTTAGAATTGTGAACATTAGCCTGCGCCGGACCCAGACAGGATTGTGAATGTTAGCAATGCCACACTTAGTAGAATTGTGAACATTAGCCTACGCCAGTTGTTCACATATGTGTCCTTCATGCCTAACGCAGCCAGAGCCCAGTCTGGGTGTCCACCCACAAGAGTGCACACATCCAGCTGATATCTTCAGCACCACACCTAATGCTAGGATGCAGCTACCATCCGGCAATTACATCAGCTGCACACATGTCTGGCGCACCCACGCATCCTACAACACTATCTATCTCTACTGACCTGAACTATGGTTCCCGAGAGTGTTCAACCTATCAGCGCTTTGCGGTCATACCAATGATATATAGAGCGCTATATGAATGCCAAGTAACATAACATAACATATGTATCACAACGATGTTCATTCGAGGAATAGGGCAGTCCTGAACGTGCAAGCACTCACGGTTCAGTATTCACCAGGAATTCTCTGTGACGAGGAGAATGAGGACTTTGCAAGAACATGTAAATGTAATTCGAGCACAGACCTCGGTCCACAGTACATACCTGCAACTAAGACTGGACGAAACCCTGCCAGACTGATGTCACATGACTGAATGTCATGTTTGAGATTTGGATGTCACATCATATTTTTCAAGGCCTGCTGGCAGCCCAAAATGGGGCCGTATCAGAACTGTTGAACACCCCCAAGACTCTCAGATGGCCAATCACAGCCCTCGAGGTGAAGGGTTTATGGCCTCAAAAAAGCCCCGGCTCCCGGGCTTGTTCTTTGTGGGTAGTGCCATACTGTCAGAGGGAGGAACAGGATGGACCCACAGTGGGAGAGAGCGGAAGAACGTGTGCTGTATCCACTGACAGCAATTCTTGCGTGTTTGTTTTATATAGCATTCTCAGTTATTCCCCCCTTCTTTGAGAAATGCTTTTTGATTATTTGTTTTTTAATCCCATTCCCATCCCTTTGCTTCTTCTACAGCCCCATACCAAAGAAAAAGAAAAGAAAAAAGGACCCCTTTGCGAAATCATTTGTGTTTGATTTTTTAATCTTTTTCTTTTCCTCCTGTCACCCAAAAAATGAGAAAAAGAAACCCTTTAGGAAGTTCTTTGTGTTTGTTATGTTCCTGTCCCTTCCCCTTAGACACTCTATAGAAACCACTGGGTAAGATTTTCCCCTGGTGCCCCCAAAACTGTGAGGATGGAAGAGGTGGATCGCTTTGGGAGCATGTCATGACCAGATGAGGTGGAACTGGTGGATGTTGGGGTACATGAGAATGTTAATACACAGCATGTGGAGATTGAGGCTGATGCCTCTTACACAGCGGCTGGAAGTGGGCAGGCGCGGTGCTCCTCTACTTTTTTAAATTAAGTTTTACCGTTCCCATGCTTTTAATTTAAAAAAAAAACATTCTGCAATGGCTTTGTTTTAAAATGAAAGTGTAGGAATGAGTCGAGCCTCGCACTACAACCCTTAAACAGCAGGAACGCTTGAGTTTGGCCTTCCCTTTACTGGGGATTTGAACCTGGGACCTGCTGGACCAGCTCCATCCTCACATCACGGTGAGCTACCTTACAACTGCTAAGATCTTGTTATTTTTTCAGTGACCTGCTTGGGACTAAGCCCTTTACGAATCCCATAGCCCTGCTCCTTCAGTAATCAGAATTTTTCTTTTACATTTAAGCAATTTAAAGTGCAAATACTGCCGATACAGCTATACGTGCAGTTAATGGGTAGGTGGGAGGGGTGACTTTAATCCTTAGGTTGCCCCTTGTGCGAATAGTGGGTGATTAGGAAGGGGAAGGTGTGTAAAGCTGCATGATGTGGGTGACAATGAATAAAGGTAGTGGGGGTCATTTAAAATGTGTTTTGCATTTTCTTGCACTGCGTTTCTTTCAGCCTTTACACAGTGGTGGGGTGGAATGGACGAAAGGCGAAAACCCAGGTACAGGGTTTGTATTGCGCATATGGCGTTTGTTCGGAGCAGGGGGAAGGCCAACAGGGAGCACAGTTCCACTATTTCTTTTCGTACACTTCGACCACTGCCCGTACAGATTCATAGATGTAGAAACCTTGGAGGGTGATGAAGGTGGAGACCTGGCGCAGGAAGAGAGGAGGAGGTGGAAAGGGTAGAGACTCAGAACAGTAACCTCCCATCGTTGGGGGTGGAGCCTCAAGTGATGTAGGTTGCGATGGTGACAGAGTGTACTTACATGGGACAAGAGGAAGGGGCGATGGAGGAGCAGGAAGCGGGGCAGCAGGAGGCAGAGGTTAATGGGCACCAGTAGCGGGAAGATGAAAACACGGAAGTGGGACAGAAAAGGAGGAGGAGATTAAGAACAGGAGGAGGAATACATGGAGGTGATGGGGAAGCAAGACCTGGGGCAGGAGGCAGATGCAAGAGAGGGAGAGGATGCACATAGGGGGTATGTCGAAGAGGAGGGGGAGTGACAGACCGAGGATGGAGAGAAGGTCATAGTCCACCAAGACGAAGAGCGCAGCTGCTAGAGAAAGAAGAATAAGCACAGCCGCCGCCCTTGTGGTATTCACCGCGGCTATTAGGCTTGCATCGGCTCAGCTGCCACACCCACTCTGAGGTGGAATAATTGGCTGCGTCTACATACAGGAGAATATTGTGTGATCTCCAGTTCTAGCATGCGGACACACATTATTGCCTGCTTTGGCATGTAGGCACATACTGCCTGTATTGCAGGGTGCTGGGATATTGCAGTTCAAGTTGCCCTGGAAACTCACCTGCCTACCCACCAGCCCAGTAACCCCACCACACTGAGCAATGTCAGGGGGCCAGGAGGACTGACAGCAGCTAATGGGTCAGACAGGCAGGTAGCAGTACCCAGGTACCTCCAAATATGTGAAAATGTCCCTAATTATACATGAACTACATTGCTACCACCACCTGACTGCATTTACATCTCACCACTCTTCTGCTTGCACCTTACACTCCAGCTCCCTCTTCAATCTCTCCTTTCCCACGTGGTGCATTCTCTAACTTATCTGCTTTCACTCTCTTTGTTCCCCAGCCTTAGGCCTCCCACGAAAACCAGCAACATACTTGCAGTCAAGTCTGTCCTCAAACTCCTAAACTCAGAAAGTGGCCCACACTTTCCCATCACATCGATCCCCTCTTGACAAACAACCCTGTTTATTTGTTGTTGACATCTCCCTGTAAATACTCCTCTTTGTTCTCCCATTTGCCTGTTCTCTGTCCCCAGTTTATGTCCTGCCCTTCACCAACCTTCGCCAGGGAGAACCTTACGAAGAGGTTATGCCTACGCCCATCCTGTGAAGCAGGAATAACCCAAAATATGCTCATGTTGGTAGCTCTCCAAAAGCAGTGAGTACCCAAACATCTTCTCATGTTGGCGGCTTTCAGGTAGTGGATAGAACACCCAAAAATCGAATGTTGGCGGCGCTCATGTAGCAGGGAAAACACAAGACACTTATGATCTGATAAGATATGATATGATATATGATATATGATATGATATGATATGATATGATATGATATGATATGATCTGATATGATATGATAGTTTATACACAATGTTTTTCAATGCGCTTCAAGGCAAGGGAGGGAACAAGGGAAAATACAATGACATTCTTACAGGCCATGAACAGTACGGATGTGAAATTAACTATCGTACTCGGCCTGATGACATTTCAGATAGTGCAAGAGCTAAGACATAGATAAGGAAGGGAGGGGAGAGTGGGAAGGAAATGGAAACAGACAGGCGGCTTCCGTACTAGGCCTGACGACATTTCTGGTAGAGCCGGAGAAAAACAAAAGGTGAGGGAGAGGGGTGTAGAAAGGGAGGGGGGGAACAAAACAAGCGACTATCATACTAGGCCTGACGACATTTCAGATAGTGCTGCAGGGTGGGGGGGACAAGTAAAGGAAGGTGGGAGAAGACAGACGAGGTTGCTACCATACTAGGTCCAGGGATAATTCTGATAGAGTAAGTGCATAGAAGAAAGTAAGGGGAGGAGGGGAGGAGGTAGGAATAGGCAGAAGGAGAGAGGAGGAGAGAACAAAGAGTAAACAGTCAAAAGAATGGAGAAGCAAGAGGGGAGAGTGAATAAAATTGCAGAAGTTAGTTGTAACACATAATGTTGAAAGCCTAGATACAAAATGAAGAAGGGAACAGCATGATTATGGGCCACCATGAGAAAGGGTGACGCACCGTGAATCAATGAAGTCCATAAAAGTCAAATCCAGCATTGGCCACAAGATGGTGATGGTGAAACCAGAATGTATCAGGACAGACTCCTGCAGAAGTAGGCTTCAAGGGGAGCGAGGGGGAGCAGTGTAGATGAATCAAGCAAAACAGGCAACACCTGTATGCGAGAAGGGGGGACAAAAGGGAACATCACTGGGGGGGGGGAGAGGGGTGGGGATGGCCTGTGGGGAGAGAGGGAGTAACACATGTTGGTGCATGCTTAACTGCTGTCAGAGCAGGGGGTCGGACCCTGGGTCCTCCTGGTCCGAACAGGTCCAAACAGAAATTGCCCTTTTCTTCGACTGCCCTTTGCTTCGGATGCCCGGGCGAGAGACACCCTTGATGTAAGAGTTAAGAGCAGGAAGGAAGAGGCAGGGCTAAGAAGGTGGGCAGGGCTTAGGCCAGGTGACCAAGATCCACTTGCACCTGCTCCCCATCTGCAAAGGAAAAGTGGCTGGAGGGCTCCTTAAGCAGGGAAAAAGAGCTGCAACCAGGAAGGCACCAGGTGGCCCGGGCTTAAGCCAGGTGACCAAGATCCACTTGCACCTGCTCCCCACTTGCATGTTTGTAGCACTGGTGAGAACTCCAAAAATTCTCACGTTGACATCTGTCAGGTAGCGGCGAAAATTCTAAGAGTTCTGATGTTTGTGTCTCTCAGGTAGGAGGGAAGTGTGAAATATGCTCAAGTTAACATCTCCATGCTGTTGAAATGAAAAGTAGCTCTCGCCTCCATTACTGTGCTTTTAAAACAGCAGGAATTGGGAACAAGGCTCATTGAACTTCATTCCCAGACCTTGTGAACAAGCAAGCCCTCCACTGCCCATCCTGTCCATCAACCCATCGAGAGAGTGGCATTAAGGCGTTGTAATCTAAGTTGAAGCCAGTAGCCTGAGGGTGGTATGAATCTTTGCGCCTCATTGTCCCAGGTCCTAGGATCTCTGCTCACATATCCTTGGGGATGTAACCCTCAAGGTCCCTCTGCCGTGTCTCCAAATATACACTTTTTGAAAAACAATTAGTCTGAACCCACAGAAATAGAGACTATTATTTCCGTGGGTCTGGGTGAGTTCTTAAATAAAATATTAAAGTATTAACGCCTTTTATATATAATATATATATATATATATATATATATATATATATATATATATTTAGTGTTCTGAGAAAGAGATGTGCCTCCACCAACAGAGCTGTGGCCACGATTTCCATTGTTTTAAGGACCTACCTGAACCACATTAGAAACAGTTTTCTAACTATGCGAAACCACATTTCCTTACCTTTCTGAATCCTACCGTACGTTTTTGTAATTGTTAGCAACAGCCGGCCCTCCCTGCTAATTTCAACAGTACCACTAGGTGGCAGTACAAGCCCGTAAAGAAAAAGTGCTCTTTCTAAAATTGGTACCACATTGGTGTTTATAGCCTCAAACATGATATCATCGATATCATGAGTTGCTAAATGATTGTTTGGTGCTTGGCATTAAATGCTGAGAGTGGTACCGATGTCGCAATGTATAGTATCGTCAACATTATCCTCTGCATTCTGTCAACACATGCATGCCCCCCGTCAGAGCCGCCTGAGTCATAGGCAGTATGTGCCGTCGCCCCAGCCCTGGGCACCAAACTCCTGCGCTCTTAGCGGCCCCGCAGCCACCAGCTGCCAAGAGAATACCAAGTAGGCTGTGCTGATTCCAGCCAGAGGCCTGTTTTTGTGCCCGTCTTAGTGCAGTGCCACTGTCCACTTTAACCTCTCTGTGACGCCATTCTAGACACAAATACCCCCCTCTGCCACCATCCCAGCACCCATCAGACCCTGCGGGGCTTCCCAGGATTTGTTAAGCAGAGAGTTTAAAGTGGAAGCTCTTTACAATTAATGATCCATTTAAGCGCCATTGTTTTGGACAAGGCATTCAAAAGGGGGATTTTATTCTGAAAGCGCACACAAAAAAAATACTTTGCAGCCCGAATCTGACTTCTTTGAAGACAGTTAAAATATGCTAACAATAAAGAGTTCAGAATTATTTCTCTAGTTTTCATGTTTTCGCTTGTGGTGTGTCAAATACTTTTTTTTAGAATGTCATATTTCAATCGCATCAGACAATGTATGTCTTTGTCAAAGGAGGGCCTGATTTTAAAAAAAAACCTTTTTCAATGGGGTTTTCCCATTTAAAAATGTTTTTGTAAATCTGGCCCTCAGTCTTGAAAGACAGCCTACAAGTGAATGTTATCATTGTGTGGAATTGCATTCTGGGATTTGTAGTCTTCAAGATGAAGGGAAAATAATGCAACAGTTGAACTACTTTTGTTTAACATATTTCTATAAGGATTCGTAAATTGCTGGAGTACTTGTCAAGTCCTCTTTATAAAACAGAGTATGTTGGAAGCCAAACGTTGGGCTGATAAGGGGAAAGGATCAGGGGGCAAATTGTTTGTGATGATTTGCCAGGTCCATGGATGTGGGACAAGGATGCTGGAATGAAGATGTTCTCCCTAGTCCTGTGCTGATTTTCAGGGTACAGGTTGAGGGTGCATATGGGTTGACAGCATCCGCCCACTTTTTACACACTGTGAACGCCATTCTTTGGGTGTTGTTGAGGCTGGCATGCAGAAAACAGCTTCTTTGCTCAAGTATTTGGCCACCACGATATAAACCCGGGTTCTCAAGCACTCAGGACACGCACCCACGCAACCACATGAAAGTGTCTTCAAAGCACATGTCTTGCATTGGTATTTTGCTTTCCATGGAATATTTCAATATAGATTTTTGCATTTAAAAGGTGTGCACCTTTTATTTTTTTCCAGCAGTGTCCTAGGAAAATCTCCTATAGCTTGTTATTTTTCATTTATTGATGATTACATTTTTGAAAGACAATACTCATTTGTGTTCTGCATTTTCTTCTATTAGGAATGGCCAGTTGAATTTAGTTTGTGTATTGCACTTTAAAATGCTTTCAGTCCCCATGTGTATGTTAATGAGTTGCCCCACCCCCATTCTTTTTGGACTTGAACCCCATTATTAACAGTTAAAGACCTGCAGAATTGCTTACTCTGACTGCCTCAGTACCTACACGATAAATAGGCTTTGCCTCGATTGCACTTTAAGGCAATGCTGCAGCAAAGGCACTTTGCCCTTTCTGGTCTAGGGCACAACCCTGCTCTTACATCCTTGAAACGAGCAGTCACCTTAGGTATGCTTTGATTACTTACTGGTGATCTTCATTACTCTTTGTTGTGCTCTTCCTCGTCACAGTACTTTCTTTTTAGGAAAAAAAAGCCTCACTCCTGACATTGCCACATGCATAACATTAACAATTAAAATTCAAATACTTAAAATCAGTTTATTTGATCCCACGGATATTAATGACTATTTGTGACATCAGTTTCTTGCGATGCAAATAAGGGGACCCCACACATCTTTTGCTGCCCAGGGCCCCGCAAATCCGATGGCCGGCTCTGCTGCCTGTGCTATTTTCAGGAATAGATTTATTTCAAAATTGTCACCTCAAGGCAGCACCGAGTTAGCTAAAATGTGTCTATGGGTACGACCACTGTGGCTTTTGATTGCACTGAGACGTCCTTATCAGTGGACAAATGGGGCCCATGCCCCAGCCTCCACCCTGACAGGATCCCCCCATCTGACTGCCTTATGCAAAAAAAAGCCAATGCTCATTTCTACATGACATAAATAACACGTCTTGTTGTTGAATTCTGTGCTACTGATGCTTTGAGCCGCTGTCTGACTTTTATTCACAACTGAGTTGCAATGCTGTGTTCACTGTAATAGGTACAGTTTGTGCACCCTCAGTAGCATTTCCACCTTTCTTTTTTGGGGAATATATTTATTACATGGAACAACCAATGGAAATGCATATTTTTACGGTTCAGTGACTCCAAGTCTAAGAAGATAGCGCATTGTGTAAAGCTCTTGTTGCAGAGATGTGTTCACATACCGCAGCATAGTGCCACACCCAGTTAAGGCTGCTTCAGACCTTCCTTTCTCAGAGATCGATTAAACTTGTGTATTTAAACTGTGATGATAGTAACACCAGGCCTCATTACAAGTTGGGTGGTCCGTTTAATATGCAGCAGTTACCGCCACATTACTGCACCGCCCAACTATGAGTTTGCTGTTAAGTTAGAGATTCATCTCCAGCCATGAGCTGGTGGTAAATCGGCCACCTTTCCACCAAATCTCGACAGAATAACTGCCCCATGGAGTCCAATGGACTCCAACGAAATGGGGACTAACACTGCCACCCCCACTTGTAATCTGGTGGCAATACCGCTGGACCATGTGGCTGTAACAGTATTATAGTTTGGTGGTAACTCGGCGGATTTACCACCACACTCTCAATAAGCCCTGCTGTCTTACAGCACTGCTTACCTGCAACTACCTAAAATGTGGAGCAGAATGGGTATAGTACGAGGGGTGGTTAGGTAGACCACCTAGAATGTAGAGTAGAATGGGTATAGTACATGGGGTGATTAGGTAGACCACCTAGAATGTAGAGTAGAATGGGTATAGTACGAGGGGTGGTTAGGTAGACCACCTAGAATGTAGAGTAGAATGGGTATGATGCGAGGGGTGGTTGGGTAGCCAGACTAGCATCAGTGGCTCCACAGTGCTGAGGCTCCTCATATCCTGGCTTTGCGGCTGGACAATGCAGTGATCCTGGAGCGATCATCTTAGTACTGAACTTCCTTGCAGTGAAAGGATGTGCCTATCATATTATGTTGGCCTTCTTTAGCCCATTGCTGGCTCTTTCCTTCCACAAGGGGCATTTCAGTGGAAGGGGCCCAAGGCAGGAGGGAGCTAACCAAGTGTCACATGCTTACAGAGAGCTTATTTGATGCACAAAAGAGTTTGATTTTTCCTAGAATCTTAATATTTTTCTTCACATCATTAATAACAAACTACAAGTCAGTGGCAAACAAGGACATCTGCGGCATCTGGACTTTATTACGCTATTTCTTTTGTTGGACATATTTAAATCTTTATATGCAGGAGTAAAACCCAGATTATTATTTTTGATGCCTTTATAACTCATCCATTTGTTTCTTGGCTACTGGATGGCAACACCACTTGAAAGCCATAGCCCTCTCCTAATCCCAAGTCTATGCTTCTTCCAGGTAATCGTACCCTGCATATATGGTCTGGTATGTGTATCTCCCTAGTGAACAATGGGTCTCCAGCCGCCATGCTTTAGTAGTTGTACATTCTGCGAGGCTGCTAATCTGTGTCCTGCATCCATAATGGCTCTAGGGCACTTGTCTCATAGTTTTTAATCCTTACCCTGTATTTGAGATACAACACACTTAAATTTCTCATGGCTCCCAAACTACGGTCCTCATTATAAGTTAAGCGGTTTGGAGAAAAATAGTGGTGAAATGGTTGGTAACAGAATTGCCAACACTTTAGTGCCACTTCCCCGCACTGACAAACTTTTAGCTGGAGGAAAATCCTCTAATTTGCCTCCAAACATTGGTGGATTAACCATGAAAAATAAATAAATAAATAAATGACAGAATTGTTGCTAACAGTAACATTTCCACCGTGGAGTCCTGTCAGACTCCTGTGCTCCGAGCAAGTGGTCCTGTGGCTGCGATGGACTCTGCCTTTCTTCATTCAGACGACGTTTGCTGATTATCTTGAAACTGGAGTGCACAAACCATTGCTGCGATGCTGCAACGTGCAAAATGATGACCAATGCTGCGTGTTCAAGTGGACCGTGCTGCGAAAACTGCCAGGGTACCATGAAACTGCCCCGATGAAGGTGGGAACATATAACCACCGAAACGCAAAAGGATAAGGGGGCCCGGCTTCCAGTCTCTATCTTTTCAAAAAAACATTTGAACTTTGTCCACTCATTTGGCATATATTAACTAACCTGGAAGGTATCACGAAAATGTCCATGTCTCATGCTCCCCCTACATGCGTAGGCAAACCCAGTGGGGGTTCCCCTAAATAATTCCTGGGAAAAAAATGTTTAAAACAACTAGAAAATTCTAGGACTGCTGATTTTCTCCATAATTTGAATATATGGAACTGTGACCATATTATGGTTATATTTTATTTCTATTTTTTCTCTTCCTTTTAGAGGTTATCCTCTACTGCTCTTCCCCCTTTTAAAGCACTGAGTTGTGGTTTTCCACGTTTCCACCTTTTACATTTCTCTTGTCTTCTTCTGTCCTTTTCACACTATTTATGTGTAAATATGTGATTGAAAAATGATGAAAGAAAAGATTTTTTGTATCTTTCTCCATATATTTTCATGATGTAATCGATTTTTTGAGTTACAATCCAATACTGAATATACTGTCTTTTTTGTTGATTGTTGTTTTATTATTCAGAGCACTAAAAAAGAATATATATAAAAATGTTATAATTCACACACTGAAATTGTTGTGGTAGATGTGGTTATTTTATATATGAACCATGCATCAATATGGTCCCAACGAGGGGTTAGATTGGGTACAAGTAAACCCCAGTTAATGTCGAGTACTCCACCTACTTAGCACATTAGGCGAGGTGTTGAGTGCATTTTTCTTTTTGCAGCAATGTTTTTCATGTTAGTTAGACTTTGTGACTGAAGCAACCCTCAGGGGGGTATTCTTTCCTCTCAACTGTGCCGAACAGTGAACGTAAAAACACACTTCTGGCAGGATTAGACGAAAAGGCAGTGAGGCATACCGCCTGGTTTTCTCCCGGCTGCAGGTGAAAGCATCAATGGTTAACACAATGGGCCTGATTCATGGAAGCATTTTTATAATGGTGCAATCCCATAGGGAAACGCTCCATGAATCAGGACAAATATCTAATACAGAAAGCCCTGCCCCTTCTCATTGCCTGTGACCGAGGGACACACAATACCTCAAGTTCCTTTTCTGAAAGGCTGCAAACCTATTGGATCCCAGAGCATTCAGAGAGACAAAGGCCAGAGTTTTAGAAAAACAGAGCATGCCAACCAATCCATTCCTCCAGGAAACCAAAAGCAGCCCAAAGTACAGATCCGGGCAGATACCAAAGGAAAAGTTCCAGCTCACCAATCCATTGGACAATCCAACAGGCGATCCAGGTACACACGTCCAGACGCACAGTCCCAAGGAGTTGAAGTCCCTGTCACACTGGCAAGCCGGTAAGATAGCTCAGCGGGTTGAGCGCTCGCTGCTGCGATCTGAACGTGATCTGCAGGTCGCAGGTTCGAATCCCGGCAAGGCCAACTCAGCCTTTCATCCTTCCGAGGTCGATAAATGAGTACCAATTTCGATTGGGTGATATTGTATGTAAATATGTGCTCTGTAAAGCGCTTTGGATTAAGGCGCTATATAAATAACACATCATTATCATCATCATCATTATCACTAAGTCTCCACCAGAATATCCATTTGCCGACACCGGCGGCAGACGGGGACTGCGGTGTGGCAGCACCAGAACACGGCTGACAAGCCCTATGGACTTCAAAAATGGGTAATTACACCATTGTTACCCCACTCGTAATCTGACAGCACTTCACAGGATTAAATTGTGATAATGGTAAAGGAGTTTGGCAGTAATTCCATGGAAATACTGCTGAATTACCGAATGGGGCTCTATGTCCTGTATCTAGGCTAAAGAACATGTACCGTTCTCATGGCTTCTAAATAGTAATTCAAAACACATGTGCTCTGGTATATGTACATTACTCCCCATGTTTAATCTGAGTAGTTATGTGCCCATGCTGAGGGTGTGTACCTTTTTCATGTGGCCACTGATCTGTGTCCTGCTTCTATACTATAGCCTGTCTACCTGCTTTGTGGCTACGGTTGTTCAAATGTGCCTTGTAGCTGCATTAGAACACAAGTACCATCGTGTGCAGTGCTTTAAGTAGGGTTAAAAATTGTTATTGCACAAACCATAGTAAGGTGCGCAAACAAATATATAAATGTATGTAAGCATTTATATATTTGTATGCATATCTTACTATGCTTTGTGTACTTTTAAAGCCATCTTTTATAAACATAGAAATATGTTTATAAAAGATGGCTTGAAATGTACACAATTCAAGCCATCTTCTATAAAGCTTTGAGGACGAACAAAACCCAAGGTGTCTTTGTCCGTCGACAACGCTTCATAAAAGATGGCTTGAATTGTGCACTTTTCAAGCCATCTTTTATAAACATAGAAATATGTTACATATTTCTATATTTATAAACGATGTCTGTGACTTTCCAGCCCAGGTTCAGAGCTACCATTGCTGAACTTATTCATTTGTATTTGTATTTTTTGTATTTTTATTGTTTAATATAGCGCCTTAATCCAAGGCGCTTTACAGTTAACAACAAGTGACACATGAAACATGGAACAGTAGAAGCAAAACAGTAAACATGAATCAAGCCATAAAATTGGTATTCATACCATAGTGGCTACAATAATGGGTCGGGATAGGAAGCTCAAACGGACATTTGCCCCAACATATTAAAGTATACACTGCCACCCACTTGATAGGAGATATGGATTAAGGTGCATTTACCGATATGGGGTTGGGGTGGTCAGTTATGAGGAATTGGATAGGGTTGATGAACTTGGAACAATTTAAGTGAGGGAGTCAATGACAAGTTTAATGCAGGGGCCAATTTTGTAAGCAGAAATTCCCCAGTTGCTAAAGGTAGTAACTTAAGATGCTCCAAGAGCACATCGCATATTTAGGAAGTTGTAGGGCTAGGAAAGTTAGGTTAACGCATGGTAATAATCAACAATGGTTATTGATTGATACCATGGGATAAAGTAGTTAAGATAACAATAGCTTGAAATGGAATGTATTTACATGTATAGTTTGGTTCTACTATGTAGTATATTTTCGGGGTTCAGGTAGAATGGAATTTAGCTACTCGGGACACTTAAATTGAAGTAACACGTGAAAGATAACTATTTAGAAAATAAGGGGAGGCAGGACAAAGTTTTCTCTACAAGTACATAGGGGAGTTACAAGTGTGTTGTAATTGACATAACCAGGCGGTTATATGTTCTGCTGTGTTTAATTGTTGTTTCTCTATTGGCTTGTAAGTTTCTATGTTTCTACACATTGTTGGTATTGAATAAGTCAAATATGGTGCATTATAGCAAAAGTAACTTGAAAATAGTTTTATGGAATGTTAATGGTGCAAATTGTGCAATCAAAAAGGAAGAGTATTAAACAGGTTGAATGAATTGGGGGCAGATATTGCCCTATTGCAAGAAACACATCTGCTGGAATCAGAGACAGAGAAACTGAAACGGGGTTGGGTGAGGAGAGTTTTTTGCTCTGCATTTACATTTACATCCAGCTCAAGAGCTTGCCGATATCGGTTATAGATTGCAAAAGGGACAATGAAGGAAGAATAGTATGTATCATATTGAAAGCACAAAATGTTTCGTATTGTATTTGCAATGTTTATGCACCAAACAAGAGGGATGGCAAATGTTATGTTTCTCTCACACAGTTTATACAGAATACAAGGCAAGCCAACGGTGTTGTGGGTGGGGATTTTAATATTACCCTTGATTTCAATGGTAGATAAAAGTGTAAACTATGTGATTATGGAAAGTATGATGAAGCCGGGGGCTATGACAGAGTTTATGAAAGAATGTATGCTGGAAGATGTTTGGAGACTTCAACACCCCCTGGACAGACAATATAGCTTCCATTCTGGTCATCATAAAATGTTCTCAAGAATAGATATATTACTGACTTTCTGGCTTGTGCACCCAGAATTACAGAGAGGGAAGGCGATATAAACACAATTTTGATTTCTGATCATGCCCCAGTTTCGCTTCAAATTTCATTAACATTCCCACTACCAAAGACAAGCACTTGGAAAATGAATATCACACTACTTGATGATATTAAGATTGTGAAATAAGAAAGTTTTTTGTGGAGAAGAACTAGACAAGTGAAGTAGCAGTGAAATGTGTATGTGAAGCTTTCAAATGCTACATGAGAGAAAAGAGACAGGCAGCTGGAAGTGAAGAAATTAAGAGAGGAGATTAAAGAAATTGAGAGACACACAATGAATAATTATTCTATGGAATTGTACTCGAAGTTGGAGAAATTAGTTACAGAAAAGGCTGATGTACTATTATTTAAAACAAGAAGCAATTATTATGAGGGAGGAGAAAAATCTATTCACGCAATTGAAGGGTTGACGGGAGTTATAACACTTGAGCCGACTCAAATCAACAGGGAATTCAGAGAATACTATACCAAATTGTACACTTAAGTACATATGAACACGAAGCTCATGAAAGCATATACAGAAAGCTGCAACCTAAAAAGAGTGAAGTCAGAGGAAAGATTGAATTTGGAGAAGGATCTGAACATAGATGAACTTAAGAAGGCTGTGCCACCTAAACTCAGGAAAGTGTCCGGGACTGGATGGTCTACCTGCAGAATTATACAAAATGATGCAGTGATTTTAGCCATGCTGCATTCCTCACAAAGAAAATGTGTTCTTCCATCAACCACTCTGCTCGTCACCATCTCACTATTGTTGAAACAAGGGAAACCATCAGTGAATTTGAGCAGCTACAGGTCAACAAATCTGATTAACACAGTTAATAAGATCATCGCAAAGGCCATAGCAACAGAACTGGAAAAAATGTTGCCGGAGATAATTGGTCAAGAACAAAATGGCTTTGTTAAAGGGAGACATGCATCTGAAAACATGCGAAGACTGATCATAAACCTGTGTGAAAGCAGGAAATTACCAACAGAACTGGACTGTCACTGGACACTCAAAAAGCATTTGATCGCATTGAATGGAAATACCTCATGACCACTTTAGTTGGTGTCGGATTGGGAGAAAATATACTTGGTTGGGTTAAACTGCTATACTCAAAACCAGCAGTAAGTATGAATACAAACAGATTTACAACAGAAAGTTTTGAACTGGGCAGAGGAACAAGACAGGGTTGTCCACTTTTGCCACTGCTGTTTGCCCTTGCAATGGAGCCATTGGCAGAAAATATCAGAGGAGATCCGATGATTCGAGGTGCTCAATTTGGAGAGGCCTTGCAAAAACTCTGGCTGTATGCAGACAATATTTTACAAATAATAGACACATCGGTCCAGGCGACTATGGATCAAATCAACGTTTTTAATTTGTACTCCAGATATAAGACAAACTGGTCAAAATCTGAAGCAATGTCAGCTTCAATGGCTTGTACTAGTAATCGACTAAGTAATTACGGTTTCAGTTGGTGCCCGGAGAAAATGTGATACGTGGCCATTTGGCTGACAAAGGAAGTGGATCGTATGATGTGTATTAATTTGCAATACCCCACTGAAAATCTGAAAAATGACCTGCGCAGGTGGAATGAACTGAAGTTGAGCCTATGGGGGAGATTGAACGCAATCAAGATGGCTTCAGAACCTTGTATTAATTATATCCTAAGTATGATTCTGATGGTGGCAAAAAAGAAGGTAATCAGGAGAATGGAGAGCTTGATAGAGGCATTCGCAAGGGATGGGAAAAAAACCTCTCCTGAAGATATGGAAATTACAAATTTCAACAGGAAATGGTGGATTAGCAGTCCTGGATTTTGTGAACTATCACTTAGCCTTCGGAGCAAGACATTTGGACACAAGCGGAAACTTGCAGGTGTTCACCACTGGCCCTAAGGGCAATAATGACTTCAGAAGGTGCACATGGTTGCAAATCCTATGCGCCAAAGAAATTCCTATGGGAATGCTGGAAATGACTTTTGAGGCTAAGCAAGAAAGATTAAACCTGCTCCAAGTACTCTTCGTTGTGGCTAAACCCATTGGAAGAGAGGACGTTCTTTTGGACAAATTGGTTTTTGAGTGGTATTCAATGGCTGGGTGACCTTTTTGAAGGGAACAAATAGATCTCTTTTGGCAGACGATCTACCGAAAAGGGACTAAAGGACTGCAGTTTTGGGGAATATGGAAGACTGAAGAGAGTTGTGCGGCAGAATCCCTGAGGAAGGCAAAGATTGGATGGATTGTTTGCGAGAATTCAAGATTAATGGTCACGTCACATCAAAAGTATATAAAGACCTGGCACAATATAAGGTTGCTGATGGAAATTTACTGGACAAATGGTCAGAAGTGTTGGACTCAGAAATGAGTGTGGGCAGATGGAACAACATTTGTAGGAATATGAGTTTGACATCATTAAATCTAGAAGAAAGAGCGGGACAGATCAAGATATTGAACAACACAAATCTGTATGAAAGGGGCCTATTGGAATCAGAAGCAGGTTGCAGATGCAAACACAGAGTGGGGTCATTTGAGCATATGATGTGGGAGTATGGCAATCTGAAGGATTTCTGGGAAGGTGTTACCTTGACAATGAATAAAGTATTAATGGTTGATGTAGAATATGATTTTGGGAGTATTTTACTGGGGGAGGAGGAGTTGATAGCAGACTTGTCATTTCTGCAAAGGTGTTGGTTCTTCAGAGCTTCACTTTCAGCTAACAAAATCATACTACGGAACTGGAAGAGTGAACTAATGCCTCCAGTCTGACAGACTTACAGCAACTGTCTAAGTTAGAGAGGGTGATCTTGTATAGGAATAAGAAAAGGAATCTATTTGAACACTTTTGGGAAAGATTCTTGGATTTGTAATCCTTGACATGATATATTTAAACAGTTTGACAGCACAATCACAATGATGTAGATATGACTAAATAATTGAAGTGCTATTACATATGGTGCGTGGAAGGGTGCTTGTGTGTGATATAATTTATTAATGTGTTGTTGTGCAATGACAAACTTTGAATGTTTAATACATATGTAAATAAAAAAATAAAGACAATCTGATATGATTTACAAGGAAGGTAGGGTCCTTCTCTAATAAGAGATGTCACTTTTTTACCCAGAATTCCTTAGGTGTAGGGAACCTGAGTTCCAGCAGCTTACATGAATGTAGGGAACACTTTGAAGGGTGATTCAGTGAGCTCAGGTATCTTTTGGTGTCACTCAGATTATATACGGGTGGGCCTGTTCACTATATTTCCCATAAGCGCCACACCTCCACCGCACTGAATGTCATTTTTTCTAACCTTTTCTAACCATGTCAGTGGGCTCACTCAACATGCAAACTAACCAGAAAGGCCGAGAAGTAGAGAGCACCAGTCTCTCAGTCCCTTCTGCTTATGTGGGTGATGGGTGCGATTAGATAATCTCTCGGAATGTCGCCCCTCCCCCCTTCAACTGTTCCCCGCCCTTCAGCTTGCATGGATTAGGTGAATGACAAGAACTCACTGCCAGGGAGGTTGAGACTTCATTCTGCGTGCTGCACGAAATGGCGGAGGGTTGAGGCGAAGAGGCGAAACTAATGGCCGCTAAGCAACCAGGAGCACATTGTTCGCTAAAAACGAAGGGGTCTGTCAAACAATACCTCACCCCAAAATGTCAGGTTTTACCAGTGGCCGTGCGATAAATGCAGTCATGTGGGGACAGTTCGCATTATTGTGTGTGGAAACTGCATCAAACTCTGAGAGCCTCCTAATTTAGGCTAGTGTGCTGATATGGGGTGCTACCAGATTGCGAGTCCCCCCCATGGTAGACCAGCGAGGTGCATGAAAGCATGAATATGTGCAGCGGCCATCTTGACTCTCGGTTACATGAGCCTTGCTCGTGTAGGGTCACGGAATCCCAATGAAAAAGACCGACCTGTACTGCACCCGGCCTCTTTCACCAGCATTGACGGGCCACCTCAACCTGTGGAGTAGACAAGGGAACCCGGGAGGGTTCCGGTGCCTCTCGCTGCCAGGCGAGGTGACACCCGAGTGGTAGCAGCTCGGCATTCATGCAAACAGCAGAGGTCAGTAATGACAGCTGCCATGACAAACATGGCGGCTGTCATTGACACATTCATTCCCTTGCATTGTAGTTACTCGTTCAGGTGCAGGCAAAGCAAGTACAGTCCCCAGGAATCAAAAAGCTATATGAGAATCAAAATGCTGATCCCGCAGCTTCCAGACTCCCTGCGCAGTGTCGGATCGTCAACACATGCAGAGTTCCTGCACTATGCAGGGTATCAATGAGAATGGCGTGGTTGCGGCGAAAGGGGGAGAAAGGCATGACATATCTTTCCTTTGCTTTTCCCCTGAATTCACATCATCTGGAATGTGGTTGTAACGGTGGAAGGGACTGTGGTCAAGAGCTCCACAGGGCGGGACATTGAAAGTGGAGGGGTGTGCAATACCAACAAACTGTTTCTCTATGCACTGGCCTGAAAGACCGACACATGGATAGTGACACGCACTGTCACTTTCAGAGGTGGTTGAAGGAGTCATCATTGCTCAAGGGGAAAGCAATTCTGGTAGATCCTCCCAGGAGGAGACAGATACCCTTGCTCCTCTCATCCTCCCATCTGCACCTACTGCCTCACCCTGACCTTCACATGGCCATGGGGCCACCACCCAAGCAGCAATCCTCACTGTGGACACACGTATTCTTCAACAATCGAGGCCAGAGGACATGTTGTGGATGGTGCGCTTAGAGGGTGATGTGGAGTAACACATCTATAGGTGTCACCTCCCCGGACCGTGAGGTAGGTACATCACACTGACACCAGCCCCGTGCTGCCTTACGCCTGCAACACATGAAGCACCTGCTCCCGGGGCTGACTTATATAGCCGTGTGCTGAATAATATCCGCGCTAGCGTGTGAGCCATGGGGGCCGGGCAGCATCAGGTGTAGCACCACAGAAGGGATCTACTCGCCAAGTGCCCTTCAGAGAACAGGTGCTGGTCCAGCAGCCACAGACACCTGACACGATGGAGCAGGAAGAGCAGACTAACAACACCATGAGCGAGGCCATGTTGGCTGAGGTGCAGAAGAGCTGAAGGGTGGTTGTGGAGGTCTGAATTGTGGTCACCTGATGCCGAGACTACCCAGTGCAGCACTGAAGCGGAAGACCATGGCATTGTGGCTGCGAAGGCATGAAAGACAGTCTAAAAGAAGGGCACCTAACACAGGTCCTCGCTTGCTGATGGCTCGTGTAGCACGGCAGGGGCTTTGCACAATTGAAACTCATTCTAACTTTTCCCTCAGCCACCCGATAGTCGTCTCCAGCCTTGGGCACCCCCAGTACCATCCTGCCTTGACTGGGCTGCTGGTGCCCCAGGAGCATTGCTGTCTGGAATGCAGGCATTGCTCAGCCACGGCAGGACCCCCAACATCCCCTTTTCCTCCACACCCCTCTCATTGGCACAGCAGTGCAAAGGGTGGCCCAAAGGATGGTCCACATACTTGAAGAGCTCTGGATTTGTATTGAAATCATTGTATTTTTGAAACCTCGCTGGAGATCTGTATCGTTGCATGGGCCTATTTGTTGAGTAGGGGACAATAAGGCAAGGGGCCTGGATTCAGATCGATGCACAATAAAGGAGCGGTGTATTGCCCACGCCAGCAGAAGTTGTGCTCCATTTCCTCCCTTTGCATAACCCCATACACATGGTGCCATTGTGCCCAGGATCACTGTGTCTGTCTGCTGCCTCGCGAGAGTTGTCCTCTTCCCCCTCCTGATGAAATAATGCCATAGTGTGCCTGGTGGCGCTATTATGTAGCATACAGCACATTGTGGCAATCTACCAAAGCTTGACTAGCCTGTACTGTAAAGCCCCCGCCCCCCCCCCTTGCAATCTTGGGCAGACACCCGGAATGTTTTATAAGAACACGAAAATCACACTGAGTGGTGCTCTCGTGCTCCCGTTTCCCCTCTTGTACCACTACTAACTTACTGGCTGGTATGCCGGTGTCATCAGCCAGGTCTATTCAGGTTATCATGACCCCCCTCCCCCCTGCAAGGAGGGGAAGAGGAATGGTGGCTGTTGGTGGACAGGTGCATTCACTTAGCAGCATTGGGCCGTGCACCTTCATGCGCCAATGGTGCACCCAAGTGCACGTGTGTCTTCATTGTGACGTGTGTGGATGCTGTTGCCATTGTTCTAGAATATGTGGTCATCTTCAGCGACTGTGTTGTGCATCTTGAGTCCCAGTGCCTCGCCAGGACTTGTGAAGATGCAAGAGGAATGCAGTGCATCCAGATAAGGAATTGTTTATGTTGCCTTGTGCAGGGGGTGTGATGCAGCCAGGACTGGCGTTGATGTAGTCCCTCCAGGATGCAAGTCAGACCCCTCTTTGGAGTAGTAGGTTAGCCCATGAAAGTGTACATGCCTGGGTGAAGATCATAGACCGTTTGTGCATTGATGACGTGTCGGATAGGGAAGAACTTTGCTATTATCTCTGGTGAGGCAAGAGCCGCATGTGCGCAATCCAGGGCCATCCGGCAATTGCGCCGAATGTGGCTTTCATGCCATTTAGAGCAGCTGGGAAGAAATGACGAGCTCCCCCAAGCATCGCACCTACGGGGACCAGGAAATGCATCGCGACATTAAAAAGCATGTCAGGGTCAGGCCACGTGGAGGTTCCCCTCTGCGCTGGAATGAGGCCCTTGCACATACATGCATGCATGCCACCAAGTCACCAGATTCAGCAGCGGACGTCTTGCCATTCCAATCTCTCTGGAATGTGCGAGGTCACCCTGGATGACCCTCAAGAAGGAGTGAATTGCTACCATGTCCAGCCGTAGGTGGTGAGTACCTGGTGATCACTCAAATCCGAGTGTGGCAACCTTGGCATGTAAACCCTTCGACTACCCTGCTCTGCTGGCATGGCTGCTGCCCCGTCTGCTGGGGCTGCTGCTGACCCGTCTGCTGACACTGCTGCGGCCCCGTCTGCTGACACTGCTGCAGTCCCGTCTGCTGGGGCTGCTGCTGACCCGTCTGCTGCCCCTGCTGCTGCCCCATCTGCTGACACTGCGGCTGCCCGTCTGCTGACACTGCTGCTGACACTGCTGCTGTCCAGTCTGCTGACACTGTGGCTGCCCGTCTGCTGACGCTGCTGCTGTCCCGTCTGCTGACACTGCTGCTGTCCCATCTGCTGACACTGATGCCGCCCCATCTGCTGACACTGTGGCTGCCCGTCTGCTGACACTGCTGCTGTCCCATCTGCTGACACTGCTCCTGCCCCGTCTGCTGACACTGCTGCTGTCCCATCTGCTGACACTGCTGCGGCCCCGTCTGCTGACACTGCTGCGGCCCCGTCTGCTGACACTGCGGCTGCCCGTCTGCCGTCTGCTGCCCCTGCTGCTGCCCCATCTGCTGACACTGCTGCTGTCCCGTCTGCTGACACTGCTGCTGCCCGTCTGCTGGCACTGCTGCTGACACTGCTGCTGTCCAGTCTGCTGACACTGTGGCTGCCCGTCTGCTGATGCTGCTGCTGTCCCGTCTGCTGACACTGCTGCTGTCCCATCTGCTGACACTGCTGCGGCCCCGTCTGCTGGGGCTGCTGCGGCCCCTTCTGCTGACACTGCGGCTGCCCGTCTGCTGGGGCTGCTGCTGACCCGTCTGCTGACACTGCTGCGGCCCCGTCTGCTGACACTGCTGCAGTCCCGTCTGCTGGGGCTGCTGCTGACCCGTCTGCTGCCCCTGCTGCTGCCCCATCTGCTGACACTGCGGCTGCCTGTCTGCTGACACTGCTGCTGACACTGCTGCTGTCCAGTCTGCTGACACTGTGGCTGCCCGTCTGCTGACGCTGCTGCTGTCCCGTCTGCTGACACTGCTGCTGTCCCATCTGCTGACACTGATGCCGCCCCATCTGCTGACACTGTGGCTGCCCGTCTGCTGACACTGCTGCTGTCCCATCTGCTGACACTGCTCCTGCCCCGTCTGCTGACACTGCTGCTGTCCCATCTGCTGACACTGCTGCGGCCCCGTCTGCTGACACTGCTGCGGCCCCGTCTGCTGACACTGCGGCTGCCCGTCTGCCGTCTGCTGCCCCTGCTGCTGCCCCATCTGCTGACACTGCTGCTGTCCCGTCTGCTGACACTGCTGCTGCCCGTCTACTGACACTGCTGCTGACACTGCTGCTGTCCAGTCTGCTGACACTGTGGCTGCCCGTCTGCTGATGCTGCTGCTGTCCCGTCTGCTGACACTGCTGCTGTCCCATCTGCTGACACTGATGCCGCCCCATCTGCTGACACTGTGGCTGCCCGTCTGCTGACGCTGCTGCTGTCCTGTCTGCTGACACTGCTGCTGTCCCATCTGCTGACACTTCTCCTGCCCCGTCTGCTGACACTGCTGCTGTCCCATCTGCTGACACTGCTGCTGCCCCGTCTGCTGACACTGCTGCTGTCCTGCCTGCTGGTACTGCTGCTATCCTGTCTGCTGGGACTGACGCTGCCCCGTCTGCTGACACTGCTGCTGTCCCGTCTGCTGACCCGTCTGCTGACACTGCTGCTGTCCCGTCTGCTGACACTGCTGATGCCCCGTCCTCTGACACTGCTTCTGCCCCATCTGCTGACACTGCTGCTGTCCCGTCTGCTGACACGTCTGTTGACGCTGCTGCTGTCGCGTCTGCTAACACTGCTGCTGCCCCGTCTGCTGCCCCAACTGCTGCCCCCTCTGCTGACACTGCTGCTGTGCCGTCTGCTGACACTGCTTCGACCCCGTCTGCTGACACCGCTGCTGCCCCGTCTGCTGCCCATCTGCTGACACCGCTGCTGCCCCGTCTGCTGACACTGCTGCTGTGGGATAGCTGCTGAGCAGGCTACTGGACTGCATGCTAGGATATCCTTCTGCTAATCACCGAGCTGCAGCAATCCGTGTTGGAATTGGTCTCAGTGCAATTCGGTAGATTTCTGCTCCCTGGTTGGTGCTGTTTGTAATGAGCGTGGCCATTTTGGGAATTTTCTGGTGACAGAATAGGTGCCTGCTTTCGGATGGTGCTAATTTATGGAAGTAATTTCAGTTAATGGCAACCCTTAAAATTCCATTACAGTGTGTTCCTATACATGTCACGTTGTATCGTGGTGAACACATGAGATGTCACGTGGGTTACAGCGTCACCCTATTTATAACTCCTGCTACCCATCCAAATCCTCCCAAGGCTGCATCGAGGTTGCTCAGCCTCTTGGCCCCTGCAGTGAAATGACAGACATGCAAGAGCATCCCTGACTTAGGTATGCCACCACCAGAGTCTGGCAACTCTTGCCCTGCACCTCCATTCTATAGTGATGTAAGATACATTGTGCCTGGTGCAGGGCGTTAAGTGGGCCAGGGCCAGCGGGGGCCAAGCCGGGCAGTCTCTAGAAAGGGCGCCCAAGCCAGGGCACTGCCAGGGCCCACCAACCGACTAGCCCTAGCTTTACCGTCACCTCGGGCAGCCGTGTAGCCGAAGCACTGCACAGTAACGTGGACTGCATGCAGGAGCCAGCACTTTGGAAGTACTGACATCTGCAGCTAGCTAGAGTAACCATGGCTTTGGCTACACGAATACCAGACGACTTTAAACTCTGGAACAGGAGGAGGTTAGAAGCGCCCAGTCTCTCCTTTTGTTTCAGAGTAAAGCGTCATCATGCAGCATGAAGCCTTTTAAACGAGGCTTCACGATGCGTGATGACTCTTTACATGGAAACAAAAGGAGAGACTGGGCCCTCCAGCCCTCCCTCTGTTTTGGAGTACAGAGTCATCATGCAGCAGCCTGCCCTTTCTTTTAAGGTGCCTTTGGTTTTTAACCATGCAGTGCCTTGAATGAAAGGGCTGCCTGCTGCGTGTGAGAGCTGGGGCACACTGGTGGATGCACCAAAGGTAATGATGCTAATGTGCCCCAGCTCCCCTATTTTCACCAGCCCTCCCCCTGCTCTCGTTAAGGGGCATGGACTAAGTACACACATACTTAAGCCACTCCCCCGGAGAGCCTGCTCGATTTAGCACCGCACTTAACCCACTGGCCTGATGTATTTTCAGATACATTACTCTGTCATTGTATTACACTTGGCACTGCCCAGAGAATGCACTCGATAATGACTGCTCTGTGTATCGTTATCTGTTGTGTCATCAGTGCTCTCTAGAACCAGGAGACACATCCCATCGCCCAAGGGCCTCACTGCATGTGTCAGAGTGCCTTTTCATATAGAGGGGCATGCTAAACGCATGTCAACATGTGCATGGCTGGAAGGACACTGGGTGTGGGCCTCATTACGACCCAAGCGCTAATGGGTTAACGGCGCCGTAAAAGGCTGCGGCGCCGTTAACCTATTAGCGCCTAATTACGAGGACCCTTTGTGGGACCCTACCTTAAAGGCTGGTGTAGACCAGCCGTTAAAGTAGGGACCCACAAAGGGACCTTGGTGCTAATTACAGTGCCGCAATTTGCGGCACCGTACTTAGCACCTTCCCCATTCCCATTGAGCCCTATGGGGCAAAAATGGGAATGGGGAAGGGCCATGGAGGAAGGGGGAATTACCGCCCCACCAACCTTGTAAAGGGGTGGTAATTCCCCCTTTCTCCATGGCGGAGTCGGTAACTTACCGGCATGGACCATGGTACTGATAGCACCATGGTCTTCCGCCAGGGTCGTAATGAGGCCCACTGGAAAGCAGAACTACAGCTACCCTCGCCTTCCAGAAGCTTCCATTACGACTTCAGGGCTACTCCATATAGACTCACACCCATGGTAGTCCAGCGAAGTTTACACTCCACTGAAAACTGCAATGGCTGCGCTAGTCACCCCATAATTATGTGTCACAAAGCTGGTGATTTTACTGGGGAAAGAAAAGGGTAATTCTTCAAGTCACCTCCCCATACCACATGCTCGCGAGGAAACGTGTGCTTTTACCAGTCTTTTGCATGACTCTGTCTACCTCTCTACTCATTTACTGTACAGTGTTAATACGACTCCAAACGCCAGATACCAGCTTTGCAAGATGTCAAGAATCATCGTGCTTGTGCCATCCTCTACTGTGCCCACGTCACCACCAACTCACAGCCCACACCGCATCCCAGAACCTATTCTGCTGCAACAACTTCCAGTGTTTTTTTATGAATGATGTGAAATTTATATAGAACTTTCCCAGAAGTACTTTTCAGAGAACACGTGCAAACAATTATCACACAACCGAATTTGGAACTCATGCACCTACCTCAGAAGGATGAAAGGGTGAGGTGGACCTTGCCGGGGGTCGAACCTGCTACCTGCAGATCACACACAGATCTAAAGAGCTATCTGACCGGCATAAAATGACCCCATGGTTATACTTTTACCCAATAGTGCTCTGACTGACTGCTCTGCCTAGCTTTTCAGCGAGAGAGTGAAAGACCGAGCTAAGCCAGGGCAGAACAATTGCTGTAAAAGCACAAAAGTGGATGAGCCGAGTGACTGCTAACAGTTAAACACTAAAGTAAGCACCAGCTAACGAATGAGAGACTAAAACATGTGACCGGTGAAAGTGGAGGCCATTTTGAAAAGGCTTTTACTTCGGTTTAATTTGAAGGACTCCTTTCATAAAAGGGACGTGAAACCTGATATGTGTAATTGCTGGAGGTGGGGGTCCGTTTTAACATGTGCAGTGAAAGCAATTTTACAAGTGAAATGCAGAAATTAGCACGTACAAAAACGGTTGAATAAAAAAAAAAGTGAATGCAGTAAATATAAAGCACTTGACTACAGGCCCTGGGAACCTTTCTCCATGCCATAAACACATTGTGTGCATCAGTATTTCCCCGTTGATGGGTAAAGGCATAGAGCTGTCAGCATCTGTTTGCTGCCCCAGAGTCTTCTTTGAGTGGTTATGATGCCAAGAGATTCACACGAGCCATGGGATTATGCAGGCTCTCCCCAAAATCACTCCGTTGTATGTGGTAGATCATTAACTGGTTGCCTGCTCTTCGAGTCCTTGCCCCCTCCAGATGCTGCTGGAGAAGAACAAAGACGTGGAGAAGTAGGAGAGACAAGTCCAGGAAGAGATTTGAGGGGAATTTGGTGACTCTCCCCCCTTCCTGAATTTAGTTGGTCAATGGCCTTTTTGGACAGGAGGGTGGCTTGGGATCCAGTGTCCACCAGCGCTGATAATGCTCACTGACCATGTACCTTGATAGAAACATAAAATCTTCTCTCTCCTCCCTGATTCACAGAGCGTTTTTCAATGGGGTGTTGTCATTATAAAATGCTTCTGTGAATTGGGCCCAGTAAGAGGAGCATGGAGAAAGGGAAAACCTACAAGCTAGGGAAGGAAGGCGTGGGTGTAGGGTAATGTGGCAGAGGGGCAAAGACAAGAGAATGTGTGAATGAGACAGGGGGATAAGGGTAATCAGTGAGTGAGAAAGCACACGTGTAAAGACAGATGTGGTAAAGGAAGAAAATAGCATGAGAAAACCAGGGACGAAGACTAAAAAATACAGTGAGAGGATGAGTAGGGGGAGAGGCAGAGGGCTGCAGAGTTGGAAAGAGGGACAGTGAAAAAACTCACAGGCAGTAGAAGTGCAAATGGAGAGAGTTGAGCCATGTGTGAAGCAGGGGGAGAGCAGGGGTGAAACAATGAGTGAGGAGGGTGGGAAGGAAGGATACATAGAAACATGTGAGACACTTAAGAAGGGATGAGGGCGAGAGCTGGAGATACAAACAGAGAATGGTCAAAGTCAATGGGTGAGTGGAGAGAAGTGTTGCTGGTTATATAAGATGGGTATACAAGCTGAAATAGCATGTGAGAGAGATCTGGGGTGTGTGTGAGAGACAGAGAGCGAGGGACAGCAAAAACAGGGAAAAGTGAACAGAGGGATGGGTAACAAAACAGAAAGCAGAATGAATGTGAACTATAGGTGAAATGAAAGAGGCAAGTGACCAGCCCTGGCCTCCTTCCAGGGGAAGGCAACAGATGCAGATCACTGATGTCATTACTCAATAGCAGTATTTCTTGTCAGTATTGCTATGGAAATTCTTCTTATCTCAGAAAAAGTTTCATTTTATTGTTTGGTATGAAGTTTGGTTGAGGTAACTTTTCAGCTGGGTACTTATAAAACAGTTGGACTCAATGGGCCTCATTATGAGTTGGGTGGTGCGTTTGGCAGTAATTTCCACCAGTCAAAATGATCATTACCACTGTGGTGTCAGACAGAGTTACTGCCACATTATGAGCAGATGGGTGCATGCACCAAACCTTGGGTTTCGGTAATCCTTCTCATGGAACCAACGCTGAAAATCGTTTAAAATTAGTTATTCGTCCAATTTTCAGCAGAATGACCATTACTGTAATTACCACCAAGTGGAAGAGCGTCAAGTGAGAAAGGCATCTGCAAGTGAGGGCCTGCTTACATGACAAGGCAAGTCCCCATGTCTCCTTGCTGTGTGTAGCACCCGAAGGACTAACCTGTCCATGCTGGCTCCACAGGATTGAGCTGGGCCATATATAGGGGGCGCAATTTCCTTTCGGAGATTTCTGAATGGCTTCAGAAACTCAGACGAACCAGACAAATCACCAGAGAGGAGGCTGGTTGAGTAGGAGAACACAGCAGATAAATGAACACAACAAATAAACCCATTATTCATGCAGAGGACCGTCGTTCAGAGGGTGCAATGAATCATCCCACAGGATCCGGGAGCCCAACACAAGTTCATCAAGGGTTTGTCAGTGCTCACAAACACATTGCAGTCTCGCAGTAGGAGCAAATATTCTCTAAAAGATTCACCCACTGCCACTAATCTGTTTTGAAGGTGTTCGTTCAGGCCTAGTTACAAGTGCAGATTCTAATTTCACATGCACTGTATGAAGGCAGATTGCATGCATATTCAAGATACAGCTTTGTGCCTACTTTAAGACAGATTGCTACACATTCAGTTAATGGTTTTCAGGCATGTTCATGCATTTAGGCACAGTGTGTGCATGTTCAGGTTACACGTATATCATAGCTATACAGGCATATCTATACTTCAGAGAACATTCTGTTTACATTCAGGTTGCAGGTACAATGTGATTCTAATTGTGCTTTGTACACTTTCATTGTTTCTGTGCACATTTATTTAACATGTATTGGGTGTGTTAGAGCACATTTAATGCACATTCAGTTTATTACTTTGTGATTCTAGTTGCATTACATATATATTCAATATGCGTGCACCTTGAGTTTATATGTATTGGGTGCATTAGCTAACCTTCTGCATATTGAGGAAACAGATGTTGTATGCACTGCCTAGATTGAATCTTACCTAGCACTCGCCACGTCTCTGTCTCATGTAACAACAACACCTCTCAACTAATTCCTCCAATTGTTGGTATCCACAAGCTTCTGTCTTGGGTCCTTTCCTCTTTACACTCTACACCTCTACTCTTGGATACTAATCTCCTTCTTTGGGTACTCAAACCAACTCTTTGTGGATGGCATCCAAATCTTCTTCTCTTTTCCTGAATTCTGCTCTGATCTCTTTATCAAAATTTCCAACTGTCTCCATCCCATTTAAAATTGGATGGCTTTGCGCTGTCTGATGTTAAACTCTTCCAAAAGAAAGGGGCTCTTATTCCCTGCCAAATATTCTCTCTCATTTCCTCTCCTGCCTACCCAGTTCCCTGCTCCTCTTTTGCTAGAAAGCTCTGTGTTATCTATGGCCCTTCTCACACCTACTCTACTTTCTTCTCCGAAATTGCAATGGCAGCGCACCTCAACCTCTTAAAAAAATGGTAAAATCAGAAATCTCCTTTCTTTCAACATCACCAACCATCTCTTAACCACTCTTGTCTTCTTAAAACAGGACTACTGTGGCAGCATCCTCTTTGGACTCTCCAAGAATGATTTCTGTCCTCTCGAACAGATCATTAACTTCACTATCAGGATTCTCTTTGAACTCCCTTACTTCACACCTACTTCCTCTTACCGTCACCAGGCTCGATGGCTGATGATGCAAAACGGGCAGATTTAAATTCCTTCTCCTGGTTCAAAAATCTCTCCACAATAAATCACCACTGTATATATCCTCCTCTAGCCGACTCTACAAGCCTTCACGTAATCTCTGCTCTGCCTCCTCAACTACCCTTGTGGCACCTCACCCTCCATGTGCTTCCTCTCACTTCCTCTGTTCCTCTCTTCTTGCTCCTCTTGATTGGAATTCTCATCCTGCGGACATCTGAGAAACAGTCCACACTGATTTGTTCAAAGCCAAATGGAAAGTTTACCTCCTTGCCTCAGAGTTATACTCTTAACCCACCTCTCATCTGCCTTCGAGCTAACATGTTTTCCCTCGCCTCTAGCCTGCCTCTGTCCCTCACATTCGTTGCCTCCACTCTAACACTTCATCCATCATGGTCACATGCCTAACTTAGCTGGCCATAATGCTTACCTGCCCTTGGAAATATCTAATGCTGATTTTTCTTAATCTATGTAAGTCCACCCATGTATTGTCCCCAGTGACTGTTCCATTAACTCCCCACCACAATCTGGTCAGAATGTCACTCAAACCCACCTCATTGCAAGAATCTCACTGCTTCCGGTCAAGTCTGTTATCTTAGCTATTGTACATTCTTTTGTGATCAAAAGAGCATTGTTCTTCCCTTTTCTATATAAATACATAAATCAAGTATATGTTTTACTTTCCCATTTCAGGTGGAAGATATTTTTAAGCTTTTTAAAACACTGATAAAGTTGCTGAGGTTTAACACAGATTCCCATATGCTCTAACCACAAGGCTGTCAAATACTACACTGAAGATCCTTAATAAATGTGAGACCAATACGCAGTTGTCTGCAGCCTTGAGAACTACTCGGATCGGGTTGACGAAGCTACATATAAAATAGAACTGCGCTGTAAGACAACAGCAATTTTCTGAAGTTAAAGGCTTGCATTTGGCCTAATTTACATATCTACAATGCTTGGCTCGTGTGGCTCTGAACTCTAGAGGTGCAGTTACAGTGATGGCTTCTGGGTGTTGCAGTGGCATGTGTGACTTGTCTCAAATTGATTACTCTACCATATATGTGTGTCTGTGCAATTATACTGCTGCAATCGCAGCAGTATTGTTAAGGTCAGATCAAACTTTATATAGGAAAATGAAAATAGCTTTCCTCTGTAACTTTTTTTTCTCATTCGGAAACGCCCCCCACTTTTGGCATTCAAGTGATCTTTCCAAAGCCGAACACTCATGCTATACAATGTTTTTAAGATATTCCCTTTCTAAAGCAAAAATAAGTATTTAAATGTTTAAACATGTGCAGTAGGTGCAAGGGGACATACAGAATTAATAATACACTTTACACCTTCATTCTTTATACCAAAACAAATGTACCTTGGTCCGATGGGGCACCAAAGATGAGTGCACTGACCTGAGTTCCGCTAGCAAGGGCCTGAGAGAAGGTTGCATTTTGGTGCCCTTGTTGCTTCTTCCGTTTATAAATGACCTGGCAGTGGTTATACATCAATCAAGTGTGGATGCACCCTTACAAGGTGGCAAATATGGGGTCCATTGTTATTTGCAGACAATGGTATCCTCATCTCTAATACCCCATTTGGTTTGCAATGACAACTGAATATTTCTGCAGACAAATGTAAGAAGGGTCTGTCTTTAAACATTTCTAAAACCAAATCTAAGGTCTGACATACGACTCGCTCAGTTCAATCTACTTCAACCAAATTTATCTTAAATTATGTAACTTTGCAAAGCATTGAGATTTTGATTATCTTGGGATGCAGTTACAGAATAGAGTAAAGTGGCCATTTCAAATAGAGATTTGTAGGCAAGTCTCTAAGTCATGCACTAGAAGTCTAGAAGGCAATGGCTATTCCGGCAGCTACTTATGGGGCAGAGATTTGAGGCCTCTGCAATCTTATAAGCCTCCAAGTTAGAGGGAATGAGATCCTGAAGAGTTTTTTAGGCCTCACATATAGTGCCCCATGGAACCTAATCAACCTGCAACTGGGTATTACAGGTGCTAAATGCAATATCATGTTGAGAACAGTCTTGTATTGGATAAGACTGTGGAATACTACTGAATTACAAAACTATTGTGTGGGGTTCAGTGACATATTAGAGATTGGAATGATGGCCTGGAAAACCCCAATTTAATGCACAGGATCAAGAATCAGAAAACTCAAACTCAATGATGGAAAAAGTCCAAATAAAATGCTAAATCCAGCTCTATTGGCATCAAAATAAAGCAGGCACAGCATACAATCAAAAAGATTGTTGCACTTGGCGCTCTCATACAAAACAATACATTTTATACCAAAATCACATCAAATTATGACATTGTGATACAAAACCTACGTGGTGAGGGGATTGGTTAGGGGAATTGACTATATACATATTCTATAGGGGTTAAACTTCTGATTTGATATTACCTATCTGATGGCTCCTCCTGTGGCCACCCCTAAACTGATACTAATAATAAAACATCATTTATACAATTGACCATTGGTTGGTACAATACGTACTGGGTAGCCTAACATCAAGGATCTTGATTGGTTGGCATTCTACTTACCAACCTTGGACAATTGACAGGTCACCAAGACATGAGCCAGACACGAGTATGGGGAGAGAGGTCCATGGACTGATTTCCTTCAATACAAGAAAATACCATCCCTCATCTCTAGGCCATGAGCCATGTGTATCGCCTTTGTAGTTAGCCTTGTGCGGTGCCTTGTGTCTGAGAATATGCTCAAGGAATTAAGGCGCGTGTCCTATCTGTGTTCATACTAATGAATAGACAGTGTTCTTGAATTGTGGGTCACGTGTGAGAGGACCGCGTTTGGAATGATTCTACCATGCATTAATGAGTATTTTAGCTAATATTGATACAAGTGTTATACTCTCCTCTACCACTGGGGTCACACTTGAGATAATTTTTCATGGAGTCTTCTGACTTATGATTATCCTGCACCTGGCTCACAATAATCGGTTGTGTTTTTGCAGACTTTAATTCATTTGGGAGCATACTTCTTGTGTCCTGGGAATCCTTATCTTGTGCCTTCTATGTAATGTTCAAACCCTCCCTAATTCTCAGTAACCTTGACTTGGGCTTCAAGCTACTGTCTGGGCTCTGCCTTAATCTGTAATATACTACTTCAGCTTTCTTCTCTCTGAAAATCTTGAGGCTTGTATGTGTTAGAAAGGTTTGCTGTGACTTCCATTTTGAAAAAGATGGCTCCCCATTACTCTTGCATTTCTATTTTGGTGAGCTCTACTCGCGTTTCGTTCATATTGTATTCAGTTTACATATTGCTTAGGTTACAAAAAAGGTAGCTGGCGCTCCTCTCCAGAAACAACAAGGCAGATAACCTGTTCTGAGGTGAGAGTTTGCAGCACATGCCTTTTGCTCACTGTACCTTTCACAGATGGGAAATATCTATTTGCACATCAGTCTTTGTCCCGCCCACATGGGCAGTCCAGCACCGAAATGCTGTAGCAATTCTTCTCTGAACAAGAGTACCAAAGGCAACCCCATAAACGTGTTTCAGCCTTGTTGGGCCTCATCAGTGAGGTGAAGCTTTACCTCTCTGAGCACAGTGAGCAGGGAGTCCACGTCTGGTTGCCCCCAGGTAACTCAGGGTGACCAACCGAAGGCTCTCAAAAACATAAAAACTATGAACATATCTCTATCAGCCACACAAAGCTGATGGTATGGGTGACCATTTACATAACACAAACTGAATATTCTTCGATGCATACATGAGAAATAGTACAGTGACCATTTACATAACACAGGTCACAAACTGAATACTCTTGGATGAATACACGAGAGATAGTACATTGACCATTTACGTAAAACGGGGAAAAAACGGAATATTTAAATAACACAGGCCACAAGATGAATATTCTTCATTAGTACCGGGCGCAGCAAATCCACGGGATACACTGAATGTGAATTGGCTCGTTTCCGAGCCATACCACAGTATAATCCCGTGGACGCACTTGCCTGCATTGCGCGCCGGCTCTACTCTTTTTTCTCCCTCAGGCGACCCTGGAAACGGAGAAGGGACCACACATAGTCCCTTCTCTCTTATCCAAGGTGCTAATTTTGTATGTTTACTTTTTTGCCATTTAAGTGAATGGCCGTCATGGAAAGGGAGAAGGGACTACGCGTAATCCCTTCTTCCCTTCCATGGTTGCCATTTTCTTTGGTTACTATGGCCACCACGGAAACAGATAACGGACTCCGTTTTCTGTCTGTGGCGAGCATTTTTTTGTATCTTTTGAAAACTTTTTTTTTTCCCGGCTGCGAAACGCAACATGTCTCGCAGCCGAGAAAAAAAACATTAGTACCCAGGTCTAATGGGCTGGGGTACTAATGGCAATAAGCCCCTCGACGGCGGGCCATTACTGCCCAAGTTAATGTCCCCCGGGGCCTTCGTTAAGGCCCTCACTACGCTCAGGCCTGTAACTATGGGCCCCAGGGGCATTACCATGGCGGTAATGGGCCGCCATCTCGGGGTTTATTGCCTCAATATATTCATGAGAGATAGTACAGTGACCATTCACGTAACACAGGCCACAAACTGAATACTCTTCTATGCATATGTGATAGATGTGACCATTTACAGAACACAGTACACAACCCAAATATTCTTTGATGCATGCATGAGAGAGGATAGTGACCATTTACACAACACAGGCATCACACTGAATATTCTTCGATGCATACATGAGAGATAGTAGTACAGTGACCATTTACATAATATAGGCAACACATTGAACATTCTTTGACCAATGGAGGAGACATAATAAGAGATAGGAAAAGATTTCCGTATAGTGCTCACTTAAGAGGTAAAACATCGTGAATGCAAGAAAGAAGAGAGGAAGGACGGAGATGTAAAGTAGACAAAAGAAGAAAGGAACCATAGAAGTATAACTGTATTGGATGGGAAGAAAAGCAATTAGAAAGAAAAAAATAAGGAACAAAACAATGATAGAAAGAGAATGAGAAAATATAGAATTATAGGGAATAAAAATGAGCAATATTAAAAATAAGCGGGAAGGGATAAAATATAAGTGCAAAATAGCCATATATATGAAATACTAGGTGAACTAGTCAATTTGAGAATTGTATTGTTGAACTTTAAACTTGTTTCCTACAGTGAAGACCGCTATTGGAGCACTGTAGCAGCAGCCATTGCCTCTCATTGTTGCAGACTGTGTCCTCCACTGACCATTCCAGGAGCACTGTAGCAGCAGCCATTGCCTCTCATTGTTGCAGACTGTGTCCTCCACTGATCATTCCAGGAGCACTGTAGCAGCAGCCATTGCCTCTCATTGTTGCAGACTGTGTCCTCCACTGATCATTCCAGGAGCACTGTAGCAGCAGCCATTGCCTCTCATTGTTGCAGACTGTGTCCTCCACTGATCATTCCAGGAGCACTGTAGCAGCAGCCATTGCCTCTCATTGTTTCAGACTGTGTCCTCCACTGATCATTGATGCCTTGGCCAAATGTGAGGCAGTGGAAATTATGGCAGCCTCCATAAGCAACTGGGACACTAATATTGAAGCTGTTTAATACTTTTATTCACAAGTCTCCAATCTGTCACTGGTATTTACGTCAAAGTTGTAAAATAAAAAATGTAATGACAGTTCCCTTTGTAAAATAAGTTGGCTCCCCAATTAGAGGGATCTGACAATGAAAATGAATCACAATTCTACACAGACACCAGATTTCACATTAAGGTGGCCACTATAAGCACATATAGCATGGTCCACTGTAGACTATTTAATAGTATTTATATCACAATCTAAGACTTGTGTACATCCAGGACCTGTTTATGTTTGTCTCTTGCGAGGTAATGTAAAATATTCAAGAAATGCCTCTACTTTCTTTTCTTTTTTTCTAATCTTCAAAGTGACATGAAGTTGTCTCAACTAAGTTATTGTCATGGCAAACAACAAATGGTTTCATTTGATATTTTTGCTAAAAAATGATAGAATCAAAAACTACAACCAAACCTCACAGCTTAATCACAGATTTTCATGGCATTACATTGCAGCCTTTACAAAGCGCCAACAGCGCAAAACACATATCGACTGAGTCTCAGTTTTAAATGTTCAAGATCGACAATAAAACCATAATCAAGGAGATTCCCTGATTAGACAGCTGTCCCATATGATATAAGGGACTGAGTGCAAGGATTGGAGGAAACACGTTTTCCGTATGGAGAATTTACTATAGGAAAGCAAAGTGTGATGGGGTGATCCGCCACAAATAACCACACTGACTCTTTGGAACAAGTCCAAGGGTGTTCATTGAACTTAAACGTCAGAATGGCTGCTTTTCTCTTCTGGTTCTTCAAGGCCTTATGGAAATATTGGCACTAGAGTCGGCCCTTTCCTCTCTTGACTTTCTGTGGGCTTGGCTCTCACCTCCCAGATATTCTTCTGACTACCGCTAGAGGTGTCTTCCCTAGTTCGATGGCTACCTAGCTCCCCCAGCAACCACTAACTTTCCCTCGCCTATTGTTGGTTAGTCTCTGTGAATAGGGAATGGTCTCTTCTTTCGCCATGCGTCAAGCTCACTCCTTTCATAACCTCTCACATCTGGTTCTTTTCTGTACTGTTCCCAACAATTGTTCTCCTCTCACTAGATCACTGTCCCTCCGATCTCTCACTCCGCCTTTCCGCCTCCACCCTTCGATCTTACTTCCTTTCCCTCTCCTATTCTTACTATCGGTTGTGCTCCCAAATATTCCTCTACCTCCGTTGTTCCTTGCCCTCCATCTCTCACTCTACTTCCCCGCCTCCCACTCTTCCGCTACAACCACTAGCCCTTTCTCATCGTTACAAACCCCAGAGATATGGTGCCCTGCTCCCCTCTGTACTAGCCCCTGTTCAAGCGTCAGGGACTCCCAGGGATATGGTGCCCTGCTCACCCTTCAACTACTAACTCCCACTCTACCACTAATGGGAGTAGAGGAAGCATCTACTTCCTCTACTCCCAACCGCTACTATCCCCACCACTACTTCTACCCCACTCTACTGCTAATACTCACGCTCCTCTCCCTCTTACACAAACACTCCACAGACCTCCTCTTTAGCAATAGCTTCTGCACTCCAATCGCACTCGCCTCCTCTGGTCTCTTGGACGTCCTCCTCCGCCGCCATACCTCACCCAACTGCAACCCACACCAGACAACTCCCAAGCTCCCTTCTATACATCCCTCCCCCTCTCTGGACTGGGCAGTTACCCTTGCAATGGCTTAACTTGCTCTTCAGGGGGTGGGATAGGGGAGGGCTTGGGAGGTTACATAAGGGCTCCAGGCCCTGCCCCCTTTTCTACGCAGCTTTGCTGTATTTGGAATTTTCTCCTGGTGGGTTGGCTCTTCTCTGTTGCTGGTCTGGGGTCTTTCTTTCCAGGATGGCGTGCAGCGCGACACCCGATACTGCCATGGCGCCGTCCTGGGAAGTAAGGAGCTAATCGGGGAGGCCTGTGTACACATTCTCTTGCTCCCCGGGTTATCGGGGTCAGACTTTTCCCCACCCCTGACAGGGCGTGATCAGTGGCCCTGTCACATGAGAGATAGTATACATATTGGATTGGTTCCAACTTAAATGAAAGACACAGAATTGTGCTTTTTATCTCCATGAATTTAGGGCGATTTGTCTGAAAAAACATTTTTAGTGGCAATAAATATTTCAAATGGGAAATAATTGGCCATTATCTACCATCCACCTCATGCCCTGTACAATATCATAATCTCTGACCATTGGTAAAAACTAAGCTGTGAGATCAGCGACAAAAGATGTCAGCTACTGTATATTCATCGGACGTTTTCCTCTGTTTGCCAACCGCAAGCAACTGAGTAGAGAGGGCCAATAAAACACTGGAAGGTTCATAGTGATAATATCGAATACAAAAATGTTGAAAGTCATTTTTTCGAAAAAATAATGTCAAAAAAAAAAATCGAATTTCTTTTTAACTATGTTTTTTATTCGAAATGGGGGGGGTTCCCCCCAACCCCGTTTTTTTCTTTTTTTCAACCTTTTTTTTACTCGTGAAACCCCCCCAAAAATATATAAATAAAAAAAAAAGAATTTGATTTTTTTTTTCAACATTTCTTTTTCGAAATTATTGTCTTTCGACATTGTTTTTGTTGATATTATGACTGACCACCACACTGGAACACTTGCTTTGCTTACTTTAATGATTCATTCCAGTGTTTTCAGTAGAGTTACTCCCCTATTACAATGTGAAGACTGCATTCATTCCTCGGAAATCCCTTCTAGAAGTTCCACACAGCACCTTATGAAGCGTCAGCATCACTAGGCCCCTCACTGGCCCCACCGCTTTAGAGATTATTCTCGCAATGACCAGGCTCACGTCACACTTTGATTCAAGCCACTGAAATTGGGATAACCTTGCAGTTCAATTCACATGATGAATCTAACATTGTTTTACTTCACTCCCTTTTTATAACCTGTCAATTACACTTTTACATGTGTACTGAAGGTTTCAAAATCCTGTTTCAGAAGCTTAGAAATTGCAATTGTCAGTTCATTGGAATCTATATGGTCTTGAATATTTATCTTTAGATGTTGGCTGAGATTGTATCTGCTATTGTGAAGTCTAGCACGGTGCCCAATTGGCATAAAGCAAGAGATCACGTCTACGAATCTGCTTAATGAACGTGTCATGTTAAAAGCCACATGCCAAAAGGAAAATATCATTGCCGCCCCTTTTAGCATCATTGCCTCTAGAGATGGTGCCGTGAAACATGGCCCTACAGTGCCTGCATGTGTCGAGATGTGGTGCAGACCGCTGCCTGGCATCTTTTGTTTAGACTGCTGGGATTGGTGGCTGCGCCATTAGTGTAGCTGCTCTCTGCACACATTTCACAGCCTTTCAATATTGCTCTCGCTGATTGAGAATAGGAAATGTGCAATGCTCTCGCCCACAAAAGCTCGGATTTGATTATTACCTGTTCTGTGTTGCTTGATTTGCCTGAATCTCTGTTTTCTTAAATCATGGATCTCTGCCACGTTTGCCAAAATCCTTTACAACCACTCCCTGTGATTTTCCATCAATGCATTTCTTTTGGCTTTGTTTTCATAGCTTGTGAATCCTCAGCAGGATGTTTTCACAATGTGGTACTTGCGTGTGCCACAGCCCTGCATACTGGACTGTTAGAATTGAATCTCAATCAATTTCCGGATCAGCTTGTATACTGGATTTCTACTACAGGCAGCCAGGGCCAGTGCAAACACTAGGCAGACTAGGCTGCTGCCTAGGGAACTATGCAGAAGGTGGGACTGGATACAATGTTTCATCTCTGTTGTTATGAATTACATAATAAAAATATGTGACTTAATGCTCCACCAAAGAAGGAGCACTCTCCTGCATACCAGAGGGCTCACTGATGCAGGAGTCCCTGTAGTCTGCCTCACAAGGAAGAGGCAGCATGCCAGATAGTGCTTGTTTTGGGCTGTACCATTACAGGGAAGCCAAAGGTGAAAACAAAGAGTCATAGCAGAAGGACCTATTGGCATAACAAGAGGACTATTTATGTCACCCCAGAGGCACAGGTGCTTCTTCCTGGACTTGGGACCTCTCGAGGCAGGCATGAATCAAAAAGCAGACGACGGACAGGTCGCACAGTGGAGGCCTTGCAAGGGCAGGGAAGAGGAGCCTAGTGCAGTGTGCGAAAAGCGTGCCAACAAGAGCCTTTTACAGACACTCCCAGAATGTGGCAAACTGAGCCGTGCTCATAGCACCTTGGTTCTAAGCTAATTATTGTAAGCCGAGCTGAAATGATAGACATGGCTGCCTCTAAACTAGTGACCCCATGACTGATTTATTTAGTGTTTGCTCTCAAGATGAAAGATATTTATGCATGAAACTCCGACATTAACAAATTGACTTTATTTTGGTCTCTCTTGCTACGTCTTAAATCTGGGTAAGTTCAAAGGTTCAACATGGTCTAAGATGTCTTCTAAATTTAGCAATGAAAAGCTGGCTAGTGATATAGAGTGTCGGCATGAAAAATAACTGGGTTGGTTTCCTGTGACATTTTTTTCGAGCAGTCCTGAACAACGCTGCTCAGAGACTTTCGAAGTCATTGCAGGAAATTGATAATTTGATGACTTAGGCAGAGGCGTTAACCCTCCGAATTAGGGTTACTTAAAAGCAGTGACCACAAGTTGAACGGGAAGGGTGACACTAACTATGGGTAACGCGGCTGAGACCATTTTGTCCAGCGGTGTAGCAGTGCTGCAAAAGACCAGTTGTGCTTCTACTGAGCCCCCCTCAGCCCTGTGACCTGTGAGATGACCCTCTGGCTCATCCCCTAGATGGGAAGCAGCCTGCTATTGGCTAACACACAGACCCCTGTCTACAACCCCCGACCATGGAACACCATCCCCATCAACACTAGACTCATTTATAATGTGATTTTTATATTGAGTGTATTTAAATGTTTTCAAAAGAAACATAATAATCATAATAAAAATAAGAATAATAATAATGATGCCTTTTGAAAACATTTAAAAAACAGATACACTCTGTAATATAAAAATCACATTATAAAAGAGATCCAATCAATATTATATCAGATACCTAAAAATGCTATAAAACAAAATAACACGTATTATTACAATTAGTATAAGTAATAATAAGCATTATTAGTATTATGTTTCTTTTGAAAACATTTAAAAACCAGATACCGTTGGTGATATAAAAATCAGATTATAAAAAAGCCAATTAATATCACATCATATACCTAAGAATTCTAGAAAACAGATAATAAAAGAAATGAAAATACATTAAGCGATAGTCACCCGTGGTTCTTGCTGATGTTTTTACTCTGGATAACATATTTGCAGGCAACATGCACAATGTTTTTGTTTAAATGTTCAAGCAGCTTGCTTCAAATAATTCATTCTTTCAAACCAGCCTCCGTTTAAAAATTCACAACTCCAAAATTTACGGGATGCGAGCGTGTTGAACGGCAAACACACACTGCATCCTTTGCGCTTGTCCCAGAAAAAAGCATCCCAGCCTGTTTTTTTTCTGAAAGTGCTGTACAAGGGTCACAAAAAGAGAAAATGCACTACGCCCTCTTTGGTATATAAGCAATGAGGGAAACTGGAACTGGTCCCTTTACTCCAACACGCCCTCATTGGTGCCAAGGGAAAGATGGCTAAACGAAGTTCTAAAAATTATATTTGGGAAAAAAGCTGGTTCATTGATCCTGTAGGCCCCTCATTTATCTCAGTGGGAACTGCCCACAATTGCATGATCCTTCCCGCCTTCCCCTGCCTTGTCTTCAAATACTTTAACTAGAGGTGCGTAGCTACTTTCTGCGCGGCTAGAACATTGTGCATGGCTTCTCTGTACACAAGGAGCTTCGACTGATCCTGGACTTTAACCCAGCATATTCAGATTTTAAGCTTGATGGTATATGCAATCCCTAGTTCGAATCTCGGAGGAATGCGTGATGCGCGAATAGCTTTCTCCTTGAATTCTAATCTAGTGATGGTAGACGCTCCATTGATTGCAGAGGAAATGGCTTGGGCCTTGTACCCTTCCATGCCTGAAGATGTTGCTCTGAATCCAAAGTGTCTCTCAAAACATGCGCCCACTGGTCCATGTCTTGCAGATTGGTGGCTTTCTTTGGGTGTTTGTGCAGGGAAACTCTTAAATAATCCAGCTATCTCCATGCTCTGTTATGAGTTAGCTGAAGTTTTGGCATGCCAGTAGCATGACACACCATGGCTCATGTTCTATTGATAATAATGGTCAAACCCTTGGTACTACATAAGTCCTGAAAAAAGCTGGCTCTGAAGAACTAATGGACTGATGGGGTCTTAGGTACTAAGACTGCAACGCTGTTGTTCCCAAAAAAGAGTACTGCCCCCACAACCTCCACACTTTTTATTACTGTGGCTTGGTGCATCAGCCATCAGGATCCCTAAATTAGTTAAAAGATTGTTTATGTAGAGCGGAAAAAAAGGTTTGTCAAGGCCCACCCTTGTCTAACACGTCTTTCTATTTGGAAGGGCTTAGTGCCCTCTAGACCTGGGCCCCAACGAGCGGAAGCATTGTTATTCTCGTAGAGTCGTTTAATAGATGAAAGTAGATTCCATAGAATTCCCAATTCATCCAGGATCTCTCCGAGGCCGTCAAAGAGTCACGCAGGTCTGCCTCAAATGCAGTTTTGAGGTCGACAAGGCCACATAATGTCTCTCCTAAAATTGCCTGAAGTGTGACAAAACCCCATTGGTATCACACAACATTTTGATACACTTGAATACAATTTTGCTAAAGACTTTTGCAAGTGAGACAAAGACCGATATTGAACCTCCCCATTTCCTTTTTTGTGTATTGGGTCAATGGTTGCTCCCTGCAAACTATGGGCTAGGATCTTAGTTGTGTTCAGTGGATTGTTTCTTGTTTGAATAATTGTATTGGCAATAAGTCTGGGGGAGGGGCTTAAAAATCATGTTGAGAAACCAGATCCTTCTGCTGTCGCTTACATTTACTAATTTATTTTTGTATTTATTGTTCGCTTGTTAGGCGCTTATACAGCAAGTACATAATGTTTCAAAGTGCCCACAGGTCAAGGGAGGGAACAAGGGATCGATACATATTGAATACACAACAGAGGAGGGGATAGGAGAAGGACGAACCTACCATGCCTTGGGAGTAATTCAGGATGTGCAAGTGCAGCAAGGAAAGGGTAGAGGGGGAAGGTGCTGGAGTGTCCGTGCTCGTGAGTGAACAACAGATGAAGTGCATGGAGAGGTAAGTGCTACATGGCCAGGAACCGTGTTGGATGTAAGTGCGTGCCTCCAAGTGGAGGAAGTGCCAGGGAAAGTGCTGAGAGAAGACAGAAGCTGGGACGATAGGGTATGGGAGGTCCAGGGCCCGGGGATGTATAAGGGCCCAGGATACCAATCACAGCAACTGTGAGATTAGCAGAGGAGAGGAGATAAGAAGGAGGAGGTAAAGTGGAAGGCCTTGAGGAGCTTCTGGAATTTAAGGAAGTCCTGCTCAAGGCTTAGAGGGAGGGGGGAGGCTGTTCCATAGTAGGAATCCAGCTTAGGAAAGCGATCGACCTCCTGCCCTCTGTTTAGCAAAGCGCTTTACACACAGAGAATTGGTGCCAGAGGAACGTAGAGGTCTGGAGGGGGAGTATTTAGTGAGATAAAATTTAAGATAGTAAGTAACCCGAGCCCAGACAGCCTTGTGGATGATGCAGAGGGATTTGCATTTAATCCGTGCAGCAACCGGGAGTCAGTGAAGACCTTTTAGGCCAGGAGAGATGCAGTCCCTGGGTTTAAGACCAAGGATAATCTTGCTGCCCTATTCTGGATTAGCTGCAGAGGTCCAGAGTGGAAGAAGGTAGATTCAGGAGGAGGCTGTTGCAATAGTCAAGCCTAGCGAGAACTAGGGCTCGGGTAACATTGAGCCTCTGGGGGAAAGTGAGAAAAGGGAGAATTCCTTTGAGAAGGAAGAGCTGAAAGTGGGACTTCTTGGGCACGTCCTGAGTGTGAGTGAGGAAGGAGAGAGAGGAGTCGAAGATGACTCCAAGGTTTCTGGCTTCAGAAGAAGGAGCAGGGGGAGAGCCCATGGAGGAAGGCCAGAGTGAAGGGAAGGAAGAGGGTGCAGGGTCCCGATGGAAAGGATCTACGTTTTACAGGCGTTGAGGCAGATATCGTTGGAAGTGCACCAGGAATGGATGGCAGATAGGCAGTCAGGGATGATGGAATGTGCAAGAGGGTCAGAAGGAAGTTTGAGAAAGAGCTGTGTGTCATCTGACTAACACTGGAAGTTGGGGGAAAAGGAAGAGATGAGGCGTGCCAACAGAGTAAGGTAGATGTTAAAGAGCCATGGGTAGAGGATAGAACCTTGGGGTACATCACAGGTGGAAAAGTAAGTAGGACAGGAAAAGGAGCCCAGGATGATTTGGATGAGCGGTCAGTCGTGATGGGAAGGATCTCCAAGTTGCCAATCTTGTGAAAACATATGGTTGTGCTGGCATTGACTGGCAGGGCTATAGTTTAGATTGTAGTAAACCTATGAATTTGTAGAGCTCCATGTCCTTTACCACCCGTCTTCAAATGCTTTTTGACCCAATGAATGATTCTCAATTGATCGACCTGGTAGGATGGAGAGCTCATTCTGCATTGGTGAGGTATTCAAATTTACGGAGTGCAAACATTTGCCAGTGAGCTATCCCCACAAAATGCCGTGCCAGTTGCAATGGTGTAGAAGGCATGCAGTGGCCTTGCAAATGCTGCCAGGACTTCAGGAAGGACCCTAAAACAAGGTTGCCTGCAGACAATAGCTTAAGCAGTGAATGGAAGAGATTGAAACTAAAAGAAAAGCTTTACATGTGAGACATTCCACTTCGGCCCTCCTAATAGGCTCAACTGGCTTCCTTAGCGCCTTGAGGACCAGAGTTAGGCCCCAAAGTGATAGCCGGCTTTTACAAGGAGGGGATTTAAGAGCATAAATCCCTTCATCCTCATTAGGAGTAATGTCTCAACTACCGGAAGACTACCTCAACGTATTTTGATTGTTTTAATTGCCGCCCACTGCAGTCTCAAAGTTGGCACTCCAAGCCCCATATGAAAACCCTCCAGTAGGAAGTCAAGGATTTGCGGTAGATGAGAGGAACACCAATTTTGCAATCATACCCAGTGTCTTTCATGGTTTTTTGATTTGACATTCGTCTTGATATCTGTGGGGCCTCTGGCCACACAATTGTCCAGACGAATGGCCACTGAAACCTCATTATTGAATAAATCATGCTTTTCAATATCCAGGCCCTCTGATGGAATCAGGCGAATGTCCTGAGTTTCATACTTTGGTTGATTAAACGAGAACTCCACATTCTGAAAGTCTATCCCTCATGCTTGAGGGACCGAGTGTCTGAGCAAGTATTTTAGCAACCCAGCATTCATCTTGTCTGTGAACAGTTCACTGTCTGGTGTTCCGTATCTCCAGCAAAACAAAAGAGATGATGGCTGGAAGGATTAGAATTAATCTTAAAGTCTGGCCTTGCTCTGGGCAACCCTCCAGACAATCGATCTTTGCCTGCCTGGCCATTACAAAAGGGAAAAGACCAGATGCAAATCAGGCTTGGTCCAACCCCATAAGGGGCAGTCCAGCCTGACCTGCTTGGTCACATTCCTTCTGCACAAGACCACAAGCATCCCCAGACATGTTTCAGCCTAATTGGGCACTGAGTGTGATGGGTATGCCTAGACATGGGTCCCATGCCTGTTGGGCCTAGAGACCCAAGCTACTCCTCACTGATGATGTTCTCTCAGTCTGGATTGCAATTTCTTTGTTTGCAAAACTGGAAGAGGGACCTTTGCCAACACCTCCAGAAAGCGGGCCCTTATGAATTACAGGCAGCGAGAAGGGACCAGTTGGGATTTCTTTTTTTTTGTACTTAGATATTTATTAAATATATAAACATTATAATGAAAGACTCAACACATTTTACACAATACAGAAACAATCCCACCCACCCTCCTTGACAGTAGTGGTCAACAAACAATAATAACATCACTCCAATGATATCATCATACGTCTTGACTCTGAATATAAAGGTCATTGAATGCATAGATTTACAACTCCAAGAACCTTTCCCAAATGTGTTCATACAGGTTGCTTTTCCTATTCCTGGAAAATGCAAACGAGGTGAGTCAAGGATACCCCACCCTTAAACACAAAGGTCGTGATAGTGGCCCACAGGGGGCTAAGGTGTATATACCTCAGTCATTTTTGATCAGGCTAACAATTAAAAACAATGTTAAAACAAAGTTTATTCTAAATTAATGATGTATCAAAATTAAAACAACACAAGAACATATACCAAAAGACATGAATGAAATGTTCATTCACAACAAAAGGAAATATGACAATGTTGACTATGAACAAGTGTGGTTAGTATCTAAAAGTGATTATATGCACTGCGAACAATAACAGCACATTTCATCTGTCGACACGTTTGCGTGTTTCCAGCTCGGGGGTGACTCAGAATTCCATGAATCAGCCCCTTAGTATTGAACAATAATTTGGGATACCACTGGACCTGGAGATGGCTGAGGAGAACTGAGCCCTTGGGAGCTGACACCATCGGTATGATTTGGTTTCAGGCGAGCTTGGGAAAGGACCAATTTTCATAGGAATGAGTAAGTCCGTATTGGAACTGGGTTCCAGACAGCCAGCTGAAAAGGGAGTGCACTGAATGTAAGTATAGAAAACCCCCAAATAATTCCAAATTGTCCCTATAGACTGTCAATTACAAATCCAGGGATTTGAGGGCTGGGAAACCAGGGGAATGTTCATTTGACAAAGACACAAATTCAGTATTAAACAAAATGCCCTGTGTCTGTCATTTAAATTGAGCACTAAGTAAGATGTAAGTTCCTTAAGACTCAAGGGGCCTCATTCCGAGTTCAGAGTTAACCACGCCGCTATTTGTGCCATGGCACCCTACGAACTAGTCCAAACTCCGGCCTGGTGAATGGAGTAATTACCGGTCCATTCCGAGATCGGAGGGACCGGTAATTCCCCATTCACCAGGGCCATTCCCCATTCCCATTTGAGCCCCCATAGGGCTCAATGGGAAGGGGGAAGGCGGCAATAACGGTACCGTAAATTACGGTACCGTTATTGACCACGGAGTCCCTTTGCGGGTCCCGTACTTAACGCCTGCCAAAAGCAGACGTTAAGGAAGGACCCGCAAAGGGAACTCGTAGTAGGGCGGTAAGGGTTTAACGGCACCGGTCTCGTTACCGGTGACCGTTAACCCTTAACCCTTACCGCCCTACTTGGAATGAGGCCGAATGCATTTTGTATTGAGAGGCACAACTTAAAACTGATAGTATTTTGTGCATTTGAATATATATTTCTTTTGTAAAATGATTATCATTAAATATAATCGGTTACCAGTCATTTGGTCGAAAATAAATGGTCGAATGACCATTTGATCGATGTAAAATGGTCGGAAAAAAAAAGGTCGAATTTTTTTTATTTTATTTTTTTTTATTTATGGGGGGTTCCCCCCCTAGCCCCCTTTTTTCTTTATTAAAAAATATTTTTTAAGCAACCAAACTAAAACAAAATATAATGGTCATTCGACCATTTATTTTCGACCAAATGACCGGACACCATATAATCATTGGATTTGCCTGCAAGGAATCGTACATGTCATAGTGTAGTCATGACACACTACTGTCTAATGCGATATCAGGCGAATTAACAGCCACTGTGAGTCTAGTCATAAATCAGATGATTGAGCAACTGAAATCAGCACAGAAAATTCATAGAAAATCATGCAAAGGATTAAACCCCCTGCAATACCTTATCTAGAAGTCAAAATGATCTCCTGGTAGTTGTTCATTTCCAGCTAACAGGCTCCCCTTGGCTATAACCAGGAGCCAAATAGTTCCCAGCTCCTGTCAGTTGTGAGCCCTGGGATTGTGACAAGGCTGGTCGACTCTGTGGCAATGCATATCACTGGCCTATTATTGATTCTGCTGGTTTAGCACTGATGATCAGGAGGACATTCATAGATCCACACATCGGTTTATAGTCATAATCTCGAATACAAATATGTCGAAAGTCATAATGTCGAAAAAATAAAGTCGAAAATAAAAATGTCGAATTTTTTTTTTTGTTGATTTTTATTCGAAATGGGGGGGTTCCCCCCCAACCCCCCTTTTTTAATTTTTTTTTAATGTTTTACCCCTTTTTTTTACCACCGGAACCCCAAAAAAACATGTAAATTAAAAAAAAAACAATTCGACATTTTTGTTTTCGACATTATTGTTTCGACATTATTGTAATTCGACATTTTGTTTTCGAGATAATGACTGGACACCCCACACATCATGTTAGGCTGATAATCCTTCTATGGGATTCATAACGTTATGGCACCATTGGGATGGCGTATGAGGAGGCCTTGCATGGAGAGCCTGGAAAACATTTTAATATACAAATCACAGTGTTTACTTTGTTCTCCCCCTGCCTCTAATGTGGGTAATATAAAACTGGGGTTATATAAGGATGACGTGCAATCCAGAACACAGGGTTTTTGTCCATCCCTCTACGCCAACCAAGATGGCAGCTTAAATGACAGCATCTGGCTGGATAAAAGCAACTATTCTGGCAGCGGCGCGCTAGAAGACTTAGCGTTGCCCCTGGGAGGGAAAGCCGCCATGCCCCACTCAACGCGTGATGTGCCAGACCAAGAAAGAATGCATTGCACAATTTCCGAGAAGCACGAGTTTCAGGCATTTAAGAGGGACATGCGCAGTTTGACGGTTGCTCAAGTCAAAATACTTTGAAGAGACATTTGGTCGAGGGCCCAACGATGTGCCGTTGTAGGCAGTGGGATTACACGCACTTCCAGCCAGGTGGCATGACAGTGCTCTTCCGATGTTCTGTTCAGACGGTTCACGTTTGAAGAGAAGAACGCTCCTGACGGTCTCTGCACCTTGAAACAGGAAACTATTGAAAATAACAGGAAATGACCCACACTATGGAGAGTGTTACATCCAAGAACCGTATGCCTGGCCGGAGAGTTGTTATTATTAATGTCATTCATCTCTTTCTTCACTGTTGTTTCTTCTGCTTCCATGTTCCATGTTCTCAATCTGTCACTCCTCTCAAACTGCTTCACTGCCCAACGGTCTCCCTCACTGCAACTCCCACTGCCTGTTGCACGAGCCACCCCTTTGCCTGGAAGTAACACAGTTCCACACACGTGCTAGTACATGTCCTTGTCCCTCCACTGCTAGCTGTCCATTTTTGTTTTTTCTGTCTTTCTCTCACTCTCTCCCTCCGTCTTTTCATTTTCTACTGCCCGTTTTTCTCTCTCTATATCACCGCCTTTATGTATCCCTCATGTTACTGTGTACGCAGATGCCTTTGTGTCTTTTAAGGGTGGTAACACAGATCAGGGCACAATTCAATATTTCATGATCACGTAATGTTAAAGGTGCCATGATAATAAGAATAATTTCTTTAAATAGCGCTTTCACCAAAGTGCTCTACATAGAACATGTGTATGGAACTAATTTAACGACCTCAGAAAAATGAAAAGCTGAGCTATCCTTCCAGAAATTCAAAACCGAGCTCATCAGCAAGAGCTCAACCTGCTGAGCTATCGCACTGGCTCTACTTTGTCGCACTTTGCAAAATGCACAGGGCCTGTGGAGGAGCTAGGTACCACGTGCTTTTACACCGCACTGAAAGGTCTCTCCAGTTCTCTACAGGCAGTACACCAGGTCCAAAAAGGGGTACGACCAGAGCCTGACACAGCCCGCCATAGCATGCCACAATTATATTGTGTCTCACATCTTAGATGTAACCGTTTAACACCTTACAACACATCTATCTTCTATAGCCCTCAGGCCAATCTTCTCCTCTTTGATAGACGCTTCCTGCGCCTCATCAATTTCCTTCCTTCTCCTGCTGTCCCCTCTCCTCTCTTGCCTCCCCCTGCTGTCTCCTCCTTGGCTACCCCGCCCTCTCCTCCTTCCTCTTCTCCCCCTCTGCCTTCTCTACACCTCTGCATGGAGTGCCTCTGATTTGTGCCCCTCCCCGGAAGTCTTTCAAGGACAGCAACCTTCCCATATTGCCAATCTTAACTCTCGCTCAGCTGTCAACCACTCCACTGACATCTGCCGCCTCCTGGAAGAACTAGACCTCAATGTCCTCGTTCTCACTGAGACATGGTTCACGGCCAGCTCTGTCACAAGCTTTGACACTCTCCTCCCTGAAGGCTAAAAGATCCTCTTCACACCCAGGTCCAACCGCTCTGGAGGAGGTGTAGCCCTGATCTTCCCCAAGTGGATTCCTGCCTCTGTCATTCCTACGCACGACTTCTCCTCTTTCGAATGCCTCGTCTGCAAGCTCTCTCTCTCCTAGCCATTCCCTTGCTGTGGCTACCATCTATCGACCACCTGGTCAGATCTCCTCCTTCCTCTCTGAGTGGGCGGACCTCTCCTCTTCCCTCCTGGTCTCGACCACTCAACTCCTCTTTCTTGGAGACTTTAACATCCACCTGGATGCTTCCTCTCCTTCCGCTGGACTCTTTCGCGACCTCTGCGACTCTCTCTCACTCTCTATCCTCCCCTCTGGCCCGACTCACTCTGCAGGGCACACCCTTGATGCTCTGATCCCTACAGACCTTCCCCTGTCTTTCCCTCTCACCACTCCTTTCTCCTGGAGTGATCACTTTCTCCTTTCCTCCCAGCTCACTCTCACCACCCCCAGGCCAAGCCAACTCTAGCACTGCCACCTACCTTCTCGGTTTTCTGACCCATGAAGCATGTGTCAGTTCAGGCTTTTGCTGCCACTTTCTCACCTTCCCCTCCCCCTTTGGCTGACTCACACCCTAACACAGCCCTCTACATGCTCCACTCAGCTACATCTGATACTCTCGACGTTCTTGCCCCTGTCATGAAGATCCGCTTGATGCCCAAAGTCAAGTGCAACTCCTGGTACAACTCAGATCACGCCACCCTTAAACGCAAGTGCAGGGTGGCTGAGAGTAAATGGCGTGCTTCTGGTACATCCTCTGACAAAGTGGCCTCCCACCTTCTCCAAAGGCAATACCGGCTCTCTGTCAGCACCAAGAAGAGAGAACACATCCAATTCCACATCTCTACGGCATCTAACAATTCGTTCGAACTCTTTAAAATCTGCAAGGAGCTGGCCAATCCAGCTGCAGTCTTTACCTCTCCTGTCCCCCTCCAGGACCTTTGCACTGCCCTGGCTTCTCATTTCAATTCTAAAACTCAGGACATCCTGTCCTCTCTCTCTCTCTCTCTTCCTCTTCCCCTGCCCCCCTACTCCCTGCTTTTCCTCTGGCCTTCTTTGGCCACCTCTCCTCCCTCCTTCTCTGCCTTTCCCCTGTTCTCCCCAAGCGAGGTTTCTCAAGTCCGATCTATAAAAGCCTTGTCAAAACAGGTTCTCCCTGTTCCTCCAAAACCATCAAGGACCACATTGACACATTGGCCCTTGCTCTGGCTGACTTCTGCAACCACTCCTTGGCCACAGGAGTCTTCCCTTCCCCCCTGAAGCATTCCCTTGTGCACCCTCTTCTTAAGAAACCCATGCTGATCCCTCTTGCCCGGCGCTAACTATCACCCAATCTCCATCACTCCCTTCCTTGACAAACTCCTGGAAAAACTGGCCATCTCTCAGCTTAATCTTCACACTGAACCTGTTGGTTGTCCCCATGACCATCAGTCTGGCTTCAGAGCTGCCAGAATCACGGAAACTGCTCTCCTGAACATTCGTGAAGACTTGCTCTCCAACCTCGATTTCAACACCCCCTGTGTCCTCATCTTTCTTGATCTCTCTTTTGCCTTTGACACGGTCAACTATGCCATCCTGCTCAACCGTCTCCGTGATAATCTGGGTATCACCGATGAGGCCCTGGCTTGGCTGACCTCTTTCCTCTCCGATCGACCCTCCCAGGTCCAACTTGGGTCCTTCCTCTCCTCTATCTCCATCTCTACCTGCGGTGTTCCCCAGGGGTCTAACCACCCTCCCTGGCTGTTCAACAAATACCTGGCACTCCTTGCCCCCCTCATTGCAGCTCTCTGTCCCAAATTTCAGTGCTATGCGGATTACATTTTTCTCACACGTTGTCACTTATGATTTGTGCGACTCCTGCACCAAATATAATGCGATAGACTTTTATTTAATAAGTGATTTTATTCTTCATGTATTGCTTTCATACATTCCAGTCATCTGTCTGTAGCAATTATTCATTCCTTTTTAATGTATTCATATGTATTTACTTCATACTTTTGAAACACTTATAATCTCCCAACACGTGTTCAAGCCCAAAACTTTTATGTCTTTGATGTTTTCTTGATTATGCTCCTTTGAGAAGTGAATAGCCATAGGGTATCTTGTGTCTCGATTTTTGATTGCTCTCAGGTGTTCCATGATACGAGTTCTCATCTCTCTTATTGTGCTGCCCACATATTTCTTTCCACAAACACATACTATTGCAAAAATTATAAATTTACTTCAGCAATTGATAAATTGTTTGATTTCTTGTAACTTTCCATTTGGTAAGTTTATTTGTGTAGTACCATGTAGCATGTGAACACAGATTGCGCAGTTTCCACATTTATATGATCCTGTTGGTGCTCGTAGTTTAACAAATTCACTGAGATTACTTGTGTTCACATTTTTGAGATGGCTAGGACTTAACTTCTGTTTTAATGTTGGAGCTTTTCTGTATACCATTGTTGGTTTTTCTTCTAGGTATACTTGTAAAGTTACATCTGTTAACAGAATATTCCAATGTTTATTTAATCATTTTTTCACTATATGTGCGTCACTACTATATGTAGTGATAAAGTGTGTTTTTGCACATTTTTTGGTGATTTTCTGTTTATTTGTCAATAGATTTGATCTTGGAATTGTTTCTGCTTTCTTTATGGCTTGATTCAAAATTTCTTCACTGTATCCTCTTTGGATAAATTTCTCCTTTAGATCCATTAGGTGTACTTTGTACCTTTTTTCTTCACTACAATTTTGTTTGACTCTTAGCATTTCCCCATAGGGGATGTTTTTGATGATATGTTTCACATGACTGCTTTGTGCATGTAATTTATTGTTCATTGCCGTGGGTTTGATATAAAGATCTGTTAGTATTTTTTCTCCATCCGTGTATAGTTTTAGGTCCAAAAATTCAATCGTTGTTGCGCTGACTTTCTCTGTAAATTTGATATTATAATTATTGTCATTGAGATGCATTATGTATTTGTCTAATTCATTTTTATTTCCATTCCATATCATAAGTACATCATCGATGTACCTTCCCCAATATACTACGTTGTTGTCACTGAATGCTTTGTGTTGCCATGCATTAATTAGCTCAAAATGTCCCATGAATAAATTGGCATATGAGGTGCAAGTTTGGCACCCATGGCCGTGCCTTGCTCCTGTTTGTATTGACTTGTTGCGGATGACACTCAACTCATTTGCAGGCTCCCTTCAGCCACTTCTTCTCCTTCTCCCATCTCTGACTGTGTGTCTGCTATCCAGTAGTGGTGTGCTGCCAATGATCTCTGCCTTAATGCCAGTAAAACCGAGATTCTCCTCATCGGCACACCTGCTCCCACCTTTCCTGTCACTCGCTGGCCAGCCTCTCTTTGCAATCTTCCTGCTCACACCTGTGAGGCTAAAAATCTTGGGGTCATCTGCGACTCCGCTGTCATGATGCCTACCCCCAGGCATACGGATCAAGCCCATCAGCTCCGGGAGCAGGCATCCAGGTATTTAATAAAACCCCAGCAGCCCCGGCTGGGGGCTGTCTGGGTTCAGTCCTGGCGCCTTAGGCGCAAGGCTCATAATAGAAATCAGTCCTGGCGCCATAGGCGCCAGGCTCTTAGACTTTACTTACCTCATGCAGACCATGCTGCAAATGAATCCAAGCCAACGTGAGGCCTGGATGGGACTATTTTTCTACAGGGACTATTTTTTACTCGGGTGTGGTTCTAGGGACTTCTTTCCTGGAACTACTTTGGAGGCTATTTAAATCACGCCCGAACAGCAGCACATGCTTCGTGTTATTCTGCATCCAGCAGCGTAACGCTCACCATGCCTGCAGTCAGCATCCAGTCTTCAGCCACGCCCGTCTCAAATCCAGAGCTCCTAGCAATAGAAGAAAGAAGAAGGAAAGGTTAGAAAACATACATTATTTCAATCCTTACCTGAATTCCGGATCCATCACGTCTTCGAACTTGAAAAGGACATTATTCTACACGCGTCGCATCGCCAGCTGCAGCGACCGCGCCATACTCACCAGTCCGCACAGCATTTTTCGATCCGGCGCAGCCTCCATCATTTTCTCCGCCGAATTCCACCATCTAGGGGACAAAAGAAACATAAGGTGAGCCGAGAGAGCCAACAAATGCAACCTCTCCACCATAGACTTACCTGATTAACAACTGGAGACATTATTCTGTAACAAACCGCAACTTCTTACGCCACACCTGTAAGGAGAGAGAAACCAGCAATTTAAACACACGCATCTTTTGCCGGACAGTGTTGGGTAATACAGACTCTTACCTCAACACGATCAACTGCCACAAGACAATCTTCCCTTGGACCCAGCTGCAACACAAGAAAGGAATGTACAAGAGTGAACATCGGACATACTGAACTCTTTGAACTTTATACTTATGGGTTCTCGCCTGGAACCTCGGAGTCAATATTCATCCAGAACTCTTCCAACGCCCTCAAACCAGTGAAGTAACTGGTATCTACGCGCCCCTGCATTCCACGCAGGATGGAGAGCTCATCATTTACAAACATAAGGTGAGCTTACAGAAAGTGAATATCGGTGGTGATTAGTGGGGAGAACAGTGGGGTGCCATTACTAAAATCCACAGGTGGCTGAATCCCTTTCTCCACTTGCAGGAGAATATTTCTACGGGTCAAGCAGACGAGATTAGGCGGTCCAGTCCAGTCTGTCACCTCTGCTCTACGCTTCACGTTGGAGGAGGTCGCAGCTGTCCGGGTCCGATCGACGCCCCTGTGGGAGCCAGGTGAGCGTAACAGAACACGAAGCCTGTCTACAAATTCCCACCCGGGCTTTATGGAAACCTCCGAAACAGACCAACTAGCCTAATTATTAGGGGAACTTAGGGCGGAAGTGCACTCTGTGCGCCAAGAGACTAATGCCCTCAGAGGAGAACTGATTGTGTCAAAGGAACGCACAGATGATCTTGCTAGACAACTGCTGCAAAATCAAGCTGGGCAAACACCCCTACCTCGACTCGGGGGAAACCCAGCTCCTGTTTAATCGAGCAATCCTGTGCAAGTAATACTACCAGGGGCTATTCCTTTAGCTCCACCAGAACGCTTTGCTGGGGACCCAAAAAGGTTTGCAGTGTTTATGAATCAATGCCGCTTGCACTTTTTATGCAGACCTGGAGCTTTTCCAAATGACCAAGCCAAAGTAGCCTTTGTACTATCATATCTTAGTGGCAGTGCAGCTGACTGGTCAATTCCACTAGTCAACCAGGATGATCCTCTTCTTCGGGATTTTCAGGGTTTTCAAAGAAGCATGGAAAGACTATTCGCCAGACATTCACAGGGACAGGCCCTGGATAACGAACTTTTATCCCTTCGACAGGGTAATCAGGATCTGCTAACCTATATCGCAACCTTCAATAGGTTGTTGGTGGAAACCGGATGGCCTGAGGAGAAACGAATTACATTATTTAATCGTGGGCTTTGGGGAGAACTCAAAGATGTTTTGGCTCAAGTTGTGAACCCACCTCAGGATTGCGCAGAATATATAGATTTAGTGGTCCAGTTAGACAACCGACTTCAGAATAGAAAGGCTGAGCGAGCTAAGTTCAAGAGTCGATTATGGGTTAAACCCAATGTCACCCCCAAAGGAACAGATGCATCAGAACCTATGCAGATCGGAGGGGTTCAAGGACCCTTAACTCAAAAGGAAAGAGAAAAGAGACGGCAGATGCAATTGTGTCTGTACTGTGGAACCGCAGGACATTTTCTGGGATTTATCCTGGGATTTATCCTGTCTCCAAAAGGAGTTCGAATGGACTTTCGAAAGGTGGACGCAATCCTCAAGTGGGATGATATAGTGATGGGTACTCCCAAATTTTTTGTTTTCGGGGGGTCAGGTCTGTAAACAGGGAGAATGAAGGAAGGAAAGAGAAGTAACAGACTGACTACCCCTCTCTTTAAGGTCTTGCGACACAACAGATACAGGTGCTGGAGTACTGATATGTAAATTTACAGCAGGAACCTTATGGGAGAGACAATTGTTGAAGAGAAACCGTTGAAAGTATATAAATCATTTTAATAGTTGATAATAAAATTACATATATTGCAAAAAACCATGTAATAATAGGCTTTTTCATATCTCACTCATACCATTCATACCAATTCACTCATTCTGTGACATTCGGGTTCAGCAATTTAACATTTCCTTCTAACATATTAGTTGTTGGTAATATGTATGACATTGGGAAAAAACAAGCATGGATTTTCTATAGGTCGACATATGTTTCGGCCCCTTTCAGTAGTACCATCGTTGTCTACGGTGGTCTGAATAGTCAATGTTGGGCCATCTTCAGGACAGTGATGATTTAGTAAAAGCTTACAGTCTTCACCCTTATTCGTATGAAAAGCCAAAGCTAAAAAACACAAATTAAACATATATTACATTGTATAACGGTCTGATCTCTTTTGGTTAGTCTCAAGGTACTGGCTTAATTACTATGCCAGAGAAGCTGCACCAACCTGTGGCCGGAAAAATTGTTATGGACCACAGAGAAAAGATTTGATTATAGGGTAACTTCTATATTCCCTTTATCTATAGCCCTAGAAAAAAAGGACAAAAACAAGGGAGATTACTGCCTTGTGTAATTGCTGAAAAAACATTTTGTTGTCGTATGGCATTTCAGAGCAAGCTTACAGATCCCCCTTGGAGGTGGGTGGAGCTTCAGATTTCTGTAACTCAGTATCGCATCGTGAGATGTCTTCAAGATGAGGCTGATTGCATCGGCATTTAAACACGTTGTGTCTGAAAAAAAAGAAAGTTGTTCAATGAACTACCCTTCTGTAATCATATCGCAACAGCTCCAATTTTTGGATAGAAAATCATTTGTTTGCAGTGGTTGTGACCGGGCTTCAAATGAGGATGCAGTGTTATCGAAACTGAAACCTGGAGATGGTATTAATGTTACAACCTTTCTATTGCATGCCTACAAAGTACCTAAGCTACCCTTGAGGCAGCGCGGTGACATCTTGTGCACCCGGGTGCTGTGCACAGTATAGCGGAGAGTTGTTGCAGTTATTGGTGACGCGCGCGCCGGGCCGTGTTAACCCCTACCCACGGGGTTAGTGCCTAGCCTTTCATTCGCTGCTCTTTCGAGAGAGCTGTTCCTCACCGATGTTGTTCGTTAGAGCGATATTGCTCAGACGGCGTCTCCTGGCGTGTGAATGAATTGCACTCCAATTTTTGAATAAAAAGTGGCATTTATTTGCAATGGTTGTAAACGGACTTTAGATGAGGATGCAGTGTAATCGAAACTGAAGCCTGAAGGTGGTGTTAATGTTACAACCTTACTATTGCATACCTACAAGGTGCCTAAGCTACCCGTGAGTAAGCGCGATGACAAATTGCACAACCGGGCGCTGTGCACGGTATAACGGAGAGTAGTTGCAGTTATTGGTGCTGGGGATCGCGTAACTAGACGAGCGCGCCGGGCCGTGTTATCCCCTGCCCACGTGGTTCGTGCCTAGCCTGTAACTCGCTACTCTTTCAAGAGAGCACTGCTCCTCACCTGTATTGTTCGTTAGAGCAATGCAGCGTTGTTGCTCGGACGGCGTCTCCTGGCTTGTGAATGAATCGCATTTGCTGAACGGAGGGGCTGGATCTTTTTAGAGGATCACGTGTTGCCGGAAAGAATGTTGTTGACATGGGACTTCGGCGCTAATGAAGAGGCCATATGTAAATGTGCAGCATGTTGCTTGTTCGCTGCGTTTCCAGAGGACCTTGAACAAGCCGGGAACAATTACACGGACTACAGTGTAACTTTTATTTGAAATATCCGAAGCTGAATAATGTCTCTGTTTTAGACAGTGAATAGACACAACTATAGTCTCGATTTTTGGGGACTAATTCGTCTTAGCTTCATGGCTGTATGTTCATGGAAGTCAAAAAAGGAATCTATTTTATTGTAACCGTCAGAATAAAAATGACGTGTTACAATATGTATCATGAGATACAAAGTTATTTTGTGCTTTAGTGTCATAGAGTATTGCAAATTTGAAAAAGATCTACAGTGAAGCAATTAAGCATGTACCTAGATGAAATTATAGAGTATAAATGTTGGAGGCTCTGGATATTAATGAAGGAGACTGCTTATATAATGCCAGGTGCTGCAAGTAAAAATATGGATAGGGCGTGCTCAGGGTATTAACTATTTAGAGGAAGGCGCTCCATTCGACAGCTATATTTAAACCATTTTGGACTGTTCTCAGGTTGTAAATCCATTTTTGTTCCGCTTGAGTTAAGATTTGATCTTTGTCTCCATTGCGGCGGGAAAGTTTTATAACCTGGATGACACACCATAGAAAGTCTGTGCATTTGTGATGTTTTTCAGAGAAATGGGCCACTAATGGTTTATTTTCAACTGCATTACGAATACAAGATTTGTGCTCATTTATCCGTTTACGGACAGGTCTTTTTGTTTTGCCTATATATACCATATCACATGGGCATTTGATGGCATATACTACCCATGGTGTTAAACAATTAGTGAACTCTTTCAGTTGGATAGTGTAGTTGTTTAACACCATGGGTAGTATATGCCATCAAATGCCCATGTGATATGGTATATATAGGCAAAACAAAAAGACCTGTCCGTAAACGGATAAATGAGCACAAATCTTGTATTCGTAATGCAGTTGAAAATAAACCATTAGTGGCCCATTTCTCTGAAAAACATCACAAATGCACAGACTTTCTATGGTGTGTCATCCAGGTTATAAAAATTTCCCGCCGCAATGGAGACAAAATCTTAACTCAAGCGGAACAAAAATGGATTTACAACCTGAGAACAGTCCAAAATGGTTTAAATATAGCTGTCGAATGGAGCGCCTTCCTCTAAATAGTTAATACCCTGAGCACGCCCTATCCATATTTTTACTTGCAGCACCTGGCATTATATAAGCAGTCTCCTTCATTAATATCCAGAGCCTCCAACATTTATACTCTATAATTTCATCTAGGTACATGCTTAATTGCTTCACTGTAGATCTTTTTCAAATTTGCAATACTCTATGACACTAAAGCACAAAATAACTTTGTATCTCATGATACATATTGTAACACGTCATTTTTATTCTGACGGTTACAATAAAATAGATTATTTTTTTGACTTCCATGAACGTACAGCCATGAAGCTAAGACGAATTAGTCCCCAAAAATCGAGACTATAGTTGTGTCTATTCACTGTCTAAAACAGAGACATTATTCAGCTTCGGATATTTCAAATAAAAGTTACACTGTAGTCCGTATAATTGTTCCCGGCTTGTTCCAGGTCCTCTGGAAAACGCAGCGAACAAGCAACATGCTGCACATTTACATATGGCCTCTTCATTAGCGCCGAAGTCCCATGTCAACAACATTCTTTCCGGCAACACGTGATCCTCTAAAAAGATCCAGCCCCTCCGTTCAGCAAATGCGATTCATTCACAAGCCAGGAGACGCCGTCCGAGCAACAACGCTGCATTGCTCTAACGAACAATACAGGTGAGGAGCAGTGCTCTCTTGAAAGAGTAGCGAGTTACAGGCTAGGCACGAACCCCGTGGGCAGGGGATAACACGGCCCGGCGCGCTCGTCTAGTTACGCGATCCCCAGCACCAATAACTGCAACTACTCTCCGTTATACCGTGCACAGCGCCCGGTTGTGCAATTTGTCATCGCGCTTACTCACGGGTAGCTTAGGCACCTTGTAGGTATGCAATAGTAAGGTTGTAACATTAACACCACCTTCAGGCTTCAGTTTCGATTACACTGCATCCTCATCTAAAGTCCGTTTACAACCATTGCAAATAAATGCCACTTTTTATTCAAAAATTGGAGTGCAATTCATTCACACGCCAGGAGACGCCGTCTGAGCAATATCGCTCTAACGAACAACATCGGTGAGGAACAGCTCTCTCGAAAGAGCAGCGAATGAAAGGCTAGGCACTAACCCCGTGGGTAGGGGTTAACACGGCCCGGCGCGCGCGTCACCAATAACTGCAACAACTCTCCGCTATACTGTGCACAGCACCCGGGTGCACAAGATGTCACCGCGCTGCCTCAAGGGTAGCTTAGGTACTTTGTAGGCATGCAATAGAAAGGTTGTAACATTAATACCATCTCCAGGTTTCAGTTTCGATAACACTGCATCCTCATTTGAAGCCCGGTCACAACCACTGCAAACAAATGATTTTCTATCCAAAAATTGGAGCTGTTGCGATATGATTACAGAAGGGTAGTTCATTGAACACCTTTCTTTTTTCAGACACAACGTGTTTAAATGCCGATGCAATCAGCCTCATCTTGAAGACATCTCACGATGCGATACTGAGTTACAGAAATCTGAAGCTCCACCCACCTCCAAGGGGGAACTGTAAGCTTGCTCTGAAATGCCATACGACAACAAAATGTTTTTACAGCAATTACACAAGGCAGTAATCTCCCTTGTTTTTGTCCTTTTTTTCTAGGGCTATAGATAAAGGGAATATAGAAGATACCCTATAATCAAATCTTTTCTCTGTGGTCCATAACAATTTTTCCGGCCACAGGTTGGTGCAGCTTCTCTGGCATAGTAATTAAGCCAGTACCTTGAGACTAACCAAAAGAGATCAGACCGTTATACAATGTAATATATGTTTAATTTGTGTTTTTTAGCTTTGGCTTTTCATACGAATAAGGGTGAAGACTGTAAGCTTTTACTAAATCATCACTGTCCTGAAGATGGCCCAACATTGACTATTCAGACCACCGTAGACAACGATGGTACTACTGAAAGGGGCCGAAACATATGTCGACCTATAGAAAATCCATGCTTGTTTTTTCCCAATGTCATACATATTACCAACAACTAATATGTTAGAAGGAAATGTTAAATTGCTGAACCCGAATGTCACAGAATGAGTGAATTGGTATGAATGGTATGAGTGAGATATGAAAAAGCCTATTATTACATGGTTTTTTGCAATATATGTAATTTTATTATCAACTATTAAAATGATTTATATACTTTCAACGGTTTCTGTTCAACAATTGTCTCTCCCATAAGGTTCCTGCTGTAAATTTACATATCAGTACTCCAGCACCTGTATCTGTTGTGTCGCAAGACCTTAAAGAGAGGGGTAGTCAGTCTGTTACTTCTCTTTCCTTGCAATCCTCAAGTGGCCATCACCCAGTTCTGTTAAAGGGGTACAAAGCATGCTTGGATTTGCTAATTTCTATCGCAGATTTATTCCTGAATTCTCACATATTGTACACCCCATCACAGCACTTTCGCGAAAAAACAAATGTTTTTTGTGGACTGAAGAGGCTGAAAGAGCCTTTCAAGAGCTAAAATCGAAATTCACGTCTGCACCTGTCTTAAAGCATCCACGCCCTGAGCTTCCATAGATAGTTGAAACCGATGCATCCAGTTTAGCCATGGGAGCTGTCCTGTCCCAGAAGGATCCCGAAACCGGTCAACTTCATCCAGTAGTATTCTGGTCAAGAAAGTTCTCAGCACCTGAATTAAACTATGCCGTTACTGATAAGGAGTTATTAGCCATCAAGTCCGCCTTCAAGGCTTGGCGGCATTATCTTCTCGGTGCCAGGCATACCATCACTGTAATCACAGATCACAGGAATCTGCAGTATTTGAAAACAGCCAAGGCCCAATCATCGCGTCAACTTCGGTGGGCATTATTCTTTGCCAAATTTGATTTCGTGATCACTTATCGACCAGGTTGTAAAAACGGCAAGGCAGATGCCCTATCCCGAATAGGGATGGGAGAAGTATATTCGAACCCGGAACCGGTGCCTATAATTTCAGAACAAAGAATTCTTGCCATAACTACTCTACAGACTCTAGAAGACATTCATTTAAAGATCCAACAACTTTTCGATCCAGCAGCCCAGCAGGACTGGGTAAAGAAAGGCCAAGATTATTCAGTCATCAATGACCTGCCTTACTATCAAGGACGTCTATTTCTACCACACGAGGAACTACAAGAACTAGTCATCTCCAATTATCATGACGCCCTTATGGAAGGACACCCAGGTATCGCAAAAACTGAAGCTAAAATTAAAAGACAATTCTGGTGGCCTACCTGGCGAAAGGACGTAAAGTCATTTGTGATGTCTTGTGGTATCTGCGCCCAAAACAAAAGTCAGAAGAAAAAAACAGATGGCCTTTTACAACCTTTGGATATTCCACCTACACCATGGCACACCCTGGCCCTCATTCCAACCCAGGTGGTAAGTTCCCTACTTTACCACCATGGTGTAAACTCCGTTTACACCATGGTGGATGGCGGATTTACCGCCCCATTCCAAGGTGAGTGGGGCGGTAAATCCCCAATCCCCATTTACCCTTCCCCATTCCCATTTTTGCCCCATAGGGCATAATGGGAGTGGGGAAGGCGCTAATTACGGCACCGTAAATAACGGTGCCGTAATTAGCACCAAGGACGCTTATCGCCTTGGTACTTAACGCCTCCTAAAAGCAGGCGTTAAGGTGGAAATCAGGCGTTAAGGGTTAACGGCGCCAACAGCGCCGTTAAACCCTTAACGCCTGGGTTGGAATGAGGGCCCTTGTCTTTAAACTTCATTACAGGTATACCTCTGTGTAATGGATTTAACACCATTCTAGTTATTGTGGATCTTTTTTCCAAAATGGCCCACTTTATTGCTTTAAAAGGATTACCTTCCGCTTCGATTTTGGCCAAGGAATTTCTCGAAAACATTGTTCCAATCCATGGATTTCCTTCCGTTTTGATCTCTGACCGAGGTAGTCAATTCATTTCGCAATTTTGGAAGAAATGCTGTTAATTGGCACAAATCGACGTAAGGCTATCAACCAGTCACCACCGCCAAACTGATGGCCGGACCAACCAGACTCTTGAACAATACCTACGTTGTATGCTACACCAAACCGAAAGCAATTGGAAAGATATTTTATGGATTTCCGAATACGCATACAATAACTCCATACATTCAGGAACCCGACAAAGCCCCTTTTATACCATCATCATTATGGACATCATCCTCGAACCTCAGAACTCAATTCGCCTCAACACTTAGAAATGCCTGCAGTGACTCATCTGCACTCTACTATTACACAAGCCTTTAAGGAAGCAATAGAACACTTGAAACAAGCAAAGGAGAAGTACAAGAAAAATGCTGATCGACATAGAAGTGAAACTCCACAATACCAGATTGGAGATCAAGTTTGGCTAGCTACAAAACACAAAACCTCTAAAGGGAACTCGAACTTTCAATCCTAGATATTTGGGACCTTACACCATTAAGGCCATTATCAACCCAGTGGCCGTCAAATTGGAATTACCCTCTAATTTGCGGATTCATCCTGTCTTTCATGTTTCACTTCTAAAACCAGTTCAACCTGGGACAAGATTAACCAAACCACCTGACCCCATCCTAATAGATGGAGAACCTGAATTCGAGGTAAAGAATATCCTGGACTCTAAGATGGTTAAATCAAGACTTTTTTATTTAATCGACTGGAAGAGTTACGGACCACAAGAAAGGTCATGGGAACCTAGTGACCACGTTCATGCACCTTGGTTGGTGAAGAAATTCCATCGGAACTTCCCAGACAAACCAGGACCAAGGAGAAGAGCAACTTTAGGGGGGCTGTGGGGGGAGTGCTGTCATGATGCCTACCCCCGGGCATCCGTATCAAGCCCATCAGCCCCGGGAGCAGGCATCCAGGTATTTAATAAAACCCCAGCAGCCCCGGCTGGGGGCTGTCTGGGTTCAGTCCTGGCACCGTAGGCGCCAGGCTCATAATAGAAATCAGTCCCTGGCTCATAGACTTTACTTACCTCATGCAGACCATGCTGCAAATGAATCCAAGCCAATGTGAGGCCTGGATGGGACTATTTTTCTACAGGGACTATTTTTTACTCGGGTGTGGTTCTAGGGACTTCTTTCCTGGAACTACTTTGGAGGCTATTTAAACCACGCCCGAACAGCAGCACATTTTTCATGTTATTCTGCATCCAGCAGCGTAACGCTCACCGTGCCTGCAGTCAGCATCCAGTCTTCAGCCACGCCCGTCTCGAATCCATCCAGAGCTCCTAGCAATAGAAGAAAGAAGAAGGAAAGGTTAGAAAACAGATATTATTTCAATCCTTACCTGAATTCCGGATCCATCACGTCTTCGAACTTGAAAAGGACATTATTCTACATGCGTTGCATCGCCAGCTGCAACGACCGCGCCATACTCACCAGTCCGCACAGCATTTTTCGATCCGGCGCAGCCTCCATCATTTTCTCCGCCGAATTCCACCATCTAGGGGACAAAAGAAACATAAGGTGAGCCGAGAGAGCCAACAAATGCAACCTCTCCACCATAGACTTACCTGATTAACAACTGGAGGCATTATTCTGTAACAAACCACAACTTCTTACGCCGCACGTGTAAGGATGGAGAAACCAGCAATTTAAACACAAGCATCTTTTGCCAGACAGTGTTGGGTAATACAGACTCTTACCTCAACACCATCAGCTGCCACAAGACAATCTTCCCTTGTACCCAGCTGCAACACAAGAAAGGAATGTACAAGAGTGAACATCGGACATATTGAACTCTTTGAACTTTATACTTACGGGTTCTCGCCTGGAACCTCGGAGTCAATATTCATCCAGAACTCTTCCAACGCCCTCAAACCAGTGAAGTAACTGGTATCTACGCGCCCCTGCATTCCACGCAGGATGGAGAGCTCATCATTTACAAACATAAGGTGAGCTTACAGAAAGTGAATATCGGTGGTGATTATTGGGGAGAACAGTGGGGTTCCATTACTAAAATCCACGGGTGGCTGAATCCCTTTCTCCACTTGCAGGAGAATATTTCTACGGGTCAAGCAGACGAGATTAGGCGGTCCAGTCCAGTCTGTCATCTCTGCACTACGCTTCATGTTGGAGGAGGTCGCAGCTGTACGGGTCCGATGGACGCCCCTGTGGGAGCCAGGTGAGCGTGACATCCACACTCTCCTTCTCTCCTCACATCTCTGATTCTCTGATGTCTCCAAGAAGTCAAACTACCAGCTGCACCTCCTCAGATGTATTCTTCCTTGCCCCTCCTTCCCCCAGGAGCCCACTGTCTCCAGAGCTGTGGTTCTCTCTAGGTTGCACTACTGCAACAGCCTCTTTTTAAATCTATCTTCTTCTACTCTCCACCCTCTGCAACTCATCCAGAACAGGACTGCGAGACTTGTCCTTGGCCTCAAGCCCAGGGATCGTATCTCTCCAGGACTGAAATCTCTGCACTGGCTCCCAGTGGCTCAGAGGATTAAGTCCAAAACCCTCTGCATTGTCCACAAGGCCTTCTTGGGCCTGAGGCCCCAATACCTTCAACTCTCTCTTCCTAAATATCTTCATTCTTGAGTACTTCCCTCATCCGCCTCCAATTCCCTCAGGGTCAGTCGCTTCTCCAAGCAACAATTCGGTGGTAGATCTCTTTCTTCGGCTGGGGCCTCCCTCTGGAACAGCCTCCCTGCCCCCCTGAAACTTGAGGAGAACCATCTCTGGTTCCGGAAGCACTGCAAAACCTTCCTCTTTGCTTCTGCTTTCTCCCCTACTCTTCCCTGCTGAACTCCTGGCTTAATCTGAAACTGCACTGGTCACCTGGCTACCCTCCGATCTTGGGCCCAGGTCCCCTCCCCTGCCAGTTGCACCCCTGCACTACCTCCATGTCATCCCCCGCACTTGGGACTGTTTTCTGTATCCCTACAGCCCCCACCAGCATTTGACACCTGATGTCTGCACTTACCCTTGCACTTGCCACCAGCTGGCCGCACTTTTACTCCCATGTACTGCACTGCCCCTTCCCCTAAACCCCTGCAGTTTTCCCCTTCCCGCTTCCCCTGCACTTGCGCAATCTCAATTTCTCCTGGCCTAGTAAGATCGTTGTCTCTGTCTTCCCTCTGTTCCCCTCCCTTGCCTCGTCGCGCCTTGAAATATTTGTGTATAATCGGGTTATAAATGCCATATCATATCTATATATATAAAACTTTAAGCATGTCAGTTTGTTTGTTTATTCCTCATTCAATTCCACACTGTTCCACCAAACTGCACCAAATTGTACACAGTTACTTGGTAGGACCCTCCAAAGGTCACTGGATACATTACATGTGCACACCCCACCCAGTTCCCTGGATTTCAGCCCCTGCACACATGAGTCAGTTGCCTAGAAGCGGTGAAACATCAAGTTGGGCGTCATTTTCACCGCCTCAATGTGAGGAACAAAACTCAAGTTCCCTACCTTTATTTCAAGGCCACAGGACACACAGTTTCTGAGATATTTGTATTGCAACACACAAAATCAGTGAAACATCAATGTGGTTGTAGAAGGACTAGACAAAGCTCATTTTAAGTATCTCGACACAAGGAACAAAACTCTAAGGCCTTGAAAACCATGTTTCAAGGCCCTACGATGCCCCATTTCCGAGATATTTGCACAGCAACACACTGCAGGGTGAGTCGACAGGTGGGGAGAGCGCACAGAAGCTCCCAGTATGCTGCAGCATGCCAACTCGCGCCCCCCCCTCCACATCTGCTCCAGGGTATGTAAGCCAGCCACAGGCGCCCATTATCAATGCAGTTTACTTCAGAGTGTAAAGCACATAAAAACAAAAAGTGACTCGGAAATGAGATCTACAGGAACATTGATTTTCAACAATTAATTACAGTGCTATCATGTCTGCTAATGGCCACATGACATATGCACACCCTACCCTTTTCCCCGGATTTCATCACCTCAACACATGACACAATTGCAGGAAATCAGCAAAGCATCAATGTGGTTGTAGAGGGACTGGACAAAGTTTTTTTTCTATCCACCGTCAAAGCTAATTTTAAGCGTGTTGGCACAAGAAACAAAACTCAAAACCTTGAAAAACATGTTTCCAGGCCCTAGGATGCACTGTTTCTGAGATATTTGCACTGCAGCACAACACAACACATAGCACTGTGCCAGGGCGAGGCAACAGGTGGGGAAGCGTCTCAATGCAAGAAACAAAACCCAAAGAAAAACCATGTTTCAAGGCCCTAGGACGCACAGTTCCTGAGATATTTCCAACGCAATGCACCACAACACACAGCACAGCGCCAGAGTGAGGCGACAGGCAGGGAGAACCCACAATGACAGGTGGAGAGAGCACACAGAAGGTCCCAGTAAGCAGCAGCACACCAACTCTCGCCTCACATCTGTGAGGAATTCGACCAACCACGCAGTGGGTGTTTGCTAACCTGGGCTTTTTTGAAATTTTAAATGAAATTGAATGATGGTAGTACAACCTCTGGAAAATGTGTGGTGCTAATCTGCACACATTTTCCTATGTTCACCGCACCACCTACGGATAGACCTGTGTTCTCTGGGTGGACATAGCCTACAGACACAGTTCCACCTGTCATATTTAATTGGGCTATAACAGGATGAGTATACAACGAATCTCCAGAAGGGAGAGGGCCAAACCTTCCCCCTGTCATGGCCAGCCTAATTAAATAACAAAGGCTGCATGGATCTCTCCTGTCATTTTGTTAGGCCCTGCAGCTGGTGGCAGTTATTCGCATACCATTCATAGGGTAATTCAAACAGGTCCACATTGGGCCTGGCTGCAGAGGCTAATAAAGGAGACAGGAAACCCCAACAAACTTTCATATGCACTCTGTCAACCTGAACCAAGCTCCTGTGCTCAGTATTGATTGACAGTGAACTGTCATGTCTGGGACTACATGTTTACAGTAGTTCACACTGCAGGGGGACACCATTCATAGGGTACGAGTATGTGGTTTGCAGGAGCCAGAAAGTCTGGTCTCGCCACAGCTTCCAGATGACATCTCCCAGGGAACAGAGGAAGATACCAAATCCAGAAAACCCTCCAGGAGCTCCAGGACCAATACCCAGCGAGCATGCAGTGTTCCCTGCTAGGCACTGCAACAAGCTTCCTAGGTGGGAAGAGCCAGACAGTCTCTGAACCTGAAATCAAGGACAAGGCATCTGCCTGACACACGCTGCTCAGCTTTTGGACGTCCACCTTAAAGGGTGACAGGAGCCCAGTGAAGAAGCTAGGAGAAGTGCATTGATGAGCATCTACCGGCATCCGCGGTAAAGGACATTTTTGAGCCAGTCGAGTCCCTCGAACAGCAAACGACTGCAACAATGACTATTGTTACATCGCAGTCATTCAAAACTATCTGAGACGTCTCAACCCCTGCTTCAGAACTGCCAACCAGCACTGAGACAATGATGTCTGGCCCCAAGCTGCTGTGCAAGCCAGCCTGCAGACGTCCATCCAGCTTCGGTCGCCGAACTCTTTGCCGCCTGATACACACAGCGGTCTCACGTCTTAAACTATGTCATAGAAGCTACAAAGCACCCTGAAACTGGCTCGACCCTGTCAAGCACCAAGAACACCCACAAGCATAAGGTACGTTGTTGTTCTGTGCCCCTATTGCTCTCCAAAGGGCCCTAGAGAAATGTATTAGACCCATGGCTCTCATTGTGCTGAAGCCAAATATCCTTGAACTGTTGCGATTATTTACCTTACCGACTACCCTCCCGTCAGTATCCAGAGTGCATCCCTTTTCCTTCTTTGAAACTCTCTGTCCTCTGCATTACTTTACAGAGTGGGTCAAATTCGTAGTGTTGCTAGAACTATCTGTTGTGATAATAATAAAGTAGATAATTGTGTACAACCTTGACTGGACAGTCCCTTTTATCATTGGGTAATAATTGTATTTCGCTATGTTGCAACTAACCAGTAATCGACAACCTTTCAGAGATAAGCCTGCCGATCCGTCCACGTTACCAAAAATTGGACAATGAGGTTCATGATTTGCTTGTGTTTCCAATCTGTTCACATCCCTTCTGGTGTACTAGAAGTGTGGGGCTGATTGATGGTTTAGAAACCCATATTCATCCCTAGACCACAAGTGCCCCAGAAGTTGATTTGTCACATTGGTGGCAGACGGTTGGATCTAGTTGGAGCCTTGCGCACAGCTTAATCACCCAACGATAAAAGGGCTGTTGCAGGCAACATTTAGACACTGTTATGTATTTTAAATATTCATGGATCTTGACATAGACACTGTGAATGGCATGACCAAGGATGTCCTGCAAGTTCTATGTCAAGCCAGGGGACTTTACTACAGCACTAAGGTTAATAAACCTGAGTTGCTGACCAGCCTCCAAGCTTGGATAGAAGCAAGGGCTGGGTAGAAGACCCTGTGGATGGGTTAGACCTTGGGTACCCGAATGAAGACGACCTTCTGGGAGGGGAAGTGGAAGATGACGAGGAAGACAGCATGGGCAGTGTTTCTCATCAACCATCCCTCTGGGGGGCAAGCATGGTTTCCCAAGGCCCCGGCATGGCCTCAAAGGGGCCCTGTAATTGGTCTGGGTGTTAATGAGGTAGTGGCTAGAAAGCTCCTGCTGGAGAGAGGAGACTAGCGCTACAGGAACAGAAACAGCAGGACAAGGTCGCCATCGAGCTGCGCAAGCTGACACCCAAAGAGAAGAAGTAGGCCAACAGATCTACCTCTAGCAAAAGCGGTGGTAGTGGCTCAAACAAGAGTGCCCGGGATAAGCCCCAGCGCCACATCCCCAAATACTTACTTCAGGCTTGTGAAGTGGTGAAGAATATTTTTGACTGATTTGAAGCTCTCGAGCTTGCTTTTCAGCTGCAGCAGATGGACAAGGTACTGTGGGGTGCAGCCCTGATGAGTTGCTTACGGACACCAGGGGCTGATGCCATTCTTTAGGTGACTCCTAAGGAAAGGCCTTTATATGAGAGCCTGAAGGCAGCCCTCCACAGGAAGTTCTGCAAAACCTCTAAACAGTATCTCAAGAGCTTCAGAGAGCTTGTAAAGAAAAGTGGGCAGACATTTGAAGCGTTCACACACTTGTCTTTGAAATATCTGAGCAGGTGGTTGTCTGACAACAAAGTTGAAACATTTCAATCAATGTACAATTTGATTGTGTGTTAGAAGGTACTGAAGATTTGTGAGGTTGACCCACACCTGCATCTTGTGGACAAGACTATTAGAGACCCTAGGAAGCTGGAAAAGGCTGCAGACACGTTTGTAAGTACTTAAGTCCAGAAAAAGGCTCAGGCGAACACACCCAAACCAGAAGAGAAATCTTTGGTCAAAAAAGTTAACAAGGATGGGAAGGACAGAGGTCCAACTCACTCCTCTTCGAAGTCAGGTCCCCAAAAGAATGAAGGGAAATCCCAAAATTTTAGTTCAGTCGTACACACTGAAAAGAAGAGCAGAGGCACCTCTAACACTGGGACAACTACGTTCTCACCACACAAAGGTTGTTTTGAATGTAAGGAGATGGGCCATAGCAAAGGGGATCCTGCTTGCAAGGGCTTACCCATGCAACCCATAGTGAATGTTGGACTCGTAGAGGAGGCCATCATTAGTGTGGGCCTCCTAGAGGAGGACTTCCCCATAGGACAAGGAGTGGCCGAATGTTGGTTGCTTACACTGAGTGGGAACGGTACCAGGTCTCCAGAAGAGATCCTAGTTCCCAATAATACTCAACTCTATTTAGAATATGTGAATATCAATGGACACAAAACTCCTGTGTTCCGAGAAACCATGGCTAGCCACATTGCTGTCATCCGGCAGTTGCTAGAGCCAGGCCAGTATATTGATGGGCCTGATTGTAGCATCAGGGGGTTTGTTGGAAAGAGTCAGTGCCCCTTGGTGATAGTAGAGTTCAGCTGGTGAGGTGAAATGACCCAGCGCCATGTAGCGGTGAAAGACTCCATCCCTGGCCCATGTCTGTTGGGTAATGATCCTGCTGACCCCAAGATAGTCGTGGTGGCTACCCGATCTAAGGCCAAAGAGGTTGCCAGATTGAACACTCTCAGAGCATTTGGGCCTGGAGTGCTTCCGGAGTGCTTGTTGGAGGGACCAGCGTGGTCAGTAGCCCCTGGTCCAGTTCCACCGACTGCTGAGTCACATACCCCTGCAGGAGAGGGGCCAGTATCCACTGAGGACCTAACTTTGGTAGGGATGGACTCAGTGACTTTAGGGTTGCCTGGAGCAGCACAGGAATCTCAGGTGGAGGACTAGGTTAGTGCAGATCTGAAGGGTATGCCCAAACTGGATGCGCTTGCATTCGCTGGGGGCCCAGATCAGACTGACTCCTTTAAAGCCCAGAAAGAGAGCCCCACTCTGGTGGGCCTGAGGAAGCAGGCATAGGAGCAGGCTAAAGGTGAGGCCCCTGGGCTGTTCAAAGTGTACTGGGTGGATGAACTCCTGTACAGTGAGCCAAACGACTCTGAGGGTGAGGTCACCAGGAGGTTAGTGATTGCCCAATGCCACATGAAGTTCCTTTTGCATTAATTCCTTTAGTGGGTCACTTGAAAGTGACTAAAACATTGGACCGGTTGTCTGCGCACTTTTCCTAGCTGCAGTTTGGCATAAAAGTTAAGGAATTTGTCCAGTCCTGCCAGACTTGTCAGGCTTCTGGCAAGTCAGGTGTTGCCACAAAGGCCTCCTTAATTCTACTACCCATGGTTAGTCAGCCTTTCGAGAGACTAGGCATGGCCATTATAGGTCCTTTGGATCCTCAAACCAGCTTTGGGAACAAATACATCTTGGTGGTGGTAGACCAAGCCACAATGTACCCTGAGGCTGTCCCTCTGAGGAGCATCAAAGCCCCTGTGGTTGCAAAGGCTCTGGCTGGATTAGTCTCTCATGTTGGATTCCCCAAGGAAGTAATTTCTGACAAGGGATCAAATTTCATATCCGCGTATATGAAGACTATGTGGGAAGAGTGTGGAATCACCTACCGGTTCTCTACATCCTTCAAACCACAAATGAACGGGCTTGTTGATCAATTTAACAAGACCCTGAAAAGCATGATAGGTGCTTTGGAAGAGCACCTGAGGAGATAATGGAGTATTCTCCTGCAATGCCTACTGTTTGCATACAGGGAAGTGCCACAGAATGGAGTAGGGTTTAGCCACTTTGAGATTGTGTTTGGACACCGTGTACAAGGTCCCCTCAGTCCAGATAAAGAGGGGTGGGAGGGCAACCACTCATTCCCTACACGGGATGTGGTGGACTATGTACTTGGCCTTCGATCTAGAATGGCAAAGTACATGGAACAGTCGACAAAAAACCTTAAGGCCAGTCAGGAGATGATGAAGCACTGGCACGAACAGAAGGCCACACTAACAGTCTATTCCTATGGCCAGTGGGTGTGGATTATGGAGCCTGTCAAACTCAGTGCCCTTCAGGAGAAGTGGACTAGGCCTTACTGTGTGCTAGAAAAAGTCAGTGAGGTGAATTATCTCATCGACGTGGAAGGACCTAAACAGATGTGCAGGGTCTTTTACATCAACTGGCTAAAACTCCATTATATCTGGGATGACTTGGTCATGGTGTTAGTGACTGATGGAGATACTGAAGAGGAGACCAATTCCCTCCAGACCTCCTGCACACTGTAGCCACATATGGGTCAGTTTAAGGTGTCAGCCTTGCGATGGACCTGTCAGAACAGCAACTGACAGACTGTCTTCGTTTACTGGGACAGTTTGCGGGATATTTTCGCTGACAGCAGGTCACGCAGACTTGTGCACCCATGATGTGAACACTGGAGACAGTAAGCCAGTGAAGAGCAGGATTCACCGGATGTCCGATAAGGTCAGGGACACCATCAAGGAGGAGGTTTCCAGATGCTGCCCCTAGGAGTTATATTGCCATCCCACAGCCCCTGGGCTAGCTCAGTGGTTCTGGTCCCTAAAAAGATCAATGATGGGAAGACTGAAGTCCGCTTTTGTGTGGACTACAGGGGGCATAATTCTGTTATGAAGACAGATACCCCATTCCTCGAGCAGATGAGCCAAGTACATGAGTACATGATTACCTGTGACTTCACAGCAGGGCACTGGCAGGCTTGTCAGGGAGGTCAATCTTCTTAACCCCAGAAAGATATTTTCAGTTCACTGTGATGCCCTTCAGATTGAAGAATACCCCAGCCACATTTCAGCAGATGGTTAACCAGGTTTTGTCTGGTCTGGAAAACTTCAGTGTCACCTAGTTAAATGGCATTGCAGTGTTCAGCCACACCTGGGAGGATCACTTGAGACAAGTGCTTTAGGTGCTACAGAATGCTGGTCTGACTATCAAGGACATGAAGTGCCAGATAGCGCAGGGCACAGTGGCATACCTAGGCCCCGTGGTCAGTGGAGGTAACAAACAACCTCTCAAAGTGAAGGTACAGGCTGTGAAGGATTGGGAAATCCCCACCACACAGACACAAGTGAGAGCATGTATAGGTCTCACCGGGTACTGGTCATACATCAAGGGAATTGGGACCATTTCCATGCCCCTGAATGATGTAACATCCAAGAAAATGCCAAAGAAGGTAACTTTGACCACCGCCTGTCAAACCTCCTTTCAGGATTTGAAGGATGGATTGTTCAGGGCCCCAATTCGTAAAGTGCCAGATTATGGTCAGGAGTTCATTTTTCAGACAGACACCTGTGAATTTGGGATTGGAGCAGTGTTAGTGCAGCTGAACTCTCAAAGGGTAGAGCAACCTGTCGGCTACATTAGCAGACGATTGACAAAAAGGGAAAGGAACTGGGCCGTCCATAGAAATGAGGCTAACATGTTCGTGTGGGCAGTAAAGAAGCTGAAACCTTACATATTTGGGTCCAAACAGACCACGTCCTCTTTGATGATTAATGGCCATACAAGGGGAGAACCCTAAACTTTTGTATTGGGCCATACACCTACAGGGATTAGATATGGACATCCAGCACAAGCCAGCCTCCCAGCATGGAAATGCAGATGGCCTCTGTGACGAATCAACTTCCAGGGTACCAGTGGTCCAGGGATGAATATCGGTTTTTAAACCATCAATCAACCCACACCTCTACTACACTAGAAGGGATCTGAATAGATTGGAAACACTAGCAAATAAAAAACCTACTTGTACAATTTAACGTAGATGGAACGGCAGGCTTATCAATGAAAGGTTGTAGATCGTTAGTTAGTTGCAAGACAGCAAAAATACAATTATTACCCAATGATAAAAGGGATTGCCCAGTCAAGGTTGTATAAAAATATTCACTTTATTATTATCGCAACAGACAGTTCTAGCAACATTACGCAATACAACCCACCCTGTAAAGGAATGCAGAGGACAGATCGTTTCAAAGAAGGAAAATGGATGCACTGTGCATACTGACAGGCGGGTGGTCGGTATATAAAATAATCGTAACAGTTCAAGGATACTTGGCTTCAGTGCAAAGGGAGCAATGGGTCTTAAAATGTCTCTAGGGGCCTTCAGAGAAGGAGCAGGGGTACAGAACCACAATGTACCTTGTGCTTTTAGATGCTCTTGGTGCTCGATAAGGACAAGTCGGTTTCAGGGCACTTTGCAGCTTCGGTGACATAGTTCATGACTGGAGACGGCTGTGGTTATCAGGTGGCAAAGAGTTTGGCAAGCAAAGCTGTACAGGGGGCTGCAGGCTGGCCTACATGGTGGCTCACGGTCAGGAATCCTTGGCTCAGTGCTGGTCAGAGTTTCTGAAGCACTGGTCGAGTTGTCTCGGATGGCTTTGAGCGACTGCAGCATAACAACATGGATCTGCCCTGTCCTTTTGTTGCCTCCTGCAGCTGGTTAAAGCGATTTGCAAACCATTCACAGGGTAATTCAAAAAGGCCCACATTGGGCCTGGCTGCAGACGCTATCAAAGGAGACAGGAAACCCCAACAACAACCAAGGTGAGTGGATTTGATCTTCTACTGCGAAGCTGAACATACACACTAATTTGCCTATTAGGTATCCTGGGTGTTGGGTTTCAGCTTAAACAGATAGTACACATGAAATTTAGGCTGACATTTTATCCAATTTTGTCAACATAAACCTGCCATCAATCTTCTTAATTTTTAGTGGCATACACATTGGCATTGCTGTGCCCAAATACATTTAGAATATGTTTGCGTTTTCGCTGTTCTAAGAATTTACATATTGATATCCCTCCTATGCAACCATTCCCAGGTAACAAGCCTGCATATCATTATATATTCATCTTCTATTGCCTGTACGTTTTCCTTGCATGGGTGGGTTAATGGTGTTTTAATTATACTATTTCTTTTATTATTACCCATATGGGTAGTCAGGAGGCCTCCCAGAAAGCTCAGAATGTGGGCTCTACCGCATGTTATTACCCTTGTTCTGAGCCTTCTCAGAAGCAGGGGGATGCCATCTTCCCTCCCTTGGCAACAGTTAAGTCAACCTTCTCCCCACCGACCCCAAATTCCACCTCCCATGCTACATACAACGACTATCCCACTTACCTGAAGCTGTCTCGTCCCTCACCAGCGACCGGAAACTGTTGTGTTTTAGCGTTTCCCTGCCTCGGCATGGGTCACCATGAAAACGGAGAAGCGATTACGTGTAGTTCCCTTCTCCATTGTCCATGGTGGAAATCTTGTTTTGTACTTTTATTCAAGTTGAGAAATGACAACCAATCTGTTTCTCAACTTCAGAAAAAGAACTATTAGCAACCTGGAAAACATGCTGGGGTGCTGATAACAATAAACCCCATACTGGAAGGCATTTCTTGGTCTGGTAATACCCCAGGTCTAAAGTTACAGGGCCGAGCAAAGTTCGGGCTTATAACTTAGGCCCTGGTTATGACTAATTGGATTCTGCTGTGCACAAGTACAAGGATGAGAAGAGGTAAAATGTTCCACTCAGCCTTCAAATGTCTACAAACCTAAACTCAATGCAAACATAAAGGTAAAACAGGGACAGTTAAGAGATATACCTCCATTGCCTTTTGTGGTAAGGTGGGCTGAGGGAAGGCTATATTCTTAAGAGGGGTGAGAATGTGATCCATTGGTGAACCAAACAACAGAGTAACACAGTTCAAGAAAGGGAATGTCCAATTAAGGTTATATAAAAATATATTTATACTTTAATTAAACACACCATCTGCAATAGAAGCCAGTAGAACTATGAGCAAGCATCATTAAGGATTTACCATTTGTGATAAGACAGGGAGATTTGAAATATTTATCAATCATCATCATATTTATTTCAGATACAAATCCATAAAAGCAGCAAACAAAACACAAATATTTATAACCAGTTCTGACTTATAGTAAAGCAATGACAATGCTAGGTCAGTTTTACTGATATACATTTTGTAATGCTCGCAGCACTCAAGAGCAACATACATTAGAAGAGGGTGCACATGAACAACAGCTCTCATACAAGATGAGCAACCATGGGAATTATGGTTCCTAGAGGAAGTTGACCCACAAAAGAGTTCAGTCCACTGTCATCTACTTAATGTTATATTGTTTCATGAAGAAAGTACATACAGTTTATATGTTATGTTTTTGTATGCATGGTCCAAACTAATTACCTGGTCCAGAAGAAGGCAGCAATGCACCTAATTAGCTATGCCAAAATGTCTTGGATGAGGAGGCTTGAGGTCCTCCTCAGTTATAAAATTCAGTGGGAGAAAAATAAATTATCCCGAATTTGATTTGAGACGTAGACCCTATAGAGGAGATTAAGACCTTACAGAGAAGATAAAGTCTGATGTTATTCATGACAAATTATGTATCTATTATTTGTGACGTATGTTAGCACACACCAATCACCTGCCTCTTTTACTTGATTTGTGGTTGTATATGTAACCCTTGTGTGTTATTTGAGAAATATAAGAAAATAATATTTTATTTGGTATGAAATAAAATGATATATTTATTTTTGATAACAATGTGTATGTAGACTGCTTGATGGTTCTGGACTGCTCGTTAGATCTGCTTTGTTATTTTATCTACTGGTAGAATTAGATGCACAGTTAAGTTTAAATATTGAGATTCAATGTGTCATGTATAGTTAGTTGGGAACCACGCATTTTATATAGAACGAAATAGAAAAACTGTGCAAAAACCCTCCCCTGTGAAAGACAAAGAGTAAGCAACGAACTGGAGAAAGTAGCCATCTGAGCATGAGTGCAGGGGTGACAGGCAAATACCAACCACGAAAGGATATATCTTAAAAGGTAAAAGGAGGTGCTGGTGTGACCTAACCAGTCTCTAGGATCCCAGTGGACCGAGGGGGCAGTATGTGGTCAAAAGTGCCTAGTTTCAGTATTTTGTGGGTTGACAGATGTCAAACCTGGTGTTGAGTGTTGATGCAAGTGGATCAGGCTCAGTTTGGGCATGTTGGATCATGTCAGCCCAAACAGAAAGCGTGTGTCGAGTGGAGAAGAATTGGGATCTCAATGATACAGATTGGGGTGGTCCCAGGATCTCTTTGCAGTTGACCCAAACCAAGTCAGGCTTCTAGCTGCTGGGAGGGGGCAATGTGTGATCCTCCAGTTGTTCGATTCAGCAGTTGATGGGCGTCAAAATGGTGCTCTTGGGTGCATCAATGTGGACAGTTCAGGGCTAGCCAGGCTGAGCCGTGGTTGTAACGCCGGGTCGGAGCTGGTATTGTGACTCTCCAGCTGTTCAGGTCTTGGCGTTGAGCCGTTTGTTTGTTTGTTTGTTTATTTTATTGGTATAGCACTCCAAACCCGGAGATAGAAGGGCGCTTAAGAAGACAGTTACATAAATGTGAAGTATCTTTGTGTTGCATACTTCGTACATCCATACATACATATAATATATAAAGGAATACAATTTACAGTCATATGTAAAAGGTAATCTACAGTTAGCAAGAATACAGTTGTAATATACAATCATATACAGTGCATGCTCCAGATTGCAGAGCAAGGGCAGTAAGGTCAGGTGTCAATAGGCTACTCTTTGTTCAGGAGCCAGCTGATGGCCTGCTTCCTGAAGATCTGGAAGGACTCGATAGTTTTGATGTTGAGAGGTAAGGTGTTCCAGAGTTGGGAGGCAAGTACTGTGAAACTGGCCCCTCCAGCTCTTTTTAAGTGGAATCTGGGCACAGTCAAGCATAAAGTGTTGGAGGATCTGGTGGTTCTGTTGGTAGGTTTCATGGTGAATTTGTTAACTAGATAAGGAGGTGCTAGGTGGTTAAGGGTCTTGTACGTGAGGCAGATTGTTTTTAGATCGATTTTCTGGCGTATGGAGAGCCATTTGCAGGCTTTCCTGGTAGTGGAGATATGCTCTCGTCTAGGAATGTTGAGGGCTACGCGCAGAGCATTATTTTGCAGTACCTGTAGTTTGTTGAGTACGGATTGGTTAGCGCCTAAGTACAAGCTGTTGCAGTAGTCTAGTTTGGATTGTATGAGGGCTTTGGCAAGAGTGAGACAGCTATTGGGAGATAGGAAGGATCTGCTGGCCCTAATGAGTTGGCCGGTATAGGCGGAGGCTGAGGCGATCATATTGGTGTGTTTGGAGAGGTTGGTGTTGGCATCCAGGTGGAAGCTGAGGGTTTTCACATTTTTGGCAATAGGGATGGAGTGACCATCTATTGTGATGTTATTGTAGCTGGGGCTGAGTTTATGTAGGGTGTTGGGGGAGCAGGCGATAAGGAGCTCTGTCTTCTCATCATTCAGACAGAGGCCATGAGAGGCCATCCATGCCTGAATGATGGAGAATATTTCATTGATCCGGGAGACATCGGCATGGTAGTTGCCTGAGATGGTGAGGAGTATCTGGGTGTCATCTGCGTAATTGGGTTAGATGACACCCAAACGGTCCAGTTGGTCAAATAGGGGCTTTGTAAATATATTGGTCAAAGTGGGGGATACACAGGATCCCTGAGGGACCCCGCATGATATGGGGATGGGGTCTGCTGCATCTGTTGTGGAGAAAACCTGCATGGTTCTATTTGCCAGGAAGGATTGTATCCATGTGATGGCTAGGGGGAGAAGTGGGCTGTGGTGGCTAGGTGACTACAAAGGATTTTGTGGCTGACCAGGTAAAAGGCCACTGAGAGGTCTAGGAGGAGTAGAATTGCGGCATTGCCTTTGTCTTTAATTTCATCAATCTGGCTTTTGAGATCAACAAGTTCAGTTTCTGTTCAGTGTTGAGGTCTGAAGCCAGATTGACGTATTCCTAGTAGTTGGTTGGATTCCAGGTATTCCTGAATTTGGATGTAGGCGACTATGTCTAGTAATTTTAGTAGGAAAGGGACTGTGGTGATGGGTCTGTAATTGGTGGGTATGGCTGGGTCTAGGGATTGTTTTTTTCAGAAGTGGGAGAACCCATGATTGTTTTAGGTTGCTGGGGACTGAGTTGTTGGTGAAGGATAGGTTAATGAGTTTGGTGATGAAGGGGGAGAGTTCTCTGACTGCGTCTTTTATGATCTGGGCAGGACAGCTATCTCCTTTACAGTTGGAAGGTTTTAAGGAGGTGATGATTTTTTGTACTTCAAGTGTGGTAACTTTTTTTAAATGTGAAGCCCGAACTGGTGTGGTTGGGCGTGAGTGGGCTAAGGTTGGTGACCTTGTTATTGGAGAGTTGTTGGCGTTTGTTCTCAATTTTGGTTTGGAGTCCTGTCATTTTGTTGTTAAGGGCATTTTGGATGCTGGTGCACCAGGATTTGTCTTTCAAGCAGGTGTCTGAGGTGAAATAGGATTTTCTAGCTCTTTTAGAATTTTGAATAATTCTTTGGTGGAGGATCTTGCCTGAGCAATCCTTGTGTTTTATGCATCTTTTTTGGTGCAAATTATCTCACTTTTGTAAAGCGAGGATAAGTTTGTGAGGTTGGGTTTGTTTTCCACGGAAGGGTTAGTCTTCCATGCGAGTTGTGCTTTGTACTTTGAGTTCCGGGGTGTACCATGAGTTCAGGTGAGCTTTAGGTTTGTCTTTACGTAGTATCAGGGGGGCAACGGTGCCCATTGCCTTAGCCATGGAGTCGTTGAAGGTGTCAATCAGCAGGTTTAAATCAGCGTTGGCTGGAAGAGCGTTGAGGTAGGGTAGGACCAGGGGTAGTAGGGCTTCAGCGGTAATGTTGCGTTTGTTCCTGGTGGGACAAGCTGGTACCGGGGGGCATTTATTGGGTAGTACCTGATTGATGTTGATCTCAAGAGGAATCATGTGATGATCAGTCCATGGCAGAGGTTTAGGGTCCTTGCAGGTTGTGTTAAAATTGAACGTTGCTACCCAGTCAAGGGTTCTGCTCTTTTGGTGGGTGGGGAGTACATTGAGTTGTGTGAAATCATGTTCTGTTAGGACATTGGCTAGGGAAGCAGCGTGTGCATCGTTGGGGTCTTGGTAGCCAAGGTTGAAGTCCCAGAGGATCATAATTTGTGCTGAAGGTTTGGAGTGTTGAGTGATGATAGATGAGATGTCTTCTTCAAAGACCCCAGGAGGGCCTGGGGGTCTGTATATGAGGTGGAGTGTGATCGTGGCTGTGGGGGAGGTTCACAGTTTGGCTGTGAGTATCTCGCAGGATGTGAGTGGCATTGGTGAGGCTAATCTGAGGTCTATGGAGGATTTGGCGATGATCGCTACGCCTCCACCTCTAGTGTTGGGTCTATCAACTCTGAGGATAGAGTATTTGTCCGGGATGGCTAGCGATAAGTGTGGTCCGGCACCTCATAAAGCCAGGTTTCTGTTAGGGCCAGGAAGTCGAGATCATTGGTGAGAATGATGTCTGCGATTTCTGTAGGGTGGGCAGCTAAGGATCTGACATTAAGTAGGGCACCTTTTAGTGGGGGAGGTATGGGCTTATTCGGCGCATTATGCTTTGTATGGATTTTTGTATTGGGTTTGGCGTTGGGCCTAGTACTTGTGGGGAGCCTGGTGCCAAGTCTGTCATTGCAGGTAGTGAGGTTGGGGGTGAGGAAAGGCGGGGTTAGCCCGGTGGGCATGGTGCAGGCAGGAGGATTGATGTTCATCTTAGCCCGGTGAGGTTTAACGATTGGTCTAGTGAGGGCTGAGACTGTGGTAGGGAGGCTCTGTGTTGTGATGGCTGGGGCCCAACTTGGCGGGGGCAGTATGAGGCTGGTGGTGAATGGGTGGGAAGGGGGACACGGAGGGTAGGAAAGGTGTGGGGCATGGGATGGGGTGCTGTCTTGGGCATCATGGTTTGGCCAGGCCGTCCTGGAGGACTATGTAATTGTTACCGCTACAGGATACGTGGTCGGGAATTATGCAGAATGGGAACATGATTAGGGCGAGCCAGAAGGTCATAGTTTGGCAGCAGTGGTGTGTAGTACTGATGCCTGGCGTAGTGGCACTGGTTGTAGGAGCAGGCCAAACTATAGCAAGATGGTTAGTTTTTGGGCTGGGCTGCGGAAGACTTGAGGGCAATAGTTGGTTTAAGGATGGTGCATTTGAACTGAGGTGCAACAGTTTCTAAAGTCAACGAGTGATAGTATAAGCTAAGAGTGATGGGGTGGCCCCTAGCTTCAAAATAATACGTTTGGTTAAGGTACATATAGGTTCAGTGGCACAGTGGTCAGAAAGTGCCCCTCGAGGCAAGATAAAGGCCTTGGTAAAGAGCATCTAGATTTTAAGTGGCACATAGGTTCGATTACACCTGGGTTTTGGGAAACACATTTGGCTGGTAATGCATGTAGATTCAGTCGCACAATTGTCAGAGAGTGATAGTTTAAGCTAAGAGTGTGAGGCGGTCCCTAGCTTCAGAGTGACACATTTGGTAGGAGTACATCCAAATTCAAGAAGCACAGTTGCTCCAGATTACACCACGAGGCAGGATAGTAGCTTTGGTTAGCGAGCAACTAGATTCAAATAGCACATAGGTTATATTACGCTTAGATTGTGGACAGCACATTAAGTTAGGAGTACATCCAAATAACACAATTGGTCAGAAATGTACTGTGAGGCAGGTTGATAACTTTGGTTGGTGAAGAACTAGGTTCAAATAGCACATAGGATATACTACATCCTAATACATCCAGATGCGAATAACACAATAGGTCTAAGATGCACTGCAAGGCAGGGTAATAACTTTGGTTGGTGAGAAACCAGGTTCAAGTAGCACATAAGGATATACTACGCCTAGATTTCGGATCGCACATTAGACTAGAGGTACATCCAGATTCAAATAGCACAGTTGGTCCAAAATACACCTCGGAGCACAGTGATAGCTTTGAGTAGGAAACACCTGGATCTGAGTTAATTAGTCAAATAGGCAGGATACAGTAGATGGTGTACATGAACGTGCACCGCAGTGACCTTAGTGCAGCAGTGGTAAATTGGCTGGTACACAGGCCTGAGGTTAGGATATTTTGGGAGTGGGCAGGTAGAGTGGTGGATAAGCGCAGGGTGGCAAGTAGTATTGCACCAAGATTGAACTTGTATTAAAGAGTTAACGGTAGAGTAATGTAGCGGCAGTGAATTCAGGACAGGCATTGACGGGCACGCTAGGGTATGATACAGCATTGAGCTAGTTGAAGTTCAAGTACTAGTTTGGATTGGCAGTGAAGCAACAAAGCCAGTGCCGGCATCATTCCCTCTCATTCAAGGTACGGTGAGCATGGAGAAAACTGTTTTGTGTGGCAGAATAGGAAGCTTTGGCTGGTCTGGTCCTCTGGCTGCTGTGAGGCCTACTCCAGGGGACTTGGGTACAGGATGGTTCTATTCAGGGTCTGCTCTCCCAGCTTTAGGAGATTGCGGTGCAGAGTGGCAGGTCCTAGTCCACAGCAAATGTTCACCCCCAACTTTCCCAAAGGAGGTACAGCAAGTTCTTTGCAGGTCCTTCAGAGCAAATCTTTAGGTTGTCTTGAGAGGATCTGAAGAAGGGTGGGAGGCCCCTTATTTTAAAGGCACATGTCCCCAAGTGATTGGACTAAGGTAAGCCTGCTTAATGGCGCAATCCCTGCTCTTGAACTGAGTGGACTTTGCCCTTCTGATGTCACACCCAAAGTGCTTTGCTCCAGAGAAAGTTGAGGGGACAGAAAAGAGAAAGAGAGACAAAGAGAAACAAAATGATGTAAGTCTCCTTCCCTTGACCAGAGCACTCCTTCCTACTCTAATCCCACCCCTTCTGTTCCCACTAAGAACACAGGCCTTTTAAATCTAGCACCCTGGGGTGAGGATACTCCTTTGGTGTGCTCCTTTGATGTCAGGGCCCAGGACAGCAGCCTGCTGTGTGGGTGTCTCTGGCAGAGGGTGTTACCTGCCCTCACAAAAAGAACAAAGAAGAGGCCCGGCCCCCCAGGTTCCTGTCCTGAGATTTGGCAGTCTCCACCCGACTGACCAAAATACATATCAGCTTCTTCAGCAGAGCTGACTCACAGGAGCCGACACATATGCTATATCAATTGGGGGGTGGCAGCCATGATCATAAGTAGTACCATGCACAATGCCTACACAAGGCATAGCTTATATTTAGAGTTTACCCTGCCACCAGCATGGGTTATGTATGATCATCCTAGTTTTGGGTAGAGAGGGGCATATCATAAATGCCACCCATGCACTGCAGAGACTTCACTTTCACTGCTGCAGTTGAGTGGGCATCTTGTAACCTTGGAACTTGCTCTACACCATGGTTAGATCAGGTCCTGTGGATCAGGTAATTGAAGCTGCTGGGCACAAATACATTATGCTTTTGGCATGGAGTTGATAGGAAAACGGAATCTGGTGAGCAGGTTACCCTTTTAGAGATGGAATTACTCACATCATGTAATTTATTAATAAAAAACAAAAAGAAACAGGACGTTGCACACTTGCCAGAATGCAATTCCTCATGCTGGGGCATTACCTGACCCTGTAATGCCCCCCTCCCAACTTGGGGTGTATTGCTTAAGTAATGACTGCTATTGTTTTTGAGTCATTCTTGGACATTCCTTTCATTGTAGAACGTACTATATTGATTTTGTTTTGGAGCGTTGGCTGATGAATTAGCACTCTGGTGACTATAGCATGCCCTCTGCCCGTGCTACCTGAGGTGAAGGAGGTATACAATCTACTTTTGTCTGTTTACCTTTACGCCTGAAACACCTCTGAGCCAAATTATGGTACATGCATATATAAGCAGTCATGATTGATATACACATGCGTGTGCACGTGCATATACTTTTTCATGGCTGCGCATTCACCTGATCTAAGCATCCTTGAGTTTAGCAGGAGGATAGTGGTTATGACAATGATGAGGCAACGCAAACAAGAGACTGTAAGAAGATAAATAGGTAAGGAAAGGCACATCTACTCCCTGCCATCCCTATCAAATCATAATAATGCGTTCACATAATAGACATATACCTAGGTGATTGACAATACTATATGCCTTCTTCTCTTCAGAATCAGACTCCCCAGACATAAGCAGAAGACTGTAGTTATTTAAGTGGTTCTGTATGGAAGACATCAGTGCAGTAAGACCATGCAAAGAAAGAAACCTTGAAATATTGTGGTAGGTAGGAACATTTTACACTTTGCGCATTTTTATCTTTTCTTTGTAGCCCAATGCAAAGAGTTTGGATATACTCAACCAGTAAATGATCAGAATGGCCAGCTCTACGCTGCTTTTTAAGCCCCATGTTACAAATTACTTTAAGAAATTAAACATTTTGGTGCATTTTTGGTGCATCAAAATGCAATGTTTAAGCTCTGAAAATGTGTGAAAATAAGCATGCTAAAGCCAAGATGAACAAGGGTATGACAACAGGATTGAGTGTGTGATACAATTGGATGGATGGATGTAATATACATGGCTGGTTAGAATGTGAAAAGGCAGGTTTGTATAGGAATATCACGAGTTGAGACAATGTTGGGTTGCAGTAGAATAGGGCTTTCACGATTTAGTTATGGATGTTTAGAGGTTAATGAATAAAGTTTAACTGTTGCACGGGGTGGGGGGTGGAGGGTGGGTAACTTGTAATTGGCTTTGGTTGAGGCACATCACTAAGGGATATGTTCTGAGTTGAAACATGAACACCTTTAAGCCAAGTTGTGATACATGTTTGAACATGGTCCATAGAAGCCTCTGTTCACCCCTATACTTCAGGCTAGAACAGGTATTCATCAAACTAGTGTCAACAATCAAGATTAGGCACTGGACTGCTCCTACAGCATGGTTTAGTCAAATAAAAGAACTGTGCAGACATCACTAAAGAACTAGCCTCTTCTTTTTGACTGGATCTTTGCATGACCACTGTGAATTGCATGAAAGTCACTGTGGTCCAGAGGCATGCAAGGTAAATTGGGGCCTCTCATAGAAGATGGACCACAAAGAATTACATATTGAAGAGTCTGCAACCTTTTGATGAAGAAAATCAAGGTAAGGCGGCCTTAAGAACCTGAACACCAGGAAGAGGGGACCATTTGAAGCTGGGGGGAAGGGAGTCAATGCCAGGGACACTGAAGATTAACATTTACCCGATACTCTTTCCATGGGGCATGTAGTGTTAGCTACTACAGATCCCAAGCTCCCGCTCAGACTCAGGATAGTCTCACTGAAGCTGATTTAGCAACCACGCTTAGGCTGGCAGTCCCTGACAACTATTCTATCATGAGACAAGACCGCCCTAATTCAAGAGGTGGGGGTGTCGCTATCATCCATAAGTGCAGCCTTACCATGAGACTTGCCACTTCTACCGATGCCACCTCATGCGAAACCCTAGCAGTAAAAATTCCTCTCACCAACTCCCAAACCCTCAACATCTACCTGCTCTATCGTCCTCCTGGCCCTATTGGCTCTTTTGATGAAGACCTCAACTCTATTCTATCCAGTAACCTTAAAAACTCCACTCAAGCCCTCACCCTGGGAGACTTTAACTTGGGCTTCAATGACCCGGACGACCATAGCGCTAGTTCTATGGCCAACACTCTCACTGAACTAGGCTTCACACAAAGATGCACAGTGCCCACGCACTCAAAAGGCCGAACACTTGACTGGGTGGCCAACTACAATTGCCTAGAGAATATCACAAGTATCTCACCACTAGCCTGGACTGACCTGGTATCTCACCTGGTATCTCACCTCCACCTGGTATCGTTCACGCTATCTACTGACAGACCACCACCTCCTACTCCTACCGTCAGGGCACCACCTATGCTTACTAGAAATAAGAAGAACATGACAGCGGAAAGACTCATCCCTAACCTACTTCCCACTCTCAACATACTCCCTGACAACCTGGACCCAGAGTCCCTGGTTGAGGAATATAACAAAATCATGACTACCTCACTGGACCGTATCGCCCCTCTCAAACTCAGATCCTGCAAACCGAAATCACACATCAATAAATGGTACACACCATTCCTTAAAAACCTAAGGCAGCAAAAAAGAAACTGCGAGGCTACTTGGAAAAAATCCCCTTCAGCTGCAAACAAAATCAAACTGTCCAAACTAGCTGCACTCTATAAAAAAGAAATTCACTTGGCCAAACGAGTTTCCTTCGACTCCCGCATTACCCAATCAAAATCTAACATAAAAGAACTTTTCTCTATTCTCAAAGAAATAGAAACCCCCATAGCACCCCCTGATACCTGCATCAAAGATAAAAACTGGTGCTCAGAAATTCAAAAAGCCCTAGCAAATAAAATTGCTACCCTTCAAAGCAAAATCTCCAGCAAAAAAGCTTCCTTGAACAACACTCTCCCCTCTAAAACACCGGATAAGTTCATGCCTACAGATCTCACCCGCTTCCAGTTCTCCAAAGTTAATACACTTGAAGTCGAAAAAATCATTCTGACTCTGAAACCCTCCAACTGCCAGGGAGACCTATGCCCTGCGCAGCTCATTAAAGACGCTGCCCGCGACCTCTCCCCTTTCATCAGGAAATTGATTAATGCCTCTTTTGCCACCGGCTCCATCCCCACCAACCTTAAACAATCCTGGGTACTCCCACTTCTGAAAAAACCCACTCTGGACCCGACCATACCCACAAACTACCGACCCATAACGACCGTTCCCTTTCTACTAAAAATTCTGGACAAGGTTGCCTATGTCCAAATTCAGAGGCACTTGGAAGAACACAACCTCTTAGGCTCCAGACAATCAGGGTTCCGTCCCTTACACGGGACCGAAACGGCACTCATTGACCTGAAGGCCCAGATCGACACGCTTAGAGATAATGGGCAAGCTGCCCTACTCCTCCTCCTCGACCTATCCGCAGCCTTCGATCTGGTCGATCACTCTGTCCTATGCTCACACCTCCATACTTCAGCTCACTTTTCCACTGAAGCCATCACCTGGATTACCTCCTTCCTTACCGGCAGAACCATGAGGGTTTTCTCTCCCACTGCGGCTGCAGACCCCACACCCATCACCTGCGGCGTACCTCAGGGATTCTGTGTCTCCCCCACACTGTACAACATATTTACCAAGCCCCTTTTGGATGATCTGGATCATCTGGGTATCACCTACACTAACTATGCAGATGATACTCAGATCCTCCTTCCGCTTTCGGGAGATTACGGAAAGGATTTGGCCTTGTTAAATAGGGTGTACATCATCATCCAGGCATGGATGGCCACTCCTGGACTATGCCTGAATGATGATAAAACAGAACTCATCATCCTAGGCACCTCATTTAGCCTAAAGAAACTTGGCTCGGCCTATAACTCCTTCATGATCGATGGGAACAACATTATAGTCGGTCAGGAGGTCAAATCTCTGGGCTTTTACTTAGATTCTAACTTCTCCTTTAAAAAACAAGTGAGTTCCTTGGCATCTAACACGGCTTACACGTGCAAATTAATCCGTGCTGCCAAACCATTCTTGTCAGATTCCAGTTGCCTTACACTCGCCAGAGCCCTCATTCGTCTCGCCTGGACTACTGCAATGCCCTCTACCTGGGATCTTCCAAGGCCACCACCTATAAACTGCAAACTTTCCAAAACAACGCTCTTAGAGCAGCCCTAGGCATTTCCAGAAGAGAACAAATTACAGGATTTAGCCTACAGAACAACTGGCTCTCCACTAGAGATAAAATCCTCCTAAAAACAGCTTCCCTCACCCACAAGTCTCTCAATAATGCAGCCCCCATCTACCTGATTAATAGATTCCACAGACAGTCTTCCTCAAGACCTGTCAGAAGTGCTTACAAATTTTGCTTAGCCGTTCCCCAATACAAACGTGCCACTATTGGGGGGAAAAGCTTTCCGGTAAAAGCAGCCAAACTTTGGAACTCTCTACCCCTCAATCTCAGAATGGACCTGCCCTTTCAGAGCTTCCGGTCTAAGATAATCGCATGGCTGAAACTGGATACTCACCAAGACATTTAAATGCCCTGTGTTATCTACACACACTGTAACCACGTGTGCACATGTATATATCGGCCTGCTGGCCCACCGTTACTTCGTAATCAATTGTGTTGTATTCCCTTTTATGTATTAGCTATGTGTATTGTAACTAAGCTTCGAATATTCTTGTAAAGGCTGCGCCCTGATACCCTCGGGTACACTCGCGCAATACAAATAATAAAAACAAACAAACAAACAAACCAGGAAGCTCATTTTAGAGGAAAGAAAGCTTGCATTAGAGAAGCAATAACAGAGAGACCTTTGCCCTTAGAGGTGCAGACGTTCGAACCTGAGGATCAGAGGGATACATTTCAGGACCCCACCAAAGCAGAGGGTAGAACAGTGAATCAAGTTGCTTGGGGAAAACCTAGGCTCCAGATATGCAATGGTCCGGTCGAGCCTTACTAGTTAGAGAAGGACGTTTTGGTTGGTTCATGGGACTATAACTAATGAACTGGATAGTCCAGCCCCTTTGATGAGTAGCAATTACCCTGGAGATGGATGGGGATGTAGACTTTATTCGGACATCAATAATAAGCCGACTCAGGAAGTTGACAAAAGTAATGTCAATTATCTGAAACAGGGAGCATAACGAACATCAATGCAATCGCTCGATCTTCACACTCAATACTTTTAAGAAAAAACTGAGCTTTTATAAGCAATATTCGTCATCAATGATGTCTAACCTACATGTGTACTAACGTCATTCTACGTGGAAAACTACAAAAACTTGTAAGCATGGGTGATTGGCTCTGAGTGAACATCCAAGTATATGATCCATACTAGTCTAAAAAAGTACAACTATGTGATTGGCTACTTAACATCAGATGGGGCAACTAAGCCCTTCCCTAAAAATGAGCACTCTGAACGTCACTAAATAAACGACATCCCATTGGTTTACACAACTATAGGACCCCAAATTACATGGTCCTCTACAATTGGTTGGCACTCTAGCCTCCTTCGTACTTTTCCACCCACGTTAGCAGCAAACAGGCTGGCCATCCAGGTGTTGGTGAGTTCGCCTTAACATTAGCTTCCCACCAATTAGCATATCAATCCATCATCACCTTAGTGGTCTACTATCAATTAGGACTTTGAAGCTCGCCCTTGAGAGTGTTCTTAGCTCTGAGAAATTTAGGGAGTGAGAAGCGCAGTCTGCCTCCGTGCGTAGGTGTGACCATCTCGTTTGTCCAACTTCATGCTTCCATGTGACTGGAGACCATGAAATCATGACATTTCGTGCATTTAATATTATTTTTTTAATAGACTTCTGACGTCTTCCTTGTTATGTTCATGCCTTCTGAACAGGAGTTTTGTTCTTTCACATGATTTTGTATCCAAAGCCAGTTCACTCCAGTTTTGAGAAGACCTTGGCTTCTTGGCTCGTCCAGCCTCGACTGTTGAAATTCACTTGTAATTCAATTTGCTTTTTAACTGCGACACACTGAAAATGAGGCCTTTTTGCTACTGTCCAACCTGCTAAAATACGTTAGTGGAAACATCCATAGTTCTCTCATTCCTATACATGTATGCGTTAGCGCTTGCCGCAATCTATTCACTATAAGCTTAAGGCTAGCTTCACGATTACTTTGCTGCTTGCGTTTCTTCTGCATCTGTACACATGTAAAGTAACTTGATGACTTCATCTTTTTCTGTGGCATAAGCTTCTTCACCTTGATCCCAAGATGTCACTTATCATTGATACTTTCTTGATGCCTTATAGAATATTTTCATTCTCTGGTCACTGCATCTCTTCTATGTACGTCATCTCAGCTCTGTATGATATATACTAGCAATGGTTAGTGATGTTACCATTCGTTCTTGCCTCTTATTGGCTCTGCTTCTTCAGGGATTTCATTCAAATGGCCATCATATTTTCTTGTATGCAGATATGGTTTTCTCAATGGGTACCTTGGCTCCCAGATTCTCTTAGGTAATGTCACTTTCACTAGTACTGGACAGAGTCCATACTCTGCTCTTTGTTGATTTAACTGTTCCGTGTGTGTCACATACTCTGGTTTCCAATCTATAGATAAAAGGGGCGGGACGGTTGAGGTGGGGTCACTTGGCTCCTCCTCTACACTAGCCTTTCAGCTCCATTGGGAAAATTAAGTATTTTTATTTTTATTGTTTGTGGTTAAATAACCTTTACAAAAATGGCCACATCATTAAACAAAACCACATGAACCAAATTAACAATATTAAAAGGAAAATATAAACATATAACATTTTGCAAATAAACCACACAATCCAATAAACTTACATGGGGAATTCACCACAAACTCATACTTCAACTAATAAAACTTACTTTTGCTAAAAGAAAGTGAAATAAAACACAGGAAGTGTTATTTCAAATTATACAGCTGTGGTCTCTGATACAATAATATTAAAGAAATTACCTTCTTTCAGGTTCAAAGAGTTTAAAAAGGAGGCTACAGGAAGAGTTTCCGAAGTGTTACACCCGCTCAAACACCTATGCCATATTTAATGCTCATTGGCCCATTGTTGGTTAGGGTACATTTTTGCCAAATAACATTCGCGTTTTGTGTTCAATTCCTTGCAAAAGGAGAATAAATGTCTTGTTGACTCAACAGAAGTATCCAGGTGACAATATCAACACACCAAGTCCTTAGGGTAAATCAGGCCGTGTTGTGCAAGAATTTATTTTATATTCAATAAGTTCCAACACACCTGCATAAAAGTTTGCCTATGGCGTTTGCCAGAGAACTTAGAAAGGTATGTAGCAGTGACCCCACATTTCTTATATTCTTTACTTAAATGTACCATAGACAGGTATTAATGGAATTTCTCCACATTTGTAATCCAATTAAAATCCAATCATTTGTATTTTACTTTATTTGGATTTAATATTAGGGTCTCAATATCCACGTTGATTTGATTAAGCATTTGTGCACAATGTGTTCCAATTGTTTTCACAGCATTGTTTTTTTTTCCCAACACAAGTTGTCTGCATACTTTCAAGCAAATTCACATACAAGGAATCCCCAGAAGATGTAAGTATTTTTCTAAATAAAGAAAGCAGATTCCATTTCACCCTAACAGAAATGGATGGTAGACCTAGGTCGAATCTCATTTCCACGAGCGGCACACTGTTGGGCACTCCCAGTACTTGCCTCCAGAACTTAGCTTCCCATACCCCTAGGCATTCCAGGTTAGAATTGTAAAACAACTCCTGGTCATAGATCAATTTCAGAACAGCCTTGCCAAGATAGAATTTTAAGGCAGGAAGTATTGAGTAGGTGCCGTATTTTTTATCTATTACCAGTGCTTGAGATACAAGCATTACTGCCCTCTGATATAATGTGGTCTTCACATTCATAATACCAGAAGTAGCTCAAATCATGTATCCCAGGTATTTCATATGAGAGGAAGGGATCATGCATGTATCGTCCCATAGCCATGTTTGAAGTTGCTTTTTCGGGCTTCTTGAAATGACCAAAATTCTTGTTTTTTGTGAATTGATCTTCAGCTCGTTACCCGAAGCAAATGTGGAAACAATTTTAATAGATGTCTCAGCCCCAAAAGTGATTTATCGAATAGTAAGGAGTCGTCCATGTATGCGAGCTAGGACAGATGTTGCGAGCCCACCTTTGGAACCATTAGGGTGACTGGAGTTAAATAATTGGCAGCATCTGACACATATAGATTGAATAAACATGCCGCTAATGTGCACCCCTGTCGAAGACCTGACTCAGTAGGAATACTTCGGGACATTACCCCATCTTTATTTAACCTTATGTTTACAGAGGATTTGGTATGAAGGCCTATAATTAGTTCCAAGAGTGTATTGGGGATCCCCCAACTCCTAAGTTTTCCCCACAGCCTATTATGATCCACATGACCAAAGGCGGCAAATAGATAAATTGATGCCAAGTAGGTGCATGAGTCGGGGGTATCCCAAGTGGACTGCTGAATGTGTCTAAGAATGAGGCCATTAAGCGATGTAGAGTACCCTTTTCTGAATTCAGTTTGAAACTTGGATATTCTGGCAGATGATACAGCTCAACTCTCAAGATGTTGATGGAGAATTGCATAAAAGATCTTGCTATCGGTGTCAAGGAGTGAAATTGGGTGATAATTAGCAGGTTCCGTCCTCAGACCCTTTTTGAAGATTGGTACTATATACCCTGTATGTCAAGAAAGCAGAAAAATCTTAGAAACGAATACGCTTTCAAATAGAATGGTAAGAACATTTGCCCAATGTTTTGGTTCAGCATTAAGGCTGGCATTTGGTCCGGCGGATCTTGAGAGCGTACTCTTTTGAATCAAATTATAGGCATTCTCCCTGCAAATTGTAAGGGCTGCAGGGTATGAGAGTAATCCACATTGCTTAGGTGGCACAACAAACGGTTTGACAGACCTCGCTGCATATATGTTCAAAAAGTACTCTGCCCATGTTGCTTCAGAGACTGCATTTATTTGTGCAATACAGATAGCGTCTTCAAGACCATTTATAAGAGCCCAGAATTATCTGCAGTCTTTTTTGGACAGGGACTGAAAAATCAATTCAGCATCTTGCTGAAGCAACACTGCTCACCGCTGTTTACAAAACTCTCAGTATTTTTGATTGACTAAATTGCTCGATACCATTTTTGAGTTAATCGAAATAGGTTGGCATTTTATATCTCGTAGAGTTCTCCTCATTCAAGGTTTAGTTTCGGCCAGCTGTGGATCATACATGTGAAGATGTTTCTTACGTTTTGAGCAAGGGTTATAAGATGAAATATCCCTTGCATCTGAATTTAACAAGTTAATAAAACATTTGTAGTTAGTGACATTGAACATGTATAGCTTCCATTCATAGGTGACACTGTTTATTGCTTCACACAATAATCTTCCAGCTTTATCGATATTCATAGTCTTACAACATACAGCGTTGCCACTTGGGCAGACTTTTAAATTAATTGGTCCCAGAGTACCTCTTTCAAAGACTAAGAAAGGACGTTGTAATGAGATATTCAGCATACAATGATCGCTCCAGTCTGTAGGAATTACTAAAAATTCAGAAGATAATTCCATCAACACAGGATCGACAACGATATAATCAATCATACTTTTGCTGGTCTCTCTAAACCATGTATATTGGTTTAGTTCCTTCTTTCTAAATTGGTCGAATGCAGCGAAGAGAGAGTTGTGCTCCACTGCAAATCATTTCCCAATTTTTGGGCACAATTACCAGATCTTTGATCGTCTAAAGTGTCATCAACAGAAACTGGAAACATTTTGAATTCATGTCACCCGCCAACATGACGCATTGCAAACCGAGATTGACAATAGAGTGAAGAAAATCGTCTAATCAACCCACTCCCGGGAGACAATAAATGTATTGTGAAGGCAGCTCTAATATGTTGCTTCCCCACATAAGGCATAGAGGCCATCATCACCCTTACTCCCAAGAATGGGCTCATTTATTCTAAAATGAATGTGACCATCTTCAATGATATGGGTGTACAGGCACTGTTTCATTTTTCATTTCATAATAATACAATGATGTGAGGAATTTCATCTCAGAAAGGGTGACCTCCCCCCTCCCCTGTTTAGCCAACTCCACGCCAAAAGCATAGTGTATTTTATTTATTTATTTACTTAATGAGCATTTGTTAGGCACCTGTATAACAGAATTGTGTTTTGAGGAGCCACAAGGCTAAGTGACGAGGGAACAGGGGAGTAAATAACAGTAACCAAAACAGTAAATATACAATCGTGGTTCTATTAGGCCTTGTGGTATTTGGAAATGAAAGTGGAGTGAAGAGAAGTTTGGAAAATAGGGAGGGCATGGGGAGAGTGTTAAGCGGTGGGAGTAAGGTAAGGGCAAGTGCTGGTGGGAGCCCTGGAAGGGGAGTGCAAGGGGAGCCAGGGAGGAGGCCATTGGCTAAGTGCTAGGGCGGAGGAATCCCATGGTTGGGATGCACAGCCACCAGGCATGGGGCCCGTAACGACAGTGCTGAGGAGCGTGGGGTGCTAGTTTCAACTGGGTAGGCGGCCTGGTAACTTGTGAGATTCATGAAGGACCAGGCCGCCAATCTCAGCAGCAGTGAGGTGATGTGTACACCTGTGCACTGCTGAGTCAGTATCGTGATCTGCAGCGCCTGCTCTCCACTGGCGCAGAGCAGGTTCAGTGGGCACAGGTGCCCTCGTGACAGCTGTAGTGACATCCAAGTCACTTCAGCGCAGGGACTGCATTTAAGACAAGCACCTCTGTTCCCAAAGCACAAAACTATGGGATTCATTATCTTGGTGGCAGTGGTAAAACTTTCAGTTTAGGGTATGGTGGCTAGTAGCTCTCATACGTATCAAAGCCCTGGCAAATTGATATCATATATGTGTCAGCAATGTGAGCCCAGCCCAGGTATGGAAGGGTTATGTCTATTCCGGCCAGAAAGCCTGGCCTTGGCAGGGCAGCAGACTGAATGACAGAATGACTTGGCTTCTCTTGTTACCCTTTGTGAGTCCTGGTAACACCTCTCTCCAGCATAACAGCCTCCAAAAGAAGCTACCCTGGGAAAAAGGCATCAAAGGGCACACCCCTCCCAAAAATCTAGCATCACTCCAGGGTGCCCTATACCAATACAGTATTTAATGCTATGGACATGAGAAAGAGGCAGAGTTAGAGGACATAGGGGGAGCTCAGCATAGCTGGACAAAGATTCCACCATGTTGTTACTCTCTATTCCTTCCTTTCTCCTCCACTTCCTTTAGCACAGACCACTTTGGATATGATGTCAGAACGCAAGGACCCCTTGTCTCAAGAACATGAATAGAATTCCTTAAGGCAAACTTGCTTTAGCCCAGACACCTGTGGACATTTGCCTTTAAAGGAAAGGGACTTGCACTCCTTCTTTGATTTCACTCTTGTAGAAACAACTGAGGAAAGATTCGTTGCACCTCTGTTGGGAGAGTTGACTTCCTAAAGTCCTCCACCAGAGAGGTGAAGACTGAGTATCCAAGGGACAGGCAAGCGCACCTGCATCTCTGCCAGCCACAGTGTTTCCCAGGACCTCACTGTGTTGAAGGACTCCTGAAGGTTTGTGCCAGCATCCCCTGTGCTTGGGAGCCCAAGAATGAGGCCTACATTTGTCCTTGATACCCTGGAGTGTGACTCACAGCACCTGAAAGTCAAGACAGCCAGGACCCCTGTGTTTGTACCATCGTATTGCTATGAGACGAGTTTGAGTCCTTTCAAACCCATCAAACCAACAGGACCCTCCAGATCTGCCTTTGACACTTGACTAATTTTTGAGGCGCTATATCATGCTCTAGAGCCAGTTCACTGCCGAACCATGCCAGCTGAGCGCGTCCTTACCTCAGCTCAACCTGAATATCATTGTTGCACCCCCCACGTCTGTACTGCTTTCAATCCGCCAGCATCTTCATTGCTGATCTTCATCGACAGACATGCTGAACCTGGTAGCCTCAACGGCCATCAAACGCAGCACTGAGCTGTCCAACTCGAACTGGGCATCCAGTCACCAGCATCTTTGCCATTGAACCGATTGCCAAACTGACCCTGATGGCAATTACGATCTGCACTTCTTCGAGGGCCATATCAAACCACCTGTCTTGAACTGCGCATCCAGTCATCAACATCTTCACAGTCGAACTGACTGTCGAACCGAACATGGTGGCTCTCCTGATCTGCACTTCTTCGAGCAATGCTTCGAACCACAACAAATTTCAACTCGCCCCCAGTTTAAGACCCGCTCCTTATCTGGAACAATGTGGTCACTTCATATGAGCCTGCTTTGAGCTGCATGAACAGTACTGAGAAGCCTACTTCGACCCTGTCAAACCAGCAAGACAAACGAAAGGCTGGCTAGGTCACTTTTAATCACTCTTCACACAAGAACATATCCTTTACAAACATTTTGGTTATTCATTTTTTTCCCCCCTGTTTCATTACAACATATTTCCATCTTTGTACATTCTGTGTTCTTTCCACAGGTGGATTTTGTGTGTATTTTTCAATTTAGTTATTATTGCAGGTATTGTGGTTAATTTAAGTATATATATTTTTATAGAAACTTGATTGGACATTTCCTTTATTTTGGACTGGTATACTTGCTGTTTGGGTTGCTATTGGATCACATTCACACCCCTGTTGAGAGGACAGCCTTCCTTCGGCCCACATTACCAGAAAAGGCAACTGAGGTATATCTCTTAACTGTGTCTGTTTTACCTTTATGATTGGGATCACTCTTGTGTTGCAGAAGTGTGAGGCCTGAATGGTGGTTTAGCCACTACTCATCCTTTTACTCCTGCTGGGCAGAGGTCATTTCGTCACAGTATCCTTAGTACGTTTTGAAAGTCATCTGATCAATGCTTGAGGACTTTTAGAGACCTCACAAAGAGGGGAAACCAAACGCTCAAGCCATTTTCACATCTATCTTTGAAGTACATGAGTCAACGGTTAAGAGGTGACACTGTTGATGTATTTGAAGGCATGCATAATCTGGTTGCTACAGATCATATGCATAAAATATTTCAAGGAGTATTACACCAACAAATAGCAGACAATAGCTATGCCATCACAGACCCTACAGAGCTTCCAAAGGATGCTGACAGGTATGTGAGCACCAGAGTTAAGAAGTCATCTAAGGGAGTGCACCAAAGCTAAAGGGGCAACTTCATATGCAAGCAAAGTAAGGACAAAGACCGACTCCACAACTTCATGAAAGGTTTGGAAAAACCTGAGGGAAAGTGTCACAAATATGAGACCAGTGTCAACACATTAAATAAACGAGACAGAACCCATATTGGAGATCTATCCCATAGACATAGAGACCCTGCTTGCCAGGGCAAACTAGAGCAAGCTGTAGTCTGTGTGGGTTTGCAAAAACAAAGAGGTGATGGCTGGAAGGTTTAGAATTAATCTTATCCTCTAGCATTGCTCTGGGCAACCCTCCAGACCATCGTTCTTTGCATGCCAAGCCATTACAGAAGGGGAAAGATCATATGCAAATCAGGATTGGTCCCACCCCAAAGGGGGAGGACCAGCCCAAACAGTAGGTCACATCCCTTCTGCACGAGAACACAAGCCTCCCCAAACATGTTTAGGACTTGTTGGGCCTCATCAGTGAGGAGTAGCTTGGGTCTCTAGGCCCAGCAGACACGGGACCCACTTCTGGGCATATGCATCCCACTCGTGGTGACAAATAAAAAACAAAGAGGTGATGGCTGGAAGGTTTATAATGACTCTTAACCTCTGGCATTGCTCTGGGCAACCCTCCAGACCATCGTTCTTCGCCTGCCAAGTCATTACAGAAAGGAAAGGCCATATGCCAATCAGGCTAAGTCCCACCCCAAAAGGGGCAGTCCAGCCCGAACTGTTTGGTCACATCCCTTGTGTGGGCTTCCCATAGGAAGAATACGGACTAGGCCAAGAGGTGGCTGAATGTGCACTGTTTTCTGTGAGTGGGGCAGGAATGCACTCTCCAAGATATCCCAGTCCCAAAGATTACTTGTCTGGTCATGGAGAATGCCTTTGTAAATGGGTATTACCCAAATTGACCTTTTACAATTGACCTTTTGCCCTAATTGATCTAATTATAGTGGTCCTAATTGACCTTCTGCACAATTGACCTTTATATTATTTTAGTTATTTTATATATGTATTGGGTTGGTTTTGGATTATAAATAATATAAAGGGATTGGGTGGGGGTTTGCAGGGGTTTTTGGGTGGGGGGTCCCCCCCCGCATATATGTCCTAATTGACCTTTTAAATTAGGTCAATTCTCCTGATGTCAATCCTCCCAAAGTCAATTGTGAAAAGGTCAATTAGTATACATCCTATAAATGTGCACAAAAGACCAGCTCTCTGTAACATGGAAGTTAACATTGCCTTTATCCAGAGAGAGTGGGTGCAAGGCTGTATCAACAAGGAATAGAACCTGCAATTAAGGGGTTATAGGAATCCAGGGGAGGGCACTGCACATATCTTATGCCTATGGTAGAACTTGGCTGGAAGGGAGACACCTCTTAGTACTGCATATACCCTTTGGCAACATTTGATTGGAAGGGAGACACCTCTCAGTACTGCATATACCCTATGGCAGCATTTGGTTGGAAGGGAGGCACATTTGGTTGGAAGGGAGGCACCTCTCAGTACTGCATATACCCTATGGCAGCATTTGGTTGGAAGGGAGGCACATTTGGTTGGAAGGGAGGCACCTCTCAGTACTGCATATACCCTTTGGCAGCATTTGATTGGAAGGGAGGCACCTCTCAGTACTGCATATACCCTATGGCAGCATTTGGTTGGAAGGGAGGCACCTCTCAGCACTGCATAGCAGTGAAATATTCAATTCCAATAGATTTTCTTCTGAGTAATGACATTCCTGATGCCGAAATTGTAGCAGCAGTCACCGGAGCGAGAGATAAGCAGAAAGCCAGCCAAAGAAGACGTTCTTGAGACGCTTCCTGCTAGAAATGGCAAGAGGCACAATGAACGTGTAACTCTACAGGACGTGCCAGAGCCCACTGAGCTGCCTGCTGCTGTGGAAGATTAATCAGAGGCCTCAGAGTTGCATGCATGCTTCTAAGGAAGAGGGACCTGAGCTAGGAAATGGTGGCCTCAGTAATGAAGTGACTGCCAAAATAGGCAACTAAGGAGAGTGCCAGAATTGACTGAACTGCAGATTAAAGTCCAAGTTAGACTGACTCTTCCTAAGCACAGAAAGACTGTATCATTCTAGAGGGTCATGGGGGGTCAGCTCGTAAGCTTGATTTCAGAAGCTCTGTGTCTAACAGCCTGGTGTGTCCATGACACAGAAGAAGGATACAGCAAGCCATTTATCTGATCATCAAGGTGAAAGTTTCTTAAGAGGTTAGCCCTAAGGGTGATTGCGCCATCACACAGTATGTGTGCTTCTCCCATAGAGAAAGTACTCAAGACAGGGAGTCAAAAGGGAAACATCAAAAGTTCACTTTTGTGTAGATTACAAAGGGCTCACCTCTGTCACCAGAACATGTGCATGCCTCTTACACAGAGGCCACAAGCTCCTTTATAAAAATGAATGCTGCCAAATACATGAGGGTTGACAACCTCCCGCAGGGTCATGGCAAATGGACCTAATGGAGAGGGCCACAGAGAGATGATTAATATTCTTTAAAATGCACAATTTGCATCACATTTTATCAAAAACCTCCCCCTTGGGTACTACTCAGTCTGTCACAATTTCATGCCCCAGCCGACCCTGTAGAGATGTCATTGTTTTTGCACAAAGAGAACGTATGTGACTTAAGTGAGGATGTTAAACACAATTCAGGAGCTGTTCAGTCTCCAGCTGCTTCCGCATTTGGAGGGGATCAGGAGGCAGGGGCGGCACCAGGCATGGGCTTGGGAGGGCAAAAGCCCTCCCACTTTGGCCCAGTAGGTATAACTCTGCTGTTATGCCCAGCCCGAGCTCAGACAGCTAGTCACATTTCTCACATTTACTTAAGCAAATACACCACTCTCTGAGGTTTTAAAACAGGCATTGAAGTGTAGGTAGAGGCAGAGGGCAAAAGCCTGCCGTCAGTAGACACCGCCTCCCATGTTGCAGTTAAAGGCTTAACTGCTGGCTCAGCTTTTACATGGCCCATGCTTTCAATAATTACCAATAACTATTAGACTTTTGTGTGCATGCAGGGATTGTATGTATGCATGAATGTATGAATGTATGCGTGAATGAATGCAAGGGAGTGTGTACGTGGGTGTATGTGTGTATTCTAGGAGTTGTCTGCAAGTGCACACCTATGAATTAATGCAGTGTGAATGGTGTAAATGGGTGTGACTGTGCTTTTAATGAGCACACAGTCTAAATGTTATGGGTGCTCCTGGGAATGATAGATCAGCAGTGTGGGTGCGTGACTGGTGGGTGAATGTGTCTGAATGTGTCTATATCTGTGTGTGTATGTGTGTGTATGCACACTGGGGCCTGGTTAGTGTAAGTGCTTTCAACCCCACACTCCATCTAAGTCAATGCCTAGCGTGTGATGCACAGCTGGAACCCTTAATTATATATTGTTGTCTATAAGTTCTTTTATTTCTGAATGATGTACCCTTATATCACGCTCCTCTTTTTGGTCTCACTGAACCAAGAAGCAGGTTGTTTTGCAAAGTTAAAAGATTTATTTTATGAATTTGAACAATATATATATATACGACACTATTAATATTTATACAAGGATCACCATTGGGGTGATGTTACAATCAACAATCTCTTTAATCAGGAGGAGTATGTATAAGAGAAATAATGCAGCACAGAATAAAACTTGATATGGGTTAAATCAAATGCAATGTCACTTTTTCCCCCTGCACACTACTCAATTCCCCCCCCAATATGCAGTATAAAGAGATGGAAGGTGAGAACACAGGTTTCAGGAATAAACACTCAACAAATACAGTTTCAATCCCAATTCCCACCAGCAAGCAGAGAGAAACAGGAATGATTTCAAACAGGTCAAATGCTGTTGAATGTGACTTGAATGAATGGGAAAAACACTGAAAACTGGATTTAAATCACTAAATTGGATTCAAAACTAGTGGGAGCCGCTTTGTATAGTTTCAGGTAAACACTAGCAATGAGGATTGAATAACTAGCAGATTGAAAACTGAATTCTGAGGTCAGATGCAAAGAATAGCTGCTTTACACGTGATGAATTTGAGCTAAATGAGAAATTTGCGGCAAACTTTTCAGCGCGCGAGAAACACGATTACAGAAAAACTACAAGGAATTAGCGCAAAGATGATATCATCACTACAATTATCAAAGGACTATATGGATGAGGGAAAGATTCAGGAAAAACAAAAGAGATTTTCTGCAATGCAGTTCTGGACATGATAGAATCGGTTGGATAGGATTGCTTAAGGATAAGATACTGGTTATGGACAACTCTATGCTATAGATACTCACAACTGTGTTTTGGAATAGGCTCGTCAAAGATCTGGTCAAAGGTTTTGGACTGGAATTCTGCTAGCCTACCGGACAGGATTCAGGCACTCGGTTCTGCACTCAGCACAGCACTCTGGACACTGCACGGCCTATCGACTGGATCTGATGGGTTGGTTCTGGGTTGCAGATATCAGGTTACAGCTCTGCTCTACTGGTTTGGATCTCTGGATTCTAGCAAGAGTTCTTGGTAAGAAAGCAGAAACAGCACGGCCAGGCTGTTCTTTTTTTGATGTGCCCCTTGGAAGACTGGGGAAAATCAGGTTTCAAGATTTTAAAGGCCAAGCTGAGAAGGGTTCAGCTTTGGAATTTTGCCTTTCTGCTTTCAGGGTTCTGGAGTTTTGGATCTGGGTTTTTCCTGCAGAGCGCTTTGCCAGTAAATCAGTTGATGGATGAATCTGTGTGTCTTTATAGGTCCTCAGCTGTCCCTATTTATGTATTTCCCTAAGGGTTGGGTAGGCTGAATTATACTAAGCAAACCCTCTTGGAATCTTATTGGTTAGGGTCTCTCCTCTCTCCTGATTTGAGAAGGAACACATGGTTTCACGATGATGCGTTATTTTACAATCCAGGGAGTACCTCCCCTTTGTTTCTGTACAGTAAATCTATTGTTCACATAAATCATATTGACAAGATAACCAACTTGCTAACAATACATAATTACACCACAGATTTAGTAGAGCAAGTATCCGTCCGAGTCCCAGCTCAGTGAGAGCTTTGGTTGAAATTTGACCGTTTTTTGCGCCTTCGGTTGGGTACCCAGTGTCAGATCTGTCCAAACTTTTCTACATATATGCGAATGTCAACTGTGCATAATCCTGTGAAGTTTCATACTTCTAGCATCATCACAATTGCTACAAAGTCAAAATTTCGGTAGTCCTGTCTCTGAACATAGCACAGAGTTCAGAGTAGTTTCATACTGTGGGCAGAATTTTCATGTCAACAACCTATAATTTACAGATTTTTACAAATTTTGCACAGTTCTCTATGAGTCTTTTTCAAAAAGATATTTTCAGGGAGTTTAAGATACACGTATCTGTCTGGTCCCGCCTCCAAGGTTTGGCTGAGTCCAGAGCACTGCTGGCCTCTTCCTGCTGGCAGTTAGTTTCTGTTGACACCTGAATTTGCATTCCCTTTCAGTCCAGGAAGCCTATTGTCTCTCTCCCAGAGAAGCAGAGCAAAATCCCCTCCTCCTTTCATTAGCATCTAAATGATAGTTCCTGGGTAGAGAGCAAATGGAAGGCACCCTTTGTTGGAGCAAACCTTGGAATGTGCTTTGAAGTCCTCTGTAGCTGGCATCAGTTCACTTTAAAACACTTTGTTTAAAATTGTCTTTTCTAAAATAACTTTACATTTTCAACAAATATACACACAGATCTCTCATTCCAGTCTTTTTAAAACATAGAAATTGAATAGTAGCAACCTATATTGCTTTTGATGGCAAGTCTCTTCTTTTCCACAATTTGATTTTAAGAAACAAGTTTTAAACTGCCAGTATAAGTAAATGACAGCTTTGACACAGGCGAGCGGCGGTGCTGCGCCCATATTCTGACATATTTTCCCAGGCAAGCACTTTTTTTAACGTGGACATTTTTGTGATGAAATCTGCTTCTCCTGACATTGTGCTTATGGGAATTCCTTAAATAAGGTGATAGTTAAAATCCAACAAGGATGGTGGATCTTTTCTGATGTTTGGGGAACCATTATTTTGCAATTTCAACAGCCAAGGAAAAACGGATTTTAAAGCTTTTCTGGGTTTTCCTGGCAATGCAGCACTGCCTTTCCAGGTAGTTCCATTTCACTCTGTGGGCAGCCCAATGACAGGTTTTGGCACTGTGGCCTCCTGTTCTACCACTGACACAGGCAAAGTAGATTTGACAGCCTATTATTCCGGTTTTCCTGCGCACTTCTCTGAGATTTTTAGCACGCATAGGGCTTTTCGGCAGCCATTCTGTTGTTTTTGATGAAAGCAACAAACAGTGATGTTGCAGGGCAGAGCCTAGTGGGCCAGAACATCCCACAGGAGGGGCATTGGATCATGAACATTTTTTGACAAGAGCAGGTATGTTTTATTGCTGTTTTTGGGCAAAGGAAAGCCAACTTGAGCATTTTTATGTGATAGTGGGGTTGGAGTGGGGCTCGGGGGAATAATACTGTGGGGTCGGCCTGGCTGGGTCTTACTGTGGCATGGAATGCTGTATTTGCATTAAGGGCAAAGTCAACACGAGTGTGTTCTTACATGGGGAGGGCATGTTTCCTTATTTTGAGTTGGCTTTCTATTTTACTGTTGTTAAGGTCTAAGGCAACATAAATATTTGTACATGTTAATGTAAATGTTAAAGGACATTTATCTCGTGCATTATTACCACCAGAGAGGTCCCATGGAACTCTGGTGGATCTGAAAAAGAAAGAGGGGAGGGTTAGCAGGGTGTAGCGGGAAAAAGGTAGAGCGTGATTTGTGATGGCCTGTTGGCAGCTTCAGTTTGGTTAACACTGTTCGATGAGCACGGGTGCGGTTTACGGATCGGTAGGCACCCATGTGCTGTTGTGCGAGACTATGTGTGGTTTGTTTTGCTGTTGTAGTGTAGGGAAGTGTATGCGGTTTGCTGTGCAATAAAGTGTTTGTGTTCGTTTAGGGTGTGAGAGGTGTAAGCATTGAGTTGAGGTATTTAGCAGGTGGGTTAGTGGGGTTACATCTTTGTTTCGGACATCTGTGTTAGGTGGGTCTGCCCTTGCTGTCTGCTGGAGCATTCCTTGGTGGTTCATTCATCTGCTTCTGCGCAAAGTGGTATGCCTCTATGACTGTTTAGTGATCTGTGGGCGGGAAGGTGGTTAGGGCCTCCCCAGGTTTAGATCACTAAGGTTGTGGGTTTCTTTTTGGTTGTCAGTGGGATCTGCCTGCTATTGCCTTCCTGAGTTCCTGGGGTGCGGTCTCCTCCCTCCGAGTCCTAAGCGCTCCCTGTCCTGTTGGGTGCTAGTTTATGATTAATGCTCCTTCATCTCCAACTATGGTCCCTGTCCCTTGGGCTTTGCCTAGCGTAGGGTTTTGGCTTGGGAGAGGGTGAATCCTGGGCTCCCTCCCCAGCTACTTCTTGCCACGTGCATTTGTTTGTGGGGCGTTCTATTTCCATAGGTGTCTGTTAGTGGATTCCGTCTGGTTCTGAGTTGAAGAGCCAGGTTTTGAGTAGTTTCCTGAATTTTAAGTGGTCCTTTGTATTGCCTATTTCTTTCAAGAGGTTGTTCCAATGTTTTGCTGCCAGGGTGGGGAATGAGGATCCCCAAACATTTTTTCTTGCGTATGGTTTTGGTTCCAGGCGGATGTTGTTCCTTGATCTGAGTGTTCTTGACAGTTGGTAGAAGGTTATTTTCTTTTATAGGAATCCTGCACCTTGGCCGTGGATTGCTCTGTCCATTATGCACATCGCTTTGAATGTGATTCGTTGTTTGATTGGCAGCCAGTGTAGCATTTTTAGCGCTGGAGTGATGTGGTCCCTTCGTGATAGTTTAAATAGGAGTCTGGCACCTGCATTTTGGATACGTTGCAGTTTCGTCAGCAGGTGTTCCGGCATTCCGAGGGAGAGGCTGTTTGCGTAGTCAATTCTTGACATGATGAGGGCGATGATTGTCAGTGTTTTATGAATGAAGGACAGGAACAGTAGGATTCTTTTTATTGGGTGTAGGAGGAAGAAGCATTTCTTGATTATTGTGTTTACTTGTGGTTGTAATGTTAGCACGTTGTCCATTAGGACTCCAAGATTTTTGACTATTTTAGATGGTGTGGGTGCTGTTCCTAGTTCTGTGGGCCATGGGCAATATTTACATAAAATGTATGATCCAACCGAAGTTTGCACTCATTTTAATGAGCTTTATCTATTTATTTATTTATTTGTTGCATTTATTGGCAGCGCCCACACCCATAAGTATCACAGCGCTGGTACAACTTGGTGAGCAGGGAAAACAAAGTACAGTACAGAGAAAAAAGAGCGAGGTAACAAGGTGCAAAAGCAACATAAAAGTACAAGGGCCGTAGAGGAGGGTAGAGATCAGGGAGGTCGCTTTGAAGTATAAAAGGCTAAATTGATCTGGCCAGGATTTTTACCTGCGAATCACCCTCAGATTACAACAGCATGCGCTCAGCCCGTTGAGATATCTTACAAGCCAGCCAGCAAGAGCATGTTTTCTTACTGTGGCATTGCAGTTTATAACTGGTTTTAAAGCCAAAGGAAACATAAGTATTCTTACATTGGGGTGAGGGCATTGGTGCAGCGTGCAAGGCAATGTTTTTTTTTTACTGTGGCATGACATTATTTACTGCCGTTGGGGAGCAGAAACAACATGATGAGAGTTCTTATATGGGGAATGGGGGATTTGTGTAGGCAGCAAGGATATGTTTTATTACTGTGGCATGGCTTTTTTTCACTGGCATTAAGGCAACGCCAACAGGAGTATGTGCTTACATGGGAATACTGGCATGTATTGGCAGAGCCAGCATAAACATGCTTTTTTCTATAGTATCGTTACTGGCATTATGGACTAAGCAAACATGAGTATTTTACTATCTGAGAATAGTGGCATATATAGGTGCACCAGAATGGACATGTGTGAACACAATCGATATGAAAATGTTTTTTTACACTTGCAGAGTACTGGCATACAGTGGGCAAAGGCATTATGAAAATGTGTTTGAAAATGCTCCTGTGCATTGTTGGTGGATTGGCATCTAAGAGACTTTGGATGTTTTACCCTGCAAAACTGATTGTAAACTGTGTGGCTTTTTAACCTAATTTATCACAGAAAGTGTACTGAAAAATGCACTATTTTAACCCATTATTTAAAACCTTTTCTCAAGGGGACAACCCCCCTTGATTGGTTCGCCCTCCCTCACTATGCGCTGTCACTCCTGGGCATTTGGCCGGGGGCAGAACAAGCGCCCTTCCTTCTGTGGGCTCTTCTTAATGTGGGCCCTACTACATTAGGACTAGGCCCCACTTGTGACACAATCCTGGCTGTGCCTCTGGTGAGTCGGGGTGAAAGATGCATCTAATGGGCCAAAGGAAGGCGTAACATCTACTCAGCCTCCTGGGTTTGGGGGCGGGGCGGTAGGATAGGGGTGGGGTGGGTGATCAGTAGCGCAATAGCAATATGGTTAATGCTCCGTCTCACTAACAGTTCTCAAAACTGCCATCCAGCCACCCCAAAATTTTGAGGCTAGCTCTGCCCCTGTCAGAAGGTCTGTAAAACTCTGCCCGCGGGAGTCCCAATAGAACTCACCCGTGTGCTCCACAGGGAAGCAGTGAGTCTATGCATGCTGGATTTATGTGCTGGGTATCATATCGCGTGAACCCACCTGTGAAGTAATGGAGCACGCACTGAACAGCAAACGATACAGTGATGGGGTGCAATTCACCTTAAGGAACAGTCAACACCACAGGAGGTGGCATCAGAGGATGTGAGGTCACAGCAAGGAAATGGCATAGTCTTTTAATACATGGGGGTGTACCTGGCCTTTGGTTTAGATTTACTTGATTGCCAGCAGTACATGGTTTCTCCTCTGCTGCAATGTAGCGACCTATATGGAGGGAAAATGCCGAGTATCAATAAACCTAATAATGTTGGCAAATGACCGCCGCTTTCCTCACCGAGAGTCACTATTTGCTTGTGTCATTCCGAATCTTGTAATGTACATGTAGTGTTATTTGTCCTTTTTAAATGTAGGACTGCGAGCACCACAATGCAAAGCGTGATTAGTGTCATAACCAGGACTAGATGAACAATCTACACCCGACAAGAGACAACTTGACATCTCTAAATGCGCCAATTACTTTAAGGACTTACAACACTCCAACAGGAGCTTATGTGGTAGCCCAGGCTTTTAGGCATTTTTTTGGCACAGGTTTGCAGCTTGTTTGTTTTTAATAAATCTGCAGTTTGACAGAACTATTACTTATTTTCATGTCTCAAGCAACCAATCAGGTTTTGCCTTTGAGATGCAGTTGTACAAATGACACAGGCCACTCACTCGAAACAGTCAGACAGATGATGACAAGTATCTGCAGCCCAGCATGAGGCGTTGGTCCATTGCTCGACTCTCTAGGCTCAAACTAAAATGGGACACCGTCCCCTCCTGGCTCAGCTAGCTTAAGGAGGACTGATTCCACCTTATAAAATGAATGGGTGCAGCTGCTGCCCCTGGCAATACCCTTGATACCCTTGGCACTGCCTTTGCGACCAATGGCCCAGTGGCAATCACGACCAGTGGTCAAAAACTGATTTATTACTCAGAAAAAAGAATACGGTTTACTTGAAATAAATCACGTTGGTTTTTGCACTCAAGTTCGTACTATCCCATTCCCATTTACACAATTACAACTGTGTGTACAATGTGGCAGCAACCACTACAAGCAGCTAAGGGGAGTGCCACTGCCATCCATTGGCATATGGAAAATAAGCATTTTCCACACTAACACATAGCCTCTTCAGGATTGGTATTTGTGGTAAAGTTGCATACATGCAGTTGGATTAAGCATCACTTGTTATGTTGTATGTGCTCCCTTGCCTTGCAATCCATAAAAAAAAACACGTATCCCTGTACTTTTTTACATTTTTCAAAAATGCCCTCTTTTCATATGGTGTGTATTAAGGGGTGGAGATAGCTGTGGGGTTCAAATACAGGACCTAGACAAAAAGGCAACTGCATTTGGCTACGTTGGGCCAGTAATTCAGAGCATTGAACACATTGTGGACTGTCAATTCAATTCCAAACTGAAAAACAGGAAAACGCTGTTTCCACCATGTCATATCTTTCATCATCCCCCCTAGCAGCATGCCCACATGCTCGGCCCCACCGTGGCCACCTACTACTACCCATAGCTTGCGCAACAAAACCAAAGCCCGGATGCTGCCCCTCCTGGGTTTACTTAAAATAGCACAGGCCCCTCACACCAACCCAGTCACGTTAGCCGATCTATACCCTACAACGATCACTAACGCCTTGGACACCATCGCCCCCCTTGCTCTATGCAAAACCAAACCCACCACCCACATGAACTCGTGGTTTTCCCCAGACATCGAAGCTCTCCGATCCAAAAAACGTGAGGCGGAGGTCAAATGGAGAAGGACACCATCTGTCACCCTCAAAGCCCACTTTTCCGCTGCTGCCCAAGAGTACAAACAGGCTATTCTACAGGGAAAAAAACAACTTACAACACCAGAATCGCAATGTCAAATCTAACACTCGCAAGCTCTTTGCCACCCTTAGAGAGCTGGAATACCCCCCCACCTCAACGTCACTAAAGATGAGGCCTGGTGCACCAATATCCAAAACGGCCTCCTAGACAAAATCTCCTCTCTTCACAAAAAAATCCAATCTAAGCAAGCCACCATCACCACCAACGTACTACCTCCCCTTAATGACCGGCCTCTGACCGCGCTGCAAGACCTTCAACCATTTTGCATTAACCCTGTCTCTGAAGCCGACATCACCTCTATCCTGAAAGCCCTTAAGCCATCTAGATGCAAAGGAGATGCCTCCCCAGCCACAGACATTATGGACTGCTCAGACGTCCTAACCCCATTTCTCACTTCATTCATGAACTCCTCCTTTTCCACATCCCTGGTCCCCAACAACCTCAAGGAAGCATGGATTCTTTGGTTGCTCAAGAAACCCTCCCTGGAACCTACCATCCCTACCAACTACCACCCAATCACCACTGTCCCCTACCCCCTAAAGATCTTGCATTGAACAGTGTTCCTCCAAATCCAGCAATACCTGGAATATAACCGCAGCCTAGGAACCCGCCAATCAGGCTTCTTCCCTGGACATGACACGGAGTCGGCTCTGCTTGACTTAAAGAACGAGCACGACGAGCTCAAAGATGCAGGAAAGCCTGCACTCCAATTACTCCGTGACCTTGCAGCAGCGTTCGATCTGGTAGACCATAAGATTCTTTGCCAAGCACCTCACCTCCGCAGCAAACTTCTCGCCAGAAGCAACAAGTATTCTCGGAAAATGCAAACACTGCCCTTCGCTTATCTCATGCAGCATTTCCCAAGGCTCCTGCATTTCACCCAACACTCTACAACATTTTCACAAAACCATTATTTAACCTCCTAGAGTAGCTTGGGGTCTCCTATACTAACTATGCTGATGACACCCAAATCATCCTCCCACTCAAAGGCAACTACGCAAATGACTCCTCCACATTACATGTTGTTTACCAGACAATCTAGTCTTGGATGGCCTTTCATCTACTGTGCTTTAACAATGGAAAAATGTAATTCTCATTGTGGGGTCTCCAGAGGTGCTCAAAAACCTTAACCAGCTATACTGCTCCTTCCCCATTGATGGCATCTTAATCCCTATCTCCCCCACATTGAAGACACTGGGAGTTATTCTAGATGCATCCTACATCCTATGACTCCAAGTCAATAACATTGCATCCTCAACTATCCACACTACCAAACTTATCAACGCCTGCAGACCTTTTTTATCTGCCAACAATTGCCCCACCATTGCCCGAGCTGTCATAGGCTCCAGACTAGACTATTGCAATGCACTATTTGCAGGCACCTCAATGCGCAGTATCCACACACTGCAAGGCATGCAGAACAACACGATCCACACTGCCCTCAACGTTCCCGGACGAGAACACATCGCAGTCAACAGAAGAAACATTCATTGTCTCCCAACACAAGAACACATTACTTTTAAAACACTGTAGAATCCCTCACAGTTGCCTTGCTTACTCTGCCTCCCACCTCACGCAGAAATTCATTAAAGCCCAGTCAACAAGACCGACCAGATCCACATATGCTCACTGCCTCACCACACTGAGGTTTAGACGGGCTAGAGCTGGTGGATCGAGTTCCCCGGTCATTGCAGAAAAACTCTGGAACACATTACCACTGGCGTTGAGATCCAACCAAATATACTGGTCTTTCCACAAACTTTTGAAAACTTGTCGCTTCACCTAGTAAACTATGCAAAAGTACTGCCTATATGACTTGATGACTTCCCACTGTGTAACATGTACTGCAACTAGCGACTTGATGCCTATACATTTAGTGCACTTTACAAATGTAAAACCAGAAACATGAAATACAAGACTACAATGCAGAAGAGAATTCAAAGGCACACTGTTGGCTGACAGACAAAACGGCAGTATTTCACTTGCAACTGCCAAATATCAGAATGCTGTTTTCAGAGCAAAAGAAATACAAATACTGGGCCTTACATTTGAATGACTAGGCCAAACGCCTAAAACTACTTTCCATCACATCTGACTGATGTCTTAAGTGCAGCCTTGCTGAACAGGGAGCAAAGAATAAAGGGTCACTTTGAAAAAACAAAACCAGTTACCATGGAAAGGAGTACATGTGCAGTTTAGAACAATGAGTGCATGGGAAAATGAATCTCCATTGCCAGAGTCATGTGAATATGTTAGGATGTAAAGATGAACAATGAAGGCATGATGCGAGATATTAAAAGGCCTCGTGTGGAAAAGAAATTAACATTTAAACTAACCAGTTTCTGTTCAGGAGAATTGGCTTCAGTTTCTGTTCAGAACACTCAAACAGTGACGTTGCCCCTATCTTCTATCTATCTAAAACATCTTTTTGAAGCCACAGCAGTGACCAAGAAGCAATATATGATGAGTTGGTGCCAGCAACTGGGTAAATAAAGGTAGCCCTTAGTGAGTTCACCTTCCTAAAATACTTGGATTTCAAAATTAAATTAGTGTTCCATTTCCCTGAGCTATCGTAACAGAATTTGACAGACACCAAAAGGTTCTTTATAAATCACGGGTGGAGTTGTCTTTATCTGCAACAGAAGATAAGCAGATCCAAGGTCTGGCCATTGACTTTGCAAGAATGTTAATGGATTTACACCAGGTTAAAACCAACAAAGGAAGCAAATGGACAGATCATATATTCAGTTGGAAGAAATGAAATGTAATGTGAAATTGAAGGAACAATATGTATATCATTATTTTGACATAGGGTTACACAGAGGATCATACTTTGTTCATGTTCTCAGGAACCATAAGGCACACAGACATCATTCAAATATAACTGTAAATCTTATAATAGGTCTATCTGTTGATTCAACTCTCATAAATATTCGACCTTGGGTACAGGAGTTACAGCCTAAAATGTGTTTCTAGCTCGCCACAAAATGTCACAAAGCAGGGATTCTCGGGAGATAATAGCTTAGTGACTCTTTTAATAGTACATACAATTTTTGAATAAATCACAAATAAACTCTAATTCAAACCTGCAACATCGTGCCACAACGAGACATGTTTCATTAGGTCCGACATGGGCAGACCGTTTCATGCATATAAATATATTGTTATGCTTATCTATAAATTAAAACCATTCACCACATTGTAGATTTTTTTGAAGGCATAACAGAAGTGAAAACATGCATTACAATCGGTGGGGTTAGCATTCAAAGGGATGATGCCTAGTAACTAAAAGGGACTAATCAGAGAAAAGAGGAAGACAATGGAGATCCAATCCAAATTAAGAGCCAATAAGCCGGCACATACAAATTGTAATAATTGGGGATATGAGTTACATTTTATAAGGTGTCGCACAATTGGAATGGGAGAGCTGCCTGTCATCATCTGGGCTGGAAATGCTGACAACATTGTTAGAGAGCCAGGGAAGGACTAAGATCTGGCTAGGATCTATACAAGTAGAATCAAATAAAGGGATTAATGCTGGAGGCCATTCTTGACTGAACCTGGAGAGGCCTCTAACTAAGTCTTGTATCCAGAAGCCTTGAGGGCTTTCCTGAATGCAAAAATCCAGAGATATTTTATGTAAATAAGCTTATCCAACCAAACTAAGTCTTGTGGGGATCTGTTTGATTTAATATCTTCCCATTATTGATTTGGTTGGCAGACAAAGTAGACCTTTAGCTTTTCTTACCAAATATTAATGTACTTAATTCCCGTATAGCCAACTAACAGTGGTAATATTGTTGAAATTTGAAATTAACATTATCGCTTCCAGTGTGAATACAAATATAGTCTGTTAAAGACCTTGGGTACGCCTGTTTCTTTTTGCAAACTCCAACATTGCCTAGAGGGAGGTGCATAAAAAAGGAAACTGCCCAACTGTTCACAATTCTCAGACCCTGCATTAGAGCAGAGGGGTGCTGAATGTAAACTGAATATCTGGGTGTTTGAGCTGTGGAAGAAATGTGTCTTGCCAAAACTAATAAAGTGTAGTACCTGAAAAGCATACTCTCTACTGAAAGTGAGAAATTGACTCCTGTTAGAAGAGAGATTCTTCATGGCATTCTGATGATGGAAGAAGGTTACATATATATATAAGGAATATATGAGATTTTCTCAACCTTGGTTCTTCAGGAGTTGAGGGGCTGGGTCCGCAGGGCCAGATGAATTGACCAAAATCAATCCTGTTTCAGGAGGGGCCTCTGGACCCAGGTGAATGGGTTTATTTTATCAATGTTGGTGAATATAAAGAGATCAGAGAGGAAGCCACTTTACCTGTTTTTGTGGATCTTTCCTCTGCGTTTGATGGGGGGGTTAAGAAGTCTCCTATGGGACAAATTAAAACGGGGTATTCCTCCGTATCTGCTGGAGATCCATTTTCCCCTGCATAAAAAGACAAGTGTCCAGGTACGTTTAGATGGTGACAGAAGATTGTCAAGGCCGGTGGCGGCACACCAGGGTGTTCGACAGGTTTGTGTGTTGTCCATGGTCTTGTTTTATTTTTATCTTGCAGACCTGGGCACCTGGTTAGATGGCGTCAAGGCTTTTCCTCCGAGTATCGGTTCTGTGAAATTTCATTATATGCTCTATGCAGATGATATAATCAAACTCCAATTGGCCTCCAACAGTCCACAAATGCATTAATTTCCTTCATTGATGCACATGGTCTTGTGGTAAACAGCCAGAAAACGAAGGTACTGGTTTGTGGGAATAGAAAGAGGAAAACGCAATTCACTTTTAAAATCAGGAACCCCCTATTGAGTGCACAGGAAGTTCTTTGTACTTGGGTTTGAAAAAATATGACTGTACTAATAAAAATATCAGATTAGAGGCCATGAGGGAAAAATGTAACAAGATTAGTGCGTGTAGAGAGGTGGAGTGTATGACCCCCTCCACCGTTCCGGTGTGACAGACATGAACGGTGCGTATTGCTAATGGCACTACCCCCCTCACACAGTATACCACCAAGGTGACAGACTCCACTCACTGAAGCAGCCTTATAGATGATAACCAGATGACATCATCAAAGCAATGAACCTGCAGGCGATGAGGCAAATAAATAAGTTGTAATCATAAAAATCCATACGACATCATGACTGAACACAAACACACACACACACACACACACACACACACACACGTAGATGCTTTAGACATGAAGCACACATGCATCCCTGCACAAAGCTACACAGACACCTAGGGCAAACTGCTCTTAGACCCAAAGAACATGCTTATGATCACTAAGATATAGATCACATAGCAGACGCAAGCACTGCAAGTAAAACCTGCATCACAGACAAATGCAACCACTACAGGCACTGATGCAAATGCGGACACACACACACAGGATCGGGTGTGCGATGTAGTGAAGGGGAGAGCCCTTTTAGGAGAGCATGACCTTTTTGCACCATTCATGTCAGCATTCTATGTCTATAGGAGACAGAGAGGCGTGTCATTAGGGCAGACTATCAAGATTACCAACAGGGTTTTTATTCAGATAAAAGACACCCACAGAGGAGGAAGATGGACAAGTGGCTACAAGCGAGCTAAAAAGCTGCAATAGTGAGGGACAGAGTAATTTCACATGGGGATGTTAATGAGGAAGTGAAGTGGGGACTGGGGCAGCTCTTGATGAGGGCCAGGCTGACTCATTTGATAGATGGAGGTGTGTTTATACCAAATGAATGAGTATTTAATGTAAGTTTCATGTACCAAATAAAATTTGAAAATAGAGGCAAGGAGGATTTGGCATCAGTACCAAGCTCATTGTGAGCTCGTAGCACACGCAATGATCACACATTGACGGGAGCAAGGGCAGTTATCAACAGTATAAGAAGGGATACCGGCAGATGGAGCAAATGGGACAAAAGGGGTGGTGGGAACTATAGGTATTATCCCAATTAGAGGGGGAGTAAGCAAAAGGAGGTGTGGAGATGGATTCAGGTGGACATGTGTACATATAAAGGAAGGGTAAGGGGAAGAAAACACAGAATAAATGGAGGTAAAGTTGGAGGTGTTGAAAGAGAGGGTGTAGCGCGCAAAATATGTGGAAACAGAGGGTAATCTCATTGGGGGTTCTGTCCATTTTTCTGGCCACAAGAGGGTGAACAACACCCACAGTATATAAGGATCTCCCCCCACAATATCAGACAATATTACTGTAACATAAGCATAATAACAGATTGAGCAGCAGAAAAAGATACTTGACTAAACATATAACAAGAGACAGGAATGAGGGGCTGTAAGGAGAAGCACAATGTGCAGAATGGGGACACATCTGCCAGCGCAAGGAAGCATCGTACAAGAGTAAGTAACACAATATTTTTCATATGATTAACGGACACTGAGTGCATCATAGGGTCAAGGGATGTCATTCTTTCATATGGCCTCATTGGTGTAGCATATTAATGTAAAAGGAAGGAGCAACACATGAGGAGGTAAGTACTTGTGGGCATGAAGGGACGGTGAATAGGAATGAAAGGTAGGTACTGGTGGAAGCGAAAGCAGTGTAGGAGGTCCTCTATTGGTCTCCAGGAAAAGAGAAGAGGAGCAGGTGAGTAACAGGTAGAACATGAACGAGGATTGGAGTGGTTTTGAATTATTAGTATCTCTCGTATAGTGCAACAGGCACAGGTGAGGTATGGTACTTAGAAGATCGCCATTCCGGATAACAGAGGAATTCTCTTTCTCAGATGCAGGAAATGTAAATGTATTGACATGTTATGCTATGTTTTTGTTATATTTGAAAAAATGTATGTTCTATTAGAAGAATGTTTACTCTTAGGGTTATCAGAGAATGGACAGAAATGTATTTGTAGGCAAACCTGTGTACACATATGTCACACCTGCATGCATATGTGCATCAAATGCACTTGTTTCAGCATCAGGGGTAGGTGTGTTAGCAAAGGGAAAGGTTAGGGAGGTAACGAAAATTTGCATTTATGCTTTTCCAGGACAACACAGCAGGAAAAAGCAACGGTCACGACCTAACGCAACATAGGAAAGGTGGACAGGAGGAAAACGTCACGACGAAGAGAGCTCATGCAGGCCTGCCAACTCATCAGCAGAAAAAGGACAAATTCAGCATAGTTGGAAAAACAAGAGAAACATTTTTGGACTTCACATGAAAGCCATCACCAACGCATTGGCCCAAGAGCACACGGATTGCCAGACCGTCACACAGCAGCAAGGCCAACGCCCCACGAGCAGAAGGGGAAAAGTGAGCTAATTTAAAGAGGAGTAACATTCTACCCGTTACTTTATCATGACCTTTTGTCCCCAGTTTGTCTCTAAATTCAGCTCATGATCATACCCGGGAGAAGGAGCACAAGTAGGAAAGACAGGGAGTGGATTTTGTTACTGTCATTGCTGTTTTGTTCTTTGTTTCTCTTTCATGTGGTTAAAGGAAAGTGGGACAGCTAATCCTCCAGTGGAATTAGGAGTGCAATAAAATAATGATATTGAAGACAGATGCAGATTGGGTAGTGAGCATGTGTAATATGAATTAGATGGAAGGAGTAGGTGAATAAAAGGAAAGTAGCAAGAAGTAAGGCAATTTCTAGGGAGTGATAATAATAAAATCAATATACACTTTGTGCAGTAGGACCCCAGCCGGTCCAATGAACTGGGTGTGTCCCAACAGCACTTTAAGATGAGCAGCAGCACCCTTGAGATTGATGGGGGATGCAGATTAATACTCTCGCATTAAATCAATAATGACAACTGAATAGTTTGGCAAAGGGAGTCCGCTTAATGACAAGTACAAAAAACGGGGAGTTCATGAATAACAGCAATCGCTCGATCTTCCTTCTCGCTTCAACTCCAATCAATCTCAGAAAAAACACATCATTTATACCAAAAACTCGTCCTCACTGACGTGTAACTCTTAAAATCTGGCATGCAATTCTATTGGTTCTAGGAAGGTAACTTTAATATAGGTACTATATTTGTATATGGTAACGGGGAGTGGAGATTGGATAAACACTGTCAGGTGGGGCATCTACGACCTTCCTTCAAAATGGCTACTGTAAAGGTCACTAAACGTACGAAGTCTCATTGGTTCTATTAACTATAGGACCCTAGATTACTTGGTACACTATGATCGGGTTGGCAACAAACCCACTCATACTTTTCCACCTGGTTAGCTGCATGCAGAATAGCCGGCCAGGTGCAGGGAGTTCATCTGCACCCCCAGCTTCCCTCCAATTATTGCTACAATCAATCATCACCTCAGTGGTCATGTGTCAATTATTTTTTTGTGGTTGGCCTTAAGACTGCTTCTTGGTCTGGAAAAGTTAAGACATCTGTGCATGGCACAAGTCCATGTGTAGGTGTGAAAGTTTCATCCCTTCTCGCTGGCTGGTCACGTGATTCCGACACTGTGAAATTGTCTTATTCTTCATGCTATTCGTGTATTTGATTTAATTCTGCCAGCCATCTGCCTTCTGTCGCTTATCTTGACCTTTCTGAACAGGATACTCTGTTCTTCTTTTCATAAATTGTATCCACAGTTGGTCTATTTCAGCCGATACGACCTTGGCTTCTTGGCACGATTTGCCTTCGTCTGACTTTCTCTCTGTCTTTAATTCTCAATTTGTTTGCTGCGAAGTTCTCCTCTTGAGACCTTTAGTAACCTTTGGTTGATTCTGCTCTTATGCATAGTGGAAGGATACTTATATAAAGTGCTCCTTTTGAGGTAGATATGTATAGGTGGCGCTTGCTGCAATCTATTTTACTACTAAGCATAAGCGAGCCTCACGATTCTTTGCTTCTTGCGTTTCCTTGCATATGTACACGTTTAAACTGAATATCTTCATCGCGAATGTGGCATAATTTCTGACATCTTGACATCAATTATTTCACTTTAGGCTCAGGATGTCACTTGTCCATGGTGTTTCATCTCTTTTCATCATTCACAGGTCGTCATATCTTCTATATGTGAGTCAGTCCGGGTTCTTGTGACGTCACCATTCGTCTTCCTTCAGTATCTTTTAGCTTCTTCAGGAATTGCATTCTGACAATCTTCATTCTGTCTCATTTGTAGATAGGGTTTTCTCAATGAGTACCTTACTGTCCAGGTTTCCTTAGGTGTCATTACTTCCACAGGTGCTGTTCTTCTGATAGGTACCTAGATACTGCGGCTCCCTGCTGGTTTATTTGTTCATCATACGTCACATATTTCGGCGTGAACGTTCCTGGTATTTCAAAATGGACAGTTGGAGTGCGAATCGTGCTTGCGACCTCGTCTACAACTTTGAGAAACTCACCCGATTTTGTTTTGTGTTTCGGCACAAGGGGACATTTAAACAAACACCCGAGGGAGGAATGGGCATCGAATGACACTGCACCCGAGCCCACAAGCAGGGACAGAAAGCCCTACTGCCAAGATGGGCGGTGGGGCCCAGCCTAACTGCCAGATGTCACAGAGCTGGGGCACGAGAAAAAGCCCCCTTATTGTGTACTCCCCCACCCTTGTGTCCCCCATTATCACATTGTCCCCTTGACTGACTATACTACTACCCAGCTCCCCAAAGTAGGGCCCTCGTACAAATAAGGAGGTCTCTAGACCCATTGAAGGAGTGTTGGACTGATGAAAGGTTCCTGGATTTGAAGCTGCTACAGGTGTTTAGACACAGAGGTATTCACAATGCTACATTAGGAGTGTCTTACAAAAATATATACGTAGTATCCGTGCAGATGACAAATGGGAAAGGGACAAGAGAAGGGCTTTTGGAGTTGAGGAGAAGGTGATTTTGGAGTGACAACTTTTCCAAAAGAGAAAGATAGTGGCTTGAGAAAAGAACTACCAATGGGTTTTTGGGTCCCTACAAAAGGAATTTGAGCATCACTTAAGTGACAACCCCCGATGCTCGTGGTGGCAGGGGTCAGACATTGTGCATTAAAAAGGGGGAGGGGGATAAATAAATAGGAAATGATGTTGATGGTACGCAGTGGTGTAGGTTTTGCAAGGTGTCAAAGTATAGCTTACAGACAAGGTAATGAGCATGCACAATTGCAACACATGGATTACCCTGCTAAAACAACTGTAGCTATGTTTGTTTTTGCATTCTGTTGTCTCTACCTCTTTACCCTCCTAGTATTACAAAAAACAACAATGTATTATGCATGTAACAAGTATATGTTATATGATATATGTTCCCATAGTTACCAAAGTAATGACCCGACCCCTTGCTAGTACCACGAAAGAGATGAAGTAGCTCTGACGCAGTGTCATTACCAATTTTAAACACATAAGTACGAATATAACCAATTTGACCCACACCACTAACAATATATGGTACCAGCACCTGACCCGTGTGGGGAGGTAGGCTTCAGGGGAGGGCTGCCACGTGTGCTGTCTCACTTCCCATGCCATGAGCAGTCCCAGGGCATTCGTGATGGTTCCAGGGGAAGTGGGATACACTACGATGAATGCCACAGAAGATATTCCCACACAAGGAGAGTTATATGAAAACACGGACAATTATAGAGGATTGCTGAAGCACAGATGACGTGACACAATATACACTGGAAGGCCCAAGCAAAGGAGAAGTGAGAACGGTAACACAAAGGGAATTGCAATGCCTTAAGATAGGAAGAAGAGAGGTAGGGGGAATGCCTCAATGCTGCAAGAGACCCCAACTACTAGTATGTGGACAGGTGTTTACAGGAGAAGAATGGGTCAAAGGGCTGTGGGGCTGCAAATCACACATGCTCTTGACAGTCCCAGTGGAGGTGGTGCAGAGAGAAAATGATGACTGCCTCAAGCAGTGGGCAAGGAATTCCAAGTTGCTCACATGGGCAGGAAACAAGGGAGGCCCTCTGCCCATAATGCCCTTCAAGATTAAAAGCTTGAGGAGGAAGGAGGCTGCAGAAGCATTTCTAAGGTACATGGCATGAAAGAAGGCACAGAAGTACTCGTGGACCACCATTGAGCCTAAAGCTTACATGCAGATGCCCCCCTCAAATAGTGGAGGGGCATGTACCCTGGTGCCATTGAACTCACCAGTCTTGGTGGTGCCCGGAAAGACAAAAAGATAGATGGGATCCCCAAAATGGATGCACACTGGAGGAAGAAAGGGTCACTGAAGCTGAGCAGAAAGAAGAGGTGATGGTATATCTCCAGCCGGACGGAAGAGGCACGTGACAGAATGCAAGAGGAGCATAAGCTATTCAGCAGAAAGAAGATGTTCCTGTTGTTCCTAGAGTACAGGCAGGAGTACAGTGCAGTGCAGACAGACCGGATGGGGAGTGCTGCTAAATGACCTGAAGCGTAGACGAACACATAAGGAACTCAAGCGACCTGAGGGAGGTGTGGAACCACAAGACACCCATCAGTGGGGAAGGGCTTCAAGTATGTATGATCCATGTCTGGACCTGAGGGGGGATTGTAGAGAGGTAGATTGTAGGAGGCCACCGCCCCTGTTCTGGTGTGACAGATATGAACGTTGCATATCACCACTGGCGTCTACCCCCCACCAGTATACTGCCAAGGTGACAGACGCCACTCACTGAAGCAGCCCTACAGACCATAACCGAATGGCATCACCAAAGCAATGAACCTGCAGGCGATGGGGCAACCAAATGAGTTGTAATCATGAAGAGGTGTTTGATGTCATGGCTGAACACACACGCACAGATGCATTAGACTTGCAGCACACATGCATCCCTGCACAAAGCTACACAGACACCTAGGCCAAACTGCTTGTAGACACGAAGAACATGCTTACAATCCCTAAAATAGAGATCACGTACACCCTATCTCTCCTATGTGGGAATACGAATCGCACATGAACACATATAACTGCTTGCTTGATGCAGAACGCAACTAAACTAAGTGGCCATGTAAAGCAAGATTGAAGACGCATCCATGTTATATGAATGGGAGCCAGAGAGAAGCCTTAGCACTGTAGGGAGAAAGATTCAGTTTTGCTGAGCCAGCAGAAAGAGCCAAGCCTGGACAGCTCAGACAGCAAGTGCAAGTTGCCAAGGTCATTATGGGAAGGCAGATTTGAGCTTGCATTGGAAAAGTACAGACAGTAAGCAAGAGACATAACTCTGTCTGAATAAACAAAGCAACAAATGTTTTAGAAATGTCAGGTTCTCATCAGCTTACACCTGACATGGAGGAGAAAACAGCCCAAATAAGTCTTCAAGAGACCAAGGGAGGTAATAACATCCATAGTAAAATCAGCACAAATCCTCACAAATTACTGAGCAGGATAATGCAAAATGCGTTCCTCTACATGCGTGACTTGCAGTGGCAGAGAATGCCTATTCAGAGACTCTTGTTCTCATCCATTTCATTGGGACAAAAGATACAATACAATATGAAGTTGAAAGCTAGAATGTACTTGCTTGCGGCCCGGGGAGTCAGAGAGTGGTAACCTTATTGGGGGAGGCGGCACCCTGAGGACCTTCTCTCCACTCCCTATTGTGCTCATGTGCTGGTAACCTTCCAAAGCACCAATGCTGAGAAATCCCCCACTGGCCAATACCTACCCACCTTTTACACAAGATCACACTTTGTTGCAGCAGCCACTCACAACACAGTAGCATGCATCTCATCTGAGGTTTTAGAAATCTATCTCTTATTTGTGACATCACATTCACTTAAAACCTGTTGACAAGCCTGTAACCAGTTGAGAGCATTGGAAATCCTGAGATTTCCATATTTATCTCTATTTTCTGAGATCTCATTAATAAAGCAGTGGTTTTGTCACATTTCGTGACTTCTCTGTATCTTGGCCGTGGAGATTTCCCTTGAACCAGAATCCTTGCTTTTACAATGGGGGCTTCCCCAACCTTTGCACTTTGTGTGCATTTGAAAAGAATTGTGTGGAAAGTTGCGAAATGTTCTCTAATGCCTGCACTAACATTACACCAGATCCAAGGTGTTACCTTCTCCAATGTATGATATCTACATCTCTGTAGGGGGAGCTGAATTACTCTTTGCTGGAAGGAAACATCTGGCAGAATGTCCTTGGTTTGCTTAGGGGTTTCCTGGCCTCTGTCATACTTTGCGAATTGGGTTTGCAATCTATGGAATCATGTTTCGAATGGAAGCGCCTCTCGTTTTTCAGAAAAATTAGATTGCCAGAAAAAAAATCCCTATATTCTGAGCTAAAAACCCTGCTGGTAAATTAATCCTCAGTACATTTTAAGGGTTGGGTAAAAGTTATAGAGAATGTTTTATTGGATCTGGATAGATCGTTGGACTCTTTGCACCATGATCCTCAAAAGGTGAAACAAGCTGTGTTAGAAAGGGACTGATTAAGAATGATCGACGCAGTAGAAAAATACATCTTGTTCCACAATGTGGTAAAAAATGGAAAACCTCACTTAGGTCTAGAAGCATATCTTGAAATATGCGACTTCGACTAAACTTGCTACCCACCTTGGAAACTGTGGGTGCATGAAATGGCCTTGAGAGGTCCGTAAGCCGCTGTAGGCTATTTAATTCCCTGGGTATGATTGAATCTATAGAGCATCTCTTATTACATTGTTTGCAATCTAGGTCAGTAAGTTGTAAATATTTCTATCCTCATGTGAGACAATACACATTATTGGATCTGGATGTTTCCTGGAGAAACCTTTTGAATGGGAAATTGATTGGACTGACTATGGCGACAATCATATGAATTGAAGACATTTTAGCTGTGATGTATCAATGACATGGATTTTAATTATTAAATGTTATTAGTTATTGTATTATAATTGTGAAGTGTAAATGTATCATTTTTGTGTGGTTATTTATGAATTGGCTATGTTTCTATACATTTTTGTAAGTAAATGTGTGTAAGGTTTTCTTTGTTAAACCACAGCACAAAATATATATATATATATATATATATATATATATATATATATATATATATTCAGTGAAAAACCGTTGTTAAAAAAGACGTTATGGTTAAGTTGCGCTACTAAAAACCTATGAAATTCAGTGAAAAAACTTTGTTAAAAGGGACGTTATGGTTAAGTTGCGCTACTAAAAACCTATCAAAGTCAGTAGAAAAACTTTGTTAAAGGGACATTATGGTTCAAAGTAAAACAGAAAAACCCCTGAAATTCGGCAGTTATGGTAAGATAAGCAACCATAACTCGCGCCACCGTGCACTGCTAACACTTACACCCAGGACATCAAAGATGACATCACAAATGTCATTGATGACATCACTGATGACATCACATGGCTGGCTCTCCCTTTTTTTCCTTTACTGACATATCTAAGCCACATAGTTTTCTTCAGTAACAGTCAGGAAGTAAAAATTGAAAAGGTACTATATTTGTAGACTTCGGGTCAAGTCATATCATATGAAACATATATATAGCGGAAGACACAGGCTTGAAAGAGAGCAATCCTTTCTCTGTATGAAGATAATCATTAGAGTTGTCAGCACTTTCTCATAGTTTTATTTTTATTACTATACCTTCCCTGTATATGCTCATATTTGTATACATTGTACTCACACTCCTTTCCTTAGGGTTCACTGACATCATTTGATACACATACATACAGTAAGTAGCACCTTTGAAACAGAGCAATCATTTCTCTGCATAAAGATAATCAGTTAGGTTATGAACTCTTTCTGCTACTACGTATGCTTTTTTGCTTACTTCTCTGTCCCTGTATATACTCATATTTGTATGTGTTGTTGTCTCTTTGTGTTTTGTCTGTATTAAGTGTAATTATGTATTAAGTGGGTTTTATTAGCTACTTATTACATGTTAGATTATGAATATTGCACCTTCATCATGTATACTGCACACACTGCCTAGGTTTCTGCATGGGTTGCTTAGTATACTGGATAGAACTTCATAATAGAATGCTATTTATATCAATGCATTGCTTAATGCACTAATTAGCTCATGATATTTATTCAAATGATCCTACACACTTTTTGGTCAACATTATAAGAATCCCTCCTACAGAGTTTTCATGAAAAGTAAATGCACATATGATGGATGTCATCAATGACATTTGTGATGTCATCTTTGATGTCCTGGGTGTTAGTGTTAGCAGTGCACGGTGGCGCGAGTTATGGTTGCTTATCTTACCATAAGTGCAAAATTTCAGGGGGTTTTCGGTTTTACTTTGAACCATAACATCCCTTTAACAAAGTTTTTTTACTGAATTTGATGGGTTTTTAGTAGCACAACTTAACCATAACATCCCTTTTAACAAAGTTTTTTCTCTGAATTTCATAGGTTTTTAGTAGCGCAACTTAACCATAACGTCCCTTTAAAAAAGTTTTTTTTACTGAATTTCATATGTTTTTAGTAGCACAACTTAACCATAATATCCCTGACTTTATATACATGTAACATAGAACATACTGAACCCCTAGCTAGTGATTTCTATGTCCGGGGACTACCGCCATGTCTGCGGACATATCGAAAATCTGAGCGTGGTGAATGTAAATTTAAATAGTGTGCCCCATTTCCCCTTTGAGGTTGGCTCTGAAAAGAGCCGTTTTTTTTTTGTTTCTTTTGCAGATGCTTGACAGACACCGGTTATTTTTATTTTTTTATTTTTTTTTTACTTTACTCCTAAAATCTTCACATAACCTTCTCCAAAGCAACCCTTACATTCCAAAACAGAATGGCATTTCCCATAAAAGATAAGGAAATGCCATCTTCTTTAAAATAAACAGCATTACTGGAATCAATATTCTCATTATTACAGAAGAACATACCAGCTCTAAGCATGAAGGCACAGATGCCTCGGTTGATGACACACCTAGCACTGTTTTGCTGAGGACAAAAAACTGAACTATTGTCCCATATTGCCCTAGGTACTAATCCAGAAAAAATTACTTTGGCATTTGGAAGGATGTTCATTACTGCTTGAACCAAGTGTTCCAAATCTGCCAACAAAGTAGGGGCACTGACATAGCCCAAATGGAAAGCACCATAGTGCAAAACTACCACATGGGGACTGTTGATCCTGCCCATATCTTCACAAACGTGTACAATTCCCTGTACATTGCAATCAGGCACAGTGCTCCACACCACCTCCACTCCTTTAACATCAACATTTTTTGCAACATGCCTGCATTGAGCATACTGCTGTAAACCATGTATAAACATATCTCCGAGCACCAACACCCTGACTTTCTCCACTTTGCCATCTTCACTACACACAGTCTCTTTGAACACAAATCCACAACCTCAACATCTGATTGGCTGATCCCTACAGTCTTCTTTCCATGCTGGATTTGCTGGAAAACCCCGGATGTAGCACGCCCTGTCCGCAGACCGCATAACTCTTAGACAGCCCTTCTACCATTTCCACTTCATTCTCTGTGCCATTCCCTCATTGGATACAGCTAAGCAGGCACACAATATGGAGAACGTCCTCAGAACACCCCCATTTTGGTTATTTTCGAACATTTCAGGACACCGCGAGTGTTCTTAGAACACATTCAACTTGCCAGCGAACAATACGGACAACGTCCTTAGAACACCCCCATTTTCTTTATGTACGAACATTTCAGGATACCGCGAGTGTTCTTAGAACACTTTCAGCTTGACAACGAACAATACAGACAACGTCTTCAGGACACCCCCTGCAAACATTACAGGACCCCACGAGTGTTCTTAGAACACTTTCAACTTGACACCGAATCCATTCTGTTTATTTACGAACATTTCAGAACAGCCGTGTTGTCCGCAGAAAAATCGAACACGACAAAAGTGTCTAGCACATAAAAAAACAGAACATTGAACCTATCTCATACTCCCCCACCCTTCCCAAACACTCTTACACACCAACACACTCCACTAAATACAATTTTTAATCCAAGTTTCACTGCGCTGTCCGCGGTCGTCCGCGAATGCAAGATGGCGGGCGCCACAGAAAATCTGACACGCTTCACGCACCACGCCGTCCAATCAGCGAACACGTCGCATGTCCACGGACATCACACAAGCCGCTCGGCCAATCAGGGCACTGTCCGCGGAGCGAACCGGGAAGTCCGTCCGCGGAGCGAATGGAGATATCACTAATTTTTTTGCCTTACATTTTGGTCATTTTAAATAAAACTACTGGACGGATTTACACCAAATTTGCAAAAGCACGCCTTCGGGACCAAGCCCCCGCTCCTACCGCAAATTTGGTGTAAATCCGTCCAGCGGTTTGGGCTGTAGGCGTGCGCAAAGTTTTTTCCCATTATGTCTATGGGAAAAAACAAAAGTTTTGGGACCCCCCTTTAACTTTGCCCCCCCTGGACCAAACCTCTCCAAACTTTGCAAAAAAATTCAGAGTGGGCCATATACTTTTCGCAAAGTTTGGTGAGGATTCGTCCAGAGGGAGCGGAGTTATAAGCCACCCAAAAAATGCTCTTCCTATGGAAACACCAACTTAACCATAACTACATGGACGCTACCGCGTCCATGTAATATGTTACACACACACACATATATATATATATATATATATTTATATATATATATATATATATATATATATATATATATATATATATATATATATATATATATATATATATATATATAAAGTGTTCTGTTTTTAAAAGTCTGTTGTGCTCCAAAACTGCTAGGATTTCCAAGTGTGCAGGAAGATAAAAAAAAATACAGAGCGCTCCATTGGTGAAACTGCTTTTGTCAATAGGAAAGTATTGCATGAAATTTAAATTAAACTTCATGTAAAGTGTATTGCTAAGTCCATGATCTGATCTTGTTTCAAGGTGCTACATGTTATTAAAAGTGAACCTCATGCAAAGGGTTTTGACTGTACATGTTGTGGGGTTAAAGAGTCTGTGATCTGTATTATCCTGAACCAACTAGTGTTTTCAATTTGTGTAAAAAGAGATTATTAGGAAAGAAGAGCATTTGGACCACGGAGTGAGGGTGCGTGATTTGTGATTTTGTACAAATATTAATTTTCCTATTCATTAATAAATATATATACTTCTATATGCCTGCCTCATTCTTGGCTTACCTATTGCTAAAGGGTGAGGGACCTATGTGGTTCTACATGAATCACAGACAGGACTCGATAGAACTTAAAAGGAATATTGGTGTGGCACTTTTGTTTGGGGAGGGAAGGAATTTCATGTATATATTGTTGCTGCATAAATATCTCCTTCTCTGGGAAGGTCAATATCCATCAATGTTTCCATCACATCAATCTCCTCTCCCTCTGTAACATCCACATACAGTCGCTGGTAGTACTCTAAAAAGTCTTTGTTGACACCTTCCTAGGTATCTAGTGTCTTCCCGTCCCTCCCCCGCACTGCTGTGATTGTTTGTCTGGGGGGTCTCATTCTTGTACAACCAGGCTAACAGTCTGCCCGGTTTATCTCCCTCTGCATGCTGCCTTTCAACATATTATTTGTAGTTCAGGTTGCATAATCTCTCCCAGCACTCCCTGCAATCTTGTTGTAATTGCTGTATGGTCCCAGCCTCCTCTGGGGAATGCCCACCCTTACGCATTATTGTCTCTAATTTCCTTTCTGCTTCGTGTAACTCATGCATTATTCCTTCTTGTAGGCCTTTAGATTTGGATATTGCTGCCCCCCTCACCACCACCTTAAATGCCTCCCATAGTGTTCCAGCTGATTCTACGTTCCTGTTACGCTCACCTGGTACCACAGGGACCCCACCCAGCCGGGTTACTCGCTGGTATGCTTCTCAGCTTTGCCCTGATGTGGTCTGCGGGGAAGGTTCTGCCTGCAAATACAGGAGGACTGTGTTCAAGACTGACCGACTGGGGTAAGTATCCTCCCTCCACCCCGGTATGATTTCAGTCCCTCTGGCGCCCTCTCCTCACCTTGTGGTAGAATTAGGCATGCTCTCCATCCTGCCTTCTTTGCAGGGGCGCGTTGCCTTTCATGGGCGAGTGCGGTCCAGTTACTTCACGGACGCCGGCCCATTTGATATTGTTCAGGTAGGTCTTATTGCTGTTCTTTAGTTTTGTTGCTATCCTGCATGCTTTTCTTTGTTTAAAATGTCTCTTTTTTCTCCCTTAGGTATGCGGAGCTTCAGCGCGGCAAACTGGCTTGGTTGAGCCCCGCTGGTAAATGATGGTGCATTAAGAGCGCTATGATGCGTTAAGTAAGCGCTATGCGCAGCACTGCAAAGTCTTGACTTTGCTAACCTGTGTTTTCCTTCCTTGTAGTAGGTCGCGGTGTTCTTCAGCGTGAGTGGAATGTCCGGAGTGGTGCCAGCCGAGAGGCGACCAGTCAGGTAAGCTTTTTGAGCAGTTCGTAATTTGTAAATGTCTCTACTGCTTTCTTTATTGTTGCCTCTATCTTCCTCTTTCAGGTCTTTCTGTCCGGGAGGCGCACAGATTCGAGGAAGCTGTACTCTGTATGTGCGAGTGTTTAAAGATGAAGACTGCAGGTAAGATTCTGCTGCTAATGATGTTCCTTTTGTCTCCTTGCAGGTTCTGCTTCTCCGAGGTTCGAGGGAATAGCTGGACACGGTGAGTGTCACGTTGCAAGCTGCAAAGTAACGTGAAGTGGGTTGTCTTGCTCGGGTGTGGTTTAAATAGCCCCAACAAAATAGTCCAGGTAAAGTAGTCCCTAGGTTACCACACCCAAAACACTAGACCGCATAGCTTGGTTCTTAAGAACCAAGCTATGTGGATGCCTCCATGTTGGCTGACAATACAATAAAGTAGTTCCCAAGCACATTGTTTTTCATGGTGTATGAGCCTGGCACTACAGGCGCCAGGACTGGCTCCATGAGGGCTTTTGAAGAGGATGCCAGGCTCTAGAGGCCCGAGACTTGATTCCACCTGGCCAATGGGTTTGCCAGAGGGGGTTTTGGGCAAGGGTCGTGACAGTTCCAGGTGTTGTGTTCAAAATATTCCCTTATTTCCTTCCTCAGGTCCTCTCTGAACACTGTGTCTTTCAAGGCCTCGGCCCTAAGTCTCCATGTCGGAATACATGCTCTAGGAGGTGAGTATTGCCATGTTATAATCAACGGCGAGTGGTCGGAGAGGGCCCTCACTTTGTATTCCGACTTCACTAATTCTCCCGTCAACTCCGGTGCAGCGAATATGTAGTCTAATCGAGTGTGCAGGTTTTGTGGGGCAGAGTAGTGGGAGTATTCCCTGTCCTGCGGGTGGTGCATCCTCCATACGTCCATTAATCGAAAATCACTTAACAGGGTCTTCAGAGCTTTAGCTACTGGGGTGGGCCTCGCCATATTCTCATCTGATCTGTCGACCCTAGGATCCAGCGTGCAATTAAAGTCCCCTCCCCATATAACTGCCCCTCTGATATACAGGCTGATCTTACTGTATAGAGTTCTGAAATAGCTGGTAGCATCTTGGTTCGGGGCATACATGTTAATGATGCTCAGCTCCCTGTTTTCTACTTGCCCTCTTATTAGCACCATCCTCCCATTTGGCTCTATGGTAGACTGTAATAGCTTAAAAGGGAGATGTGGCGCTATCCACGTAACTACCCCTCTGGCATATGCCGAATATGTTGCTCCTATTGTGGTCCTTCTCCATTTCCTCCCCACCACCTCCTGTTTTTCTCTGGTCAGGTGAGTTTCTTGTAGCAGAGCAATATCAATTCTCTGTCTCTTCAGATATCTCATGACCTTATTGCTCTTCAAATAATTATTGAGCCCCCTGACATTCCAGGTCGCTTTCTTAAGGTCCCCCATCTCATCCATACCCATTCCCCCCTGTCCCCGATTTTCTTCCGCTCCATACGCCGTCATTTATAGTTGTAGGCTCGCCCTCTAGCTGTTCCCAACACTCCCTCCCCCCTCCCTTCAACTCCCTTAACTCCCTCCCTTCCCTCAACTCGAACAACCCCAGCACCCTTGACCCCCTTGAAATTCCCAAACCCCCCCTCTCTACCCATCCCCAACTGCTGCCCGGCCCCTCCCATCCCAACTCCCTCCCCAACTACCCCCAACTGTCGCCCAGCTCCATCCCTGGATCTCAGGCTATCCTGCATCTAGCCCCTTTCCCGGTGGTACCGCTACTCTGCCTGTTCACGGCCTCTACTGGTACTCAGAACCCAGCAGGGGGATACTGATCTACTAATATCCCAACTAAACTAACTACTGGGGGTGAGAACGCGTCTCCTCCATGTCTCCTGCACTAGTGCCACAACTCGCTACCTGCTCATATATTTTAAGCATTTTTCCGTGCATACAGCTCTCAGACGACCCATGTTACATCTTATATTCTAGTCCAGAAGTCTGTATCATAGTTATATGTGGTTGCTACCACCCTTGCTTAGTGCAAGTCCATGTCAAGAAGCCCTACTTGTTTATCCGGCCCTCCCGCTTACAGATACGTATTGTGCCCTGTTCACTAATTAGCTATGGTAGGGTAAACGTAAGTTCACTTATTACCACCACTTTCCGTCTGGTCATCCGCTTTCGCCGGGCAATTCTACATGTCCATCCAATTTGTCGCATCCTCTGGAGACTCAAAGAAAATCACCTTATCCTTCTGCAGCACTTTCAATCTTTCCGGGTACAACAGCATGTATTTCAAGCCAGACTCCCTTAACCATCTCTTGATCGCCACGCTACTTAACCGTTGTCTCTGTACCTGGAAGGTGTAGTCCGGATATGCCGTTATGGTTCCCGACGCTCAGCTGATAGTACCTCCTTTACGAAAATATTACCATTAGGATAGAGAATAGGTTGCAAATGGCAGTAGATACACAGGAATTGAAATAATTGGAAGAAGATCTGAGGCTAGCGGAAGAAGAAGAGTGCTGTTACTACAACAGAGAGGTGAAGAGCGGGAAGAAGTGAATAGACAGGCAAAGGACGCATAAATCAGTTATCAAAGAGGTCAATGTGGACCTGAAGGACGGAAGTATTGCTATGGGTACCGGATTCGAGCAGGGAGAACCGGCATCCTCCCATAGTGCTGAATATGCTTGCATATCTGCAGAAGTATCAGGGGAGGTGATAACAGGAGTAGGAGACAAAGGTGAATGGGAGTCGTATGTTGAGCAGGGAGAGCAGGTTGTAGCAGCCCCACCTCCCACTCTAATAGCAGTGACAGAGAGTACACCATGGGGTCTTAAGATGCGCATTGGTACTCGCATGGTCATAGTAAGTAGTAGGAGAGAAATGGGGAAGCCCCAGTAAAAGCGGGTGTAACTCAATTTCCATCATGCCAGATGGGTCAGGGAAAGGGCGTATTATGTCCCGTGGTCATGGATGGACCGGAATAATTTGATGAAGACATTCCCTTCACTCACTGCAAGGGCGGGGAAGTGGATTTATGCATCAGAAAAACACACTTCTGGTGTCATATTGGCAATAGAGGACATGAAAAGCTTATTTACGGCTCTAATGGGGGAACGGTGAGACGAGCTTTGGAGGCAAGCAGGGTATCTGGGAGTTCAGTTGCATACAAACACCCATGATGGAGCACGATTTAATAATTACAGGGCACAAGCATGGGGGGCCCTGGGTGTTACGTATCCCAATCCACCGAATATGAAATCTATTCAGGCCAAAAAATGAAGTTAAATGATGATCCTGCCACACACATCCAGTTAATTCAGGAGATGTAGCAGGCAGAGACGGGAGAAGCGTGAGATAGGAATGTGGTGATTTTTTACAATATGCTAAAGAAGGAACTTCCAAAGTAAGTCCAGCATGATCTAGACAAAGCAATGGGGATGGAGGCCAAGAGTTGCCTGGAAATTCAGGCACATATTGTGCATTTTTGTAAAAGAATGCAAGATAAGGAAATGGAGAGCATAGAGCAGGCACAAAAGGCAGAGGCCAAGCTTGTTTAGAAAAAGCAAGCAAAAATCTGTTTAGAAGTAACAGTGATTACCAGCTCCACGGAGGGACAGCAGGGACAATTAGGACAACAGAGACATAGTGAACTGGATATGACACAATATTGGATGGATAGGTCTGCTCCAAATCCAAGGCAAATGAGACGGTTTCCGAGGGGTAGAGGAGGATTTTCACAAGGAAATGGGCCATTGGATAGGTTCAGAGGAATTGGGCCCTGGTTTAATGGGCAAATGGGAAAGAACTAAGTTGAGTTCTATGGGGTTAAGTGTTGGTTGTGCAGAAGGATGGGACATGTGGCACGAGATTGTCGAAATAGGCCACAGTATTTTAACGTAGGTGTTCAGCAAATGCAACCCCCGACCATGCCATATGCTTCAGGTTCTGTGCAATCCTAACAGGCATGGGTTGAACAGAACCCAGCGACTGGGACTACACAGACCTATGTGATTCAACCGGTACAGACATGGGAGAAAAATCCTTTACCCCGAGGTACGGTCACTCATTACACTGGAGCAAGTGTTTTTGGGGGGAATCCATTCTCGCTCCCCGGGGCTAATATATACCAAGATTAAGACAGCCCACAGGGATCTCTGATGTGTCCAGTCCTCTCTGTTAGCACCGATCCAGAAGAGGAACCCTGGATAGGTGGGCAGGTAGGTGACCAAACGTTTTCGTTCTTGGTCAATACAGGGGCTACAGCATTTTGCATCAAGGAAGTTGAGATCCCCTTGTCAGGCAAAATGATGGACACACACTTATTCTCTGGGGATATCTGTTATATATACATCATGTGAGATAAAGTTACAATGCATGTGTATGCATATATATTGTTGAAGAATAGATATGGAGTGGACAGCTCAATACATACCATTCCAGAACCAAGAGGTGTAAGAAGGTGGACTTATGAAAAGAAAAGCTGTTTGTTAAGAAGCAGCAGGTTGCTTTAACCTTTATACATAATCACAAGTTGATGTTAATGAATATGTTTTGATGTACCTGCAAGTCATGGGCGTCATCCTTACAATACTGACGACGAGGATGTCTGGAGTGTAGCAGCCCCAGCCTGCCACATGAAGTGGACCTGTGAACGGTAGCAGTAAGCTCTGCAGCAAGCGTTACTGGAACAGCGGGGATCCGGGAACTGCGGTTGAAGCATTGTGGAGGATCGCAGGGCAGCAGGTGTTAATCAGGACAGCGGGGTCAAGGAGAGACGTGACGGAGCACAGCGAGCAGTCCAGAAAGAAGCAAGAGGTGTGCACAACAAAGCAAGAAGAAAAAAAACAAAGGTACTGACAAGCAGCGTGGCGCATGTTTGGGAGGCCCCAAATCCATATTCCCAGAACCAGCGGGCATAAAGAGAGGCGTACGTGCATGTCAGCGGCCTTCACAAGACCAGGAATGAATACGCGTTGCTAGGCAAAGACAGGCAGCGCGGCAGCCATTTTGAGGTTAGGCCCCTGGTGGGCATTGCAATAAGGCTGTGCAGGGCAGACATCATAAGGTCAGGCGCAATAAGGAGGTATAGCAAGCGGCCGTTTTGGAGTCAGGCGCTTTGTGGACATTGCAGTAATACAGTGCAGAGTGGACATTACAAGTTTAGGCGCAATACAGAAGTATAACAAAACACCAGAAAAAATGAACATTCCAGGCCCAGTGCTGTTTTTGCCAAGTACAGGGGAACCCAGCATGAAATGGGATGACTGGAAGGATGGGTTCATTAGATACATCCATGTTGTGTATGGCAGCAACTTCGCAAGTGACATGAACAACTCTCTGTTGTATCATTGCTTGGGGCAGGAGAGCCAACCAATCTTCAAAAAACTACCAGAAAAACTACATAATAAATCTGAGGGCCTGTCGAGTTTTGAGCAAAGTTTGGCTAAATTGGATAAACACTTAATTTTTAGCAAGATGATGAGTCCATTGAAGAGTTTGTGACGGTGCTTCGTGGATTAGCAATGAAATGCAATTATGATCACTGCAGAGACGAACACATACGTGATAAGCTAATGATAAGGTGCAGTGACCAAAAGGTCAGAGAAGCTTTGTGGCGGAAGCATGAGGCGCCGCAAACATATCTTGGAAAGAGCCATTGAAGTGGTGAAGGTGGTGGAACATACGGAAAGATCCTTCAGGGCGTTGGATGCAGAAGCAGGAAAAGCTGCGAGTCCTTATGTTAACGTATTGGAGAAAATGCCCTCAAGGAAGCAACAAGTGAATGAAGAGGAGGTGAAAGTAGTACCGAAGAAGAAGTTGGAGGTAAAACAGAGGCATGATGGAAAGTCCTTCAACAAAAGGTGCTACCGGTGTGGAAATCTAGACCATATAGCAAGAGATAAGCAGTGCTCTGCTCATCGCAAGTTACTCGCAGCATGGTGCCACCAGTGAGGAGGACAAGGCACGCGTGGTGAATGCCATTGATGCCAAGCCAAGAAGAATAACACCACATGTCAAGATAAGGATGAATAAGGTTCCTGTTGATCTAGTGATAGATAGCAGAGTGGATTATACCCTGATAAATCTAGATACATGGAAAGAGATGTTTAATTTGTGCGAACTGCAGGAAGCAACTGTAAGGGTGCATGCATATGGAGATGTACCAATAAACAGTATTGGAGAATTTTGGGTGCAATTCAAATACGGAGAGGGTTGTGCCCAGGGAATGCTAAGAGTCACCACCAAAGGAGGGAATTTGCTTTCGTGGGATGCTCAGGCTGATTTGGGTTTAAGAATGGATCCAGATAATCCAACACAAGTCATGGTTATACGTAAGAACTGTGGAACAGTGGAGACAATTGTAAAAAAGAAGAACAACATCACGAAATGGTATCCCAAAGTGTTTGGCAAAGAAACTGGATGTTTGAAAGGTTACGCACATGTAATAAAGCTAAAACTAAGTGCCATGCCAGTGCGGTCAAAAGCATGCACCATACCTTTAGCATTGCAGATCTTGAAATGGAACTAGAGCGCATGCTAAGTGAAGGGAAACTTGAGGAAGCAGAGGCAGCAGAGTGGATCAGTCCTATAGTGACAGTGCGAAAACCGAATGGGAGTGTACGACTATGTATTGATCTCAGGGGGCTGAACAGGTGTGTCTTACCAGATAGATTTCCCCTACCTAGAATTGACAGTTTATGGTCAGCAATTGCAGGAGGGAAGGTGGTTTCAACGCTAGACCTGAAAGCAGCGTATCATCAAGTGAAATTGCACCCAGCTTCCATGATCTAACAGCATTTATCACACCATTTGGGTTACATAGCTGCAGGAGAATGCCATTTGGGTTGATATCTGCATCTAGTGTATTTCAGAGAGTAATGAGCAGGTTACTTAAAGGAATACAAGGGGTGTGCTGTAATCAAGATGATATACTTGTGTGGGGAAAAGACACAAAGAAACATGTTGAGTGTTTGAAGAATGTTTTAGGAAGAATAAATGATGCTGATCTAACCATATCTGTTGAAAAGTGCAGGTTCAGGGTTGATAGTGTTCAGTATCTGGGGCATGAGTTGTTGGCCGCTGGAATAAAACTCAAGGTGTCCACAGTAGAGGCAATCAAAAGAATGAAGGCACCGAAAGATAAGATAAAAAAGAGATGTCTTCATATTTGGGTTTAGTGGAGTATTGCGGAAAATGTATAAAAAATGTGGTGGAAAGAACAAATAACATGAGGATGTTGGTGAAAAAAGGGGTGCGGTACGACTGGACTGAAGAGAGTGAGAAGGAGTTCGAGGACATAAGAAATTGCTTAATGGAAGCTCCAATTTTGAAGGGATTTAAGGAAGATTGAGAGGTGAAATTGTTTACTGATGCCGTTGAGAGTGGTTTAAGGTGCATGCTAATGCAGCAAAAAGGAAGGGAACTAGAGACGGTGGCGTTTGCGTCAAGGGTATTGAAGGATACTGAAAGGAGGTACTCAGCTATAGAGACGGAGGCGCTTGCATGTGTTTGGGGAGTTGAAAAATGTAAGGAGTATTTGTGGGGAAGGAGATTTGTGATTCTGACTGATCATACGTATCATGGAGTTTTCAACAGAAAAGGTTTGGATGGCATCTCTAGGAGAATTGTCAGATGGATCAGTGGAATGCAAGGTTTAGACATGGAAGTGAGGCATGTAAAAGGTGAATTGAATGTGATTGCAGGCGCGCTGTCACGTAATCCCATAGATGATGATGATTTGGACAGACGTGATGAGGAAGGGGAAGTATTTTTCGACTGCAAGGTGCAGATGAAAAGGAATGGAGGGAGCAATGTGGTAAGGATGAGTTGAACAATACGGTGTGAGATATATGCAAGAGGGATGGCCCTTTGAAGGTATGGATGAAAGGTTGAGAGGATACAGGAGAATAAAGAATGAATTGAGTGGAGGTAATGGGATTCTAATGCAAGGAGAGTGCATGGTGGTTCCGGAAGGAATGAGAGGAGTGGTGTTGCGAATAGCCCACGAGGGACATCTTGGTGTGTGTAAAACAAAAGGTCTAATTCGACAGGATTTCTGGTGGTCTGGATTGGATGAAAAAGTGGAACGTTTTTTAAAGGAATGCAAGGGATGTAAAACTAGCGACAAGATTTTGGTGACAATGACACCTCCCATGAGTGTGATTGAACCACCTAACTTAGTTTGGGATGTAGTTGCAGTGGACATTTTAGGTCCGATATCGGCAAGAGGACATCAAAGTGCTTACGTTATTGTGGTGGTAGATTTGTTATCCAAGTGGCTTGAGGTCTGTGTAGTAAAAGACATAAGTGTGGGCAGGATTGTGAAGTTTTTGGAAGAAGTATTTTGGCGGCAAGATTTCCCAAGAAAGCTGGTGTTGGATAATGGGCCACAATTTGGAGCAGAGAAATGGAAGAATTTTTAAAGTATAACAGGATGGATCATTCCACAACGGCGTTGTACAAACCGAAAGGTAATACCACTGTGGAAAGGTTCAATAGGACTTCTATGGAAGTGATACGCATTGCAATAGCTATATGCAGGGATTGGGCTAGGGCAGTGATGGAGGGCGTCATGCAATATAGGATTGCCCCGCATCAAGTTATGGGAGTTTCTCCATTTGAGGCATTGAGAAGGAGGCTTCCGAATTCAAGACTCAAGCCAGGTTGGATGGGGAAATTTGGTGGAGAGCGCAATGTGGTATCTCAGGAGATCTTGCGGGAGGGAGTGATGCGTGGTCAAGTTGAATCCAAAAAGAGGTATGATAAGATGAGTTGTGTAAAAGAACGGTTGATGAGAGAGGGTGCAGAGGTGTAGGTAAAGCGTGGAAGGAGAGTACTAAAGGGATGTATGAAGTATGTAGGGCCATTCTGCGTGGTGAAGGATATAGGAAATACAGTAATGCTGAGCAATGGTGAAAGATGGAGCAAGGAAAGAGTGGCGATATGTGGAGTATAGGAAAAGAGGTGGAAGGTCTGTTTCTTGTTGGTTGCCCTCTTGTGAAAGCAAAAAGAGAATATCGAGGCTGAGTACCCAAAAGGAAATGCACCAACATGGGTTTGCAAAGATACACAGATCTTTATTCTACAACTGAACAGTTTCAAAGAACAAAGCAACAGATAGCTATCAGGCCCTCAGTACAACACAGCGAATACCAGCCCTGTTCGGTGTGTGCAGTGAGTGGGACTGTACAGTAGAATGGTTGTGCCTTTTATACAGTGTGTAATCTGATGTACAGCCCACTTGCAGGTTAACCATTTCCTTGGGCTAGGGGTTCATGCCGAGCTTGTTCCTAATTTATGCATCTATACATTTACGGATTATCCTTAATACATTCCCCAACAGGTTACAATAGCAACAGTATGTCTTTGGATTTCACATTGAGCCTTCGCACATATCTTATACAATATAGCCAAACAAGTATTCACATTAGATGCTCGATTGTGCACAGTATATGCTCATGGATTAGTTTTGTTGGCTTAAGTAATCCTTTATCCACAGGTCAACGAAGGACAAGGTCTCATTACATGACCCTGACATTTGGCCTGCGGGCAGTTTATACATTAACTCACATGCAGAGGTCAAGACGACCATGTTACAAGCAGAAGAACACTGTCCACCATCTTAGAACACAGGGTGACTTTAGAGTGAGAATCAAAATGGCTGATGAACCTAAAATGGCAGCTAATACTGATCTAAGGTCAGGACCTTGCAACGCAGATTTCTTCGCAGAGCGACTGGGCTTAGGCCAATATATACAATAAAGGAGGCATGATATGATTTCCCGTTCGACAAACCCTCCTTTTGGCCTAAGCCAAGCGCTAAACTGCTTCTAGTCACTTTACGAACAACTCCACGTCTCAACGTCCATACAACCTGAATCACTATCGGAGATATCAATTGCCATTAGATCAGTTACTAGAATTTCTTTCAGCACATATTCATTGGAGTTCTCATCTGGGGCGTATACCTTGCGTCCTAGTGTACCCATCGCCTGTGCGCAACATCCTCCTAACATCGAACATATACCAGGAAGACATTGTATACAGCAGAAAAGAAACAGCAGGATTCCTAAGATAATTAGCAAGACCGAAAGTAGCTTCCATCACCAAGATCGCAAGACGTTCAAGAACCAAGCGCTAAGATCCCAGTTCCCTCAGGAAAATGCACTTCTGAACTTAAGACATGCAGATTTTGTATTGCTTTGAAAATAGTTGGGGAGGAATCTGGCACGAAAACACAGCAAGCGGACTCCTCCACGTTCAGCCAGGATGACATCTAATGCCATCCGGTTCTGAAGTGCTACTAACCTTATTGCTTTCTGTTCTAAAGTGATATTATAGAGTATGTCAGTGGTCCAGTTGATGGTTCTCTCCAGTACTCTCGCTAGTCTCCTGATATCTTCAGAGTTCATTATTTGTCCCCAAAATGGCACAAAGGACTTAGCTACATCACCCAGAATTTGTGCTGAAGTGTCACCATCCTTGTCCCGTCGTGGACGAGCCTTTGAGACTTCTACGGTACTGGCTATGAATACCCTGGGTAACAGGATCCCTAAATAACAAGTTCCCTGCCAATCCCTGGGTAACCATGGAAATGCTACATTACCGCAAACAAAGTAGACAGGTTCGCCTACATACAAAGGTCTGTCTTCCCCAGTCAAATTCGCAGTGTTGGCGCAACCTTTAAAATCACCCATTGACTGAGTACCATTCCTCTGTATGCAGAAAGAAACTGAATCAGGGCTATCGTTAACAGTGTAAGAGGGAGGTGTGGCATCCTTATTGCCTATAGGAGCCATTTTAAAAGAAATCAAGGATTGAAAAGGACGAGACAGTCTATCAGAAGGCCTAATAGAAGCAACATTAGGCTTACTCCTATTTGCGAAGAGCAAGCATCCCAACGGAGTCAGAACACGTTTTTCAAACTGATTCAAATTAGTCCCATCAAAGTTCCCTGAGATGCTATCGTTCCAGCGACCAAAGACTAGTGCTCTTAGAGAAGCATAGCATGCAGTTGTCAAAGGTAGAGGATGAATATACCAACCTAGCCCCTTATCCCCGTGTTGCGGTAAACGCGAGCAGACCCATCAATTAGATTTGTTAAAGATGGCGTGTGTAGCATTCATGATGAGTAATAGTGTGTTATTTTGATATCTCTGACTGTGCTGAGATTCCCTAGGAGATAGAGTGTGCAGATGCACGAAAGGAGTAGAAACAGTAGGTACATTTTCAGTCGGCAACAAATTCTCAAGCGGATGTACTTCTTCTAGATACCAGAAGCCTAAAACAATGACTATTATAAAACCAATTGATATTATCACAAAACAGCAGTACGTTTTCGGGCCCCATGTAACAGTTTGTCCATTTTCACAGCTGGTCACACGTTCACTTATCAGTCCTGTACGAGCAGTAGCGGTTGCAGGCATTGTAGTCTTCAAATGAAAAAACACCAATGTTTTTAGCTGGCGACCTCCAGGCCGAGCGTCTTCTTAGTCCTTCCACAAACCCTAGCCAACAGAATTCCCTTTTCAAACAATTACTCGGGCCAAAAAGCAAGCCCTTGATGACTTTCTTCTTCTCCGAGCGCACAGCCGAACCGTAAGTCTATTTCCTTGGACACAGATCGTACCTTGTGATCCCTGGTACTGATTGATCCGTGAAGAACGTGTCGTCACTTCCCACTGGAAGTGGCGAATGAGCGGAAGCAAGGTCAGAGGCACAATTGGGGATTGCCTCTGGAAACAAAATGGTTGGAGAGTGTGGGGGTGGAATGGCTGTTTCCCCAGACCTCACAGGATCAGGGAGAATCCCCGATACACTTACGATGCTAGCTCCTGCTTTGGGATCATTGGTTGCAGTACTGATGAGGGGTTCTGCTTCTTCTGTATCGTATGGCACTGGGTGTGGAATTTTCTTGGTGTGTGTCACATGGATCCAATTTTTCCGGCCTGACACTCGCACCGCCATCTGTGTGACCAGTAGGACTTGGAAGGGCCCCCGCCAATGAGGTGCAAGGCAAGAAGATCGCTCGAAGAACTTTACGAGGACCCAATCCCCAGGCCCTCGTATCGTACAGGTAAAGCCTCTCGCACCTGGTGATAAATCAAATACAAATTTTTAGTCAACTGGCTACAGTAATCTGAAAGAAGTACATTTTCAACATTTCGCAAAGAACGGCATTTTGGAATGTTACAGATATTAGCAGGCCTCCCCATAACCACCTCAAAGGGAGAGAGCCCAGTCTTAGTTTGAGGGGTTGTATGCATTGATAACAACACGATCGGTAAGGCGTTCTAGTTTGGTGCCGGCACACGTTTTAGCGAGCTTGTTTTTGATGATGCCGTTGTGTCTTTCCAATAGTTCGGCACTCGGAGCGTGTCTGGCCGAATGGAACCATTTATCGATCTGTAATCCCGCACATATCTGCAGAATTACAGCAGAGATAAAATGTGGACCATTGTCTGACCAGATGACTCTTGGTAGCCCGAATCTCGGGAAATATTCTTTTAACATAGTCTTTGCAGTAGTCATGGCTGTAGCGTCTTTAACAGGAAAACCCTCAACCAATTTGCTGAAAGCACAGATGACAACTAACACGTACTTCAGGTTATTTCACTGTTCCATCTCAATAAAATCAAAGTGGATGACCTCAAAGGGGACAGAAGGTGGACCAAAACTACCCCTAGGAGTTGATGTGCCCTTTCCCACATTATGCTGTAAACAGATCATACATTCCTGAACAAAGCGTTCAGCCACTTTAGAGATTTTATCATTTACCCACACTTTTTCCAACATTTTTGTGACTTTACGAGCACATATGTGTGTGGGACCATGAGCCATAACAACCATCATCACGATGTACACATCGGGAAGTAGCCATTTCCCTTCAACTCTGTCCACCCAACGCCCATCATCATCAAGTTTCCCCAAGCCCTCAGCCCATTTCTTAGACTCTTCCAACGTGGCATCAGCTTGGATATACCTTACGGAATCAATACCCTCATCCATAGTACAGGCATGCGTGGCCTCCCTTGAAGTGTATATGTCTGAAGAGAGATCAGTGGCAGTCTGTTTAGCTATCTGATCAGCAAAAGTGTTTCCTTTTCCTACATCATCTACAATCTTTTGATGTGCTGCGCATTTTATGATAGCCAGCTGAGTAGGGAGTGCAAGCGCTGAGAGTAGCCGTACTATCATGGAGCCATGCTGGATCTTTGTACCATGTGAAGTCAAGAATCCTCTTTCTGACCAAAGTCTCCCAAATTTGTGAACCACCCCAAAGGCATACTGACTGTCAGTGTATATATTCATGGTAAGCCCTTCGGAAAGTTCACAAGCTCGGGTCAATGCTATAATCTCTGCGGCCTGCGTGGAGTTATGCGTGATTCTCTTGGTTTCCACGACCGTGCTTAATGTAGTGATTGCGTAAGCAGCCGTGGATGTACCATCCGGAAGTTTGAAGCAGGAGCCATCGCAAAACAGCTCCCCTTGTGAATTGTTCAAAGGAATATCTTTTAGATCTATTCTACCCTTAGTCTCTTGTTCGGTAGTGTAAATGCAATCATGTGACCCTTCGTCACTGCAAGCAGTACCTTGCGGGAAAGGTAAGAGTTCGCCGAATTAAGAACACAACACCTCTTAATTTGTATGTGTGGTGCAAACAAGATCAATTCATATCTCGTCAACCGTGCGGAATTGTGGTGTTGCGTTTCAGTTCTGTTCAGTAGAACATCCACAGAGTGTGGTAACATCAGGGTTAAAGCATGGCCTAGGACCATTCCCTCATTCTGTTTTACAGACGCAGCAGCAGCGACATCTTGCAAACATCTTGGCAAAGCGCATGCTACAGGATCAAGGGCAGAAGAAAAGTAACCGCATGGCCTATTCTTCCCTCCATGTTCCTGCGTTAATACAGCCAAAGCACATCCATCACATTCATGCACAAACAACACAAAGGCCTTTTCATAATTTGGTGTGCCCAAAACTGGTGCCGAGCACAATGCAGTCTTGAGCAAATCAAATGCACTCTGGTGCTCCATGTTCCACGGCAATGGCGAAGAAATGCCCTTCTTTGTCAGAGCCAACATAGGCTTAATCACTAGTGAAAAGTTGGGCATCCACTGCCTACAGTAAGAAGCCATTCCTATCAAGGCTCTAACTTCTTTCTGTGTATTTGGGACAGACATGTTAGAAATTAGTTTTATCTGTTCTGGCGTCAACCTTCTTCCCTCCTTTGACAGGAGATAGCCTAAATAGGCGACCTCCTGACAACAATATTGACATTTTTTAAGCAAAGTTTTATGTCCATGTTTAGCCAGGTGGATAAGTAATAACACAGTGCCCTCCTTACAAGCGCTCTCTGAGTCAGCAGCTAAAAGTAAGTGTAGTATTCCCTGTCCCACAGATATGCAGGAAACATTAAGTACTCTGGAGACCTGGTGAGTGTGATTTGAAGTTAGTTTTATTAAGTTACAGGGATTGGAGAGGAAGGGGAATGGGAGCTATGGCGAATACATCTTTCCAGGTTATCTGTCCCATCCTGTGTCCCAACGGTCCTTCGTGGAACCCTGGGTGACATGGGGTTCTACACAGCCAACATTCCATGGCTTGCATATGAAGACTCTTTGCAAGTCCAATGCTACAGTAAGTCATCAACATATTGAAGCAGTGTACAAGTAGAGGGCAACACAAGGGTATCGAGCTGTTCTTTCAAAGCCCTACTGTAGATGCTAGGACTGTCCGTGTAACCTTGCGGTGCACGGGTAAAGGTAAACGAGCTTCCCCCTAAGGTGAACGCGAACAGGTATCTACTGTCCTTATGTATAGGAATACTAAAGAAAGCATTCTTTAGATCCACAACACTAAAGTAAGTAGCTGAAGCCGGGATCATAGTCAATATCGTCGTCACATCAGGCACAATCGGAAATTGTGGAGCGACGATCTTATTGATGGCACATAAATCAATTATGAAACGAAAAGGAATTGCATTATCGCCGTTTTTGTACACAGGCAAAATTGGACTATTGCACAATCTACCTGCAATTTCCTCAATCACCCCTCGATACACAAAATCGGAGACGATGCATTTCAAAGCTTGCTCACCATCGACTGAAATCTTATACTGTGGAATACGTGGCAGCTTTACTCCATGTTTCAAGACAATTTTAACAGGCTCAATTTGCAAAGCACCGACATCATTGTCGTCAATTGCCCATAAACACTCGGGAACATCACTAAATTCTGGCGGTAAAGGTCTGGTCAAGAATTGAGAGACAGAAAGTTGCTGTGGTGAAATCGTCAAACGTACTCCATCAGAAGAACAATGAATTACAGCATTTAATTCCTTCAACAGATTCAACCCCAGCAAATTCTCTCCACAATTCGAAGTCAAAAGGAATGGACAGGGGTCTGTAAAGGGGCCCAAGGAAATAGGTACCGGAGAAGAAACCGGACAGACAACTGGTGTGCCAGAAAACCATACAGAAATATTGGTTTGCCCTGACAGTGGAATGTTTGGAACCCGAGAATGATTAATGGAACACTTCTGTGCCCCTGTATCTATCAAAAATAGATGTTTCCTATTTTCCACTATCATTTCAACGTAGGGACCTTTCTGATTAATGGTAATAGGCGTTGGTTCCAAACTCTGCTTCGGGCAATCCTAGTGAAACCGAATGTCGTCAAAAGGAAGTTCTTCAGAGAGGTAAGCGGCAGAAGGATGATCAAAGATGTTCCTATTATCCACACTCGGTACCTGATTGTCCTGTGAAAAAGGTTGCTGTGAATCTTGTGTAAACTGACCTCTACCAGGGCCCCCTACACCCGGGCGACCTCTGGATCGTCTACCCATGTTCCCAAATGTGTTATTTGACCTCTGTCAGAGGATCGGGCATTCTGAACGCCAATGACCCTCTTGCCTACAATATGCACACTGGTTAATGTTTACAGGACCCAAGGGCACATTTCCTTGTGGAACATACTGACCTCTGATTTGTGAATTACCCCCTCCAGGGCCTCAATTTGCTGTAATAATACTTTTGTCTTCAAATCACCTTTCCTCTTTTCGACTCTTTCTTTTTCATGATTGACACGATTCTCTTAGTACTGAGCCATATGCAGTACTTCTGATTGAGATTTCGCTTGCCAAGCGCTCTCAGAAGACATAATTTGCGACTGGATGTCCACGCACAAATGTGTCTACGAATAATCTTTTCCAGACTCTGTGCCTAAGTCTTGTCCACTGAAATCTGAAAATACCTGCTCGAACCAATTAAAGAACTCGGTAGCACCCTCAGACTTCCCTTGGACACAGGCAGTAAGCTTGTCCCAAATAATTCTCTTTTCGGGAATTATAGTTTTGAATTTCTCAACTATACTGTCAGGTAAAGTTAATATCACCTGAGGCGGTCTTTCGCCAGCTGGCCTTTCTCCATCGAGTCTAATTATGTTAGCCCGTGTATCTCCAAACCCTGCTACATCGTCTATAGTTCTAACCTGTTTCCACAAATCTACGGGCAGGAGTACAGGAAATAACAGATCAATATCACTTAAAGTAAATACTGAGGATTGCAAGACAGACTCTATTTCTTTGTAGGACCCTGTCAGATTTTTCCTAATGTCGGGAATAGATTGTCTAATGGTGTTCACTTCCTGTCTTGAGAACAGGACGTGAACAAACTGTGACACATAATGTGCAGGGATTTCCTGAGCAACTGTACCCGCTGCAACATTAGCGGGAATCTCAACTTTTGGGACAAATGTCGGAGGAACCTCTCTCATAGGCAACTGAGAAGTAGGCAACTCCGAACACTTACTAAGCAACAGAGCCAAATCGAGCGCTAAAGCAGCTTAAGAAGTGTCAAATGAAAAAGCTCTCTTGTAAATACTCAATAACTCTGCGGGACAACAAATCTTTCTTTTTACACACTCATCCTGTAGGTATTCTACCATTACCTGTATCACTTTCCTCTGCATTTCTGGCGTATACTGACTATACGTGCCATATACTTCAACAGGAGTTATCGATGTGTCTGAAATCCATCTAATCGCGTCTTTCGTGCAAATCCGCGTTTCCTCACTTATCGATTTACGACAAGGAAGGAACCGTTTCTGCACATACATAACATAACGTCTAAACTATCTCCATCTTCATCCTCATTCTGTAACCTTTCCAACTCCTTTCTATACTCAAATACCCTCTCAACATGCTCTTGCACTTTCTCCGCAGTGTTTCTAGAGAACGCTAAAGTGTTCAGATCCCTCAACCCTTGTGGGGGATCTGTATCATTTAGCTTGTCCCACATTACACACAAATGAATCCCTAATCCCTCAATAAAAACATTTTTCTCAGGAAAATTGTCCATATTAGAAAGTGTGGCAAAAACATTAGCTTGATCACCCTTCTCCATACAATGCTTACCCCACGCAATCAGCTCACGTTTCTTCTCTGGAGGTACAGTATTACGAGTGACAACCCTCGATCCCGCTCCCTGATCTACCACATGTGGTATAGAACCACTTGGAAGAGGGAGAGTAGGCAAGTTCAACGGAGGTACTATCACTGGTGCAACAGGCAAATGTGGGGGAGCAGGTGGAGGAGCAGCGACAAAAGGAGGACCAACAACTGGAGGAAGAGGAACAGCAGGAGGAACGATAGGAGCAGCAGGAGGAGCAAGAGGAGGAGTAACTGCAGGAAGAGGCAAACCAGCCAGAAGAGGAACATACGGAGGTGGTGCAGTGGCACCGGGCCTTCGTTCATTTAACAATTTATCGATAAGTTCATCGGAAACATGAAAGTCTTTAGAAGGATAGATTTTCTGGATACCAAGTGAGAAAGCCCTATCCATATTCCTAGCTCACTCAGACTGTTTATCTTGGTCATATAACAACGCTTTTTCGGTGTTCGTCTTATGACGGTGCGCATGTTTTTCTCTACTCTTAAGCTGCTGCAAAGCTTCTTTGTTCCAATTCTGTAGTACATCAAATGCTGCAGGTCTAGCCTTTTTGTTTAATAATATTGTTTCTAAGTATTCAATACGAGGGATTTCGAAACTACCATTGATTGGCCACTGAAGTTCAGAAGCATGTCTAGTTTGTCTGTGCCAAATATCATTAAACACTGTACTACCAATGCCATGCTTACAGTACATAGTACAAGCCGGTGACCCCTCCTGTGGCACCGGACGGCTAAATTCCAAAGATTGTCTGTCACTGCGGAATAACGCCCTGAAGCAGGCAGACAGTTTCCCAGGCATATCAGAATACTGGTGTTACCTGGTCAATAATTGTACTTGCAAGAACAATGTACCAAAACAAATTATCAGGATACTTAAGAATCAGGTCACGACTCACCTGATCAAGCCTAAGGAGGTCCGATCGGATTTCAAAGTTTTCTAACAAATTCTACCTCGTGTTTGGTGATTTCGGCAAATCTGCCCACCTCAATAAGTGGACCCTCGTCAAGATGCCGACTCGGACCGCGTGCTCACCGTCCAGGGGTCGGGCTGTCCAGCGCTGCTGAGGTGTCGCTTCTCATTCAGGAAAGGGGCCCCCTTTACACTGTCCGATCCCGGTCCGATAGCCGGGTCAACCTTCAACAAGCTGACATCAATCTTGAGGGTCCCTATTCGGGCACCATCTGTGAAAGAAAAAAGAGAATATCGAGGCTGAGTACCCAAAAGGAAATGCACCAACACAGGTTTGCAAAGATACACAGATCTTTATTCTACAACTGCGTAGTTTCAAAGAACAAAGCAACAGATAGCTATCAGTCCCTTAGTGCAACACAGCAAATACCAGCCCTGTTCGGTGTGTGCAGTGAGTCGGACTGTACAGTAGAATGGTCGTGCCTTTTATACAGTGTGTAATCTGATGTTCAGCCCACTTGCAGGTTAACCATTTCTTTGGGCTAGGGGTTCATGGTGAGTTCATTCCTAATTTATGCATCTATACATTTACGGATTATCCTTAATACATTCCCCAACTGGTTACAATAGCAACAGTGTGCCTTTGGGTTTCACATTGAGCCTTCGCACATATCTTATACAATATAGTCAAACAGTTGTTCACATTAGATGCACGAACAGTATTGTGCATAATATATATTCATGGATTAGTATCGTTGACACAGGTAATCCTTTATCCACAGGTCAACGAAGGACAAGGTCTCATTACATGACCCTGACATTTGGCCTGCGGGCAGTTTATACATTAACTCACATGCAGAGGTCAAGACGACCATGTTACAAGCAGAACAACACTGTCCACCATCTTAGAACACAGGGTGACTTTAGAGTGAGAATCAAAATGGCGGATGAACCTAAAATGGCAGCTAATACTGATCTAAAGTCAGGACCTTGCAACACGGATTTCTTCAAAGAGCGACTGAGCTTAGGCCAATATATACAATAAAGGAGGCATGATATGATTTCGCATTCGACACTCTCACAAGGGAAGGAGGTGTGTTATATATACATATGTTGAATCATCCGCGATAAAGGTACAATGCATGTTTATACATATATACTGTTGTAGAATAGATATGGAGTGCAATATAGAACAGGGAAACTGATTACCCCTCTCTCCACCCAAACAACAAACAAATCTGACTGGTGACACTTATTTAAAACCTTATTCAGAGAAATGAATTATACAGCAGAATTATCCTGGCCACTAGACATAAGACAGGATATATCCAAAATTTTGATATATCAGTTTCCCTGTTCTATATTGCGCCATCTAATTTTTCCCAATTGGAAACTGACCCCCCCCCCCAAAAAAAGAAGGGAAAATACACAATTTTTGATACTAGATATGGAGTGGACAGCTCAATACATTCCATTGCAGAACCAAGAAGCGGCAAGTTGGGGCTGCTTTAACCTTTATACTTAATCACAAGTTGATGTTAATAAATAGGTTTTGGTGCACCTGCAAGTCGTGGGCATCATCCTTACCATACTATCCTGTCCGTTTGTTACACTGAAGATCTATGTATTAAGGTAGGTACACAAAATGTATCTGTTCCTTTGTTGTATTGCACAGATACCCCAGCAAATGTCTTGGGCATTGATCTCCTCAGTCGACTCCACATGTTGATTACTTTCACAGAGGAAGATATAGTGTTCTCAACTCCAGGGTTTGTATCCACTAAGAGAAGCGGCACGTTTGCATGCATACTGTAATGATAGCACGATAAGGGGCGTACCTGTACTTTGTTTTTTTATGGGGTAATGATTTTGTTGAGTTGGGTCCCAGGAATCAGAGATCCGACATGGCGGGTACCAATTGAGTTTTTGTTTCAGCCTGCTGTGCCGCAGCAGGTAAAACCAGGAACCATTGTTACGATTCTCATAGAAGCAGCCGTCATCAAGAAAAACAGGGTGGTTCTCTCAGGCACCGATGAGGAAGATGGAGAGTGGTGCACAGTTTTGTGCATTGATCTGACCTTATCGCTAAGAGATATGTTCAACAAGCAATTGATAGAAGACACCGAAGGCACAGGAGAGATAGTTATTGAGATTGGGGTACCTTGCCAGATAGCAATAGAGAAAAGGGAAGTACCACAGACAAAGCTCATCACATTGGAAGGAGGATTTGGACATAGTGCTGGACCATTTATGAACCAGCAATCTTCATGATGTGGGGCTGTTAAAGAGTGTTACAGAAGTGTGGATACAATTGAAACCTGGTGCAATATTACTACAGGTTAAGCAGTACCCCATGTCTCGAGAGGAGGATGAAGGGATGTATGAGATCATTATGGCATTGTTGAAGCAAGGCATAATACAACCTTCTGTGTCCCCATGTAACACAGCCATCTACCCTGTGAAGAAAGCAAAGAGGTCCAGTTGGAGGATTTGCATCCCGCTCAATAATATTGTTGAGGCCGAGATCTTGGTGGGACCGAATCCTGCTACCATTCTCTGTAATAAACACAAGAAAATGTTCCCACTGGGAATTATTGAAAGCTTATTTCTAAACAGATGGAAGGCTGAGCTTCCTGTACCTCCAAGTGGAGGTTATGAGGTTGCAACCCTGTACTGTTCCATATTTAAGAATACATAAAAGGTTATTTTAAAAAACTATCATAAAATAACACCAACTGTTTTGCATATCTAATGATATTTATTTACATCAGTACATTCATATTTACAAAGTGTTATCAGAAAAATATAATACAATAGCTCCAAATAGTAATGAATACTGACCAGCCCACAATTAAGGAAAAGACACATTTGACTTCATAGACTGGAATGCTAGCAGATACAAGAAAACATAGTAGAACACAAAAATGATGATGCTTCCAAATGAAACAAAGATACCATAATTAATATGATATGACAAAAAAAACATCTCCCTGTGGAGAATACAGGGGTAGACTGACAGGCTACTGCTGTGTATCTACTGCTAGATAGCAGAGACTAACTATATAATCTAGAGCAGAGCCACGGAAAAATAGGGTCTGCATGCGGATGCCACCTCGAATGAAAACCCAACAACGGGGTTGGAAAGGGTACGGCATCCAGTACAAGTTTCGGTGGAAGCTGCAGTATGCACCACATTCGTCAGGACCGGAGGTCGACCCTAGGTTAAAATGAGGAAATGATGTAAATCATTCATGTAACCTGCTCAAATAAAATATATAATAAAACCCTGGGACTAGTCCAAAGTTGGAAGTGAGGATATATGGAAACATACAGAAGTGCAACCATAACACCGACTCGCTGTTGACACGTGTTGTACACAAGAAACTGTTATGAAGTGAAAAGGAAATAGTTATACTGCCCAGCCGGAATGGAGGGCAGTCACCTGTCACCAAATAAACCAAAAATATAAACCCAGCCTTAGCCCATGTGCACTAGAGCTGAAAAGTGCTAGCAAAAGCCACGTGTGCTAACGTGTCAAGGCCCTTGCCATTAGTGAATGAGCTAGTGACTAGCTGAATGTCAATTCACTATGCCTGGAACTTACCTATACAACTCAAATGAAGTCTATGTATCATCCAATGATAGGTGGAGTGAAATGCAGAGCTGTAGAATGACATATTATGCAGAAAGGGGGGGGGAGAACACAAGGCTGCATTAAAGTTCATATCTATCCATGTATGTACAGCTCGCAGGTCACACTGGTGCTTTTGTCGGGCCCATGGAAACAAATGAAAGAACTACCAAACATGCTCACCTATTTACGGGTAGAGACAGAGGGGGAAGAAAAATCCCTCAGGTGCAAGTGAACACTCGTCTGGTGTCACAAGTCGACAAAACCAGCTATGCTGGAAGCAGAGCTGGATCTGCAAGGAATTGTAGGAGATAGGTCCATTGTGGATGCTATATGGTCATTGAGAAGGGCAGCCTAGTAGGAATGAATGTCAAAAGACCGCAGCAGGGCTCAAATACTAACATTCCCAAACGGATGCCTACCTTGCAGGAATGTGGCTTGTCCAAGTGGAATAGGCATCTGTACTCCTTCGAGGGATGGAAAAGATAATGAGAAAACAGATGCAAAGCAGATGTAAGTAATAACCTTCTGCACCGTATGCCCAGCGTAATGCCGAGTGCAGACATTCCAAATACAAAGCTGCAGAGCCCGTGTAAGAGCATGGAAATGCTTGAGGACAACCCATATTGAGGAAGTGTAAAAGCAAACAGCACAAGTGCCAAATAGAGCGTGTCTTACCTTCCTACTATCTACTCGTCATGTGCTGTTAGCATCAAGCACAGACTTCAAACGGCTACCGCCTGAATTGCGAACGGGCACCGACTTGAAAGCCTTAGCTTTATGCTGTGTGCGTACTGTTAGACAAAACAGGCCACATAATGACATCAGAGGCATGGTTGGAAGGCTAAAACTATGAGAGGTAAGCTTGGTGGGAACAATGGACAGAATAGGGACTGAAGGGAACAAGGCCTGGCGTCAGCCATAATGCAAAGAGCACGAGTTAAGTAGTACCCCATGTCTAGAGAGGCAGACAAAGGGATGTATGAGACAATTATGGCGTTGTTGAAGCAAGGCATAATACAACCTTCTGTGTCCCCATGTAACACAGCCATCTACCCTGTGAAGAAAGCAAAGGGGTCAACTTGGAGTATGGTCCAGAATTTGCACCCCCCACAATAATATTGTTGAGGTGGAGTTCCTTCTGGTACCGAATCCTGCTACCCTTCTCTGTAATATCGCTATGGTTCCACGTAATAATGTCCCCTCAAAAATATCGCCATGCAAACAAATCGCAGAAAAATTCCAGTTTTTTGTGGGGACATTATTACATGGAACATACAGGAGACACCCCCGCAACCCCAAGCCCTTTTTTATTTTTCATGGAGAGCAGGGGACACCCCCGAAACCCCCACCTGCCCCTGTCTCTATATGTATGGTCACATATATAATGTTGCCACAACCTTTTCCAATCGACATTATATATGGCGACCATATATATAGGGATATTATTATCTGATACCATCCTTACTGGGTCAGCCCACTTCACAGTGATTGATTTAAAGAATGCATTTTTCTCGGTCGCCTTGCACCCCGATTCTCAGTACTGCACAGCGTTTACATATTGGGGTCAGAGTTTCGAGAACACAAGGTTGCCCCAGGGGTACTGTGAATATCTGAGTGTTTTCAACAGGGTGGCTCAAATGGATTCGTGGAATTTGCATGTGTCCAGTACAGTAATCCAGTTTTTGGATGATTTACTAGTCTGTAGCACTTCAGAAGAGCAGTGTCAGGAAGATTCAATAACGCTCCCTACCCTGCTTGTGGAGAAAGGGTACAAAGAGGACAAAGAAGAATTGCAGTACTGCCAGGCAGAGGTAGTATATTTGGGGCAAGTGATATCACCCGCAGGAAGGAAGGTAATGCCAGAGAGAGTCACTGCAGTTCAAAATACACCTCAACCGGTCACAGTGAGACAAATGCAGTAGTTTTTGGGACTCTGTAACTATTGTAGATCTGGATCTTTGACTACTCTAGTTATGTGAGGCCCTTACTGCAGAGGCTTAAGGAAGCGCTGAAGGTGAAGGGTCCGATAGAATGTTCTGAAGAAATGGTGACTTGCTTTCGTGAACTCAAGACTGTGATCAGCAATGCCCTGGTCTTGTCGACTTGAATTACAGAAACCAATGTTCTCACTCAAATGGGCAGGTAATGACAGCGGTCCTGGCCCAGCAAACATCGCTAGTCCATAAACATTTAGCACACTATAGTGGACTCTGAGACCCAGTGATGCTGGGACAGTTCCCTTGTGAGCAAGATGTAGTGGTGGCTATTGCAACACAAAATTCTTCAACCACTACTATGGGTTGCCCGGAGATGTTACACGTGGAGCATGCAGTCTTTGCGATCTGGGAAAATCGAAGTCGACTTTGATGACCCAAAGAGTTTTGGGGGATGAGTTTATTCTATCGAATGCATCCATACATCCTGTACGGTGTCATCTAGTCAATTCTGTGACATTTGTACCAAGCCTGTGAAAGCTGATGGCATTGTCCATGATTGTGCAACATATGAGGGAGAAGAGGAAGAGATGTAAGAGTGTTAATGAGGATGCTTTCGAGAGAAGCGAGGCACTTTTTGTTGATGGGTCCTCTACAATCAATCAGGATACTGGTGAGAGGCTTCCGGGTGCAGCCGTTGTGGGCCTTGTGGATGGGGAATACCAAGTGAGACTAAAGAAATGGTTGCCTTCGCATTACTCCATGCAAGCAGCGAACTTAGTGGCACTTATAGAGGTACTAGAAATTAGTAAGGGGAATGCGGTTACTATTCATTCTGACTCTGTGTATGTAACCTCCACTGGGCATTCAGGCTTGTCAAAGTGGAAGAGAAGAGGGTTTAGGAGATCTGACGGAACCCCTTTCCAGCATGCTGTGCTGCTATCCAGATTAAATGATGTGCTAACCCTGTCCACAGAGCTAGGGATTGTTAAGTGTGCTGCGCATACTAATCATACTAACTCAGTAGCACTTGGAACTTATGCTGCAGACAGGACAGTGAAAGAAGCTGCATATTTGCCATTCCCAGATCCACAGAAAATGGAAACCATGTCCCAGCAGGTACAGTTCCCAGCTCCATACACTGCAGTCCCTTTGCTTCAGATTATAGAAATACAAGGAAAAGCACCTAAGGATGAGCAAAAACTTTGGGCAAACAGAGGATGTGCCCTCTTGCCCATGGATTTGCTATGGAGACAGGAGTTTACAGGGAAGCTAGTAATGCCTGTAGAACTGCTTCTTGTGGGTCTAGAGCAGCTACGTTACCCAGCACATACTTCTCAGTGACAAATTGCAGCAGAGCTTCAGGAGAAATGGTTCATACTAAAGCTCCAGGAAAAGGTAAGTAGATTTGTAAGAACCTGCATAAGTTGTAGGAAATGAAATCCTGCAAACACCATGAGGTCAGTAAGGGAAGATTTGCTGAGGCCCTCTGGGCCATTTCCGGAACTCCATATTGATTTTGTAGATATGATTGTAAGATATAATAATTACAATTCCCTTATAGTCATTATTTGCCCATTTTCCCAATGGCTTGAGATTCGTCCCTGTGTACACCCTGATATTAAGTTTGCAGAAATTGTTTTGGTGAGGGAGGTATTTCCACAGTGGGGAATATGTGAGGTCCTGAGGTCCGACAATGGAACCCATTTCTTTAATGCCCTATTCACAGACTGAACCACCCTCATGCCAACAGCATAGTGGAAAGTCTAAATGGTGTTCTCAAGACTCCATTGTCACAAATATGCAGTGATTTGCATAGGAATTGGCACCAGTGCCTACCAATTTATTTTTGGAGGAATCAGCCAGGGAAAGATCACCACCTTAGAACTCACAAGATCGTCACAGGGCGTAGGTTACAAACACCGCTCTTACCTGCATGCACAGTACCAGATGCACATAAATCAGCAGAGGTCATTAGTGAAGAGTTTAGGGAGCACCGTAGGGCCTTAAACAAAAGTGTCAGAATGATATCTTCATTGGTTGTGTCTTCTAACCAACAGCCTACAGGAGTAAGCTGCAAAGATTCTTACAATCTGCACCAGCAACAATTAGTCCTCGGGGACCAAGTCTTCATCCGCTCCTATGTGCAATGCTGGAATGGACAGCGTTTCCATGGGCTGCACTGTGTGATTTTCACAACTCTGACTGCTGTGAAGGTGGAGGGCTACAAGAGGTGGGCCCATATCAGCAACATACAGGGGGATACTGGTGCCCCTCCACCAGAGCAGGAGCAGGAGAAGGCTCAAAGTTAAGTATGCCCTAAGGATTTGAAGTTCATTCCAGTGGAAAAGGGGGGGGGGGGCGAATGGAAACTAGCAATTGTTATTTTTCAAGATTAAGAAGGAACTTTGGATTTACAATGTATCTACCTTTCTATCTATTATAGTTTTTATATAGCGCCCTATCGCCCATAGGCCTCAAAGTGATTGTTTCTATGTCTTTCTCGTTTCTCCTGTCATCATGTTCAAAGATGGCAAACAGTTATCTCGTATCATATGATTTGATCAAATTTTATTGAGGTTGATTGATTGATTGATTGGTCGATTGATTGATTTGCTATTTATAATGCGCCTATGTATAAGTGTTTCGATGCGCAACAAGACAAGAGGGTGGGGAAAAAGGGAGAACAAAAAAAATATTCTACTAGGACTTGTGACATTCAGAATGTTCAGGGAGGGGGATGAGTGCCGATCAGGGCAGAGGGGCCTGTGAGAATAAAGCGAGTGCCAATGGAGGCCAGCTGGACTGATCCAGAGGAAAGCAGAGAATGCAGGGGAAGGAAGGTCCACAAGCTAAGTGTGAGGTAAGGGGCTGGAAGGGCTACAAGGGTGTAGGCCCAGCCAGGCATGTGCAAGGGGAAGGGCCCGGAAGGGCAAATGTAGGTTGAGGGGGGAGGGGCGGGGAGACTAAGTGTAGGGGTAGACTGGAATGGTAGCCTTGTGCCCTGAAGACTCCGAAGGAACCAGGCAGCCAGTCAAGAAGCAGACAGGGACATTAGCAGAGTGGGGGAGGGGGAAGGAAAATGAGAAAAGAAAGGTTTTGAGAAGCTTACGGAATTTAAGGAGATCCGGCTAAAGTCTGAGAGGGGCAGGGAGGTCATTCCAGGTGGAGGCACCAATGGAGGGGAGAGATCTACCCCCACTCTCTGCTTGGAAAAGCATCTAGTCTGCAGAGAGTTACAGCTAGATGACTAGAGGGCTCTAGCATGGAGGCATTTCGACAGAGAGAGTTGGATGTAGAGGGGTCCTGGGCCCCAGAATGCCTTGTGGATGAAGCAGGGTCTTGAACTTGATCCTCGCAGCAACCAGGAGCCAGTGAGGAGATTTTAGGGCTGGAGATATGCGGTCCCTGGGCTTGAGGCCAAGGATAAATCTCCTAGTCCTATTCCAGATTAGTTGAAGGGGGCAAAGGGAGTAGTTAGGCAGATTAAGGAAAAGGCTGTTGCAGTAGTCCAGCCTGAAGAGGACCAGAGATTTGGAGACATTGAGTTTCTGGGGGAAGGTGAGGAAAGGGAGGATGCCTCTGAGGTGGTGCAGCTGAAAGTGGGACTTCTTGGCAAGGTCAGTGATGTGAAGAGAGGAGGAGAGAGAGGAGTCAAGGTGACACCAAGCTTTTTAACCTCACAGAGCATGAGGGGGCCTGGAGGGCAGCCAGAGTATGGGAGGGAGAGAGGGAGCAGGGGTCCCGATGAGAAGGATCTCTGTCTTACTGGCATTAAGGCAGAGATTGTTAGCAGAGCACCAGGCCTGAATAGCAGACAGGCAGTCAGGAATGAGAGAGGTAAGGAGGAGACGGATGACGGAGGCTTGAAGGAGAGCTACGTGTCATCTGCATTACACTAGAAGTTACGAAAGAAGGTGGAGATCAAGTGGGCTAGAGGAGCCAGGTAGATGTTGAACAGCCAAGGAAAGAGGATAGAGACCTGAGGGACTCTGTAGGTAGAGAGTGAGATGGTGAAGAGAAAAGGGCCACGTTGAACCTGCAAAGGTCAGTCCAAGAGGAAGGAGGTCAACCAGTCCAGAGCCAGGTCCATGATGACATGGGTATCACAGAAACGATTTATCAGGGTGGCATGATTGACCGTATCAAAGGCAGAGGAAAGGTCAAGAAGGATGAGAATGGAAGGAGAGCTGGAGTTGAGATTTGAGAACAGTTTCCATGCCTCTGGAAGCTCTGAAGTCAAACTGGTGGTCGTGGAGACAACCAACAGGTTAATTTTGGTGGATAAGCTGGGAGATGGCCACTTCTCCAAGAGTTTGCACTGGGAGGGTGTAATGGAGATAGGGTGGTAGTTTGCTGGACAGGAAAGGTCGGCAGATGGCTTTTTGAGGAGAGGTGGTACAAGGGAGTGCTTGGGGAGTGAGCAGAAGGATCCAGTGGCAAAGGAGTGATTGCAGAAATTGGCCAAGGCTGGAGCAAGGGAGACAATGTTGTCCTTTAAAGTTCTGGAGGAGCGGGGGAGCACCTGTTTCGATGAGACCTTCATAGAGCAGACTTGTCTAGAAACCTCAACGGGTGTTATGGGAGAAAAGAAGGGAGTAGGAGGGGACGGGAGAGGGAGGCCAAGAAAGGCTGGAGAGTGGGTGAGGGAGGAGGGCGAGGAGTAGAGGAGAATGAGGACAATGTGTTCTGAGTTTCAGAAATGAAGTGAGAGGACAGGGAAGTGCAGAGAGCCAGGGAAGGTAGAAGAGAGGTGGAGACTGCAGTAAGGTTGGCGAGTTCCTTGCAGAAGTTTGAAAAGATCAGCTGTGTTTTCAGTGGCCGCAGAGATGCAGTATTGGATATAGGCCCTCTTCTTCAAGCATATGGAGAGTCTGTATTGCCTTTGGAGCAGGCGGCAGGCCAGTTTGTCACGGGATGTGCTCAAGACCTGCCATTTCCACTCAGCTGCTCAGCACTTGTTTTTCAGAGCGGCCAGGTCAAAATCATACAAGGAATTGCACTTGGTGGCAGGTTTCATGCAGATCTTCATGAGAGGAGCAAGGATGTCCAGAGTGTTGGAGATGGAGAGTTGAGGGTTAGTAAGGGCTGTGTCAGAGGGGGAGTCAGTGGTAGGAGTAGGAGGGGGGAGTGGATGTGGCAGCAAAAGAGGCAACTTACACTCGCTTCATAGGTCAAATGATAGAGAGGGGGGCTGGCAGTACGGGAGGGGGCTTCGCGGGCGGATCCAGGAGGTCCAGGTTGGAGGAAAGGAGAGCGTGATCAAACCAGGAGAGAGGAGTAAGGAGAAGGTTGGAGATGTGGATGTCTGAAGAGATGAGAGCATCCAAGGTGTGTCTGGCTGAGTGTGCCAGACTGTAGGGAAGAATGGAGAAGGAAAGAGAGTCACAGAGGTTGCGGGAGAGCCCAGAGGCTGCATCAGGGAAGTTGAGGTGAATATTGAAGTCTCTGAGGAGGAGAAGTTTGGAGAAGGAGGCAAGGAGAAAAGAGGTGTGGTCAGCCCATTCTGACAGGAAGTGCGAGACCTGGCCAGGGGGCCTGTAAATGGTGGCCAGAGTCAGAGAGAGGCCAGGAGAGACAGCAAGCCTGCAGACAAGGCATTTGAAAGAGGAGTAGGCCTGAGTGGGTATGATAGAAGCCAGGACACACTCAGGGAAGATCTCTAAGCCTGGTTAGGCCTGGGCTTAGACAGGATCTTGTAGCCCTCAGGGAGGAGAGTGTCAAAGCTTGTGACAGAGCTGGCAGTGAACCACGTATCAGTGAGAGCGAGGACGTCAAGGTTCAGGTCTTCAAGGAGGTGGCAGATGTCAGAGGAGTGTTTGACGGCAGAGCCAGAGTTGAGGGTAGCTAAGTGGAGCAGGTTGCCAGTTTTGAAGGTTTTCCGAGGAGGGGTACAGGAGTGTGGTACACCCGTTGGAGGTGGCAGAGGGGCCAGAGGGATGGCAGAAGGATGAGAAGGAGGGGAGGATGTTAATGAGAGACAGACGATCTCCATCAAGAAGGAGGAGGTTGCCACCATTAATGGGAGAGGAAGAGAAAGGGAAGAGCACAGAGACCATAAGGGGAAGCCATAGGTCCAGCTAAGGAACGACAAAGAGGATGTCGGTGAGAGTCTGCCTGGAAGAAGCATTGACATAGGTTTCAGCAAGGGGTAGGCCTGGATTGGAGACCAGGAGATCCTTCTTGAACGTTTTCCTTTCAGACTTCATTAGAGAGATAGGATAGGTGATAGAATAGCACTTAGAGAAGATACAGGAGATTGAGGGCACTATTGAGAAGAGCATGGAGAGGTGGAATGGGGGGACAGAGGGAGGGGGAAGCGACTGCAGAGCATGACACCAGCTACAACCAACAGCAATGACACAAAAGAGTCAAGTGTCAATGAAGGGAGAAAGTCCTAGGTAACATCAGATAGGAGAAGCACAACACCTAGAAGCGAGTGACCAGGACAGAGGGAAGACCCTAGATAGAGGGAAGAAGGAAAAGCCTCATTTTTAATACAGCAGCAAATGTCACAACACAAAGATTCGACTTTCCTAGAAAGGAGGGAAAAAGCATAGTTTTTAAATACAGCAGTAGATGCCAGAACACACAGATTCGACTTTCCTAGAAAAGAGGAAGAAGCCCACAGGCTAATTATGACAAATCACCAATGACAGATAAAGATAACATACAACTGCCAAGTGCAGCAGGCGGCAGAATTAGATAATAGAAGTAATAAGAGAGGAGGATCAGTTAAATAGGGAGCAGTAACACCTGCTCCCCCTGCCTGCACCTTTCTTACCTTGTCAGTCACTGCTGATTGATGGCTGTCCTCCATGCTCACTCGGCAAACACTGGCTAACACCCTCTGAAGCTGCAACTGTGGGAGCTGCCCTTTGCCTCAGGGCTCTTAGCCACAGGGCGCTGCCACGGGCAGTGGGGCTGCCCTGTGGCATCAGTAAACTAGGGCTACATGCCCAATCAGAGGTCGGGGGAGGGGAGGGGAGGGAGCGGGAGAAGAACAGGAAGAGAACTCGGGGGTAGGGCTAACCAATGCAGACCAAACACATTCAGTACAGTACAGGTGACTAATTAAAAGGCTGACCAGAGAACAGGCCGCAAGGCTGATGGAAAAAAACACACTAATCAAGATAATATGGATGGCCTAAGCACACGCTGTGGGGTGTGTCATGGAATTAAGAATAGAAATCACCAGTGAGGTGCCAAGGATGAGCTGTAGGCCAAGACTGCAAACCTTACCCAGGTGCTCCGGCAGCGGCATTGAAGCCGCCCTGAGCCCAGAAAAGAGAAAAACTCCCAGAAGACAATCACCTAGGCTACAGGCACAATCATAGGTCGGTGCAGGACGCGGGAGGTAGAAGAACAGGAAGAGGGCTCAGGGGCAGGGCTAAACACACAGGCTGCAATGCAGCAGATTAACAATTTACAGATGCAATTTCTAAGTGCAATGCAGACCAAACACACGCAGTACAGTAGAGGTGAATAATTAAAAGGCTGACCAGTGGACACACTGCAAAGCAGCAGATGGAAAAAACACACTAATCAAGATAATATGGATGGCCTAAGCACATGCCGTGAGGCTCAAGATGTAATTAAGAATAGAAATCACCAGTGAGACGCCAAGAATGAGTTGCAGACCTAACCCAGGTGCTGCGGCAGCGGGAGTGAAGCTGCACTGAACACAGAAAAGGGAGAAACTCCCAGAAAATAAACACCTGGGCATGGGCCCAATCAGAGGTTTGGAGAGGGGACAGGGAGTGAGCGGGGAGAAGAACAGGAAGAGGGCTAACAAGGGCAGAGCTAACCAACACGCAGATCACTAGGAAGTAGTGATTCTGACTTTATGGATAATGATGGTGTAAATTTAAACCCGATAGTAGATGTACATGGTTTTGCATGCAGGTATTGTATGGTATAGCCATATCAGGACAGTTGAGAAAGAGAGATCTGTAGGAATTGCTACATCTGCTCTCTCATCCCCTATGGTTCTGGTTTTCCCTACAGTGTTTATCCCAGATGAAATAGAGTTAGCAGAGGCACTATATCTAGTGCACCTATCTTTGTGCAGGGTCCGAGGGCAGTTTCAAGGGCAATCAGTCACAGCATCTATTATATCTGTTCATGAAGAATGTTCAGCTACAGATCGTAAAGAGCAGAAGGATGTTCGGTGTACGAAAAGAGTCCAGTGGAGTTTAAAAGGGGGCATTATCATCAACAACCAATGGGAGCTAGGGGTGAAAAGTTGCAGAGCTGGAAGGATGAGGGGATTCTCAGAAGAAGGGGTGGCATGTTTAAACCAAGAATGTGGAAATGTGTGGCAGAAATATTTTAAAGTATCTGACATGGCTCAACGAGCCCGAAAAACCTGTTAAGCTACACTTACCCATTTTTCTCTATGTGTTATTGGCAATGGCACAGTGCCTGGTGGCACACATGGGAACTGCAGCCACACGCTTTGCATCACTTATCTGGCTGGAGCATCAGCTGTGCTTCTCAATATATCTTGGACTTGTGGACAGTATGCCAATACACAAATTGCCTCCAGCCTGACGAGGTGTGTGCTGTTTCACCACATTACATATGCCTGTCGTTGTTATTCCTGAGGAACATTTAATCCTTGCCTGCCCGATGTTCAAAGCCATATCTGTGCCCCCTTTGTCCCCTATGCCCCTTGCAGCCCCTGTCATGGACACCTCAATGACTTTTCCAGATCATGGGAAAGAGGAACTACTGCAATGGACCAAGCAGTCCAACTACATCTCGGCAGTTCCATGTGATGATGTCCCCTGGGAAAAAGTCACCAGATAGGTTACTTTTTTCCCCTGCACCCCTAAAAGCCTTCCGCCACATATTCTAGGATGAATACAATGATCTACTCTAACGCCAGTCGTAGAATATTTGGGGAAAGTGCTTGTTTTTCGTGGGAGTTCAAATTTGGGGAAATCTCATCCCATGGCGAACTTTTCCCATGCGACATTATCACTGGATACCATCTTGGCGACATCTTCAAAAGCTTTAATCAACATTCCTGAGAAATGTTGTTTGTTTAGTCGAACTGGCATCTAGCATCCAAGCTGCAGCAAATGCAAAGTGGCTCCGGGTGACCCAGTACAAACTCCTTTTATTTGTGAATTCCTCTGAATCCGTTTTCAGTGCCATCAAGGAAGAACTAAGCTCCCTGAGGCTCATTTCCTTGCAGAATAGATATCGACCTCATAACAGCTATGGAAGGAGGGGTCTGCCATAAGATACAGGGGACCTGCTGCACATGTTTGCCTACTAATGATTCGGAGAATGGGACTCTCATAAAAACAATCGCCGCCTTGCACAAGCTTAGGGTGGTCATGGAGAACAAGACTCGAATCACAAATTAACCCTGTTTGGACTCTTTTATTTCTTGGGTGCCATCTTGGATGAACCTAGCTGTCAAGACTTTTATACCAATTTTTGTCTTTTTCCTTATTACCTTTTGCTCTTGCCAAATGCTCTTACGATGCTGTTCTGCCCAGGTACCGAAAGCAGCTGCCATGATGACTTTGACCCTGTCCAAAGCTAGAACCACAACCATTTCATACCACTTGGGTACTCAGACTGAAGCTGTCTTGTGTCTCCACCATGTTGTGATGATTGTGTGGAGCAGCGGGTAAATTGCAGAAATGGGGGAATGAGTTGGGTTTGTTCTGCAGAGGACTATGCCCATGTTGGGACCGAGGTGAGAGATGTTGTAGAGTTATTCCCCTGAGGAGATGGATTTAAAGAACAAGAATGTGGGTTATTAGTTAAAGTATTAATTAAAGGGGGGAATGTTTTGGTGGTCAGGAAAGGTCCCAATTAGAAAAAAGGAGTTCATGTTGTGCATGCCATATTGGTGACTGTATTTAGTGTAGTTAATGAGAATGGGATATGTGTTACTTAAGTGTTTCTTTGTGTTTAAGCTGATACATTTAGATGTGTACTCACACAGCAAGATAAATTGTCAAAATCGCCAATGAAATATAAATACAATCTGGGTATGGTGTGCCACAAAGCACCTAGAAGCTGGGCAACAAGGAACTTCACAAGAGACACATGTGAGAAATGAGATTTGCAAATGAGGAAACCACTGGAAAGAGGACACAAACGTTTTAAATTTGCATACACTGATATACATACATGGGGAAATGTACAAATCTGTATGCTGTGTGCTCTTTCATAAATTGGTTAAACTCTGCAATCAGGGTTTGCGAGGTGAATTCTGAGTGACAGAAAAAACAGTTTTGGAAAGGATTGAAGGACCGAAGAAGGGCAGCTGCAACAATAATCAGATGGTCACACACAGGAAGGGCCAGAGTATATATGGCTTGGCAGTATCGCAGAAAGGAAATGCAATCTTTTTAAGTGCATGGGAGCTTGTTATTTATTGTTCAGGGGAATACGGGCATTTGCTTTTGACCAGCAATAAATCTGGGGTGAAGGGACGCCTGAGGCCAGAGTTGACCAATACATATGGATTTCAATTATTTTCTCTGATTGTGTCTGGAGGTCATGCATGTTGAATTGGAAGTCGTTTAGATTAGGGTGTTCCAGGGATGCCAGCAAGTCTGGGTGGGTAAGATAGTTATCACCAGTTCAAAGGAAACGTATTTACTCTTACCCTCCCCATATTGTTTGAAGTGTCCTTGCAAACCATGTGCAAATCACATCTGGGGTTAGACAGACCCAGGCCAGCTGGAACGCGTAATGGATTATGTTTATGTTTAAATGTGTAACTATGTGATGATGTCATGACCTACCACAGACAAATTGCAAAAGAGGGTCTGTTGTACACATGAGCTGGTAGTTAAGATGATTGTACCCAATGAGAACAGTGGAATTTGAGAAGTTTGGATTTCTTTTGTATAGGTTTTGACCAATCATATGTGGGAGGTGCTTTGCAATAAAAAAATGTGGGAGTGTTTTAACTGTTGCAAAAATGTATATAATGTGTCAACTTTTGTGATTTAGGGAGACTCGGGTTAGTTTGAATCTATAGAATCATCTAGCCCCTCCCGGCCGATTGTACAATAAACTTGCTTGACGTACAAACGTGTGCTCCCTTCTTAAGCGGTGGGGCCCATCCGCACATTACAGAAATAAACGAAAGAAAGCCATTGTCTGCAAAAAAGCCAGTGTCTTGAAGATAGTTCTGTGTGATATGACATAAGAGTTGTCCCATCAGGGCCCAGGCTCAAATCCCCAGTAAGGCGGCAGCAAAAACAAGTGCCCTTCGTCTGCTGTCCAGGAACAGTACTAAGGGCCACTAAAAGTAAGGGAACAATGTGTGACTTTCCCAAAAAGTAGAGGAACGTTGAGTCCTTTCGTTCCTGACAACTGCGACCTCTGCCTCCAACCTCACTCACTCACTCTATCCATCTTCCTTCTCTCTCACTCCTGTCCCTTCTTAACCTACCCACCTCTCCACTCTCTCCCTGTATTGTTTGGAAGTCTCTTTAGGGCTCTACCGGGCACCATCCAAGCAACCTACCATCCGCCATATAGTGTGGCACTGCTTCTCTTTCTGAGCCACCTCTTTCGCAACCCCCACATCTCCTTTCCCTGATGCAGTCATAGTGCTTTGAAACGGCCTCTGTGTGGTGTTAAGTGCAATATGAGCAATAAGCAGAGAAAGCGCGCATTTCACTCTCTCTGACAGTTGCTATAGTTTTAGGTCTCCGGGATATCGCTCTGATATCGGATATGATGTTGATAACGCGCATATCACATCTCTGCGCTATCTGCCATCTGGGTGCCTCTGCCGTATGCCTGTCCCCCTTGTTCGAGTGCATCGGCTTGTTCCGCACCCCTCTCGTGTTGTCTTTTACGTCCACCCTCTTCCACGCCTCATTTCCAATCCACACACTGGCTGGGCGCCAAGCGCCGTGTTCTCTCTCTCCCTCAGCATCCTCTCTGGAGTTTCCTTGTCAAAACTTCCTGCAGGCTGCGAGCTGCAGCTCTTTTCCTGCCGCTTCCCCCCGCCTGGCTCTGGCATCTCATCACGCACAGATACTGCACAGCCCAGTGCCGCACTCCCACGCCACCCTGAGCAGAACCGACCCGCCCTCACTCCGTGGTGCTCAGTAGAGGCGCAGCCTAAGTGGACGATATTCCGAGAAGCAGGAAAAGAAGGGAGCGTGCAGGGTCCAACTCTCTGGCTGAGTCCAGCTCACCCTCCAGAGGAGTGTCCCCTCAGTGCACAGAGCATTCAGTCTTTGGAGCTCTTTTGGATGGGATCCGGCAAGCAAAGTAAGTGGCGTTTGTTTGTTATGCCTAGGGGGATAGCTGGGAGGGTTAGCGCGCCTGCTGCAGAAAGTGATTCCATGTTTGAATTGCGCAAAGGCTTCAATCTTCCCGAGGAGGAGAAAAGGAGTGGCATTGTCTGGGCAATTGCAGCACCTTTTATCTGCAGAACTGTGATGAAGCAGGCGGCCTGTCTAAGCATTCCGGCGCGTTGTGACTTCGTGTAGACCGATTTTGAAGGCCTCGATGCAGGCCAGTAAATCAGTAGGCATTAAAAGTCTACAGTTCCCAATCCGCTCATTGGATACGTGCGTGCGTGCGGCTTTGATTGCAATATATACAAACATACATACATGTGTAAACTCTATCTGAGATCCCGCCGCAGCGTGCTGTGTATATCTTAAACTGGAGGCAGGTGCTGGCCAAGCCGCGAGTGCGGAGCCAGGAGTTCTGTTTCAACAAATGGTGTGATCCTGGGTAGATCACCGCTACCTCTGTTTTTTCATGACGCCGTGAAAAGGAGGCAGTGCTTAGAAACGGGCCAAATTCCTTCTTAAGTGCTATATTAAACGAGCATTCCTGTTTTACAAATGCCTGGATTGTAATGCAGTTTACATGTTCTTTAGCAAAAAAAACAATAACTTGATGAACGGGAAAGAGCTTTTTTCCGGTTATCACGTGTTTGATAGGAGAGAGAGAGAAGGTGACGCGAGAGAGCAGCACCGATTGTAGATTGCATCCAAATTCGTAAAGCAATTCTCTGAAAACGTCATTTCATGCACGTGCATTGTAACACACACCCTAGCACATCTCTTAATCAGACTCGTGCAGGACACAAGTGTACAAGCCCGGTTGGAAAGTGTGTTTGTGTATTATAATTACGCAGCCATACCTGTGCAGGTGGATATTTTACAGACCTGACTTTGGGTGACTGAATCTACGTTTGCAACCCCCTGCAGCACACATCGCCTTCAAAGCCAGCTACATCATATATGCCAGGGGCCTGCCACCTGTGGCTTGTTAGATGATTCGCACTACGACTCCCATGATCCTTCATCGTTGCCTGTTTTGGCTAGGGCGGATGGGAGTTGTAGTCCAAAGCATCTGGAGAACAAAAGGTTGCTGACCCCTGTACTGAGCCGTTACCAAGCACGCTCCACCTCTGGCGGCCAGTGCATCACCAGATGTTCGGACTTGGCCAGATTAAAGTAGCAGGAATGCAAAAAAATAAACACGCATTCTCACTGTGTGCACCAAGACTATGTAACCTGAGGCCCGCTCCTACCCTCATGCATTTCAGAAAAGAAATCCAGCCCCTCCTCTTCAGTGAGCACTGGCATATGTTACACCCCCTGCAGAGCGCACCTCCTGAGGACCACCCTCTGCAGCCTACCACTGTTTCACCCGCGCCTGCTGTTTGAGCTCTGTTGCTTGTTCCCCACCAACTGTAAATCTACACTATAATCCGCGACCCTTAATGGCGCGTCAGGAATACATGCTGCACTGTAACCCGTGGAGCCAAAAGGTTAGTGACTGTCCCCCATACTTCCCTTAGAGACCACCAAACAACAGTGTGTAAGTGTTGGCAAGTGGTTTTTATTGCACACTATGTAATAATGCATAATAATACATAATGTACACTTTTGGGCATGGGGCCAGGGTCGTGCCCCCTGGCCCGTGCCCTCTTCCTCTTCCCACAACGACGTGAGCCCCCTGCGTTGCCCTGTCTCTCTTCTCTTCTTTTTCTTCCCTTTTTTCCTTGGGTGGGAGGGTTCTTGGGAAAGAAAAAAGTATTCTGTGTAGGCAGACCACTGGTTTGGTGCTCAGTACAGAGTCCCAAACAGGATGGTACTTTTCTGCTGCTTGAGCAGCTCCTTTTATTGGGCCTTACGAGCCCTAGGCTATGTCTGCTTGTGTGGGGGCTCTTACAAGCCCCCTGCCGGCTTGCGCCGAGGGCCCTTTGCCCCTTGGGGTGCTCTTTTGTGTCCTACCTGGGAGTGCCCTGTCTCCTGCTTCTGGTGCTTATTGGCAGCTTCTCTTGCATTGGCCCATTGCTTCCCTCACGCTCCCTGGCACTGTGTGTCTGTGGGAGGGACCGGGGAGAGGTGTTGCGCTTCCCGTGAGTCACAGGTTGCTACCCGCCAGCCTCTGATCTGCCCCTCTCCCCTTTTGTCCTATGTTGCCCCCCTGCTTGTTTAGCTGCGGGGTGCCCCCTCTGCAGAGCTGCCTAGAATTACTGCCCCTCCCCACCCCCCAGGCATGCCCCTAGCCCTGACCAAAGTGCAGTGCTCAGCTAACTACTGAAGCCAGGTTTGCGCTCAATAAATGTGCTCAATAAATACCCAAAATAAAAGAAACTGAGTATCACATTCCAGACTCGGTGCACAATACCCAGTGCATGTGCCCTTTCCACAGGTGCTCCATGCTAAAAGGCTCCCATGTATGTTGAGGTTCCTAGAATTGCAGATCACGGCAACCATTGTCATGATGGCGCCGCCTTTTGCGTGTTCAAGTGATTTTACAACAGGCTCCCTTGCACAAGCATGGACTAAGGGAGCGAGGTGCTGCCATTTTCGTAGCAAGTTACATCTCCCACATCTATAACCCCTGAACGATCTCTGAAGTAGCCTCCTGAAAAGAAAGATTACAAATAGGCACGAGGAGGAGGACGGGGGAGGGGAGACAAGGAGGAATGGAGAATAAAAGGTGCTCTTTTTTAATTCTGGAAAGTCTTCGAGCTAAATAAACAGAAAGGTCTTATCCATATTAAAGATAAACTATTATGTATTAAAAGTAACCAAAACGTAGTTAACTGTCCTGTTTTTGTGAATTTATAGAAACTTCTTAGTAATTTATTTGTCAACTGTTTGGAGCGATTTGGAGATAACTGATGACATTTTAGTAAACGCTTGCACTAAATTAAATGCTATGTTTGAATAGAGGTTTTTGAGAATGTGATTTTTTAAAAATAATACTCTGTTGTCTTTTGTATATGTTGCTCGCTATTTTCTCTTCATCTGTGTGTTTACCTGTGTATATGTGAAAGGATGTAATTAAACTAAAGCACACAATAAATAACTAAATTAATAGAAGACGTGGGAGCAATCTGGCAGGAGGCACTATATACCACCTGCTGATGTTATTCTGATGGGATAATTAGTATATGCCACACTTATAAAAGCACCTCATCAAGTTGGTAAGTCTGGCAGTTCATTCTGTAATAACAACCGCGACTGGGAGAGGCGATTAATGTAGCCCATTCCCCCTAGAGGTAAGTAATCCATTCCAAGGTCTTCAGGTAAGTGGCCAGATGCGACCACTGCCATCTGGTATGGGGACAATGCACCAAACTCCAATGCAGAAAACCACCTGTTCCCTCTCCAATTAGCAAACAAAGTAAGTGCAACCTATGGATTACAGTAATGGTATTCAAATAACGTATAAAGACTCCTGCGACTTTAAGATTAGTTTAACAGCATATTGCTCTGAACGGAGTGCACTTTCTGCCTATATTAAATAATATTCAACAACATCTTCCCATCCCCAAGGAGCTGCACTGGCTTTCCCTTCAGGCGTGCATCATGTTCAAGACAGCCTGCATCACCTACACCGCACTCACAACCAAAACACCACTCTACCTGGCCAAGAAACTCGCCATCTCTGGAGGTAGCCACAACATCGCCAGGCTGAACACAAAGACCCGCAGGAGGGAAACAAACAGGAAGCAGGCCTTTTCCTCCCGCTGTCTTATCAAAGCAGACAAGGATACCCCCTTCCACTTTCCACGTCAGGAAGGATCTGATGACCCTGCGCGTCACTGGTCGCGCCACTCTACCCCGTTTCAACCTGCTCTGGAGCGTATCCCCTCCCCTGCTCCTGCTATAGCCACCTCAGCTCTTCTACTACCTCCGTATCCCATGTAAAGAACCCGTTTGCTTTCCAGCTACGTTCACGATTTATAAATCCCATACATGTAGAGGTAAATAGTGCATGTTCTTCATGTAAAACAGCTGTTCCGAGTACTCAATATCTGACCAACAAAAACAGTATAACCGGATGCGCGTAGCAGCACTTTGCTAGGCCATGCAATGTGAATTTGGCTACATGAATGAATGAACATACTCGTGGAGCAGTGGGAGATGTGATTGGTGGACAGTTCCGTCTGGCCAGTAAGGAGCCAGAGTTGGTCTGCATTGACAGATGTGGACATCCAATGGCATGGGGGATAAGGACAGGGCAGCCTCCAAGATATCTGCTGGTTTCATAAGGCAGGAAGTTTTTACATATTGTCCGCAAGTCTCAACATTATAGAATGACTCCAGGTTAGGAAATATCGGTCCTGGTGTGTTTGTGGTCCTGATTTAACTAAGCCACCGAAGTCAGCATTTCTGCTCGGCAATCGGTAGTACTCTTGAGGACTTTGTAATCACCAGAAACACATGGGCATTGCCATGCATGCCAGAAGGAGGATGTCGCGTCATCATTGGTAGAGGTTCCTTTGCGCATTCACTTGATTGCATTTCCATTGTACACTGGGGCGCTCGAGCCCAACATCCCTTTAGTAGGACATTTTAAAGCGCAATATGCAGAGAGCAGATGAAAGTCTTTCTTGAAAGCAGCAGCTTTAAAGTTTTACTGCATTTGTTCAAGTACATTTCTCAAACACAGTAAAACTTTAACACTGCCAGTTTCGGGGAAAGGCTTCCCTCATCTCTCTGTCTAGCAAAAAGCAAGTGCGCACATCAAGGGGTGCACCTACGTTAAAATGTAGGCTAGGGTCAACCCTTCAAATGTTGGGTGAGGCGCTAACTTCAGAGATGGTGGAGGAGTGGCAAACCTACTTGTGTAGGGGCATCTAACTTCATTACTCATTGTAATGAAACCATTCTAGTACAGCTTCAAAGTTACAATCAGTTAACTTTCTTCTTTAAGTCTGAAACACCCATGTCTTGCAAATCCTGATGGTCCTAGAAAGTGGGAAAATGGCAGATGGTGTGTAATGAAAGACTCAATATCGTAGCATAACGGGACATTGCAGAGTGTGGGGCAGTACTCTCGACGGCCCAAGCAACATCAGTGGCTGGGAGCAACAGGGGAGAAAATGTAATGGTGGTTCTACCACAGTTAGTCCGCTATATTAGAATCTCTGTTGCACTAACTGGCTGATGAGACTATGGGCCTCATTACGAGTCCGGCGGTAACCTGCTGGTTTTTCCGGCTCGGTTACCGCCGGACTCGTTTTACCATTCCGCCTCCGTGATTCCCAGAATTACCGGGGCATTACAACCCCGGTGACCCAGGAATTCCGGAGGCGGAATTCGGTAAATCCCCATTCCCATTGAGTCCTATGGGATCGTGATGGTGATGACTATCTCGTGAAGGTGCTGGTGTTTCCTCGTCCGCCTGCAGGCGGGCGGTGTTGAACCCGCCAGGTCAGACCTGGCGGGAATGACACCTCCGCCTGCAGGACTCGGGATCACCCGGTATGGAAACAACAGTGGCGGCGGGTTAACCGCCACCGTTATTTCCATACCGGTGACCTGTAATGAGGCCATATGTCTGCCTGTCAAATCAAGTGTTACGAGACTGAGGGAGGGCCAGTGCAGCAATGATGCAATTCTATGTGGCAGTATTGGAGCCACTAGCAGAGGAGCACCATGGTACACCAATTTGTCCCTACACATATTAAAACTATCCTATTGTAAGGGTGTAAACATAATCAATTATAAGCACTTCAGTTTTTGCAGTTGAAGTCAGAGTGAGATTACATTATTTGCCCAGGATCACACACTTATGCTAAACAGCGAAGCAGGGATTTTAACCTACTCTTTCAATTTGGGCACAGCCACTTTCTTCCACGCTTTACTTGGAACACATATTTATGTTTTGGGTGTCAAGACCTACAATAATGCTGTCCTATATAGTTTACCTGCAAAATACACAAATTGCATAGTAAACATCATGACAACATGTAAATCGTTATAGCAGCATGTTGGACCAAAATAATATCAGTGTACCTTTATTTTTCACATCCTGATTGCAAAACTGTAAGATGCAAACAGCAAAATATCTATTTACCCACTTTATTTTCAGCGCTTTCAGACACACAATAAAATAAGTTGTGTCATAAACTCATTTAGGTTTGGAGATTTGTCACAAACCCCTAGCGTGTTGTTATGTATGGTTTAAGAACATTGAACTAAGGACATCAAAGCAAACTTTTACTTTTTAGCATATCAAGCTATTAGACCTTATGGGTATGAAGGGTGCTTTATTGTGTTGCTCGCCTTAACTGTCACAGATTGGCAAGTTGACTGGTGGTCTTTCAGTTGGAAATTCACCATCATGCAAAAGAAAGGCCATGCTGCTGATGACAAAAGAAACATGTTGTCGAGTTCATCAGGGACGCAGCCTTTGTGACTCAGGGGGCTGCTGTGACTCAGGGAAAAGGGCAGTGCTTGATCATTTGACCCGAGCAGATAGTAGATTTGTCTCGGAAGAAACAAAATGCACCAGTTCCTGATACTTTGAACTGTTAAAGGGCACGGAAGCCCCACCCCTCAGCTAACATTGGGGTGTTCGGGGGGCTTCAGCCAGATCAGCTCAATGACGTCGCACGCCTGCTTAGACACCACCCACGGAACATTGCTGTACATCTAAGTTACAGATGCTATGGAAGCGATACAATGGCATGTCACTGATAAGTTGAACACCATTATATTGTGTAGTGATTACACATAAGGGGGTCATTACATCTCTGCCGGTCTGGGAAAAAAGTGCAGGTATTTCCATATACCGCACTTTTCTGGACCGGCAGAGTATAAGTTTGCCGGTGTGGGTTGCCGGATTTACCTCCAGCCAGGAGCTGGAGGTAAATCAGTCCCCCACCAGCAAAAAACAGCTGATATTACTGACACTGGTGTTAACGGTGCCAGTAATACCAGCAATCCCCTCCACGGACTCCTATGGGACACCATGGAATGAGGATTTACCACCCTTCCCGCAACCTGTACAGCAGCAGGAACAGTAATTTCGGATTTACAGGCAGGATGCCACCAAACTCCTAATGAGGGTAATTGTTAGAACACTTGAAAGCAATATATTATTATCAGACATGGAAGGGAAAGTGTCCGATACATTTATCAAGGTTCTACATGCCGCACTGTTGTGGAAAAGTAATATATCTGTGCAGCTTGCATGCATTTATGCCCATAACCAGGGCCGGCCTTATGGCAGGGCGTGCCGGGCAACCGCCCAGTGCGCCACGCCCCCACAGGGTGCCATTAGCCCCTTGTCACGCCAGCTCAGGGGAGTCTTTCAAGGGCTCTCCCGAGCTGGCATAGTGGGAAAAGGCGCAATAAGCACTGTTTTGTTATTAAATGCACCTGCGGCAGTAGGGGGCATTTAATAACAATAGGGTGCTAATGCTTTGCATCAGCACCCTATTTAGACGATTACCTCCCCGCTGCGATGCTGGAGCAAGGTGGTTTTCAGTGGAAGAGGATGCCCATGCATTAGCATGAGCCTCCTCTTCCAGTGATTAACTCCCTGGCAGGTGCCGGAGCGGGGAGTTAGAAAATAAATGTGGTGCTCCAGCCCCCCCCACCCCCGCTCCTCCCCCTGTTGACAAGGGGCGTGCGCCATGGGAGGGAGCCAATTTTTTTTTAACCAGCCCCGGGCACTGCTGCGAAGGCCGGCCTTGCTCATAACCGCAGTGTAGAATGGTTGGAATGAGAGATGCGGGTCACATGACTGAATCTTGAGATTTCCCATGATAGGAATTTGGGATGCCTCGTGCATAGCGACTCTCATCTTCCGCCAAGAGACTCACCACACGAAGACAAAGCATTCCTGAGCACAAACTTTGTCTTCTTTTAATGTTTATCCAGCAATGCCACCTGGGTGGGCATTGGCTGCTCGCTGGGGACCGCAAGGGGGTTGGGTTTAGCATGCTTCAAATCACAAGGCACTATAGCTACACTCTACAGAAAGTGCCCGCTTCCTGCCAGTATAGGATGGAGCAAAGGCTAGAATATGCTCCGCGCTGAGAAAAAGTGTGTATCTACTTATACCCTTATTGCCAGAAACAACCGTAACTATACCTGATCATCATAAACTCTACTAAGCAAGCCCTGCAAATGGGCTCATCTTTAGGAGACTGAGCATATACGTGTCAGATGTTTGGGCATAACCCTCTACAAAAAACAAGGATCTTTCCTTTCTCTTCACTGCCCATGCAGGTGCACTAGCATGCTTTACAAAACTGATGAACATAGCACCCCCACATCTTTCCATCACCGGTGGCATATCCCAGTGATATTCATCTTTGATATAGACCCAGTGCTGGATATGGAAAAAGTGTCCCGGGGGGACCCTCTCCTCCTTAGGTGAGCGGTGCCTTGGGGAGGAGGGGACGGGCCAAGGGCAATGGCCGCAGGCCACACAACACAGTAGCTCTTCATAGAACCCAAGCCTGGCCATTTGCATAAAAGCAAAGAGCATTATGTGAACATAAGTGTGCCCTCAATGTAACATTTGAAACATGCCTGATAGTAATTCAGCAAGAAACCCTTTTGACGAGTAATGGAAGTTGGACTCTGCTCTTTTCACTGGTCACAATACTCACACTTTCAACAAAATAATCTGCAAACTGCAAGCTTCCAAACAGTATGTGAGGCTTTGGTTGCTTCTGCATTCAGTCTCCCCCGCAGTCTGAGGCTTCAGAGGTGTGGACTGGGACGTATCTGGGAGTTTTCTGGCCTAGCCCTGGGCTCTGGCAAGACAAACTTTGGAGGAGCTCCGCTCCGCCTTGTTCCAGCCCATTCCATACGCTGTATGGACCCCTTGAGACTTCTAAAGAAAAGAAAAAAAATCTCACTCTACACCAATAGGCTGTCCCTACACAGTTCAAACTGAAAGTGTGGTCGGCCAATATCACTGATTTCCTCTTATTCTGGCTGCACACCAGTCAGGGGAGGATGCTCTCAAAGTTCCTCAAAGTGAGGGTCCTGATCAAGCAGGCGATTCCCATCTTCTAAACTAAGAATGAGTCTGAGTGGTGTTGACTGCAGTCTCCTCTTCTGCCAAGCTACTGCGCTTCCGAATAGGACCGAACCTCTTGTACAAACATTGCATCAAGCTCAGATGGGTTGATATCAGCTCAGAATCCTCAGGACAATCAGCGTTTTCCTCCCACCAGCAACCTTGGTTCCTCGGTTGGAGCCCAAGTCCTGTGTTACATTGATGGTGGCAATGTTAGAAACCTCTGGGTATTAAACGCGTTATAAATAACCTATCATATCATATCAAGGCCCTCCTGACTGGCCTTCTTAATCTCCCCCTTGCCTCCCTGAAGGCTGTCTTTCATGCCTCTGCACACCTAATCTCAGGTTATCATAAAACGTGATCCGGTTACCTCCTAGTCTCATTGTTACCTCCTAATCTCATGGTTACCTCCTAGTCTCATGGTTACCTCCTAGTCTCATGGTTACCTCCTAATCTCATGGTTACCTCCTAGTCTCATGGTTACCTCCTAATCTCATGGTTACCTCCTAATCTCATGGTTACCTCCTAGTCTCATGGTTACCTCCTAATCTCATGGTGCTCCGCTGGCTTTCCCTCCAGGCTTGTGTACAATGCACGTCTGTGTGTGTCATCGTCCAAGCCCCACTTACTCAAAGAACTGACGATTTGAGGGAGAAGCTGCACTTCACCGCACAAACCCACACAACCGGAAGCTCCAATGTAATAATGCCCAAATCTCAATGCAAAGAAAACTCCATGAAACAGTCCTTCTTTTGCTCCTGCACTTTGGAACTCTTATCATCTGACCAGAAGTGCACTTAATTACCTCTGTACTGTTCAGCATCAAACTCGAGCTCCATACCACCCATCCCCACCTAAAGTCCATCCTGGAGTACTGCTTTAACTTACCTTATCCATCTAACCCAGTCTCCAGTGTTTGCACCCCTTTTACACCCGTTGCAACCTCTGTAAAGAGCTAAGCGTGCGTGTGTAAACTGCACAGCTCTACCACATAGCACTCCTCTACCGCAGCAGGCCATGGGCACACGATATACATGTATATAAATACCGCCAATAAAGTGAAAATGTACTAACATGGTTTAGGAAATGCCTAGTGAACGCTTCCTTTTGGAAGACATGAACCGTGTAGGGAATGAAGCCAAAATCTGAAGCCAAGATGTAGGCAGGGTGGGAGAAAAGGGAAATAAATAAATATACTTGTTTTAACAGTGTTTAAATATCCTTTTCACATAAACAATATGGGCTCACGCTGGCCAGTGGTGTATAATTATAACTCGGCATGGTGGACGCAGTGGGTGAGCTATGTGAGAACTGCGTAGTTCACCCTCCAGTGCATGGTGATGGGAGCCAGCTGCGTGGGAACGAGCGGCGAGCTTCTCGTGTGCGCGGAGGATCTTTCTGTGTCCTCTGAGACCTCTGACCTCAGCGTGTCCGGCGCGGCACAGGGCGTCCCGTCCTCTCTCTTCGCCAGCGGTTCCCATCCGTGGGGCCTATCAGCCCAGAGCAGCGCGGGAAGATGCCGTCATTACAGGTCCCTGTGTCAGACTGTAAGACAAAATGGGAGCCCCCGTCCCATCACCCCATCACGTGAGCGACGTGCGTTCATGAACACGTTTCTCCATGGAACATGGGATTTGTTAAAACCTTATCATTTTTTATGTCCCTTTGCTTTGTCTTCGGGTGACAGTGTTGCTATGACCTGTGTCACTCCATCTGGTGCAGTTTTAGGTGATCCTTTCCTGTTACTTTGCTCAATATTTACACTCAAATGACAGTATTTTCGTTCCTCGATGAATCATTTGTGAAAAGAGGAAGGGGGGTTGTACAAATGTTTCCCATCTGTGTCCCGTTTGTAGATACTTCAGAGCCAATGATGTAAAACCTACTAAGTGAAAAGATTTGATAATGAATGTCACCTCTACTTTAACCCTCCCCCTCCATGCCTTCATCATGATATCACAAATGACATGACAGGTGGTATCACATATTGCATTATTGTTGACCTCAACGATGACAACCACAATGGCGTCTGGTAGGCACACAGTCCACAGGCGGATCTGCCTGCCACTCATAGATACCAAACACAGCCCCCATCCTCCAGGACCCAAAAGCCACCTGACATCCTGCAAAAAAAAAAAAAATATTGAGCCATTCATGTGGCTTTCGTGCCATGCCACGAGGGCGGACATGGCCTTAAACTGCCTGCCTGCCCGAGCTAAGGCAGGCCCGACAAAGGGTTGCAAGAAAACTGATTTCACCTTTTGGTAACAAGGCAGCACTCTCAGGCTGTCCTCGGTAGCAGGCAGGATGGCTGTCTGTGGTCATGCTATAGGCATAGCACATCAAAAATACACAAAAAGGGTCATAGCACACATTATCAGAATAGAACATCTATAATCATAAAAACAAAAGCAAACATCTAATTTCTCCACCCCTCTCAATCAATAGCAGCTGAGAGTGTCTTCTTCTGAACACCCTAGGCAATGATAAGTCGCTAACTAGTTAGCGAGCCAAGCTGAAGACTTCAAGTAATCCTAGAAGTCCAGATTCCGTTGTGGGCACACACACATCAGGCAAGCTTGGTGCTGTACAAAGCCAGACTTTGTTCACAATCCAAAGATTTAGGGTCTGCACGAATCAGACAGTGGAAAAACGAGGCTCACCCTTAATCGGTTTCAGTGTCTTTGCTTGACTTTTCAGTGAATCTGCAGCACCGTAATCAATGGTTCAACCTGATGCCCACGGAAAGAGGGACAGCGTGCAACTGCTCCATGGCTGTATAGGCCTCCTCAGAATAAAAGTAGCTCTCAAACTGTGGAACCTAACAATTCATCCCCATGGGGTGTGTTTCAGCAGTTCAGTCTGATGAGGAACTGTAATGCACCTGTTGGGCTCCTAGGCATACAAGGACACCCACTCTTCACCTCTTAGACCCCCTTCAAGATAATAGGTTTTCTTCACTATAAGGTTCACATCCGGACGGGGCCTGGGCCATGGTTTGAACAATGACCAGGGCGAGAGGCACTCTCCTCAAAACACTTCAAAGAGACACCCGGTGCTAAACTACGTGTAGGAGTGGGCACTCAGCAGGGAGGGCCTCTCCACAGAGAAGAAGTTTGCACACTCTTTGAAGTCGTCTGTCAGGATGGCACTTGAAGAGGAGTGCTGTGATTGTTTTGAAGCAGATGCGAAGACATCCCATGGTCAGCAAGGTGTCTCAAGGGCAGGTGGTATCTGTCCATGGCAAGCACCGCACTCTGAAAAGTGGGCAGTTGCAGCTGCTTCTCAAGGGCAGATGGCAACAAATATAGGGGAATCCCTGACTCTCCATTCAGGATGTTGGCAGACAAAACGCTGGGTGACAAACCAAACCTCACTTCTGCTGATCTGAGGTGAGTAGCTGCATGATATAATAATGGGAATAGAAAATGTCCAATCAGAGTGACCCTAAATGACAGTGAGAAGAGGGAATGTGGGACAGGAAGACATCTAACCAGCAGATGGCCTCTTCTTCCAGGAAACAGTACAACATACAAGTTGATTCAACCCTACACTATGAAGGAGGCGCTATGGGCTCCAATGAACTGTGAGTCTACACCAATGTTTATAACATTGGCAGCACAGATTTGGTCCCAAACCTGCAAAAAAGTAACCCTAGGAACACCTTATTCCCCAAATCTCCCATTGAGTGTTGGCCTCATCTATACTGTTATGTCACATATCCACAATATGGGAGAAAAGAGGTCTGATTATGTGGGGAGATTTGTTCTTGGAGGGACATATGCATTCTTTTGCAGACCTGCGGGACAGCTACGATATCCCATGAAGTCAATTCTTAAATAACCTGACTCTGAGGACCATTGCTAAAGCCACATGGAGTGATCTCCCTGAGGAGCCTGAGTGGGATCGGGTATTGGAGATACTATACGAGGAGGGCGAGGGCCCACGAACGGTCACCTCCATACACGATGCCAAATACAGAGATGCACATGTGGACTACTTAGCTTGAAACAGGAGTGGGAGAAGGACTTAGGCATTGCGTTAGATGGTATACAATGGTACAATGCACAGATGCACCCCAAAAGGGTGTCTCGCAATCCGAGATTTAGAGCTATCCAGTACAGCCTGCTACACAGGACATAGTTGACCCTGCGTAGGCTATCACAGATGTACCCAACCTCGCGGCATTTCTTCCCCAAATGGTGATCGCAAAATGCACACTTGAGGCATATGTTCTGGGACTGCCCAGATATTAGATCCTTCTGGGAAGGAACCTGGATAATATGGGAGCCGAAGTGAGTCAGACGTCCTGGGGTGTGGGCAGCTGCCTAGTGGGTCTGCATTTGGAAACGAAAGGTAAACTGGGTCTCGATACACGTATAAGCTTAGCCGACATCCTAGTGGTTAGAAAGCTAGCCATGACGTAGAAATCAGCGAAAGCACCAATAGCCACTGCCTGGGTGCTAGATTCACAACCATGGCCTAGAGCGGAACTGCCAGGCAGTACTTTGGGAAAACAAGATCAAACTAAACAAGGCATGCTACTTCAAAGGGAGGAAGCGTCAGTGAAGCTAGGGCGTGCAAATGATGAGACCCGTCCATGTAGGGTAACCGATTTACTACACTGCTTATCACACACTGCTGAGGTACCCGAGGCAAAAGGCAACCACCCTGGTGTACACACAGGATGGACTCACGACCCTGTGCCCCATGGAGCAACACACTACTAAAGGGAGAAACATTTGAATATTGTGCTGTGTAAACACAGTAAGCTTTTTGTACTGCTCTCACTTTGATGACTGGTTACGATTTCTGATTCAATGTAACTGCTTTTGCAGTCATACACACGACGCAATTTGATGCTAATGGTGTAGGCGAATCAGAATGATGGCAATCATAACAATGTGTACACAACAGAAAAGAACAAAGACATGTTTAAAGGAAAGTGAAAATTCCTCAACGGTGGAGCCCAGTATAGTCCCACTAACATCTCAGTCAGGGCTCCGAATGTCAAGTTCCACAATTCTGTGATGGCTGGGACATTAACAAAGATACTCACCAGACAGGTGTGTGGGTCAGGGTGCACGGGCTGCAAGCTGCGTCACCACTTTGCACCACAATATTTATACTTTTAATAGTTCACCCTTTGAGCGAACTGTCGTTTGTTTGAGTTTCGGCTCTTCCTTGAATTGTTAAACATGTATTGCCCTCCTTTTCCATGGCTTAATTGTCTAGAGCGTTTTATTTGATTCGAATGATCAACTTTTCCTGTTTGCCAGCTGCTCTTCTTCCCAACTTAATATGACTGCCACCTTTTGAAGAGCTGCCGTGTATTAGAGCAGCACATGTGACATTGTGTGCGTCATATTTCCAGTAACTGCTGCAGCGCTTGTTTAGAGGGAGCGTTAGCAGTTTGCTGCTTTGCCACTTTGCACCGTGATAATTATACTTTTAATAATCACCATTAACTGTGTAGAACTTTTTGTTCAGTTCAAGCAATCCTGTTTCTTTGCGCCCTTACTTTTCTTGTTTGCCTAGCCGACTCAACTTCACCTTAAAATGGCTGCCAGATTTGGACGAGCTGGCCACTATTGTAAGAGCCCCAAGTTACGCCCTGTGCTATTTGCGTACTTGTACCTGTGTGTGCAGTGGATGCGCACAGCGGGCAGGCCGTGGGCACGCCAAAGGTGTGTGAAAAGCAAGTGCATTTCCATGCACTGGTGGTGCCTGAGGTGCCTGCTGCCTTGGAATCTGCTCCCCTATGTGTGCCTCTCCACCTCAATTCTCTTTCTGATGTGACCAATGACTACTCTCCTCTGTCATTCTCGACTATTCATTCTCAGAGCCCTCTTTTGACCTTTCACCCTGCTCTGTCCTGCCTTTTTTCTGTGTGGCCCCTTATCCTTTGTGCCGGGCTCAATGCCTCCCCATAAGCAACCTCTCATCCTTTTATGGCATATCTCCACTTGACCTTCAAGGTCTTCATGTTCTCAAAAAAATGATATACTGTTTGTCCTCTTTTCGGCATTTAGACTAGAGGCGATAGGAGGTTCTCTACGCTCAGGCCCTGCCTCCGGAATTCCCTTCCTCTGGATCGTTGTGTGCTTGATTTTTTATTCTCCTTTCGTAGGGTTTCAACAACCTATCACTGCATTTACCCTTCACTTGATAACTGATAATGTGCATGAAAAACCTGTGCCGCGATGCTGTTCTGCCTGCCCAGCTGCGTGGTATAAATGCATTAAAATATTCAATAAACACACTGGCCTGCCCTATCTTCAGAATCCCTAAATCCGAGATGTCCTCACTGGTGCATGTTCACTCCCAAAACATCCTCCTAAAGTCCACAACACACTCCCGAGTGACCGCTTGCTATTGTTCTCACTACTGAAGGGTTTGGACGGTCAGCCGTCTATGGAAGGTGGTGTAGATGTCCTCTTTCTTTTTTTTTTCCTTTCTCTTCCACTGTATTCCCTCTGATATCAAATCTTGATGTGTGGCCCTCAGGTGGCAAGTGGGTCTGTCTATTTCTTTCCCGCTTGTCTACCATCTCCCTAGACCTGATTCCATGTTGGCTTCTGCCACCGCTGAGGAGCTTTCCTCTCTTACCCTTTCTCTCATTTAGTAATATCTGGCCAGGTTACGATATAGCCTTTGGCCTTTGGCCGTGCTCATTGTATATTTCAAAACACTAGCCGGCCACTAGCCATGGCCAGTGGCCATCCCTCTCGGCTGTGTCCACTGTACATGCCCCCCCAATAGGTTTCTTTTGGACCCACTAGGTACATGCCGTGGCCACTATACGCTATTCACACCATTCTTAGTAAATGTTACATTTTTTGACAAATTGTTCCCAACATTTCCAGTTTGGGAGGCCCTTGACAATCCCTAGCCTTATAAAATGTCATCCACATCTATCTAGCAAGTCAAAAATGATTGGCCTCTCTCAGCCTCTCTGCTGCAAAACATCACTACCGATATAAAGGTTTTAAGTCTCAGGGGCACCCTGTTAGCTGTTGAATATTTTAAAACTACTAGATGAATTTACTCCAAAACAGTCAAGGAAATTGCTTCTTATTTAGTCCAAATCTGCAGGTTTCACACTACAGCTGTTCAAAAACTGCACTTTTTGTGTATGGGAGTGTGAATGCGAGTAGGGTGAAAACAGTGTTTTGATGTTTTCTTAATAACCTTTTCAATCCATAACATATTGTTCCCAAAATGTGCATTTTGGGGGGCCAGTCGACAAACTTTTTGTTTTGAAAATCTCATCCAACTCCATCCAGCAAGTCAAAAGTAAATACCACAATAGACTTTTGGGGGGAAATGACTCCTTTTTCATTACTGAAAATCTTGTCAGCCTATCAGCTGCAATGCACCATGGGAGATATCCTTAAGTACAATTTAGTTTGTAACATTTCAGCCAAACCCATCCTGTGAGTTATTAGCAATTCATTTTTCGGGTTTCCTATGGAACTTGATACTCACCTTAACTATACTGTGGCAACTGCAGCACACTTAATATATATATATATATGGAAACACTTTGATGATAGTATCACCTAGCTAAGCTGTAAAAACGAAACTGCATTAGGATAATACCAGTGTTAAGCTTGTTTCCTCCAAACAAGGTTGTAAAACCTGGATAGCCACACCCAATGAAGAGCATAAAGTGGTGTTAGTTGGGAGAGGTGCTCAGAAAGCCAAATTCGGGACTGTGGAGCCAAAGTGCTCAGACTTTTCTTGCATACAGGCTGCCTTGTTAAGTAGGCTATTTGAGTGCAAGCGGTCCTATCCAGAATAGAGCTGACCAACTGTCAAAGATATGGCAAGCATATTTTGAGGCATGCTTATTCAATACACAAAACATTTGTTTTGTGGGAAATTTCAAATGTTCTTCTGCACATCATGAATAACAACCTGCAAGTCTGTGTGTTGGGTGTACTTAAAGCTTTAAAGTGCAGTTAGTACAAGCCAGGGTAAAGTGCCCCAAAGGGAGTACCCAGGCTTATTTTGATTGGTTTTAGGGAAGCCAATCAATCTATGGCTTGTGATCACGCTGAGTGGGTGACCACATATTCTGGAGCCCTTCATTTCTTACCCTAAGGGGAGCCCAAATGGGTCTGTGCCCTGGCCCCCACATCCACGAAGGTGGGCCTGGTTGTGAGTCTGATCTCACTCTGTAAATGGGAAGAAGGAGTAACATACTCTACACCACAAACCTTTCAGAATTTCACAAACAACTGAGAAGGTGACACCCCCCCATTGGACAAGTCTCCTTTGCTCACATCCTAGACATGTCCAAACTACATGGATAGTGATGCCCTGCCCTCGTTAGGCGTGCATTGGATCTGATGCGCCTTTCCGTGCATTCCTTACATAGAACGTACATCCCAGAATGTCTCGTGCTTTCATTTTAGACATTCCGGGCCAGGCAGAGCCTGTGCATCTCGGGCTGAGGGTCTTCTGCAGAGTGGCCTTTGGCAGAAGGGTGCGCGAGAAATTTTCCATTACCCAAGCACTCACTTTTCCTCCTGGGAAAGTGGAAAACAAATGTACAGTAACAGGGAAAGGGCGGGAGAAGGCGGTATTTAATGTTACCAAACATCTACACCCCTGCTTTGCACTTATCCTATAAACTAAAGCAAAATTCACAGAAGTTTATATTTTTAGAGCTGCCCCATGAATCCCAGAGGCTTTTGATTGTTCTAGAAGAAGATATGTATTTTCAAAAGTTCTGGTTTTAGGGTTTACTGTCGCCATCTATTTCAAAGTGGCACTGCTTCCATGAACTATCAAAACAAGAATACTTTCATTAAGCACCCCATCTCTATCTAGAATAATCACATTAAGCATACCATCCATATCAAGAATACTTGCCTTAGGCGTGCCATCAATTTCTAGAATATTCACATTAAGCGTACCATTCATATCAAGAATACTTGATATGATATGATAGGTTATTCATAACGCACTTAATACCCAGAGGATTCTAAGCGCAGACCGGGGGTTCGAACCTGTGTTGCTTAGTTTTGTCTTGCTTCCAAGGCGAGCATGTTGCCGCTGAGCTTTCCTCCCAAGACTTGCATCAATCTCTAGAATATTCACATTAAGCATACCATCCATGTCAAGAATAATTGCATTAAGCACCCCATAAATATCTAGAATATTCACATTAAGAATGCCATCCATATCAAGAATACTTGCATTAAGCACCCCATCAATATCTAGAATATGCACATTAAGCATACCATCCATATCAAGCATACTTGCATTAAGCCTGAGGTCCATTTCTTGAATATCCACCATTTCCACATCAATAGGTTGCTTTTGGAGGAGACAAGGCCTTCAAAAGATGCAGTGACGAGATAGATCATGAGCGTTTTGAAAAGAAATATAAGCTTAGCTCCTCCTCCGCAGGGCATACACCTGGACTAATACTAAAGCATATTGAGACTGGTGTTTCCATTAAGAACAAGAGCAAGTAAAGTATGCAATGTCTCGGCTGCAAATGCATTCATCATGACTGTTTCAATGTTTGCCTTAGTGCTAATACCGTGAAAAATTGCACTTGTACCAGTGCAATCTTTCTGATCTATGACATCCCTCTGTAATATGTCATATACAGCTGATCAGTACCTAGCTGTGGTATGTCACTTAAATATGTTGTATCTAGCTTCTGAGTAAATCATTGTGGTGTGTGGTGTGCTACTTCAATAGGTTATATACAGCTGTGCTGTACGTCGTTGAGATGTGTAACATGCCACTGTAATATGTGGTGTATAGTTGTGCCACCCAATTGAATATGTGGTATGTAGTTGTGCTGCATATTGAGGTGTCCTGTGATATGCAATTGAAAAGTAAATCGATTTGATATGCAGTTTGCTGCTGTTGTAAGTGGCATGCCACTGTACAGAACATTGCTGTGATGTGTGGAATGCCATTACAACCTGTGGTATGTAGATGAGTGGTGCATCTTTGTGATTTGCAGTATGCTACTCTATTATGTGACTTGAAGGTGGGCGATACATTGTTGTGATCTGTGTTATGGAACACTGTGGCACATACCTGTAATGCGCAATATGCAGCCACAACAACACCTGATCTAGGCTTCTCACAACGGGTCCTCTTACCTACCCAAAATAAAGGAAGATTATTAGACTGGAGCTCAGTTATCAATTGCAACATTAATATTCTCTCAAACCAACCATGTGCTTGGTCCGACCATCACGCCATTATCTTTACAATCCAAAACCTGAACAAAACTAACCTAGACTCTCCAATGGCGTAACCTAGATTAGCCAGAAACACAAGGAATATAACAGCTAACACACTCCTCTCGCTCCTTCAACCTCTAACCAACCTTCCTAGCTCTAACGATGACCCAACATCCCTCGCGGACCTATACAACACTACCATACTTAGTGCTATCAATACGATTGCACCACAGAAATTGTGCACAGCCAAGCCTAGTTCACATCTGAACACTTGGTTCACCCTGCACCTGAGACTCCTGAGAAAAAACAAAAGAGCTGCTGAATCTACTTGGAAAAACCTCCCTTCAACTTCAAACAAAGATAACTTTATGTTATCATCACCCACTTACAAAACAGCTACCTTCCTAGCCAAATATGAGTCCTACAATGACCCAATTACTAAAACCAAATCGAACACCAAAGAATTATTTAATATACTCGGAGAGCTAGAATCCTCTACCACGCCACCTATCTCCTGCATCAAAGACCTTCCATGGCGCAACAATATCCAGAAAGCTCTCGCGGATAAAATTGAACTCCTCCAAACTAAAATCGAGATTAAAAAAAAGGTAACCTTGACATCAACCCACCACAACTTGCAACCTAAGCACCCCCGCTTGCTCAGCATGATCTATTCAAATTCTCCCATCTTGATATCAAGGAGGTGGAGGACATAATCTGCAACTTTCAACCTTCCAGTTGCCTGAGTGATGTCTGCCCAGATTCAGTTATCAAAGAGGCAGCTAAGGACCTCACTCCCTTTATTACTAAGGTAATAAACGCCTCATTCAAGACTAATGCTTTTCCCACTAACCTGAACGATACCTTCTCTCTACCCAAATATACCAACTAATTACGGACAGATCACCATAGTACTGTTTGCCTTAAAAATTCTGGACAGAGCGGCCTACCTCCAGATTCAGCATCATCTAGAGGACAAAAACCTACTAAGGCTTCGCCAATTGGGTTTCCGGGCCAGACATGCCACAGAAACAGCCCTGATAGATCTAGTAACACAAATGAAAAGTATAAAAGACAAAGGTAGTCTAGCCCTCCTCCTGTTACTAGATTTATCAGCTGCTTTTGATTTAGTGGACCATAAAACGCTATTCAACCACCTCTCTTCAGCGGCCCACTTCTCTAATGATGCCACATCTTGCATCCGTTCTTTCCTCAGCAACAGAATTACTAGAGTATTCGCTCCTACTGCCTCAGCCACACCCACTCCTGTCATCTGTGGGGATCTGTGGGGCCCCACAGGGCTCCTGCACCTCCCCCATGCTTTATAACATATTCACAAAGCCCCTCTTTGATGACCTAGACCATTTGGGTGTCTCGTATACTAACTACGCTGATGACACCCCAATCTTAATTAATATTGCAGGTGACTACAATACAGATTCTAAACGCCTTAATGACATTTACCTAATAATTCAAGCCTGGATGGCCAAACATGGACTATGCCTTAACGACGACAAGACTGATTTACTCCTAGTAGGTACCCAAGCGAGACTGAACAAACTGTATGCACAGTTCAAGGCATTCAGCATCGATGGTAACAATATCAAGGTATCAAAGGACGTAAAAACCCTAGGGATCTACATTGACTCCACTCTTTCACTATCTAGGCAAATCAACGCAACTGCCGCTACCACGGCTTACACCTGTAAGCTCATTAATGCCTGCAGGCCATTCCTGTCTACAGATAACTGCATCACACTAGCTAGGGCGCTTGTTTTAACAAAATTAGACTACTGCAATGCCCTATACTTAGGAACAAACCCATACAACCTGAAAAAGCTACAAATCCTTCCAAACAATGCTCTTAGAGCAGCGACTAATTTCCCGAGAGCACTACACATGTCAGAGTTAAGAAGTAGGGTTCACTGGCTCTCCATCAACCAAAGAATAAGACTCAAAACTCTATCTCTTACCTTTAAATGCCTAAACAACCAAGCACCGACTTACCTCTGCAACAAATTTAAATGTAATGACCATGCTCGACCAACTAAATTCTCTCAAACTAACTGCCTGATCACCCCGAGGGTCAAGCTTCAAAAGCAGGGGGCTGCAGTTTCCCGGTCCTAGCAGCCAAAACCTGGAACTCTCTATCCCCTTGCATCATATCTGAATCCTTCGTCTACAAATTCAGAAATAATGCTTAAACTTGGCTCATCCACAATGAAGACTAACAACCTGGGCAGCCTTAGCTTGCCTCTGAAACAGATGCTTGGATACACCTACTTGTCAATTTCTCTACCTAAGACACTGACCTATCTGCATATTTAAATACACAAATGTATATATATTCTAAATATTGCCTTTACTCATATTGTTTCAATGTATATATGTAACCTGCATTTATGTCATGTAACATTAGGAAATGTGCCCAGATGCCTCAGGGCTTGGTTTGGGCTACATAAATAAATACAAACACTGTGACCTGCAGCTGGGTGGTACATTGCTGTGTTTGGCAGTATCCCACTTGAAATTGTAGCTGAGCGGTACATCACATTCATATGTGGTAAACCACTGTAATATGTGATATGTCGCTGAGCAGTGCATGACTGTGATGGTGGGTATCAAGAGCCGCAGTTAATTACTGTGATGCACTGTATGCGACTGCATAGCTGCGTAGTACGGAATGACGCTGTGGTATGTGGCATATTGCCGAGCAATGCATCCCTGCAATGTGTGGTATGTGCCATGGCAATATCTATTTAGCTAACTATATATATATATATATTTTTATATATACACACATATATATATATATATATATATATATATATATATATATATATATATATATATATATATACACTTTTTTTTCAAGGAAAAAACTTCAGTTGCAGGGATGTTAAAGTGATAACTTAATGCAACGAAACCCCTGAAATTTGGCTGAAGCCACCTTAACTTCGCACCCCCTGTTGCACCGCCTCAGACCACAATGATGACATCACAGATCACATCACTGATGACATTACTAATTACATTACAACACTAACTGGCATTAAGCATGGCCTTCAGCTATGGTCAGTGTGAATGGTAAAATATATTTTAACACATGAAAGGGTACTACGCATGGCCTTCAGTTACGGACTGTGGTCACAACATTCACCCATGTGCACTGAATATTTTAAAACACTAACAGGCTACCAACCATAGATTTTGGCCTTTACCGGTGGATACAGATTTCAACTGTGTCTACTGTATATTATGTACATTGACAGCGACTAGCCATGGACTTTAGCACAATACTGGCCAGTGACCACAATCTTTGGCTGTGCCCACTATATATTCTAACATATAAATGGGCCACTAGCCATGTCCTTTGACCTTGAGCAGCTTGTACATCTTTTGGCCATGTCCACTTTAAAATAATAAAATGAAATAAGTGATGGCCTTCGGCCGTGCCCACTGTGTATTATACAACACTTGCCACTAGCTATCGCCTTCAGCCCTACCCACTCTATATTATATATACTAACTAGCTATCGCCTTCAGCCCTACCCACTCTATATTATATATACTTACCAGCCACTAGCCATGGTCTTCAATACAATACTAGCCAGTGGCGACTAGCTACGGCCTTTAGCCATGGCCACTGACTACAGCTTTCAATGTTGCCCACTGAATACATTAAAATGGGGTGAGCTACTAGGCATGGATTTTAACCATGCACATTGGTATTTTTTAACACTAACTGACCACGAGCTATGACCTTTGATGCTAATGTAAACAGTTATATACAATGTAATTCGTGTTGTCACCAGTTGTCACCAGTTGTCACCATCAGTGATGTGATCTGTAATATCATCGGTGTTCTCATACACCATGTAAATAATGATGTCATCAGTGATGTGATCTGTGATGTCATCATGGTATTCATAGGCTGCGTAACAGGGGGCCCGAAGTTAAGGTGGCATTAGCTGAATTTCAGGGGTTTTGTTGCATTAAGTTCTCACCTTAACGTACCAGAAACTAACGTTTTGTCCTTGAATTTCAAAGGTTTTGTTACACTGTATTACTCACCTTAACGCCCCTGCAACTGAAGTTGTTGCCTTGAATTTCAAGGGTTTTGTTATTCCATAGGTTTTTCGAATCCTTCCAGACCACAAGCATGGTCTTTGGCCACGCTCAGTGGGCACAGCCGAACACCACCAAACCACTATCCATGGCCTTTGGCCATGGCCAGTGGGCATGGCCAGTCTATATCTTGCAACACATTGCTCAAAGACGTTCATCAATCACATACTGATTTTGTCCTGTTTTGACAGTGGTATTGTCATGTATAAAATATTGCAGGCTTTGAGAAATCAAAATGTTTTCAGGCAAAGTGCAATGATATTAAATTATTTGCCATGGACCCCACACTTTGGTTAAGCAGCAGGCTCCAAGCCCCTTGTTTTATGGCTGGTCTCTTGGTGACTGTTGTGATACATCGCACAACCCCAACTAACCACATTTAAGCATCACAGAAACAGGAAAAATATGACCAGCTGAAAGATTAACATATGCCCAGGTGCATTTGCCCCCATAGCGAAAATCAAAAGCTGGCACCCATGAATATACACACAGTAAGTGAACATATATCTTAAATTGCAATATACACATGTAGTTCAATTGACCTTCCCTTTAGAAGAAAATGCGCAATACAAAATAGCATGGGACTTTTACAAAAAGTAATGAACACCAGAAAAATAACCAGACAGAGGAAATGTTCCAATAAATATGCTGGCAAAGTATAAAAGGTGCTCACCTTTTACACCCAACAATCTGTAGTGAAATATTCCCTGGAAACCAAAATCCCAATACGAAACAAGTGCTTGTTATCTTGTGGGTAACCGTCTGCACTGGGAACATGACAACCTGAGTAAAATCCTGGTAGCCAAACACTTGAGCAAGCTTGACAGCCTCAAAAGACCCCATGTGTGGTGTCCGCCCCCTGCAAAAAAGTTACGCTCTTCACCAACATGTGTCTTTTACTTGTGCCCTGAAAAGCAGCTACAATCAGTGGAGAATAACTGCACCACTGTCCAGGATTACAAACTCACTTGCCACATCGTGGGCAAATACTCATGACTTACTTGCCCTTTAATCATTTCCCCTCCTCACTCTCAGGCCTGGCTTTCAACAATACTTTGCTTTATAAAGATAACTTGAAAAGTGCACATTTCATAGTGTCAGTCAACTATATAAATCCTTATTGAACTATGTTAGGGAAAAAGTGTACAATTGTGCAATTATCCCCCCACCCCCTTCTTGACTGGCAGACTACAAATACCAGAATGCAATTCAGCAAAAGGCAAAAAAATGGTCTCTGAGTGCAAAGCTTTCAAGGACGGTTTAAAAAAAAGGTGGATGCCCATTCGGGCACCCATCAATGCAGTAACTGGGACTGACCTGCTTAATTTCAAAGCAAGGAAAGGGCCGGCTCATTTCGCTAAGTGGTCTTGTAAATTTGGCTACTTTTTCAGGCAACATGGCCTAGGGAGGCTGGCCCCTTCCTCACTTTGAAACTAAGCAGGGTCTGTCCTGGTTACTGCCTGGATGGCAATCGTGTGAGTTATCACCCCGACGTCACTATAGCTGTAAAAATATATTTTTTAAAACTGTAACTGCAGGTAGCGAGCTACACTTACCCTTGGCTATCCGTAGTACTTTATAGCCTTGAATATAGCCATGAATATCAGAAAAACAGACAGAAAAAAATGCTTCCTGCCCCCCCAGGCCCACACCAAGTGCCCCCCTCATCTGTGCCAGCTCCCCCCACTCCTCAGATGGCCACCTCCACTGCCCTCTCCTTTTCACCCCACAACACACGCTGTTTCTGTGACGCAGTTTTCTTTCAGATGTCGGCTGTTCAAGGCTATAGCTGAGGGTACAGAATGGTTTGTGTTGCAGACACAGTCCCTAGAGCCCCTCCAACTCCCAAATTTCACTTGGTGCCCTCTAGCCATCCCCCCACCTCTTGCCCGATGGCATTTGCATGTTTTTTAAACCACAAACAGCTTTTTTTCCTGTGTTTCATTTTCCCATATCCTAAACTATAATCTCGAATATCTCTTGCATCGAGAGAAAAACAAGATGGTGGTCGTTTCATTTCTAAAAAACCCCGGTTTTGGGTAAATCCCTGAGAAATAGCTATCTATTTTTGAGAAGGGCCCCCCCCCTTCTCCATCAAATATTTAAATAACTACTACACAGAATAGCCCCAAACCATGCATGGATCGCGGTTCAACGCTTCGTGCCCAAGTTTTTTCAGACCTGGTGCAAATCCATACAGCGGTTTGGGCTGTGCGTTTTGGCAAATATTGATCTTGTATGTCTATGGGAAAATGAATGGGAAGTAGGCTGTACTTTTTGAAAAAATAAATGTTTTGTTTTCTTAATAACCTTTTTATTTTTTTATGAGTCCTTACGAAACTTTGCAGTCTCGGGCGGCCCAAGAGACCTTACTCACTTTCACAAATTCTGTCAAATCTGTTACTCGAATCAAAAGTTATTAACAATAGAATTTGGAGGGGTTCCTATGGGAGTCAGATTCACCTTAACTATAGGGTGGCGAACTCCAGGACTGCCTGTATTCTCAGTAAGTCCATGTCTGTTTTCTTTGTTGAGAATTGTGATAACAATGCACTGGTGTTTTGAATGAAGTACACAAGTGTTTCCGCGCAACCAAGCCCCTGGTTCTTTCTGATTGTCATACTGAGATAGGTGTCCTTGATTACTTAGGGACGCTTACCAGATCCGTCAGCTTCTAGCACCACCCAGGTGCACCCACATAGAGGCTGAGCGCTGCTTGTAGAAGCAAGTTTGTGTCAATCTCCCGGCGTGGTGAGTAAGCCCAGACCCCCAGCGCTGCAGAGCAGCTGTTAATATTTTATCTAGTGCTTTAAAAATCATGTGAAGCACACTCAGCGCCTGCTTCCACCGGCAGCCCCATTGCTTCCTGGTTCACTCTGCCCGCCTCCCACACCACCCCCGTGACCTGATTGGTACTCAACAACAACAACAACAGAGGACTAAGGACCTTGCTGGCTCATCGCACCTGCGCCATTTCCTCAATCCCCTGGCGTGGTAAGACCAGACCCCCAGTGCTGCAGAGCAGCTGTTAATATTTTATCTAGTGCTTTAAAAAGCACGTGAAGCTCACTTGACACCTGCTTCCCCCGGCAGCCCATTGCTTCCTGTTTCCCTCTGCCCGCCTCCCGCAGCACCCCCACAACCTGATTGGTGCTCTGTGCTGTCATAAAGGACACCCCAGGGCAGCCCTCTGCCCGGCAGCCCCAGTAGCTAAGGGCCCCAAGGCAAAGGGCTTCTCCAACAGAGGCGGCTCTACATCGTGTCTGAGGGTGTCAGTGGGGGAAGCCAGTGAAGCCAACCGACAGCGACAAAAAGCAAGTGTGGTATGAGCGGGGAGTAAAGCAATCACTCTACTCCAGAAAGCCCTGTCACTCTACATTACCTTACCAAAAACATAGACTGACAGGCAAACACCACTTGCAACACTCATATCTAGATAGAATGGGACCATCAACATACATCTGTTCAAGAAAGGATAGGGGTTTCTGCCTTGCGTTGCATCTAGACACATTTGTGCATGTTGACTAGTTCCACACTTGCATAGAATTTCAAGGGTTAGTAAGTACCAGATTGGATAGAGTTGTGAATATAGGCCGACATCGCATCTAGATAGAAATGTGAATGTTAGCATGTCCCACACCTATATGAAATTGTGAATGATAGCTTGTGCCAAACTAGCATGTGACAAACTTAGATGGAATCGTGAACATTCTCCTGAGTCACATCTAGATAGGATTGTGAATACCAGCATGTGCCACACTTGGATAGAATTCTGAACATTGCCCTGCGTTGCATCTACATAGGATCGTGACTATCAGCATGTACCACACTTGGACTGAATTGAGAATGTTAGCATGGGCCACACATAGATGGAATTATGAACATTAGCCTTAGTCACATCTAGATAGAAATGTGAATGTTAGCATGCGCCACATTTAGATGAAATTGTGAATGATAGCTTGTGCCAAACTAGCATGTGCCAAACTTAGATGGAATTGTGAACATTAGCCTGAGTTACATGTAGATGGGATTGTGAATGTTGGCAAGTGCCACACTTATATGGAATTATGAATGTCAACATGTGCCACTCTTAGATAGAATTGTGAACATTAGCCTGCGTCGCATCTAGATAGAAATGTGACTATTAGCATGTCCCACACTTAGATGGAATTGTGAATGATAGCGTGTGCCACACTTAGATGGAATCGTGAACATTGCCCTGAGTCTAACCTGGATAACTGTGAATGTTAGCAAGTGCCACACTTGGTTAGAACTGTGAAGGCTAGCAGGTACCACATGTAGATAGAATTGTGAATATTAGCCTCTGCTGGACCCAGATAGAATTGTGAATGATAACAAGTGTCACATAAGTGGGAACATTAGCCTACACCGCATTAGAGATAGGTCTGTGAAGGTCACCTTCGAAACACATAACCCACTAAACAAAAAAATCTCAAACTCTGCATACCTAAATCATACAGAAACCTACAGAACCACCTTTCGCACAGCAAGACGCACGCACTTCACCACACCGCAACAACAAACAAACACATGAGCCGCACCAACAGCACACATGGCCTGACTTCGATCCGATACTGGCACCAAAGCTCAGCGCACAATGTATATCGAACTGAAGCCGCCAACAGGACACCACTTCTCCCACTATCCCAATCCCTCCCGCCTTACACTTACTAACCCAACCCGCCTTCCGCCTGAGCACCTGGAGACCAATTCTGTTGGTGACGGTACGCAATACAAATACCTTTAACATTAACATATATGTGTACACACACGCGCACACACAGTGGTATGTAGATGGACAGTGCGTGCATGGCTCTTTTATGCAGTATGTTATTTCACCGTGCATTACACTGAGGGACTCTATGCCACTGTAATCTGTGGTATCTAGCTGCACAGTGCATTGCTGTGATGCTTGCTACATAGCTACAATGGTCGATACGTCACTGTGACGTCTAGTAGGTAGATGAAATATTCGGTATGCTACTGCAGCACGTGCTGAGAGAGAGAGAGAGAGAGAGAGAGAGAGAGAGAGAGAGAGAGAGAGAGAGAGAGAGAGAGAGAGAGGCTTGTTTTTGCCTGTAATTCTGAATTGTGGTCCGGGCGACAAAGGTCTGACGGCCCAACTGAGTTTAGGCCACTCGAGGGAATCGTCTCTGCATCTTCTAGAGCTACAGTCTTACCACAGAGTAGCTTTCAAGGCCACACAAACAGGAATACAGCCACGATCCACCCGGAAGCAGTGGCCTGTGATTGGAAGCTTTGACTTACAAAAGGAGTGCCTTCATAGAAAGTAACGTAAATACATGTCCCGCTCTGCAGGTGTACAATTTAATGAGAGCTGGTTTTAAAAATTCCTCCTGGGATCTGCATGATATTGGTATACAAATACACATTTCACCAAAGTATCTGAGGCTCGGTGAGATCGTGCACACGTGCTCAATATTGCTTAAATTACAATCTTGTGTATGGATCTGTCTAAGTCTGAGCATCAACGGTACAATGTAAATATGGCTAAGCAAAAAGAAGGCTCATCGAAAATGAAACGGTAGACATAGTTTAGACGGGAAAAAAACTGAGGCGAAAAGGAAGAAAGAAAAACGAGCCCGACTTTAAAATTCAATGAAAAAAGTCTTAAAATAGATCAAAAGAAAAAACAGCTCCTGAATGGGAAGGGTATGGTTAAGAGCATGTGAGGAGGGCGGGGGGGTTGCATGGTACTTGGGGGTGTGAGGGTCAGGCAAGCCCTCCCTACCCCCATGCATGTTTAAAGTATACCTTTAATCATGATCATCGCTTAGTGCAAATAATGGGGTACTGGGTTTAGCTGAGGGTGGTATGCTGGGTAACATTGATACTGGTAACACAATGAAACATCAAAACTATATTCTGAAAACAAATATGTACATGGGACATAATTTACTTTTTATGACACATTTTGTCATTTTTACTTTCTTCCTTTAATATTTCTTTATTTTTTACTGTTTAAATTACTTCAACATAAAATTAGAGTGAAAGAGCAGACAAGTGCCGCCGCTTGGAGGTATGGGGTCCTGGCAGATTTATCGGGGCTTGCAACAGTAGGGTGTGCGGTGGGGATCAAAGGGGGACAGGGTTTGCCAGGATGGGGGTGGGGGCGCAGACACGAATAGATGTAAGAGATTGAGGTTTCAAGGAGAGCTACCATGCGTTAAGGCCGTGGACAGAGCTGTAGGAGAGGAACTTGGGAAGTTAGAAAGTCCGCAATTCTCAAAATGTAAATATTGTGTTGAGGGGCGCAAAAGAACAGAGGGGGAGGCTCATGAAGAGGCTAGAGCAGTAGTCAAGATGGCAGAGGACAGGAGTGCAAACCATATGTCCATGAGAGATCTGCTGCTGCTGTCGCAGGGACGTCGCTATGAGGGGGTCGGGGGGCTATAGCTCAGATAGACGCCCAGGGGCTTCAACAAAAGGCTATGAGTCCCGACATTAGCGTAGCCCCGGATATTTTAGAAACCTAGTAACACCCCTGGCTGCTGGTCTCACTGGAGTCAACAAACACAGGAAAGTGACCAAGTGACAGGAATGTGCGAGAGGAAAGGCCTGTCCCTCTGGGTCATATTTCCACAGTCCTGTTATGTTATTGAAATAATATGTATCTTGATTCCATTACTAACCCAAAAGGAATGGGAATCGTGCTCTGTGGCACTGAGGCCCACCCCCTCGCACACATCCAGCATTGCGATGGGAGCCTCCGCCCCCTGCACCACGCCCTAGCAGGATGTGAAACAGAGTAACGATTACTTCATTTACAGCAAGTCTAGCTGAATGGTACACTGTGTCCTGTGGCACTCTGTGTCCTGTGGTACACGGTGTCCTGTGGCACTCTGTGTCCTGTGCTACTCTGTGTCCTGTGGTACTCTTGTGTCCCATGGTACACTGTGTCCTGTGGTACTCTTGTGTCCTGTGCTACACTGTGTCCTGTGGCACTCTGTGTCCTGTGGTACACAGTGTCCTGTGGTACTCTTGTGTCCTGTTCTACACTGTGTCCTGTGGCACTCTATGTCCTGTGGTACACTGTGTCCTGTGGCACTCTTGTGTCCTGTGGTACACTGTGTCCTGTGGTACACTGTGTCCTGTGGCACTCTGTGTCCTGTGCTACACTGTGTCCTGTGGCACTCTGTTTCCTGTGGTACATGGTGTCCTGTGGTACTCTTGTGTCCTGTGCTACTCTTGTGTCCTGTGGCACTCTTGTGTCCTGTGGTAAACGGTGTCCTGTGGTACTCTTGTGTCCTGTGCTACATTGTGTCCCGTGGCACTCTGTGTCCTGTGGTACATGGTGTCCCATGGTACTCTTGTGTCCCGTGGTACACGGTGTCCTGTGGTACACGGTGTCCTGGGGTACTCTTGTGTCCTGTTCTACACTGTGTCCTGTGGCACTCTATGTCCTGTGGTACACTGTGTCCTGTGGCACTCTTGTGTTCTGTGCCACTCTGTGTGCTGTGGCACTCTGTGTCCTGTGGTACTCTTGTGTCTGTGCTACACTGTATCCTGTGGCACTCTGTGTCCTGTGGTACATGGTGTCCTGTGGTACTCTTGTGTCCTGTGCTACACTGTGTCCTGTGGCACTCTGTGTCCTGTGGTACATGGTGTCCTGTGGTACTATTGTGTCCTGTGCTACACTGTGTCCCGTGGTACACGGTGTCCTGTGCTACTCTGTGTCCTGTGCTACGCTGTGTCCTGTGCTACTCTGTGTCCTGTGGTAAACGGTGTCCTGTGGTACTCTTGTGTCCTGTGGTACACTATGTCCTGTGGTACTCTTGTGTCCTGTGGTACTCTTGTGTCCTGTGGTACACTGTTTCCTGTGGTACCCTTGTGTCCTGTGGCACTCTGTGTCCTGTGGTACACGGTGTCCTGTGGTACTCTTGTGTCCTGTGCTACACTGTGTCCTGTGGCACTCTATGTCCTGTGGTACACTGTGTCCTGTGGCACTCTTGTTTCCTGTGCTACACTGTGTCCTGTGGCACTCTGTGTCCTGTGGTACACAGTGTCCTGTGGTACTCTTGTGTCCTGTGGTACTCTTGTGCCCTGTGGTACACTATGTCCTGTAATACTCTGTGTCCTGTGGTACACTGTGTCCTGTTGTACACTGTGTCCTTTGGCACTCTTGTGTCCTTTGGCACTCTTGTGTCCTTTGGCACTCTTGTGTCCTTTGGTACTCTGTGTCCTGTGGTACACTATGTCCTGTGGTACTCTGTGTCCTGTGGTACACTATGCACTGTGTCCTGTGGCTCTCTGTGTCCTGTGGTACTCTGTGTCCTGTGGTACACTATACTCTGTGTCCTGTGGCTCTCTGTGTCCTGTGGCACTCTGTGTCCTGTGGCACTCTGTGTCCTGTGGTACTCTGTGTCCTGTGGTACACTCAGTCCTGCAGTACTCGTGTGTCCTGTGGTACTCGTGTGTCTGTGGTACACTGTGTCCTGTGCTCCTCTGTGTCCTGTGGTACTCTGTGCCCTGTGTTACACTATGTCCTGTGTTACACTATGTCCTGTGGTACTGTGTGTCTTGTGGTACTCTTGTGTCCTGTGGTACACTGCGTCCTGTGGTACTCTGTGCCCTGTGTTACACTATGTCCTGTTCTACACTGTGTCCTGTGGCACTCTATGTCCTGTGGCACTCTATGTCCTGTGGTACACTGTGTCATGTGGCACTCTTGTGTCCTGTGCTACTCTGTGTACTGTGGCACTCTGTGTCCTGTGGCACTCTGTGTCCTGTGGTACACTGTGTCTTGTGGTACACTGTGTCCTGTGGCACTCTGTGTCCTGTGCTACACTGTGTCCTGTGGCACTCTGTTTCCTGTGGTACATGGTGTCCTGTGGTACTCTTGTGTCCTGTGCTACTCTGTGTCCTGTGGCACTCTGTGTCCTGTTGTTAACGGTGTCCTGTGGTACTCTTGTGTCCTGTGCTACATTGTGTCCCGTGGCACTCTGTGTCCTGTGGTACATGGTGTCCCATGGTACTCTTGTGTCCCGTGGTACACGGTGTCTTGTGGTACTCTTGTGTCCTGTTCTACACTATGTCCTGTGGCACTCTAGTTCCTGTGGTACACTGTGCCCTGTGGCACTCTTGTGTTCTGTGCCACTCTGTGTGCTGTGGCACTCTGTGTCCTGTGGTACATGGTGTCCTGTGGTACTCTTGTGTCCTGTGCTACACTGTGTCCTGTGGTACATGGTGTCCCATGGTACTCTTGTGTCCCGTGGTACACGGTGTCCTGTGCTACTCTGTGTCCTGTGGCACTCTGTGTCCTGTGGTAAACGGTGTCCTGTGGTACACGGTGTCCCGTGGTACACGGTTTCCCGTGGTACACGGTGTCCTGTGCTACTCTGTGTCCTGTGGCACTCTGTGTCCTGTGGTAAACGGTGTCCTGTGGTACTCTTGTGTCCTGTGGTACACGGTGTCCTGTGGTACACTATGTCCTGTGGTACTGTGTCCCCTGTGGTACTCTTGTGTCCTGTGGTACACTGTGTCCTGTGGTACACTGTGTCCTGTGGCACTCTTGTTTCCTGTGCTTCATTGTGTCCTGTGGCACTCTGTGTCCTGTGGTACACAGTGTCCTGTGGTACTCTTGTGTCCTGTGGTACTCTTGTGCCCTGTGGTACACTATGTCCTGTGGTACTCTGTGCCCTGTGGTACACTATGTCCTGTAATACTGTGTGTCCTGTGGTACTCTTGTGTCCCGTGGTACACTGTGTCCTGTGTGTCCTGTGGTACTCTTGTGTCCTGTGGCACTCTGTGTCCTGTGCTACACTGTGTCCTGTGGCACTCTGTTTCCTGTGGTACATGGTGTCCTGTGGTACTCTTGTGTCCTGTGCTACTCTGTGTCCTGTGGCACTCTGTGTCCTGTTGTTAACGGTGTCCTGTGGTACTCTTGTGTCCTGTGCTACATTGTGTCCCGTGGCACTCTGTGTCCTGTGGTACATGGTGTCCCATGGTACTCTTGTGTCCCGTGGTACACGGTGTCCTGTGGTACTCTTGTGTCCTGTTCTACACTATGTCCTGTGGCACTCTAGTTCCTGTGGTACACTGTGCCCTGTGGCACTCTTGTGTTCTGTGCCACTCTGTGTGCTGTGGCACTCTGTGTCCTGTGGTACATGGTGTCCTGTGGCACTCTGTGTCCTGTGCTACACTGTGTCCTGTGGCACTCTGTTTCCTGTGGTACATGGTGTCCTGTGGTACTCTTGTGTCCTGTGCTACTCTTGTGTCCTGTGGCACTCTGTGTCCTGTTGTTAACGGTGTCCTGTGGTACTCTTGTGTCCTGTGCTACATTGTGTCCCGTGGCACTCTGTGTCCTGTGGTACATGGTGTCCCATGGTACTCTTGTGTCCCGTGGTACACGGTGTCCTGTGGTACTCTTGTGTCCTGTTCTACACTATGTCCTGTGGCACTCTAGTTCCTGTGGTACACTGTGCCCTGTGGCACTCTTGTGTTCTGTGCCACTCTGTGTGCTGTGGCACTCTGTGTCCTGTGGTACATGGTGTCCTGTGGTACTCTTGTGTCCTGTGCTACACTGTGTCCTGTGGTACATGGTGTCCCATGGTACTCTTGTGTCCCGTGGTACACGGTGTCCTGTGCTACTCTGTGTCCTGTGGCACTCTGTGTCCTGTGGTAAACGGTGTCCTGTGGTACACGGTGTCCCGTGGTACACGGTTTCCCGTGGTACACGGTGTCCTGTGCTACTCTGTGTCCTGTGGCACTCTGTGTCCTGTGGTAAACGGTGTCCTGTGGTACTCTTGTGTCCTGTGGTACACGGTGTCCTGTGGTACACTATGTCCTGTGGTACACTGTGTCCCCTGTGGTACTCTTGTGTCCTGTGGTACACTGTGTCCTGTGGTACACTGTGTCCTGTGGCACTCTTGTTTCCTGTGCTTCACTGTGTCCTGTGGCACTCTGTGTCCTGTGGTACACAGTGTCCTGTGGTACTCTTGTGTCCTGTGGTACTCTTGTGCCCTGTGGTACACTATGTCCTGTGGTACTCTGTGCCCTGTGGTACACTATGTCCTGTAATACTGTGTGTCCTGTGGTACTCTTGTGTCCCGTGGTACACTGTGTCCTGTGTGTCCTGTGGTACTCTTGTGTCCTGTGGCACTCTTGTGTCCTTTGGTACTCTGTGTCCTGTGGTACACTATGTCCTGTTGTACTCTGTGTCCTGTGGTACACTATACACTGTGTCCTTTGGCTCTCTGTGTCCTGTGGTACTCTGTGTCCTGTGGTACACTATACACTGTGTCCTGTGGCTCTCTGTGTCCTGTGGCTCTCTGTGTCCTGTGGTACACTGTGTCCTGTGGCACTCTTGTGTCCTGTGGTACTCTGTGCCCTGTGTTACACTATGTCCTGTGTTACACTATGTCCTGTGTTACACTATGTCCTGTGGTACTGTGTGTCCTGTGGTACACTGCGTCCTGTGGTACACTGCGTCCTGTGGTACTCTGTGTCTCGTGGTACATTGTGTCCTGTGGTACACAGTGTCCTGTGGTACTCTTGTGTCCTGTGCTATACTGTGTCCTGTGGCACTCTGTGCCCTGTGGTTCACTGTGTCCTGTGGCACTGTTGTGTCCTGTGCTACACTGTGTCCTGTGGCACTATGTGTCCTGTGGTACACGGTGTCCTGTGGTACTCTTGTTCCTGTGGCACTCTGTGTCCTGTGGTAAACGGTGTCCTGTGGTACTCTGTGCCCTGTGGTACACTTTGTCCTGTGGTACTCTTGTGTCCTGTGGTACTCTTGTGTCCTGTGGTACACTGTGTCCTGTGGTACACTGTGTTCTGTGGTACATTGTGTCCTGTGGCTCTCTGTGGCCTGTTGTACACTGTGTCCTTTGGCACTATGTGTCCTGTGGTACTCTGTGTCCGGTGGTACACTATGTCCTGTGGTACTCTGGGCCCTGTGGTACACTATGTCCTGTGATACTGTGTGTCCTGTGGCTCTCTGTGTCCTGTGGTACACTGTGTCATGTGGTACACTGTGTCCTGTGGCTCTCTGTGTCCTGTGGTACACTGTGTCCTGTGGTACACTCCATCCTGCGGTACTCGTGTGTCCTGTGGTACTATGTGTCTGTGGTACACTGTGTCTGTGGTACACTGTGTCCTGTGGCACTCGTGTGTCCTGTGCTACTCTGTGTCCTGTGGTACTCTTGTGACCTGTGGTACAATGTGTCCTGTGTCGGTTTATAGTGACATTTTCGAACGTCACATTTTCGAAATGCCATTTTTTCTACACCAAAAAGCAGAGAATATTTTTTTCAAATGTTTTTTTTCATTTTTTTTTTTAAATGGGGGGGTTCCCCCCAAACTCCCTTTTTTATTGACACTTTTTTAACTAACAAAACAAAATAAAACATAAAATAAAAATAAAACCAATCAGAATGTTTTTTCCTGCATTTTTGTTTCGACAAAATGGCATTTAGAAAATGTGTTTTCGAAAATGTAAGCGGATACCTCCTGTGTCCTGTGGCACTCGTGTGTCCTGTGGTACTCTTGTACTCTGTGTCCTGTGTCCTCTGGTACTCTGTGTCCTGTGGTACTCTGTGCCCTGTGGTACACTATACACTGTGTCCTGTGGCTCTGTGTGTCCTTTGGCACTATGTGTCCTTTGGCACTATGTGTCCTGTGGTACTCTGTGTCCTGTGGTACTCTTGTGTCCTGTGGTACTCTTGTGTCCTCTGGTACTCTGTGTCCTGTGTCCTGTGGTACTCTGTGTCCTGTGTCCTCTGGTACTCTGTGTCCTGTGCCCTCTGGTACTCTGTGTCCTGTGCCCTCTGGTACTCTGTGTCCTCTGGTACTCTGTGTCCTGTGTCCTCTGGTACTCTGTGTCCTGTGCCCTCTGGTACTCTGTGTCCTGTGTCCTCTGGTACTCTGTGTCCTGTGGCACTCTTGTGTCCTGTGGTACAATGTGTCCTGTGTCCTCTGGCACTCTTGTGTCCTGTGGTACTCTTGTGTTCTGTGGCTCTCTGTGTCCTGTGGTACACTGTGCCCTGTGGTACACTGTGTCCTGTGGCACTCTGTGTCCTGTGGTACTCTGTGTCCTGTGGCACTCTTGTGTCCTGTGGTACAATGTGTCCTGTGTCCTCTGGCACTCTTGTGTCCTGTGGTACTCTTGTGTTCTGTGGCTCTCTGTGTCCTGTGGTACACTGTGCCCTGTGGTACACTGTGTCCTGTGGCACTCTGTGTCCTGTGGTACTCTGTGTCCTGTGGCACTCTTGTGTCCTGTGGTACAATGTGTCCTGTGTCCTCTGGCACTCTTGTGTCCTGTGGTACTCTTGTGTTCTGTGGCTCTCTGTGTCCTGTGGTACACTGTGTCCTGTGGCACTCTGTGTCCTGTGGCACTCTGTGTCCTGTGGTACACTGTGTCCTGTGGCTCTCTGTGTCCTGTGGTACACTGTGTTCTGTGGCACTCTGTGTCCTGTGGTACTCTGTGTCCTGTGCCACTCTATATCTATGCCCACTGGTGCAGACTGATTCACAAATATAAATAAGATGCATTTCAAAAGAAAGAAAACGTAACTCCCATTACGCCTCTTCTCTATCAAACTCACTTCATTCATAGCACTGATGTAAATTACCTAATATTTAAAGCATGTGTTATGAAGTAGTGATGAATTAAGGCGTGAATTCTGGTTTGAGGGAGTTTGGCCATGTTTTGAATCATTTAACGACCTTAGCGTGATTATTGCCATCGTTTGCAGACTTTACTTTGTGTTCATAGAAGCCTTCACTCTCGGTAAGAAAAAGAAATGTCACTTAATAATGGGCGCGATGTTGTCATGCATGGATAATATAATGGCAATATACACATTATACGGTGTTTCATAAACAGTATTCTTTATTACAAAACAAGCTGAACTGTACATAGAATTATGTGTTTTGTTTTTTCTATAATTAAGTATCAGCTAACAAGCATTCCATAGTTTCTACTCCTGGGATTGTTAATGCTCCCTCTCTCCAGATTTTCCAAATTGAGAATGATTCATGTTTTATAGGGGAAAAATATGTTAATTCTCGAATTGGGGTTGTGGGATACGTAATGTTAGAAATGTCACATACTCGGGGTTGGATTTTTCTTCTTCATAACTCTGCTTTCCTCTCTGGTCTCTGGGTGTATCATTTTGTTGGTTGCGTCATTGAGGTATTTTTGTGTTGCTCAATGTGTGCGGTTGGGCTGTGTTCCCATCTTTTGGGGCTTGTTTGGTCTTTGGGCTGTTGTGTACCTCTGGGTGGGGTAGATGGTCATAAATTCGTCTCATGTGGATTTGAATTGTGTAAGTTGTTTTTCTTTTTAATCTGGTTGCCTGCTTGCTTTGTGGAGATATGGTATGATATGATAGTTTATTTATATAGCACCTATACACAATGGGCCTGATTCATGGATTATTTGCACCAAAAAAAACGGGATCTGTGCTCCATTCTCCCCGCAAATCCCCATTAGTTAAACAGGGATTTGCGGGCAGAATGGCGCACAAATCCCGTTTTTTCTGGCTCAAATAATCCATGAATCAGGGGCAATGTGTTTCAAAGCGCTTCAAGGCAAGGGTGGGCACAAGGGAAAATACAATGACATTCTTACAGGCCATGAACAGTAAGGATGTGAAATTAACTATCGTACTCGGCCTGACGACATTTCAGATAGTGAAAGAGCTAAGACATAGATAAGGAAGGGAGGGGAGAGTGGGAAGGAAATGGAAACAGACAGGTGACTACCGTAGTAGGCCTGATGACATTTCTGGTAGAGCCGGAGAAAAACAAGAGGTGAGGGAGAGGGGTGCAGAAAGGGAGGGGAGGAACAAAACAAGCGACTATCATACTAGGCCTGACGACATTTCAGATATTGCTGCAGGGGGTGTGGGGAGGAAAAAAACAGTAAGGGGAGGGGGGAGGAGACAGACGAGGTTGCTATCATACAAGGTCCAGGGACAATTATGATAGAGTAAGTGCATAGAAGAAAGTAAGGGGAGGAGATAGGAAAAGGGAGAAGGGAAAGGAGGAGAGATAAGAGAGTTAGCAGTCAAAAGAGTGGAGAAGCAAGAGGGGAGAGTGAATACAATTGCAGAAGTCAGTAGTAACACATAATGTTGCAAGCCAGGATATAAGATGAAGATGGGAACAGCATGATTCAGAGCCACCAGTACAAGATGAAAAGGAAGTTCAGCATGAGAGTTGAGAAAGTGTGATGCACTGTGAGTGAATGGAGTCCCCAAAAGTCAAATCCAGCATTGGCCACAAGACGGTGATGATGAAACCAGCATTTATCAGGACAAACTCCTGCAGAAGTAGGTTTCAGTGGGGTCAGGGGGGAACAGGGTAGAGGAATCAAGCAAAACAGGCAACACCTGTGTGCGAGAATGGTGGGGGCACAAGGGAACATCACGGGGGGACCAGAGGGGGTGGGGATGGCCTGTGGGGACAGAGGGAGTAACACATGTTGGTGCATGCTTACCTGCTGTCTGAGCAGGGGATCGGGCCCTTGGTCCTCCTGGTCCGAACAGGTCCAAAGAGGAATTGCCCTTTTCTCCGTCTGCCATTCGCTTAGGACGCCCGGGAAAGAGATGCCTTTGATCTAATAGTTAAGAGCAGGAAGGAAGAGGTAGGGCTAAGAAGGTGGGTGGTGCTTAGGCCAGGTGACCTAGATCCACTTGCACCTGCTCCCCAACTGCAAAGGAAAAGAGGCTGGAGGGCTTCTTAAGTGGGGAAAAAGAGCAGCAAGCAGGAAGGCACCAGATGGGCGGGGCTTGCTAAGTAGTGAAAAAGATCGGCAGGCAGGAAGGCACCAGGTGGGTAGGGTTTAGGCCAGGTGACCTAGATCCACTTGCACCTGCTCCCCATCTGCAAAGGAAAATAGGCTGGAGGGCTCCTTAAGTAGGGAAAAAGAGCGGCAAGCAGGAAGGCACCAGATGGGCAGAGCTTGCTAAGTGGTGAAAAAGAGCAGCAAACAGGAAGGCACCAGGTGTGTGGGGCTTGCTAAGTGGTGAAAAAGAGCAGCAGGCAGGAAGGCACCAGGTGGGCGGGGCTTAGGCCAGGTGACCTAGATCCACTTGCACCGGCTCCCCATCTGCCAGGGAAGCATTTGTGGGGGTTCGCCTTTTAGGTTGACTTGACATGTTGCTGTCTGGACCTCCTGGCTGTGTGGGATGATGAAGTCGTCCCACACCCATGGAAGGGTGCGCCGTCATTGACCCATCGTCGTAGGTCTGTTTGTTGTGGGCTTGTTAGGGTTGGTGTTTTCTAGGAGTATAATGATGCAAGGCATTCTGGTGGTTAATGTTGCGGTTCTAGGAAGCCTCTTCTTGTTGTTAGTGATGTCGGGCATTAGTGTCCGAGTTTAAAAATCTAAATTATTATGAACTTAGCTGACTGAGGAAGATCTGCCAAATTGCGCCTTTTCATGAATGATACCTTGAGTCAGCCCTAACTTTTCACTTTGCATCCTGGGACATGTAGACCCCACACTTGGAATGGGCCAACAATCTAGAAGGCCAAGAATGCAAACTGTAAGTTGGGAGGGCATCAAAGTGTTGCGCGTCATGCGGGGCCATTTGGAGGCCATCATTCATTACCAGACACACCTGACACCATTTGAAAGAAGCAGGCTGTAAAGCTCTGGGTTCCCAGTGATGACTCTGACATCTCTTGATGTTCCAGTTGTTCCTTTAATGAGTTTCCAGTACATCTTTTATGTTTCATGTGTCAAGTTCATCTGAGCTCAAGGCAAACATGCACGGCATCCTCCCAGGTAGGCTACATCTCACCAACCCTCTCACTCAGAACTCCCAACCATAAAACAACATTCTCACCAGCAAGATTCCATGTGACTTACTCAGCATTCTACACATTCGGCAAAGACAACATGGAAACCTAAATCACTACATATCTCCCTTCCTTACACAACAACAACACCTACCAAAACCGGTCACCCTCACAACACACAGTGCACACACACACACTCCAACACATGCACATGCATCTCAACCACAACTATCACCACACCCCGTACAACCTGAATGTGTCACCAGTTCAAATGGTACCATAACACAATACTAACAATGCCCCTCCCCTTTTCTACAGAGTAAAGGAAGGACACCAACCAATGAAAATTGTACCACTAGCAATCAATCTTCAACTGCTCAGGTATCTCTCTAACCTCTCTCCTCCTCTACCACACAAAAACTATAGCCAATACTAACCTCATAGCCACACCACACACACAACTCCGAGCTATGCACCACACACACCAAAGAACAAGGCTGGACATTCCCAACACCCGAGTGAAACGACACAATAACACATTGCACCCTAAGGTACCTATGCCGCCACCCCCACTTCATCACCTGTGTCCTAAAGATCCACCTAAAGACCAAAAACAACTATGAGAAAGCATCGTCACACACAACATATAAATAAATGCATCACTTTCACCAGAACAACAGTACTCTTGTTACACTCAGCCCACCATAACTTCACAGCCAAATAAATACACACCACTATGATGTGCACCTCACACTCAAAGAACCAGGTTGGACGTTCCAAACATCCGAGTGAAACAACATCCAAACAGTGCGATATTGCTACCCCTCATCCGTCACCTGTGTTCCTTAAAACAAACAAAACCAGCACCACTGCTGCGAAGAACCACTTAGAACACACTATGCACTGAGCCAACAAGCACACAACTACAAAAATCACCAAAATGCTAAAACTCTACCACACCACAAAGACTCCCACATGCAGATCACCACACTGCAACAAGCTAACACTGCTTACAATTAAAACATTTCTGCAAAAACTCTAACAAATCTTAAAGCTCTAACTAAGCTTCTTAGCTCTCATCAAACTTATAGTCCCACCTGCAAACAAAAAAATCAGTAAGCATGTTCCATTCATCACATTTTCCATGCCATGTACTATAACTATATCAGTCCACTTTGCCTATTGCATTGAAAAGTCTATCTGTGGAAAGGACATGCGTTAAACACAACTGCTTCAAAAAACTAACATTGCTCACATCAAATATATGTCTCTCAACAAAGGCTACAACACCACACTCTCCCATCCAGTGTACATTCTCTCATAAATGTTCATGTTGCAATTATAGTGTCAAAATATCACCACTATCACGTGACAATTAAAACACATGTTAACTTAAACTCTGCTGCATGCTATCTAATGCACCCATAAACCAAAAGTAATTCTGTAGCCATGTTCCTTCTCCTGCAAAGTAATTCTGTAGCCATGTTCCTTCTCCTGCCATCTCCATCCATAGGAAAAAGTACCTTAGGGACACGGCTCCGATTTGCAATGGGCTCTAAACTCCTCAAAGTCACTTGTGACTCTCATAGAAACACAATTCTCATTGTGGGCACCTAGCCCCTCTGCCAGAGAGCAGTGGTCCCAAAGTCACTCCTAGGCGCAGCTCAGGCTCAAATCCTCTCCCAATGCTGTTTTAGGCTCCAAACCCCTCAGTTGCACAGCATGACCTCTGGATTCTTCAATCCCCAGGTGCTGCTTAGGCTCCAAGCCTCTCCTATTGCTGCTGCCATGGGCTTCAAGCCCCTCAACTGCGCAACATGGCTTCCCACTTTTCCAGGCGTAACTCATGCTCCAAGCCTATCCTAATGCTGCTGCCCTGGGCTCCAAGCCCCCACAGCTGCATAACATGACTTCCAGATTCCTCAATTCCAAGGGGCAGCTTAGGCTCCAAGCCTCTCCAATTGCTACTGCCATGGGTTTACAGCCCTTCATGTCGCAGCTTTGGGTTACCAAACCCCTCAGGACAGAAAATTAGGACCTAAGTCCTACCACTGTTGCTCTGCCAGTCTCTTGGCCCTCTGAGTTTAACCTGTCCAACTTCCGGTTAGACAGGCCAACCAAGATGGCTCTTGCATGGCGTAGATCACTATATCCTCCTCCAGTGGCCCCAGCTCTGGGCCCTACTGCGCCTAAAGCCAATAAGCGCTCGCCCTACCTGGGAGGGTCTTCTTCTTGGGTTAGGGGGCGGTGCATGTACCATCCTCAGTGCTGGCCCCCCAGCACAGCCAGCATCCTAGTCGCCAATGTAAAGCTCTGGGTTCCCAGTGATGACTCTGACATCTCTTGAGGTTCCAGTCGTTCCTTTAATGAGTTTCCAGTACATCTTTTATGTTTCTTATGTCAGGTTCATCAGGGCTCAAGGCAAACATGCATCCTCCCAGGTAGGCTACATCTCACCAACCCTCTCACTCAGAACTCTCGACCATACAGCAACATTCTCACCAGCAAGATTCCATGTCACTCACTCGGCATTCTACTCATTCTGCAAAGACAACATGGAAACCTAAATCACTACACAGGCAAATCTTAAACTATAAACACAGCACTACGGGCTTCCGGTAATATTGAGAGAGACATTGACTGTGTCACGTGCATGCAGCGAATGGATTGTAGCGGGCGGAAGTGACTGGTGACGCAGCTCACCAGGAAGCCTTGTTTTGGCTTCTCTCCATGAAAGACCTCCATGGGAAACACATTGGCAGTGAATTCCATATGCAAGGGGAGGTGCCAGCAGATGGGCAGTAAACATGTTTAACGGCCTGTTTATTTTGCCTTACACCATGTCAACGCGCTCTGACAGTCATGGGAACCATTCCCTGGGGGGCTAGGGGAGCGGGTTGGGGGAGCAAGAAGGGGCCTAGGATTGGAAAACAATTTAAATCTAATTTTCCACAAACAGAATGGAGAGGGCGCGATGGATGCCCAGCGACTCTTTTTAAAGTGTCGTTCTCACACTCTGTGTCTCCAGCAGAGTTTATGGCCTTAGAGCACAGGACCCAGGGGATATGCTGAAGTGGGGGCGTGGGGGGCGATGCGAAGTCTGCTTTTAACCACAGTAAAGTATGGGAAACTGCCTCTTCCACCTAATCTGCGTTCAAGAAAGGGACGGGCCGTGTGGGGCCCGAGGACAAGCTCAGAAAGCAGTTTGGGGTTTTAATGGCATGAACATTTTTTTTAGAATTATTGGGCATTGCAATGTATTGAGTGCTGCGGAGTACAATTTACAACGTGTTACATGGTGTCGCTGACACGCGCCGAGCCACTTACAAGAAGCAAGGAATCTCTTGCATTCATCCCAAAATAAAGGGAGAAAGTGTAAAACTACGCTTCACACATATCGCATTATGAAAATAAGTTTATCCTCCGATAATTCAAAATAAGTTTGTCTTACCCTACAATGAAGCAATTGCCACTTTGTCATAGACTGCCCGGGGCTGTGTGGATACAGCGAATCAGCCTCCATGTGTGGATACAAGTGAATCAGCCTTCAGCATCTGCGGGGACTCTCACACTCCTCATGTGTATGAGAGCCCGCGTTCAGCTTTCTCGAGGGCTGCCATAATCACCAACATATGTGGGATGTTTTGTATTACAGACGTTGCCATTGCTGTCCAAAGTGCAGTTACAGAAACATTTGCAAATATTGCAAGGATGCTTGGTGTTCTGTCGGTTTTTACATGATATCCAGCAACTGGATATCTGCGCTCTTCAAGAAACTCATGTGTTGCTGATTTCAGCAAAGTCTGTAAGAAATGAGGAATTCTCTGACAGGTGTGAATCGTTGCCTGACTCATAGCAATGCTGAAATAGATGATTGACGAGAAGGATTAAGCTCACGGGACAGGCTGTCTCAAGATTTATGACTGTAACATGGGAATCCAAAATCTGAACTATGTTGAAACATTACCTAAGTACCACAGTAATGGCAGTACCATGGCCGCGGCAAATACCCTTTCTGCAATTCCCCGCACTTGTTTGCTGGGATACTTTAAATGTGCTCTGTAGGTGACCACTCATCACTCTGTGTGCTTCCCACTTTAGGGGTGTGCTATGAGGACACTCCCAATCTACCTGCTGTGATGTTGGAGAGCTCACAACCCCATGTCTCTCACATGGAAAACAAAATGATTCCTTTATTTCGTTTTCTTAGGCACCCTCAGACCCTTCCCATGCCACTTCAGGGTGAAGAGTTGGGGAGTTGCAGAAAGGGAGGGAGCGCTGAATGACAGGACACAGGCATCTGGTCTGAAGGAGTGATTGTGTCACAAATGCATGGAGGCAACTGGTGTGACAAAATGATTTCGACTCGCACGAGTTTGAGGGCGAGGAGTGGCTAAACTGCCCTACTCAGCCCTCACACTTCTACAAAAAAAGAGTGATCCCAATCATAAAGGTGAAACGGGCACAGGTAAGAGATACACCTCCTTCGCCTTTTGTGGTAACGTGGGCCGAGCAAAGGCTATACCCTCAAGAGTGTGTGTGAATTTGATTCAGTAGCAACCCAACAGCAAAGTACAACAGTCTAAAATCAAGAAATGTCCAATCAAGGTTCTTTAAATATATACGCATTTTAATTAAACACACCATATGTAAAAATAACTAAATAGATCTTTTATGTAAATAGTTATGGCCATGCTTGCTATTCGTAGAGAGCAGGGTGTTCATTCCGTATGGTGTAGTATAGTTCTATGTGGAATGTCGCAGTGTAATATAGTTCTGAGCAGGGTGTTATAGCCTGCCTGTGGCCAGAGAAGGTTTACTCTTAATGTTGCTTCTATTACTGTTTGCACTAGCCAGCCAGGTGTAAGGATGAGCTGGGGGTCTGTACTTCATGACCTGTAATAAAGGTTGTTTTATCTCACTGGAAACTGCGTGGGACTATTCTTCAAGAACACACTACAAAAACCCTCCTATGTGGAAAGAACAGAATATGCAAGAGATTGAAAGATGTAACACTCAGGGTAATGAAACAGGAGTGAAAGGCAATAAGCAACCACAAGGTTTGTAAAAGGATGTGTTGTGCAAAAAAAAAAGGGATTAAGGAAGACCTAACCAGTCTCTAGGGCCCAAAGATGGACTAGAGGGGCAGTTAGCAGTCAATAATACCTTCTCGATGTTCTTGGCGAGCCAGGCTTCTTGGCGCTGTGTGAGCAGTTCAAATCAGGGTTGGATGCAACGAGTTGAACCGGACAGGATACAGTCATCAAATCGGATTTGAAGTGGTGCTTGCTGTGGTTCAAATTCTTCCGAAGGAATGACATGATCAGTTGGCACATTGTGGTGGCAAACTAGTTCAAGGACACAGCAACAGTGGTCCAAAGAGCTTGAAGAAGTGCCAAAGACAGCACCACAGATTCCATTGGTTTGAATGTGTTTGAACCCGGTCAAGATGCAGGAAACCAGCAGGTTGGCTTCTTCAGTTCCTGTGAGTTCCAATCCAGGGGCTCGGGGACAAGATAGGTCCTTGTTCCCGTTTTCCTAAAACTGGGGGAGGCTGGCAAACACCTGCAAGGGTCCTTTGCCTCCAGTGATGTCCTGCATAACGTTGTAGTTGACAGAGAGGCAGGTCTCATTAGCAGGCCACCCCCAATGTGCCATGTGAATGGTTATGGAGCAGAGCTTGCCTCTGCCTTGGATCAGCTGCCTTCACCACCTAACTGGTGGACTTTGGAAAGCATTGCTATCGCTGCAGGGTCCAATGAATTCCCCATGACGGCTTTAAGTTCAGAGATGCGTCAATGAAGGAGTGGGCATCCCACTCGTAGTGTAGGCATAAGAAACAAGTGTTTGGACATAAGCAAGCCTGCTTCAAGGATTCCAATGCCTGTTCTTGAGACAAGTGGTGTTTGCCTTCTGACATCATACCCAACAGGCCCCAGGTTATCTCTTAATTTAGCAGCCAGCACTTCGGTTGTGTAGTGTGTGCAGAAGGAAAACACATGTGTGCTCTTATGGTCTATTTTACAGGTTTTTTCGTTTGAGAGCTTGTCCCCCTTTTCATTATCTCCACTTACAGCCAATGATTGAATGGCATAACTAAGGTTACATAACAGAGTTCAGAGTGCACCAAAACAGACTGACCGCCAGTGTCGCCACCTGTGTAATCGCATGACATTAACATTCACACATTTTGCAAGCCATCTTTGTAGATACTCAGATTGCACCACAATGAAAAGGAGGCGCGTAAAGTCATCGCACAAGTGCCCAAAAACAAATCTTCCGTCACTGGTGCCAGCCATGATGGCAAAATGGCGTAATCTGTCATATAATGTGATCCCTATCCCTTTACCGACAACCTCCATGCTAGAACCGCCCTCCCAGAGCGCTCGCGCACGCTGCACAACCACCGTGCCACGCTCCTTCCTGACTTTGGTGGTGAGACGCTCTTGTCTTGAATTACCGCCTAGTGCTTTGACAAGTAGTATCCAATATCCAACAAGGGTTCGCACAATAATGTTATTTTAGTGTAACACTTCAACCTCAGTAAACAAGGGACGAGGTGCCAGGGCACACACAAGCAATTTTGGGTGGATAATGGGACCCAGATTCCCATGAACCTTTGACGTATCCCAAAATTCCTCCTGCAGTTGACGCCAGCACCGACTGTACACAGAGCCTGCTCAGCTTGTCTAGTTCTCTTCCTAGCCCCCTTGAGAAGTCCAGCAGATTTCTTTAGCTTTTTGGTGATTTGTAGGTGCCACAGCGAGATCCCATTAAGGGGCAGCAAATAGGTTTAGTGCATGCAGGGCAGCGGAGAGGGTGCATTTGTGTTACCGAGACACTGATACAGACATAGTTCAGGATGGCATTGACCGGGACACTGATACAGACACGGTTCAGGGTGGCATTGACCGGGACACTGATACAGACACGGTTCAGGATGGCATTGACCGGGACACTGATTCAGACACGGTTCAGGATGGCATTGACCGGGACACTGATACAGACACGGTTCAGGGTGGCATTGACCGGGACACTGATTCAGACACGGTTCAGGATGTTATTGATTGGGACACCGATACAGGCATGGTTCAGGATGTCATTGATCGATGCACAGTACTAGGCGAGCACCCAACACAACACACCACAATGTTGTCTACATCCCTCTCCTGCTCAAACTCTCAACCTTCTTCCCCTCTGAGATGGCCTTGCCGTGGTGTGAAGCATATGAACAACCAGCACTGTATAACATTACATAACATAGCCCCTAGAAAATGCTTCGGAACAGTTGTACTAATAGGAACAATAGCCATAGATCAGGCTGCAGTTAGTCTGTTGACCAAGCGCCTGGCATAAGGGAAGAGCTTCATAGCTCTATGTGACAGTTGCAGGTGGACTTCCTTCAGGGAACAGCGCGCTCCATTTTCCCCAGACCCTTACATTGGAGGAACCTGCTTTCTAAGCATCAGTATTTTTACCCACTGTTGACATTTGTATGGGTTCTAAGTAAATAGTGTTAATCTAGTAGCATAGTGAAAATAATTGGATATCAAATGATAAAATTGCTATTTATTACATTCTAAGAACAATAAATGGAAATTTGAACATAGAATTTGAATTTTATTTTTAATCATGGGTCACCTTTACCCTATACTGCCTTTCTGTACCCTTTTTGATCTTTTAAACCAACTTCTGCTGAAACGTGTGAGAGAGTACCCCACAGCCCCCATTTTACCCTTGTCCAGGGCTTTAAGTGGACCGGGTCCTCTCAAGTTCTAGACCTGGTAATGCTCCAAACAACCCTCACTGCCAGGTTCCATTTTTTAGGCACGATTGTTGCAGGAAGTTGTAGTCCAAAGTTCCTCCGTTCACTTTGATGCATTTCCTTGAGGCTTATGTTGTCTGTCCGCTGTTGACTGCCTCCTGGAGTTTGCAGTGAGAGAGCCACTCAGCCCATAAACACTGCATGTGCTACACAACTCAGACTCCATTGAAGTCCATTCAAGCTCTTTCTTCATGTTGACTATTTACACTGTAAACATATTTTAAATATGTTGTGTTGAATTGTCTTTTTCCTGCAACAGCTTTGGGTTGGTCTTGGAGTACAGCAAAAGTGTCTTTTGCGTTGTCTTTGCCGGTGAATTCACTCCTACGGTGCATTGATTTTGTATTTGTCAGCAGTGGACGGCACGTCTCCTACTCCTCATGCTGGGCCCTTCCAGCAATCTCCTCAGCCATTCGTATCGTTGTTATGACACTGGAAACGTTGCTGAAGATGTGGGATTTGGAACCAGAAGATCATTTCCGGGTTCCCCAAATCATTGCAATTGTGTGATCTTGGGCTCTCCATCTCAGTAGGCGTCAGTCCACTCATTTTGCAAAATTGTGAGGGCACCCAGCATGGACCAGTACACGAACTAAGCATTGTATAGATGAAACCGGGCCACCCTGTCCATCCTTTGTTTGCACGCTGGCTTTTACAGAGCAAGCTTTTGAACAGAGGCGTTGCTAGGGGGGGGGGCTAAGGGGGCTATAGCCCCTGGTCTTTTGGTTGTAGCCCCGGATAGAATCTCAGGAGCTACAGCCAAAAGGCTAGCTAGCCCCCAGTCCCGACAGTTCTGACATCAGCGTAGCCCCGGGTCTTTTCCAGACCTAGCAACTCCCCTGCTTTTGAATTAGAAATGTGGGTGCAGAGAATAAGCAAGGGCAAGAGTTCCAGACGCTGCACCTACTGCGAGGTCGTTTCTGCTATATCATGAAGTTTAACAAAATACGGAATAAATGGTCACTAAATGGCACCCCTCCCTCCTTAGGCCGTACCCCTTTTGTGACACCTTAGCGACCTCCAGGCTTTTTCATCCCCCTGAAAGCACTGCCCTCAACTAACTGCCTACACAGCAGTATTTTTCTAGGCTGCCTTACCACTCTTCCGCCATCATGTAGGCTTTGGACGTTTACTTTAAAACTCAACTTTCGTTTGTTTCCATTCTGCATTTTGAAATGTGAGAGTTCATTATTTGTACATTTTTTTTATTTGACTGTTTACATGTTTTAAGTGCCAAGGACGGGTATGCCCGTGTATGCCCGTCCTTATTTGCATAGACTTGTCTAAAAGCCTGGCACTCAGACTTTGATCAGTTAGAACTTTTGGGCAGTCAAGGGTCCGAGCACTTTGCAGGCAGTGGATGACGGGCAGCAGGGTTTGCTGTCGAATCATGTTCAGGTCCTCCAGATGCCATACGACCTCTTGATGTCCCCCATTTCATGAAAGCATAAAACAGCCTAGCAGGTGCCATTAGATTACGCCTTCATGTGGGATAGGTATGAATGGCTATAATGAATGTACGCCGTCGGGTGTAGGTTCGAATACAGCTGGACGATGCGTCCAAATGTACAGGTCTTATGAAGACTGGAACGATGCAACGGTTTGGCAAATGGTTGGAAACTGGATTGCTCACTGCAAGTTCCGGTGCAGTTGTTTCTGTGAAATGAGCTGCAAGCCTCTGCCCGTTCCTGCTGAGCAAGTGTCAATTTAAAACCATCATCCCAGTTGGCACTTCATTGGGCATCCTCCTTACACATATGAAGATGGTCTCGGCGTTGAGTCGGGACTGCTTTTCTTTGTGTAAACCAGGGGTTTGCAACCTTTGTCTCTCCAGATGTGTTCGACTACAACTGCCATTACACTCGACAGTGTAGTCAATGGTGAAGCATCATGGGAGTCATTGTCCAAAGGATCTGGAGAGCCGCAGCTTGCAAACCCCTGGCTTAGGCAGAGATCCCTCGTCTACAGATCCGGTGTAGTATCTTGTTAACAATACAACACAGCAGGACAACACACAAGACTCATCATTAGCACATAGCAGTATTGTTGGTTCTCAAGATGGGCACTTGCAGCAGTCCTGCTTCCGCCATCACCTCTTTTGTTTTGCTGTAGTCACCCTGAGTGGGGCGGGTATTCCCAGACGTGGGTCCCGTGCCTGCTAGTCACCCCGAGTGTGGCGGGTATGCCCATACGTGGGTCCCGTGCCTGCTAGTCACCCCGAGAGGGACGGGTATGCCCAGACGTGGGTCCCGTGCCTGCTAGTCACCCCGAGTGGGGCGGGTATGCCCAGACGTGAGTCCCGTGCCTGCTAGTCACCTTGAGTGGGACAGGTATGCCCAGACATGGGGCCCGTGCCTGCTAGTCACCCCGAGTGGGACGGGTATGCCAAGACATGGGTCCCGTGCCTGCTAGACCTAGAGACCCAAGCTACGCCTCACTGATGAGGCCCAACGAGGCCGAAACATGTTTGGGGATGCTTGTGGTCTCGTGCAGAAGGGATGCGACCAAGCAGTTTGGTCTGGACAGACCCTTTTCGACCAAGCCTGATTTGCATAGGGTCTTTCCCCTTTTCTGATAACTTGGCAGGCGAAGAACGATGGTCTGAAGGGTTGCCCACGGCAATGCCAGAGGTTAAGATCAATTCTAAACCTTCCAGCCATCACCTCTTTTGTTTTGCTGCTTTTGGCAAGGGCATGTAGACATAACTGAGGCATTCAAGCAAGGCTGGTGTTGAAGACACGATCACGGAATTCAGAGAGGCAGACATCATGTCATGGTATCATAATGGGCGTGAGAGGCCTACCTGGGAGAAAAGATGGGGCAAGTGAGAGACGGGATCACAGAACTTGAGGAAGAGAGTCGTTGGCTGTGTGGATTTAGGGATCCACCTCTTGTCCAGGTTTTGTCAAGGATCTCCATTAGTGCCTTGGGTCCACCATCCCCCGTCACCTTTTAATGTCTCCTGTCTGCCACCCTAGTTCTCCAAACCTGCCTGCCGTCCACCTAGAACAATCCCTGGGCCACTGACCTCTCAAACGGTGGCCTCCGGGTGAACTGCACAGAGTTGCAAAAGGGTCGGTCTATGGGCATAATGTTTGCCGATCACACATGGGCGCAGCATACAGGAAAACCAGTTCTCATCCTCGTGTGTGTCTGTGGAGATAAACAAGAGGAAGCGCAGAGGAGGCCTCCATTTCCACTCAAGCTGTTTCCTCTTTGGAGGTTGAGGTGAACGCGTCTCCCCGTGTGGGACAGGTGGGCTGTGCAGCACTTTGGTCGAAGTGTTGGTTTATATGTTTGTGAGAATCCAGCTGGAAGAGAACAGCTGGCTCACTGTACCTCTTTGTAAACAGAATTTACTGAGTGTGCTATTTCTTTTATAAATGACATTGGTTGCCGATATTTAAAGGTTAGTTCACAGAAAGAACGTTTGCTCCCAATACCCCATGCCCCCATTTAAGATCTCAGTAAAATGCAGCAGATTCAGAGAAGAAAATTGAAGTGTAAATCACTCAGATGCCCGGAACCTCTGTGAATCAGTTTTAAGGAGCAGCAAAGTGCTGATTCACATAGGTGGATTGTACTCGTGAGCATGTTGGGCAAGCCCCCTCTTTTGTGAATCAGCCCCTTTGCTTATCTCCATTAGTTGCTGCGATCTGCCCATCTCCTGTCTGTATATGTATTGGTAGATTGTTTGTTCAACTGTCTCTTCCCTAATGTTTAGTGCAAAAAATGTTGTCCGAACAAAGCTGTGAAAAGCTGTAGATTCACTCGTCTCGGTCACAGATGAACAGGTTCATAGTTAACACATATTGGCACATGGAGATCGTTATTGACCTCCTCTCATTCAATCAGAATGTTCAGAGTACAGTCAATAACTACTGGTATTGACTGCATTCTGAACATTCTGACTTCAAAAGCAGGCAATTTCCAGGCAAGCATTCTTTCAGCAACACACTTCCTTTCTGGAAGGAGATTGTTTTTGCTGCAACATTATATTTAACAGAACAAAGAGAAAGCTAAAATATTTGGAAATGCTTTCACTTGCTTGTAGAAACGGCATACTTTTACATGACAATGCACGCCCATGTTAGACCTGCTCCAGTTTAACCAAGTTTGAAATTAAAATGCTTAATCTATTTTGAGAACCGTTTTATTTAAATATTGAACAATACCACTTTTAATTTTCTAACTCGATTTGTCTATTTATTTTATTCACTATTAAACTACAGTTGTTTTACTGCACCACCAAAACTCCTACCACCATGTACTACAATCCTCATAGACCTCGGGAGGGGTAATTATCACTATGGATACTGACCCTTCCCTTCCTGGCTACAATCTGCTGTCAACACATAGCTGCAAGGAAACATGGAAGTCGTAGTCCAATACATTTGGAGAGCCGCAGGCTGCAGACCCGTGCCCTAGGTCCTCCCATCTTGGCTTGGTTTTGTTTTTTGTCTTTTCCACTGATGGGTCTTTGCTTTTACTATTTTCTATACAAGGACCCCTGTAATTTTGTTTTCATGGGTACACGTTCTTAGCTTTGGCCTGAAATCAGTATATGTGCACCGAGGGACCCCTATTTGGGTGTGTGCCCTCTGTCACCAGGCTGTCGTGGACGTCTGTGAATACTCATCATCTTTATTGTAGGCCCTCGCTCCCCCGTGCAATAGATGACATTATTGAAATTGCGCCTTGTGCTGAGGGCTGGAAATGTTAATGTTGAGAATGGCAATAACGGCTGAGAATGTGTTAACTGCATTTCTTATATGAAACGAAAATGAAAAAAAAGAACCGGCAGCACGGCTTCTCGGAGGTTAGGGGATGCAGCAGCCCCCCACATGCGTGCCAGATGCGGGGAACCCTGGTGCATGCTGGGGACACTCTGTCAGTCTAGGCAGCAGGTTCCTGGCTGCCACATTCTAGGATTGTCCTGGTTTCTGGATCCTGTTCCGTTAGAGAATGTTGTGCTGCAGAGGCAAAGGAAGCTATAGCTCAGGCATGCATTCCCTGCCACACATGACAGCTGCTTCCTCTGTATTGACTGAATTCAACTCACTTGACCTTCGACCACTATCGTCTCTGTGTCCTACAACTTCCCAAAGGCATCAACGTTGGAATCCGACTTGCTCTGATTTCCCCACCTCCACCCCTTACTCCATCACATATGTGGGCAATATTGTCTGGAAAAGACACCTCAGCTCTGCATCTGGCAACACATACATTGGCCCTCCTTACAAGTCAGGCGTTAACGGTTTAATGGCGCCGTCGGCGCCGTTAACCCTTAACGCCTGATTCACACTTTAACGCCTGCTTTTTGCAGGCGTTAAAGTCCAAGGCGCTAAGCGACCTTGGTGCTAATTACGGCACCGTAATTTACGGTGCCGTAATTAGCGCCTTCCCCATCCCCATTATGCCCTATGGGGCAAAAATGGGAATGGGGAAGGGCCAATGGTGAATGGGGAATTACCGCCCCACTTACCTTGGAATGGGGCGGTAATTCCGCCATCCACCATGCCGGACTCCGGCATCCGGCATGGACCATGGTGCTAATAACATCCAATACTGCCTTATCACAGGTGCTTCAAGGTGCAGCGCTGGTAGTGAATCCTGCACTTTGGCCGACAGTCGTACTCGGAGCAAGGCTCAAGGACACCATGTCGGGTTCTGCAACCTTTCTCTCTCCAGATGTTTTGGACTACAACTTCCATTGGCCTAACCAACATAGTCGACAGCGAGGGGTCATGGGAGCAAAAGTGTAAACTATCTGAAGAGCCAGAGGTTGCGTATGTCAGGACTTTGATCAAGTAATACACTTGGCAGTTAAATGCGTTGTTGTAAATATCAGATCTTGGCACAAATTCTTGAACAATCTTTTCTCCTTACGTGCTAATACATGATCAATGATTTTTGGGTGCTTCTGAACTCCCATTTCTTCACCCCCTAAAACTTCCCCCACTTTCTTCTGCTTACATAGACCGACTATGGAACATTATTATCAACCTTGAGCCCATAACCCCAGCCAGGATTAAGGTTACTGTGCCTGTAGGCATGCTTTAGAACACCTCACCCGTAGCACCAGCCTTGGCTAACTTCAACAAGCTGAGCAGCACACAAGGAGATCGTATCTCGCTACTCAGTGTAGCTACTTTTACTCGGGTTGTCCTAGTTAGTGACCATCCAACAATATAAGTATTTGGCATCAAATGATGCTGAGATTTTTCATAAATTATTCTCTGGCCCCAAATATTTAGACTTTTTGGCACATTTACACCAATGGTGACATCACCCGCGCAGTATAAGACGCCATGTGAAGGCACGAATAAATACTAAAAAAGGAAATAATAAGACTTGGAAATCACACTCACGTGGAGGTCTTGTGGTTTTAGATTGCTGGTAGCAATTGGCTTTATCTATGGTTGTTCAGCCCCAATACGCCCTCCCCATCCTCGGAGGTGGTTTATTTTACTGTACACACTGTATGAATAGTCTACTAAATTCACGGGGGCTCTGGCATCTACCCATCTATCCTCCTGGGTTTGATACAGCTGCAGACAGAGCATTAGACCTTGCCAGCATGCCAGAGCCGCCCCTCAATGACGCAGCATCGTAGAAAGAAGCTTTGTCACATCCAAATCAAAACTGTTCCAATCTCTCCCTCCCCCGCCACTGGTGCAGGGTAGCAAAGTGCTCTCTTTCTGACGTGGCAAACAAGGGCGTGTGTCACCACCCTCCATGTAGCCTGCACTTCTAGATCCCTGTATTTAACAGAGGCCCAGAGAGGTGCCAGCCCCTCCCGCTGGATGAGCGGCAGTATCACTTCCTGCCTTTCTTAGCAGTGGAGTCCACACTTCCTGTCCGTGCACAGGAAACGCTGCTCTAAACCCTAGAAAACATCCAGTCATGCGGTGGACTGGCTAAGATAAAGTGTGGGGCGGAATATCTGAACTCATGGTGCACAGCCACTAACAGAGTTTTGTTTTTCTCAAGCTTTTCTGCAGTGTAAGCCTTGTTCCAGGAAAGTTAAGCCAAACACGGGCTCCCTCTATGCCAACACATGCCAGGCTAACATACATTTAAAGTTCAGAAGAAAACGTATTGCAGGGAAACTATTTATTTGTAATCTAGTATTTTATTTCTTTACTCGTGGAACAGCCCATGTACACGTGCCAAAGTGTGTAAAGAAAGATATTTTCAGAGTATTAATAGAGACATGTGGCGGCGTGATATGCTGATAATAATTGTATTCACAGAAATACCTCTGTATAGGGGGAAAAGTCATTTATTTTGTTGGAGAAATAGTGCTAATCAAATGAATTTCTGTTTATATGTTTTTTTAAATGTATATATTTTCTTAGTGTATGCAACTTGAAGTATGCTGTGAAAGTGGTATCCCTGTCGCCTTTTCTGCAGCTAACTGTATGTTGTAATATACATTTTGTTCACCTGGAAGATGAACTTGAAGTCTTATTATTGTATGCATAAGGTAACAGCTCCCTCTAGCAGTGATAACAGGTGAAGTGGGCTGTCTCTACTGTGCAACTTGAAGTCTTATTGTTGTATGCGTAAGGCAAAAGCTCCCTCTAGCAGTGGCTATGTTAAAAAAATTACACTATGGCGAAACAAGGCTAGGAACAAAGTTGCAGTGGAATGCAAAATTCAGATCTTGCTGATAGCACTTGATGCTGTTGTTATAGCTGTTTCTAAAGTCCTATCAGTTTTGGGGGTAGTCGATAGAACTGAGGCGCAATAGGCCCAGTTTACCAAGAATTGTGTTGAGTGAATGGGAGGGCCCCTTGCATATCTGCCTTCACCATTCTCACTTTGAAAGAACCTGGTTCACAACAGGGACTTGTGATGTGTACAGTGACTGGCTGTGGGCACATTATATACGCAGCAACCACCCCAAACATATGCAAGTATAGGACGCACTGCCGATACTTAGCCATATATTGGGCTAATGAACGCAGGTGAGCCAGTGGTCGGTGACAGTGTGCACATTTGCAGTGACAGGCTCTATAGGACTAGTCACTGCATGTGTAGTTTGGGAGATGGAAACATACAAAGAAAATTAGAAATGCTCATACCAAACATGAAGGCTTCTGTTTGGCGGTCTGAACCCTCCATGCATTGTGCTTTCCCTGGAGTATGGTTTCTAACAGGGGAGGTGAAACTGGTGGGAATCCAGTGTACCTCAAGGAGAGGCAGTCTCCTGTTAAATGGAATGAATTCTGTCGCTCAGACTGTCATCGTGGGGAGTCCTCCTCTGAAAAACTCAGCAAGAAAAAAGAGTTTGTCAGGGACAAGGCCATGTGCAGATCTGAAAGCAATAAAGTATGTTTGAAATAAATAGAAGGCAGGCAAGGGATCATGGATTGGCACAGGAGTGGGCAGTGAATTGCATATCAGAGAACCCCCTGGGAGCAGATCTTAGCAAAGATTGAATGTTCACTAGAGGACCGTCTTAAAACCTGATTGGCATAATCCATGCATGCCAGGAGGCAAGTCTGTGCTCAATGCTCTGGTCTAGTGGATCCCTTGCTAAAGGTGAAGAGGGTCTGTGCCATGGGCATTGGCATTAGTTTAGGCTGGCAGCAAAGTCTGGCATTAGATGGGTGACTCTGGGTGCCTGAGTGGCTTTAGTGAGGATTGTAAATTGTGATGAGCTGGCTCTGTAGTCGAGGTTGGAAGACCCACTTCCCATTCCATCAGTGTCAGTGTGTATCAGTGCCCTCTCCTTTCAATGAACACGTGACCGGCCACAGCACTCAATTCTATTGGGAAGCCCTTACACACAGACAATTATTTATTTATTTATTGTGCATTTGTAAGGTGCTTATACATCAAGTAAATTGTATTTTAGAGCTCCCACAGGGCAAAGGGGAGGGAACATGGGAAAGAAAAGCAAATATAACAATGAAACATAGAAGGGTTGAAGCAAGGCAATTCGGCAATGAGATTGGTTCAGATTGCACCACAGCTTGCCTCGCATTGACTTATGGGGCATTCCTCTGTGTCTTTTATGCCTCTTCGTGGGTGGGCGATTTAGGAATTTTGCATAGATCTATGGTTCCTGACAGTGATGTATCTGGGTGCCAATTTCTGGTTGTAGGAGTATGCAACATTTCAGGGAGATTCGGGGTAATGATTTAATTTTCAGGGTGAGTCAGTGAAAATAAATGGATCTCAGGGAGATGTGGGGTGAAATCACAATTAGGGAGTATGGAATTACATTGATAAGTTAATAAAAAGCATTACAAGTTGTTTTGATGCTCCAATAACAGTTCTACTTTACACCAATTAGTTATATGTAGCCGCGTAATTTAAAAGCAATTCCTTACTTCATTAATAACCAATGCCATTTCATTTATAAAAAAAGAAATAACGGATTAACTACCAGAGGCTCTCAATACCATTCCACATTTGTCCACCACCTCAAAAATAAACATTTGTAATAGTATATTCATAATGAAAATATTAAAGCAAATATTACTCTTGAAATGTTCTTCACTAACATATTTTCAGCATTTTAAAATTGTGACGCTATTTTATTTGTATCTGCAATTAATTATTGAACATTACTTATTGTGTTAATTGGTAATTGTAATTTATTTTGATTTTATTATTTCAAATCTTTTATTTGAGTTGTTGTCGCATGCAGACCTTTCTTTGAACACACAATTTTGCACTACACACCTAATGACAAAGACTAAAATTGCACGTATGATTTGAAACAGCATTTCTCTAAAGATGGAAGAGTAGGGCCTTGATTTCTTTGTTTAAACTGCACGAGGGCGGGCCAAGTCTGATGTTGATGGGTACGAGGTTCTGCAGTCTGTGAGCGTAGACTGAAAATGCTTTTTTCCTGATTCATTCATTTGCGCTCCCACAGTATAGCCAGTGCCTGACGTCTGGTGATGCCTTTACGCCAAAGGTGGCGACTTTGACTGCCAGGTAGGAGGGAGCATGCATACGGGCAGCTTTTATTATGCTGCAGCTGGCATAGTACTGCAGATAGGTGAAACGATTATGCCTTTGATGAAAGAACCACGTATTTTGACACACTTTTAGACCACATCCTAATGAAAAGTTTTGACTATGAGGCCATCTCAGATTTTTCACATAACAAAGATGGCAGCCGTGTAAAAGAAATGGCATCTAGTTGTCACTCGGGCATCTTCATTTTTGTAGATATTCATTGTTCAATCATTTACTTGTGGTCATGAGATGCCTATTGTACACTTTAGAAGTATAAATGAAGCCTAATAGTAAATAGTAATGGTTTCTTTTCATAATTTATAGCAGAACATATACATTTATTATATTGAAGGGGAAGTGTTATTGTTTGGTTAGCCGGGGAAGTTTGATAAGTGTGAGCAGAGACCTTTGATGAGGCAGGCAGCTGCGTGGAGGCACTTCTCAGAGGTGCTAGAGTGGTGGTGGGTTGGACACTCAGCATAGCATGTTCTCCATCCAGGTCAGATAGGATAGAGGCCTGAACAGTTTAAATGAATTAGGTGTCTAGCGGTACGACCGTGATTTTCAACATGGGGCCTAGCTAGTACCAAGCTGCCTGGGTTTCCTTTGCTAGGGTGTTTGAATATGAGGTGGCTGTCTGTATGGAACACATCCCTGGGTGTCATCTCTGGATTGAAAGCCTCATTCATGGCAAGCAGCCATGTCTTAACGTAGAGTTGTTTGGTGCTGTTGGTGAGGAGCAGGATTTCCATCTTGGTCGGGTATAGTTTGAGGTAGGGACTAGATATGAGATCAGAAATTGGACAAGGCAAGACCTTTGTTGGTAGATGATTTTGATGAATGCTATTTTAAGGTAGAGGTGTGTCTTATCTGTGTATTGGTAAATGTGGATGTTATGGCTTGAGAGGAGTGTTCCAAGGTGTCCTATTGAGAGGTTGAAGATCTTGGGAGAGAGGGTGGATCCATGTGGGGCCCCACAGGTGGTGGGCAGAGGTGCTCATCTGGGGGTAGGCTACTAGACAAACTAATGGTGGTCTTCTAGACACTAGGTGAACCACTAGAGGGTGTTGTCACTGATGCTCATTTGGTTATGCAGAATGTTGATGAGGGCTTGAGGGTCTACCGTGTTGATGGCTGCAGAGAGATTGAGGAGAAAGGGGCGGCCATTGTCGAGGATGCCAAGTACATTATCTAACATGTGGATGGCGGCAGTCTCTGTGCTGCATCAGGTCATAAGGGTAGTTAGTATGCCTATAGGAGGCTGTTGGCATCAATGTGCGCTTGAAGGTGGGTGGCTACGGCTCTTTCAAGGAGCATGCTTAGCAAAGGAAGGTGTCTGATGGGGTGGCAGCTGCACTGTTTTTTTCTACAGCGAAGACTTGGGTAATTATATCATGATATATACATATATCCAAATGTCTCTCTTTCCAGGCAGTTTTCATGTATCTTCTGGTGGTTTGAATTCAACCCTCGGGTAAACAGATGGATGAAGTGTATTGGAACACGAATGATAATCTACGCTCATAGCCATGGAAGCTGAAGTTGTAATGTTTACAGTATCAATTACACCGTTTTGTTAAATGTCAACATTTCTGAGAACTGAGAAAAATCTTGCAATTCGAGCTGCACCAGGGGCATTCGGATTTTTAATGCTTTGCTGATATTTTTGAAAATGTTCTACTTCTGACGACATATGAGAAAGTAGCTGGGGATATTCTTGTCTGAGACGCACTTACTTGCCTTCATGTGATAGGGGGAAATTGGGGCATGTGCACAGTGGTTGTAAACGCTGTCCGATTAGGAGCACGAGGTCTGTGGGACTGGAGAAGCCTGACCCCCTTATCAAAAGGATTTCATCTAAGGGTTGAAAGACACTCGTAGGCTGGGGAAATCTTGGAGATGGTGCATCCACAAACACGTTTCTCAGCATTTTTCAAATGTAGGATGCTCGGTCCTTGGCTCACTGTATCTGGGTGTTCCAGAAAAACCGACAGGCGAGTCTACTCCAAGGATTTAGGGTTGATTACCTTCACGGTCAAAGGCGTTTTAGTTGCAAGTGTGATTATTGGTTTAAGTGAAGGAACAGGGAGCTTGCCCTAACCTTTTGGCGAGGAGTCCCCCTTAGGTAGGGTGGTCAGTTGCTGCCGGGTGTAGCATGAGCGTCACAATGTCTTGCCTGTGCCAGTCTTTTATAGGGTCAATGTCCAGTAGTTGACTGGCCGTGAAGCAGTATGTGCAAATCACCCCCAGGATTTGCACGTGTGGGCAGTCATCCCATCTTTTCAAGCATTGTCCAGGCCTTTCACTTGAAACTCTGTGCTGATGAGGCCAGCATGTCAATAGCATCTTATCTTCAATCCACCCAACTGTCTACTCGTCCAATGTCGGTTTCGATACATTTTCCACCCACACCTTCCGTTCATGTGCCGCCCACCCGCCACCTCCCTATCACCCCATCCGCACCACCTCCCGGCAGCCGCTTATCCCGCTGAGCGTGAAGCAGCTGGCACGAGAACACTGCAGTCAGCACTCCTGAAAGCGCAGGTTTCATCACAATAAAAACCAGACTGAGCTTAAGCAACAGGCTGTGCTGTGGGAGTTTGGGAGTGTTCCCACCCACTCTCATTCTTCGATTGTTCTTCCAACTGCCTTGGCTGACAGGGTCTCATCCACCATTTTCTCCCACTTATTTGGCAGGGACCCCTTTCCCTTAGATGTCTCCCCCACACCCAACATTTTCAGCAAAGTTACTCCACTGCTCTTCCAGGTGGGGCTCTGTGTCAGAATCCCTTCAAATGAGCCCAAACTTTCTCTAAATGTAGTTCTGTTTGTCCATGGTTGTTTATCCTGAATGTGAAGGTGCTGCTGTGGACTGCACAAGTGGATGCAATGCAAAGCGGACGGAAGAGGAAGGGAAGAAACAGGGAAATAAAGGGAAGTGGTCAGAAGGAAAGGGAAGAGGGGGTGAGGGCAGGGGAGGGAAGGGAAGGAAAGGAAAGGAAAGCAAAGCAAAGGGAGAGGACAGGGGATAACGATGGAATGTCTGAAAGAAGTAAGGAAGGTCAAAGAAGGGGAAGGACAGAGAGAGCAGGCAAGGGATAACTGAGGACTGACAAGGAGGAAAGGGAGAGCGTAAAGGCTAGAAGAGCACAGAGGGCCAGAAAGGAGGACATAAAGGCCAAGGTGAACATAGGAAAGAGTGAAGAAGAAGACATTGCAGCTAAGGGGCGAAAGGAAGGTGGAAGGAGGAACGACAAGGAAGGCAGGGATGGACAAGGAGAAAGAAGGCAGTACTGGAAGACAGGAAAGGGGGGAGGATAAAAAAGGGAGTAACGGGAGGATATGGAGGGGGAGGTGTACGGAGTGAATTAGAGAAACACAGAGTAGCATGATAAGAAACCAAGCTGAATGCAGGAGATTAAAGAGATGTGATAAATAGAAGGTATTGGGGTGCTTTTACCATGGTGACCTTCCTGCAATGCAAGCTTCCGGGTTTCTGCACATGCTTGGTGGAGCCAGGGCACACCCATCACACCACCCCTTGCACTCCAAATGTGCAGGGAGGTGCAGGAGTACTCCCTATGCACATTTGACCCAGAAGTACCCCAGCCTGCATCCACAATGCGCCATGCAAGCTCTGGAAGCCAATTGCCCATTGGGCATGTATGCTGGGGTACTTGCACTGTGAAAGCCAGACCAAGAGTGTTTCCTCAGCTGAGATCTACTCAGTGCTTACACTGGATGGGCTTGTCTGATGGCTGGCTCCTCCAAAATGGGTGGCAGGGTAGCACTGTGTTGCCCATTATGGCTGGGCCGCCCCTGAAGGCCACACTTTCCTGAGTACACTTCTGACCCCCTCGACTGCATATTACCCCTGATGCATCTGACGAGTGGATTGTTAGAGGCTTTGACCTTTCATTCAGTGATGCAGACGATGCAATAGTTGGTGAGCTCAGGCCACATTCTCTTAGCAAGGCCTTAAGAAAGTGGGTAATGCCCCCACACATTAAAAGGGTCATTACTGACATTACTGAGTACCTTACAATAGACTGGTTGGACCACAATATGGTTCTATTCGAAGATAATAATGTACGACTGATTGTAAAAACTCCCTCCTGCAAAGAGTGCCGTCTCCTTTAGAGAGAGACGTAAACATAAAGCTCCTCGTCTCACTTCCCTCCTCCGGCCACTGCTACCCAGAGACTCTTTCCGCAGTAATCTGGATGTTGTCGCTCAAACGTTCAGTGATGCTCTCCTTTCTTCTGTGTATTCAATAGCTCCTATAGAAAACGATTTCTATATGACCCGGGTCTGCAAAATCGTTTGTTCACCTCCATTTTCCACTCCTTTCATTTCAAAATCAGAGGAGCATTTGAAAGGGGCTGGTGCAAAAGTCCTTTCTCCACTTGTTGCTCCGAACTCAAAGTTGCTTGCAAAACCTACAATGTTGCCATCATGGTAGTTCTGCTCAGATAAGGCTGCTGATAATTTCTCCTGGGCCCTCTTTAGTATTCTGTTATTTCTAGAAAGCATACCCCCACATGCTCATTATCTACACCGACTGAAGCTAAACTATCTCAAAGAAAAGATCAGATCAGTGAGAGTGAAAATCGGTTTATGGTAATTTCATCTAAAACCATTGCATCTAATGCCATTCCATCGAAATGTTTCCATCTAAAAAATCTCCATCTAATGCATTTTTGTTTTTTTTGGTGGTCACCCAAACCCCTGTTTTTTACGCTTTAAAATACACCTTAACAAAAATTAACCCTTTACCCCCCAAAAAACATGCAATAGATGGACATTTTTTAGATGGAAAAAATTCTATGGAATTGTATTAGATGGAATGGGTTTACATGAATTGACTAGATACTATGAAAATCTCATCTTCCCTTGTACCGAACTCGAAAGCTGATCCGTATAATGATGCTAGCCAAGCCCTGTCGTTGGTTTCTATTGTCACCTGAACTATGTTCTCCTTCAGTTCTATCTCCTTAAAACAAACCATTAACATAGAAACTAAATGTAGCCTCACTACGTGCCCTGGTGACCTACACCCATCCATAATCATTCATGAATATGCCACATATCTAGCTCCCATTATCACTGAATTTATAAATGTATGCTTCAGTGGAGGGTCAATCCCTGTTAGCCTGAAGCAAGCCAGCGCCACCCTGTTATTCAAGCAACCATCTTCTGCTGAGAATTACAGGCCCATTACTAACATGCCATTCTTCGTAAAGATCCTGGGCAGGGCTGCCTCAATGCAAGTTCAGGCATTTGTTGAAGAACGCCTACTTCTGGGTAATTGGCAGTCAGGCGTCAGGCCTTGTAATAGTATTGAGACCATAGTGTTGGATGTCGGGGATGATCTGCTGCAGATCCTGGATGTGGAGAGGCTGGCCTTCCAATGCTGTTGGATCTGTTGTCTGCCTTCAACACCCCTGGCCATGCCGTTCTGCCCTCCTGACTGTACAAGATGGTCAGGGTGCAAAAGGAGACTAGGAACTGGATAGAGTCCTCATTAGATGACAGACAATCCATATCACTGTGGGTGGATTCAGATCTTTCGCTTCCCAGGTCGATTGGTGTGTCCTCCGAGGTTTCTTCCTCTCACCCCTTCTGTTTAACATATACTTATTATTATAAGCACAGAAGTGATGGCTGGAAGGTTCTGAATGAATCTAAACCACTGGCATTGCTCTGGGCCACCTTCCACACCACCGTTTTTTAGCCCGTCTGCGCCATTGCAAAAGGAGTCCAGCCATATGCAAATCAGTCAGGTACTGCCACCAATGGTAGCAGCCCAGCCCGAACTGTTAGGCCAGGTCCCCTCTGCACGGAAACACAAGCAACCCCAGACATGTTTCGTCCTTGTTGGGCCTCCTCAGTGAGGTGCAGCTTGGTTCCCTATGGCATAGCGAGCAAGGGACCCACGTCTGGGCGTACCCTCTCTCACATAGTGAGACAAACAATAAGCACAAAAGTGATGGATGGAAGGTTCTGAATGAATCTGTACCACTGGCATTGCTCTGGGCCACCTTCCACACCACCGTTTTTTAGCCCGTCTGTGCCATTGCAAAAGAGTTCCAGCCATATGCAAATCAGTCAGGTACTCACCTAGCAGTTTGGGCTGGACTGCCCCTTTTGGGGTGGGGCCAAGCCTGATTTGCATATGGTCTTTCCCCTTCTGTAATGGCTTGGCAGGCGAAGAACGATGGTCTGGAGGGTTGCCCAGAGCAATGCCAGTGGTTAACATTAATTCTAAACCTTCCAGCCATCACCTCTTTGTTTTTGCTTTGTCACCCCGAGTGGGACGGGTATGCCCAGACGTGGGTCCCGTGCCTGCTGGGCCTAGAGACCCAAGCTACTCCTCACTGATGAGGCCCAACAAGGCCGAAACATGTTTGGGGATGCTTGTGGTCTCGTGCAGAAGAGATGTGACTTAGCAGTTCGGGCTGGACTGTCACTTTTGGGGTGGGGCCAAGCCTGATTTGCATATGGTCTTTCCCCTTCTGTAATGGCTTGGCAGGCGAAGAACGATGGTCTAGAGGTGTGCCCAGAGCAATGTCAGTGGTTAAAATTCATTCTAAACCTTCCAGCCATCACCTCTTTGTTTTTGCTTTGTCACCCCGAGTGGGACGGGTATGCCCAGACGTGGGTCCCGTGCCTGCTAGGCCTAGAGACCCAAGCTACTCCTCACTGATGAGGCCCAACAAGGCCGAAACATATTTGGGGATGCTTGTGGTCTCGTGCAGAAGAGATGTGACCTAGCAGTTCGGGCTGGACTGCCCCTTTTGGGGTGGGGACAAGCCTGATTTGCATATGGCCTTTCCCCTTCTGTAATGGCTTGGCAGGCAAAGACATGGTCTGGAGGGTTGCCCAGAGCAATGCGAGTGGTTAAGATTAATTCTAAACCTTCCAGCCATCACCTCTTTGTTTTTGCTTTGTCACCCCGAGTGGGACGGGTATGCCCAGACGTGGGTCCCGTGCCTGCTGGGCCTACAGACCCAAGCTACTCCTCACTGATGAGGCCCAACAAGGCCGAAACATGTTGGGGATGCTTGTGGTCTCGTGCAGAAGAGATGTGACCTAGCAGTTCGGGCTGGACTGCCCCTTTTGAGGTGGGGCCAAGCCTGATTTGCATATGGTCTTTCCCCTTCTGTAATGGCTTGGCAGGCGAAGAACAATGGTCTGGAGGGTTGCCCAGAGCAATGCCAGTGGTTAAGATTCATTCTACACCTTCCAGCCATCACCTCTTTGTTTTAACATATACTTATGCCAATTCATGTCTTACTTGTACAATCGGGAGTCAAATTTCCCAACAATGTGGATGGTACGCAGGTCATCGTCGTGCAAATTGGAGATCCGATCCCTATCAGGTCTAAGGTGAAAGAGCTCTTCAACGTCTTTGAAGTCTGGATGAAATACAACTGGCTTGGTCTCAATCAGTCATCGACTAAACTTATCCTCCTATATTCAGCTCACTATTGCTCCAAAATTCAACAAACTTCTTCTGAGTTTTCCATATCTGACACTATCATCACGGTCTCTAATGAAGTCAAAACGCTTGGGGTGAACTTTCCCATGTAGTCTTTAGACTTACAAGTCAGTTCTATCATTATCAGTAATACATTATTAATTAAGCACCCCAAAAAGACCCTGGGCTGCCTGCAAGTTCCACAGAATGCTGCAGATGGAATTGTCAGTGAAACTCCTAGACGCAATCCTATCCCCCCCATCCTTCGCAATCTACACTGGTTTCCGATCAGTCACTCACAGGGCCCTGTATGGGAGTGCCCCATCCTGTTAGAGGGATACAGCCTCTTGCAACCTACTTGACTGAACTCTGTCAGACTGAAATAAGAGTCCACTGACGTTGCTGATCCACGAGCAACTCACACCAAGTCAAAGAAGCTATCACGTGCCGTCCACCTGAACCACCTTGTTTGACCTGCAATCTGCTCTGCTTCAGGTGCAAACTAAAAATCATGCACTTTAGTTCCAGATGTGCCTCCCCTTTATTCTCAGCACTTTGATGCCCAGTGGATTGTTAGCACTTTATAATTGTGCGTGATATGATATGATACAGCCCTGTAGCCAACAGTGCATGTCTGTGAAAGAAAATGAACAGAGAATGATTGTATTCCGTATATAGCGCTTCATGCGGATTCCCACTGCTTCTAAGTGCTGTATGTATAGGTGTTCTTTTTATTCAGTGTAATGTTACTCAATGGATGGATCTCAGAGGGATGAAAGGCTGAGTCATGCCTGCCGAGATTCGAACTTGCAAAGTAGAGGCTGTCCCAAATGTCTGAGGAATCTTCTTAACCAGTGAGCTGTCCACTCAGACAGGGCCATATATGTTAACTAATGGGTACCGAGTGGAAATCCTGCACAATCTCACTTTATACCAAAATGTGCTCCCTGGTAAACAAGGCCTTTTCTGAATCAGCAAATCTACCGGTCCACGTAGTGCAGGAGAACTCTTACTGCCAGTGGTTTGGCTGGATTGCATGTGGTTAAGCTTTCACACATCTTGTATTTTAGCTAATATAACAAAAGACAGCTGTTACACCCCCTATTTTATCTTGATCACAGGCACCACAGATAAAGAGACTTTCAGCAAACATGGGATTATATTTCCAGCCAGTGCCTGGTTTGAACGCTTTCTGATTGGTTGCGTATCCTTTTTATCATTAGAGCCCGTGGGTACGGATTCCAGTGGCACCTCATTGCAGCAAACCCTGATTAAAGACCCAGAGACGCCAACAAGGGTAAAGTACCAGTCAGTGTCATTAGTGATCGCACCCACTGGTTCCTATGCTATTAGCACCCTGTCAGACATCAAGTGTGGCCTCCCAATTTCACCATGGCGGACCAAATGCTAGTGTCCAAAACTGGAGAAAGGACCCTGCAAAGAGAAGGAAACAGAAGGGTGGAGTGTCAGGAATAGTGTAGCAGAAATCCCCTTTCACTTTTGTGTGTACCAAAGGAAATGAGGATGCAGAGCAGAAGCAGCGGGTGGCCCAAAGCAAATGTAATGGCACCGGAGGGTAGAAGGAGTCTGAGAAGGGCATTGGCCGAGGTGGCACTGGAGAGCAGAAGGGAGCTGAAGTGTGCCTGGACAACCGAAAAAGGCAAGCAGGAGCTGGGAAGACTGTGATGAAATGACTACTGCTTTGCAGGAGTACAGGGATGAGTAGTGGCTAAAATGCCCAGCCCACCCCACACTACTACTGAACCAGCAGTCACCCCATTCATAAAGGTGACACAGACACAGCCCTGCAGGTATACCTCCTTCTCATTTGTGTCGCACCGGCCCAGGGCAGGCTATACTCTTCAGAAGGGGTGTACGCTGGTACAGAAGCAATCCAAACAACAGTGTTACAAAAATGGAATGTCCAACCAAGTGTCTATAATTACAGGATCTTTAATTAAACTAAAAATAATGTGTTTTGAACACAAAACAAGGAGAAAGTAGACTTTAAAAGAAAGGGGCACTCAGGTTTTGTAGACATGGGTGCTCGGGCAAAGATAGCAAAATCAACACGTCAACATTATTGGATTTCTTTCAAAAAGGTAGAGAAGTTTGCTTGAAAGTCACAAAGCTCCTTTAAGGGACAGGACCACTTCAAGTACTTTTAATTCTTGTCTTTCAAGTCTCAACAGCATCAAGCCAGGGTTTTCATGATCGCACCAGAAGTCTGAGCACTTTTGGTGCCGAGCCAGGGTTGAGTCGAGAAGAGGCAGGAATGTGTTCCAATTATACAGTGCTGTTTGGTAGAAGCAAACGCTTGCCGTTCGAAAATTGGAACCGGCATGTGGTGCCAGGTTGGCACAGCTAGAAGACTGAGGAGCCTCAGGTGTGCAGAAGCAGAGACTTGCCTTCGACAGGGTATAGCGTTCTTTCATCAACAGTTGTAATTTTGATGGTTTTTTTACAAGTATTTTTTACCGAAAAAAGTCATCGAAATATATAGAGTGTTGGAAAAGTGTGTATAAGGGGTGTCAGGGTTCAGGTATAGTTAAACGACAATAGGGGATGGGACTTGGGGGGGTGAAACCCCCATGAAAATAAAAATAAATCCATTTCGATGAGTTTTTTCTGTGAAATATACTCGTAAAAAAACCATCAAAATTACAACCGTCGATTAAATGATATAGAACCCTTTGTCAGCAATTGGGCTCGGCTGCCACAACATTGAATGGTGGAACTGCAAAAGCAACTGCTTGGAGCTCAAAGAAGCTGCTAACCAGGCAGGTGATGTCAAGCTGAGGATGCTAGAAGGCTCTATGTGTCTCACTTGCAGAGACAGTGGTGCTTCGGTATCGGCATTGAGTGGGACGTTTACCTAAATCTTTTGGATTCCTTCCACATGACCGTACCCACTCACTATATCAGGTAATTATATATATGATAATAGTTTAATAGTGAACGTAGTCTTTTAATAGTAATTCGAGCATGTATAGCTCACACTATTATGTGTTTTTTCTATCAACAGTTCACAAGAATCAAAGCTAGTATGGCATTGAAAAGGGAAGACACCATTGGATCTTCGCTATGGTCAAGTGACAATCAATTCTCCTCCTGATGAATGTTCCTCAATCTAATAGTGAACAGAAACACTCTTTATGATAATTAGAGCTTTTCGCCTACCTATCTATCTATTTACTCTCAGTCATAAGAGCTCCATTAATAGTAAAAACAAGTCACAGACTATTTTTACAATAGTATATATGTGTATTAAGATATTAATTCTTCATGATTAATTGCTGTGTTTTTATTAATTGTTTATAATAAAATTAATGTATTTTTTCAATCTGAGTTTGATTCCTGTGGAACTGTTGAATAATCTATCTACCTTTATAATTGTTTGACATTATGCATACCTGAAAAAAGGTAGGGATATTAGTATCCTAATAGTGTGTATCGGGATCCCTCCAAAACTTAGTGTGATGTGTATGAATGAGTGCATGATATTTGGGTGCTGGGTGTGCTTGTGTGAGTGATTGGTGAATGAGTGCATGTGTAAATGAGGAAGTGGTGTGTGAATGGGTGTGCTTATGTATAATACCTGAATTACGTACTGGTAATCTTTATTACTCAATGTTCCACTGTTCCTCATCCCAGTACTTGCCTATGCACCACCTTGCCTCATACATAAGTACTGAGATAAGGAAGAAGGTTGTTGAGGTAATACTGGTCCGAGGAGTTTATTTTGGGGGTTGAAGGAGGAACGTGGGATGGAGAGTGGACATGTGGGAAGGGTGGGGCAGGAGAGGGGTAAGCTAATACATAAAGTTCTTTACTCCTTCTCTGAGATGCCTGTATGTACTCCATGCCGGTAAGGTACTTTACGGCCTTGAGGAGGCCATAATTTACGTGTGCTCCTTACTTGGAATCAGCTCCGGTTTACGCCATGCCGTTAATTTAGCCAATGATAAAGCAGGCATGCATGTCATTTTTTGTACAACCAGTCTAATGCTTTCTTACTGTGGCATGACATTTTTACTATGTTTACTGGGCCTCTATAATAAAGTAAGCATGATAAGTGTCATTAACTGTCTAGCCTGGCATTTGGGTGCCGCCAGTGTAGCCTTTTCTTACAGTGTCATTGCATATTTTCTGTGCATATATAATGAAGTAAGCATCATACATTTTATCGCGTGGCTAAGCTAGTATTTTGGTGCAGGTGCTCTAGCATTTTCTTACTGTGGCTTGACATTTTGTACAGAGCATCTCTAATAAAGCAATAATGATAAATGTAATTACCTGGCTAGACTGGCATTTGGGTGCAGCCAGTCTTGCCTTTCCTTACTGTGGCATGGTAAATTCTTCTAGGCATCTATGATAAGGTAAGCATGATAAGTGTTATTATGTGGTTACATTGGCATTTTGGTGCAACCCATCTATGTATATTTTACTGTGACATGGCATTTTTTACTGTGCATCATCAAGGCTGCAGCAAGCATGATAAGTATTATTACGTGTCTAGTTTTAACATGTTTTCTTATTGTGGCTTTGCATTTTTAATACCAAAGAGGTAAGATAGCTCCGCGGATTGAGCGCTCGCTGCTGCGATCTATGTGTGATCTGTAGGTTTGAATCCCGGCAAGGCCAACTTAGCCTTTCATTCTTCCAAGATTGATAAATGAATACCAATTTCGGTTATAATGATAATTGTATTTAAATATGTGCTTTGGAGAACGCTCTATGTAATTAACAAATCATTATCATGAGTCAAAGCATTAATGCTCATGTGCACTGTTGGTGATTTGCATCTATTCGATTTTTTGATACTGTAACATCTAAAATATCCAGGTCTGCTTGAGTACCTATCTGGTATTTAAAAAAATGCACATTTATGTACTTTTTATTTTACGCCCGCAAGCCACTTCCTGTGATGTCAACAGGATTAAAGAGGAACTGATGCCATCTAGGTGAAAGGCCATGTGACATCACTTCCTTTCATGTCATCAGGTGTGTGATGTCACTTCCACTACCCCAGGCATTTTGGTGAATCTACGTCCCTGGTCTTGGCGTGACTTGCACATGCCAATCTCCCATAAAAAACTGCAATACAAAATGGCTGACTGGGAAATACTAAACGGATATTCTCCCTTCACTATTTCCATGAGCGTGAGATGAGCGGCCTATGTTTAATATTATATACATCAAGCTTCTACGATTTGCTTCTCAAAGGAGGGGGGGTCATACTGGCAACCCTACGAGCAATCAGATCCACATAAAAGATATATTGAACTCTTTGAGACCTGGATGACAGCATGTTGTCTTTGTCAGACGAGACTACGATCTTCCTATTTGCTAGGTCCTCTTGAATTCTGCTGCCAGAACTGTTACTAGCCTCCCTAGTAGAAAACATGTTGTGCCAGTCCTGGGGCAATTCGATTGGCTCTCGCCCTGGCCCAGGATCTCTTTACACGAGTCAATAAAAGCCTTTAGGGATCAGTGCCCAGTGCTTAAAGTGGGCCGGGGCCTGCCGGGGCCAGGCCCCGGCAGTCTCCAAAAAGTGGGACTGAGCCGGGACCCTGCCGGGGCCCCCATCCCACACAACATTGGCGGGATGCATTATCCCGCCGCAGCCGCAACGGGAGATGCGCCCGCCAGTTTAATTTCAGGGGAGCTGACAGAAGTGCCAGCCAGGCACAGCGTGGCTGAGGCTGGCTGGCAATTCTGTCAGTCACTGTAACTTCCCTGATGACCCCTCATCCGAGGTGTCATCAGGGAAGTTACAGTTCCTTTGTTTGCCCTCGCCAGGTCACTGACCCTCAGCGAACCTGGGCTCCATGATCTAATCTGCAGATTAGATCACGGAGCACGCGGGTTCGCAGAGGGTGAAAGGCGCCTCGGGCTCAGTGATCTCTGCTCAGAGCAGATAGATCACAGAGCCCGAGGCGTCTATCTCCGTCGACAAAGCTTTATAAAAGATGCCTTGAATTGTATACGTTTCAAGCCATCTTTTATAAACGTAGAAATATTTCTCTGTTTATAAAAGACCGCTTGAAACGTGCACAATTCAAGGCATCTTTTATAAAGCTTTGTCGATAGACAAAGCCACCTCGGGTTTTGTCCGTCCTCAACGCTTTATAAAAGATGCCTTGAATTGTTTACGTTTCAAGCCGTCTTTTATAAACATAGAAATATGTTATAAATGTCTATGCTTATAAAAGGTGGCTTGAAAAGTGCACAAACCATAGTAAGTTAAGCACACAAGTGTGCGTAAATTACTATGGTTTGTGCACTTTTCAAGCTACCATTTTATAAACCTAGAATAACGTAACATTGGTATGTTTATAAGGCTTGAAAGGTACACAAACCATAGTAGTGCGCATACAAATATATAAATGCTCACATAAATTTATATATTTGTTTGCGCACCTTACAATGATTTGTGCATGTTTTAGGCCACGCCCACAATGGAAGCCACGCCCCCAAACGAGGGCCCTCCTCAATTTCTTACCCCACTTAAAGCACTGTCAGTGCCACTATACATTACAGATCAAATCAAAGGGCACCGGCCACGCAGAGCTAAAGCTCTACTCTAAGAGTAAAAACTTGGGCATCATCGCTCACTTCAAGCGCATTGGCGCTATTGGGCCATCTTCCCAGGTTCTGGCAGCCAGACTCTGCAACTTCCTCTCGGAACTCTGCCTCGGCCGTTCTGCCTCTTGGGTTCCGCAGAACTTAGACGCTCATTTGGGCCGTTGCCGCTTAAAAAATGCTCGGGAAATAAACACATTATTGTATTCTTTGATAGAAACGTTGTTGCTGCAGCAGGCCGGCCTGCCTAATGAGTGCACACCCGTCCCTATTGTTTCACAGCGTCCGCCTACTCATATTATGCCGGCGGAGAAGTGTGGAAACAGCATTCAATGTTTGCGTTCAAATTGAATGTTGATTTAATGGCGTTGCGCCGTCAAATCTGCACTTATCCCCCTTCAGCTGGCTGAAGCCTAATCTGCCCTCCCAACAGTCGTCTAGGTTTTTATACGTTTAGGGCCAGGCATGAGAAACGTCTCCATTCGACTTAGCAGCCTGCGAGCAATTACTTTCTTGACCCATGTCCAACAATCTGCAAGTCATTACTCTGGAGAAAAGGTACTAATGGCGTTGTCCACAATAGAAAGGGAAAGTGGGGGGCAACATAACTTGAGGTTTTCAGGGGAGGGCGTGAGGATAGATAACTTCCCAAGGCAGAATTGTACCCACTTCTCATGGCTTTTGGTTAAAGCCACCTGAGCTATGCAAGGCCAAAGGTTGCCATGACAGCAAGGTAAATCCGTGGTGCAACATCCCTGGTCTCCCTCACCTGGACTCCATTACTGTCTTCCCTCTGATTGGAGGAACACAATGCTGGAACACACTCCCTCTCGCTATCAGATCGGAAACCTCCTTCTGGCCATTCAGAGCCATGGTGAAATCCTGGCTCTCTACCTAATACGCTGCCACTCCTCTACGCACTTGCCTGTCTCCATCAATTCCTACGATATGATTTAACCGCATCCTGAAACGTGTAACCCGGTCCTCACGATCCACTGTATTTGCTACTCTCATTGTACCTGTCTATGCAACATTGAATGTATGTACCTATTTCTTATGGTTTCACGCAACGATATGTAACTATGTTGTCCACATGATTATGCGCCCAGCTACCCGAGGGTTCGGCCGCGCTCTATAAATAAACAAACTAAACTAAACTAAACTAATTGGTTGGTGCTTTTGTGCGTAGGGGAGGGCTTCTCCTGAGACAGGGGTCACCTTGCATCACATGCTTCCTTCTTTTAGGATCTATGGTGAATGTACAAATCCGCGATGGCGTCTGCAAGTACTTACAGCGCACCATGCATTATCCAGGACTTGCAGACATGTGTTGCCGAGGCCTGTTGTAAACAGGATTTCAATGCCCTCACAATCTCTGAGGACAACTTGAGTTAGCCCCAGGTACCTGCTCCAGGTTCCTTACTCACACTGAAGGTCCGACCTTCTGTGGTTATGGCTGGGCGAGGCGACATGGTGGGAGGTGGGCTAGGATGCCAGAGGAGAACTGAACTCAAGCTTGACTCAATAGGACATTGTGTACTCCTAAGCATCCAAAGGGTGAGGCTGGCTCTCGTGGACAAATGGGACTGGTAACATTCTGGCCGCCTCTGTTATCAGTCTAATGAGCTTCTCTGTAATCCTATCATTTCATCTGATGGCGATTTTACTCTTGCTACAAAAAAGTGGCAAATGTATCACTTTTAAAAGTGGTTTATGTTTCACTTGGAAAGTAGTCAACACACATGGGAAAAAGGGCAAGAAAAACAAAACTGGTGAACTTTCAATTTACTTCAAATCCATTCACCTGAATCAAAATGTAGGATCACTTTTAACTGTGCCACAACATTTCTGAAATGCTGCTGTAAGGTGCAAAAATAGTTTTTTGCCCCATTCGCCACCTATTATACTGAGTCTGATCGACAAATCCAATTTTTCTAATATGCAGTGCTCACATCCTCAGTGGCCACAACACACAAGACATATATGAAGGAATTCCCTGTGTGAGAGGTTGTTTTCCATCCAGAGGCATATTAGGGGTATTGGAAATAGAATTCTTTAATAACTACCTATAACTATTTTAAATAAGCATAAAATCTGCTAAATGTACATATTTGTGCAGCAAGATTTAATTTTTCTTGCCGCAGAAATTGGAAATCACTGCCACTATATCATGGGGGGTTTGCCTAATGAAGGGTCGATATGAACTTCCACCCTGTGATAAATTGCATGTGGGGATTTAATCTGATGAATCGAAGACAGTGATTTCATGAAATGTGTAGGCATTTCGTATAACATCTGATGTTGCTAGGCAACACCGTGAGCAGGTCTTTCTTTGATAATCTGTGGCCTCTCATTATTTAAAGATCTGTGCATGATGATTCCTTTACCTTGTGATAACCCTTGAGCACGACTGGGCGCGCAGGAGCATACCATAACATAAGTATCAAGCATAATTCCAAGCAGTGCAGCAAGCATAATAACATAAGTATCAAGCATAATGCCAAGCAGTGCAGCAAGCACAATAACATAAGCATCAAGCATAATGCCAAGCAGTGCAGCAAGCACAATAACATAAGCATCAAGCATAATGCCAAGCCGTGCAGCAAGCACAATAACATAAGTATCAAGCATAATGCCAAGCAGTGCAGCAAGCACAATAACATAAGTATCAAGCATAATGCCAAGCAGTGCAGCAAGCATAATAACATAAGTATCAAGCATAATGCCAAGCAGTGCAGCAAGCACAATAACATAAGCATCAAGCATAATGCCAAGCAGTGCAGCAAGCACAATAACATAAGTATCAAGCATAATGCCAAGCAGTGCAGCAAGCACAATAACATAAGTATCAAGCATAATGCCAAGAAGTGCAGCAAGCACAATAACATAAGTATCAAGCATAATGCCAAGCAGTGCAGCAAGCACAATAACATAAGCATCAAGCATAATGCCAAGCAGTGCAGCAAGCATAATAACATAAGTATCAAGCATAATGCCAAGCAGTGCAGCAAGCACAATAACATAAGTATCAAGCATAATGCCAAGAAGTGCAGCAAGCATAATAACATAAGTATCAAGCATAATTCCAAGCAGTGCAGCAAGCATAATAACATAAGTATCAAGCATAATGCCAAACAGTGCAGCAAGCATAATACCAGGCAGTTTATCAAGCTTAATAATTAACAGGCAGTTTATCAAGCATCATAACATGAGGTATAGCAAGCATAATACCAGGCATTATGGGTATGTGTAAATGTTTTAAATCAGAAACACTAATGAATGTTAATAATAAATGCATCCAAGTGTTAATGTGAAAATGTATATTTAAATGTGATCATTGATGTTTAAGTGACAAAGTTTCCAAAATCAATTTCCGGAAATTGGGCACCATGCAGAACCAATGATATACTATGCCAGGGTTAAGCAACATGTGGCTCTACAGATGTTTTGGACTACGACTCCCATATCCCACGTCTTTCACAATACTGGCTCGGGCTGATGACAGCTGTAGTCCAAAACATCTGATGTGACAAAGGCTGCAAATCCTTGTATTAGAGCATCATTGGGAGTTCCTCGAGTGGGGGTAGACCTACTGCGCACAGAGTCTTCAGGTTCAGGTGTGGCCTTTGACCTGATCTGATTTGAAGATCTTGGACAAAGAAAAGCATTTCGAATCCACACTGTTCTAACCTGCAAGGTCCTCCTTCCTATTCATGTATGGAAGTAAGCTTTGCTCAGCAAGACCGGGCAGAAAGCAGCGAAAGCTTTGTTCCCGATCACCCCGGCAATGTGATCGACTGGCAGTGCAGGAGCAGCAGGCCCAGCGAAGTGGTGGCCCACACTCCAATAGAATGAAGGAGGCGGAGCATAGGTGCAACCTGGAGCAAGAACAGCGGAATAACCAAATGTGATAGCAGCACCGCGTGGGCAAAGTGGAGCTAACTCTAAATGCCTTTCAAACAGAGATGAACAAGGTGGTGGAACTGCATGGTGCTGGCGGAGTTCTAGCCGTACGCCCAATGCTCCGGGTTGGTAAGAGTGCTGCTTGACTACTCAGATGACAGTTATAGGTGTAGAGTAGACCCGGTAGAGCACTGGGAATTGTTTGGCCCAACTAGCCGTTCCAGGGTTGGTGGTGTATGCTGCAGCGCAACGTGATTAATTTCCACCACCTGGGGCATGATAATTGGGGAGGTCAGTACGCTCCAAGTGATGTGTGATAAGGTCATGCCTTTCAAGGCTTGCGGTTAAGAAACAAGAATTTTTGTTGTCAGCAAAATATAAAGCATAGGGTAATATTTGGAGAGACTTACCTTTAATCTACTCCTCCCCAAAAAGGAAAAGGATGCAAAATGTTGTAGTGCAAGGCACTAACATTTGGTCTATGCCTAGACAAGGCACTAGGTGTTTTGAAAAAAACAAAATGGAGGCAGTCGAACTAGTAGACAGATATGGCGCTAAGAAAGTAGTGTGCAAAAGTCAGGCGGAAGCTTGATAATGAATGAGATGCCAGTAGTTTATGGGGACCCCCAAATAGAGTGAATGTGTCCTAAGCAGCTAACAGCAACAGCATCAATTTATGCAGACCCTCACAAACATGCCACACACAGTTTTGTCTTTATTGCTGGTGCTGAGTGCCAATGAAACAGAGGGCGCCAAAAAGCCTTGTGCAGGCTTCGATGCAGATCCCAGTGATAGCGAACAGCGTTAGGGGAGGCAGCTTTTGGTGCCAGGAGGGGTGGCTAATAGGGTGCCAGTGGGAGGCCTGTGGGCGGACCGGGCACCTGACCCCCACCCAGCTTTGTCACGAGCGTACAGCCCTGGAGGTCTCCATGGCGCAAAGGGCAACCTGAGCCTGAGGGCGCATGAGCTAAGAGCTTGACTACATGCGTGTCGCCCGGGGTGGTCGTCTGTAGCTAGAGGTCAAATATTTGCAGTAGCTAATGTTGGAATGTATACGTCTGTCTAAGCCACCCACTGCTCCCACAAATGCCCCTGGCCTCCACATTCCTCCCTCCAACCTCTTCCCGCTTTTTTAGTTTTTTCTCTTCCTCCCCCTTCCTTTTATTTCTAATGGGAGGAGGGCAGGGTTCACATAAGAAATACTGAGAAAGGAAGGGAGCATACAAAGCAGAGATGACGCAGGAGTTTTTACACTGTATGTGTGAGAAACACTGTTCATGTGGGAAGCTGTTTGCAATTTAATTGTCGCTTCCTCGCTTATTGAACAAAAATACATTTGAACACAAATAGGTTTCGCTGGCAGCCCGCCTTTTGTCAAGTCCAATAGCCACCCTTTTATTTCCTAGTACGCTGCCTCACGTGAAAGTTTACATGTGACATATTTCCGAGATCACAAAGAGAGGATTTCAAGTCCTAGTGCCGGATGTGAGCAGCACAAAGACACACAACATTTGTCTAGCTATTTAAAAAAAAAAGGCAAATAGAAATGCGACTATGTGCTGTCAATGAGTGCACAGATGCCAGCCTGGCTCGTTCCCACAATGCCCTGCAACCAATGCTATACAAAAGCGCAGCACACAATTGGAGCTTGTTTCCCAGAGGTTCCAGGCAGGCGCCACAGATGGAGAAATGTGAAGGCATGAGGTCTATCCCTCCGGGCTACTGTAAGCTTAGACTGTATAACTGCTGTCCTTTCTTTATGTCGGAGGCGGCTCATCATCCTCACAGCTAATAATAGTTCAAGGTTGACAAGCGTGACTTTTACAGAAATACTTGTAAGTGTCTAGCTAATGTGCACAATTCACCCCTACCCACTGATTTCCTGGGCATCAGTGGGCATTGCAGAACAGTGGCTTAGTGGCCTTCAGGGACAAGCTGAGGCCTGCAAGGCCAAAAGGGTTCTCAGAGAAATGACAACTTGTCACATGGAAACAGGGTCAAACTGACCAATAGGGCAATGCCCGAAGTGCAAGGCCAGCATTTAAGTGCAGGCCCCTTTGTTTGATCAAAGTGGGACAGTTTATGGCCCAAGTGGGTCAGTTTGATGAATTACTTCCCTCTGCAGCTAGTAGTTGTAACCACTGTTACCAAATATTCTTTAAAATGCACAAGTTGCAGCACATTTTGCAAAATCTCCCCCGTGTGTATTAGTCTGTTCCATAAAGCATTGAATTGCAATTTGCGACTATAGGCTGCTTTTTCATTGGTGCCCAAACCAAGTTTATGTCCCAGTCCGACCCTCAATGATAGAAGTCTTGCATCTTACTCAGTAGAGTTTTGTCCCATAGGCCTTAAAGAATATCTCTCTGCAGCTTTCGATCTTGTAGATCACGATATCATCTGCCATCAGCCAACCTCCACAGCTAACGTCTCCCAAGAAGCTCCCACTTGGATCACCTCCTTCCTCCAAGGCAGAACCATGCAGGTCTTCTCTGATCTAGCCACTGCATCGCCCACCATCATGGTATGTGGTGTGCCCCAAGGCTCCTGCCTCTCCCCGACCTTATATAACATCTTTACCCGCCCCCTCTTCCTTATCCTTGACGCCATGGGCATCTCCTACACCAACTACGCTGACGACACTCAGATCCTCTTCACACTAACAGGTAACTATGACACTGACTGTGCAACTCTTAACAACATATACAACACAATCCAAATGTGGATGGCTATCAACGGCCTTTGCCTTAACTCTGACAAAACTGAGCTCCTTCTCGTAGGATCCCCGACACCCTCAAGAAACTTGACTCCCAGTTTAGCCACTTTACCATTGACTCAATCAGAATTCCAGTACTCGACACGGTAAAAACGCTAGGCGTCTATCTAGATTGTACCCTATCCATGACCAGACAAGTAAACGCAATCGCCTCCTCTGCGGTTTACCATGCAAAACTCCTCAACGCAATCAGGCCTTTTCTTTCAAAAGACACCTGCACCAACATAGCTAGAGCCATAACTGGTTCCCGACTAGACTACTGTAAGGTTCTCTTCTTAGGGACCTCCAACAAAAACCTTGAGAAGCTGCAAATAATTCAGAACAACGCCCTGCGCGCTGCACAAGGCATTGCCAAGAGAGAGCACATCACCGCTGCCAGAAAAGCATCCCATTGGCTACCCATAAAGGAAAGGGTTATATTCAAGGCGCTAAGCATCACCCACAAATGTGTCCATCTCTCAGCCCCAGCGTACCTATCTCAGAGAATCCACCCAGTCGCGTCCACAAGAGCCACCAGGACACCCTATGCCAATATGCTCTCCGTGCCCAGGGTAAAAAGAGCTAGAGCAGGTGGTGCCAGCTTCCCCTACCTTGCCGCACTACATTGGAACAACCTCCCCACCTCTCTGCGAGCTGAACCCTCACTAACTGCTTTCCGCAAAGCCATGCAAACTACCTTGTTCACCTAACCAACCTCTCATGTTTTAAACTTTAATGACTAATGTCGGGGGGAAATTCTGCCGGGGTCGGCCGGGCCGTCCGCAGACCTCCGGGCAGGGAGGCCCCAACTCCTCCCGTATATCCCAGGCGAGATAGAGTATGAGACACACACAAGGAGCAAGGTGACTCTGCTGTTTATTTAGGCAAAACGGCAGGGATGGGTCAAGGAGCGTACGCGTTCGTCCTGACACACACATAATCGTGGGGCTCGCAGGCCCTTTTTACTGCATTATGACGCGCTACTTGCGTCACTTCAGAAAGTTAACAAAAAACCTATCGCCACTCTTAATTGGTTGCTCGAGTGGTAGGGTTAGTATAGTACACATATAGAGAATGATATTAGTGGACAAGGTGTAGTCAGGTGGTATATCTGGGTTGTCCCTACAATTAGATACATAAGAATTGTTACATGAAGACTCCTGAGGATTGGCTAGTATTACTGACGTCTGAGATAAGAGCCCCATGTTCTGATTGGTGCATCCGTGAGCTCCCCAGCCTGGGACCACCGTTGTTCCCAGCTCTCGGTGTACCTGTGTTTGCAACAATGTTTCAATATGGGTACGTGCAGACAATGTGAGGATTTATTCATAGGTGGAAGGCTGACCGCTCCCACTGTAGCAGATGTCCATTGAGCCTTTCAAGTGTATCGGCCTGTGTCTCGTAGTGAGGGACCCAGACGCCTTTCCTCTCCTGGGTTTTGGCATCTCGTCAGGTTCGGCTTGGTCACGTGGGGAGGGACCGTGAAAGAGGCAGAATTCTGCACAATTAATATTGTTTTTTCTACTGCGCGTCTGGTTTAATTTGTCGGCGTGCCTTTATCGTTGAAGCGCGGAGTGCGAGGTTGCAACATCGTGCCTTTGATGATTTGTTCTTGGATGTGGGTTTGCAACATTGCGACCTTGGCTGGTTGCTCCACCGGGTTCTTTCTGCAGGATCAGCAACCTGACTCTTGCTTTGTTAATGTCCACGGGAGCTCTTGTTTGAGGCCTACTCGGGCCTGGTGCTTAAGTAGTCTGTTTGGTGCATAGGTGCTTTAGATTATAGTAGCATATATTTCCATGACCAGTATCGTGTTTCCATTATACCTCTCATGGTGGTAACGGGTTTCAAGAGAAGCGTGAGCAAGCGTTATAGATGAGTTCATGATGCGTCTTGCGTTTCTGCATTCTGAAAGCCTATGTAAAAATAATAAAGATGCACGTCCGTGAATATGCCTGTCGCCTACGTCAGAGCACTGAGTATGTTCTTCGTGTAGATTGGTGTGGAAATGTTAAGTGTGTATACTTGTACAGATGTGCTTCCCGTTGTCTAGGTCGTCATGGCATCTCTAACGACGTGTGGTTTTTAGTCTAGCTGATCCGAGCCGCAGGTGTCGGCATGGCCAGTGCGGGCTGCTGGGCAGGCAGGTGGACACATCCGTATGTTCCTGTACCAGGGTACCTGGTCGTCTGGTAAATGGACAAACTCTTCTCGCGGCGGGTGTCTGGGCCGTGACCCTCTAGGCCAAGCGCGAGAGGTGAAGGACGGGAGCCTGGTCTTCCATTCTCCCACTTCAGTCCCCCCTCTGGTCGACTTGTCGACCACAAACATATCCTTCTCGTTATCTCCTCTTACCCTCCATATCTTAGTTATCCCTCCGAGATGTCCATAATGGTTTACATGATCTTCAAATGACCAATACATGTATTCACATGTTCCTCCAGGAGTACAGTATACCCATCTTCCTATGTAGCTCCTGGGGTTCCTTGGGTTCTCGATCTTCACTGATGGTGGGTCTAGATGATTGGTGATGATTTGGGTGCGCAACATCTCCCTTTCTTGTATTATCACACCTGTATGCTGGCCGTCATCTGCTGGCATTAAGGGGTGCATTCCCACCATCTCCAGCAACTCGTCAGTCGTGCGTGCCTTCCGGGCCTTCCAAAATCTAATTATGATCAGGGTAGCTCCAGCCAAAATAGCACACCCCACTATTATTTTCAGTCCATCTGACAGCCAAGATGGCATCCATGACCATAATAGTGAAAACCAGCTCTTATCCTTGTTTACACCGTTACTTTCGTCCATCATTTTGGAGTGCATCTGGGCCAATTGTGAAACTGCTTCTGTCAGTGTACCATTGTCAGCATCGTTGGCAGGTATGAACGTGCAGCAAGATTGTCCTATCTTTGCACAAACTCCTCCTTCCATTGCTGTGAGAAGGTCCAATACATATCTGTTCTGGAGTGCTACCATCCTTACAGCTCGCAGCTCCTCTTTAATTGCGTTGAACCCATTTACTGTTGAATTGATGGTCATCATTAGTTCCCATCTGGTTATTTGGAGCCATTTTGCGTTTGCGTATGCCTGCAGTCCCGGATGTATTATTGAGGAGAAGAACATTGCTGCTCTGCTGAATAGTCTGTGTTCTGGCGGTATTGATGTTAGTTCCGTTTCCGACCTTCCCCATAGGTAATTTCCTGTCAATGGCTCTCCTTGTCTTTTTCTCCTATTTAGGACAGTATCATTGCTGTTGGTCCTGTTTCCTTGCTCCTTCTGAAGTGGTGCAGATCTCTTTCTTCTCTTATCCCCTTCATCCATTTTAGGAAATTTCGCCACATCGACATGCTTCTTAGGTACCACTAGTGATGGTACATTGACGTGTACCATTGTGCACACACCATTCCACAGGGGAGGCAGTGTATGATATGCCTTTTCTCCACAGGCCCAATAATGGTCCATTATTACTGCTGTTCCCGCTCCCCCCTCAGGTAACTCCATCACGCTTGCACAATTGGTGTTATATCCTACGTCCACCTCTCCTTTATGCTGGTAGCATATTTTGGGCGCAGTCAATGGTAGTATAGTTATCGGGTCTTCATCTTCTTCTACCCACGTGAGCATTGGTACATACTTGATCCACGTCGTCCAACATCGATGATTGTGTGTCTCGATAGTTGAGATAGTTTCTTTTGTTACCATGTTGCTGCCAATCACTCCTATCTCCCAGCTGTTGCCCAGGTACACCTTTCCTGTTATCGTCAGCAGCGGCCTCTCCCAGCATCCTTGTTTACCCGGAACTTCAGTGGCGTACCAATCACATGGTAGATACTGCAGTGTTACCTTCTTTGTTTCTCCTTTTGCAGGGCCACTTGTTATGTACCTGAATGCTTCAGCATGTAAACTGGTCTTGTGATAACTCAGATAGGTCTTGAGGAAGTTGTTTTCATATGGGTATGAGTCTCGTGTTTTCCATGTCATGTGCACTACTGTTCCTTGAAATCTTCCTTTCGTTTGGAACAGGGCCAAATATATTATGCACTGTGCTGTTTTTTCATCTATTTCTGTGGCAACAAATGTCCGTGAAGCGCTCATGGCGTATGGTATTAATGAGCAAACGTAACAGCTATCCTCAGTTGTCTGCTTACCAATGCGGGTCATGTGCTGGTACCATATGTTGTTTGTGACATGTGCTGAATCTTGTACATAATTATCAATACCTTTATTGTCTGAGTATGTGCTGCGTTTAACTCTATTTTGCTTGGGTGCAATGTTACTATTACCACCTGTCGTAACACCTGTTGCAGCAGGGGACGGGGGTATATTAAGTTTGGGTGCAGCAATAAAATCGATAGCATAGCTGTACTGCCAGACAGAGGCAGCCAAGAACCCGGTGATCATAAAAATCCCTATTATTTTTATTACATATGCTAATCTCACCGGCATTTTGCTCTTACCTTGCTGCAGTCCTGGCAGCTTATTCTTGCGACGTTACAGTTGCCCGCCTAAAAATTCTCAAAAGTGCTCGTTATTAAATGTTAGTTTTGTTTCCTTTAAGCTCTCCCTATCAAGTAGTCATTCAGTGCCCAGGCGAAGAGCTGCTCCCACGCTACTCTAAGTGATGGGTCTCTTAGGACCGGCAAGTATGGGCGGAGGTGGGGCATGTAATATTCTATGGCCAGGAGGAAGGCTGTGTAGTAGACACGTACCCTTCTCCTTTTTAAATATGTTGGCCTCTTTATTTCGTATACAAATTGGTGTGACAATTCTTCTGGGTAGTTATCGTCTGGCAGCACCATCTACACCTGCACACTGAACTTGTTAATTAGCTTTTCTTAACAATACAATATTACGCAGTTCCTGTATGTGCGAGAGAAAAAAGAGAACATTCACGTGTTTACATGTGTATTGGTGCAAGCAATGTCCTTCAGTTTTAGTTAAAACTATACTTAGCAGTCAATGGGGGGGGGGTTTGCGCTCAGATGGCGGAACTATTTTTACTCTTTGAGCGTGTGACCATGGGGTGGGCAGTATGGGGATCACCCCCTTCTTTGTCAGTTATCGTCTCCAAGTTAACAATTGGGTCGTTGTCTGTGGTGGAACCTTCTTCCGCTGTCGGGGATGTTGTTGCTGTTTTTCCAATGGACCTGTCGTTGGCGCTGGGGCGGGTCTGCAGTTTGTAGATCTTTACGTCATGTAGGTGGTTCCAGGCACGCTTATCCTTTAGTTTTACTGCTCTTGTTGATACGTCCTCTACCAGATGGGGGCCAGTGAACCTCTTCTCGTTCCACTTTCTATTGAAATTGCGAAGTAGTACGTGGTCACCTTTGGCAAGTTTGCACGAGTTCTCCTTTCCCAATTCCGTACTTTCGTCTTTTTCTTGATTGCTGGTAGACCCGCCCCGTGTGCGCTCGAGCTGTTGAGACACAAACACGACACTAGTAATCAAAGAAGACACATATTGATACATTTCATCACCTAACACATTCGCTGAACTTTCGTGGTCGGTGAATGCCCTTGACGTTGGTGTTAAGGGAAGGCGCATTTGACGTCCAGTAACCACTTCGTGAGGGGTGAGGTGGTGGTCGGACCCTGGCCTGTTTCTAAGTTCAAACAATGCTAACGGAAGGCAATACAACCAACTTTTCTTTGTTGTTTGTTGTATTTTAGCAATTGCCTCCTTCAATAGGCCATTCAGGCGTTCACATACACCATTAGCCTGTGGGTGGTATGCACATGCAAATTTGTGTTTAATGTTCAGCAGGGATGTGATATGCTGGAACATTTCATTTGCGAAATGGGGGCCGTTGTCTGATCTTAACACCTCGCACACTCCCCACCTGGGGAAGACCTCCCTTACTATGAATTTGGCTGCTCTAAACGCATCAGGGTGTGAACAGGGCCCTGCTTCAATCCACCTAGAAAATGGGCATACTACTACAATCATATACCTATTGCCTTGACAGATGTTGATCATATCAACATAGTCAATGTGAAGGTGCCGAAAAGGTCCTTCTGGCCGGGGTATGGTACCTCTTATCACTTTTAGAGTATGACCGGCCGTAAACTGTTGACATGTGAGGCAATTGCTGATAAAATTTGACACATGAGAGGTTAACTCGGGACAAAACCAATCTTCTCTAATTCGTGCTGCAATTATTTCCTTGCCTGTATGGGCAGGGTGATGTAATTGGCTCAAGGCGGTATTTAACAGTGCCAACGGTATTACAACTTTCCCAGTGCCACCCTGGCGCCATAGTGCGTCGGTTGGTGACATTGTGCATCCTCTTTTCACCCATACTTCTTTTTCGGCCATTGGTGCAGCCGCTTGTAGCTCCATAATCTGTGTGGCTGGGAGATGGGTGTACCCTTCTCTTATTAACATCTCCCTCGCTATTCCCCTCCCTCTCCCTCTCTGTGAGTCTGTGGGGTTCCATATCTCACCAAAATATGCAGCATATTTCGCATGTGCGTCTGCTGCTGCATTTCCTTTTGAGACGTAGTCTTCTCCATTGGTGTGTGCGGTGCATTTTACTAGGGCTAGTTCTTGGGGGTCGTTTATTACTTCAATTAGTTCAGCCAACAAGAGGGCATGTTGTACTGGAGTGCCATCAGCTCTCCTAAACCCTCTTCTTCTCCATTTTGATAGCCCTGAGTGGACAGTGGATGTAACATATGCACTGTCGGAATATATAGTTACTCTTTTATTAAAACTTTCCTTTAATGCCAATATTAGTGCAACGAGTTCCGCGGCTTGAGCAGAGTAATGCTGTGGTAATTGTACACACTTCATAGCCACACACACCGGCGCCTCCATCATTTTTACTACTGCTGTCCCAGTCCTTCTTATCCCATCTCCTTGATCAATAGTTGATGACCCATCAATAAACAAAAGCTCACCTCCCTCTAGTGCGTTTTCTTCAACTTTCCTAGTACATGAGTATATTTCAGTTACTTGGGTGCAGTCGTGGGCGTAATCTCCCTCTTCAATTACTTCTGCTAGGAACCTTGCAGGGTTAACCGTGCTACATCTAACAATTGCTTGTTCAGCTTTAGACAAAATAATCTCATAACCTGATGCCCTCTGTGTCGTTAATGTGGACTTAGGTTTATTCAATATCGCAAATAGTGCATGTTCCACAAATAGTGTAGTTGGACACCCCATAGTTATTGCTGATGCTTTTTCTACTGCAAAAGCAGCTGCAGCAAGACCTTGTTCACAAGAGAAGTGGCCTAACATTATAGGGTCTAAGTGACCGCTGTAAAATGCTACTGGTTTATAGCCCATGCTAGTTTTTTGGGCCAACACTGCTTTCATCACTGCTGAGTCGCAATGTGAAAATATAAAGAAGCGCCGCTCATAGTCTGGGGATGCCAGTACTGGAGCAGTTGATATTGCGTCTTTTAATTCGTCGAATGCCTCCCTCATTTCCATAGTCCATCCCAACTTTTTCTCCCCTTTATTTGCTTCTTCAAACCCTCAAGCAGGGGTCCTATGTATGAGCTGTAATCAAATACCCATGCTCTACAGTAGTTGCACAGCCCCAGAAATTGCTGCAGTTCTCTCACAGTCTGTGGCACGGGAGTGCTTGAGATGGCCTGTGCTCTTTGTGGTGCAATCCTTCTTCCATGTTGGGATATCAGTTGGCCAATGTAAAGTACCTGTTCCTGACAGTATTGTATCTTTTCCATGTCTACCTTGTACCCCTTTTCTGCCAGTATCGTCAACATTTTTAAGGAGTCCTCTCTACATTTACTTTCGTTTGTACTGCAAATTATTATGTCATCCACATACTGTAACACTGTGCTTTCCACCTCAACGTTACCCAAATCCATCTGTATTACTCTATTGAAAATTGAGGGTGATTCACAATACCCCTGTGGTAATCTGGTATGTTTCCACTTTGTATTTTGGTAAGTGAAGCTTGTCAAATCTTGTGAGTCTGGGTGTAATGGTATTGAGAAAAAAGCATTTTTAAGGTCAATCACTGTAAATCGTGATGCTTCTGCTGGAATGCCACACAATATTGTGGCCGGGTTTGCTGTTACTGGATACTCTGCTTCTACTATGTTGTTCAAGGGTCTGAGGTCCTGTATGAAGCGCCAAGACCCCCCTTTAGCCTTGCGCACCGGGTACACAGCTGTGTTACATGGTGATTCTGAGGGGACCAATATGCCATTGTTTATAAGGGCCGTTATGGTTTCATATATGCCCTCATCTGCCTCTTTTGACAATGGGTACTGTTTCACTCTTGGTAGTATGGCACCCTTTTTCAATTTTATCCTTACACCCCCTATGCTTTTTATGCATCCCACGTCATAAGGGCTAATAGTCCATAATGATTTGGGCACCTTTGACATATCTTCCTTAAAAAATGGGACTGGGGTGCCTGCGGGTGCCTCAAGTGCCATTGCAATTTTCTGTGCTACTTGTTTGTGAGCCACTCTTAGCCATATTTCTACACTCATCATGAACACCATTTCATTTTCTTCCTTTTCTTCTGAGAACAGCTCTTCATCTGACACCTGGGTCAGCCTACATCCTTCTGCTAGTGCTATCACCGCCCTCCATGCTCTCCCTTCTTTATCTTGGGCGTGCACAGCAACATAATCAGCTGTTGCAATAATGCTCTCAATGTCCATTACAAACACCTTCCCTTCTAGTTCATTAACTGGTGTTTCTGGTCGGAACAGATAGGCTGCTGGTCTCCTCCATATTTTCCCTTCTATCCCTGGCATCCATGCAAATGCCATGTCTGTGCCATATTGGAATAGCTCGCCATCTACTGGCTCCGCCCTAATCGCTGTCTGTCCACAGTATGCTTGCAAAATCTGTCGTGCTGCGAGCATGTTAATCCCTGGAGTAGAGCAAATTATGCCATCCTCTGTAAAGGAGATCGTCATATTCAACCTGTTCATTATGTCCCTCCCCAGTATATGTACTGGTTAGGCACTATAATACAAAAGTGGAACTGACAGATCATAATCTCCAATAGATAAGTGAACATTATCAGTAAATGGAACCAACCCTTTAGCCCCAGAAAATCCTTGGGTGTTCATGGCTTCGCCTGACATCTTAAATTTACCTTCCCTTATGCAAGACCGGGTTGCCCCGGTGTCAACAAGAAATGATAATTTTTTGTCACCTATCGTTACCTCTATGCGTGGTTCCTCCGCACTATTAGGTGTTACTGACAGGATGGGACACACCAAGGCCGTCTGTGGGCTGGCCTATTGGGGGTACAATGATTGGCCATTCCCTGTGTAAGGGTTGTGTCCCAACACCGTCACCCCACCCAATTGTGTTCGTTCATTTTGGGGTGGTGGTTGTATTAACGCTACTTGTTGTTGTGGCGGTGGCAGGTACTGTGTTATTTGTTGTTGTGGCAGTGAATAGGTTTGTGGCTGTTGTGTTGTTTGTTGTTGTGGGTCACTCCCTTTTTGTGACATCTGCTGTTGTTGTATGCCCTGCTGTTCTTGTAATGTCCTAGGTTGTGCTTGTTCATTCCATGCTGGTGTTCCTGGCCTGACCCTACATGTACGTGACATGTGTCCTAATAGTCCGCAGCTCCAACACACGGGTGGTTCCCTGTTTTGCCATGGGAAGCTCCCTGTGTTGTCCTGGTATACGGGTTGCCCTGTGGGGTAGTAATTTCTGAGTCCCCCAGCCTGTTGTTGGGTATTATATCCATATCCTCTCCCTCTCATAAACCCTCCTCTCCCTCTGTTATAACTATAATACCCAGTTCCTTGCATTGGGTACCCTCCTCCCATGTTTGGTGCGTGTAATTGCAGAGGCGGCACTTGCTGTATTACACCTTGTGGAGGCGCTATTTGGGCGGGATCTTGTGCAGCCACTACTTGCGTTGGGCTTTGGGCCATTGGTGTGGGCGTAGTTATTAGTGCCCCTTCCATTGTGTATTTAGTAAGTTTTTTCTGTACTAATTTGGCCTCTTCTGTTTTCCTATCCTCTTCCTTTTGTTTCATTTTTCCTTGCCATGTTCTGCAGTGATGTACTATAGTCAGTTGTATTTCTGGCCATGGTTTTGCTTCCATCCCCACTACTTTCTTTAGTTGTTTTTGAACTCCTTCTGGGAGCCCTTGTACTAGTATATGATAAAATATGGCTGGTGTTTTGTCCCATTGTTCTCTAGTTTCCATGCGCCACTTCTCTTGAACATCCTGGATATAATCAACAGGATCCTCATTTTCACCCATCTTACGGGAAGTAATGGCTCCTATGTCTGATGTGTCTGGGTACTGCACTCTCAGTGCCTGCCATAGCGCATGTCTGCAGTTTGCAAATGGTGCCCCATCATGCGATGTGTTCGTTATTGTTACCCCATGGAATCCCGCTCTTTTCCAAATGTCATCCGCTCTATCCCCTAATATTGATATTAACAGGCCCTTCACATCTCCTACTGCTAGTTTCTGTCCTGCGGTGTGTTTTTCCATTTCATATATCCACTTACCCGCACCTCCACTTAGTGATGGGAGCCTACATTTTATATTTTCCTTATCCGTATGTTTCCAAGGTACATACTGTGGTCTAACCCCTCCTCTCTCCAGCAGTGGCATTAAATTCTGTCTTGTGTCACCCTTTACGCTCCATAATGTTGAGTCTTCACACCCCTCCTCTTCCCCCATTTCTTTTACTACTTCAAATTCTTCCTTACTACCTCTGCTCCTACCTCCCTCTTCTTCCTTTCCCCTTTTTTCATCATTTCCTGTGTTCAATATGGGTATGTTTATTTGTCTGTCTTGCCTGCGACTAGGGAGGTCCCTAAGCCGACATGCATAAGGTGTAAGTTCATTCATGAACGGCGCGAGCTTTATTCTGTGCAGAGAGCGCGCGGTGGTTGAACATGTAGGGTGTGACGTGGGAGGGCGCGATGGTGATGTGGGTGGCGTGGTTTCATTGGTTTGTGTTTCCCCTATTCTTTTCACTTCCTCCTTACTTCTCTCCAGCTCCTCCCATCTTCTACTCATCCAGGGCGAATCTATGTTTGTTCTAGTGAGGTATAGTTTATCTAAGCTTTCCCTTTCACTCTTCCTTCCATCCTTCTCCACTCCTCCTTCCTCCTCACTGCAAAAATCATTCATAAATGGCACCCCCCACTCTGCCGTTTTTCCTTTTATTGTTACTGTTTTTAAGTCTATTAGGTCTCTTTCACCCTTTCCGTTGTTACCAACTGTTCCCCTTAGTGCTGATGTTGTTGCTACCTCTCTACTTTTATACACATCTCCCCATCTTTCACTCTCCCAACCCCTCTCTTCTCTTCCTCCTTCACTTCTCTCCTCCATTTCCCTACTATTTTCCTCCCTTTTCCTTTTCAATTCCTCCATTACTTCGTTGCTCATCTGTTCCAATATCCTTTCATCCTCTTTCTTCCTTTCCCATTTCACCCTTTCTCTTTCTACTATACTCTCTATTACCTTCCCCTCTTCATATTTCTTAGCTGTCTCTGATATTATCCTCCTCTTCCATATTTCCATTTCTTTTTCCTTTTCTTCTTCTTCCTTCTTCTTCTCTCTCAGCACTACTCTTGATACCCTATCTGCTGCTCCTTTTACCCTTTCAGCTTCTCTCTTTTGCTCCTCACTTCGTTCCCTTAATTTTTCCAATTCGTCCTTACCTTCTTTCCTTTTCCTCACTCTCTCTCTTTCCTCCCTCTCAAGTTGTTTGATCAGTTCATTCTGCTCATCCCTTAGTTCTGCTAATCTTTCCTCCAAAATCTCTTCCTTCTGCCGTAGTAGCTCCTCTCCCCTCATTTCACTCTCTCTGGCACTATCCTCGTTTGTTCTCTTTACCGCCTCCCTTTCTTCTCCAGTTAGTGAGCCTCGTAATTTCAACAATATCTGTGCAGCTACCCACTCATCGTTTCCTATCTCTACAGTCTGCTCTTCTCTAATCCTCCTGTCCCCCATTGGTATCTTCCCATGAGCCACATATGGTGGAGGGCTGTATGCCGGGTTTGAGTATCCTTCAGCCGCCCTTAACTGTCCTTCTATTTCTCCTAATTCCCTTAAAGGGTACAACCCTCCTCCCTCTGTTTTCACTCCCGGTGTTATGGGTATCCCATTGCTCGGTTCCTTTTTTATGTCGTCTGATTTATCAATCTTTTCTCCTCCCTGTCTTTCGTTCCCCGTATTCTTTGTGCTTTCGCACTCCTTTTCCCCACCCGTTCCTTCTTTCTTAATCTCCTTTTCTTCCGGTGTTTCCCCCATAGTGAACATTCCATTTGGTCCTGGTCGAGACCCCTGGAACATCCTCCATAAGTTAAACACCTCCACATGGTTTGTCAACTTCTTCCCCTTGTATGTATTGTGCAGATGGTTCAGTAGTGAATGTTGGGCATATGGATCGAAACTACCATTAGGCGGCCATGGTGTTAACATTTTATTGTCCGTCCCCTGGGTCCACTCTATGCTGTACTTAATTAACTTCTCCCTATGTGGTGGCAGTGTGGTGCATATGTGCTGTAGTGGGGTAGTGAGGGTGTTCCCCCACCCTCCCGACCCTCTCCCGTATGACATAATTTCACTCCCCTTGTTACCCTTCCCCTTACTAGCAGTTTACAATATACAACCTTGTATTGCTTACCTCGCCCCGCAAGTGTGGGGACTTACGACAATCCTTTGACAAATTATGCAATAATAATAAATATGATGTTATATTATATTCCTTCCCCTACGGCCCCCTGCGGCCGAAGCGCACGCAGCCCCCTGCGGCTGCGTACCCCTTACGATGATCTTATACAGTCGTCCTGTTTCTCCGTTCTCCTCCCCCTTTTACACTTGCCGTGGCCGGCGTTCTCCGTGCGCAGCCACGCCCCTTTCCCCTTCTTCTTTCGATCCACTGGTTTATAGTTTATCTCCGTACCAGCTCCTTTATCATGCTTCTCTTCCCCACCACTCTCAAACCCAAAATTCCTTGTGCTCGCGATATCCTATTAAATCCCTACTGGTGACGTCACCGATTTCTTCGAGCTACTGGTATATTCTTGTTATGTTCTTTAAGTTCAAAATACACTTGCAATCTACCCCGCTAACCCTACAGCTGTCTTCCTGTCTCTCCTGGAACAAGGTAAACTCATCAATAATATAACCGGACTGCGCACGCTGCGTCGCCTCGCGTGTGATACGCCCCTCAACAGGAGGGCTTAACCAGCCAATTATCTTCCGTTTTGGGCAATTATGTAACTAGCTACCGCCCACAGGGAAACGTCATCTACCTATCGAGTTTCTTGCTCGAACAATAGGGAACCTCATCTACTCATTGATCAATAAATGTCAAGTCGTAGGAAACCACACACACCCACCCTCACACTTAGTCGCAATTTAGGCCATCAGTGTCTTACGAGCGGCTGCACGTGATGTTTTCGTGCCCGCCCCCCTCTTTCGCGTAACGTTAGCTGACTGTTACGAGCGGCTGCACGTGATGTTTTCGTGCCCCGCCCCCCTCTTTCGCGTAACGTTAGCCGACTGTTCTCGCACTCGTTTCGCTACCATTCATTCCATTGGCAACACTCAGTTAAACCTTCGCCGCACATCTGTACAATACCTCCCCCCTCCCTTATTTACTTCCTCCCCCTCCCTCACAATTTCGCATTGCTTGTTGTGCGTGTCATGCTCACCAAGTTCTCTCGATGCAGGGCCGCTCGACTGCGTGCACCCCTCCAAGCGGCTCGCCACCTCCCCTCGTCTGGACCACGTCTGGACACTCGCCGACCGCGGGCGGGATACTTCTCAACCGGCTCCCGAGGGCCAATATCCGGATTGCGCTGTCCGGTCTTCTCGCAGCTCCGCGATGGTCCTGTAGTCCTCAGAAGGGGGCAACGGCAGAGGGGGCCGCGCCGCCGGGCCTCCTCGCAACGGGAGTGCCTGGAAAAACTAAAAATAAAAGTTGATCTTAAACAGATCTCAGCAGTGCCTCCAACTTGTCGGGGGGAAATTCTGCCGGGGTCGGCCGGGCCGTCCGCAGACCTCCGGGCAGGGAGGCCCCAACTCCTCCCGTATATCCCAGGCGAGATAGAGTATGAGACACACACAAGGAGCAAGGTGACTCTGCTGTTTATTTAGGCAAAACGGCAGGGATGGGTCAAGGAGCGTACGCGTTCGTCCTGACACACACATAATCGTGGGGCTCGCAGGCCCTTTTTACTGCATTATGACGCGCTACTTGCGTCACTTCAGAAAGTTAACAAAAAACCTATCGCCACTCTTAATTGGTTGCTCGAGTGGTAGGGTTAGTATAGTACACATATAGAGAATGATATTAGTGGACAAGGTGTAGTCAGGTGGTATATCTGGGTTGTCCCTACAATTAGATACATAAGAATTGTTACATGAAGACTCCTGAGGATTGGCTAGTATTACTGACGTCTGAGATAAGAGCCCCATGTTCTGATTGGTGCATCCGTGAGCTCCCCAGCCTGGGACCACCGTTGTTCCCAGCTCTCGGTGTACCTGTGTTTGCAACAATGTTTCAATATGGGTACGTGCAGACAATGTGAGGAATTATTCATAGGTGGAAGGCTGACCGCTCCCACTGTAGCAGATGTCCATTGAGCCTTTCAAGTGTATCGGCCTGTGTCTCGTAGTGAGGGACCCAGACGCCTTTCCTCTCCTGGGTTTTGGCATCTCGTCAGGTTCGGCTTGGTCACGTGGGGAGGGACCGTGAAAGAGGCAGAATTCTGCACAATTAATATTGTTTTTTCTACTGCGCGTCTGGTTTAATTTGTCGGCGTGCCTTTATCGTTGAAGCGCGGAGTGCGAGGTTGCAACATCGTGCCTTTGATGATTTGTTCTTGGATGTGGGTTTGCAACATTGCGACCTTGGCTGGTTGCTCCACCGGGTTCTTTCTGCAGGATCAGCAACCTGACTCTTGCTTTGTTAATGTCCACGGGAGCTCTTGTTTGAGGCCTACTCGGGCCTGGTGCTTAAGTAGTCTGTTTGGTGCATAGGTGCTTTAGATTATAGTAGCATATATTTCCATGACCAGTATCGTGTTTCCATTATACCTCTCATGGTGGTAACGGGTTTCAAGAGAAGCGTGAGCAAGCGTTATAGATGAGTTCATGATGCGTCTTGCGTTTCTGCATTCTGAAAGCCTATGTAAAAATAATAAAGATGCACGTCCGTGAATATGCCTGTCGCCTACGTCAGAGCACTGAGTATGTTCTTCGTGTAGATTGGTGTGGAAATGTTAAGTGTGTATACTTGTACAGATGTGCTTCCCGTTGTCTAGGTCGTCATGGCATCTCTAACGACGTGTGGTTTTTAGTCTAGCTGATCCGAGCCGCAGGTGTCGGCATGGCCAGTGCGGGCTGCTGGGCAGGCAGGTGGACACATCCGTATGTTCCTGTACCAGGGTACCTGGTCGTCTGGTAAATGGACAAACTCTTCTCGCGGCGGGTGTCTGGGCCGTGACCCTCTAGGCCAAGCGCGAGAGGTGAAGGACGGGAGCCTGGTCTTCCATTCTCCCACTTCACTAACATGTATGATGTACCATGATGTATGATGTACTCTGTTGTATGATTCTCCGTATCGCTTGACACAGGATCCTGCCTCACTGTAACCCAAGCCACAACCTATACCTGTACCTGTAACTAAGTTCCTTTACAAGTAACAGCGCCACAATGCCCCTGGGCTGCCTGCGCGCTAAATAAATGTAATAAATAAATAAATAAATAATATGCACCAGGGGCGTCCCGGTGTTGCTGGATGGCAAAGGCGACACATAATTATCCCGGGAGGTGTACGGGGGCTGAACCCGGGCGGCTGGACAGTAGTTGCTCACTGGGCTCCCCAGGGAGAGGGAAGGGGAGTCCCAGTGACGGAGAGATAGCAACTGCTCTACAGTTCCTGACAATGGGGAAAGGGTGAATTTTATGGACACGGATGAACGTTCTACATCTCAGGGTCTCTAGAGAGGGGAACGAACGTGGTACCTGAACAAGGGAGAATTGGCCATACTCTTCGGGAGACTCTGGCCTCCACTGAAGCGCTCCATATGAAGATTGATAAGGTGGAAAAGAGGATAACTTCCATGGAAACCAGGATTTAGGAAATGGATCTTATCAACCATTTCATTTTAGGGCGCACATCAGTGAAGGCCACTATATCCCAAAGGATGGGCATCTGAGAAGAGTGTTTCGGCCTGGATTGACAGTCAGCTTTTCAGCTTCTCGGATCTCAGTTCTCAGACTGTGTCTAAGAGGGAAGTATGCAAGAGTCGAGGCAGGGACTGGCCTCTCCTGGGGGGAAGGGCCTACGTCTGGCACCCTGATACTCGAACATGGATCACCAAGGAAAGCGGTTCGTGTTTGTCGACCCCATAGCAGCAAAAGAGCTTGTGGAAAGATAACAGGCTGGCCTAAGCAAATGCTCTACTTATCCTGTCTGGACGTTGTTCCTGTCAACATTGTGGGCATTGCTTTGCTGGCCTGAATCCTTCCCATCCGTGGGCATACAGGTTCAGGTGGGAATACGATGCTGTTAGAACACACTTGGTGTCTAGTTTATAGTGTTGGTTTTTTTCACGTCTGCCCCCCACCCCCCATCTGCTGTGGTGTATCTTTTCATGGTGTACATTGCTAAATTCACCAAACTCTATAGTAACCCCATAAACAGTGTCTTCCGAACAAGCGTTCTATATAGAGCTGACTCGCTCCCTTTGGGCGTATGATATTCTATAATGTCATATCTCATGCCAATAACAACTTGTTGAAAATAATGGATACATACAACAGTGAGAGAAGCAAGAAATGACAAAGCCATTCATTTTGGCGTGTGTATAGTGAAAAGCTATTTGTTCACCTGTATGATGGCCCCTTTTAGACTCCTAAGAGGCCTTTTTAGCGGCAGCCCTAAGAGCATGGAACAGGCTACCGCCGGATCCTAGGGAAATCACATCTATGGAAACCTTAAAAAGAAGTCAAAACCGCCATTATTTAGATAGTGCCCATACTCAACCAGTTTAAGCTGCTTGCCTGATTTGTTCTGCATAAATGCCCTTTTGTACTTTTTGTTGCTGGCTGTGATGCGCCCGTATGCCTCCATCCATGTGGTGCACTATGCAAATAGATTAAAGTAAAGTAAAGCACTGATGATGGAAGAGCATAGCCCTAGGGACATCCCTGCCATGAAGGATGAGTATGGACTCAGAGGTGTGAAGATGACGCACTTATTGTGAATGGAACTTGGAGGGACGGGTTGAGTCCCATGGCTCAGGTCCACTCGAAGAGAAGTGATAGGGGTACATTTGATCCGGGAAGCACAAGCTCTCTTTTCGAGACATTAAGGTTGAGCTTTTTGAACTGCATAAAAACTGAGTGAGGCAGTTCATAACATGGCGACTGCTGCTGGCATCCTCATATAACCTCATGGATGGGGATCTGTCTTAACGGCATTAAAATTAAAGTTGTTGTTGAGATGGAGGCCCTCCACGGGTGACCTCAGAGAGTGAGAAGCCTTATTTTCACCTTCTGTGCTCAGTTTCACATTATGGAATTCAACACCTGAAGGTCTGAGTTCCCAATGTCGGGCATCATTTTGTGATAGTGGAGCAGAGTGTTATCCATGGTATCAAAGTCTGTGGATAGGTTAGAAAGGATCAGTGTGGGAGTTTCGGATCTGTTGCTCGATGTGGTTAGACGCAAAACTAGTAGTCACTAACGCGCCACTAAGTAGATCAGTAGATTAATGTCCTCAAGCATTCCCTATTGGGACTGTATAAATGACTCTCCCAGTGGTCTGCAACCTACATTTTGGACTACAACTCCCATCAGCCACAGCTAGCACTTTCAATGAAGGTGGACCATGGGAGGTGTAGTCCAAAACATCTGGCGAGCCACAAGTTGCAGACCGCTGTCCTAAAGGAATTGCCTGAGTCAGGCAATATAAGAACTCAGTCTGGCAATATAGAAATGTCTCCAAATAGGCACTATAGTTATGTCCCACTGTAGGTGACATAGCTACTACCCCTATAAGGCACTACATGTATGCATGCCCCCATTAATCAGTACAGGTAAGAAGGACCTTCAACTAGAGTGCTGCAGAAGTATGTCAATGGGCTGCTCAAATACACCAAGGAGCTACTCAAGATGCGGATTCAAATACACAGTCGAGCAGGGCTGCTACATAACTAGTCTAAGGGTGCGTTAAATGCCAGTGGTGCTGCTGAAATATACCAGTGGTTAGGGATACTTACTATGCCTGGGCTTGTGGAGTTAACAAATGAGCACCAAGCAAAACATTGTTTTCAAGGGCTGGAGGTAAGTCAAGCACCTTACAGGCAAAAATAGCCTGTATTACCGGCACGGTGCTACCGGTGCTGGCAATACAGGCAAATCCCCCTCATGGAGTCCAATGAGACGCCTTGAAATGGCGATTTACAACCCTTACCGCCTTTTGTAATCCAGTGGTAATTCTGCCAGACCAAATGACAGTATCGATAATTCTGTTTGCAAGTATCCTGGCAGATTTTCTGCACGGATATCGGCAAACTTAGAATGAGTCCCAATGTTTTGGAAAGTAGGGCTAATCGTGCAGTGATGTCTTGGTACATGTTCCATAAACTTAGCTGAGGAATGCCTCGTGATAGAGCCAAGAAAGTTACTCTCGCTGCTTTGATTGGGAAATCTCCCCCTTGGAGACTTGCTCAAGAAATGGAGTATGACTTGAGGGTCACGGACGTGCATATGTGAGTATAGGACACCCGAAGTAACAGATCACTTTCTACTCATTTCCCCTTTACACATATACGCAATCTGGGCAGTAGCCATGTATTTGTTATGTGTTCTGGGGGTCACACCAAGGGTGCACCTGTACAGGGAAAAACATTAATGGTGGATTGTTGTGGGCGCCTGTTAATATAGATGGGGCCCTGGATGCTAGGGGATGTATGGATGATGACATGACTAAGGACGAGGGAAGACAATCGCCCAATTTATGTGAGGATTTCAGGAATTATGGGGGAATTATGGAGAAAGAAGATACCATTATTTTATTGTTCTGATTGGGCACTAACCTTATATGTCCTTGCCACGGGTTCTAGATGTACAGACTATACATTTATTTTGAGCTATTGCTGTAATGATAAACTATTTTAATTCGAATATGTTTATATTGTTAATACTTTTTGAAATTGTAAGGTCTTTGGCTATGCAATAAAATTGAAGTTGAATAAATATATGCACTAGAAAACGAATACGGGCAAACCTCAGAAATCCAGGTAACGCTTTAGTAGTCCAATGAATTCTCATAACGAACACAAAATATGCACGTCAGCCAGAAGGGAAACACATGAAGGAAGGCTGTTTGCAGGGGATCATATGTTATGATCTAGCACTAAAACCAAACTTTACATTCTGACCTAAGCAAAGTGGGACAGAAATACGCCTAAGAATGCTGCTCCAGGAAGGTGCCCCTTATTTACTCACACTCAGGTCTCGCTTATCTGTGTTGAACAGTTTTTCTTGACAGGCTGAAGTACTCTGATCACCAAGCCAGTCCTTCACTCTTTGGCTTCCATAATCTCAGTAATTTTCCTTTCAAATAGTAGGGAAAGATGAACCGATTCCTTGTACCCCATTGTTGTTTTCAGGAGAATAATCCCATTTGCCATGTCTTAGGCAAAGTGGCCACAGCACATGGGAGCTGGCCAGGCCTAGCGGCCACTTCATGCAGCTTAGCAAGGTGCAGGCTGACGGACAGGTCCAGTTGCCTGCAAATCCAAAATGGAGTCAAGTTGGGATTGGGTCCATGAAGGCATTGTCCAGCGTTCACTTCGGGTTGCTTGGCTAGGCTGAGGCATATCCAAAGGTCAATCACCGGCCATGAGGAGAAGTCATGGATAGTAGCTACCTCTATTAGCTTGAGGGTGCCCGGGGCAGGGTCTATGCCCCTGCCCCAGGCAGACTGGTCACAAGGTAAGCCGCAGGCCATGCCTAATGGGCGTATCGGGTGGCTTGGGGTGCCTGGAGCCAGCTGAAGGACCTGCCCCGAGCAGAGAGGCCAGGCCCAGTAGACCCAGTGCGTCGCACAGGGATGCACAGGACAGGACCAAAGGTCCTGCCCTAGGTAAAATGCCCACTGCAGCTTTGTCCAAAGTTACTTTAGGTGTGATAATGTATATCATTAAAAAAAACCTTGGAAAGTTAGTGAAAAACCTTTGCTAAAGTGATGTTTGGTAAATTCAGTGAACACAAATGTGTCCAAGGGACATTATGGTTTGCAGTGCAAAAGTACCACAAGTTCACCAAAGTTAAGTTTCCAAAAGCAACCATAATTGTGTCTTGGCGTCCTAACGAACCTGGCATAATTCAACGACCACCATGCACGATCAATAAAAGCGAATCAATTTTTATAGAAGAAATGTGCTTTTCTGAGAAGAAATTATTTTTACATTGAAGAAAGTACATTTTTCTAGGAAAAACCAAAATGCATTTTTTTTGTCCTTCCTGGAAAACAAGCATTTTGTTGTGTAATTATCCGAATTAGTGAATAGATACATTTATGCATTTTTTACATTTGATAATGTCAGAATTAACTCATTTGATTTTCTCAATGTTTGTTTGTGCTAAATAAAAACCGACACATTCTGAGATATTGTCAAGAATCAAGTTTTTGAGGGTCGATGTAAACCCCCATGCTTTAAAGGTTTTTAAGCACCCTCATTTCTGAACATGAAAACGGTAATTACATTATCCTGGCTATATCTGACTGATAGCTGTCTTTCAAGAGAGAGAGAGAGAGAGAGAGAGAGAGAGAGAGAGAGAAAGAGAGAGAGAGAGAAAGAGAGGGAGAGAGAGAGAGATGGGAATTACTAGTTGTACACGAAAACATCCAATTCAGGAACATATTCAGGCTTATGCATAATACAGAACTTCATTTATTTTCAAAATATTCAAATTCCAATCCAGATTGCCTTAAATTCTGTGATACAAAAGGTTAAAATGCCAAAAAGAGTGGACAATATGATTCTGTCACCATGAGCCAGAGTGGACAGGGCACTCATGTTCCTGTATCCTGCTTGTTTATGACACTGACACAGGATTATATCTTTTTCTAAAATCGTTTCCCATAGGTTTTATATTTACACCCTGATTACAGGCTGCCATTCTCTGCTCAAACCTAAGCTACTACGGACCACATGTACACAATTCACTTTATTCATGAACCCACATTGATATTATCTGCTCTGTCACCAACATTCCAATAGATATTTCTACAATGAAAACAGGGTATGTTCCTAATACGTTAATATTGCTACAGATGCGATTGTGCGATGACTATTTTTAAAGAATCGGTAATGGCTGAACTATGTGATTTAATACGCAAATGAGAAGGTGCTCATTGAACGGTCTACGCAGAGGAACATGTATATATTTTTAGGCCCCTTAGAAATGCTAGGACCATGACACCCCCTGCCACGGTTTTTTGTGCAGGATTGGGGATCCTAATGAAAGGCAGCATGGCTGATATATGTCGATTTCTTTCCGGCCTGCACTTTCGGGGCTCCATACTGTGCATTTTGGCTGGATTGTGATGGATAGCCTTTATCGATGCTTGGTGGCAATGTGAATTAAATATAAGCATTTCTGCCCAATTTCTGATATGGGGCTTGCTATTCAGAGTCTCCCGTTTCCCTGTTCCCGTCACTCAACTGTACCATGTGTCCACAGCAAAGACTCATTTACGGGACCACTTGCTTGCGTCGGAACATATTCTGTTATGTATTCTTCAGAATGAGGAATGGAAAATTAAGTTCATTCTTTAAGTACATTTAAATATCAGTAGGCCTATAGTAGTTTTCTCTTTTTTTCTGAGACGCATTTGTCTGTTCGTTTTGGCACTTCCTAACTCCTGTGAAACAACCTCTGCTGAACAAGCCTGAATTTAAACTTTTTCATTTTTACCTTCCTCCCTCTAAGTTCATTCCTTGTCTACAAAAGGCCATTATAATGATTCAGTGCCCCCATGAGGGGGGCTCTGTTGCAAGACATTGCTTGCAGCTGCAGTCAGATCCCCAAGAGGAGGGCTCTGAACATGGGTTGAGGCCAACAGGGACCTGAATAGCTATTTCCTACGCAGAGAAACCAATTTATGGAGTGTTTGCAAGCTCATGGAAGCCTCTTACAAATTGAAGTGACTTGCACATTCACTGCTGAAAAGCTCAGAAGTCCAGGATTCACCCATGTACCTAAATTGGTGCAGACAGTGTTAGGGTGATGGAGAAAGAATTTAGCAAGGGGTCGAGGCCAGTGAGGTTTAAATGGCTGCAATAGTTAAACCCACTTCTGAATCCGGGTTAAATGTCACTTGAATTACTTTAGGTCAAGAGCTACTTTGGTGTTTGGTTTGGCAGGCCTACGGCCATCTTTGGTCAGATTAATCATTTTGGGTGCAACTAAACTGCCTCCTATGGAAAGTTTGGTATTTTACCATATGCCAAAACATAATATCACACATTTCTTAGATGATATTATTATAATGCTTGAAAGAATGCAGGGGGCCCGCCGAAATCGCCCTACTTCTAAATGTCAGCATCTGGACCATCCCCATGAGATGAGCTACAGAAGGACAAAGAAAAAGCCCACCACAGACGTCGTCAATCATGGTCATAAAAGCAAGACCACTGTGTAGCTTTCAGAACCCTAATCACATTTTAAGAAATATCACCAAAACACTTTCAAATATGTATGGAAAAAGCAAGTACGCAGCAAAGATATGTCTCTTTATGAATTCCTTCATCCTGACCTTAAAACATTGAGGGAGTTTGGAGCTAGAACCTGTGAAGGGAGACCGTTCCATTGCAGTCTAAAACGTATTTACTGTAGCAGTGCTTCAGTCTTGCAAGCCCGTGAACTTCTACAGGGGAGCGCTAAAAGAATGACAAGTCATCCTTCAGTTGTCTCTCTTTGGCACGCTCTGTCTTAATTTACTTTTTCTTGACTCTCCTGTCTTCTCTCTGCTTTTCTCTTCACCCTCTGTTCTATGTCTCTCACGCTCTCGCTCTACCTCTATGCAATGTTACCCGTCTTCATCTTTTCCAGTCTGTCTCTACCTCAGGACTTCATTAGTGTTTCTCTTTTATCACGACCTCACTATGCCTTAGTCCTCTTTCTCCCTCTATCTGCCCGTGTTTCTTCCTATAGCACGCCTTCTTTCCGTATCACTCGCTCCTCCTCGCTTGAACCATTAATTGACAGTGGGACAGAGGCCTGGCTCAGTAGCCCTCTCCAACACAGCAAACTCCGGAATCGCCACTGACCTATTCCTCCTGTGAGATGTGGTAAAAAAGAGACACAAAGATCAAAGATGTCCACTTAGTTGAACACTAATCAGTGGCAAAGTTGACACCATTTTCAAACATTTTAGTAATAGATGTGTGCATATTTGTAAATAGAATCCCAAAAGAAAAAACATACTCCTAGTCTATACAGTTGCAGACAAACTGAAGAGAATGATTTATTATTTTGTCAACAGAGTTGGCCAATAGGAAGCTGTCATAGCATGCCTTTGGATAAGCGGTTTTATGAATATTTGCAGTCCAATCATCGAGGCCCACATTTCATGACACCTGCTAAATGCTGCCCCCTGAACGCTGATAGAGCTTGTTTTCTGCTGGCAATGCAAAAAAAAAATCCTGTTCCGAGCATTGCTGTCTCTATTTCGTGGCTTTTCTGGCAGCTGTGGTTGCACGGAACCCCTAATCACCCATCACCATTGCTACAGTCCTACCAAACCCTCACCCACGCCTTCCAGCAGGCTCTACAGCCCAGCTGTTCAGCGCCCGCTTGCAGCCTTTGTGAGATGAGGTGTTCCTTGATGGTGTAGAGGTGTTCCTTGATGGTGTAGAGGTGTTCCTTGACGGTGTAGAGGTGTTCCTTGATGGCATTACTGTGTGCCGGTTTTGTGGGCGGCATGGGACAGGGTGCATAGCGATGCAAAACAGGAAAAGATGCAAGGTGGGAAAACAGGGCACTTGGTCACGTGAAGCTTTGCTATGTACATGGGCGCATGCCTTCTCTTAGGTCTAAGCAAGGTAAAGCAACACACGCTGTGTACCCTACGAAGTTTGCAGAAAATAGCAGGTCATTATCGACACAAAACTGGAGGCCTCTGTGTTTCTACGAACCCAATCAGGAATCCTAGGAGCAACTTCCTGCTAGGAGTCTCATTTCTTTGGCTACCCTCTTCTGCCGACGTCAAGCAAGTCAACCCTGAAACATCTGCATCCACCCCCTTGTAAGTTACGTGATGGGGTGCTCACCTCGGGCCAGTATTGAGGTAGTCACATTTTCTGTTCTTAAGGAACCATGAGAAAAGGTCTACACTAGAGGTGAACTGCACGCGCCGTTAGTACTCCAGACATGAGCATTCCTGCACAAATCGCCCACTTTCACGATCCTTCCATTTTATAGTTGAAAAAAGCTTGACCCATGCTCAGGAGGAGGGAAAGGACGAGAATCACAGGCAAGAGGGAGATGACGGCAACGCAAGTTACGCAACACCGCATACATGAACGAGAGGGACACAAGGGCCCCAGGCTATGCCTCCAGACGTCTGTAGTACCAAAGCATGTGACATCGCTTTCCAAAATTGACTGGCAGGCAGAATATCCTGGTGTGCAAGGCAGGCAGCTCAACGGACACCCCATTATGGTGGCTAAGAAGTGTTGACATGGACAGCAGTGGTCAAAGTGGGCGGGAGTGGTTGGGAACGGTGCTCCTCTACTTTTTTGAATTACGTTTTACTGTTCCTATATTTTTATTTGAAACTTGCACTTGAGTGCACTGCACTGAACATTCCCTTGAACAGCAGGCGCGTGTGTTTGACGGTTTGTATTGTGCCTGGCGATGGGGTTTGTGGGGAGCGGGTCAGGCAAGCAGGCCACATAGTTCCACTACTTCTTTCCATGCACTTGGACCATGGCATGGCAGGCCTCGTCCGTGTTTCAAACATTGGCAGTGCTACAGCGATCCCCAGGGAATGAGCCATAATGCACACACATTTCTGGAAAAGTATGTCCTAGTTCCACAACCACCGCTGGGAAATCAGCCATCAAGCACACGTAATGCTGGGACAGTCTGAGAGAGAGAGTGAGAATGAGAGAGAGTGAGAGAGAGTGAGAATGAGAGAGAGTGAGAGAGAGTGAGAATGAGAGAGAGTGAGAGAGAGTGAGAGAGAGAGAGAGAGAGAGAGAGAGTGAGAGAGAGTGAGAATGAGAGAGAGTGAGAGAGAGTGAGAGAGAGAGAGAGAGAGAGAGAGAGAGTGAGTGTGTGTGCGCGCGCATGCAAACGTTGGTGTGTGTGTGTATAAGCACATGAACGTGTGGTGTATATGGTGGGAGCGGGAGTGAGAGGCGTGCAAGGAATGATGCAAAGTAAGGCAGAATGAAAAGCAGCTTCATTATGAAACATTATAAAAACAAATGCAGATGTGCTTCTCGGTTAGTTTTATATTGCGGTTTTAACAGATCACAAAGACTACTTACTACCCATTGGCATTCATGGGATCTGTTTTTAAACCAGGCCAGATCCCACAAGAATGCTGCAAACCCTGTTTGAACCGTGGGGAATCTCATAAATGATTCAAAACAGATCGACCGCCCTTAAGAGAAAAGCCAACAATGTGCATTAAACTGGTCGCCCCGGGCAAGGGGATATGGGGTGGGAAATCAGGATGGGGAGAAGCCTCAAGCACATCTACAGACACCACTACTGCAAGCACTCCACAATTCCTGCCATACCGGTCCTCGCACTGCGCGATGTTACCCTGTTCACTCCTCTGAGTCTCACTTGCCACCAGCCTTATTACTGCATAGACTCCGCTGAGCCCCCCTCCTCACTCATAGAGTTATTGCCAGTGTGGGCACTGGAAATCAGTATTAGGGGGGACAATACAGGGGGCACAAATACAGCAAGGGGGGTTGGAGGGGAAGTGCCTCATCGAATAAGGATCAACAGGCCACACTGATCTACGTATGCCTATAGTTGACCAGGATGGTTCAGATAAATGGTGACATCCGGCATGTTCAAGGTAGGTTTAAGACAATACAAGTTTTGCATCAAGTTACTATACATCCTAAAAAGTTAACTCATATTCAACAGTTACAAAAATGCCCTCTGCATTCAACAAGCGACTGCATTCTTTTAACTCAAGCAGACGTCACTGCCAGCACAGCTTCAAATAATCTGTAGTTACAGTTGGTATTTTGCAGAAGAGGCATGGCTTCCAGCTCGGCTTTAAATAATAGCTCCTTCCAAAGAGCCAGTTTTGCACAAGAGATGTCACTCTCAGTTTCAAATGATAGTCAAGGCGGTCTGTTTCACAGATGAAATATCACCTACAGGCGCAGAGTCCAGGGGGAAAGGAGGCAACTGCTCTAGTGGTTCTTTAGCAATGGTTGCAGGAATCTAACGTTGCCACATAGAATTGTTTGCAGTTTGCAGTTGTACATCTCAGTGGCGGCTGGTGAATTTTTAATTGGAGGGCATAAATATTTCCCCCACATATGCCAGCGTGACCAAGCATAGTAAGGGAGCCTGAACCAATGAAGAGGGGCAGTGGGGGATTCCCCCAAAGAAAAGCTTTAAAATAATGGCTTAAAATGGGGCATTTTACAGCATACTCTTTTTGAAAAATTGGGTAACAGTCCAAAGAGTTTGCCATTGGTTTTTTGGGATATCTCATAAAAAGTCCAACAGATGCAAGTTGCCAACAGTGCACAGAAGCATTTGCCTGACACGTTTTCATGATACCTTTGTCCACAATATATGCCAGTATAAAAACATTTTCACGCCTGCTGTGCCCATACATTTCCATGCTGGCTGCACCAACATACACCAGTATTCCCAAATAAGAACATTTTCATTTAAGCTTTGCGCATAATGCCAATAATGATACTATAAGAAAATATGTTCACACTTGATCTGCCAATATATGACAGTATTCCCACGTAAGACCATGCTCCTGTTGGCTTTACCATTAAAAAGGCCAGGCCACGGTATGAATACATGTCCAAATTGGCTGCATCAAAATGCCAGTCTAGCCACTCAATAATATTTACCATGCTTCATCAAAGATTCCCAATAGAGAATGCCATGGTACAGTAAGAAATGGCTAGAAAGGCTGCATTAAAGTGCCGGTCTTGCTACATAATAACATTTATCATGCTTGCTTTATCAGATATGCCCAGTAAACAATGCCATACCTGCCCTTGAGCCCCAAGCTCCTCACATGCACACAATGTGATTATGTGGCATTAAATGTGCTGGAGGGTCCAAGGGGCAAGCATGGTCTTTTTTTAACACGGCATCTATCACAGATGCCTAGTAAAAAAATGTCATGCCTGCCCCTTAGGCCCCCCAGTGCCTTGCACAGCGAGCTGAATTTGGCTGTTGTGGAGGGAGGTTGTGCAACAACCCCCTCCCACCAAAACCAACCCCATAGTCCAAAACAAACGCAGGCACACACACATTGACACATAGCATGCACTTGGTCATTCACACGCACAGCAATCATCCTACACTCACTCATTACACACAAGTATACACGCATACTTGGCCATATATAAATTAACCTCCCTTCTGCTCTTATCCTGAAGTTTCCTCCCAGCGCTCCAGCACCCGTGTAGCACAAACAGGAACCAGGAAACAAAGAGGGCATCATGGTTCCTGCACATGCGCGAATATACTATATCTGCTTATTCTGTGTTCTTTCCTCACGGGTAGGTTTTGTGTAGTGTTTTTCTAGTTAGTTATTATTGTACGTGCTGTGTTTAATTAAAGTATATATGTATTTTTATAGAACCTTGATTGGACATGTCTTTATTTTGGACTGTTCTGCTTTGCTGTTTGGGTTGCTGATGAACAACATTCAGACCGCTTCTTAAAAGTATAGCCTTCCCTCTGCCCACGTTACTACGAAAGGCAAAGGGGGTATATCTCTTGACTGTGCCTGTTTTACCTTTAAGATTGTGTTGCTTCTTGGTTTGTAGAAGTGTGAGGGCTGAGTGGGCATTTTAGCCTCTACTCATCCTTGTACTGCAGGGCAGAAGTCAACTTGTCTCAGTTCTCTCTCTCTCTCTCTCTCTCTCTCTGTACATGCTCTGCATCTTTTGCCCACGGTTGGAGTGGCTAATAAGACATGCAGGCAATGGCTGCAGTGCCAGCCCCGCAAGTCAGAACATCCATGTTTTTCTACTGTTAATAAAATCTATTTCCATCCCTGTTTGGGTGCTGGAATTGGATTAGGTACAGCAGTGGATCGTGTATCTTCACAGAATAATGCACAGAAGGGCCTGTAATTACCTTTCTATTTACTATATGGCAATGGTGCGAGAAGGTGGGCATCGAGATGCCCACATGTTCAACGCGTTTCTTAGGTTCCTCAGCAGGGTTTTCTTTCCTTTAAGTTGAAGATATGCGCAACCGTGACCCTTCATTTAGAGGCAGAACCTTTTTTTTATGTTGGCAGTATTTTACCATTTTACCTTCAGCTTTGGGATGGAGCTACAACATTGAAGGAAAACCCTATGCGGATTTCCAGCTCCTAATCATGCAGCATTCATTGCTTGCTGCATTCATCCAGACTATGCAAAATGTAAATACCATACAAGTTATGATCCGGCGGGTGGTGAAAACAGACAGTATTTGAAATGCTGCATATTATCTCCAATACTGTCATGCTCGTAAAGAGCTCATTAGTGTATTCTGCAGCTGGCAGTTTTGACCCAATGTTACTGGTCCGATGTGTGTGAGGATGCACAATTTGCAGTATATTCAAAATATGCATATCAAGGTGCTACTCAAAAGGCTTATTGTGAAACGTCATGAATTGTGATTCATTTTTTATTCTCAAACTGGAACTGTTTCTCTCCCTTCATCACTCTTTGCATATCCGCTTACCCACTGCCTGTTAGCATGCTCCATCCCTCCCCAATCTGCATGACTCATTTCTCGGTCTTCCCTCTCTCCCAGCATGTCCCCACTCTTCTTCACTCTTTATTGAGGCCCCATCTCCCCACCACCTCTGAATGTCCCCTCTATACCTCTTTCTGATCCATCTTTCTCTCCCTCCTTCTTCTCTCACCTGTCTCTTCTGGTTCTATAGCTCTCTTACTTTGCATGTAAAATGGCTCCTTCCTCTATGCACTTCCCGTCTCACCCTCCAACTCTGCATATCCTATCCAACTCTCCCTTTGCATGACACCTCTCTCTCTTTTGCTCTATCTCCCCCTCTCTTTCCTTATCTCTCATCCTTCCCACTCTCTTTCTCTCCCACACACAGTCTCCTTTTTTCTCTCTCTATCTTTCTCCTCTCTAACTTGACATACTCCCCAGAGTTGGACAACCCTACGCATCTCATCTCACCCTTCCACACTGCATATCCTATCTAGCTCTCCATATGTCTGCCAACTCTTTCTCTCTCTCTCTGCTCACACTGCTGCTTCTGTTAGGTGGCATAGCAGAATCTGTTAGCCTAATCCTGAAGGAAACAGCTTGCAGATTTCGTCACATCTGTAAGGTCACTTGAATAGGCTGATTGAAAAATATGTGGTGAGTAGTGTAAACACATTATGATAGGGTCAGCAAGTGGTGCTTGGCCTTCTAGAGCGTGAGCCAGCTGGTTATCCTTGTCTTCTTCACCAAAATGTGGGGTAGGCGATCAGGCGTGGAGAATGACAAATGCTTTATCAGAAGGAAAAAATGAAAAATGGTGTGCAATATGTCAGATAGCTCCGATGTAATAACCCCACAACATACAATTGACAATTGTGGGGTGTAATCAAAGGCCCCAAACCAATGGAACTGAAGTGCCCACTGGGAAAGATGACCTGCCATTATTTATAACAAAATCTTCACACTAAAAGTGGGTCGATTTAGGCAGACTATATGGGTGTCTTTACGCAGTTGAAATCTAGAGAAAGCTAAAACAGAAATGTAATCCAAGTGCAGATGGGAAAAGTGCATCACATTACTGGCTGAGAAATAAATGCAGCATTTTCACTGAAACTGCCAACCATCAGAAGGTGGTGCACTGTGACAATTCTGACCCACTCTTCAGCAGAAAAATGAACAGCAGATAATTAAAAGTGTATTTTATTAATGACTGGAAGAAACAGCCCTGTACTTTCAGCGCAAAAGCAAAGTGAACCCTGATCAGTAAAACACACTGTATGTCAAAGAATCAAGGCTGATGTTAGAAAATGCAATAAGTGAGGTCCTTTCAGCCAAGGATAAATGGTATGTCTCTGGGCAATTTTCACAAAGTACTCCCCCACTGAAAGCCTGGCTTGCATCCCCTCAATTTACAACTGCAATAAACTGTGGCCCACCCGAAGGGTGTCAAAACCATGTTTCCCTAGACCTGCTGTCATGGAGGGTAGTTCTGTGCAGTCCAAGTGTTTTAGCAAGTGCATGACTGAATTGTGGGGAGGTGGGATCTCTTTGTTAGCCGATGCATCCCATGTATTTATGATCTGCAGCCTAAACTTCAAACAACAAAGAGACTAAGAAAAAAAACTCAGGCTGGCCCCGAGTGGCATATGGCCTGGAGACCAGAGAGCTACAATTTAAATAACTTAAAGATTTGCTATTCATTTTAAAGGAATATTATCATTTAGGCATTTTTCTCAGCAACCATAAGTCATACTACCACAATTTTCCTATCATTTTTAGATCATTTCCAGGTGATTTTGTTGAAATCAAATTCATCCACCTGCGTCTTAGGGAATTGTATTGGCCAGATAAAAGGTGTTCCTGGCTGCACTGAACATGTCTCAAATTTGAGAATTGGCGTGCTGGTGGAGGGTAAAATTAGGAATGCGGAGAGTAAATTGCATTTTCTAACAATTATGCTTTTTGTAAAAATGGCAGAAAATTGCCAAATTGGTGTACAAAATGGTGCGGACATGGCTGTTTTATTAATTAAATTGCCCATGATTAGCTGAAGAGGAATATATATATATATATTATGGCAGTTACTAGTAAATGTTATGTTATGTTACTTTGCATTTATACAGCGCCTTATGTACCATTGGTATGATCTCAAGGCGCTGGTAGGTTGAACGCCCTTGGGAACCGTAGTTCAAGTCAGTAGAGAGAGAGAGAGAGTCATAAGGTGAGTGTGTGCACCGGATATGTGTGCAGCAAGTGTGGCACTCGTATGATGGCTGCTTCTTAGCAGTAGGTGTGGTGGTTGGGAGATCAGGAGTATGTGTGCATTCTGGCAGGGTGATACCAGACTGATTCTGGCTGTGTTAGGCCTGAGGAGAACGCCTAGGCTGGCGGGTGTGCAGCCAGCTGTGTTTAGTTAGGATGATGGGGGGGTATGTGGCAGGTGTTGGTATGAGGACAGCTATATTGCTGTGTTCTAGTTGAGTGGTGGTGTATAGAAGAGAGTAAGCGTGGTGATGTGATATGGTGGTTTTCAGTAGGTGCTTGAGATCGAGCGCCTTCATGCTCCTTGCGTTCCATGCATTCAAACCATTCCATGCTTTCTAACCGTTCCATGCTCGTCAACTGTTCCATGCACTCCAACCGTTCCATGGACTCCAACCGTTCCATGCACTCCAGCCGATGCGTGCACTCCAGCAGTTCTGTGCACTCCAGCCATTTCATGCACTCCAGCTGTTCCATGCACTCCAACCGTTCCATGCACTCCAACCGTTCCATGCACTCCAACCATTCCATGTACTCCAACCATTCTTGTACAATGTCCATTCCATGCCCCTTAACTGTTCCAAGCAATCCATCCGTTGCATGTGCTCCCTCAGTTCTATGCACTCCATCTGTTCAATCAGTTCCGTGCATTCATGCATTCCATTCGTTGCACCCACATCATCCGCTCCACACTCTTCATCCGCTCCACACTCTTCATCCGCTCCACACCCTTCTTCTGCTCCACACCCTTCTTCGGCTCCACACCCTTCATCGGCTCCACACCCTTCATCTGCTCCACACTCTTCATCTGCTCCACACCCTTCAGTCGCTCCACACTCTTCATCCGCTCCACACTCTTCATCCGCTCCACACTCTTTATCCGCTCCACACTCTTCATCCGCTTCACACTCTTCATCCCTTCTACCCACATCATCCGTTGCATGCGCTCCATCCGTCCCATGCACTCCATCCATCCTATGCACTCCATCCGTCACATGCACTCCACCCGCCTCATGCACTCCACCCGCCTCATGCACTCCATCCGTCCCATGCACCCCATCCGTCCCATGCACCCCATCCGTCCCATGCACCCCATCTCTCCCATGCACTCCATACGTTCCATGCAATCCATCCATCCCATGCACTCCATCCATGTCATGCACTTGATTCATCTATTCCATTTCTTCCGTTCATTCCATGCGCTCTGTCATTCCATGCCATCTATCTGTTCCATGCACTCTATCTATTCCGTGCACACCATCCGTATCATGTACTCATCCTTTCCATCCTCTCATCCACTTTATTCCTCTCGTCTACTTCGTTCCATTTCATTGATTTCATCCATTTCCTTAATTTCATCAACTTCACTGCTTTCATCCAGTTTATTCCTTTCGTCCACTTTACTAATTTCACCCACTTCACTCGTTCTATTCAGTTTATCCGTTATAATTTACATAGGCGGTTATTAGTTTTAGATTTCTTGCTCGGATCATGATGCTGGATTGTTATTTATGATAAAGCAGCTTTGGGCTAAGGTCATTGATTGCTGTTATCCAGTTTGAGTTAAGAGTCGATTTTAGGGGAAGAGCCATGTTTTCAGTAATTTGCGGAAAGACATGAGGTTCTCGGTGAGTGGGATGTGGGATGGAAGTGGATTCCACAGAGTAGGGGCCAGGGCTGAGAATGATGATCCACCTAACCTAACTGAGTTGGTTTTTGGTATGACTAGGAGGCTGGCAGAGCTTGATTTTAGAGTGTGTGGAGGATGGTAGGGTTTTAGTTTGTCTTGAAGATATTGAGGTCCGGTTTTATGCATTGCTCTGTGAGAGATGCATAAGGTTTTGAAGGTCACCCTTCGGGCAACCGGAAGCCAGTGCAGAGTTTTGAGGGCTGGGGAGATGTGATCTCTTGGGCCAAGTTCTAGTAGCAGTTTGGCTGCAGCGTTTTGTGCTTTTTGTAGTTTAGTCAGTTGGTACGCATGGACTCCGAGGTAGAGGGGGTTAGCATAGTCCAGTCTTGACATAACAATTGATTGGACCGCGGAGAGTCTGTTGGGAAAGGAGAGGTATGGACAAATGTGCCTAAGAGTTTTAAGTTGGTAGTGGCAGGACTTGGAGACGTTGTTGACTTGAAGTGAGAGGGTTAGGTCTGAGTCTAGGGTGCATCCAAAGTTTTTTACTGAATTTGAGGGTGACAGGGAATTACCCATGGCAGATGGCCAGGGTAGCGGGTGCGGAAGAAATTTGGTGTTGCCACATACCATGATTTCAGTTTTGGAGAGGTTTAGCAAGAGGTGGTTTGTGGTCATCCAGTGATCTGTGTCAAGGAGGCAGGAAGCGAGGTCGGGTTGGCAGCTGGGTTTTTAATTCAGAAGTTTTAGGATTAGTTGTGTGTCATCAGTGTAGTTGTAGCACAGGATATTGTGCGAGCGGATTATTCGTGGGTGGGTGGACATATAGAGGTTAAACAGGAGGGCTGATAGGTATGCTCCTTGTAGAACTCCAATGTTGACCGGCCGGGCATGGGAAGCATAGGTGGAGAGTAGGGTTATTTGGTTCCTATTGTCGAGGGATGCTATCCATTAGCGAGCGTTTCCACGGATTCCCAGGGAGTGGAGGCGGTCAAGGAGGATTGAGTGGTTGATTGTGTCGAAGGCGGCGGATAGGTCAAGAAGGATTAGTGCGGCGCATCCTGCAGAATCAGCCGTGTTTGTAAGGTCATCCCAGATTGAGGTTAGGTTGGTTTCGGTTCTGTGTCGGGCTCTGAAACCTGATTGAGCAGGGTCTAGGAGATTGTTGGCTGCGACAAAGGCATTTAGTTGGGAGTTGGCGGTTCGGTCAATGAGTTTGGCAAGGAACCTGGTGTTTGAGATGGGGCGTTAGTTTTTGGGCTCGAGAGGGTCAAGGGAAGTTTTTTTTAGAAGAGGCTTGACATGAGCAGTTTTGAACACGTCGGGAAAAATTCCCAAAGAGAGGGAGTCGTTTATGATGATTCTTGCGTGTTCTCCTACGCAGGTAGATGCCAACATTTCTTTGAGGGTTGTGGCTGGGCAGGGGTCGAGCGGGGAGCCGGATGGTTTGCGGGCAGAGAGAAGTTTGAGAAATTGGTCAGTTGATATTGGAGTGAAGGAGTCGAAAGTCGGTTAGGTAGCAGTCGCAGGCGGGGGGGTGGCAGGTAGGGTGGGTGGATTGCATGATGGGTGTAAGAGAGCTAGTTTGTTGGTTAGAGAGTTTGTTCTTTCGAGAGCTGTGGTGTAAAAGTGTAGAGAGGGTGAGTCGCACAGTGACTGTGAGGGTGTGGGAAAGGCGGTGGTACATGATGGTTTGGTGAATTCGGCGATGATTTTGTGAAGTTCTTTGCTGGGGTTTTTAAAGTTTAGGATTTGGGAGTTGTAATGGGCTTTTTTAGCTTTCCGGATTTCGGCCCTGTAGAGGTGATGGTGCCATGCCAAGGAAAATCTGCTCAGGGCTGTTTTGTCTTTCCGCAACACAAAGTTGTTTGACACATAACTAGATTTTTGCCAAATGTTGACATGAAAACAAAAGTGGATTGCAAATGGGAATTGCCAAATGTCTGCTCCAGACTCCTAAACCAATCCTTAGAGAGAGGTTGTACTTGGGGGTAGAGAGAAGGGTAACTGTCCAATTCCGGTTGCGAGAATTCTTGCAGGGCATCGCCCAGTATTGAAATCTTGATGGGGTCATCACTGGTATATAAAGTGGATGCACTATGAGGAAAGGGCAGAGCTTCTGAAATGTACCAGCTGACAACTGCAAGGAAACACCAAAAGGAGAGTTTTCAGAAATTGTATTTGGGTGAAGTGGTCTATTGATGGGAAGGCCTAAAAGCTGACTGGGTTCTATGATCAAGAGCTGGGGACAGTCCTTGAGAGTGGAGTGACCAGACGCCTTTCCAGTCCTCCAAGAGAGTCCTGAAATGCAGCTGGATTTCCTGAACTTTAAAAAGAGGTTTTAAATGTAAGTAGAATTGCGCCATATGAAATCAAAAGGTGGGGGAGTCTGCTTGCCTTAAATCCTTTTCACTTTATAGGGAGTCAGGGTGCGGGGGCAGGCAGAACTGTGTAGATCCTTAGCCTATTTAACTAAAAATATTAATTGAATTAATTCCCCATTTGGCGGAACACCATGTGAGGAATTCGACCATCCCCACGCAGGTATGCACTCGCCTGGGCTTTTTGGATATTTTTCTAAGAAATTGAATGATGGGAGATCAACCTCGGAAATTTGTGGGGCTAATCCGCACACATTTTCCTATGCTCACCGCACAACAAACACATAGTCACGTGTACTCTCGGTAGACACAGCCTACAGGCGCAGTTCTCCTGTCATGTTCAGAGACTGGCTGGAGTACACTAAAGCAGCAAGAGGAGGAGGGCAACACCTTCCCCCTACCATGACCAGCCTAATTAAATATCAAAGGCTCCAATATTCCGCCCTATCCTTTGTCCGCTTGCTGGTGGCAGCGAGGCCTGAGGGAGTCCTGGTCGCAGGACTGACAAAGGACAGCATACGCATCTGTGTCAACTTGAAGTCAGCTCCCACCCCTTAGTATGAAAGGCAGAGAATTATATCTCTGGGACAAAGGGTACGAGTTTGTGATTTGATGAAGACATAATGTCTGTTCTCGTGCTTTGATCACGAGCCACAGAGAGCTCAATTAACCAAAGAGACACTTTGATCAACAAAAGACAGGAAGATTGGTGGCACTTAGTAGTACATGTTGTCACCCCTTTACCTTTCCTGTTGCAAAGCACTCTGGTAATGACCTCATGCATAACAGAAGATTGTTGGTGGGGGCATAGGATTGGTTCATCAAGGTAGGCTTAGCCCGCACCAATCACTGCTCCTCTTTTGGCAGATCATTCAACAATTTTGAAAGGAGTAAGAAGAAAGGCCAAGATTCCCAAGAGGGAAGCAAAATCCCTCCTCTAAACATCTCCCAGGGAACAGGGGGAGATACCAGAGGACCCATCCAGCAGCTCCAGAACTGGTACCCAGCAACCACACAGTGTGCCGTAATAGGTTCTGCCACCAAGCTTAGTAGGCGGGAAGTGCCAGAGAGTCCCTGAACAAAGGACAAGGCCGTTGCCTGCAAACACTCTCTTCAGCTTTGGGACGTCCACCTTAAAGGAGGACACGAGCCCAGTGAAGAAGCTAGGAGGAGTGCCACAACAAGCATCAACCAGCGTCCATCTTTTTAGGACATTTTTGAGGCAGTCGAGCCCTCGAACCGTGACCGGCTGCACCACTGACTGTTGTCACGCTGCAGTCACTAAAGCCATCCGAGATGCCTCGACCAATGTTTCAGATCTCCCAACCAGCACATAGATTGCGAATCTTGATCCCAAGCTGCTATGTAGGCCAGTCTGCAGCCGTCCGGCCTGCCTCACTTGCCGAACTGCCTGCCGACCTAATACCCGCAGCTGTCTCCCATCTTGAACTCAGGAGCTGCAAATCATCCTGGAACCAACATGAAACTGTTGAGCAGCAAGATCATCTCAAGCACCGGGTACATTGTGGTTCTGTCCCCCTGGTCCTTCTCCGAAGGCCCCTAGGGACATTTCTGACCCCTTGCTCCGTTGGTGCTGAAACCAAATAACCTTGAACAGTTAAGACTAATTGCTTTGCCGACTACCCTCCTGTCAGTATCCAGAGTGTATCCCTCTCCTTCGTGAAACTGTCTGTCCTCTGCATTCCTATTCAGGGTAGGTTGTATTTTGTAGTGTGCTAGAACTGTCTGTCGTAATAATAATAAAGTAGATATGTGTATACAACCTTGACTTAACAGTCCCTTTTATCATTGGGTAATAGCTGTATTTTCGCTGTGTTGCAACAAACCAACAATCCACGACCTTGCAAAGATGAGCCTGCAGTTCCGTCCATGTTACTAAAATTGGACAGGAAGGTTTATAATGGACTTGTGTTTCCAATCTGTTCGGGACCCCTTCTGGTGTACTAGAGGTGTGGAACTGATTGATGGTTTAGAAACTGATATTCATCCTTGGACCACTGGTGCCCGGAAGTTGATTCGTCACACAGCACAGCAGGATTTCTGTTAAAATTCACAATTAACAAAGATCATACCCAGTGTGTACTGAAAACAATAGCCTGTAATTTTATTGCACAATCTTTCTGTTCAGCTTCCCCAACACAGGCCGCTAAGTAGAGGGGGGGTCTAAAATCCAAAATTCTCAAATCATCCCAATTTTTACTGTCCAACTTCCCCAACACAGACCTTTCAGTGATGGGGTCTGAAAACAAAACGCTGAATCACACTGTGTTTGTTTATTTTAAACCAAATTTGTGGGTGAAATCATAATTGCCATATGCATTTGTACCAATCCATAAACCAAACGGCTAGATTTTAAGTGTCCATTTAAATCGAAATTGCACAGCACCATGGATGTAAATTGCTTGTGTTCATTGACCAGTTTAATCATTTCTTGCTGTGAAATCTGTATAAAGTAAAGTATTGTGAGTTGTGCTTTTCCAATCTAATTTGCATGATTTATTTGTGTAACAAGAAGTTTAATTGTGAGCAACAAATAAGGTGGTGTGTGTCGTTTTAGTGTGATCTCTATTACCTATCTTCCAAATAAATACAAATATATTTCCTATACCCTGGCCTGGTTCTTGGCTCACTGTGGGCACAGGGGTGGGGTGTTTGGGGGGGTTGTGTGTCTTAAGTAAGGCCAGCACCAAAAAAACGGAAGCGAGTATTTCAGGGCTCCTTGATTGGGGGTGAGAAGGAACTCCCCAAGTCAAGGGTGGTTTCAATAGAACGAGACACAATGGAATGTCCTACAATACTCAATGTACAAAATACATTGTCCGTGTTTGTAAACATTTTCCATAAGACAAAAACAAGTTTGGCGAATGTAGACGTTTCTCAAATATGCATCTTGGGAGGGAAGGAAGGAAGGAAGGAAGGAAGGAAGGAAGGAAGGAAGGAAGGAAGGAAGGAAGGAAGGAAGGAAGGAAGGAAGGAAGGAAGGAAGGAAGGAAGGAAGGAAGGAAGGAAGGAAGGAAGGAAGGAAGGAAGGAAGGAAGGAAGGAAGGAAGGAAGGAAGGAAGGAAGGAAGGAAGGAAGGAAGGAAGGAAGGAAGGAAGGAAGGAAGGAAGGAAGGAAGGAAGGAAGGAAGGAAGGAAGGAAGGAAGGAAGGAAGGAAGGTTGGTTTAAGGAAGGTTTTAAAATTAAAGATGAAGAGTAACTGAAAGCCTGCTAACAGGCAAAAGGGAAAATAGAGAGATGGAAAGAATGGAAGGCTCGAAGAACGGCCCCGCGATGTCTTCAGGGGTGATTGAAGGGGATGGGCTGTAGCGGAATAGTTTCCCACACTACCTCCAGCTGGTAACCGTAGCCCCGAAGCGCCATTTCCTGCATCCAGTCAGCTGAGAAGGGGATTCATGTTCATCGTGAACATTAATGTGGAACAGAAGGCGGTTCCATTCCTGCCCATCACAGCGTGTTCTACTGATTCAGTCCAGATGTCCCCTCCATGCTCCTCAGCAAAGGTGCAGGCCCGAACTGTGCAGCTTTCCCAGCCACGAGATGTCCTAGCGCGCATGGCTTCTGCATAATGTTCATAGTCGATGGGGAGGGGTCGGGGGGGCCTGTCCCTTGTGGGACTCTGACTTTTATTTACATTACTCATAAAGTGGTATTACTCACCACTGGAGTCACAGTGCTGTATGGCACAAACGTACCTTATTCTCTTTGCTTTGGGTCCCAAGCGCCTCATACTACCTGTCCATGTCTCCAAGTTCCTCACACCGCCAGCCCAGAAGCTCCTCCTACTGCTTATCCCCCTGTTCCAAGTGGCTCACACTCTCTGTCCTTATGCCATGATCTCCACCCTATGCCTGTCTTTGTGTCAAAACTCCTCACAGTCTGTTCAGGTGACTAGCGGAGTTGTTAGGTCTGGAAAAGACCCGGGGCTAAGCTGATTTCGGAACTGTTGGGACTGGGGGCTAGCTAGTCTTTTGGCTGTAGCTCCTGAGATTCTATCCGGGGCTACAACCAAAAGATCAGGGGCTATAGCCCATTTAGCCCCCCCCCAGCAACGCCCCTGCAGGTGACCCAGACTTCCCACGCTGACTGCCCATTTATTTTACCATGTTGTTTGTATGGCGCGTGGGCCGTTACGAGGGGAGTGCACTGGATGGGCAAACTGCACAGGGCCTCGCCCTTGCGGGGGGCCTCGCGGCCCCCTCTCCTAACCGGAAGGCAGCACAGTCTCCCATGTCCTTTATTCACACGGGGGACTATGCTGTCTGCTCTCTGCCCCTGCAATGATTTTGCTGTTTGTTGCGAAGCCGCTTGCCTCTGCAACAAACAGCAAAATAATGGGAGACAGCAGGGCTCAGAAGTAGGCTCTGCTGCCTCCCGTTATTCAGCTGATAACGTTGACATGCTGCATGACATAAGCAGGCTCCTCACCTGCCAGTCAGTGTGTTCATGTTGTCAGTGTGATCACCTAAATGATGGGAAAGGAGTTCTCTCGTGTCAGTCAGTGTTTTCACGTTGCTCGGCGTGACCATGCTGACTGATGGGAGAGGAGTTCTCTCTTGTCAGTCAGTGTGTTCACGTTGCTCAGCATGACCACGCTGACCGAAAGGAGAGGACTCCTCTCCTGTCAGTCAGTGTGTTCAAGTTGCTCAGCATGACCAGGCTGACTGACAGGAGAGGAGTTCTCTCCTGTCAGTCAGTGTGTTCATGTTGTCAGCGTGATCATGCTAACTGATGGGAGGGGAGTTCTCTCTTGTCAGTCAGTGTTTTCACGTTGCTCAGCGTGACCACGCTGACCAATGGGAGAGGAGTTCTCTCTTGTCAGTCAGTGTTTTCACGTTGCTCAGCATGACCACGCTGACTGACAGGAGAGGAGTTCTCTCTTGTCATTCATTGTGTTCATGTTGTCAGCGTGATCAGGCTGACTGATGGGAGAGGAGTTCTCTCTTGTCAGTGTGTTCACGTTGCTCAGCGTGACCATGCTGACTGATGGGAGAGGAGTTCTCTCTTGTCAGTCAGTGTGTTCACGCTGCTCAGCATGACCACGCTGACTGACAGGAGAGGAGTTCTCTCTTGTCAGTCAGTGTGTTCATGTTGTCAGTGTGATCACGCTGACTGATGGGAGAGGAGTTCTCTCTTGTCAGTCAGTGTGTTCACGTTGCTCAGCGTGACCACGCTGACTGATGGGAGAAGAGTTCTCTCTTGTCAGTCAGTGTGTTCACGTTGCTCAGCATGACCACGCTGACTGACAGGAGAGGAGTTCTCTCTTGTCAGTCAGTGTGTTCATGTGGCCAGCGTGATCACGCTGACTGATGGGAGAGGAGTTCTCTCTTGTCAAGCAGCATGTCTACGTGTCGGCTGCGTGGATGGTGTTTAAGGGTGCATGGAGGTAAGGTAAGTGTTTTTTTATTTTAAATTAAAAGTGTATATGTGTATTTAAATTAAATTAGTATGTATATGTATGAATGCATGCGTGCATGATGGTGTTTGTGTCGATGCTGCGTTTGGTTTTATGTATACATGCATATATGGAGTTGTGTAACTGGTGGATGAATGCATGGGTGAAAGTGTTTTTTGTGAGTGTGTGTTCAGCACCACCCCTAAATGTAGCCGCCCTGGGGGCCACTTCATTAAGGGGTGGGTTCATGGCATCAGAGGTGCACCTATGCTAAAATGTCAGGGGGCAAAGGGGACTAACACTTCAAATGTTAGGAGAGGCGCTAACATCAGAGGCTGTGAGGAAGGGGCAAACTACCTTGTGTGGGGGCACCTAACATCTTTCCACATTTCGAATGAGACTATTCTGGTGAAGCTTCAATGTTACAAGCAGCTACCTCTTGCCTTCATTTCTGAAACCTCACACTTAAGGACTGCTGTGAGAATGAGATGTCTCATGTCACCACTTCCCTTTTAATCACTCCCCTAGCATGCAAGTGCTAACCCCACATCACGATTTCAATTACCTTAAAATGTATGGATATGAATGCAGGTTCTAACAGTGAAATGTCTTCTCATGGCCATGCTAATCCCTATGGCAATTCTCACCAGTTACTGCCCTCCCCACCCAAAACACCTCCTCACTGGAACTCTTTGAGCTAGCTTTAAACATGCCTTGCCATCAAACTTTGCCCTCAATGTGCCAGCAAGTGTTTCCTCAAAGGAGTCTTCTGAGAGTTCATGACTTCATTGGAGTTGTAAACACGGAACTGGTGTAATAAAAATGTCTTAATTGGGTCTGCCTTTGGCCACTCAATTTAAAAACACCCTGTGTGTCTTTTGCTGAAGTTCTTTTAAAAATAAGCATTGGCAAAGCCAACAGTTTTAGCTTGTGTAGAAGTATTAGGCATTTACCAGGCACTGCTATTAGCTGCTCTGGTACTCAAACCATTTTGCACTGGCACTATCAATGGCCAGCTAATACCAATACAGAAGTGCCTTTCCCATGCCTACACGAATGCCTAAACTGTTAGCATTGCCAGTGCTCTTTTTGCTTTACCCTTGATGTACAGGGCTATGCATCAAGGTTAAAGCAAACATACCACTTGGCTAAATTGGCCCACATTGAATGTAGGCCAATCTAGCCAGTAATAACACTTATGGTACACAGTCAGCCTGGATATACTTTCTGTGGAATGGCATTTTCACTGGCTGGGAGTCCGTTTTTGGTAATAATGGCATATATTGATGCAGCCTGCATCAACATAATTAGAACAACCAGCATGAATATATTTTTATACTAGCATATCTCGCGTGGAAAGGCGGCATGAAATGTATTGGAAAATGTTCCTATGCACAGTTTGTGATTTGCAACTATTGGCAATTTCCATGTGCTTCCTACAAAACCAATTGCAAACTGTGTGGATTTCTACCCAATTTTGCAAAGAAAGTGCTGTAAAATGCATAGTTTTAACCCAATGTTTCAAACATTTTCTTGGGAGTGAGAACCCCCCTCAAGCAACCCTTGTTTGGTTTGGGCTCCCTCACTGGGCTCTGTTGATCCTGCCTAATTGGCACAAACATGTAAGCCCTTTTAAGTTCAGAAATGTACCAGCCTCCACTGTACATCATTTGTCACTGTGTATGATGTGTGTTTTAATGCGCACACAGGGGCAGGGTGCTTCTTAATGATATGATATGGCATTTATAACGTGCCTGTACACAAGTGTTTCTAGGCGCGACAAGGCAAGGAGGGGGAAACAAAAGAGTAGGGCAAAACACTGATCTTACTAGGCCTTGTGTAATTCACACCGCGCAAGAGCAGGGAAGGCGGGAGGGGAGAAGTGCTGAGTGTGGGGTAGGATGCAGAAGTGCAGGAACAAAGGAGAAACAAGAGTGCAGCCAACGGGTGGCAAGTGTGGGTACTCATAAGTGCAGCCAACGGGTGGAGAATAAGAGCAAGAGCTGGGACTGTAGGGTTACAGATACAGACCACAAGTGCAGGGGAGCCAAGAGGCAGTGTGGGATTGTAACAGGACAGGCAGAGACCTGGGCCCGAATTCAGAGCTTGACTAGGTGACCAGTGGATGGATCAGGCAGGTGATCAGCAAGGGAGAGGAAGAGAGAAGGCAGAAGCAAAGAGACAGGTCTTGAGGTGCTTCCGGAACCGGAGGTAGTTCTCCTCAAGTTTCAGCGAGGGGGGGAGGCTGTTTCCAGAGGGAGGCCCCAGCCGAAGAAAAAGATCTGCCCTCAACTCTTTGCTTGGAAAAGTGACTGAGCTTCAGAGAATTGGAGGTGGCGCTGTGGGGAGCTCATGCCATCTTATATATATATGTATTCATATGATAGAAAAGTTAGTCTGGCATGAACCTTTCTTCATTAGAGAAATCTAACTTTGCTGTAGTTGATTTGGAGTTGTAGTAATAAACCATATTTGGGCTCCTGCACACAAACTCAAAGGGAGATTTCTCGTTTCTCCTGTTTGCGGAGGTGCCGCCGCTGGCTGATTACAAAACAATTGTAAGGAGGCCTCACCAAATGTTTTGCCCTGGGCCTCACCATATCTTCTGACAGCCCTGCGTGTGGCCCAACCCCCCCTAAAGGCAACGGGGTGCTTAACGTTGCAAAAGGGCTCATGCCAGCCAAAGTTCGGGTATAGTTACATGCTTTCGATGGAAAAGCAGTGTGCACAAGGATTCAACACGTTAGGTTGCCTACACGGATCAAATGGGGAAAGAGAGTCTGAGGGGGACACTCGTACCAAGTATAAAAGAGGGGGGTTCTAACAGGGGGTTCACAGATAAACCAGTAGCTAAATCTAAAAATGTGTGCGGGGGAGCCAGCCAATCGGGTGGCTAGGAACCGCCGTTACAAACCCGCTTTCCAAGCCGCCTGGCAGCCAGCTCTCCCACCACCATCTTCCCCCACCCTCCATCCCCGTTATGTTTTTCTGCATCAACCCCCTGCCTCCCCACTTACCTTATTAGGGCAGCCGCAGCTTCCTCTCAGCTTCCCACGGCCACCGCTCAGCTTCCCACACTGCCATGGAAAGGGAAGAGGGGCTCCGTATAGATGCCCAATTCCCTTTCCATGGTGGCCATGTTGGTAATGGATTTTCGCGTTAAGGAGACTTGCTGAAAACGGTGATATTTGCAGGAGCGCAGCTCTGTCTTGTTCCGGTCCAATTCCTCCCGTGACTCTGACTCCTGTGTAGTTGTGGGCCAGAGCGTCTGGGAGGCCGTAGGATATAGCGAGAGTCTGGATGACATGATTGGGGAAAGCAAAGGCTGTGTCCTCAGAGCAATCGTCGCTGACTATAGAACGTTACCACTCTTCGCGAAGATACAAGATTGGTTTTGCGTGTTACAAGTACCTTGTTAACGTAGCATGACCTGTGCCTACATTTCTGACATTGTGTGTGTGCCGTCTACAGTCTGTACAATACACCTGCATTGAACTTGTATTTCTTTTATTATCTATTAGTCTGCCAACTACTATTTGAATAGTATGTTATTGTTCGTTTTAGTAGTGTTCTGGTTGCTGACATTTTGCCATACCTTGCATGCCTTTCTGCATGCATGCTGCCAACATTTTTATGTTGCCAACATTACACCAGTTGATTGGTTTATACACATGCATCCCCCGCACCACCGCAAGGCCTTTCAGATGTAGATCGGTTGTCCACATAAGTCCTTGAAATAAATTGAGGGTTGTTTCCGAGAGTCCATGTGTGCACCCAGCAGCATTTGCAAAACTCACTCTTGCACATCGTTTTAAGTCCCTTGGTAACGACGCTGGATGCAGATGTGATAGTAATGTCCATGTGCGGAGGCGTTGCTAGGGAGTGGGGGAGTGAGGGGGCTATAGCACCAGGTCTTTTGGTTGTAGCCCCAGATAGAAGGTTAGGGTCCAGAACCAAAAGGCTAGCTAGCCCCGAGTCCCGACAGTCCTGACATTAGTAGCACAGCCCCGGATCTTTCCCTGATCTAGCAACACCCCTGTCCATGTGTATGCTGTCTACGCATGCATACACATATCACGCTCTATTACATGACACGTGCACTGTGTCATCCTTTTGTGAATGAGGCATGCATGGTACATGAATGCCCTTTCCTGGCATAGACAAGCTTACCATGCGAAAGATCTGTGTGTCTCGCCCCTTTAAAGGTGCATGACAATGACATTCCCTCCACCGTGTGTGTCACATGCAACGGAATCGCCCACTATTGCCCGTGGCCACTCAGGGGGCTGCCTCGGCCGGCATCTAACCCTCCTGGCATCACACCTCATGCGTTTCAGAGAAATGTCTTGCAATGAAATACATCCTAGTGAAAAACAATGGTTTGTTGGGCGGAATGTAGGCTTCCGCCCAACAGTAGATGAAACAAAAGGTTTGAAATAAACCAAATCCTCAAGTAAAAAAAATAATAATAAAACAAGTTCAGTGCAAATACATTTCAAAAAAATAAATTCAATGAAGTGCATACGAAATGCAATTGAATTAAGACACGTTTAAACAATCATGACATTCATGATAAAAATTAAAATGATAAAAAATAGATTGCAAGGCGAAAAGGGCGATATACACATAAAACACAAAGAAATGTAAAGGGGTGAAACGAGTTCAAATACAGGGGCATTTGATCGTTCCCCCATGAATATACAGTGACTGGAACAAGTTCATTTTAGAGTACATTTTAAAAAAAACCTTAGATATACTAAAGTTAAGTTTATATAAAAAAACATTTAAAATTTGAAAAGAATTGTGTGAAATAAATGCATTCAGTTGCAGTTCTGTGAGCTGGCTTGGGGTGAAATGACATAACCCCTCCGTTTAGTACAGCTCTGCACATGTAATGGGATCATGTTAACGATAACATAAGCTAGATTTTTGCCTCCAGGGACAGTCGCCCCCGCAGGTAAGGAGAGATGGTTCCTGTTTAAGCCTCAATAAAAAACAGCAGGGGGACGCGCAGTAAATGTGTAACACGCTGAGGCGGCACTCCCTTCCCGGAGCATAGGGACCGCCGCTCCTCACCTCCTCAGCACCATCTCTGGCCAAGTCCAAGACAGCCAGGGCCCAAGGGGAGATCTGGATTTCCAACCGGTTTTAATTTTAGAAAAATCGAATAAAGTGCATATCAAGTCAGCTCCCCACGTGGGTGGCCTGGAAAACATTCCTTGCTCAGATGCAAGCACCGAGCCAAGGGGAGGCAGGATCCTGCTGAACCGAATCCGTTTCACATCTCCATGCCAAGAGAGGTCCGGCCCGCGCACCACAGTTGTCTTTCAGAAGCTTCGCAGGGCAATTCAGCGGAATAAGGATCACAGAGCAGGCGCGTCAAATTCATTCCACCCAGGAGCAGGATGTGCATTGTGTGTGTGTATAAATAGTAGGAGGGGTTTAGGAGCCAGGAGAAAGCTTTATATGCTTTGGAAGGTATGCAAGCGGTGGAAAAGGAGATGTGATCTGGTGTCTAGCCCTGCTGGGCCTAGAGACCCAAGCTACTCCTCACTGATGAGGCCGAACCAGGTCGAAACATGTTTGGGGATGCTTGTGGTCTCGTGCAGAAGGGATGTGACGAAGCAGCTCGGGCTGGACTGGCCCTTTTGTGGTGGGACCAAGCCTAATTTGCATATGGTCTTTGCCCTTTTGCAATAGCTTGGCAGGCGAAGAACGATGGTCTGGAAGGTTGCCCAGAGCAATGCCAGAGGTTAAGATGAATTCTAACCTTCCATCATCTCTTTTGTTCTGCTGGGATCTAGCCCTGGCGGGCAACCAGATTGGTTTAATTCTTACCCCGGCTTCTCCGAAGGACCAAATAGTGTTATTGTGAGTAAATCGTTTCATCTAACTGAGCCGCAATTTTGCCTTACTGCCAAGAAAAGGAGTGCTTGCAAACGAGCTAGCTATAATTTTACATTTTTGTTGTAAGAGAAATATATAAAGATCGTGGTCATTAATATGAGTTTGTTTTCTGGAAGCCAGGTTCTCCACCTTTAGGCACTGGTAAGGTCATTTTCTAGCCATGCCATAGCACAGGTCTTTACAGTCATCAACTTTGGCTGACGGTGCTCTCATCATTGGTTACCAGTGTCTCTTGGAACGGAAGACATTTACAGACACTTTTCAATATCCTGAGTTAGTCAATGCATGGACAAGCGGAATTGGCTTGAGATTTCATGGCCATCTCACATTACAGTGAGAGTTGTTTCTGGGAATGAATGAATACGGTCCGAAGTCAGAACAGCTGGCCGGAGGTCTTCTAAAACCATGGGCACTCCACTGTGTCTTGAAACAGAAGCTATTTGCAGATGCTTTTCAATATCTGATTTAGACAATGCATGGTCTAACGTGGAATTGGCTTAAGACTTCATGGCTACCTTACATCATGGTGATGCTCGTTATTGGGGAGGATGGATAGGCTCTGGGATCCGAACAGCTGGCCGGAGGGCAGCTACAACCACTGGTACTCTATTCCCCTGAACCAGAATTGCCTGGTTTTCCAGTATGTGTTCCTATGAAGAGTTTTTGCAAGTTTGAGTTGTACCTTGAAGCGAGGGTGGTTATTGGATGGGGGAGCATGCAGCACATTCCCAAGCAGACATCTCTGCAAGGCTTACAATGTATAATTTAATTTCAGAAGCCCGGCATTGTCATGATCCATCAATCACGCCCCTTTTGGTCCTCCTGGTCCCTGGCACGTCGGGGGTTACACGCTGTAGTACACCCAACATGGCCGTATTCGCAGAACGCGGTCTGTCGACCTTTACGTCCATGCAGCACGTTCCATAAATTAACCACGCCCCCGCAGCTCCGTGCATCTCAACGCTTTCGTTAGCTGAGGCTAGACGGGCGTCACGTTGTGCTCCAGGAACTGAGTTGCTGCTCTAATTCCCGGACCCTCTCCTTCTCCTTCCCTTTCCTTGTTCCTGTCCTTTCCGCGTTCCACGCACACCTCTCCCGTGTGCACTCTTCCTTCCTGGTCTTCCTGGATTCTCCTAGATCCCGGACGAAGAAGCTGAACAAATCCTGGAATCCGACGACGGCCGAGTGGGCTTATACAAGACCCGAACAGCACGGAAGAAAACCCTGGCGAAGGATCCCGCAAGGCAACATAAACAGGTGAGAAAACATGAAACCTGTGACAGATTGAGACGCCACCTGACTGAATTCGACACAGACATGGAAGCGGCCATCCAGGACCTAATGCGTGGCATGCAAGAGCTGACGACCGAAGTGCAAAATTTAAAGGCAGAGAACGCCACCTTAAAGCAATTGGTGTTGTCCCGTGAATCCGCTACGAAAGAGAGTGTAATACTGGGCGGCGTTGTTGATAAATATGATGGTTCCGCATAGAGTCTTCGTGGATTCCTTGACTCATGTTTGGTCCACTTTACTTTCAAGCCTTATTATTTTTCGTCGCCCAGGGCTAAGGTGGGCTTTATTATTTTGCATCTTTCCGGCAATGCCTTGACCTGGGCCACCTCACTGGTTAACTCTGGGGATTCTCTCCTGGATGATTACGATGGCTTCATACAGGCCCTTAAAACCATGTTTGACCACCCAGAGCAGGTCTACAGTGCCCAGGAACGTCGACTCGACTTTCAACAGGAACCCAGGATATGCTTACGTATGTCACACGCTTCAAACAGCTGGCTAAAGAGGCGGATTGGTCCCCTGAAGCTTGTTTTACCCTATTTCGAAGAGGGCTAAACGAAGACATCAAGGATGAACTAGCCAGAGTGGCGCGCCCAAGTTCTTATCAGGCCCTAATGGATCTTGCCCTGCTGATTGACTTTCGCATTCAGGAGAGAAAGGCAGAGAAAAAGAAAAGCAAGTCGCCACTCCAGAAGAGCCCCATTTGGATACCCTCGAAACCCGAAGGTATTCCCACTTCAAGTAACAAGCCTGAACCTATGCAGCTAGGGGCATTCCATGGACCCATATCCTCCCAAGAAAGAATACGTAGGATCCATACCGGGTTGTGTATGTATTGTGCATCAGACAAACATCTAGTAAGAGAGTGCCCAATAGCCCCCCCACGGCGCTCGGGAAATGCCAGCTCCCAATCCTAAATGGAGCACATGTTCGGGAGAGAGATGCCTGCTTCACATCAATTCCATCTTTGAACTCTCCTGGACAAAATTCCTTGGTGATTTTATAGGCCTTCTTATCGCCATCCAAGAAGGAAACGCATCCCATCCTGGCACTGGTGGACTGTGGAGTATGGGGATTTTCATAGACCAAGAATGGGTTCTTAAACACCATATTCCTTGCGAATCTCGGACTATCATGCAACCTGTAGAAGCTATTGATGGAAGGCCCCTTTCTTCAGGACTCATAACCCTTCAGACCAAGGACGTCGAACTTGCCATAAACCTCCATCGAGAAAGGATAAAATTTGACATCATCAAGTCGGCCCACTACCCAATGGTTTTGGGAATGCCCTGGCTTCAAAAACACAATCCGTACATCAATTGGGTAGCGGGTTCCTTGTTTCTGGGCTCAGAATTTTGTATGTCCCACTGTTTATTGTCAGACCTTACTCCAACACCATCAGAAGGACCTCCTACAAATCACCAAGGTACCATCTCTGTCTCAAACATTATCTGGGTTCCAGAGATATACCAGTAATACTCTGATGTCTTCTCCACTGCCATTGTCCAGGCGTTACCTCCCCAAAGACCTGAGGACTGTGCTATAGAAACGGACCCTTCCGCTGTAATTCCCTTTGGGAGGATGTTCATCTTATCCAAACCTGAAAAGAAAGCCCTTCGAGAATACCTGGATACTAATCTTGCAAATGGCACCATACGACCCTCTAAATCCCCAGCATGGGCCTCACTGTTTTTTGTTCCCAAGAAAGATACCAAGGAACTCAGACCGTGTCTGGACTATCGAGGTTTAAATCAATGCACCCTTAAGGATCGCTATCCGTTACCCTTGATCTCGGACATTCTGGAGGCAGTAAGGGGCGCAGTTGTTTTCACCAAGTTGGATCTCAGGGGTGCCTACCATCTGATTCGCATTAGGACAAGAGACAAGTGGAAAACGGCCTTCAGAACACCCTTTGGTCATTATGAATACTTGGTCATGCCTTTTGGACTTGCTAATGCCCCGGCGGTCTTCCAACGCTTCATGGATAGGTTGTTCTCAGACATGCTATTCCTTTTTGTGATTGTCTATCTGGACGATATCCTAATGTTTTCGAAGGACATTTCCAAGCACGAAGAACATGTAAAGGCAGTGTTACAACGACTACGTGAAAACAAGCTCCTGGCAAAGCCCGAGAAATGCATCTTCCATGTTTCTACTGTACACTACCTAGGATTTATCCTTAGTCCATCGGGCATTGGAATGGATCAATCCAAGGTTAAGGCAATATTATCCCGGCCAAGCCCCACCTCTGTGAAACAAATCCAGTCTTTCCTGGGCTTAGCTAATTTCTGCAGGAAATTCATACCTTCCTTTTCCGAGATTGTCCAACCAATCATTGTTCTATTAAAGAAAGATGTACCCTTCCTTTGGACCACAACTCAAGAGGAAGCCTTTCAACGGTTGAAGACTGAGTTTACACAAGCTCCCATCCTGGCTCAACCTGATGTCAACCGACCATTCATAGTGGAGACAGATGCCTCCAGTTATGCTATTGGAGCTGTCCTCAAACAGCTATTCTGAGACAGGATGGAACACCCCATCGCTTACCTTTCCCGGACGTTAACTCCCAGTGAAACTCATTACTTAGTCTTGGAAAAGGAACTGCTGGCCATCCGTCAAGCCTTCACCGAGTGGCATCATCTACTCCTCGGAGCGAAGCATCCTGTCCAGGTCCGCACGGACCATCGAAACCTACAAGTACTGCAGGCCTTGGAATGTAGGAATAGCCGTCAAGCTCGCTGGGCCTTCTTCTTTGCCCAGTACCAGTTCCAGATTCACCACATTCCCGGAACACAAAATCTAATATCTGATGCCCTCTCTCGACGTCCAGACTACGAACCTCCGGGAGATCGGACATATCCCAAGATGTTTCCCCATACAATATTTGTAGCTCAAGCAAACAATCTCCTGGAAGACATTTGCATGCAAACTCAGACTTCGGAACTCTGAAAGGATCCTTCGAAAAGGACTCTATGGGATCTGAGAACCCAGGACGGATACCTGTTTAAAAATAACAACCTGTTCATTACCACACAGAAACTACAACAAAAGATAATAAATCTCTGCCATGATATCCCTCACTCCAGTCATCGCGGCATTACCAACACCCTTCTGTCTAATACAAAGACAATTCTGGTGGCCCAGAATGAAGGCTGACGTTCAACAGCTCTCTGGCCGGCCTCTCTTGGCCCTCTTCCTGCTCCTACCTGCCAGGCAAAAAACCTCGGGGTCATCTTCGACTCCACACTCTCCTTCTCTCCTCATATATCTGACGTCTCTAAGAAGTCACATTACCAGCTGCACCTCCTCAGAGGTATTCTTCCCTTCCTCTCCTTCCCCCAGAAGCTCACTGTCTCCCAAGCCCTGGTTCTCTCGAAGCTGGACTACTGTAACAGCCTCTATCTTAATCTGCCTGCCTCCACTCTCCGCCCTCTGCAACTCATCCAGAACAGAACTGCGAGACTTGTCCTTGACCTCAAGCTCAGGGACCGTATCTCTCCAGGACTGAAATCTCTACACTGGCTCCCAGTGGCTGCGAGGATTAAGTTCAAAACCCTCTGCATTGTCCACAAGGCCTTCTGGGGCCTGGGGCCTAAATACCTTCAACTCTCTCTTCCTAAATATCTTCCTTCCCGAGCCCTACGCTCATCAGTCTCCAACTCCCACAGGGTCAGCCGCTTCTCGAAGCAACCAGCTGGGGGTAGATCTCTCTCCGCGGCAGGGGCCTCCCTCTGGAACAGCCTTCCTGCCTCCCTGAAACTTGAGGAGAACCATCTCCGGTTCCGGAAGCACCTCAAAACCTTCCTCTTCACTTCTGCTTTCTCTCTCCCTCTCCCCTGCTAAATTCTTCTGCCACCAGCTGGCCCTATTTATTTATTATTTTATTTCTATTCTACTTATTTGTACTGCACTCCCCCCCTTCCCCCTTCCCCTTTTCCCTTCCCCCTACCCCTGCACTTGCGCGGTCTGAATGACACCTGGCCTAGTAGGATCGTTGTCTGTCATCCCCTTGTTCCCCCCTCCCTGCCTCGTCGCGCATTGAAACACTTGTGTATAGGCGCGATACAAATGCCATATCATATCATATCATAACTGTACGTGCAATCTTGTTCTGTCTGTAATCAAAACAAACATGACAACCAGAAACCAGCAGGACTCTTATTATAGCCTACACCACCAACAAGACCTTGGGAAGTCATCGCTACAGATTTTATTGTAGAATTACCGCCATCCAGAGGGTACACCACTATCATGGTCACCATTGACTTGTTCACTCATATGGCCCATTTTACACCTTTGTATAAATTACCATCCTCGTCAGAACTTGCTGGAATCTTCCTGGAACACATCTTCCGACTGCATGGACTTCCTTCCAAGATTATATCGGACAGAGGACCACAGTATATCTCTCAATTTTGGAAACACCTCTGCAGGATACTAGGAATCCAACGAGCCCTCTCCTTGGGATATCATCCCCAAACCAATGGAGTCACAGAACGAGTGAATCAAACCCTTGAACAATACCTTTGTTGTTTTTCTACTAAGGTCCAGGACGATTGGTCGCTTCTGATACCAGTGGCAGAATTCGCCTACAACAATTCTGACCATTCGGCTGTTAAAACCAGCCCTTTCTTTTGCAGCCATGGATTCCACCCTGTGGTACTACCTTCAGTCCTTCCGCATCCTACACCAGTTCCAACAGTCGATTCCTCGATTGAAACACTCATCAATGTACAGAGAGAAGCCAAGGAACATCTAGAAAGGGCACAGATCCAAACTAAGCACCATGCAGATTCGAGGAGAAGGCCAGGGCCTTCTTACAGTATTGGAGATAAAGTATGGCTATCCTTGAAGCTACTGCCCCGACATCTCAGACCGAATAAGTTGGCTCCTCGATATTATGGACCCTCTCCTTCTCCTTCCCTTTCCTTGTACCTGTCCATTCCGCGTTCCACGCACACCTCTCCCGTGTGCACTCTTCCTTCCTGGTCTTCCTGGATTCTCCTTGATCCTGGACGAAGAAGCTGAGCGAATCCTGGCTTATACAAGACCCAAACAGAACGGAAGAAAACCCCGGCGAAGGATCCCGAATGGCAACATAAACAGGTGAGAAAACACGAAACCTGTGACAGGCATGGCCTCATCCATGTCCATCAGAAGAGCTGCGTGCATGGGTCTATATGTATGTATTTATTGTTTATTTATTTTGTGCTTTTATTGAGTCTGAAACTAACCTTGGCAAGCAATGGAATGGTGTGCATCGGCAGGGTTTACAGGCATATATTAGATGGTTACGGGGGCACAGTCCTTACACAATAGCATGCATTTCTGGTTTACTATTTAGTATAGCAGGGAATCGTTACAAAGTACTGCTATTGAAGAACATATAGAAGTGCTGCAAGTGGATTTGATGGTAAAGTGGGGGTGATGCACTATGTGGCCCACCAGATGTTTTTGACTACAAATTCAACTTCAGCCAGCATACTCCTTGGTGAAGGATCATGGGAGTTGTAGTTCAAAACATCTGAAGTATCACATAATGAATAGCCAAGCAAATAATCACACATAATGGGTAACAAGCAACAGTAATCAGGTATAAAGGACAATTCTGCTATTTAAGCTTTGGTGACTATTGACCCATTTTTAGCTGTAAAACATTACTTGAGTATTATTTTGAGCAGGTGTTGTTGGGGATGGGGTATTTTCATAATACTCTACACTGCAAGTCACTCTCTTAGGTGATGTGCAGTTAGGCCAAGGTTGTATTTTAAAAACTGTCAGTCATCAAGAAATTTAAATATTGACATAATGGTATACAGCTTAAATTGTCAGCCTCTCCTTTGCTAATGGCATCAACAATATATCTACTAGGCGAGGAGATACAACGGACATCAACGGGCCTCGCACAAGCATTCTCGAAGCATTTCATAAAAAATCACACTAATATACAAATAATTCATCATACGTGACGTCATAATACATGGCAACTAAGAAAAACCTACAGGGGGTTGTGATACATTGAAGGGGAACATCTAAGTATACTTTCTATAAGGGGTTGGGTTTTGATCGGACATCTACTGTCAGGTGGACAATTTATGCCCAAATCTAGTACAAGTCATTCTTCATCATTATTAAGTACACAGGGTATTATTGGCTCTCAAACTATAAGGCCCATCGTTATATGGCCTCTACAATTGGTTGGCGTGCTCGTGCCAGATGCAACATTTGGTTCACTAGCAGCACGTGAGCTCATTCCCCAGGTGGTAGGAGCTGGACTTGACTTTACATCCCCAACCAATTAGCCCCATGTCTCTCATCACCCATGCCTTTGGCCATGAAGATTGTCTTTGAACTTGGCCTTGCAGTGTATTCTCGTCTCTGGGAATAGAAGGGAATGCGAGCACACGCTATCAGAGTTCTGGAACCGCATGCCCAACTCAATTTCCCTCCTTGGCACACGCAACAGGAGACCACAATTCGGCCCATTTTGCAGCATTTAATTGTCTTGAATGAATAAAACTTAGCACTCGGGTTCTCCTTCTTTGCACCTTAACAAGGGATGATTCAGCATCTCACGATCACTGCCTTCAAGAATAGATAACCAGTCTTCGCTGCTTCAGCCTTGACACCAGGACAGACAGCCCTTCTCAATACTTCCACGATCCCAGGTAATTCTTTGCTTTGACACAGCTTTCGTTCTTCTTCTCCATGGGTTTGAACGTACTATATTTGTGGCATTGGTGTCCAGTTTCTATACAGTAGCGACTCCGCCTGCAGTCTTTTCACTACGTATAGCCAGCTTTTATGATCACATACTCTACTTGCGTTACTGCATTGTACATTTATTGAACTGCTTGCATGTACCGCAGTGCTCTTCACAAGTGCAATCTTCTTTTCGGATATGAATGTTCACTCAGTTCTTTATTTAGTCATCATGTTCTATAGGGTCCATGCGTCTTCTTCAGCCTACCTTCTCAGTGCACCACGCTCATCTCTTGTGACGTCACCAGCTCCTCTCTCACTCATTTTCATATCCCTTTGGGGAGCTCCTCCATTAGATTGTACTCTCTTCAGGAATACGTTTGATACTGCTTTCTCAATGGATACCTTTTCTTGAATATTCGCAGCGGAATGGTCACACCTGTTGGTGTCAAGCATGGCACAATTTCAGGCTCCTAGGATATATGTAGAGGGGTGCGGTACTTCCTGCAGAAAATCTGGTTGACTAGTTACACAAGGCATCTAACGTATTAATTTGCTGGTACATGGCTTTATAGCATCAAGTTCAAATCCCAGTAAGGAATACTTATCCCTCTAGCCTTACAAGGTTGATATATTGGGTACTGTTAAGTTGGTTAATAATAACAGCTAATATGACAGTGTGTAGAAGCGGCAGGATCTGGTATAAAGCACTAGATGAACCTCTCATAATGTTATTAAAACATCAAGTGAACCACTATTGGGAAAATTCCAGTTGATTCAAATTCCATATCAGAATCAGTGATTGACGTCTCACTGTGTGTAATGGTTCCTGTTGGTATTTTTAGTTAACAGTAGAATTTCCTGTGTTTGTTTATTCCACTAGGCATATAGTCCCATACCCAAAAGCCCATATGCTGCAAATGGATTCAGTGCAAAACATGTGTAATAGGTCGCCCCGTATTTCCACCATATAGTGGTCACAGAGTTAAACATGAGATCCATTAAAAAATATGTACAGGTTTCTGCAGTCACGAAAAGTAGCTTGCAATCTTGACAAATAATGATATTGTGTTTTTAAACCAAGCAGTGATAGCCAGCACAACGTGTTGTCTTCTTTTAGCCTGCAAGTGTAAAATGCTGACGTCCCTGCAGAAGGAGGCTATTACCCTTGGCAATGGCCCTCTCTAATCTCAGGCTGTTACCGTGGGCTATCAGCCTGTTGCCAGCCTGTGTAGCGCAGTGCGTTATAAATGCCACATCATATCACATCATATTTTCATGGGGTTTCTCACCTTAGCAGAAAGATTAACTTCCAATAACCCCATTTGTACAGTAACCCCTACGTGACCAACGGCATGGAATGGCTTGTGCGGCTTTGACATTGTTTTGAATAAAGCTCTCAATAGTTGCTCAATGTGTCGGGAGATGTCTCCTTGTGTCTCCACTTCAGGGTTATTCTTTCTAAGGTTGCCAGTTTTCCCAGACCTTCCAGTGAGACTTCTCCCAGTGTCTTGCTTATTTTCCAGTGACTGAGCACCAGTGTTTTCCCAATTGAAAGCACTGCTTTTTGATCCAGATATGACTGCAGTAGTTCAGTTGTGTTCTTCGTGTGCCTTTGAAACGAATTAGAGTTTTATTTACCCTCAAATGTGTGCCAGATACTAAGTGTATCTTTTCTTTCACATCTGTCCACAGCTGTGACACTTTCATGCAACTGCAAAGCATATGGGCATAGTCACTGGGACAGATTACCATCTGCAAGGGTGTGCAAGTCCGAGCTTTTTTGATTTTTGTTAATATGAAATGATGCAGGCAATTCTGTTTCTGAAAGGGGGTCTGCTAATCAGACACCCTTTTCATAAATGCTTCATGCAAAAATGATAGTGCAAACATGTGACTTTGCTGTGATAGCATGCAGGCACCCTCAGCCCCAGCTCTGCTGTGGAATAGAGCAGCTTCAAAGACCACATGTGCATTCCTTACTGCTAGTAAAAAACAAACCTCCTGCAGGTGGAGGTGTTTTTCTTCTGCACCTCTGATCTAAATTTAAATAACTATATGCCTCGGTCAGTCTGGTGGCCGATAAATCTTAGAAAATGTAAGCCTTGCCAGGGTTAAGCATGGTGATTGCTATGAACACACAATTATACAGTCATAGCAATTTGATATCACACCAGTGTCAGCTCTGTGAATAGAGCCAGGTATGACAAGGCTGGTGATTACTGATGTGGTGGGCTAACTCTCTCAACAACCACAGTTCCTTTGTGGAAGAATAGCCAGGATTCCCTTTAATTGTTCAGCAGGAAGGATTACACCTGTGCACGTGGGCACAGAAACTATCCCCAGTGGGTCTGCTGGGACCCATGCTTCAGCGGCCGCACTGACATAACAAAGCCAGCCTCACACCAGGATTCTAATCACTGGAATCCTTTTGAATCCAGCAGGCGTGTTAAGGTGGTGGGGTTAGAGTAGTCAGAGAGGGAAGATAAGCATTTCGAAGATCCCGCCATCTTGCTTTCAGTGAGGGTTCTTGTCCTTTTTCTATCCCCTCCATTTCCTGTAAGCAAGGTACTCCGGGGAAAATGTCCTAAGGTGGAGAGTGGCTCCCAAGGAAAGCCTTGGTGCTACATATCCAATGACTTAGTTCAACCACATGTGGTAGGAAAGAAAATCTTCGACTGGTTCAAAACAGTGGAACTAGCTTTCCAGCACCAGAAGGTAGAAGGGGAATTTTGGGGAGTAGCCCTTATGAGCCACTTGCTCATGACTTGATTGAAAAGTATTTTATTTTGAACCATTGTGCATGAACACCCCTGCTGGTCCACCCAGAGTGCCCCTTCACAACAACTCTACATTTTCTTTATTTCTTTCACAGAGTTGGCTTCTAGAGTTTTCTAGTTAGTTTGATTGCTTTTTACTACCTCTAAACCCTGTGCGTTTATCACAGGCTTACAAATGGAGGAAGGGTGTTGTAAATCCCCATTTCTGAAATCCATAGGACTCATTGGGGATTTTGGCTGAATTACTGTGAGTGGTAATTCGACTGCAGTAATGCTGCAGATTTTTCTCCTTAAAATGGAGGAGTTGCCTCGAGCGTGATGTTGGAGGTGAATCTTCCACTTCAAGGTCAGACGCGGAATTCGGCAGTGTGGGAATCCTGTTACAGCCAAAAAAAAGTGGCAGTAATGGAATTTCCTCCACCCTTTTACTGCAACTCGTAATGTTTAGAGAACCTTGAGTGCACATTATTTTATTTTGGACCTTTGTACTAAAGTATGGATTGCTACTGTCATCAGATCACATCCCTCCCAAAGATATACCAGGAGCCAGCGCTAACCTTTGGGTTGTGCCAGTTTCACCATCATAATTGGGATCACTGCTGGTTTAGTAGTAGTGTGGGGCTTAGTAGGCAGTTTTGCCCTACTTATCCCTGTATTCATGCAGAGCAGTATTGGTTTTTTCACAATTGCCCTTTCACACGCCGCATTTCTAGCACTCTTTTGAGTACTGGAAGCCACTGACATTCTCACTGGTGCCCAGTAAATTCTAAATGTGATGTTCTGATGCCATAATGGATGTTGCAAGTTTATCAAAGTCTTGGGAATGTCCCACGGCCAGCGTGACCACTCACCAATCAATATTGTAATATGTAGTCCCTTCTCCCAAGCCACCCTCCCTTTATCGAGAGTTTCTTTTTTCTGCTGAGATTAACTTGTATTTTGTGAGTTCGGGAAGGTGTTGGCTTTGACATGCTTTCTTCCACCATGGTTTTACTGGGGTCTGTCCACTCCTTGTGGGGCAAAGGGTGCAAATGGCTTTGAGGCAATGGAGATGATTCCATATGCCACTTTCCGGTGGGCATGTGTTTATGTCAGTCTTATGTTAACGGTCTCGGGAGGATAGTTCAGGGGCAACATACTTGTCTTGGAAGCAAGACAATGAGGAGCAACACTGGTTCGATCACCGGGTCCACGCTTAGAAACCCCATGGTATTAAGCATGTTATAAATAACCAATTATATTATAATTTTATTATGACATACTCTCATTCTCGTCTCCTTCAGGGAATTTTGAAATGTTTACATACAAAAGGGGCTAATACCATTTCCTTCAATTGGTCAATAGGGTTTGGCTCAGTAGGGAAAATGTTGGTATGGTGTTCGACAAGGAACAGTTGAGGTGGGACCTTGTGAGCTGTTCAGGTCCACACTGATAATGTGGGTCTTCAGGTTGCGATGGAGTGGCAGGTAGTTGGGAGTGGTGGTCATTTCAAAGGTCATGAAGTTTCAGTAGTCGGGAGTAAGGAGTCTCCAGGGGGATGTCCGTGCAAGAGTCTTACTTTTGAGGGAGAGTGGCTTCTTGTAGATAAACATTGTCATTATCTTCGTACGCCATTTTTCGTGCAACGTGGATTTACCTTGACTGTCGACAGTGAATTGCTTTATGCCAAAGCCATGACAATATGGAGAGAATCCTGGTTCCTCAGCAAGGCAATTATAAACACTGTGTTCAAGACTTCACTCAGCCAACAGTCCCCAATAGACTAGTCAGCGGATTCCAAAGATAGTGGCTGTTTTGGCAAAATGCAGCAGCTATATGGCCTTGGCCCCGGCGAATAGGCCTGCGCCTTTCCAATTGCCTATCTTTGCTGCTACATGAAACTAAAATGTGTCACGAATAAAACAAACAGAGAAAGATTAGCTGCACAGGGGCAAAGAGGTTGGAACCTTTAGTACAAGTGACAAGCTGGCTCCCCACAATAAGGGAAGAACTTAGCCTGACCCAGCACCCACACCTGGACTCAAAGGAAAACCTGGACATTGGTGTTGGACTTGCACCCTGATTACCAGGGAATCTTCATTCCTCAGAGTCCTACTCTTCCTTGTCACGTTCATTCATTATTGTGGCAATAAGCCTCGAGACTGCGGGCCAATACTGCCCCAGGTAATGCCCCCGGGGCCGTAGTTACAGGCCCAAGCGTAGCGAGGGCCTTAACGAAGCCCCAGGGGCATTACCTCGGGCGGTATTGGCCCGCAGTCGAGGGGCTTATTGCCATTAGTACCCCGGCCCCCTTAGACGGGGGTACTAATTGCTTTTTTTTCTAATCCGAAACACGTTTCGGAACAGAAATAAAATAAAATAAATAAAATGTTTTTAAAAAAAGACCGCCGCGAAAGGGAAAACGTAGTCCGTTTTCCCTTTCCATGGCAGCCATCGGGAGCGGGCGCGCTGGGAACACTCTGTTCCCAGCGCTTCCGCTCCTGAGAAAAGAAGAAAAAGAAGGTAAGTGGGGTGGGGAAGGAAGAAAAAAAAAACATACTGCGGTCTCCGGCAGGGGCGATGGAAGCCTCCAGCGTGTGGAGGCTTGGAGCGGGGATGGCCCCGCTCCGAGTCTCCACACGGCTTGAGGTAAGTGGGGTGGGAGGAGGGAGGAGGAAAGGGGAAACAAAAACAAATAAATGTCTTACCTGAGTTCCTGGCGGGGGACGAGGGAAGCCTCCAGCCATGGGGAGGCTCGGAGCGGGGATTGCTGCCACGCCCCTCGCCGGGAACAGAGAACCCGGCACGCACGGCGTAAAAGGGAATACCGTGTGGTATGGCTCGCAAATGAGCCAATCACCACGCTGTATTCCCGTTGCCGGGTACTAATGAAGGATTGACCAATCTTACGACAGGCTTTTTCCCTGTATCCTAATCAGCACGGGCTCATGGTGCTCTCAGGGGGTGGTGCGGCCGCACAAGGGCACCCATCAGGTGCAGCAAATAAAGGGCGCATGGACTCAGCTCAGTGTCATGTAAACATCTCATTTTCAAGAATCACACTGCGCCGGGCACGACCCTTAAACACACTTTACAAGAACAGCAGGGGGCTCTCTTCTGTTGTTCGGCTGATACTTGTTCTTTATAGTATGAAGAACAAGTATCAGCCAAACAACAGAACTGAGCCCCCTGCTGTTATGCATTTGTGGTGCTAGTGACGCACCCAGGACTCCTCGCCGAGGGGTTCCTGATGCGTCAATAATCGCGCCAAAAAAGCATTGCACGGTCACACCCAGGTGATATCGATTATGAACAATACGGGAGTCCATGAGGTCGCCACTGATCAGTGCTGTCAGAATGTTGGGGAGGGTGGCGCACACATCTCGCACAGGGCGCTGGCCGACCTGGGGCCGGCTCCTATCCTATGGAAACTTCTCCATTAAGTCAGACTCAGCTGCCTCAGGCCGCGCCTCACGAGACCTTAAAAGGCCGCCCCACTCCGTGCACTTCCTTTTTTTTGTCTGTACTTCGATCTGCTGAATCAGGGATGGGCTCAGGTTTGTTTTCCCCTCAATTTCACTAACTGGCGCTGCACCCGATCAGGAGGGTGGGTACATAGGACCCCCTGAATGCCTTTATACCTAAATCATGTGTGAGCAAAAGACTTATTTCCGTGGAAATCCAGACCCCCATACGTGGTTGGTAACTTAGACTCTAGTATGTAGGCCCCGCAGAGTAAAACACGGCAGACGGCCTTTGTGTCTGGCCCCATGCCTGTACACAACTGGTCAGGCCAGTCCCCGCCTGAGCTGGACGCAAACCTGCCCCCACGTGATTCCCCCTACGCGCTAGTAATCCAGATGTGGAGCCAGCGGCCTCTGCTGTCAGCCTCCTGATGATTCCCAATGGAGCCTTGTGTACAGAAACTGCATTCCCGACACACCCAATGAATGGGAGCCAGAGCCGAGGCGGACTGGCCAACAGGGAACACGTCAGATTTCCTGACAGGCCCGTTCCTCTACGCGAGGCTAAGTAATTGGAATGTGAAGACTACAAGCCAAAACGCCTGTTGGTCTGATGCTCGTCTGTACCAGCTCCATCCCCAGCAACCACTAAGAGCAAAGTATTGTCAGCAAATCTCCTGACAGACAGGCCCACCCCTGGCCAGTTGTGTTATTCCAGGAGTCAATCCAGGAAGCTGAGCCTGAGTGTCGAACTTTTCTGAGGTGATATGATATGTACCGAGGTGGCAGGACGAACCTTCCCGTAACAGTGACACCACCCTCGTTAAGGGACCCTCACTGCGCTCTGGGGCTCTTAAATTGGGCGGTGGGCCATTACCAAAATAGTCGGGACGCCACTGAGGAGCATATTGCGTGTAGTTCTCTACACGGGTGCTAATGGTGTTTAAAAAAATATACAGCAATAATAAACTTGGCGTAATGAACATGAAAACGGACTTCTGTTGACAGCAGCACTGCGCGGCACAGGGCCGTGAAACAAAGGTACATACATGTTTTACACCATTAGCACCAGTTTAGGAAACTACACAGGTGCTAAGTGGTGAAGTGGGAGCACGGAACTGAAGGGAGGCACTCTAAACCAATGAAAATGCTTGGAGCCCGGTCTTTCCTTGGTTAATACAGCCCGCGTTCCCGAGCTTTTGATTGGTTTACGGCGCTGCCCAGGGTGCTAGTGAAGTATGTTGAACGCTTCCTTTGCCAATGGAGGGTATCCTGTGAGAGCCTTCAAGGCCTGCTCAGGTTCAATGACGCGGCGACGCTTTGATCCCAGACAGCAGACAAACAGGAGTCAAACCCGCCGGCCGGTAATCACACCTCCTTATAAATACCCCGCCATCGTTTCATTTATATGAACTTCCTAGAAATAAACACGGCGCGTATTTTTAGCACCAAAATGTAGGAAATATATATTAGCACCATTGAAAAAAAGAAGAACAGGCCTCTTCAGGCTTTAAAAAAAAAAGCCGGCGGAAAGTTCACCCTGGTAACGTCTCAAACAAACAAGCGGCGTCTGGGGCCGGCAATCTCTGCCTTTAGACTTGGCTGGAAGCATCAGCCTCCATGTGTAGATTGGAAGCACTATTTCAACCTTGGACACTGGAGCCCATGACAGAGAAGGGCGTTGAACGAAGCCGTGCAAGAATGGGCAGCCAGGCCATGGAGGTGAACGTCCACCCACTGTCATCTAAAAACAAGCATTGCCAGTGCCATCAGATTTGGCTGTTGTGTAGTCATGGGACAGGCCTTTGCCAGGCACTGCTGTAATGGTACTAACCGGTCATTAATGGTAGCAGCCGCAAAAGTATCAGGGCATTTAACAGCAGTGCCTGTCAAATGCCCGTCAACGCCACGATACAATAGTCAAAACGATTGACTATGCCAATGCTTTTTTTACAGGACTTCAGTGAAGGACAGCATACTGCTTATAAGTCAAGTGGCTGAAGGCACACTTGGATAAGGCATTTTGTATTACACCAGCACAGCCTTTACAGCTGCAATTGAGCCATTAACCCTCTGCAGACTGCTTAGAAATAGCACTGACAGTCCAACGTGTGATGTGACTGCTCAAAGAGATCCTAGCAGGATGTGTTTTGGGTGGCCAGGAAGTGGGTGGAAATGGCCATAAGGATTAGTAAGGCCAAGGGCAGCCAATGGCTGGGTAAATAACCAAACAAAACCGACACGCTTTGCATCCCTCCTCATAATGCACCGCCCTCCTAGCTGTATTGCAATGGGATAGTGTTGGCCTATAGGTGGCGCAAAACTAATAAGAAGAAATTCCTGCAAGAAGCCCACACAGCCCTCATTAAATGAGACAACCCGGTTCCAAGGGTGACCACCGGCACATCTAAAACAGAGGTATGCGTGTAAAACTACTAAGATGATTGGTCAAAATTATAGGACTGCAAAATCAGTACAGTAGTGAAAGAAAACCCAAAGAACTGCATCACCTCTATCCCTTGAAGACCTCTCTACCTCCCTGCTTAAGGGCTGTTCAGGAAGAAAGAACCCGCATGCCACGAAGGCACCCAAACTCTGAGATCAACAGGCCCAATACATGAGGAGTTTAGTCACACTGATGTGCAAGTCTCCCCGAACATGAGAAGAGGGTGGAGCTAAATGCGTGACCATTGCCAAGCAGCTCACCCCTCCTCTTCAAAGCAATCCAGCAGCACACAAAGATGGAGGCTCACCACCCTCCCCCAGAGGAACAGAAGCACTGGAATCCCAGTAGGAGTGTATAGGTAAATCATAGAACAATGCTCTGGGGGCTTAACATAGTGCCACATGCCCCCAGAAGCTTCTCCACAGAGCATTTTGTGGAAAGATAGGAAACGCCAAAGCAGTAGTGGGTGGTACTGCCACTTGAAGTTTAGAAAACATGGATGTCATGGAGAAAGGTTTGGAAGGAGGAGAATGCCAAAATACTAATAATGAGTGTAACAGATGCATTAAGTCAAAGTGACTATGGGGTGCGAAAAGGACCTGTTGATGGTCTTGATGAATGGCTTCAAGGAAGTGCATCTTTTGGCATGTTCTACCCAGTGCTGCAAATGGACAACATTTACCGTGGGTGGGTGGAGATTGTCAGTGGTGTGGGTGGTAGGTACCGCATCTATCCGGCGCTGAAATCCCTCCACTGGCTCCCCGTGGCCGGAAGGATCAAATTCAAGACCCTTTGCATTATCCACAAGGCTTTCTGGGGCCTGGGACCCACCTACCTTCAACGCTGTCTACCTAAATACTGTCCCTCACAAGCCCTCCAGTCATCTACCTCCAACCTTCTGCGAGTGAGCCGGTTCTCCAATCAGAGATTTGGTCAGAGATCCTTATCCTCAGCAAGTGCCTCCCTCTGGAATAGCCTCCCTGCCGCCCTACGTCTTGAGCCGGATCTCCTGAAATCCCGGCAACTCCTCAGGACCTTCCTCTTCTCCTCTTCCTTCTCTCTCCCTCTACCCTGCTAACCTAGTTCTCTGTCCTTTCCCTCTCTCCCTCCTATTCCTTACAGCATGCTGACTGGCCGCCTGGTGAACCTCAGAGTCTCACTGGTCCCTGGCACCCCCGCCAGTCCTCTCTCGCACTTGCCTCAGGGCCCTACACCCCACCCACACTCAATGCACTGAGAAATTAACCCAAGAGAGTGGCTCTCTCTGCACTTACCCCAGTCTCAACTGCCCGGGTGCACTTGACCTTCCCCTTCCTGTGACCCTCTGTGCACTTGCTCGATCCGTACACACCACGCCTGAAGATCGTCTGTCTGTTTCTCGTCTGTCTTCACCCCTAATTTTACTGTTAAAATTGCAGAATCGCTGTCAGGCCTATTTGCTATCTCCCATATTGTTAAATGTATTTTATGCACTTACTCTGCCTGTGCAGACTATTATCATCTCAGATTTTCAAGGGCTCTGATGGACTATTGTATTTTCCCCGTGTTCCCACCGTCCTTTGAAACACTTGCCTGTGTATAGGCGTTATACAAATAAACAATACCATACTATACCATACCATACTGAGGGGCGGAGCTAAGTGGCGAATAATGCGGGTGCCCTGAATATAGGATGCTGGCTGCTTTGTATACAAACAAAGTGCATTTTGGGAACATAAGAACGACCATCAATTTCGCAAACAGGTCTGTGTTAGTAATTCAAACGTGAGTTCCTTCTGAGCATGCAATGCACACTTGATGATGCTCATTGCATCTGTCACACTGACAGAAAAATGTGTGCAAAGCATGAGACATACATACAGCTTTGGACCATTTCATTGTTTGAGTTTGGGTTGTAGAGCAAATGACGACATTCAGATGCAGTCTCTGAAGTCGCTGCATATTGCTGCTCAGCCGCACACATTGAAACACTCTGCAACTGAGCACCGCTATGCAACGAGTGCCGTAAACCCCCACAATTTGAGGACGCTCTCTTCTCTGCCCCGGACTGCTGCTCACAGCAGTTTCCTGACCGCTGTGTCTCAGACAGCGATACTCGCGGCAGTTCCCTGAATGCTGTGTCTCAGACAGCGCACAGCAGTTTCCTGACCGCTGTGTCTCAGACAGCGCGCAGCAGTTCCCTGAATGCTGTGTTTCAGACAGCGCGCAGCAGTTCCCTGAATGCTGTGTCTCAGACACAGCATTCGGGAGACTCGCCGCAGTCGGGGGCAGAGAGCTTCCTCATCTTGGGCGAGGGGTGGTTGGGCCTTGGGTGTAGACAGAACAGCGCTCCTGCAAGATGATTTTTGCCAGATCACAGCCCCGTCTTCTACCGGCCCACTGCCTTCCCTGGTTATACCCCTGTCATCATGTGTCCTCCTCTGCATCAAACATGCAGTTTCCCATGACCCCATGACTCATTCCTGTCCTTTCTTCCTGTAAGTGGAAGTTGCCGGAGATGGTGTTTGGTGTCCCATTGAAATGGGACCATCCAGGACACTGCTGAAGCCAAGCAGCGAGTGCCGATCCCACATGGCAATTATGGAAGACAGAGGCAATGGAGGTGGCGGGGAGGGCAGGCGTGTGTATCAGAACGCATTCTAGGAATTCATGTAAAATACACCAGTTTGTGCTATCGATAACACAAGTGTATTTATTTGTTCCTCAAAGTGTGCGCACGTCAGGGGCACATTGATGTATTTTATACAGCGCTTCATGGTAGGCTCCTCATGCTTCTAAAAACAATCAAAAAAGGAGTTACTATTACCCATCTCAATGGCATTCGATGTATCACCCTCAGAAGGATGAAAGGCTGAGTCCACTCCAGTATTGTTGTATTTCAGTGGGATATATTGGCCCTGTAGTAGAGTGTCAGGAATGGAAAAGGGACAGGGTGGTTCTATGGCAAGGCAACACTAGCCAGTCACCTAGGTTTGGGGCACCATGCCACCCCTACAAAGGGCAAAGGTTTCTCTGCTACCAGGGCAGAAGGATAATTAAGGTTGCATTATGCCTATGTTGGTGAGGAAGGATAGCTCAGGGCCACGCGTTTGTCTTGGAATAAAGACAACACAGCGCAACACAGGTTTGAATCCTGATCCGGTGCTTAGAAACCACATTTGCTGGTATTAAGCATGTTATAAAAGAACAATTATAATAATAATAATTATAAAATCTAGAGTGACCAGATGCCCCAGTTTTGGGGAAACTTTGCCATTTTTGTATGCCACCATCAGAATTCATCACCATATGTGCACCCCAGTAGTGTGCAACTAGAGATCTCACACCTCCCTGAAAAAGTTCCACCTATTCGAAATACTCCAGAAAAGATGGCAAAATTCCTAGCTCGCTGAAGAGAAGGGAACTCTGCCACACCCGTCATTCTAGCCTTACGGGTGCCTGCGGGTTTTGGCTATCTCTCGGATCCACAGACTTCTAATGAAGAACTACAAGGCCAATATTCTATCATTCTTGGGAGCAAAAAGTGAGGCAGCCGATTGCCATTCAGTTGGCAGTCATGGACGCCATGCTGGCAGAAAAGGTACAGTAGGCTGCAACGGAAAGTGACGCGTTGGTTCCACCAGCATGGCGTCTAGGTCTGACACTGTGTCTGGTGGAATGTTGGCCCTTTAGGTCTATAATAGAACTCTGTGGTCCGATAAGACATAATATAGGCCTTAGCCTTTGATGGCCTTATTCTATATCTATTCTATGAACCTCACAGAAATATCCACGTTTTTGGTACGGAAAACTCGGTCATCGTACATGAATTGAATCTGTCTGGTGCCGCGGAATGATGGGCCCCCCCGCCCCCATATAGCTAAAGGGCACAAGCCCTTAAGCTTGATAGCGGATGCAGGCAATAAGGACTGGGGAAGGGGTAACTGGAGGGAATGAAAGTCAGCCAGAAGGCGTGCCTCCTCTCCTGTTTCCCTCCCCCCCACTCCCACCAGGGGTTAGGGAGACTCACACAGGCACCCTGATAGGAAGGCCCACACAGAAGGGACCCAGACAACCAGGGTGCTAATGGCAGGCACTGGGACTCTGACAGCAAGTGTTCTCTCCCTCTCTGACTTCAAAGGGGGGAGAGAACAATAAGACAAACAGATGAGGGGTACGTGGACGGCCACGCACCTAGGTGCTAAGTGGCCGCCAGCATATGCTGGCCTATCTAATGCACAGAGGCCAAAGGGTTGTGATGGCCCAAGGGCAGAGTAGCCCTATAAAGACAGGGCTGCCGGACCAGTACTTCAGAAGAAACACTCTGCCCTGAGTGTACTGGACTCTGAGCTCGTAGATCCAGCTTCTGGTTTTCCCGGATCCCAGCCACCCCGGAAGAAGGTACATTTGGGCGAGAAAAAGACAACGGTCGACAGGAAGTTGTGGAGGAAAAGAACAGGAAGGCGGCATGGGTCTGGAAGGAATATGCCAGCAGGCACAGGAGTGCTCACCAGACAATGTACAGGTCCTAAACACACAGACCTGGGACCCTACACTGTGAGGCACCCGGTGAGCTATGAAGGGCAACTTCCATTTCTCGGCCCAAGTGCCCAAAAGTACAGAACTAGGATAACACTGCACACCTGTTAGTTGGGAAATAAACACAATACTCCTGTTTTGGTTTATTAGTGTTATGTTTAATAAAAACCCACTGCCTTTTTATTGCCAACACAAATATGAGTCTGCATATCGTTTACTATTTATAATGTTTGATGTCCAGGTTCCCTAAGGTTAATGTGTCCACTTCCTATGTGGTATGCAGGTCATTCGCACGTGACATGCCGGAGGAACCCGGGACAAACTTTGTATGTTTGACCTACTCTCTGGAGCAGAGTGAGGTACTCGTGGGAAAGCAATACTGCTTAATGCAAAACACATTGCTTCGCCGCCACTTCCCCTGACATGTGCAAGACATGCTTTTAGAAGTCCACGCTCCAACTGGAGCACTTGAGACTCCTTCTCAAGAGCACAGCTCGGAATGCCCCCCCCCCCCCCCCGCGATGGAGCCCCCGTAATGAGGAACCAGAGGCCACGTGGGGCTGAGCATGGAAGGAGAGCAGCCCTCTACCCACCCACACACTGGCACATGTGGATCTGCTCGCTGCCCCTCCCCTTTATGAAACGATAAGCAAAAACACGAGGCCTGTCTACTGGGGGAAATGTTTAATTTCCCCCAGGCGCCATAACTCTCCTCTTCCAATCACACCAACATTCTCACACAATGTTGGTTTTATTAAACTATGGTTTCGTGATACACCGTTCCAATAAATAAAAAAATAGCACCTAGCGCAATGGAATATGGGAAATGAACCCGAGGGTCCACATTTAGATACATTGGGCCCGATTCATGGAATATTTGCCCGGTTCAAAGTGAATTTGCACTGCTGAAAAGTCAAAGTCCGGGCAAAGTCACTTAGTACTGCAAAAATGACAATGCAATGACTTTGCCCGGACTTTGGACTGCAAAAATACACTTTGCACGGTTCCACGCATCAGGGTTTGTGTCGGCAGTGCAAAGTCACTTTCAACCGGGCAAATATTCCTTGAATCGGGGCCATTGAGTATGCATTTGCAAAAGTTGGTGATCGGGCATCCTCGATGGTGAAATAGAAAAGCAACACAAATAAAACAAAATAATACTTGGTGCAAATGTTACACCTTAATATTGCAGTGAGCAAGAAATAGCTCTTCCAAGAGTTACCTAATCACCCTCCCCATCCGGTTGTATGCACTCATTGCACACTATTATTGGTCATGCTGTCACACCAATGCGCTTCAGGAATAACTGAGGGCTAGAGATGTATTGCAGGCGATTGTGAAGTGCAGTTCAGATGCCTAGTTTATTTTTTTTTTTTTTTTTTTTTTTATTACTTGTGTATAATCAAAGAAAAACATGATTTTTACAAGAGGTATCAGTTCTTAGTTCCATAAATTTCGAGAATCTACACAGGTGCAAAAGCCGGGAGTCAGGCAAGGTTTTGGGGAGTTGATGTGAAAACAAATCAAGTCAGGGCGGAATTTTTACTGATTAAAAGGAGAGAGATTCCGCCGGAGCCTGGTTCGCCTGTTGGAACCTCGTGTCGTGCACCTATGTTATCAAGTTGATGTCCAGCAACGAGCGCTTCCGGTAAAGAGGTCTTGCTTTGGTTCGCAATTTTGAGGAAAGCCGCCTGCATTATTTTTGCCGTGGCCGTTGCCCAGCGGGGTTTTTCACCAGAAATCAAACGGCACCACCATGTGTTTTCTTCAATCAAGATTGAGTCGTGCCATAATGGAAGAAGGTAGGCCATCCGTTCTCGGTTCAGCGAGGGGCAGTTTAGCAAAAGATGGCGTATTGACTCCGTGGAGTCAGAATCGTTACATAGTCTGCAGGTGGTTGTAGCAGTTAAAGATCTTATCCCCAAGATTTCTCTTGTATGAAGCAGGTTGAGACGTGCTCGCAGAAATATTCCTCTCAGATTTTTATCTGGGAATTTTGTACAGTATCCTAGGGGCGACTTCAACTTATTGAATGTTGGCGGGAGATGTCTCAAGCATTTCACAGCTACTGCTTTATCAATGGTGGAGATCCAGTCTTGGTTCTTTACTTTTTCGTTTACCCTTTGGGGGTTCGAAATTAGGTCAAGTTTGGAACATGACACTTCTTCCAGTATGTGTTCTTGTTTGCGGACCCAACGCCGGGCGGCTTTCGAGGACGTGGAGGACAGCTCTTGGCCAATAAAGTTACAGATTGGAAGGCCATCTTTCATTAAGGTCTTTCTAAACAGGGCAAGCGAAGCCACCCTGACAGCCGCACTTAATGAGAGCAGGCCCAGCTCTCTTCTAACTGCTTCGATGGGAATTGCATTTGGTAGGCCCAAAAGTGATTTCCATATGTGTCCCTCTAGCCTACGCCATAGTTGGTGTGGGATTGTGAACATTGCGTCCATGCCATACGTTAACGCTGGCACTATTTTCCCTTTGTAGAAGGTAATGGCCGGCAATAGTGAATATTTGCCAAATTTTCTGTCGATCGCTTTGAGTTGAGAGGTCAGAAGCTTAGTTTTTGTCCAGAGGTGAGCTTGCATTTTCTGTTCCTTGCTTGAACCGTCGATGATCACCCCCAGATATTTGAAGTGGGAAACCACCTCGATTCTGATGTTATTTACAGACCACGATGTAAGATTTTTGTGAGGACGAGTGGCTTTTGAAAGGATCATGATTTTGGTTTTGGCCTGGTTTATTAGTAGGTTGTTAGCTGACATATAGGCTGCAAGGTTATCAAGCTGTCTTTGCAGGCCAATTGGCGTTTGGTCGAACAGAATCATATCATCTGCATAGAGGAGTCGAGACAGGACCGTGTTTCCAAGCTTTGGAGGAAAGGAACGAACGAGTCGTTCAGAGTCTTTATAGTCCCCAAGAAATGCAACAAAGAGGGCTGGGGCCAGTGGGCAGCCTTGCTTGACCCCTCTGTTTGCACTAATTTCCCTGGAGAGAGTGCCTTGTCTGTTCAGCCTGACCTTGAGAGTGGTATTGGTATGCAAGGCCATTAGTGGGTTTAGGACCGATTCTGGGCAGTTCCAATTTTTTAACTTGTCCCATAGTTTCCTTCTATCGACTTTGTCAAAAGCCTGTGAAAGGTCAATAAAAGCAGCATAAACAGGCTGCGAAGCTTCTTTCGTTTTCGCTTTCAACAGGGATAGTATAAATATGTTCAGTGTCGTGCTCCCGTTCTTTTTAAAACCCGTTTGAAGAGGGTCACTACAGGGGGCTGTTTTGACCCATTGTTGAAAGTGACCTAGAAGGAGAGAAGCAAAGATCTTGCCCATAATGTCCAGCAAAGCAATCGGGCGATAATTACCCGGGGCGTCTCTGGTTCCCTGTTTGTAGATGGGAATAATGATCGATGTACACCACGAGAGGGGGATCTTTCTCGTCAATCTGCAGTGGTTAAACAAGTTGGAAATGAAGATGGACCATTCCTGATGATGTTTTTTTAGGTCTATGTTAGACAGCCCGTCCGGACCTGGCGCTCTGGACGGTTTTAGCCTTTTGATTGCGAGAGATATGTCTAGGACGGCTGAGAGATCCACCCATGGGGAGTCCGACACGGTGAAACACTGGGTTTTTGCTGTTGAAGGGCTCGCAAAAAGGTCAGTAAAGAAGGTAACCCACGCTTGCTCCGGAACAGCATTAATCATATTTGAAGAGGTTGTTGCTTGCGTGTGGTTTATTAGAGACCAAAAATCTGCTGTCTTTTTAGTTGTAAGGACTCGGAGCATAAGTTCAGCGTCCCGCTGGTAGATGTCTGCCCGTCTGGCTCTTAACCATGCTTTATATGTTCGGAATTCGTTGGCCCACTTGTTCCATGCTTCGACAGTTTTGACAGCTTTAACTTGTCTTTTTAGCTTTCTCAATGCCGTTTTTTTGAGTGCTATTTGTTTGTCGAAGTGGTGAGTATGGTTCTTTTGGGTTTTTGGACCCAACGCCGAGAGGTGTTTATAAGATAGAAGAAGTGGGAGGTAGTTTGGTCTACCAGGAAGCTCCCACGGTAACTCAGCGGCTTGGTTAGTCGCGTACTGAGAGGTGATTTCCCTTATATTTGTGGCAGACAGACGCAGACGCGTTTGTTGTGGGTTGAGCTCCACCTCGGGGAGATAGTTGCCGTTCGAGAGCGCTGTAGAGGCCCAAGAAAGGGACAAAAGGTTGTGGTCGCTTAACGTTGTTTCCACCACTTGAAAGTCTTGGACTTCTGTGCACAGGGCTGCAGAGGCAAAGATGTAGTCCAAAGTGGCCGCCCATTGGCCCCTTTTCCATGTTGGTGGGAGAGGCTGACCCTCTCTGATCTTGGCGACGTTGTATATAGTTTATACTTTGCCTCTGTTGGTGTTTGTGCACTAGAATACAACCACGTGGCGATATTGGGAAGGAGCAACCAGCCCAACAGCCTTTTGTAATTGTAATGGGTTATTTATTATGCGCTTAATACCCAGAGGTTTCTAAGCGCAGACCCGGGGATCGAACCTGTGCTGCCCAGCGTCGTCTTGCTTCCAAGGCGAGCGCGTTGCTCCTGAGCTATACTCCCAAGACATAACTTACCGAAGCCTTCAAATAACTTCGCCTCATCCTAGGCGGCGATGTAAAGTGGCCACCCAATTGGGAGGAAGTTCCTTCTCCATAGAGAGCTAAGGAAAGAGGCAGTCATTGGGTTTACCAACCGCAGTATCCCTTACTCTCCAAAAGAAGATGCATGCTGTCTTAATTGCGGATGGGACATGTTAAGGTGAGCCAGCTTTGGACTAATGCAATGGTGGAAAGGAGACGGACACCGTCAAACCTATTTCTGGCCGTCCTCGGAGCTATCACCTACCAGGGTCAGGATGCAAACCTCCACAGCTCGAGGTGTAAGGGGCGGGATGCAGGGAAAGTCCATGCGCATCCACTGCAGCTTCTTCAAAGGAAGTGGGCAAGTGCCAGAGGGTCTTGGCCTGAGAGTGTCATCTGATGTCCCTCACCGCTGGGCTAGTGCAGAGGAGGGCATGACTTTACTGGGCTCTGCCAGGAACCTGAACCGGTGATCTGAGAGTGGATTCCTGCTTCACATCACTAGGACCAAACCGTAGCGAACCAGCTTCAGGTACGGGTGGAGAGATTCTGGGAAGAGTAACATTTCAGAGAGTCCATACGATCAGAAACTCATTCTGAACTTAATGTAGAGGCCGGACGCTGCTGCAAATGCACTACTGACATTCACCAGGAAAACTGGAAATCACATCACAGGGGATATTTCAAATGAATGTTGTAAGAAGTCTAGCCTCCAGAACAAAGCTCTGGGTCCTAGCCTTCCGGAAACAGAGCTCTGGGGCCTAGCCTGCCGGAAACAGAGCTCTGGGGCCTAGACTGCCGGAACAGAGCTCTGGGGCTTAGCCTGCCGGAACAGAGCTCTGGGGCCTAGCCTGCCGGAACAGAGCTCTGGGGCCTAGCCTCCGGAACAGTGCTCTGGGGCCTAGCCTCCGGAACAGTGCTTTGGGGCCTAGCCTCCGGAACAGAGCTCTGGGGCCTAGCCTCCGGAACAGAGTTCTGTAGCCTAGCCTCCGGAACAGAGCTCTGTGGCCTAGCCTCCGGAACAGAGCTCTGGGACCTATCCTCCGGAACAGAGCTCTGGGACCTATCCTCCAGAACAGTGCGCTGGGGCCTAGTCTCTGGAACAGAGCTCTGGGGCCTAGCCTCCGGAACAGAGCTCTGGGGCCTAGCCTCCAGAACAGTGCTCTGGGGCCTAGCCCCAGCAACAGAGCTCTGGGGCCAAGCCTCCGGAACAGAGCTGTGGGGCCTAGCCTGCCAGAACAGAGCTCTGGGGCCTAGCCTCCGGGACAGAGCTCTGGGGCCTAGAAAGTAGTGCACATTCAGTAGATGCAACCCCGTGAAAATCCTATGGATACCCTAGAAGTGGATGTAGGCTACACAAAGAGTAGAGGAATGAATCAGAATGGCAAACCTCCGCTACGCTGCCAAGCACTCATCTGATTGATAGCTGCTGGAACCTCTTCCTCCCCCAGTTTGTTCCACCCCATGACCCAAATAGTGCAAGAACCCAAGAAATGTGGCCCCAAACAAAGAATTTATATTAATCCCAAAAAAAGGCACAAGGAAAGAGCTACTTCTGCAACCTAAAGAAAAGGGAGAGAACATTTACAGCATGAAAGAGTGGGCATTGGGAATGTAGGAGGTGAAGTACCTCCCTTGGAAGGTACTTACTGGAACAGCAACCCTATTTAGGCTCAGTAAATAGCCTGGGGCAGATGGGGGCTATTCACAAGGCTGAAGATGTATAGCACTGAGCTTAAAGAATTCATTTATCCATCAAAAGGAAGTTGGGCAACGGTTGCTGCGGGCACTGCAGCAAAGAATTGATATATCATCTGCCCCTGACACCAGCACCCTCGGGGAAATCTCCTCTTAAGACTCATGAGAGAGTGGCGCTACAAGGAGATGACGCGCTACCTCGTAGGCAATCAAATCAAGGGATAAACTGCAAAATTGGCTGCTTTTTTTGAGGAAACCCGGTCTCCATAAATCAGCTCAAACTATCAATGAGGGAATCTCTGCTAAACATTGGACCCAATGGAAAGAGTGAAAGGGACTAGAGCTCAGGAATGATGGTGTGGCTGCACAGTGTACTCTTGCGGTTTGGGCAGAGCCCTTATACGGATGCCTTCCAGCCTCTCTATTGCAACTGGAAGAAGGAAACCACCCAAAGAGGCCAACTGCTGGGTCCTCTAACTATGCTCGTTACCTTTGATCATTTTTTTCTTTCTGACTAGTATGGCTCATAATCCTTTTCTTCCTGCATTTTTAACTTTTGTACTTGTTTTTAACTTTTGTACGACGCAAGGGCAAATGTATTTATTTAGTTACAGGAGGAACAATACTCTTTTGATCACAAAAGAACATACGATAGATAAGAAATCAGATTTGATGGGAAGCGGTGAGCTTCTTTCAATGGGGTGTGTTTGTGGGACATTCCGACCAGGTTGTGGAGGGGAGTAAATCGAACAGTCACCAGAGACAATACATAAGTAGACACGACATACATAGATTAAGGACAATGAACATTGGACATTTTTAAGCGCAGGTAGGTGGTACAGCGATCTCTGCTCGGGATGTGACCATGATGGGTTGAGTGGAGGCAGGGGAAGTGAGGGACAGAGGCAGGTTAGAGGTGAGGGGAAATGTTAACTAGCAGGCAGATGAGAGGTAGGTTAGGAGGGTAACTCTGAGGCGAGGAGGTAGGCTTTTAGTTTGGTTTTGAACAAATCCATGTGAACTGTTTCTCGGCTATCCAGGGGAAGAGAAATCCATGCAAGTGGAGCAAGAAGAGAGAAAGAGCAGAAGCGAGGGGAAGCAGAGAGAAGGCGAGGTGCCACAAGGGTAGTCGAGGATTAAGAGCGAAGGTTACAAGAAGGCTTGTAGAGTTGGATAGAGAAGGATAGATACAGTGGTGCCTTACTGTGGATAGATTTGTGAACCAGGAGAAGAAATGTAAATCTGGCTCTGTTTTGCATCATCAGTCATCCAGCTTGGTGACGGTACGAGGAAGTAGGAGTGAAGTGCTGGAGTTCAAAGAGAGGCCTGGTAGCGAAGTTAATGGTCTTGTCGAGAGGACAAAGTATAGTTGGGGAGAGCAAAGAGGATGCTGGCACAGTAGTTCAGTTTAGAGAAGGCAAGAGTGGTTAAGAGATGCTTGGTGGTGTTGAAAGGAAGGAGGTGCCTGATTTTCATAATATTTAGGAGATTGAGGTGAGCTGCTGTTCCAGTTTTGGAGATGATAGTAGAGAAGGCGTGAGAAGGATCATAGATGACACAGAGGTTTGTAGCTGTAGGGAAGAGTGCCGGGTGGGACCTGGATAGGCAGGAGAACAGATGAGAGAGAACTTTTGACAGGGCAGAAGATCGCCTCTGTTTTGGTTGAGGTGAACATCAGAGACTGCAAAACCATCCAATATTCAATGGCAGAGAGACCATGTGAATTTTTAATAGTGAGATCAGAGGAGAGAAGAAGATTAAAGAGTTGATATGAGAACCCAAAGGAGGGTATTAGTTCCCCAAGAGCAGAGGAGTAGCGTGTAAAGAGGAGCGGACCCAAGACAGCCTTGTAGAACACCAACAGTTAGAGGAGTAAGTTGAGAGGTGTTGTTGCTCCCAGAGACAGAGAATTGTTGAGGTACAAGGTAGGATTCAATACAGGCAAGGGTTTGATCGTTAATCTCAAGGAGAAAGAGGGTATTAAGGAGATCAGAGTGATTGACCGTGTCAAATGCAGCAGACAGGTCAAGTAGAATTAGTATAGAGGATAGGTTGGAGTGCTTAGCAGAAGCGATGAAGTTGGACACATTTCTAAGAGCAGTTTCCATGGAGTGACAGGAGCGGAAACTTGCTCGTAGGGGATCTCGAAGTTTGTAGATGTCTAAAAAATTAGTAAGATCGTTGAACAATACCCTTTACAGCACTTTATAGTAGTGCAGAAGGAGAGCCACAGGTTGAACGTTAACCATTACGTACGGGTCTGCCAATGAGTTGCGATGCGCAAATAAAATCGCGTAAATCTCTAATTAGATTCAAGGTTACGATTTGCTGAAGGGCATAGAGTATAAGTGGTAGTGTCTACTCTTTCTCATCATGAGGAGTTGCACCCTCATTGACCGTTGGCATTAAATCTTGAAAGTTACTTTACCTGGCATTGGCAGTCAGACAAGGCTTCTCTCAAAAAAGGCTAATGTGGTCTAGCATCTTTGTCTTACAAGGCTTTATGCAGTAACAGAAAAGTATGATGTTAGTCCGGTAGACTCTACCGCGGTACGTGAGCATGAATCAAATAATATGGAAGGCGAGACTGTCTTCCAGTTTTTTCATTCAAATGACTGTAAATGTTTGATTTTCTTTATGTTATGCTATGTTATGTTATGTTATGTTACTTGATATGTGTACAGCACCTACTCCCATTGTCATGGCTTGCAAGCTGTGTAGTGTGAATGGCCCTTCGGCAAACTGTAGTCTAAAAAAACCATGAAAATAAAAGCAGCTTTTCAATTACTAGCAGGGTTGACTAGTTTAAAGATATTGCACTAGCCATACAACGTAGAGTGTACAGGCACAGGCTGAATAAATAGGTCAGTGACATTTTGACATTCACACTGAATTTTCCATGGGACTCAGACATATTCTGTGGCTCACAACACTAAAGTGGAGATGGGCTTTTATAAATTAGTGTAGCAACCTCAAGGGCAACTGTCTAGAGTTGAGGGCTCTGCTATACTTTGCGTACAGAAAACATGCACCAGATGCACAGATAGGGTGTAGCCTAACCAAAATCTGTAAATGCCCTCTCAGCAGTGCTGTATGGGCATTTACAGATGTTAATGTCACTGTGATGGGCCCAAATACATTAGCTTCAGGCCCCACTTGTTAGACAATCCTTGCTACGCCTCTGACATGCACACTGATTAACATCCTGTCACATGCACATTTCATGCACATTTGTCAGATATGTTCAACCCGTGTCCACTTGTAAGCAGAACATGTTTTGGATTGCATTTAGTAAAATGTGCACATTTATTTTAGATCGTATTTTTTATTTTGTAAACTCCATGCTTAGCATGCACATTACATAAAGAGCTCTTCATGCAAAATGAATTATCAATCAATATGCAGACACGTTTGAACCAGTGCTGCAATAAGTCTACTCAGTGCCAATTAACAAATAGGATCAATGCCACACAGGGCAGCTTTCGATCATCCAGGTCAAATCAGGTCAAATCATCAGAGCAGTCCCCCCAGCATATGGGCTCTGCTTGCACAGCCTTAGATTCGAACTTTCAGACTCATCCAATCCTGAGGGCATGCCCAGAGTGAGGGGATTCCAACACCCCATTACCCCATATCTAACAGAGAAGCTTAACATCTATTGCCTTGCCATTTAATCTTTCCTTTTCACTTAGGAGAAATCCTCCTCCTCTGTTGCTAGTGCCGGCGTAACGAGGATAGATACGGCACCGTGCCTCTATTGCAACTGTCGCACCCTACCAGCCCGGTGTTCCCTCACCGAGATTCCTTGGTCATCTGGGCTATGGATTTTTCTGCTACATTCTAAGGTTATTTTTTATAGTTTGCATTATCTTTCAATGCAGACTCCATGTGATTGGTGATCAACCTGCGGATTCAGAGGTTCACATTCATCAGTCCTAATGGCCCTCGTTAGGAGTTTGCCAGTATCCTGTTGGTATTTCTGGCAGGATACCGGCAAACGGAATTAATGTTTCCAGGACTTGGTCTGCGGAATTACAGGCAGATTACAAGTGCTGGTAAGGGTGGTAAATCACTATTCCATGGAGTCCCATAGGACCCCATGAAGGGATTTTGCTGCTATTACCGGCAACCGTATTAGTGTGCCGGTAATACAAGCAGTTTTTTGCGAGTAAGGGTCAGATTTACCCCCAGCTGTTAGCGTGAGGTATATCTTTCATCCCTATGGGCAAAGTTGCAGTCGGCCGGTCCGGAGAAAGTTCTGGTAAATGTTATTACCATCACTTTTTACCATGTACTTGCCAACTTGTAATGAAGCCCCTTGTGTTAATGAGCCAAAAACTATGGGTGGTGAGAGATGGGAGTATGGTGGAGACTGCCCAAGTCTAATATAACATTCATCATGTGAGGGATTCCACCATCTGCACGGGGAGTGGGCGCTCGTCTGGGCTTTTTTGGTTTTTTAGGAAACTGAATGATGGGAGATCAACCTCTGAATATGTGTGGGACTAATTCGCACACATTTTCTAATGCTTGCCGCATAACAAACACATAGTCCAGTGTACTCTGGGGGACACAGCCTACAGGCGCAGTCCTCCCTGTCAGATTTATTTGACAATTGACAGCGAGGGGTGCACAAACATCCAGAGAAGAACAACACCTTCCTCCTCCCATGGCCAACCTAAAGAAATATCAAATGCTCCATGGATCCACCGGTTCTATTGTCTAAGTTCTGTGTGGTGGCGGCGCATACTGATGAGTTAATTGAAGTATGCCTGGTCACAAAACCTAACAATGGGCAGGAAAGCTAACACCTCTTTGATATGCAATGTGTCGCCTTGAAGCTAGCTCCCACCCCTCTGTATGAACGACAGTGAATGGCATGTCCGGGTCCACTATTTACGTTAGGCAACCCATGTAGAGCGGACCCCTTTCAGAGGGAGAAGTATGTGATTTAAGGGAAACAGAAAGACTGCTCTCGTCACAAACTTCAAGGGAGACATGCGCTTTGATCAAGAGTCACAGAGGGCTCAGTTAACCAGAGAGGCACTTTGATCTACAACAGGAAGGAAGATGGGTGGGATTTAGGAGTACATGTTGTCACCTCTTACCTTTCTTGTTGCAAACCACTCTGCTCCTGACCTCACGCATAAAAGAAGATTGTTGGTAGGGACCCAGGATTGGTTCATTAATGTAGGCTTAGCCTGCACCAATCACTGGGGCCCATTTGGCTTTAAAAGAGGGCTGAGCTCCTTATTTAGCAGATCATCCGACGACTTCAAAAGGAGTAAGAAGAAGGACTCATTTTGGACCCTGGCTGCAGATACAGTCTGCCTTACATCTTCTGCCAGTAAATGAAGGTGGGATTTCCAAGAGGGAAGCAGGATCCCTCCCCTAAACATCTCCCAGGGAACAGATGGAGATACTGGACCCGTCCAGCAGCTCCAGAACTGGTACCCGGCCAGCACACAGCATGCCCTGCTAGGTTCTGCCAGCAAGCTTCCTTCGTGGGAATGCCAGAGAGTCTCTGAACAAAGAACAAGGCTGTTGCCTGCAAACACTCACCTTAGCTTTGGGCCATCCACCTTAAAGGATGACACAAGACCTGCAAAGAAGCTAGTAGGTGTGCCACAACAAGCATCAACCAGCGTCCATCTTTGAAGGACATTTACGAGACAGTCGAGCCCTCAAACTGCGACCAGCTGTACCACTGACTGCTGTCACGCTGCAATCACTAAAGCTGCCCGAGACACCTCGACCAGTGTTCCAGATCCCCCAACCAGCACAGGAACAACGATTCTTGCCCCTGAACCCCAGTGTAGGCCAGCCTGCAGCCATCTGTCCAACCTCGCTTGCCGAACTGCCTGCCGCCTGATAGCCGCAGCTGTCTCCTATCTTGAACTCTATGGCAACTCCTGGAACTGACTCAACGCTGTCGAGCATCAAGATCATCTGAAGCACAAGGTACATTGTGGTTCTGTTGCCCTGGTCCTTCTCCTAAGGCCCCCAGAAGCATTGACTACCCCTTGCTGCTGAAACCAAACAACCTTGAACAGTTAAGACTGATTGCTTTACCGACTACCCTCTTGTCAGTATCCAGGGTGCTTCCCTTTCCTTCGCGAAACTGTCAGTCCTCTGTGTTCCTTTAAAGGGTGGGCTGTATTTTGTAGTGTGTTAGAACTGTCTTTTGTAATAATAAAAAAGTAGATATTTGTATACAACCTTGACTGGGCAGTCCCTTTTATCATTGGGTAATTGTATTTTCTCTCTGTTGGAACTAACCAACGAGCCACAACCTTGCAGAGATAAGCCTGGCATCCATCCACGTTACCAAAATTGGACAAGGAGGTTTATAATTTGCTTGTGCTTCCAATCTGTTCGGATCCCTTCTGGTGTACTAGAGGTGTGGGGCTGATTGATGGATTAGAAACCGAAATTCATCCTTGGACCACTGGTGCCCCGGAAGTTGATTCGTCACACACGAGTTGAAGAGAATGGCTAAGATCTTGTGGGAAAACGTTATCAATCCGTATCTAAGATCCAGATTGGTGCAGTTTAGTTGTTGTGTACTTGAAAGCCGTTTTCTTAGACGTGACTGGTGATTGCTAGCACAATGTGGAGATGATTAGCATGGCCAACAAAGTACCGTTTTTGAAATGGAGTCAGGTTTCCTTAGTTTGCAGGCAGGCGTCATGCTATTGCAATAACAAGGTCAGAGCAGCAAAGGCTAGACAAGAAGGCGCGGGTTTCCACCTAAAGAGTACTCCCTTTGCTCTTCTAGGCGTTTGAACGTCAGATAAACAGTGTTGTTTTGGCTTCTGGGTCTGCTTACAAGTCTCTGTTGGAGATTGGTTCCTCCATTTCTGCTCAAAGAGGTGCTTTAGCGGGGGACACATCCTCTGCGTGGCCTGCTTCCTGTTTTCAGGCAGCACTTCCTCTGTTTATCGCCTCCTGCCTGCTGATGGGAAAAGAATGGGCTGTGTAATTCGGTTTGGAATCCACGTGTAAGGAATCAATGCAGAATAACAGGGCACGCAGAGCAAGCTGGGAAAACAAGAGATGCTGTGGTATATGCCACAATGCAGGTAACCAGAGTCGCCACATGCAATGCAACCAGTCGAAGTTCATTATCACGTCATATGCGCCGTGTACTTTCTAAACCAGAGTGTCTACTATCTGACCATAGAGTAGTGGCATCGTAATGGCCTATCTGAAAAGGTTGGGGGCAGGAAGGAACCTGTTCAGGGTAAGGCTTTCACGTGCAAATGTTTTTGGGAAGCTGCTGCCCATCGTGCAAGGCACTGGCTTACATCCTCAGACATAGTTTTACCCCATAACCCTGCAACACCACCACTTCACCCAGACCCTGGTGGATTACTTTGATTCCAAATATGCACGCATTCACTGCAGCACCACATTGCATGTTGAGGTCCATCAAGCACGACACCCACTTCTACCCTCGGACATACTGTGGTTGTTGCATCATGTACACCAAGGCAATACCTGCACCTATGTGTGTGTTGTTTCTCTTTGCAACATGTCTATAGTGGTACGAGGAGATATAATGGCAGATAAGTGCTATGCAAATACGGATATCATCGCATACCACACAACTAATAGTGAACAATCCAACATAATGCAGCGGTTGTGGAGGAGAAAAGTAGTTGTCCCACATCTTGACTGGTGATAGTGGCATTCATGGAGTGTTGTGTTACCCTTTGGGAGGGAGCAGGGTGGTCTGAGTTTATGCATAAGCAAGAAAGCACTGAACTATGAGCTAAGGGTGTGATTATGCTAATTAATGGAATCCACGCAACATCTTTTGGCCCAACCCAGTCTGTCCATCCCATGCCCCTATGTCCTGCATTGACAAGATGGCTGCCAAGCCAGAAGAGAGGGAGCCAAGAGCTTCCTGTGCTGCACAGTCTCTTTAAAGGACAGTTTATTGTGGTCCCTTCCAGAAACCCCCATCTAAGGGGGTGGGGTTGTTGGGTGCCTCTGACCTGTAGCTCCACCCACAGTCCCATAGGACACCCAGGTTCGATGACTTGATTGCTGCTCTCTGGGGAGGTGCCCTGAAGAGGGGTCGGTGGCACTATTGTTTGCAGTCTTGTTATCAGGAGCCTGGATGCCCAGTCGTGTGATGTAGGCACTGGATTTCTATCGCTGCATACACACCCTAGTGAGTTCATTGCATGTTGTAAATTAGAGTCCATTTTATGTTTTTCAGATTTGCTTGCTGTTGTCGTGAGATGAGCTGCATGAAGTATTGCTTTGCAGACTCCCTGTGCTTTGCATATTCTTCTGCAGGAGAAGTAGTGTGTGGCAAAAGGATGAGCGTTCCTGCTCCCCAAGGCAGGAGACGAACACGGTGTGCTATTTCAGTATGAAGCGTGGAGGAGCCAGCCATGCAGCCATGAATTCAAGCAACGTCTGTAACCTATAACCCATGCAAGAAAATAATGCAATGTCTGTAACCCTTTACCTCTGCAAGCAACTACTGCAACCAACCCTCTTAAGTGAAGTGCCTAGATGCCACCGGGATTTGTGCGCTATACAAATTACTAACTAAATAAATAAATAGGTCATTTTTTTGATTCCGCACCAGATGAACAATGTGAGCAGATGGGACGTCAAACCCTAGCCTTGGAATGGCAATATCTGGTATATGATAGCAACACATTAGATGACATGTGAACTCTGCAGCAAATGATGCAGGCACCTGGGAATATGAAGTCAGCAACTGGAAAACGTTGAATGCCTACTGGATGACTGCAATTAATGCATTAACCTTTGAAACACGTTTAATACCAAAGACCAGTCTCTAAGCACTGGACAAAGATTGGAACCTGTCTTGCCGTTGCCCCTGAGCTATCGTGCCCGCTGACCGGGCAATTTTGATAGAAAAACCACACCACAAAGCCACGCCCACTTAAAAAAAACACCACTACCAAGACACAAGAAGGGACTGGATCTGGTATGGTAGATACTCACATTAGCAGTTCACATTACAGACTCATGGCCACCAGCCAATCCAACAGGCCAAAGCTTTACAACCCGAGGTCAAATAACCCTGGCCAAGTTAATGGCAAGGGGAATGTTGCTCGCAGTACGAACGCCCTTTTCATAAAACAAAACGCGCGCGTGTTAAGCAGTTTATTTATCTCACCCGTGTGTGATGAGCAGTAGTCATCGTGACATTGCTACCTGACTGACCAAATGCAAAATGACATACAGCCAATAATTCCAGCGTCATCAAAAATCAATTCCTTTTACGTGACAGGTACTAGAGTAACAACAAATACTTTAATGTACAGAAATAAGTCCGTTCCTTCGAATTGAAAACCATTTTCAAACGCAGCTCCAAGGATGTCGTCCTTGTATTTCTTGGGGAGGAATACATGCATGCATTCAATGCCGAGAATCCGCCCATGCCTCAATGTGATTGGCTACAGCAAGAGCTATGGCAGCCAATCGCAGGGCGGCATCGGTGTAATATCTCAGACTGACAAAAAACCCGGAGACTCCACGCTCTTCCCCTAGACCTGGAGAAGAGCATAAAAAGCCAGAGTCCCCGGGATAAACCCGGAGGTTAGGCAGGTCTGGTTATATGCCCTGTCTCTTGGTGTATACTTTGGCGTGCCATATAGGTCATGCTGGCCTTAGTTTTGTGTTACTCCTGGCCAATCTGTTCTCTCGAGCGCTGAGCGTAGCGCCGCTGACTGACCAGGATTGATTGCCAGGGCACATCTGCCAAGCTTGGTCGTCTGGATGGGCATCATGTCAACCCCTGCTGCCCCAGGAGATAATGTTAGTCCCATGAGGATCAGGTACTCATCTGAGTAACTGTATTTCTTTTATGTTATAGGGGGAATAGCGACATCTTTCTGTAGGGGAATAGTGCAGTAGCCTGTTAAGTGCCCACACGCCAGTCTTTCTGTTTCAAGCACTTGCTTGTCCTATTAAACAGCCTTTAATCATATGACCCTTAGCAAAGGGGTATGAGCATGCTTGCAAGTTGCATGTTTGTTTCTATGAGATAGAACATGACTACATTAGGTTGATATGTATGTTTTTATTTGAGAACATGTTTTTATTGTAATATTAATGCTTCAATCTAAACTTTCCAAATAATTAAAAAGATGCCCAGAAAATGATTCCACCCTACCTCCAAACTATGCTTTGAATGTATGCATGTATGTATGTATGCATGTATGTGTGTATGTATCTATGCATGTATGTATGTATGTAATGCATTTTTTATAGCTTGAACCTAGCTGGGAAAGAACGGAACGCTGTATAATAAAGGATAGAGAACAAAATAAAAGGGGAGGGTAGAGGGGCAATGGGTATTGCTGGCAGGGTTGGACTGGGCCATAAAATTGTCTCGGGCACCAATGAAAAAGTATCCCTCAGTAGCAAATGGCTATTCATTCCCTTTGTGACACTGTTTGAATAGTACCCACGGGGGAGCTTTTGATAGAATATGATGCAAATTGTGCATTTTAAAGAATATTTATTCAGCAACACTGGTCCAAACTACTAGCTGCATAGAGAAGTAACCCGTCAAACTTGCCCACTTTGATGAAGAAAACTGGCCCACACCAGCATTTTGTGTTTTCGGTTCGGCCATGGGCCTATTGCCCTATAGGCCAGTCCGAGCCTGATTGCTGGTGACTTCACTGCAGCAACGCATCTGACACCACAACTGCCAACACTGATAACATCCTATGTGCCATGATGAAAGAGATCACTCATGATATCACTGCTTACAAAATCCATGACATCACAAAAGATGCTTTGCACAATTGTAACCGTATGGATGAAGTTAGAAAAATAAAAGGGTGGGATCTGCTACACAGGCAGCCAGCAGAACACATCATGGAGGGTCTCTGCTTTGTGGGATGAATGAAAAGAAAATATGGTCTCAGGGCCAAACACACTGGAGGAGCAAAGTTGACCCGGAAAGGAAAGCCATGTTTCAGATTCTTTTTCCCATTGTGACCTCACTGTACACGAAAGCTTTGAAGATAACAATATGTAAACCTGCGAACTCCTTTTACTAACGTCACTGGGGTAGAACAAGTAACATCAAATGTCCTTTGACATCAATCGATGGCATCACAGGAAGTGACATCACACAGCTTTTCACTCTGAAGAACAGCTCTTAGTTCTTTCTTTTCGATGCAGAATCCTTATCATAAACACAAGTGAGTGCCAACAGGTATGAAGAAGCAGCTACTACAACGAACACAAGTTAAAGGCCTGCTAACCTTTATAAGATCACTAAGCCGATTGCTTGTATCACAGCAATTACAAAGCAGACCATGTGGCTAGACTCAGCAATACAAGAAAGTGCTACCCCTGTACACCACTAAAGGGACAGCCTGTCATGAACAGAAGCTATTGTATAAAACCTAGGCCGAAAAAAGGGATTATGCAGAATAAGCAAGGAAAACACGCTTCACGTTACTATGCGGTGTGGCAACACGCCCTGCTTTAATACCAAGGAAAGCCCCTGATGTGCAGGGATTCATTCAAGATCCTAAACCCTCAGCTTTTCAGGAGAAATGTTCCCTTTATCCCTTGCTCATCGTGTCTACTTATGCCATCGGAGGTTATACGTGAAGATGGCAAGTTTGGGCAACTCTTTTTGATCAACCTAGTATTGACCATTCTTTTTCTGTTATGGGCGGTTCCCGCATATCCCTGTCCCACACCTGCCCCACTAACTCCTACGACCCCCACACCCAGTGCATATATATATATATCTATATATATATATATATATGTATAGATATATATATATATATAGATATATATCTCTCGTTAAGGTGAAATCTGTTTACATAGACCTTTCCCAAATATCTTTTGCTAATAACCTGGCAGATTTGGATGAACATTTCCAAAACCAACGTTTGTCACAGCCCTCGTTACTCCAAGCTCGAAGTTTTGCAGAAAATTGGTTAAAAAGTGAAAACATTTTTGAAAAAAACAAATAAATGCTGTTTTTCGGCCTTGTCTCGTTCATTCTCCCGTAGAGAAAAATTGCTTCAATTAAACATCCATAGTGAGAAAACCGATAGACAGATTTGCACCAAATAAGAAGCAAGTGGGGCACAAAACATCACAAATGTGCCTTTTGCTGGTTTGTAATAAATCATTCCAGTAGTTTTAAAAGCATTTGCTAGAGAAGGGGTTGGCCCTGCTCCCAATTTCTTTTTATTTATCTCAGATGGGGCTTTTCGGAAATTAAAGGCACCCTTTTGTTTTCAATACTGATGAAAGGCGAAAATGAAAAGTGCTCAAAATGATATTTGGAGTAGGAAAAAATGTGCATTAATATCAGGCTGCAGGTGGAGAGAGGGAAAGAGAAGCATACATGCAGTGGGGGAGTTTGTGGTGGGCTAAGAAGCCCTTTTGGAGGAGTCCATTGGAGGAGCACATCCTTGGCTTATAAATGGAATCCCGCAGGTATCTCGCAAGATTGGTGTGCTAATTCCGTGAAACGCGATTGAAATAAAAAATGGGTCTCATGAGCGTGAGAGGGAAAAAGGGTAATGGGAGAGGGTCAGGGAGAAAGTCCACCTGGAAGGCAAGTGGAGGGGACACATGGTGAGTGCAAGTGAGCGCAGACAAGACTTTAATGTTCAAGCGTTTTCCTGTTACCCCATTAATTTGCAAACATTACCTTGCCATGGAAATCACAATTTATTATCCCAGGAATGATTTCTATGAGAAGAAGCTGTTCATTGTTATCACAATAATAAAGCAAGGAGGAAAAAAGCAATGGCCTATGGACCACTGGAACTTAGTCATAGTGTTTTAAATGTGTATCTACGACACTGGCAGTGGCTGAAAGCTAGTGGAGCCTGAGGCTGCTGGCCATGGACTGCTGATGGGATCTGGTTAAGTACTTTGGAGGGGTCAGGACCCTTTTTTAAGTCATTGTTGGGACATGGACAGTGGCCACGGCTGCAGCCCATGGCTATGGGGGCCCTGAAGAAAATATAGCATAACAAAACCCCTCAATTTCCCTTAAAAATCGTATGTTGAGAGAGTGAAGGTGAACTCCTAGACTAATGGAACCTACCTTTTTTTTTTTAAAGTTTATGAGCACATACATGATATCTCAGAGGGGATTCACAATGACATGCAAGGTAACATCATGGGGGACATACGTGGGGGGGGGCCCACTGATTTTCAAGGGTTTTGTTGCGATAAATCTTCTCACCTTAACTGTCTCGTAAGTAAAGATTTTTCTGTGAAAAAATAAACCCAGATTGAGATGACCCTGGTCAACAGAAAACTTCACCCATCTATTACCCATTTACACACCTTCGAAGGATACTTGCATTTTGTATTTCAAAATAATTATTTCCTCTTATGTCACACCATTTTCCAATCAATTTCTCCTAAGCATTTTAAAGTCATGCTGTCTCTGGGTAGTATTTAATGTACCTTAATTCGGACAAGGTTTACGACAACCTTTGAGACTACTACAGTGGTAGGCCGGCACAGTATAAACACGTAATAAGAAATATAATAATGTACATATGAAAACATGTGTGTATTTGGTCAACTCGGCCATGCTGAGTCCACCAAACCGTTACCTTCAAGTTTAACTGATCACTATTCTCAGTCATCTGTTATTGTCGGATCTAGCACATTTTGTTGCAGTGGCCGTTTCCCCATGTGTTTTGTGGCATATCCCACCAACACCCACACCTGTCCCCCACCCCCTGCTAGCCTAAACATTAATTTGATCTGTTCCCCAACCTTGCCACCCGACCCGAATAAAGGCTGCAAGAAACACGGCAAACAGCCATTCCACCACATGCGGTGAAATGCAGCGACAAGGTGTGTGAGTTTGTTTTTGTTTTCTGAAAACATATTAGGCTGGCTCTGGGTTTTTTAATTTAACTGCATAAAAACGTCTTTTAAAGCCTTTATAAGTGGGCCAAATGGAGAACCGGGACACGCATTTCTTTTCATAGCTATTTCAATATACACGCACTGTTCGGCCTTCACCGCATTACTTCACAACTGTTTTCTTTTAATTTTGGTTTAAAAATCTTCAGTCTTAAAATGGCTCAAAGTTCGGAAATCCTTCGCGGATTTTGTATTTAAGTTAAACTTGTGAGCCATATGTATAGAAAATGTTTTAAATATTTAGTTCATTTTTAATAACTTACCTTCCAACTATATTTTTTTATTCACATTATTCTTGGAAGAAATCCACCATTCCGAGCGTTTCTTGGGGCTTCCTAGAGATATTGACTGTGGAAAAATAGCAATAATCGGTTTGTTTTCTTTTAATGTTTGAAGTCATTCAAAAAGTAGAAAATGTGCTTAAAATGTTCTGTGGTCTGGATTGCTTCAATAATTTTGGAAAACAGCATTCCCCTAGGTTTTACCTCTAAGAATGTGTGCACCACTTTTGCAAAATATTGATTTGATATTGTCAATGTTATGACATAAATGAATACTACTCTCTGTCGCGTTATACTGAGACCACCCTTAAAGAGGGGAGTTCCTTCCCATCCCCAATCAAGGAGCTTATATACTTGCATACTTATTTTAGAGTTGGCCTTACTAAAGACTCATATAGTGTCACACAAATTCCCCCACTGTGCCCACGGTGAGCCAAGAACCTGGCTGGGTATAGGAAATACATTTGGATTTATTTAAATTAGAAGTAATAGAAATCACAATAACCTACACACGCCACCTTTTTCGTGGCTCACAATTAAGCTTCTTGTTACACAACCAAATCATGCACGTTACTGAGAAAAAATACAATTCACAATACTTTATTTTATACAGATTTCACTTCAAGAAATAATCAAACTGGTCAATGAACACAAGCATTCTACATCTGTAGTGCTGTACAATTTCGATTTTACTGCACACTTTAAAGGCTAGCAGTGGTGTTTAGTGATTGATACAAATGCCTATGGCAATTATGATTCCACCCACACGTTTGGTTTAAACAAAGGATGATTTAGTGGTTTGTTTTCAGACCTCCCTCACTGAAATGTCTGTGTTGGGGAAATTGGAAAATAAAAATTGGGATGATTTGAGAATTTTGGATTTCAGAGCACCCTCCACTTTAAGGCCTGTGTTGGGTAAGCTGGACAGAATACATTGAGATTATTTGAGATTTTTGAATTTCAGCCCCCCCTCCACCTAAAGGCCTGTGTTGGGGAAGCTGAAGAGTTTATGGATTTTTTTAGTTTGGGGACAAAGACACCCCTCTTCCAAAAGAAGTCGGAGTCAACAGGACAAATAGGATTACCCAATTAAATTAGTCTATAGTTTTCAGCACACACCGGAAATGAGATTTGTTAATTTTGAATATTAACAAAAATTGTCCTGTGGTGTTCTGCCAAGGGGAATTAATTAAGTGTATATAGTTTTAATTAATTAGGCTAAGCATCTACACAGTGTTGCCCACCCCTCCACCCCACTACAAATGGAAAAGATTTAAGGCAAGCAGACTCCGCCACCATTTGGTTTCCTTTTGGTTTCCCAGGGCTCAGTTCTACTTACATAGAAAGCCTATGTTTAAAGTTCAGGAAAGCCAGCTGCATTTCAGGTCCCTCTTCCAGGATAGGGCAGGGGTCTGGTCACACCACTTTCAAGGATGGACCCCAGCTCTCCACCATAACTCCTTCCAAAATATCTTCTTTCTCGAGCTCTCTGCTGACTACTGCAAAAGCCTCGTTCGAAATCTTCCTGCCTCTACTCTTTGACCTTTAAAACTTATCCAGAACAGGACTGCAAGTCTTGTCCTTGGCCTCAACCCCAGGGGTCATATCTCGCCAGCTCTGGAATCGCTTCACAGGCACCCCGTGGCTTCAAGGATCAAGTTCAAGACCCTCTGCATCGTCCAAAAGGCTTTCTGGGACCTGAGACCGCTCTAGATCCAACGTTCTCTTCCAAAACATCTTCTTTCTCGAGCTCTCCGCTCATCCACCTCCAACTCTCCGAGGGTCAGACGCTTCTCCAAGCAGAGAGTTCGGGGCAGATCTCTCTGCTTGGCTTGGGCCTCTGTCTGGAACAGCCTCCCTGCCTGTTTGAAACTTGAGCAGAGCCACCTCCGGTTCCGGAAGCAACTCAAGAGCTTCCTTTTCGCTTACACTTTCTCTCTTCCTCTCCCCTGCTGATGTCCCTGACTGCTCCACGCACTGGTCACCTGAATACCATCTGAACTCGGTCCCAGGCTCCTGCATGTGCAATCTGCCTTGCACTGCCTCCTTGCTCCCCCAGCACTTAAGGGTCTGTACCTGCAACTCTACAGTCCCTTCTCTCTGCACTAATGAGCCACCCGCTGGCTGCTCTTATTGAGTTACCTGCACTTTTCCCTTCCACTCCCCCCAGGCACCTCCCCGCCTTCCCCCACACTTGCGGGATCTGAAGACACAAGGCCTAGCAAGATCGTTGATTTATCCTCCCTTTGGTTCCCCCCCTTGTCTTCTTGTGCCTAGAAACACTTGTGTACAGGTGTGTTATAAATGCCATATCATATCATATCATATCATAGGCCCCAGTCAGCTTTTTAACCTTCTCTGTAATGGATAGCTCCACTCAGATGCAATCTCCTTTGGTGTTTCCTTGCAGCTGTCATATGGTACATTTCAGCAGCTCTCCGAGATGGTACATTTCAGCAGTTCTGTCCCTTCCTCATAGTGCATTCCACTTTATATAGAAGCGATGACATCTTCAAGTTTACAATCTTGGGGGAGTACCCTGCAAGAGTTTTCAAAAATAGGATTGGACAGTTATCCTTCTCTCTACTCCCTACTCCAGCCCATCTCTAAGGATTGGTTTAGGAGTCTGGAGCAGACATATGGCAATTCCCATTTGTATTCGCCATTTGTTCTCATATCAAATTTTTGGCATAAAATAGTTATATGTATTATGGCAAATCACATAGTTTTTTGGTAAATATTTTGCGATTCAGCGAAAAGGGGGCATTTTAATAAAACAACAGCTAGGTCCCCACTGATTTCCACGGCCGTGTGGCAATTTTCTGCTGTTTTTACAAAAAGCATATACATTAGGAACTTGCAATTTATTAGCCATATTTCTCATTTCCCTCTCCACCCGTTCACCAAATCTCAAATTTGGAAAAACTTTAGATCAGCCAGAAACGCATTTTAGAAGGCCGTTACAGTCCCTCGAGTCGTAGGTGGATGAATTTTATATCACTAAAATCACCTGGAAAATATCCCAAAAAATTACACAAACATGTAAACAATATAACACCATGTCTTTTCCCTGACATCTTTATGTTGGCAGGGAAACATTTTTCTCATGTCTTGCTTTAACTTGCAAACACACATGCAAAGCCGCTTTTTGGTCGGTATTTGCAAATCTTTTTTTTCATGTGAAAGGTACCTTTGAATTTCATCTTCCTTTGTGAATTAAAATGCTGCTTTTCCTTTGATAATGACAGGTAGGTCCTTTTTCACCTGGCCCTTCAGTTCCATTCATTTGGGGCCTCCTCACCCATTAATGGTGGCACTACGGGGGAAGTACTCCTTGCATAATTCTCATCCTCTAGATGTATCATTAATGTCTATCACAATGTCACTATCATGGCCCAAGACTCTCAATCTACTCTTCTGCTTCTCGACCAGCACTTGCCTTTCCTCATAAATGTCCTTCCTTCTCCTGCCACCTCTTCTTCCTCTCCCCTCACTTCTCCACCACTACCAATGGGAGTACCATGCCCCTGTGCACACCCTCAGAAAACCTTCAAAGGTGGTAACCAGCTTCACGTAGCTACTCTGAATGATCGCTCTGCTGTTAAACACTCCTCTGACATCAGTCTCCATCTCGAAGACCTTGACCTGGACATCCTCGCCCTTACTGAGACGTCACTCTGTTACTGCTCTTGACACTCTCCTTCCTGAGGGCTACAACATCCTTCCCAAACACAGACCTAACAGGCCTGGAGGTGGAGGGCCCTGATCTTCCCTGAGTGGGTTCCTGCTTCCATCATTCCTACTTAATCCTACTCCTCCTTTGAATGTCTTGTATAGAGGCTTAGGTCTCGCATACTCTCTCTTTCACCCTCGCCACTATTTAAGGACCCCATGGCCCTATCTCCCTATTCTTCTCTGAATAGGCCAACCTCACTTCCTGCCTCTCTACCTCTTCCTCCAAACTCCTCCTCGTTGGTGACTTCAACATCCACCTTGACTCTCTTGAATCATCCACCTCTCCATTGCGGGTCCTCTGTGACTCCCTCTCTCTCACCGTTCTTCCTTCTGGCCTGACTCACTCTACGGACCACACCCTTGATGCCCTTATCTCTGGTGACATCCTTATCTCTAATCCGGTCACCACACCCCTCTCCTGGTCTGACCACTCTCTCCTCTCCACCCACCTGGGGTCCCTTGGCCCTTTATCTGCGCCACCCCCTGCACTGCCAGCCTCCTTCGCCATCATTCAGCCAATGAAGCGAATGTCAGTTGTTGCTTTTCCCTCCACCTTCATCACCCCTCCCACCCCCGCCCCTGACTCTCCGCTTGCTAACTTGCACCTTGCCATCTCTAACACCCTTGACATCCTTGCCCCTGCCATGAGGATCCACCTAAAACCTTCCACCAAGAACAACAGCTGGTACGACTCCGATCTAGCATCTCTGAAAAGCAAGTGCAGAGTTGCTGAACAGAAGTTGCAGACCATGGGCTTATCCCATGACAAACTGGCCTGTCGCCTGCTCCAAAGGCAATATCGATCCTCTATCCACTCCAAAAAGTGGGCCCACATCCAAGCCTGCATCTCTGGAGCCACTATCAACATGGCTGAACTTTTCAAAATCTGCAAGGAACTTGCCACTCCACTTGCAGTCTCCACCTCTCTCCTTCCTTCCCATGCTCTCTGCACTGCCTTCGCTTCCCACTTCACATCCAAGACTCAGGATATCCTGCCTCACTCTCCTTTATCCCCATCTCCCCTCACACACCTTCTCCCCTACCTCCCTTGGCCCCCCTCCTCTCAGCCCCCCACTCTCCTCTTTCATACCCATAGCACCGGATGAGGTCTCTAAAGTGGTCCGCTCTATGAAGGCCTCCTCCAAACAGGTGCTCCCTTGCTCTTCCAGAACCTTTAAGGAAAACATCTCCTCTCTCACCCCAGTTCTTGCTGACTTCTGTAACCACTCCTTCGCCAATGGCTTTTTCCCTCTTTCCCTCAAGCACTCCCTTGTGCACCTTCTCTTAAAAAAGCCATCTACTGGCTCCTCCTGCCAGGCTAACTATTGCCATATCTCTACTACCCCTTCATGGGTACACTCCTGGAAAAATTGGTCCTGTACAACTGAGCCTTCAAACTAACCTTGTTGGTTGCCTTCATGACCACCAATCTGGATTCAGGGCATCCAGAGGCACGGAAACTGCTCTCCTGAACACTTGTGAAAACATGCTCACAAATCTCAACTCCAACTCTCCTGCTGTACTCATTCTCCTCGATCTCTCCTCTGCCTTTGACACAGTCAACCATTCCATCCTCATAAAACAACTCTGTGACACCCTCGGCATCACTGACTGGGCACTGGATTGGCTGACCACTTTCCTCACTAACTGCCCTTCCCATCTGCAACTGGGCCAATTCTCCTCCACCACCACACTCTCTAGCTGTGGCATCCCCCATGGGTTCTATCCTATCGCCATGGCTCTTCAATATCTACCTCGCCCCACTGCCCACCTGATCTCCTTCTTCTCTCCTCATTTACAGTGTTATGCCGATGACACACAGCTTTCCTTCAAACTTCCCTCTACTTCCCCCTCTTCATCCTCTCTCATCCCTGACTGTCTGCCATTCAGGCATGGTGTGCAGCAAATGATCTCTGTCTCAATGCAAGTAAGAGCGAGATCCTACTCATTGGGACACCTGTACCCTCTTTTTCTCCTACCCTCTGGCCATCCCCTTTGGGCACCCCTGCACCTCCATCCTGTGAGGCAAAAAACCTTGGGGTCATCTTCGATAAAACTCTCTCCTTCACCCCTCATATCATGGCCCTTACTAAGAAGTCCCACTTCCAGCACCACCTCCTCAGAGGCATTCTTCCTTTTCTCACCTTCCCCCAGAAGTTCAATGTTTCCAGAGCTTAAACGTCATGGGAGGTGGCATCTGCCACTCTGATGGCGTTACTTTACCAGGATGCTATTTCCATTATTTTGATGCCGTTTCTGAATGGGATGAGGCTTTGTGTCATGCCTATGGCTGTAGACTGAGTCTCAATGACCCTTTCATGTATTTCGTCTTTGGAGTGTTGCATGGTCTATCGTGTCTTGACAGCCAATCACAGGCTAGGTCTGATAGTTGCTGGACAACAGCTCCTTGTCTAGATAGGGCTTAGACTCGTTATGGAATAATTGGCTGTCCGAGGGGATACAATGGCCTCTTTCAGAGCCATGTGTAGTCTCTACAGCTAATCATAGCCAGTTGGAGACTATCCGCCCATTTACCTCTGGGCAGAGAGAGCCCTTGAGGTGTGATCTGTTGGATCTATCGAGACTAAAGGCCATTTTGCGAAAGTGTATTGGACTCTCTTGGCCGACGCAATCACTGGTGCATCCATTTCGATAAAATAACTCCTGTAACAGAATGATGCTAGAGGTGGTGATTATTTACCCCATGAAGATAATCTCCACTCATTTGAAATGGTAGCCCATGATAACCAGCCCCTATTTCTTCACAGGCGGCATGTACTCTAATGGTCAGGTGGAAGCCACCCCTTTGCTGAGCCATTTCACGATATGCCTATGACAGGCGTCATGAAGACTAGTCGGTATCACACATATGTACTCTATTGTTATAGCTGGCACTACCTTTCAGGATGGTTGCAGGGCTGGGTTCGTGCACTCTCTGGATGATCAGCATTGGGTTGAGTATTGTTTGATGGTACGCTGACTCTGGTTGTCTACCGTGCTGTTAATCAGCTTGGTCTCGCTGGTTTCGCAGTTTGTGCTATAGGAAGCATCCATCACACTAGCACCTACACGCTGGTATTTGTCTCGTTTTTTCTGGTTGTTGTGAAGCAAGCAGACGTAAGAGGCAGTCTGCTTGCTTGCTTCACCAACCGTCCCTGTCAGAGTGGGGCACATAGCCCTTAAGCACTGTCCGATGTGGTCTTGAAAATCCTACTCGTGTGTATTTCCAAAGAAATGTGTCTGCCTTCTCTAGGAGTGCTGGCATACACCCTGTCTGATCTGAGTCTGCAGGCTGAAGTTGGTGTAGGATATAGTAACTTTGTTACCACTTTTCTACCACAAAACTACATATGGTAAATTTGGGTTTCGTATTTAGAGGGGTGGTTGTAAGGTTAAAAGGAGGTGACCCCCCCCTTTTGTGTTAAAATTGCGCCCCAAAATTTGGCAGCAAAAAAAAATGTGAGATATCATGGATCCTGGTGTAGTACAACTGCCAGTCCTATGGAAGAGGATAACTGTCGGCATGGCCAAGGAATTCTAATATGGCATCAATAAATCTCTACTTCAGCTGGATACCTTTATCACTTTATCAGACACCATGTAGCCCAGATACTCCACGTGTGTTGAAGAAATGTGCACTGTGCACTCAAGAGTTTACTTTATGTTGTGTTGTGATTCCATCTAGTGTGACATTGCAGAATGGCTTCTTTCACTTCTTGAAGCCTGGCTGGGGAGGTATGTGTAGTAACAACTGACTTGTTATGTCCTAGATATCCTACAGGTCAACCAATTTTTCATTGCTGTCTATCAGCGCAAAATCTTGCTTTTTCACACATGACAATCTTTCTTAAAATCTCTTGGTTTTCTACAAAATATGCAGTCTATATTGTAGGCAATCTTCACTGTTGGCAAGATGCGCATGACTACGAGGTCTGTAACAATTGTTTTCAGCTTCTTCGGCGTCAGAGTCTTGGTATTGTGGTCATTTGGCCTACATCCCCTCTCTTTGGTTACCTCTGCACCTCTCGTGGATGCCTGGACTTCTTGCCATGGCACACGCTTCTCATTTTGCATCAGACTTTTTGACGAATCAACTTCCAGGGTACCAGTGGTATCAGTTTTTAAACCATTGATCAGCACCAATATCTCTAATACACCAGAAGGAATCTGAACAGATTGTAATAAAAAGCAAATTATAAACCTTCATGTCCAATTTTTGTAACGTGGACGGAAGGGCAGGCTTATCTCCGTAAGGTCGTGGATCGTTGGTTAGTTGCAACATAGGAAAAATACAATTATTACCCAATGACAAAAGGGACTTTCCAGTCAAGGTTGCATCAAACATATCTACTTTATTTATATCACCCCCAGACAGTTCTAGCAACACTACAAAATACAACCCACCCTGTAAAGGAATGCTGAGGACAGACAGTTTCAAAGAAGGAAAAGGGATACACTCCGGATATGAACATGAGAGTAGTTGGTTTAGTCAATAATCACAACAGTTAAATGTTACTTGGCTTCAACACAAAGGGAGCAATGGGTGTCAATATGCCTTTAGGGGGCTTCTGGGAAGGATTAAGGGGAAAGAACCACAATGTACCTTGTGCTGTAGGTGTTCATGGTGCTTGACAGTGTCGAGTCGGCTTCAGGGTGCTTTGCAGGCTTCTGTGACAGAGTTCAAGGCAGGAGTCGGCTGTCGGTATCAGGCGGCAAGACCGTTCAGCGAGCAAAGCTGGACAAATGGCTGCAGGCTGGCCTACACCTCTGCTCGGGGTCTGGAATCATCTCTGTGCTGATCAGCGGCTCTGAACTACTGGTCGAGACATCACAGATGTCTTGAAGCGACTGCGGTTTGGCAATGGTCAGCATTGCAGTCAGTTGCTCGAGGATCGAGGAACTCGACTGGCTCGAAAATGTCCTTTAAGGCGGATGGTGGTAGATGCTCGTCGAGAGACTTCTCCTAGCTTCTTCAATGGGCTTGTGTCGTCCTTTAAAGGGGATGACCCACAGCTGTTGAGTGTGTTGCAGGCAGCTACCTTGTCCTTGGTTGTAGGTTCAGAGACCTTCTGGCACTCCATATCCAGGAAGCTTGCTGCAGAGCTTAGCAAGGCACACTGTGTGCTGGCTGAGTACCGGTTCCAGAGCAGCTGGAGGGTCCACTGAGTTCTGGATCTCCCTCTGCTCCCTGGGAGATATTTAGGGGAAGGATCTTGAGTCCCTCTTTGGAAATCCTGCCCTTCCTTCACTGGTGGAATACGTGAGGCAGACTGTACCTACAGCCAGGGATACAAGGTTGAGTTCTTCTTTGTTTCTTCTGCAGAAGTCATCAGATGATCTTCCAAAAGAGGGGCTCAGCCCTCTGTTAAAGCTAAGCGGGTCACAGTGATTGGTGTAGGCTAAGCCTACCTTAATGAACCAATCCCGGGTCCTTACCAACAATCTGCTGCGAGCATGAGGTCATCACCGGAGTGCTTTGCAACAGGGTAGGTAAAGGGGTGAACACTTGTGATACTAAGTCCCAACCATCTTCCTGTCTATTGGTGATCAAAGAGTTTCTCTGGTTAATGAATCTCTCTGTGGTTCCTGATTAAAGCAGAAGGCCTCCCTTGAAGCTGCAGCGAGACCAGAGTCTTTGGCTCCTGCAAACCACATTCTCATCTCTTATGAATGGGGTGCCCCTACTGGGGTGGCCTACTGTAAACACAGGCATGACTGCTCACTGTCATTGATACTGAGGGCAGGAGCTAGCTTCAGGTTAACAGTTACATATGAAAGGTTGTTGGGTTTCCTGTCTCCTTTGGAAGCCTCTGCAGCCAGACCTGTTTGAAGTACCATCTACTTTGTATGTTTATCACTGTCACCAGCTGCAGGGCCGAACAAAAGAGCAGGGGGGATGCATGAAGCCTTTATTTAGTTAATCAGGCTGCCCATGGTAGGGGGGAGCTTGGTCTTCCCCCTTACTGGAGATGGCATAATGTTCTCCTGGCTGTCACAGTCCAACAACATATGACAGGCCGGACTGTGCCTCTAGGCTGTGTCCACCCAGAGTACACAGGTCTATGCACCTGTCATGGTGTGAGCATAGGAAAATGTGTGCGGATTAGCCTCACACATTTTCCTGAGGTTGGTCTACCATCATTCCATTTAATTAAAAATTTCAAAAAGCACAGGCGGGCGCACAGCCACCACGCGGATGGTCGAATTCCTCACAAGTGCTAAATCCACAAACAAGTGGCTGGCAATTGCCACACACAAAATACTTTGCAGTACAGACAGCACATCAAGTGTCCACTCTTTCAGAGGAGAGGCAGGCTTACTACCTTGTATGCTAGTAGACCACATGTTCATGCATCGGTTAAACCAGTTGGGTTCGTCTTTGTAAATTCCCTTTTTTGCCATCACAATGTTTGTCATGTACGGCGACTGGTTCTAACACATCTTCTTTATTTTTCCACTCATAAACAATTATCATTTAAATAAAGCAATGGTATAGGTATGCGTTTTCTATGACGCAAAGCTATGTTATGTTTTTTGTAGCCTCTGCCTCAGAATTATAGTGAAGCAGCACGTTGTGCCCCATCTCAGCTTTGCATCTACAGGAGGAGTGCCTTTTTTCATGTAAGCGATTATAGTGTCTGCTTCCTAGGCCGGGTCACACTTATTTTAATAATTGTAGTTATGCATTTTTATATATACATGTGGTAAACCTTTCAATCACAATGTTATTACAGTCCTTTGGTAAGAATAAGGATACATCTCCTGACTCTACCTAGACCAACTATACAATTATGGAAAACCCTTGGGACTCCTTGACAACACGCAGAGTGTGGGGAGTAACAGGGCACACTGCGCATGCCCAGTGAGGAAGCCCTGGAGGACCACTCTATGGAGAAGGGCCAGTAGCATATGGCCACCACCCACCCACAGGTAGGATCTAGACTGTTGACCCTCTATAGCGGCCAGCTGAAACGTAATTGTTGAGTCGAAAATGGGTCCAGCAGGAAGTTATCCTGCTTATGAGGTCAGAGGGGAATCCCACCCACCCAGAATTACTGTCCAGACTGTACCATGCGGTGTTAGGTTAAACTACAGGGGGGGGCACACATTCTGGGCCCGCAGTCAACTTGGCGGGCCTCGCTTGCGAATAACACACACTCTCAACCACAACACCACTCAACGTTACACCACAAACAATGGGCCAACACACAACGTGCAGCAGCAACTGATGTAGCCAACCACAAGCCACAACACAGCTAAGCAGATCGCCTCTTCAGCATTCCCAATCCGACAGGCGACAGCAAGTGGTAGTCTACCATGTCTGCTGATAAACTGTGCCATTCTGAAAGCTATGTTATGTTAATGCCTCTTTTCAAAGCTGCCGGACTCAATTCCAGTAATTATGCAGTGTCGGACTGGAGTCCTCCGGTGACCATGCATGCTGGTATACAAACCAAAGGCAGACAAGTGCTCTACAAATGACAAATAAAAGAACAGAACAAGGAAAAGGAAATACTGGGCCTCATTACGAGTGTTTCCGGTCTGGTAACAACGGTGCCGGTAAGCTACTGGCAACGCTGTTACCGGACCGGCATACTCCGAGTTCTGCGGAGGGGGGTGCCTTTCCACCCGCCAGATCTGACCTGGCGGGCGGAATGGCAACCGCCCACAGACTTTGACGGAAGCACGAAGTCCAATGGGACTCGAATGGGGAGTCATTTTTTTGGCACCCGGGAATGGGGATTTACCCGGACCGCCGGCTGTAATGCCCCGGTAAGTCCCCATTGCCGAGTGCTGGAAAAAATGACTCCGCCGGCAGCTGTGCCGTTTTTACCAGCACGGCTACCGCCACGGTCATTATGACACCCACTGTCTGGTCAGGGGGACATGATATTCCCAAAAATTAAATGCATTCTGATTTCTCATAAACATAAAAGTGCATGACACAGAAATGCAATGGCGGGCAGGAGAAGATTGTCCACGAATGGGCCGTAGGGTTGTAAGACTTGAGCCACCATGGATTCCACTGAGGTTTAAACTCATGGGTGTGTGTTTGCAGATCAAAAGCTTTGCACACTTTCCCACTGTCTCCCTAAGGGATGTCCTTCCTTCTGATTCACACTCCAGGAGCGTTCGAAACATTAGGATTGAATTGAACATGTTTTGGTGAGTAGCTTTGCTGTGGTTCTTGTTCTGGGAAATTCAGACCTAAAATGTGTTCTTATCCTATCCAGAGCCCCTGAGTAAGTTGGGGAGACCAGCGGGAGGTTGGAGGAGCCCCTCCATATTGGCCAGCCACACAGCATGGACAGATGCAGTCTTTATGGCATTTGATTGTTGGCAGCGGGTAGACTTGGCATAAGCCAGAAGGTGTTCTTTGTAAATGTGTGTCGCTCTTCCTGACCATGCAACTTTCTCCAGCAGAATGAAGGAAGCCCCGCTGTTTGTTGCCGTCCGAGTTCTTCTGCTGGCGATTCAGCTCCACTCGGCCGCCTCCCTGAACCCAAACGACCCCAATGTCTGCAGCTACTGGGAAAGGTGAGACCTACTGGCTGATCTGCAACTTTTGACACCTGTCCAGGGCACCGCCATGGTCCTACCTGGGAAGCATGGCCTTGCCGCACCACGAGTGTTGGCACTTGGCCGCGCGCAAGCTCTTCGCTGTGCCAGGAGACCAGGCATTTCCCACATCTAAAAGGATGAGATTAATTGTTCTTTTTCATGAATTTTTTACACAAAACTAAACAGTTAATTTGGCAACACATGGAGCTGAACTGGAACGGATGCGAGCCAGGCTGTGCACGTGCATGAACAATATACAATTAGGATTACGCAAAAACATCATTCTTTTCAAGATGGGGTGTATTATCACGATGGTAGCTGATGTGTGTAATAGAATAATTCTGCATCCTATTCTCCAGGCGCTACATGTGGCTGGTAATTGTGACCAGCAATCAAATCATACAGAACACCTGCCCCTCAATTGTCACATGTTAATATAAAAAAGAAAGCTCATATTCAGAGTTTTAATCCAACCACTAGTGGTCGTCTTGCATACAAGTGATAATGAGAGTGACACAAGCAGCTGTGCTTCCTACTCATCAAGTTGGGTGGTAATTGCGGACACGTCTGGAACAGGTGCAAGATTCACTCGGAGGAGCTCATATTGACCCTGGCCGTAATTTGGCTTGCACGTAGGCAGCTCGCCACCGCCAAAAGGCCTTTTTTTGTCCTGTACATTTGCACTCCGCCGTACAAATGAGTAAATGCTGGCTGCCAATGCGAGCATGGCAGGCAGTGTGTACAATGGAACCCTATGGCGTATGTCTGTTTTATGCTGGCACATAAAGCCGGGGGGCTCCATAGTGAACCCCAGCATTTGCAACGTCATGAAAATGCATGCCGGCGCAAATGCTTGGGCATTTGTATGGCGGAGAGGAAGGGAGGTGGCGGAAATGCAATCTGCGTTCCACCCCTGCTCCCGGACTACAAATTGAGGAAAATGAGCCACGCCGTAAAGAAAATGCGCAACAGAAACTGTTGCGGTCCAGGGAGCATTCAGCATTGTGGTCACATGTGGGTTATCTTGCCCGTAGACAGACGCCATCTTATACATTCCACATCACATAAAGGATAATATATGTGGACTTCTATGGGGGTATAACATAATTACATATAGTTGAGAAATGTTGCACTTTGTGTACAGTTGAGATAAAAAAAAATAGGACACCGTGCAGAAAATACTAGTAATTTAATTTTGCTACATGTTCAGTATGTTTGTGTCCCTGACACCCCTGGATGTAGGCTTTTCTGACATATTAAAGCAATGGTCATATCTTGAATCAACCATCGGGAACAATGTGGGTCATTTTGATGGACCCGTAAATTGCACGGAGAGTATTGCTTGCATTAAAACCTATACTTAAGCAATCCTCTCCATGCAATAATGATTGTTGACATGTTTGCACATACATCTTGTTTCCATGCATGTTTACACCAGGCCATGTAAATAATTGAAAATATCACACGCCATGTACTTGCTTGTGGAAAGCATTTACGTGTATTCCTATGGAATCTGCCTGCTTTTAACAGGTGAAAACAGCATGCGGATTCCATAGGAATCCAAAGCATCACCTTATGCATCAAAATCAGATGTCGGCAGAGATGCTGTCCTATTTTTCTGACAGAGTGGATGCCGACGGAGGACTTCTTCATTCCAATACATGCCCCTACTAGGTCACACAAATGCACCGAAATCGCACAGTGCATAAAAAACACTTTACACAAAAATGTCCCCCAATTTGTTTTAAACAGCTTAGGGACCAGTCCCTTATAGAGGCAAGATTAACTCTGAATGTGTACTTTGCGCATATAGGCCCTATTCATGGAATTCTTTGCCCGGTGCAAAGGGGGTTTTCACTGATGAAAAGTGACTTTGCACTGCCAACACACATGCTGATTCATAGAACAGTGCAAAGTGTCTTTTTGCCGTGCAAAGTCACTTTGCACTGTAAAAATACACTTTGCACTGCTCCACCATAATTCACGGAGCAGTGCAAAGTGTATGTTTGCCTTGCAAAGTGACTTTGCACGGCAAAAAGACACTTTGCACTGTTCCATGAATCAGCATGTGTGTTGGCAGTGCAAAGTCACTTTGCACGAGTGAAAAGCCACTTTGCACTGGGCAAAAAAATACATGAATCGGGCCCACAGAGTGCAACCCTCCGTCCAGCGCACAAAGTCCCATGGTTCACAAAGACGACCTGCTGTAGGGGAGCCGGTTGTGAACATAGTGTTGGCAGCTTGAGTCTCCCTGCGAATGTTAATAAGGGGCTTCTAACATAGCAAGCCCCTTTCGCCACGTGGGCACCGGATCTGTACCCTAGGGGACACGCATGAAATGGCCTGATCTTTGGAATGCCTATTTTACATTTCCAACACTAAATAATGGGGGACGAAAGATAAAACTATTCAGGATCCCGTGTTGCGCGAGATCCTTTCGGGTGAAATCTTGTGAGCCAATTATGCACTGAAGTTACACCTGTCTGTTTTGCCCCTTACTCGTGCCTGCATGGTCAGGCCAGGTTTACGGTAATGCAGGAAAAGACATGTGGACGCCATCTGCAAAACGGTGACTTGCTTTACGATTCCAGGGATTTCGCAGCAGGGATCAACGGGGAAGTCCCACAGGGACATGTGACTGTCTGGAGCTTCATTTGGCAATAACGTTTTTTTTTTTCATTTTTGTTCCTTGGCCACATCCTCTTTTCCCAGAGGGCCCTCTGCACCATCTGAGGGTCATGCCTACAAAATGAAGCTCCCTCGGCCTACAACACATTGATGATGTTTGGGCAATAACGGATAGACTAAAACCCACTCATTTCACTGAAGATCCCTGTCCCGTGAAAGTTTGTGCACGTTTCTATGCAGATATCCCACTTGATGCTGCTTCACAGATTCCTTGAAAATTGAGCATGTACGCCCTCTATTAAAAAAAGCAAATCTCGATGCTGATCCCTTGGCTAATTACAGATCAGTTTCATCTCTCCAATTTCTAGAAAATACTGTCTCTGTACAATTAAATGAACAGATGAGTACTCAAGATGTATGAACTGCGTCTCAGTCAGGATTTCGAGACGGGTACAGCACAGAAACCGCAACACTGCAGATTTTAGATGATGGGGGTTCCTGCGTGTTGCTTTTATTAGATTTAACGGCAGCATTTGATACCATTAATCATGAGATTCTTCATGATACGCTGAAACAAAGAATGGGTACAAGGGGGCAGCAAGGAATTGGATTGATTCCTTTTTAAAAAACTGACATCAAATAATTATAATTAATCTCGATCGCGAACCCCTGGTCTTATCCCCTTTGGAGGACCACAGGGATCGATTTTATCACCGATTCTTTTTAATCTTTACATGCAGCCACTGGGGGGCATCATAGCCAAGCATAATTTTTGCAGAGACCAATACCCAGATGACACTCAACTCTACTTGAAATTATCTACCAGTGGAGATTTAATGAGATTGGGCGAGTGCTTGCAGAAAATTGAGGGATGGATGGCTTTGCATTTCTGAAAATTGAATACTTCAAAAACTGATTTTTTCTAATTTTCTCATATGAAGCCGGATCCCTCGTTTATAAAGCAGTTTCAGGATGCAAAGATCTTGGGTGCCCCTTCCCAGTTTGCCATAACAGCAAAATCACTAGGTTTTACTCTGGATACCCACCTCTGCATTGCAGTATTACAAAACGGTGTTACAAATGTCTTATTCAAAAAGTGAATTTAAGGATGGAATAAAGAATTGTTGGCTAAAATCCAGAATTCAAAACTGAATCAAAGATTTTATTCTAAGGGCCACACAATGTTCTGGGTGTATGACTTTACGAAATTGTCAATTGTTCTGGATATTAAAATTATGCAGTAAAACCTATGTTATCTGACACCAATAGAGGAACCCGCGTTGGTGGATAACCAAATATGCTGGATAAAAGAATGTCTGTATTTCAGAAGCGAGAGAAGAGGAAAACAGTAGGAAAATAATGGATAACAGAGCTTCCTGGCCTTCTCCTCTGTTACTCAACACAATGCAGAATTTCAGTTATCTGTCATCAAAACTCTGTAATCCAGCATTTTATTCCTGGGAATGGTATCATACTGGCAATAGCAGGTGCCGGTTAATAGAGTGTTACGGTTAATGGAGTGTTGTAGACAACAGCGCGTTCACTGTAATATTCGGGGCAGGGCTACCAATAGTCCAGCAGTGATCCCCAGACCCTACACAAGGCTTCATTTGATTCTTTAACGGTTGTATTTAAGGGGTGTGGCTGCGCAGGCAGCATGCTCCCAATATGGTCACTCCGCACAAGTGGACATTACATTTATTTGATATTTTTCCCTCTCTCTTGTGGGCTGCCCGTAATGGAATCTTAAACCAAATCATAGTTCTGCAGCACTTTTCTTCTCCATTATTGCACTTTACAAATGAAGAAACGATGCTTTAATCTTGCAATGTGCACAACAAATGACGCTGCCCTCATGCATATCCCACCCCCCTGAAAAAATGTTATATCTTTTGCTTCCCACATTTTACTGTTGGGGGTTACGCCATTCTTCTGACGTCATTCACCTTTCATACTCCTCTCATGTATTGTTTATAAACTCTTAAATCTTAGATGGTTAATATGTGTAAATATGCACAGCAGGTCAGTGGAAGAGTGTTGTAAAGTCGTCAGTGATTTAAGTGGGTCTAAAAGGTAAGAGTAGAGCAAAAGGGCCCTTGATTGTGTGGAATGTGATGGTTTGAGAGCTGGTCATTTCGTGCTACTCGGAGCGAAGAGTGGTGATGGTATTGGCAAGAGTTATGAGTCACCCCAGCTGTGCAGAGAGGGATCATTCGGTGCATTGCTTTTATTGTCTTCTTGCAGAGAAGAAAGTGGACTTTCTCAGTGGGTTTTGTGGGAGGGTGGGAGAGTGAAAGAATTCACGTTTCGATATTGAGAAAACAATTCTCTACATTCAATTTGGAGGGAGGCGTGGTCCAGAGTTGATACCCCCATGGGGAAGAACGTTTTATGAGATTCAAAATCAAGTTCCTAGAGAAAAATACCTTCTGACTATTGCGTTTCTGATCTGGCAAGGACCGGGGCAAAGTTTCATTTATTTACTGCATCCAGGATAGGTTTGCAAGAAACAGATGTCTAAGGCACATGGCTCCCTGCCATCAGTGCTTATATTGTGCATGTGTTTGCCAGTGCCCAGCCCCAGAACATATTTTTGGGGGGCACCAGCACTTTTTTTGTAATTTGGGGTGGGGGAACCTGGGGTACTCATAACTATGCTGCAGCTACCTGGGGCCCCAAGTCAATGAGCACAGCAGCAGGCAAATCACTAATTGAAAAACTATCTTTATTGATGTGTGCTGTTAATGGTGGCCTGGTAAGGTGAGGCATGTCGGAAATACAGACCAAACTAGTGCTTTAGTTTATTTCAGGGTAGTCCAACTCTGGGCCTCGAAGGCCAGGATCCTGACAGGTTTTCAGGATATCCCTCACTAATATTCATGAGGAAAAATGTGGGTACATCTAGAATCATTGTATGCAAATTTATCTCATGAATATTAATGAGGGAAATCCTGCAAACCTGACACGAATCCGGCCCTCGAGACCTAGAGTTGGACAACCCTGGTTTATTTGGAAAGGCCACGTGCTTCCCGGGGCAGACGGGGGAAAAACAATATTGATGGATGAGATTCGAGTAGACTCAGAGTCCCTGCCCTCTGCTGGCCAACCCACTACGCAGGTCCTCCTATCAGGAGGCAAAGCATAATGCCAAAACTTGAGAGGCAGAAAAAGCACACGTGCTGCACACTACAGCAGAACATCATCTTCATTTTTGGCTTCACTATGGGAAGGCCATGCCACTCGCCATCAGCAGTCCTAGCTGCGCGTGCTTCTTCTGGCATTCTCGTGCTGCTTTGAGCCCATGTGACTTCTTGCTGCCTCAATGAAGCTGTGACTTATCTGAAACACATGCTGTCGGGATAGGTCAGTAAGTAAACATCAAAAACCCAGCTTTGAATAAAAGTTCACATTAGAACTCGAGAAACGTTTTCGTTTAAATTGCCTTCTATGCAAAGCACAGCTTGTCGCAATCCCCTCCATTTATTTATTTAGACATTTGTTAAGCGCACCGACCCCGGGGCATCTGGGCGCTGGTTACATGGAGACTTGGTTACAGGCAAGGAGGTGCATTGGGTACATTGGTTACATTAGATGCATTCATTACAATTGGGGGTTTCAGGAGATAGTAAAATAAATGGTGCATACAGGGATATATATGCTCCGGATCTGTGTTGAGACGGCGGTGCTAAATTTAGAAATTATGTGATGAATTAAGTTAAATTTGAAGGTCCTGTGAGAAAACCCAGGTTTCGAGGCCTTTGTGAAAAGACCAGAAGGAGTTGTCAGATCGCAAGGCTAGAGGCAGAGCATTCCAAGGTTTGGGAGCAATCACCGGGAATCTGCTTCCCCCTGCTTTCTGACGCCTATATCTGGGGATGACCAGTTAGTGAGAATCGCTGTTTTGGGGAGGTCTGGCTGATTGGGCCTTAAAAATGTTCCTGGACAAGTAGGTAGGTGTGGTGTTAGAGACACATTTGTAGGTCAATGCTGTTGTTTTGAACGTGATACATTCTCGGACGGGGAGCCAGTCTGTGTTATGTCTTGCTGACGAGATGTGGTCTTTTTTGGAGATGTTTAGAGCTGCTCTTAAGGCGTTGTTTTGGATGATCTGCAGTTTTTTTTTTATATTGCGAGTATTGGTGCCTGCAAAGAGGGAGTTGCAGTAATCAATCCTGGATAGTATGCAGGCTCTAGCAAAAGTAATACAGCGGGTAGGCTCTAGCGAAAATAATGCAGCTGTCGGCAGACAGGAAAGGTCTGCAAGCATTGATTAGTTTTGCAATGTATGCTGCTGCTGAAGCGATAGAGTTTACCTGTCTGGTTCGAGATTGTTCGAGAGTGGAGTCTAAATAAAATCCCAAAGGTCTTTACCTCTTTTGCGACAATAATGGAGTTTCCGTCGATGTCAAAGGTTTTGTAGGAGTTGTTGAGTGTATTTAGCCAAGATTGTGTGCCAATGAGGAGTAGTTCGATTTTATTTGTCATTAAGGCATAGGCCGTGTTGTGCCATCCAAGCGTGGATGGTTTGGTGTAGTTTTCTGAGTTCATTGGAGTCAGTTTTTTAGTTTCCGGATATAGGTAGGAAGATTTGGGTGTCGTCAGCATAGTTAGTATACGTGACGCCCAGGGCATCAAGGAGGTCAAAGAGGGGTTTGGTGAAAATGTTATACAAGGTTGGTGAGGCACATGAGCCCTGGGGCACTCCGCAGGTGACTGGTGAAGGTGGGGCTGCTGATTAGGTGGAAACCACTCTCATGGTGCAGTTGGAGAAGAAGACTTCAATCCAGGCAATGGCTTTGGCCAAGAAGTGGGCAGCTGAGGAGAGGTGTTGGCAAAGAATCTTATGATCGACCAAATCAAAGGCTGCTGAGAGGTTGAGGAGGAGGAGGATGGCCAAGTTGCCATTGTATTTGATTTCATCCATTTGGATTTTTTAATCCAGGAGGATAGATTCTGTTTCGTGATCGGGGCGGAACCCCAACTGGCGAATGGTGAGGAGTTTGTGGGTTTCGAGATGGTTTTGAATTTGCAGATAAGCTGCTCTGTTGAGTATTTTGAGGAGGAAGGGTACAATCATGATGGGACGGAAGGTGGGTATGTTGGCATCCAGTGTGGGCTTCTTGAGGACGGGGAGTACCCAGGCTTCTTTTATGGGACTTTGCCAGAGGAGAAGGAGATGTTGATTGGTGTCATAATGAAGAGGGCAAGCTCTTCTGTCCAATCCTTTATGAGGGTGGCCGGGCAGATGTCTCCTTGGCATTTTGATGGTTTCAGCCCTTTGATGATCTTGGTGGTTTCGGTAGTGGGAGTTTTTTCTTTTTAACAATAATTTTGGTTTGGGGTTGGGCGATTTTGTCAAGGAGTACATTTTGGATGTTCTTACACCAGCTGAGATCTTTGGTGCCATTATCCGGAGGGGAAGCTTGTATTTCGAGCTTGCGTAAGATAGCAAAGAGCTCTCTTGTGCAAGAGCTGACTTCTTCTATTCTCCTGTTCTAAGTGGTGCTTTTGGTTTGCAGAATGGCTATTTTGTATTTTTTGGAGAGGGCTGTGAAGTGCTATTTATTCTCGTTGGACGGTGTTCTTATCCAGGTATTCTCTGCTGCTCTTTTACAGGAGTGTAGGGTTTTGACGTTGGGGGTATACCAAAAGTTAAGGTGGGCACTTGGTTTGCGCTTGCATAAGCTCAGCTGTGCTACTTTGTTGATGGCTTTGCAGAGGTTTTACCATGGTGGTGGGGTCTGTGTTTGTGAGTGTGTGCGCTGTTAGCAGGAGAAGTATGGGGAGTATGTTGGCATGCAGATATGTTCCGTGAGTTTCTTGAGAAGGAGGCCAGAGCTGGTTGAATTGAGACCTCTGAGCGAGGTCTCTCAGTAATGTTGAAGGTGATGACATTATGGTCTTACCAGGGGCAAGGAGCGTTGGCTAGAATGGTGGTGTTACAGTTCAGATTTGCTATCCAATCTAAAGTGCGGCCTTTGTTATGGGTGAGGCTTGAAGTCAGGTGTGTGAAGCCTAGGGATTCAATGGCGTTGGCTGGTGCACGAGCATGGGACTCAGATGTATCATTGAAACCTACGTTGATATGTCCCAAGAAGATGATTTTGGAGGTGGGCTTGGTGTTGGTGGAGAAGAGATGGGCAATGTCTTCCTCGAAGGAAAGCAGAGGGTCTGGGGGCATGTGAGTTAAGTGAATTGTGAGGGTGGCTGTGGCAGACAAGGCTATTTTAATTGAAAGTATTCTCCCTGAGCTGATGGATTGGTTTGGCATTTCTCTAACAGGAAGGGTTGTTTTAACAATGAAGGCTACTCCTCCTCCTTTGGTTATTAGTCTGTCTTTACTGAGGATAGAATAATCATCTGCAATGGCTAGAGAGAAGGAGGGGCCATGTTTCTGTGATTGCTAAAAGGTTTAATTTGTTGGCAGTGATGAGGACAAAAATGTCAAGTGCATGGGCAGGGAGGGTTCTGGCATTGATAAGTGCTCTTGTGAGGAGTGTTGTGGTGTTCGCTTTCATGTCGGGAGTGGGGACCACCTTACTGGGTGTGTGTTTTAGGCTAGTATTGGAGGCGGGTTTGAGGGAGGTAGTTGCGGAGGCTCTGGTTATGGTGGCCATGTGTGGGAAGAGTTTGGCAAGGATGTTATTGGTTTGGGAAGTTGTAATGGAGGAATAATGATGTTGGTCAGTGGCAGAGTCCTGCATGAGGCTATTGGGTTCAGGGGCCAGTGTTGTCTTACCGTTGTTCTTGAGGTACATGGTGGGGGAGATTATTAGGTGGTCGATTGAAGCTGGGGGTGGGGGCCCTAGGGTTAAGGTGGGCATTCCTCCAGATGAGTGGAGGGGTAGTTGCTAATAGGTGTTGTCTGCCTGTGAATAAGCAAGTCTTCTATTTCGCTGGTCGAGTGTAAAAGGTTGACTATGGCTCGGGGTCTGTATGTGTTTCGTGTCTTGTGGGCTGGTGGTGTGGTTGAGTGCCTTGGGTAGGCGGGTTGAAGGTGGGATATTGAGTGAGTTGGGGAGGTTGTTTGACATTTCTAAGGTAAGTGTGTGTTTGATGTAGTTAGAGATGGCATCCAATGAATGGTTGAAGAGGTAGATGGATTGCTTCAGTGTGCCCAAAGCTTTGAGTGGGCAGGCTGAGGTGATGCAGGGACTGGTGAGTGGGCCAGAAGTGGAGTTGGAGGGCAACATGGCGAGGTGTGTCACAGGTGAAACCTTCTTATGGAGTTGTATTAGTTTGCCTGGGTCTGGTAGTGGTGTGCTTAGTGTTGTGAGTGGGGCACACATAGGCGCAAGGGTTAAGGCTGGGTGGGTGGGGGTGTGATGACCTGTGTATATCCGTGGACGAGGTTAGGGCTTCTGATTTTTGAGGCCAGGTGTGCAGGTCAGTGCAGGTAAGTGCAGTTTGTGTGGGCAAAACAAGTTCAACTGAGATGAGCACCACTAAGGGCAGTAGAAAGGTTCATTCTTAGAATCGATTGGCAACAGGTATGTGACAGTCAGTTAGCTGAGCACCACAGTAATCAATTAATGTCACTTTGTAGGGCACGGCAAAATCAAAATGCAAAGCACATCTAAAATCAATTTTAAAAGTTCAGCCAATGTCGCTTTGTAAGGCAGGCAAAATCAAAATGCAAAGCACATCTAAAATCAATTTTAAAAACTCAAATGATTTTGCTTTGTAAGGCAGGCAAAATCAAAATGCTAAATACGTCTAAAATCAATTATAAAAGCTCAATTAATGTCACTTTGTAGGGCAGGCTAAATAAAAATGCAAAGCATATCTAAAATCCATTATAAAAGCTCAAATGTGTTGCTTTGTAAGGCAGGCAAAATCTGAGTGCAAAACATATCTAAAAGCAAAGATGAAAACACATTTGTGAACAGTTTTGATTTGCAGGGCACATCAAACTCAGTTTGTAAAACATAGGTAATAGCACTTAGTAGTGATGCAGCAGGAGGAACTCGTGCAAGCACACGAGGTTCGACTTTGTGTAGGTTGCACACAGCATCAGTGGGCATGAGCTTGGGGCAGTCTGAGTATGTGGATCTAGATCGTGTAGTGGTGGTGGGATGAGAGGCAGTGGCTTAACAATGAAGGATGCATCTGCCTCAGTTTATGGTGCAAAATGGTAATTGTCTAACAGCACTACTGCTCAAAGCTCATCCACTCTTCGACAGGCTCAGACAGGAGCCTTTAGTGAGGGCCTTGTGCGGAGGGCCAGCTTCTAGCCTGCTGGCTAGTTTATTGGTTGTAATAAAGATATCCAATCAGGGATGCCGCACCAGAGGATGAAGTGTAACATGCACTCCGGTGCCTGTTGGTGCAGTACAGGTGGCGGCCATATTGCGGAGGGTGGCAAAGACAAAGGAATGCCGCAGCAGTGGGCAAAGTGGGTCGGGTGACCAGGCGCACACGATGTTGAGGCATACAAAAATAAAGTGAAAGCTCAGCTGTGCACGCAAGCAGTTCACCCATTCACTGAGTGCTCACTCAGAGAAAACCTTCACAGCACTGAACACATTGCTGTTAGCAGATTGTTCCCGCAGTGGAACTGCCGTGGATCATTCTAATAAAATAAATGCACACAGCCCGAATTTCGTAAGTGACACCTTAATCTGCCCTGCCTTTCCAGCTGACAGAACTATGCAGTCTGGGATTTGTAGTTTCTTTGTTCATGCCAGCATAAAAAGTGCTGTTGGCTACAAGCTAGTGCTGGCTGAAGGTGTGCCACAAATGATGTGTAACCATTTTTTAAACCGTGCAAAACTACTATTACATTGTCTAGTGGGGCTAATCGTGTAGAACAACCAAGTTGATCTCCATTCACCAGATCATCTGCCCCAAATAACTTGCAGATTTTGTGGCAACAACTTAATGTGTTTCCATGATACGAGGAACTGTCACTGACTGATGTTCCTCAAAGTGATAAATCACATCTGGGCCTGTCCTTAAGGGCAATCGGGAGGCTGAGTTCCCGACAGGGAGTTGCCCTAGAATGCTAGTAGGAATAGGGCAAAAACGTTTATGATTTAGGCCTAATGTGACATGTGGCTTTCTAGACCTTTTCGTCATTCAAAGTACCAATCTGACTCTATCCCAGCCATTCCGGCGCATCTGGAAGTCTGGGGTTTTCCAAACCAGGATGTGCTCAATCTAACCACTTTCGGACTAACAAGGTACTTGAATGGAAGTCATCTTTGCACCCCACCACCAAAAGCTGTTGTCATTTAATCTAGGCCACTGTTTCCGGTTGCTACTATCGCCATACGTTGACTCCTATGAACGATTACTCTGACCCTTTCCAGAAAATGTGTGCTCCAATCTTTAATATAGAGAGATCACATTTTTCTAAAATGAGCAAAGCACATTGTCCGCAATTAGATCCGATCCCACATTTGGAGCAGACTTGGTCCGACTTATTGTTTCTTACAGCACAAGGAACACCGGTTATTGCACTTGCCTAATTATGAAATGTCTTCATTGCTGCCAATCCAACATGGTTTAAGAAAATACGGGCATGATGCTTTGATAAGTAATACTCTCCCTGATAAGCATTGTAACTTTGCTTATTTGTCTAATCTGTACTCTATTGAAAACGTGTTACTGGGGATCCACATTCACGATCATTTTCGATTTCCCCTCTTCTCAACCCCAAATCAAATGTCAAATTCTTACCTTTCAATTTTGCAAAACATACTCCAGTTAGGAGACATACGCAAATTGCAAAACTGTTAACATTAATGTCTTCTTATCGGGATGGGTAAGTGGACGGATTATAATTAAACAAAACACCTCATTACGACCCTGGCGCTAAGGGGTTAACGGCGCCGTAAAAGGCTGTGGCGCCGTTAACCACTTAGCGCCTTACAATGAGGTCCCTTTGCGGGACCCGACCTGAACGGCTGGTAGGGACCCGCAAAGGGACCTTGGTGCTAATTACGGTACCGCAATTTGCGGTACCGTAATTGCCGCCTTCCCCATTCCCATTGAGCCCTATGGGGCAAAAAGGGGAATGGGGAAGGGCCATGGGGAAATGGGGAAATACTTGCATATGGTCTTTGCCCTTTTGTAATAGCTTGGCAGGCGAAGAACGGTGGTCTGCAGGGTTGCCCAGAGCATTGCCAGTGGTTAAGATTAAGTCTAAACCTTCCAGCCATCACCTCTTTGTTTTTGCTATGTCACCCTGAGTGGGACGGGTATGCCCAGACGTGGGTCCCGTGCCTGCTGGGCCTAGAGACCCAGGCTACTCCTCACTGATGAGCCCCAACAAGGGCGAAACATGTTTGGGGATGCTTGTGGTCTCGTGCAGAAGGGATGTGGCCTAGCAGTTCCGGCTGGACTGCCCCTCTTGGGGTGGGGCCAAGCCTGATTTGCATATGGTCTTTCCCTTCTGTAATGGCTTGGCAGGCGAAGAACGGTGGTCTGGAGGGTTGCCCAGAGCATTGCCAGTGGTTAAGATTAAGTCTAAACCTTCCAGCCATCACCTCTTTGTTTTTGAAATACTGCCCCGCCAACCTTGGAATGGGGCGGTATTTCCCCATTTCCCCATGGCGGACTTGTAACAACACCGGCACCAACCATGGTGCTAATAGCGCCATGGTGTAGTGCCGGTGTTGTAATGAGGGCCCCTGTCTCATCCATGTGCACCGACATTTATTTGTACAGAATAGGAAAGCCCTTGATCGGATATATTTTTAACATGCACAACCGTAGTCTTAAAAGTGTGAAGATTATAACCGGGTGTTTTATTTAAACAGTAAACACAGCACCGTAAAATAATGCAGACCTCACATGTAGTAGATGCCAACAAAGTAAGGCGACTATATGCAGTGCCGAGGGCCAGTAGTGATGGAAACCTACACGCAGGCTATAACAACTAAGTCATGTGCCCTAAAATCAAATCCAAGTGAAAGTAAACAAAGGTACAGCACTACAAAAACACACACAACTAGGTGCATAGAAGTGCAGCACGCATCGCCTAGGCACATTCTGTTAAAGTGCAGTATTAGGTGTCACTGCTTTAATGGCATTTGTCCACTGTAAAGGTTTTACAATTATGGAGGAGGTGCTGTGTAATTGAGAAAAAGTTCTCTCCATGGAGAGACAAGAAAAAGGAACACATATTGACAAAGCCGACAGTTTTGGCTTTTGGGTACGTTTGGGCTAGACATTAGCCGGGCAATGCCATAATGGTACTACCTGGGCATAAGATGGCAAAAGCTGGCAAAACGTGTAAGTACCTGGGACCTGGGCATAGGATGGCAAATAGGCTAGCTGATACTTGCAAGTCAAAAAGGTCGGCTTTGCCAATGCTTGTTTTTATGAGGAATTCAGTGAAAGGAACTGATGTGAGGACATATGTATTGCTTGTAAATCAAGTGGCTAAAGGCACACTTGGTTACAACATTTTCATTACATCAGGAACTCATTTACAGCTGCAATTAAGACGTGTACGCTCCGAAGACTAATACTGCATGCCCTATACAACACATACCTAGATGTTACTCACATCAGAGTGATCTCAGTGATCAAAGGCGTGTTTTGGATGGTGCAGGGCTATAGGGTTTAGCATGGTAACATCTGAGTGCCATAAACATCTTTTTCACTTAGCTTGGCCACCGCATTGTGTATTATTTGGAAACATCTTTGTGCTGTTTGACCACTATAGTGGTAAATGGTGCTGTGTCACATAACATGTATACAGTCACTCTAAACCATTCAATAGTTCTAGTGCCCCTTGTGTCAATATTTGTGTGCACATTGAACTTTCCCCACATTCATTCTCCCATTAGAGTTCTGACTGTCAGAGGTTATCCTGTGAATGTGGTCTTGGTATGAACAGAGCTGTTGGTGGCCTTATTCTGCATTGGCATTGTGCAGGCGCAGCAAGGATAATGGGCAGCACACATGGTGGAATTGGGTACCGCCAGACATGAAACTGGGTGGCACTCGTGCTGATAGTGGGTGGACAATTCACAATCAACATTTTCAGCCCCAGTACTTATTTCTTTTTTACACATGAAGCACTGCCTGTGATAGGTTCCTGGAAGACATGTCCGTTCCTCAGGGGGGTTTCAAGGCCTGCACACGAGCTTGAAGCACCCACACACAGAACGACCTCAGAAATGGCACCTTCCACGTGACAGAGCATGCTAACGCATGGGCCGGCATGTGAGTGCCTTCGTTTGCAGGCACCACACATAACATTGGGTTGAGAAGCTAAGGAGGATCGCCATTGGAGGCTGAGGATGGGGGCACAACACATCACCAAAACAAGGCGGCTTCCTGCCCGAGGCCACTCACGCCCAATTCACAGAGAGGGTATTTGTTAACTGGAGCTACAGATAAGCTTTGAAGTCAAACCATCACAGCTCACAAGATTAAGGCGAGCCTGGACAGCTCGGGCCCAGAAGACAGGAAGCAAAATAAACTGATCAGGGACTGGCGTGTGTGATAGGATGAACAGTATACAAACGAAAAACTCTCTCTCCCACCAAAGTGGGAAGAGATCACAGTCAACTAGATATGGACTGTCTGAAGAAAAATATATTCCTAAAGAAGTCAATAAATACTGTAAATGGATACATAAAATTGGCACACAGCCAAAAGACAGAGAAGGAGCGCTAGCACAGCACATCACACAATAAAGTAGGGGCAGTAATGGGGCTCGCCACCACATTGATGTCTTTTTTTGCACACTCTAAGGGCCTCATTACACGAAAGGCGGTAAGGGTTAACGGTCACTGGTAAGGGTACTGGTGACCGTTAACCCTTACCGCCTTACTGCGAGGTTCCTTTGCGGGACCCGACCTTAACGGCTGGTGTAGACCAGCCGTTAAAGTTGGGACCCGCAAAGGGACCTTGGTGCTAATTTCGGTACCGCAATTTGAGGTACCGTACTTAGCGTCTTCCCCATTCCCATTATGCTCTATGGGGCAAAAATGGGAATGGGAAAGGGCCATGGAGAAAGGGGGAATTACCGCCCCGCCAACCTTGGAACGGGGTGGTAATTCCCCTTTCCTCCATGGTGGTACCGGTATGGTACCGGCGGCAACCATGGTGCTAATAGCACCATGGTTTACCGCCTACCGTGTAATGAGGCCCTAAATCTCTTTACAGAGGCTGACGTCCCATTCAAAAATGCCTTATAAGATTCTTATAAGTAGCTTACGAGAGCTTATGAGACACCATTAGGATGGGAACAGTAAAAACAATTGTATAAGAACTTATATGACACCGAAATGCGTATTGAATTCTTAAAAATTCCTGTGCGTTTGATGCAGGAGTCATTCAAGATATTATAATCATGTGCTGTTTATAAAGTGCTTTCACCAAAGTACTTTACATGCCCCCAACTGAAGTCGGTTCCCATTTATCAACCTCGGAAGGATGAAAGGCCCAGTTAGCTTTGCCAGGATTCGACCTGCCAATGCAGATCACACACAGATCACAGCAGGGAGCGCTCAACCCGCTGAGCCATCTTACCGGCTAAATCCCTGATATGATTCTTATAAGAAAATCAAAAAGTCATTTGTGTACAGGCTTTGTAAATAATGTTTGTTTTCTGATAAGTGGCCTGCTGTCACAACTACAGCCACTGTGTGAAGGGTTAATGCTGTGGCAAGCTAAGTGGTTATGTGAGCAACACAATGTTTCCAGTACATTGCACAACATACAGCTATAGCAGTATCAAATTGAGGAATTTGTTCATTCTAAAATCTAAGGGGAACGTGTTCCTATTGCCATGATCTATGTGTTTTTTATGTGTTTGCGTGTCATGTCAGCGCTCTGAAGCCTTTGAGTGAGTGGCGCTACACAAAAAACACATAGAAAGAATTTGGTCTGCGTACTTTATATAACACATGGCAGCCTGCAATACCCGTGTACAAGCCTGGAAATAATGTTCTTATAGCAGGCTAGTTGCAGCCTCACTACTGACCTGTAATAAGAGAATGACATCACTTCTGCTCTGTAATCAGTTATTACAGTTGGGTTGTGATGTCGCAATGGCACAGAGCAGAATTCCAGCTTTCCCTGCGGCACTTCATTAAAGCTGTGACAAGCTTTTCAGATTCCTTTCTTGAAAAAACAAAAAAAAAAGCTTTCTTTAACACTCCACCCTACAGCCATTAATTGATCATTAAATGTTTATGGTATTATATGTATCTTGTGTAGTACCGAAGTTAAACACGTGAGAACAGGAAGTGATCTTCATGTTATTATTTATTTTAAAGCACAAAACGCTTTTAGATGCAATTTTTTAAACTGCTGAAAACGTTTTTCTGCAGCACATTAGGAGCTTCATATTGTACTATTTTGTATCCAAACAGATTCTAAATTGATTGTGTGTCGGCGGCTGGAAGATCTCTCCACGTTAGATTAAGCAAGAGGTCATGTATGTAAGGGGATGACAGTGTGTGGCCATGTATTACAAGTCACGTTGGTAGGGGGTATTTTATTCCATATATAAATATTCTGGGGCATGCCATTGAGGTGGTTGGTGGGTGGCTACATTTAAGTTGTCAATTATCACCCACGTACAATATTATAATGCATTTTCGTATTGCCAAAGCACCAAGATTAAAAGTCTACACTGACCAAGTTTTAATGGTTTCATCACTGCGATGGTACTCACTGAAAATCAAGAACAATGTCTTTGTGGAGACGGGTTGTACGTGTGTCTGACATTGAAGCGTGTGGGGGCAGGGCAGTGTTATGATAATAAGTTTTTACAACGCCAGACCTTTTTCGAAGAGTTTATTGGTAGAAACGTTTCGGCCCAAAAACTCATCGAAAAATGTAGGGGCCCGGTGGGTAAGGGGACATGAGGGGTAGTGAGTGTAGGGACTAGGGACTAGATAACAGGGTAAGGGGGATTGTGGGGGGAACCCCCAAATATTTTTTTTTAATTTAGATGACTTTTTTTAGTCAGAACATTTACAGCAAAACAACTCTGCGAAAGAAACCCTGGCAATCTAAGAGCATAGAGCCATTGCAATGCGGTCAGGCGTGATGGACAGGGTAGCGTGATGCAGCTCCCTTACATCGCATACACCTGATCAGGACACCGGTACCTATCTCTTAAATAATAGAAACAGAAGATTTATTTAGCCTGACATTACTTTATTTACCCCCATCCTGGATGTGAGTCCCCAATTACCAGGATGCAAAGCTGTGATCACACTATTTTTGCTTGACAAAGCCCTTTAAAACCATACACACATTAGCACATAGGTTGCAGAGGCAGGACACCAAGTATGGGTGTTGTGGGGCTGAGGAGGCAGGTCTCCACGTACGCGTGTTGTGGGGTTGGGGTGGCAGGACACCAGGCATGGGTTTTGTGGAGTTGTGGCGTGGGCGGCTCCAGGTATGGGGGTTGTGGGGTTGGGGTGCCCCAACACCATGTCTGGGTTTTGTGTTGAGTAGTTGGGGAGGCAGGACGCCATGTGGGCAGGGTTCCTTTATCGACTCTGCTCATGTTTGGCTCCTAGAGTCGAGCCGGCCCCCCTGATTCAACTATGGTTCGGTTCTCCTGTGAATTATTTGGCTCCCCCACCTCAATTCTGTGGCCTCAACTGCTGGACAGATTCTAAGGCAGTCCCTAGAATGGACCCACCAACAAAACATGTACAACCCTTGCCCTGGGAAGGACTTGAGATAAGGGGGCTTTTCCAACAGATTATTTGTGATCCTGAAACCTCTCTGACGCGAATACTAGTTGCCACACAATAAATATGCTTTCTCTATTGAGGATTACACCCCCAAACGATGTCTGTGGACTGTGCACATGCCCGTGGCACACGGCAGTTCATTATCCCACCGCCCCTGCAATATGTGTGCAGCCGTGGGCACATGCCCTGCAGGGGGGCTCTACATTCCAGGTCTGTAGCCAACCCAGGTGCAGCGCTGACCCGCATCACAAGGCAGGCGGGCTGAGACAATAAAGACACACATGTCCACATGAGCCTTTTCACGGGAGGCGTCTGCCACAGTGCCATGTGTCCCTCCTCACTCTGGGGTCACTAGTCAATAACGTTTTCAGAGGTGCCACCAGGCTGGTGTCCACTCTTCTTCAAGCCACAACTGAACAATAGTCGATTAAGCTTTATCCAAATCTGTCCACACGATAATCTACTTCCCTCTGCAGCCTGAAAAAATATATACCCCCACCTAGGCATAAAAGAAGTCCATACGTGGAAGTTTTTCCTTATTTTATTTATTTAGTTTCTTGCAACGCTCTAATGCATGCTAGGGCCACTTCTAGAAAGATACCACATAACAGGTGCAATTGTCGGATGCATGTTGGACTCCCCATGGGGCATCTCGGCACTGATAACAGCTGTTCGTTGTCACCCAATTCAACGGTACTCATGTTATTAGCAGGCCGAGTGGACCTGCTGAGATTCAAAACCCGTGCAAAATTCTCTTACTCGCGTACTTCCACCCACAATCCGAATGTATGGCCACGAGGGTAAACACAGATCCCTGCGGTGGATGCTTGAGTCCACTCAGCCACAAGCCCGGCTTCTTGGCTCGGGTGAAACCTGGATATGTGTCAAACCTGATCCAGGCTCCTCAAAGACATTCTGGGGATGGGGTGAGCCCCAGGGAGATGCAGCAGGTTCTCCAGTGCCTCCGCTAGCTCACCGAAAGTGGTGAGAGATGGATGTCTGGCAGCGCCTTCAAACACTATGATGCTGATCCGAGTGAGGGGGGCCAGTGAAGAGTCGCCCCTTGCTCAGATTGAGTTTGGTGTAAATTGAGCTGATGGGAGTCTGAGAGCTGCCACTCAGGGGTACTTGTTAGGTTGTGTTTTGATATGTGAGATTTGGATGTGGGCATGATGTCTTTCTGGGAATGATATTGAAATGTGAGAACGGGAAGACAGGGAGTCGGAAGCCATCTTGTTTGTCAGCCATGTTGCCATTGTATCTCTAAAGCCGAGAGATAGCTCAGGGGCACGTGTTTGTCTTGCAAGCAAGACAACACAGGTTTGTGACCGAGAGCTAAACAGGTTGGATCCCGGTCCCTCGCTTAGCGACCAGTCTCCGGTATTAAGCGCGCAATAAAAGATTCATTAATGAACTAAAGTATGTTGTTCGTTATCTATGTTTCCATTCAATATCGAAAGCGTGTAGTTTGCTGGACCCAAAGCACTGTCTTAATGCATGTCTCACTTTCTTCTCCTTCGCAGCTTCACCACGGCTATGAAAGAGTCCTATGCACACCCATTCAGCCAGGTGTCCTCTGAATCTTGTGATGAGACCTGGAACTACTTTAAAACATGCACCCAGCACAAGTGAGTAAGGGCTGGGCATACAACTGAAGGCTCAATGGAGCAAAGCTGATTGGCCAGGCAGGCTACCATGGCAAGTCTTGCGGTCTCACTGCCAATGTTAATAGTGATTAGTCCAGGCAGTGATATTGCCCTGTGACCCTGGGGTAATTCCACAGAGGATTAAAAAACCTTGCTTTTCAATCAAGACTCCCAGTAAGTCAACCATTGAGTCAATCTTAAAAAAACCTTTCCCTAACTTAGGACAACAAACTAGAGCTTGTAAAAATATTTGCAATTCTATGTAATGAATGCTATGAACTCCAGGTGTGTTTCTCCCGCATAAGATGAATCATATGTCTGTAACCAAACTTTTAAGCTCTAGCGCCTAGATACCTCTGGGTTAGGTGCACTTTATAAATGTTCAAAAAAATAAATAAATATTCTATATTTGGCAGGCATATGTTTTCCAAAGCACAAGAAGAAACTGGGGAGCTTCCTCAGTGTTTGCACGAGCAACAGTGGGTGGCAATCCCTAGGTTGGAACTTGTGCAGTAGACCGTGTGAGGTCTCATGCGGTCCTTGCTAGTGTCAGAGTGAAAGGGCTGGCCCATTCCCTTGGAGCTCATACACGTGCCAAAGACATGTTTCATGAAGTGTGTTCTGATGAAGGAAAGAGTGGAAACTCTCGTGCCGCCTGGGCTATACTTAGAGCGAGAGGGGAGGACTCTACAGACTGGACCAGTGCTGAAAACCTGGAGGAGCTGCACAGTCTATACTAGTGTAGATGGCACCTATACCTTTGCCAGCCATGCCAGAGACCTCTTGCATTGTGTACTGGTGTAAGACTGGGGAAGGTGAGATTTCAGTGTCAGTGGTAATGGGAAAATGATGTCTTGAGCAGTCTGTTAGTAGAGAGGGGGAGCTGCCTTGTGGCTGACGATGGTGTAAGACATCAAGATGAGTGTTCCAATTGGCTCAGGAGTAAGATATGAGACATTCACTTTCAGTCTTTGCTATATGGTGTAAAACAGTGGAAAGGAAAGTATCAGTTGTCCTAGTGATGGACAGTGGAATTTAGCTAGCAGTCTGTGCTATCACAAGATAGGAGGGGGGATCTTGTAGTAGGGCCTAGAGTAAGACAGATGAAGGTCACATTTAGTGTGTGCTAGCGTAGTATGAGAGAGGAAGAGGAGGTACTCTACAGCATGCGCTCGTGTTAGTAAGGAGCGCCTGTGTAAGGCTGGTGTAAGTAGATCTATGGCAGACCAGGTGAAGGTGTCCTTCTCCAGCACAAAAGGATATCCTTTACAGACCTGTGCTGATGTAAAACATAGGAGGCTTGTTGAGATCTCTGAAAGGTTGTGAATCATGGCAGCAGGTCTCCTAAAGTGTATGCGCTGGTTGTGTAGTCAACCGCAGTCTGTTATCGAGGAAGAGAAAAGGAGAGGGGTCTCTTTGTGTGTATAATGTTATATTAGAGAGGAATGAGTCTCTCACTCTGCACTAGTGGAAGATAGAGGTGCTCTCTTGCTACACTTTAGACTGGTGTAGGATGGCATGGTCTCGTGGTCTATGCTTGTGTAGTTTGGAAGGTTCTCTTGAACTCTATTGTAGGGTGGGATGTTCTTTGCTGTCTCTACTAGAGCAGGATGGAATGGTCCCTTGTAGTTTATGGTCATGGAGAATGGTCTCTTACATCCTATAGCATTAATTAGCACATGGAAATTGGTATTGACTTCCTCTCAGCCAATCAGAATGTTCGGAGTGCAGTCAATAACTACTAGTATTGACTGCATTCTGAACATTCTGCCTTCAAAAGCAAGCAGGAAAGCAATAAAGCAATGTGCAAGCAGGATGTCTTTGAACAAGACACTTCCTCTCTTAAGAGAACCATTTTTTTCACCACAACATCCTATTTAGCACACTAGCGAGAAAGCTAGAATTTGCGAAAATGTTTTCACTCTCTCATAGAGAAACGATTTACTTTTACACGACCCCTGATGCATGCTCATGTTAAACCCTCTCCGGTTAAACCAAGTTTGCAATTGAAAAGCTCAACAAATAAAGTCAAGCTTGTCATTTAAATACTACGAAATAAAACCGCATTTAATTTACTAAGCCAGCTTGTTGATTTATTTCTCACGATTAAACGATACAAAAATGTTTTTTACTTATCACCAAAGCTCCAAAACATGTATTGCTACTGCCTTTATATGCTAACAGCCTTGTAGACCTCGTGAGGGGTAATAATCACTGGGCATAATGACTCTTCCCCAGTGTATGGCCCTCGGCTTTGCCCTGGGCCATAACTTGGTGGTGGATCTTTATCCCGCAATAATGATCCCTCCCTCGGTCTAGGAGGCTATAATAAATGAGGGGGTCTCTTGCAGCCTATGGTGCTGGTAGATATGATTGTCTCTTACACTCTGCACTAGTGTAGGATGGAACGGTCTCCTGCACTCTATGCTTCTGAGACATGAGATGTTTCCTTGCAACCTTTACTAGTGGAAAACAGACACGATTCTTTCAATCTTGTGTGCGTCGTGAGAACCTCATACGCTGGGGTTCACTGCTGTAGGCATGTGTGGGACTCTTGAAATGCTCTTGAAGTAATTACGCTGCTGTTATTTGTAACATAAGTCAGTCGTGCTTAGGCTCATACAGCGTGCCTGTTTCCCACGCTATCATTTTCCTCCTCAGGATCGTCTATAAAACGGCTTACCGTCAGGCGGTGAAGCTCGACTACCGCAAGCGGTTCCGCTGCTGCCAAGGCTACTACGAGAGCATAGACACTTGCGTCCGTAAGTCTGTCCTGCAAACACACAGCGTTTTTTGGGTTGAACTTTGCTTTGCATAAATAACATCTGTATCAACATCTGCTTTCATTCGATTGATCTGCCAAGAACTGTTTTTCAATTCTTTTGTTCTTATTTATGCTGACTGGACGTACATTTTGGAACATGCACATCCATACGATCTCCTCTACCTAAGCAGACAATTCAACTATCATATATTTTATGGATATATTACTCCACAAGGCAGTGTACCTCCAGGTAACGCGCGTATCTCGGCAACATTCATGTCTACTTGTGATGGTTCTTCCATCAAAGGAGAACAGATTATTAGTTTTGGCTAATAGGTGGCGCTTGAGCACCACATTTAAGCCAAAACGATTGCATTGGAGTACAGCTAGGAGGGAGATTACATGCGAGGAGGGACCCACAGTTTGTGCGTGTTTAGTTATTTACCCATCCCTTCACTGCCCGTAGCTATGGTAATTCCTATGGCTACTCCCACCCACTACCTCCCCTCCCTGGCTGAAGCATATCCTCTTGGGATCTCTTTGAGCGAGCTCCATAAAGCAGTTACCTCAAACTTTGCTCTGCCAGTGTTATTTCTAATCAGTCTGCCACGAGTTAAAGGTTTCAATGCAGCTGTAAATGTTTTAAGCAAGTGTGGCTCTACCCACTTGATTCGTATCTATTCCTTGCACTGATGCCCTGTTAAAAACAAGCACTGACCAAGCCAACCACTTTGGCGTGTGTATAGGTATTTGGTAGGCCTTTACCAGGCACTGCTATTATATGTTCAGTCAATCACACTATTTTACAGCTGTTGCCATCTGATCGCCTGGTAGATCCATTTTTTAAATTTTATTTATTGTGCATTGGTTCAATAATACAATCCTTTAGCACTAAAAGAATATATGTACAATACAAAACAAAAAAGAATTTTAAAAAAACATACTAAATACATTTCATGGTATCATAAAATTACAATATTATTAATAGCGTGTTAACACTAATGTATATTATAGTAAAACTACAGCCAAGTTAATTAAAATGATAAACTCTCATAATAAGAATCCATCAAAGTGAAGCGATCAATTCAAAAGCAACTTTCCAAAGATGGCAGGCAGAGGCCGATATCACAATTGATTCTGCCCCGAGTATGTTACTCCAGAATTGTTCAGTTGTGATCAAATCAATATTAGGTACATAACTATATGACTTCCATTTGGGGCAATTAGTGAGCAGATGACGTGTCGTTTCAGTGGTCAAATTGCAAAGACGACACGCCCGCCCCTCTCGAGGTTCATTCGACCATCGGCCTACATGCCCTATTGATGGTAATATGTTAAATCGTAAGTGTGTGAGAAAACATTGAAGTTAACGAGAGCATAACTTGGTCAAATAAGATCTCGGAGAATTGATTTAAACCCCTGTGTGCTGAATGTAACATATCATTTATTTTTCGCTAACAGGTCAAGATTTGATATCATATAAAAAAAATCTAGTTTTCTTCTTTAAAATTTCTAAAAAATGAGGATCTTGAATCGCTTCCTCAAAAACAATTTCCTTATTCAGAAAATGATTAAGAGCGCTGGAGTATAATTCAGACAAAAAAGTATTAGAAAGCTTCTGGGAATAATGTATTGTCCAGAACCCTATTAATGACTTAGTTCCGGGGGGTGGGGGGGTGATCATTTTATGGAAGAGGCTACAATGTTATTGGAGTCGTAATGAGCAAACGGCGGGCACACCCAGTGCACACCAGAGGGCCTCAAATGGGACTGAGGCTGGAACTCCCAAAATCGATCGTCGCAGAATCTTACCTTCGAGTTTGCCCACCCAGGCTAATTTGGATTCAGGTAAGGTTGCCAGGCCATAAAGGATCCCCGGTATTATGCTCCTCTCATAAATCAATATAAAGCCCTCAACGTTATAGCCCCCTTTTTTTGCATACATTTCTTAAAAAAAAAGCCCTTACTTAAGTATTTTGGCGGATATAATCAATGTAGAAGTTGGCCTAGGGGGATGCTCCATTTGGAAAACCTAAATATATGTATGAGTCCACTCTTCATAAAAGGGTTACATTTAGCTGCCAATGAAACTTGTTCACTTTGGAATCCGAAGAAAAGAACGAAAGAAAAAACAAAAGGGAGAAAACGCCAAAAATGGCAGAAACAAATGTATTCTGAAAATGTTCAAGGGGAGCAGGAATTGAGGGGGTTTCCCCATCTCCATGATCGACATTCCGGCCCTTGGTGTTTGCAGGGGTGTCTGTCCCCCACTTCCATAAAAAGGAAAGCGGGGGACAAAAAAACTAAAATAAAATTGAAAAAAATTAAAGGACCCTTCCATGTGCGTGAAGGGAATTGGCGTCATAGGGGGATTGCTGAGGCAGCGGCACACTTTGCTTTGTGCCCACAGAAGGTAGGTAAGGGGATTGCGGGGGCGGGTGGTCCAAAATGTCCGTGGGAGACCAAACTGAAAGTTATTTTCAAAAAAATAATGACGTTTTTTTCTCCCTAAATCATTTCAGATTGGAATATCTCTCGGTACTCCGTTCACTTTACGTGGGTCACCGGAAGCCAATTGGGGGGGTCATTACAACCCAGGCGTTAAGGGGTTAACGGCGCCGTAAAAGGTTGCGGCGCCATTAACCCCTTAACGCCTTACTACGAGGTCCCTTTGCGGCTCCCGACCTTAACGGCTGGTCTGGACCAGCCGTTAAGGTAGCGACCCGCAAAGGGACCTTGAAGCTAGTTACGGTACCGCAATTTGCGGTACCGTAATTAACGCCTTCCCCATTCCCATTGAGCCCGATGGGGCAAAAATGGGAATGGGGAAGGGCCAATGGTAAATGGGGAATTACCGCCCCGCCAACCTTGGAATGGGGTGGTAATTCCCCATTTCACCATGGCGGAATCGGTAAGTTACCGGCGTTAACCATGGCGCTAACAGCGCCATTGGTTAACGCCGGTCTCGCAATGAGGGCCATTATTTTTGTTTTTGCAGCGTTCACCTGTAAATGGTTTCAAGTTGCATACAAAGACAATGCATCTATTGAATGTTGCAGCCCAATGGGGGTCAGGTGCACGAGAACCATATCGTCAGTGTATCTCAGCCAGTGAACTGGGGTACCAGCAATGCGCGAGGGGAAAGGTTAATAGCAGGGTCCATATCGGCCACATACAGGTTATAAAACAGGGGGGCCAACACACACTCCAATGTTAACCGGTATTTCTCTTGACACTGGCCCCTCCTGGTCGGTGTGCACCGCAACTATTGTGTCTGAATACAAGGCAGAGATAAAAAATAATAAAGTAGAGTCTATTCCCCATATCTTTAGTTTCCTCCAAAGAAGGGACGGGACACTGGGCCTCATTACGACCCAGGCGGTAAGTTACCGCCTGGGTCGTACCTTTACCACCATGGCGTAAACTATGTTTACGCCATGGTGGTTGGCGGACTTACCGCCCCATTCCGAGGTTGGCGGGGCGGTAAGTCCCCAATCCCCATTTACCCTTCCCCATTCCCATTTTTGCCCCATAGGGCATAATGGGAGTGGGGAAGGCGTTAATTACGCCACCGTAAATTACGGTGGCGTAATTAACAACATGGTCCCTTAGCGCCATGGATTTTAACACCTGCTAAAAGCAGGTGTTAAATCCGCCATGGCGCTAAGGGACCTCGGAATCAGGCGGTAAGGGTCGGCGCTGTTTACGCCGCCGTAAACCCCTTACCGCCTGGGTCCTAATGAGGCCCACTGTGTCAAAGGCCCTTTGTAAAGGCAAGAAAAGAAAAATCAAGTTTAGCATTGGCTTTACTCCATTTTGGCAGCACCTGGCAACTGCCTATCCCAAAAGCCCCCATTGAGATTCTGCAAGTATTTACTTGAAGCAACCAAAAACGAAAACAAACAAAGGACATGTGATGGAGTGGTGTGCTATTTTAAATCACTGCAGGCTCAGCTGAAGAACTGTTGGAGCCCGTTTCAGCACAATGATTTTTCCCCCTCGCTCTTGCTTCCTTGCCTAGAGTAGGAAACAGTCTGAGGCACCTATGGGGTGCATACATCTTAATGAAGACAAACAAATACAGCCAATATCTGCCACTTATCCCGAGAGGGCCAGCAAGCAGGGAACTGAAACACTAATTGCACACTGAAAAGCTATACTCCCTTATTTGTCAGCAAGTGGCTGATGTGGAGGGACAGGTGTTAAAAGGCAAAAAGGCTATAACACTTCTGTATACCCAAGTGACGGCCGTAAGGGTGCCAGCAAAAGCAGCTTGTAAGGCGAGCACTGAAAAGCGCACATGTAAAGCCCCAGAACGAAAGCGATATAGAAAGGAATATATTGCTGCGTTATAAGACTGCTGACTGGCAACATGGGGACAGTTGCCCGGGTGCCCACCTGAGGCTTGCGTACCCTTTGAACTGCAAAGACTGAAAGGCCATGACGCCGTCCATGAATCACAGCCCTGGGGAGTTGTTAGCCTGTACCTGCCAAAACTAGCAAGGGCTGCCACTTCCAAGCGGGAGGTCGCCTCATCAAAGGATCACCTGAGCCTTGATTGGAATGGGGGGCAGGCCCAAGCTGTTTGGCGGGCACGGTAATAGTAGGGGAAGTAGGGGATCGTCAAGCAGAATGCTACAAAGACAGCTCAGCAGGATAGGCAAGTGTTGCTGGGATGTTATGTGTTTATAGCATCTTGTAAAACCTATGGGCAGGAGCCTTAACACTTTTTGGGTGCAAGCGATGAAATGCGTGGGCGCGTGTCATCACTTGCGCCAAAAAAAGGAGCAGTCCTATTCACAAAGGGCATCTGAATGTGTGTATGTTAGATGCGCACATTCAGAGGCCCCTTTCCACCCCTTCACACATTTGGACAAATCAGGGGGCGTTGTCTGTGTATTTAAAAGCACAACCCAATTTAACAAACGATATGCACTTTTAAATGCACTTAAACGAGGCTCCTTCCCCTGCACATGTTGGGAAAGGCAGCGGCAGATGCCCACATACTGGCAGGATCATCTCTGGCCCTGGCATGCATTGTTCTCTGGCTGTTGCAGCCGCAGTTTAACCCCCGGCTGGCACACTGCCATCTCCGTCCCTCAAACAGGGACTGGAATGCCATTTTGTGTGTGTACATTTCACAGAGTTGGGCCGTGAAATGTTCTCCCAGCAGCCACGTGGGTGACGGGTGCCTGTCACACATCAGTGTCAGGAGTGTGCTTATGCAAGTGGCCAGGACATTTTGCACTGCCGACCAGCTCCGACAAAATGCGCCGGTCACAGACCGGTTCAGACTAGGGCGACCTGCGCATTTCTAAAACGAACGCAAAGGAAAAAAGTGCACCCTTTCCACTGTTGTCATTAGCATTCGTTTTTGAGAATCTGGCCATAAGGCTTTTTTCCAATACCGCCTGGTGGGGGCTGAGGCAGGCAGGTGCGCAGCGAGGCCTATGATGATATCAGGAGATTACATATGATGATATGAGGAGATTACATAATAGGCCGATGCACCGGAAAGGCGTGTTGGGCTTTTGAAACGTCACATATCAGGCTTTGAAATTACAATGAGAGGGTGGGGACAAGCTGCCATCATTAAATGAGGGGTGGGGATAAAGTTGCCTGTGTTAAATGCCTTGAAGTTCTGTATTTTGGGCTTAAGACAAACAAAGGTTTCTAGAAAAATGTTACTGTTGTGTTTGTTCTTATAAATAGCTAATAATGATGTTTTGTTTCTCTCACCCCCCCCCCCCCGCTTCCTCACTATCCCCTCCCTCTTTTCCTGACTCCCTTCATCTTTTCCCTCTGCATTTGGCTGCAATGCTGCTCTTCTCTCCAAACGTCTACCCATGTGGCCCAACCTGTCCCCGCTCTCCCAGCCCGCTGTACCCAGGAGTGTGTCCACGGAAGGTGTGTGGCACCCGACCAATGCCAGTGCGAGGCTGGTTGGAGTGGCTCGGATTGCTCCAGCGGTGAGTACTCTAGTCCAGAATATACCTGGTTGCTTCTGCTGTTTCAGAAGGAGGAGAAAACCTCCAGGGGTTACCGGAGTGACTCCGGGGGCAGCCTGAGTGCTGTAGAGAGGACCAGTTGGCGGGGCGCTTTGAAACACAACTTATTTGATGTATCAGCCCCTTACAAATGCACAATAAATAAAATAAAAAAATATTTAAAAGTATCACTGAGGTAGACTTGCCTGTGGAAATGGTTCCATGTGTTTATAACGAATACATCAATAACGAAAACCATTCGAGTGATATAAAAATAACGAAAAAAAGTCTCGTTTTTTTCTCTTTTTTAATTTGGGGGGTCCTCCTCAAGCCCCCCATTTCCCAAGCTGTATTACCCCCTAAACCCCCTCTACCCTTTTTAATCCCTTACCCCATCCCATATATACTTTTAACCAAAAATTCGACATTTTCTCATCATTTATTTTTTGTTATTATAGCTATTCATTATTTATTTTTCGTTATAATCACTGTCTAGCGTGGAAATATGAGAAGATTGGATGGCTGCCTGGTGCCTTGGGAAGGCTTGTCTGTCCAGGGTGTAGTCACATAGTGCCTCATAATGAGCATGGCAGTATTTCCACAGGAAATACTACCAAACATTAATATTAACACCACTCGCTTTGTTGGTAAATTTTCAAAATTGCAAGTGGTGGACGGGCAGTGCTTTCCCCATAACCTCCACTGGGGTCTTGGGGGAATTTTGAACTGCGGTAATTCTGCAGGAGAAAACTCCTCCATTTTTTAGCACTAATGTGCAGGAAAAGACTCCAGCCAAGTGCTTGAGGTTTTTCCCCTGTACCACCTCCATGCGTGCAATATGGCTGTGCGGTAAAAGGGGCGGTAAATCCATTGGCGCCACTTTTCCCTCGAACCTCCATGCTCATGATGCAGTCTTTGGTTACTATGCACCAGCCTGCAAAGATTCAATGATCCCTTACCGGTCTGAACTTTTATAAAGAAGAGGCATTCTGGCATCTCGAAAGCTCTCCACAGACATGCCCACCACTGAACAATCACTGAAAGCATACTTGCCAACCCTACTGATTTAGGCGGTAGGATACCACTTTTGAAGCAGTCCTACTGCCTACCGATTTATTGGCAACAAATACTGATTTTTTAATTTTTTAAAATTTTTTTAAATTTTTGTTGCCACGCCAGCTTGGGGGAGTCTTTCAAGGGCTCCCCTGAGCTGGCGTAGTGGAAGAAGGCGCGGCATGCAGGCTTTTGATGTAAAAGCGCCTATGGCAGCGGGCTAAAAGCACTTCTCTGCTGCGGGTGCCTTTAACAAAAGGTGCCATTAACCTCCAACACGCCAGCTCGGGGGAGTCTTTCAAGGGCTCCCCCGAGCTGGCATAGCAGGAGAAGGCGTGGCATGCATGCTTTTGATGTAAAAGGCACCCACGGCGGTGGGCTAAATGCGCCCCTCCGCCACGGGTGCCCTTGACAAAAGGCGCCATTAGCTCGCTACCACGCCAGCTCGGAGGAGTCTTTCAAGGGCTCCCCCGAGCTGGCATGGTGGCAGAAGGCGTGGCAGGCGCCTCATTGTCATTGAATGCACCCGCAGCGGCGTGCTCATTCAATGACAATGGGCTGCTGACTTGCCCTATTCCTATCATTACCTCCTCGCCTGACTATTTTTTAAACTTTAAGATTCCAACAGATTTTTGGTCACAGAGTGTTGGCATGTATGCTAGGGTCCACTGGCTTGGGTGTTACCCCTTGAGTAGCTAAGGCAGGAGACATCCGATAAGTACGAGTGATAGATGTATTTGAAAGATTCTTAATGTAAATCACAGAAGAGAAAAGCCACTCTATTGGCTCCTTGGTCTACACACAAATAGGATAATCCCTAATGGGTTTGGTCGCTGTGCACTAAAGGGAGATCCACCTAGTCCCCAGCCTAACTGGAAGAAGGATCCATTGCCTGCAGGCGAGGACATCACGGTGGACCAGCAGAGAGAGCCTCTTCCAGTACTCGGAATCTACAAACCTGTGCATTGTGGGTCCCGAAAGATCCAGTGAAGGGCTACACTTACACATTGCTGGGAAACAGGAGAAACGCGCCGCTATGGAGAGAGTGGGGCCAGTGTGCCTAAGAGGAACACAAAGATAGTGTGAAGAGGGCTAGGGGAGGAAAGGCCGCCAGGAGACTGGGCAGGGTAAAGGGTGTGCATGAGACCTACAGAGGGAGAGAGTGAATAGTGTGCGGAGGAAAGACAGTGAGCGGCATAGAGGGGAGGAAAGACTAGTGTGGATTGCTGCAGAAGTGTGCAAAACATTCCTTTGGTTCGTTAACCTTTGGCTCCCTAGATGTTTTGGACTACAATTCCCATCAGCCCTAGCCAGCACTGTCAATATCGAGGGATCATTGGAGTTGTAGTCCATAGCACCCAGAGCCCCAGGTTGTCCACCCCGGAGTGAAGAGAGGTTGGTGTGTTGGAGAGGACAGGGGGCGGGGGTGTCTTCATTTGGTCATTGCTGAATTACAACATCTATTTTCGGCTGTAGAAGCTTTGCAACCCGTGGGAATATTGTCAGGAATGTGCACGTGGTATTATTATTACTATCATGACCTGAGAAAGGCCACAGCTCCCAGGCGGAACGCATGACGTCCCAGCAGAAGCTGTACGCCCTATATGGCCAGCCACTGTCCAATCCGAGGCTGCGCCTTTTGCAGAGGTACCAGCAATGGGAATGCGTTTCCCGCATAGCCAAATCCTCCGCATCTTTGGGTGGAGGGGTGAGACGAAGGCCTTGTGTTCCCACGCACTTTACGCTCCCCGGCAGCAAACAGTTCGAGCCGGGCCACTTATAGTAGCATAATAAACACGCCAGGGCCTTAATAGTGCAGTGTGGCCTTCAAATCTTTGACAGTTTAGCAGGTCTCCGGAGTTCAACTGCTAGGGGGGAGGGAGGAGAGTAAAAAAACAGACTATTTTCAGTGGCTGTAACAAAAGAGGAGGTTTCACGGCCGTCCCGAACCTCTGAAATACTGGTACAGGGGGGAACAACTAGTCACTAGTAGCCAGGTGGGATTGGGCCCTAAAATTGTCCCGCACACCGATGAAAAAGGGGCCCACAGTTGCAAATGGCTGTTCATTCCTTTTGTGACACTGTTTGAATAGTAACGGGGGGGGGGCTTTCTTGATAAAATGTGATACAAATTGTACATGTAAAACAAATATTTATTCAGCAACACTGGTCAAAACTACTAGCCGCAGAGTGAATGAACTCATCAAAGTGGCCCACACCAGTATTTTGTGTTTTTGTTTCGGCCATGGGCCTATTGCCCTGTAGGACAGTCCAAGCCTGCTAGTAGGCTATTAGGAAATAGGGTTAGTCCCTGACAGGTTGGTGCAAGTAACCTATTAGGAAATAGGGTTAGTCCCTGACAGGTTGGTGCATCTCAGAGACTGGCAGAGCTAGGGCACAGTCAGTCATATGGCAGGCAATGGCAGAGGGAATCCAGTGGAATATAAGGAAATAGGCATATTCTTGAAAGGCCTGTACATCTGAGAGACTGACAGGCAGGCGCGCACTGGCCTGGAGGGCAATTGGGCAATGCCCAAACAAAAAACTGAAAATGCTATTGTGGGACAGTTTTTTTGGTCAAAGTGGGCCACTTTTTTGGCTGGTGTGGGCCAGTTTGATAAGTTACTTCACCATGTGGCTAGTAGATTTGACCTGTGTTACTACATAAATATTTTTTTTTTAATGCACAATTTGCATCACATTTTGTCAAAAGCCTCCTTCTTGGGTATTACTCAAACTGTCAGAAAAAGACATACATTGACATTTAAAACTGTGGGCTACTTTTTCATTGGTGCCCGGGGCAATTTTATGCCCCAGTCCGACCCTGCTGACAGGGCTGGGACAGAGTGAGTGACATGTCAGAAAAGATTGCCATGTGACAGTCGGTGCCCAAGCTCATCTGTCCTTTCAGGATATCTCCAGTTTTCCCAGCCATATCCCTCCCAATCTGGCACAATTGGAATTGACTTGATATGATCTTGGCTTGGTCTGTAGCCGATGATTTTGGACGACTTTGACCTCGTGCATTAAAGCATAAGAGAGCCCAGAATAGAATGCATTGAAATAGTCGAGGCCTTTGGTAAGGTGGTTTCTGAGGGAGCCATCTTCTTGGCTGAGTGATAGATCACGCTCAGGACCTTGAGAAGCAACTTGTGGGACTTGTGAGGAGACAGCACATCTGCTAATGAACATGACTCCTAAACTGTGAACATTTAAGACGAGCATGGAAGTGTCTCCAGGCTGTGCTGCCAAGGAATGGGTGGCAAGGGGGGTATCTTGTAACAGCATGAGGGATTTCACATTAACTACCTTTGAGACAGTTCATTTTCCTCCAGATGTTGATGGTGTGAAGGCAGTCTGTTACTAGATGGTATTTGCTGAAGGGTTGATCCTGTTCAAAGTAAATAGGGATGTCAATGGGTAGGATTGGAATTGGAATATTTTACAAAAGAATTGACATTTTAAGCTAAATGTTTTAGCTACGCATGCTAGTGCTTTAACATGTACATTGAAAAGGAAAGGGGATAGGAATGGTTTCTGCAGCCTGTATCTATTGCCTATGATTGGCTACCTCTCTCAAACATATAAAGAGATCGATAATCATAGAAAGTGGACCCGACGTTCAGCTTCGAGTGAATACTATATGAGGTATATGGCCAAAGCCGAATAGCAGGATTTCGGCCGAATAATCACTCAAAGCCGAAATTCAGTACACCTCTAATGTTGTGTGATTTGAAAATTGGAGGTGGTGTTAAACCTTTATTTGCACAATAAACTACCCTTCTGTATGGAAAGACAGAAAGATCTCTGCATCCAGGGCACTATCTTAATTCACAATAGATTTAAGGAGGGCCTCCCTATGCCCTCTTTACGGTATTACCCAAATTGACATTTTACAATTGACCTTTTGTCCTAATTGACCTAATTATAGTGCTTCTAATTGACCTTCTGCACAATTGACCTTTAAATCATTTTAGTTGCCTTATATATGTATTGGGTTGGTTTTGTATTATAAATAATATAAGGGCATTGGGTGGGAGGTTGTGGGGGGGTTTGGGTTAGGTGGGGGGTTGCAGGGGGTTTCCCCCCGCATATATGTCCTAATTGACCTTTTAAACTAGGTCAATTCTCCCGAGGTCAATTCTCCCGAGGTCAGTTGTGAAAAGGTCAATCAGTATACATCCCTCTTTACATCTGCCTCTCACTTAAGGTGCCTTTATTGGAATAGTAGTAACGGGTGCTTGCATGGCATGAGGAGGAACCTGCCTTTCTACTCACTCTTGCACAGTGGTATTCAAACCGTTTCATGCTGAGCCCCCCTTGAGTAGGAATAGTGATATCACTCATCCCCACACCCCCCCCCGGAGTAAAAGTAGTATTGCAGCCCAATCCCCCATATGCCATACCATATCTGCCTATATTTTCTATTGAAAGCAGTCACGTTATCTGCTTTTTAAAGAGCCTTTCTCCCCCCCCTGTAAACCTTTGGGCCCCCCTAGGGGGGGAAGCCCCACAGTTTGAAGGCCACTGCTCTAGCAATATCCTCCACTGCCTCCGTCCTCTTCCCTGATCCTGCCTTCTATACAGGGGAGCGGGGAGGAGCACAGCTGGGCCTGTAATCACACCGATTCACAGGCCGCGTTTCAGGGTGGGGTCCACCCAATATCCGGTTGCTTGCCCAGCAGGCTAGCTTGGGCCAAAGTCGGCCATTTTAAGTAGTGCAACTGGTCATCTGAAACCATGTAACTGGCCTAACATATGTTAAAGTGCATCATTTGCCATACATGTTCCCTAAAATACATCCCAGGTACTATGCCAACAGTTCTTTTCGCCACAGTCCATGCATTGGCTTTCTCAAATGTGTCCCACTTATGTTCTGGTGCTCGGGCCTAATTCAAACCATAAGTGTAAACCCATCTGTTCACGAACGCCTGTGGTTCCTCTACTGCTTCTACTGGCTATTTGGCCACTGGCTAAATTATGTGTACCAAGGTCAATGCATGGGTATTTTGTTTGCCTACATCTCAGCGCTGGCAAAGTGAGGCTGGGAATGAAAACGCTTCCTGTGCGCATGGGAACTAAAGATGGATGGCGCATTTATGGGACAGCTAATAACCATTATTTCCATCTTGTAGCGTGCACGAACCAAACGTGGGGACGCAACTGCAACAGCACCTGCCCGTGTAAGAACGAGGGCACCTGCGACCCCTTGACCGGAGCCTGCATCTGCCCCCCTGGTTACAAGGACCTTCTGTGTGAGAAGCCCTGTGACCCTGAGTCCTATGGACAGGACTGTCAGCTGGACTGCACGTGTGAGAATGGAGCCTCCTGCGACCATGCGACCGGGGCGTGCAGCTGCAGAGCGGGATACACCGGGCCATAGTGAGTATCCTCCGCAGCACCGCAGGTCATGGGCATGGTTCCAATGCCTGTACTCACATTGCAATCCTGGCGCCATATTGCCTTGTCTGGGAAAGAGCTTGGCTCTCGAATCTGAGGATGCAATCCTGGGCATTGTCTTCACTGGGGCTTGAGAGACCTGTAGAATGAGGACTTGTACACTCACACTCCCTATCACCCGAGAGCCCTTCCTGTTCATGGCCCGGACTTTCTCTCTAGTGCTCTGGACTGATCTAAAAGGTCTTCGCGGGCAGTAAGCTTGAATGTAGTTGTATGGGTAGATTCAGGGGAGGAATTTGGCCGGAAGTAGATGGAGCTGTGGTCCGGCAAAAACTGTCTTTCCCGAGCGCTGTTCCGTGTAGACATGAGGCCTGAGACACAGCAGTCAAGAAACTGCCTCTTGTTTCACCATGTCTCAGACACAGCGATGGGGTTGGGAGGAGGAGGGGTCCGGCACTCCTTGCATATCGCCACTCAGGTGCGCGCATAGAAACAGTGACAGGCGCAGCTTTTCTATGTGTGCAGCTGAGTCGTAACTTCACTGATTGCATCTGAAATGTGCCCCCCCCCTCCTCAACCGCTCCTTTTCACTTGCACTCTCTCCTCTTTACCCTGCACTTCCCTTCCCACCCCATCACTTCACATTTCACGCAGACCGGCACTTCCCTTCCCCTCACACTTCTTGTTGCTGCACTTGCGCGATCCGAATGTCACAAGGCGTATTAGGACCGTTATTGCTATCTTTCTCCCTTGTCCCCCACTCCCTTTTTTGTCTTGTCACGCCTTGAAAGACCATTTTTTGTATAGGTGCCTTACAAATATCCACTAACTAAAAAAATAAAAAAATAAAAAAATCTCCAAAGCTTTATATATGTCTCATGCTTTGCACATATTTCAGGCTGACTATTCTGACAGAGGAAATGAGCAGCATACTAAGTTTGTATTGAATGCTCAGAAGAAATAAACGTTTGAATTACTAACACAGACATGTTTAATACATTGATGGTCATTCTTATGTTCCCAAAATCCACTTTGTTTTTATGCAAAGCAGCCACCATCCTATATTCAGGGCGCACACACATTATTCAAAACTTAGCTCCACCCCCATTTCCACCCACACCACTGACAATCCGGCCCAAGTCATTCACACCACTGACAATCCAGCCCCAGTCATTCCCACACCACTGACAATTGCGAAGAAGGAGGGTGGGTGGGGGTTCCCCAGTAAATTGTATCCATTTACAGCACTGTGTAGAGTGGACTGTGATCAGTCAGAACCTGGTGGGTAAGACAACGTTTTCAATTCGATGCACAAGTAGGGGGGCTTATGAAAATACAAGTCTCTTTTGAAAAACTTGTGAGCTTGGGTGTGGTGTCTGCATTCGCTGGCAAACTCAACTGTTTATTTTAAGAACTTGTCAGCTAAGCACATTCCACATAGTGATTATCACTTTGCACAAAACAAAACAATAACTCGTAGCTGCCCTGAAGTTTTGGATTACAACTCCCATGATGCCCTCCATTAACTATACTGGCACGGGCTGACGCAGTTGTAGACCATAACATTCAGCGAGACATAGGTTGCAGGTCCCGGATTAAAGGAATGTCAAACCTCTAGAGCTACTAAGACAGAGACCTGGTTCATGTGCAAGCAAAGAGTTGCAGGTTTACAACATCTTGCAGAAACTCCACTATGATCACATGATTTGACTCATCTACCTACCATTTAGTTCTTGTTAAGAAATCAAAATGGGTTCTTACTTTATCAACTGGGGCGGCTGGTCATAATGGGTGAGGGGATGTCGACCCACCGAGTCTTGGCCCCCTCTGACCCATTATGGAGGAGCCATTCCAATAAAATACTGAGGGAGTGTTCTTAACTGTGAAAGGGAAACTCCTTTCACAGTCACATTTCCATAGCCGTGCAAGCGCAATTAGCCATGCAAGGCTGGGGGCGTTTGCTTACCCAGTCTCGCATGGCTCATTGGAAATGCTGACTGGGGAACTGCAGGTCTGTATGTGCAAGGGGTCACTCCTGGGCCTCCTCGCACATGCAGACAGAGCAGGCTGGATTGGGGCGTCACCGGACCCACGCTCCAGCCCCTTGGATGCATGTGCAGGAACCAGGAAACTTCCTGATTCCTGTTCATACTTGCAGGGGGCTGAAGCACTGTAATCTCTAGACCTGCGGCAGAAGGTACGTTTGTTTATGTTCATTTTTTAAAATTAAAATTATGTGTATAGATGCGTGCATGAGTGTGTTGTTAGGTGAATGTTTGATGATGGATGCTGGTGTGAATGATGAGAGAGTGCTTTCTGTGTGTATGTTGTGTAAATGTGTGTGTTTGTATGCACATTTGTTTAGTATTTAAATATGTGTCTGGATACGTGTATGCTTGTGTTATGAGTGAGTGCATGATGGATGCTTGTGTGAATGAAACAGAGTGGTTGCTGCGTGTATGTTGTGTAATGTGTGTTTGTATGTTCATGTATTTTTTATTAGATATAGACATCTAAAATGTCTAGAAAAAATACCATACCTTCCCCACTGCCCCCAGCACCTTGTATACACACATAATCCCTTTGTGTGTGTGCATGTGTGTGTGTGTGTGTGTGTGTTTGGTGCTGGGAGGCCCAGGGTACAGGCATGGTATTCTGTTACTTGACATTTATGATAGATGTCTTGTAAAAAATACCATACCTGCCCCCTCGGCCCCCAGCGTCTTGCATACACACATAATCACTTTGATTGTGTGCATGTGTAAGGAGCTCGGGTCTCAGGAGAGAGGTGTGTCATTTTATTACTGGGCATCTATGATAGATTCGTCATTATTGTGATTATGTCTGAATGCAAGGCACTGGCACACCATGGAGTAGGGATGGCATTTTTTACTGCACATGGTTGATAAAGCAAGCATGATAAGGGTTATTATGTAGCTAGATTTGCATGTTAATGCAGCCAGTCTAGCCATTTCCTAATGTGGTATGGCATTTTGTATTGGACATCTCTGGTAAATAAAGCATGATAAGTGTTATTATGAAGCAAGACTGGCATTCCAATGCAGCCAGTATAGTAATTTCCTATTGCGGTATGACATTTTGTATTGGACTTCTTTGGTAATGCAAGCATGATAAGTGTTATTACGAAGCAAACTGGCATTTTTTATGCTACCAGTCTAGCCATTTCTTACTGAGGCATGACATTTTGTATTTGGCATCTTTAATAAAGCAAGCAGGACCAGTGGTATTATTCTTTCTGTGCCATTACATTTGGTATTAGGCATCTTTGGTAAAACAAGCATAAGTGTTATTATGTAGCTAGACTGGCATTCCAAGGCAGCCAGTATAGTCATTTCTTATTGTGGTATGACATTTTGTATTGGACATTTTTGGTAAAGCAAGCACGATAAGTGTTATTACGAAGCAAGACTGGCATTTTTTATGCTACCAGTCTAACCATTTCTTACTGAGGCATGACATTTTGTATTGGCCATCTTTGAAAAAGCAAGCAGGATCAGCTGTATTATTCTTACTGTGGCATGACATTTTTTATTAGGCACCTTTGGTAAAACATGCATAAGTGTAATTATGTAGCTAGACTGGCATTTCAATGCAGCCAGTTAAATCATTTCCTATTGCGGTATGACATCTTGTATTGGGCATCTTTGATAAAGCAAGCATGATAAGTGTTATTATGTGGCTCGACTGGCATTTTAGTACAGCCAGTTTGGACATGTTTTCATACTTTGGCATGCATTTGTTGTGGTAAAGCCAACTGGAGTATGTTTTTATGTCGTTATACTGCCATGTATTGGCAGAAAAAACATGGACATGTTTTCTTATAGTATCATTACTGGCATTATGCACAAAGCAAACATGAATATGTTCTTATATGGGAATAATAGGGTATAATGTTGCAGTCAGCATCGAAATGTATGGGCACAGCGAATGCAAAAATGTTTTATATTGGCACATATTATGGGAAAAGGCATCATGAAAATGTGTTAGAGAAATGCTCCTGTGCATGGTTGGTGACTAGCATCTATTAGATTTTTTTCATGAGTTACCCTACAAAACACAATTGCAAATTGTTTGGCTTTTTAACCAATTTTTCTAAAACGTGTGCTCTAAAATGCACCATTTTCACCCATTATTTAAAAAGAATTCTCAAATTGTGTGGGCAGCCCAAATGCTATATCGTAAAATATTGCTTTGGAGTAACCATAGATTAACTAAGGTAGGCCAGAACCGGGCGACACGTTCATGCTCACCCACAATTAGCCTAAACTTCTCTGATGGCATAACAATGGCACATGAGCGCTATTCAAGAAGCATGCTCTATCCCAGCACCAAAAAGAGCATGTTCTATCACACCACCAACAAGAGCAGGCACTATCCCATCACCATCAAGAGCATGCTCTATCCCACCACCAATAGCATGCTCTATCCCAGCACCAACAAGAACATGCTCTAACCCAGCACCAACAAAAGCATGCTCTATCCCACCTCCAATAGTATGCTCTATCCGACCACCAACAAGGGTATGCTCTATACCAGCACCAGCAAGAGCATGATCTATCCCAGCACCAATAAGAGCATGCTCTAACCGAGCACCACGAAGAGCATGCCCTATTTTAGCAACACCAAGAGCATGCTCTATCCCACCACCAACAAGAGTATGCTCTATCCCAGCACCAACAAAAGCATTCTCTATCCCACCACCAAGAGAATGATTTAACCCAGCACCATCAAGAGCATGTTCTATCACACCACCAACAAGAGCATGCCCTCTCCCAGCACCAACATGATCATGCTCTATGCCAGCACCAACAAGTTCATCCTCTATCCCACCACCAATAGCATGCTCTAACCCAGCACCAACAAGAACATGCTCTAACCCAGCACCAACAAGAACATGCTCTAACCCAGCACCAACAAAAGCATGCTCTATCCCACCTCCAATGGTATGCTCTATCCCACCACCAACAAGGGTATGCTCTATACCAGCAAGAGCATGATCTATCCCAGCACCAATAAGAGCATGCTCTAACCGAGCACCACCAAGAGCATGCCCTATTTTAGCAACACCAAGAGCATGCTCTATCCCACCACCAACAAGAGTATGCTCTATCCCAGCACCAACAAAAGCATTCTCTATCCCACCACCAACAAGAGCATGCCCTCTCCCAGCACTAACATGATCATGCTCTATGCCAGCACCAACAAGATCATGCTCTATTCCACCACCAATAGCATGCTCTAACCCAGCACCAACAAGAACATGCTCTAACCCAGCACCAACAAAAGCATGCTCTATCCCACCTCCAATAGTATGCTCTATCCCACCACCAACAAGGGTATGCTCTATACCAGCACCAGCAAGAGCATGATCTATCCCAGCACCAATAAGAACATGCTCTAACCGAGCACCACGAAGAGCATGCTTTATCTCAGCACCACCAAGAGCATGCTCTATCCCACCACCAACAATAGCATGCTCTAACCCAGCACCAACAAGAACATGCTCTAACCCAGCACCAACAAGAACATGCTCTAACCCAGCACCAACAAAAGCATGCTCTATCCCACCTCCAATAGTATGTTCTATCCCACCACCAACAAGGGTATGCTCTATACCAGCAAGAGCATGATCTATCCCAGCACCAATAAGAGCATGCTCTAACCGAGCACCACCAAGAGCATGCCCTATTTTAGCACCACCAAGAGCATGCTCTATCCCACCACCAACAAGAGTATGATCTATCCCAGCACCATCAAGAGCATGCTCTATCCCACCACCAACATGATCATGCTCTATGCCAGCACCAACAAGATCATGCTTTATTCCACCACCAATAGCATGGTCTATCCCAGCACCAACAAGATCATGCTCTATCCTACCTCCAATAGCATGCTCTATCCCACCACCAACAAGAGCATGCCCTATCCCACCACCAACAAGAGCATGATCTATCCCAGCACCAATAAGAACATGCTCTAACCGAGCACCACGAAGAGCATGCCCTATCTCAGCACCACCAAGAGCATGCTCTATCCCACCACCAACAAGAGTATGCTCTATCCCACCACCAACAAGAGCATGCTCTATCCCACCACCAACAAGAGCATGTTCTATCATACGACCGACAAGAGCATGCCCTCTCCCAGCACCAACATGATCATGCTCTATGCCAGCACCAACAAGATCATGCTCTATCCCAGCACCAGCAAGAGCATGCCCTATCCCACCACCAACAAGAGCATGCTCTATCCCTGCACCAATAAGAGCATGCTCTATCCAAGCACCACGAAGAGCATGCCCGATCTCAGCACCACCAAGAGCATGTTCGATCCTACCACCAACAAGAGCATGCTCTATTCCAGCACCAACAAGAGCATGCTCTATCCCAACACCAACAAGAGCATGTTCTATCATACCACCGACAAGAGCATGCCCTCTCCCAGCACCAACATGATCATGCTCTATGCCAGCACCAACATGATCATGCTCTATCCCACCACCAATAACATGCTCTATCCCAGCACCAACAAGAACATGATCTATCCCAGCACCAGCAAGAGCATGCCCTATCCCACCACCAACAAGAGCATGCTCTATCCCTGCACCAATAAGAGCATGCTCTATCCAAGCACCACGAAGAGCATGCCCGATCCCAGAACCACCAAGAGCATGCTCTATCCCACCACCAACAAGAGCATGCTCTATCCCACCACCAACAAGAGTATGCTCTATCCCAGCACCATCAAGAGCATGCTCTATCCCACCACCAACATGATCATGCTCTATGCCAGCACCAACAAGATCATGCTTTATTCCACCACCAATAGCATGGTCTATCCCAGCACCAACAAGATCATGCTCTATCCTACCTCCAATAGCATGCTCTATCCCACCACCAACAAGAGCATGCCCTATCCCACCACCAACAAGAGCATGATCTATCCCAGCACCAACAAGAGTATGCTCTATCCCAGCACCATCAAGAGCATGCTCTATCCCACCACCAACATGATCATGCTCTATGCCAGCACCAACAAGATCATGCTTTATTCCACCACCAATAGCATGGTCTATCCCAGCACCAACAATAGCATGCTCTAACCCAGCACCAACAAGAACATGCTCTAACCCAGCACCAACAAGAACATGCTCTAACCCAGCACCAACAAAAGCATGCTCTATCCCACCTCCAATAGTATGCTCTATCCCACCACCAACAAGGGTATGCTCTATACCAGCAAGAGCATGATCTATCCCAGCACCAATAAGAGCATGCTCTAACCGAGCACCAACAAGAGTATGCTCTATCCCAGCACTATCAAGAGCATGCTCTATCCCACCACCAACATGATCATGCTCTATGCCAGCACCAACAAGATCATGCTTTATTCCACCACCAATAGCATGCTCTATCCCAGCACCAACAAGATCATGCTCTATCCCACCTCCAATAGTATGCTCTATCCCAGCACCAACAAGATCATGCTCTATCCTACCTCCAATAGTATGCTCTATCCCACCACCAACAAGGGTATGCTCTATACCAGCACCAGCAAGAGCATGATCTATCCCAGCACCAATAAGAGCATGCTCTAACCGAGCACTACGAAGAGCATGCCCTATCTCAGCACCAACAAGATCATGCTCTATCCCACCTCCAATAGTATGCTCTATCCCAGCACCAACAAGATCATGCTCTATCCTACCTCCAATAGTATGCTCTATCCCACCACCAACAAGGGTATGCTCTATACCAGCACCAGCAAGAGCATGATCTATCCCAGCACCAATAAGAGCATGCTCTAACCGAGCACTACGAAGAGCATGCCCTATCTCAGCACCACCAAGAGCATGCTCTATCCCACCACCAACAAGAGTATGCTCTATCCCACCACCAACAAGAGCATGCTCTATCCCACCACCAACAAGAGCATGTTCTATCATACGACCGACAAGAGCATGCCCTCTCCCAGCACCAACATGATCATGCTCTATGCCAGCACCAACAAGATCATGCTCTATCCCAGCACCAGCAAGAGCATGCCCTATCCCACCACCAACAAGAGCATGCTCTATCCCTGCACCAATAAGAGCATGCTCTATCCAAGCACCACGAAGAGCATGCCCGATCTCAGCACCACCAAGAGCATGCTCGATCCTACCACCAACAAGAGCATGCTCTATCCCAGCACCAACAAGAGCATGCTCTATCCCAACACCAACAAGAGCATGTTCTATCATACCACCGACAAGAGCATGCCCTCTCCCAGCACCAACATGATCATGCTCTATGCCAGCACCAACATGATCATGCTCTATCCCACCACCAATAGCATGCTCTATCCCAGCACCAACAAGAACATGATCTATCCCAGCACCAGCAAGAGCATGCCCTATCCCACCACCAACAAGAGCATGCTCTATCCCTGCACCAATAAGAGCATGCTCTATCCAAGCACCACGAAGAGCATGCCCGATCCCAGCACCACCAAGAGCATGCTCTATCCCACCACCAACAAGAGCATGCTCTATCCCACCACCAACAAGAGTATGCTCTATCCCAGCACTATCAAGAGCATGCTCTATCCCACCACCAACATGATCATGCTCTATGCCAGCACCAACAAGATCATGCTTTATTCCACCACCAATAGCATGCTCTATCCCAGCACCAACAAGATCATGCTCTATCCCACCTCCAATAGTATGCTCTATCCCAGCACCAACAAGATCATGCTCTATCCTACCTCCAATAGTATGCTCTATCCCACCACCAACAAGGGTATGCTCTATACCAGCACCAGCAAGAGCATGATCTATCCCAGCACCAATAAGAGCATGCTCTAACCGAGCACTACGAAGAGCATGCCCTATCTCAGCACCACCAAGAGCATGCTCTATCCCACCACCAACAAGAGTATGCTCTATCCCACCACCAACAAGAGCATGCTCTATCCCACCACCAACAAGAGCATGTTCTATCATACGACCGACAAGAGCATGCCCTCTCCCAGCACCAACATGATCATGCTCTATGCCAGCACCAACAAGATCATGCTCTATCCCAGCACCAGCAAGAGCATGCCCTATCCCACCACCAACAAGAGCATGCTCTATCCCTGCACCAATAAGAGCATGCTCTATCCAAGCACCATGAAGAGCATGCCCGATCTCAGCACAACCAAGAGCATGCTCGATCCTACCACCAACAAGAGCATGCTCTATCCCAGCACCAGCAAGAGCATGCTCTATCCCAACACCAACAAGAGCATGTTCTATCATACCACCGACAAGAGCATGCCCTCTCCCAGCACCAACATGATCATGCTCTATGCCAGCACCAACATGATCATGCTCTATCCCACCACCAATAGCATGCTCTATCCCAGCACCAACAAGAACATGATCTATCCCAACACCAGCAAGAGCATGCCCTATCCCACCACCAACAAGAGCATGCTCTATCCCTGCACCAATAAGAGCATGCTCTATCCAAGCACCACGAAGAGCATGCCCGATCCCAGCACCACCAAGAGCATGCTCTATCCCACCACCAACAAGAGCATGCTCTATCCCACCACCAACAAGAGCATGTTCTATCATACGACCGACAAGAGCATGCCCTCTCCCAGCACCAACATGATCATGCTCTATGCCAGCACCAACAAGATCATGCTCTATCCCAGCACCAGCAAGAGCATGCCCTATCCCACCACCAACAAGAGCATGCTCTATCCCTGCACCAATAAGAGCATGCTCTATCCAAGCACCATGAAGAGCATGCCCGATCTCAGCACCACCAAGAGCATGCTCGATCCTACCACCAACAAGAGCATGCTCTATCCCAGCACCAGCAAGAGCATGCTCTATCCCAACACCAACAAGAGCATGTTCTATCATACCACCGACAAGAGCATGCCCTCTCCCAGCACCAACATGATCATGCTCTATGCCAGCACCAACATGATCATGCTCTATCCCACCACCAATAGCATGCTCTATCCCAGCACCAACAAGAACATGATCTATCCCAGCACCAGCAAGAGCATGCCCTATCCCACCACCAACAAGAGCATGCTCTATCCCTGCACCAATAAGAGCATGCTCTATCCAAGCACCACGAAGAGCATGCCCGATCCCAGCACCACCAAGAGCATGCTCTATCCCACCACCAACAAGAGCATGCTCTATCCCACCACCAACAAGAGTATGCTCTATCCCAGCACCAAAAAGAGCATGCTCTATCCCACCTCCAATAGTATGCTCTATCCCACCACCAACAAGGGTATGCTCTATACCAGCACCAGCAAGAGCATGATCTATCCCAGCACCAATAAGATCATGCCCTATTTTAGCAACACCAAGAGCATGCTCTATCCCAGCACCAACAAAAGCATTCTCTATCCCACCACCAAGAGAATGATTTAACCCAGCACCATCAAGAGCATGTTCTATCACACCACCAACAAGAGCATGCCCTCTCCCAGCACTAACATGATCATGCTCTATGCCAGCACCAACAAGATCATGCTCTATCCCACCACCAATAGCATGCTCTAACCCAGCACCAACAAGAACATGCTCTAACCCAGCACCAACAAAAGCATGCTCTATCCCACCTCCAATAGTATGCTCTATCCCACCACCAACAAGGGTATGCTCTATACCAGCACCAGCAAGAGCATGATCTATCCCAGCACCAATAAGAGCATGCTCTAACCGAGCACCACGAAGAGCATGCTTTATCTCAGCACCACCAAGAGCATGCTCTATCCCACCACCAACAATAGCATGCTCTAACCCAGCACCAACAAGAACCTGCTCTAACCCAGCACCAACAAGAACATGCTCTAACCCAACACCAACAAAAGCATGCTCTATCCCACCTCCAATAGTATGCTCTATCCCACCACCAACAAGGGTATGCTCTATACCAGCAAGAGCATGATCTATCCCAGCACCAATAAGAGCATGCTCTAACCGAGCACCACCAAGAGCATGCCCTATCTTAGCACCACCAAGAGCATGCTCTATCCCACCAGCAACAAGAGTATGCTCTATCCCAGCACCACCAAGAGCATGCTCTATCCCACCACCAACAAGAGCATGCTCTATCCCACCACCAACAAGAGTATGCTCTATCCCAGCACCAAAAAGAGCATGCTCTAACCCAGCACCAACAAGACCATGCTCCATCTCAGCACGAACAAAAGCATTCTCTATCCCACCACCAATAGCATGCTCTAACCCAGCACCAACAAGAACATGCTCTAACCCAGCACCAACAAGAACATGCTCTAACCCAGCACCAACAAAAGCATGCTCTATCCCACCTCCAATAGTATGCTCTATCCCACCACCAACAAGGGTATGCTCTATACCAGCAAGAGCATGATCTATCCCAGCACCAATAAGAGCATGCTCTAACCGAGCACCACCAAGAGCATGCTTTATCTCAGCACCACCAAGAGCATGCTCTATCCCACCACCAACAATAGCATGCTCTAACCCAGCACCAACAAGAACATGCTCTAACCCAGCACCAACAAAAGCATGCTCTATCCCACCTCCAATAGTATGCTCTATCCCACCACCAACAAGGGTATGCTCTATACCAGCACCAGCAAGAGCATGATCTATCCCAGCACCAATAAGAGCATGCTCTAACCGAGCACCACGAAGAGCATGCTTTATCTCAGCACCACCAAGAGCATGCTCTATCCCACCACCAACAATAGCATGCTCTAACCCAGCACCAACAATAACGTGCTCTAACCCAGCACCAACAAAAGCATGCTCTATCCCACCTCCAATAGTATGCTCTATCCCACCACCAACAAGGGTATGCTCTATACCAGCACCAGCAAGAGCATGATCTATCCCAGCACCAATAAGAGCATGCTCTAACCGAGCACCACGAAGAGCATGCCCTATTTTAGCAACACCAAGAGCATGCTCTATCCCACCAATAACAGGAGTATGCTCTATCCCAGCACCAACAAAAGCATTCTCTATCCCACCACCAAGAGAATGATTTAACCCAGCACCATCAAGAGCATGTTCTATCACACCACCAACAAGAGCACGCCCTCTCCCAGCACTAACATGATCATGCTCTATGCCAGCACCAACATGATCATGCTCTATCCCACCACCAATAGCATGCTCTAACCCAGCACCAACAAGAACATGCTCTAACCCAGCACCAACAAAAGCATGCTCTATCCCACCTCCAATAGTATGCTCTATCCCACCACCAACAAGGGTATGCTCTATACCAGCAAGAGCATGATCTATCCCAGCACCAATAAGAGCATGCTCTAACCGAGCACCACCAAGAGCATGCCCTATTTTAGCACCACCAAGAGCATGCTCTATCCCCCCACCAACAAGAGTATGCTCTATCCCAGCACCATCAAGAGCATGCTCTATCCCACCACCAACATGATCATGCTCTATGCCAGCACCAACAAGATCATGCTTTATTCCACCACCAATAGCATGCTCTATCCCAGCACCAACAAGATCATGCTCTATCCCACCTCCAATAGTATGCTCTATCCCAGCACCAACAAGATCATGCTCTATCCTACCTCCAATAGTATGCTCTATCCCACCACCAACAAGGGTATGCTCTATACCAGCACCAGCAAGAGCATGATCTATCCCAGCACCAATAAGAGCATGCTCTAACCGAGCACTACGAAGAGCATGCCCTATCTCAGCACCACCAAGAGCATGCTCTATCCCACCACCAACAAGAGTATGCTCTATCCCACCACCAACAAGAGCATGCTCTATCCCACCACCAACAAGAGCATGTTCTATCATACCACCGACAAGAGCATGCCCTCTCCCAGCACCAACATGATCATGCTCTATGCCAGCACCAACAAGATCATGCTCTATCCCAGCACCAGCAAGAGCATGCCCTATCCCACCACCAACAAGAGCATGCTCTATTCCTGCACCAATAAGAGCATGCTCTATCCAAGCACCACAAAGAGCATGCCCGATCTCAGCACCACCAAGAGCATGCTCGATCCCACCACCAATAGCATGCTCTAACCCAGCACCAACAAGAACATGCTCTAAACCAGCACCAACAAAAGCATGCTCTATCCCACCTCCAATAGTATGCTCTATCCCACCACCAACAAGGGTATGCTCTATACCAGCACCAGCAAGAGCATGATCTATCCCAGCACCAATAAGAGCATGCTCTAACCGAGCACCACGAAGAGCATGCTTTATCTCAGCACCACCAAGAGCATGCTCTATCCCACCACCAACAATAGCATGCTCTAACCCAGCACCAACAAGAACATGCTCTAACCCAGCACCAACAAGAACATGCTCTAACCCAGCACCAACAAAAGCATGCTCTATCCCACCTCCAATAGTATGCTCTATCCCACCACCAACAAGGGTATGCTCTATACCAGCAAGAGCATGATCTATCCCAGCACCAATAAGAGCATGCTCTAACCGAGCACCACCAAGAGCATGCTCTATCCCACCACCAACAAGAGTATGCTCTATCCCAGCACCACCAAGAGCATGCTCTATCCCACCACCAACAAGAGCATGCTCTATTCCACCACCAACAAGATTATGCTCTATCCCAGCACCAAAAAGAGCATGCTCTAACCCAGCACCAACAAGACCATGCTCCATCTCAGCACGAACAAGAGTATGCTCTATCCCAGCACCAACAAGATCATGCTCTATCCCACCTCCAATAGTATGCTCTATCCCACCACCAACAAGGGTATGCTCTATACCAGCACCAGCAAGAGCATGATCTATCCCAGCACCAATAAGAGCATGCTATAACCGAGCACCACGAAGAGCATGCCCTATTTTAGCAACACCAAGAGCATGCTCTATCCCACCACCAACAAGAGTATACTCTATCCCAGCACCAACAAAAGCATTCTCTATCCCACCACCAAGAGAATGATTTAACCCAGCACCATCAAGAGCATGTTCTATCACACCACCAACAAGAGCATGCCCTCTCCCAGCACTAACATGATCATGCTCTATGCCAGCACCAACAAGATCATGCTCTATCCCACCACCAATAGCATGCTCTAACCCAGCACCAACAAGAACATGCTCTAACCCAGCACCAACAAAAGCATGCTCTATCCCACCTCCAATAGTATGCTCTATCCCACCACCAACAAGGGTATGCTCTATACCAGCACCAGCAAGAGCATGATCTATCCCAGCACCAATAAGAGCATGCTCTAACCGAGCACCACGAAGAGCATGCTTTATCTCAGCACCACCAAGAGCATGCTCTATCCCACCACCAACAATAGCATGCTCTAACCCAGCACCAACAAGAACATGCTCTAACCCAGCACCAACAAAAGCATGCTCTATCCCACCTCCAATAGTATGCTCTATCCCACCACCAACAAGGGTATGCTCTATACCAGCACCAGCAAGAGCATGATCTATCCCAGCACCAATAAGAGCATGCTCTAACCGAGCACCACGAAGAGCATGCCCTATTTTAGCAACACCAAGAGCATGCTCTATCCCACCACCAACAAGAGTATGCTCTATCCCAGCACCAACAAAAGCATTCTCTATCCCACCACCAAGAGAATGATTTAACCCAGCACCATCAAGAGCATGTTCTATCACACCACCAACAAGAGCACGCCCTCTCCCAGCACTAACATGAACATGCTCTATGCCAGCACCAACATGATCATGCTCTATCCCACCACCAATAGCATGCTCTAACCCAGCACCAACAAGAACATGCTCTAACCCAGCACCATCAAGAACATGCTCTAACCCAGCACCAACAAAAGCATGCTCTATCCCACCTCCAATAGTATGCTCTATCCCACCACCAACAAGGGTATGCTCTATACCAGCAAGAGCATGATCTATCCCAGCACCAATAAGAGCATGCTCTAACCGAGCACCACCAAGAGCATGCCCTATCTTAGCACCACCAAGAGCATGCTCTTTCCCACCACCAACAAGAGTATGCTCTATCCCAGCACCATCAAGAGCATGCTCTATCCCACCACCAACATGATCATGCTCTATGCCAGCACCAACAAGATCCTGCTTTATTCCACCACCAATAGCATGCTCTATCCCAGCACCAACAAGATCATGCTCTATCCCACCTCCAATAGTATGCTCTATCCCACCACCAACAAGGGTATGCTCTATACCAGCACCAGCAAGAGCATGATCTATCCCAGCACCAATAAGAGCATGCTCTAACCGAGCACCACGAAGAGCATGCTTTATCTCAGCACCACCAAGAGCATGCTCTATCCCACCACCAACAATAGCATGCTCTAACCCAGCACCAACAATAACGTGCTCTAACCCAGCACCAACAAAAGCATGCTCTATCCCACCTCCAATAGTATGCTCTATCCCACCACCAACAAGGGTATGCTCTATACCAGCACCAGCAAGAGCATGATCTATCCCAGCACCAATAAGAGCATGCTCTAACCGAGCACCACGAAGAGCATGCCCTATTTTAGCAACACCAAGAGCATGCTCTATCCCACCAATAACAGGAGTATGCTCTATCCCAGCACCAACAAAAGCATTCTCTATCCCACCACCAAGAGAATGATTTAACCCAGCACCTTCAAGAGCATGTTCTATCACACCACCAACAAGAGCATGCCCTCTCCCAGCACTAACATGATCATGCTCTATGCCAGCACCAACATGATCATGCTCTATCCCACCACCAATAGCATGCTCTAACCCAGCACCAACAAGAACATGCTCTAACCCAGCACCAACAAGAACATGCTCTAACCCAGCACCAACAAAAGCATGCTCTATCCCACCTCCAATAGTATGCTCTATCCCACCATCAACAAGGGTATGCTCTATACCAGCAAGAGCATGATCTATCCCAGCACCAATAAGAGCATGCTCTAACCGAGCACCACCAAGAGCATGCCCTATTTTAGCACCACCAAGAGCATGCTCTATCCCACCACCAACAAGAGTATGCTCTATCCCAGCACCATCAAGAGCATGCTCTATCCCACCACCAACATGATCATGCTCTATGCCAGCACCAACAAGATCATGCTTTATTCCACCACCAATAGCATGCTCTATCCCAGCACCAACAAGATCATGCTCTATCCCACCTCCAATAGTATGCTCTATCCCAGCACCAACAAGATCATGCTCTATCCTACCTCCAATAGTATGCTCTATCCCACCACCAACAAGGGTATGCTCTATACCAGCACCAGCAAGAGCATGATCTATCCCAGCACCAATAAGAGCATGCTCTAACCGAGCACTACGAAGAGCATGCCCTATCTCAGCACCACCAAGAGCATGCTCTATCCCACCACCAACAAGAGTATGCTCTATCCCACCACCAACAAGAGCATGCTCTATCCCACCACCAACAAGAGCATGTTCTATCATACCACCGACAAGAGCATGCCCTCTCCCAGCACCAACATGATCATGCTCTATGCCAGCACCAACAAGATCATGCTCTATCCCAGCACCAGCAAGAGCATGCCCTATCCCACCACCAACAAGAGCATGCTCTATTCCTGCACCAATAAGAGCATGCTCTATCCAAGCACCACAAAGAGCATGCCCGATCTCAGCACCACCAAGAGCATGCTCGATCCCACCACCAATAGCATGCTCTAACCCAGCACCAACAAGAACATGCTCTAAACCAGCACCAACAAAAGCATGCTCTATCCCACCTCCAATAGTATGCTCTATCCCACCACCAACAAGGGTATGCTCTATACCAGCACCAGCAAGAGCATGATCTATCCCAGCACCAATAAGAGCATGCTCTAACCGAGCACCACGAAGAGCATGCTTTATCTCAGCACCACCAAGAGCATGCTCTATCCCACCACCAACAATAGCATGCTCTAACCCAGCACCAACAAGAACATGCTCTAACCCAGCACCAACAAGAACATGCTCTAACCCAGCACCAACAAAAGCATGCTCTATCCCACCTCCAATAGTATGCTCTATCCCACCACCAACAAGGGTATGCTCTATACCAGCAAGAGCATGATCTATCCCAGCACCAATAAGAGCATGCTCTAACCGAGCACCACCAAGAGCATGCTCTATCCCACCACCAACAAGAGTATGCTCTATCCCAGCACCACCAAGAGCATGCTCTATCCCACCACCAACAAGAGCATGCTCTATTCCACCACCAACAAGATTATGCTCTATCCCAGCACCAAAAAGAGCATGCTCTAACCCAGCACCAACAAGACCATGCTCCATCTCAGCACGAACAAGAGTATGCTCTATCCCAGCACCAACAAGATCATGCTCTATCCCACCTCCAATAGTATGCTCTATCCCACCACCAACAAGGGTATGCTCTATACCAGCACCAGCAAGAGCATGATCTATCCCAGCACCAATAAGAGCATGCTATAACCGAGCACCACGAAGAGCATGCCCTATTTTAGCAACACCAAGAGCATGCTCTATCCCACCACCAACAAGAGTATACTCTATCCCAGCACCAACAAAAGCATTCTCTATCCCACCACCAAGAGAATGATTTAACCCAGCACCATCAAGAGCATGTTCTATCACACCACCAACAAGAGCATGCCCTCTCCCAGCACTAACATGATCATGCTCTATGCCAGCACCAACAAGATCATGCTCTATCCCACCACCAATAGCATGCTCTAACCCAGCACCAACAAGAACATGCTCTAACCCAGCACCAACAAAAGCATGCTCTATCCCACCTCCAATAGTATGCTCTATCCCACCACCAACAAGGGTATGCTCTATACCAGCACCAGCAAGAGCATGATCTATCCCAGCACCAATAAGAGCATGCTCTAACCGAGCACCACGAAGAGCATGCTTTATCTCAGCACCACCAAGAGCATGCTCTATCCCACCACCAACAATAGCATGCTCTAACCCAGCACCAACAAGAACATGCTCTAACCCAGCACCAACAAAAGCATGCTCTATCCCACCTCCAATAGTATGCTCTATCCCACCACCAACAAGGGTATGCTCTATACCAGCACCAGCAAGAGCATGATCTATCCCAGCACCAATAAGGGCATGCTCTAACCGAGCACCACGAAGAGCATGCCCTATTTTAGCAACACCAAGAGCATGCTCTATCCCACCACCAACAAGAGTATGCTCTATCCCAGCACCAACAAAAGCATTCTCTATCCCACCACCAAGAGAATGATTTAACCCAGCACCATCAAGAGCATGTTCTATCACACCACCAACAAGAGCACGCCCTCTCCCAGCACTAACATGAACATGCTCTATGCCAGCACCAACATGATCATGCTCTATCCCACCACCAATAGCATGCTCTAACCCAGCACCAACAAGAACATGCTCTAACCCAGCACCATCAAGAACATGCTCTAACCCAGCACCAACAAAAGCATGCTCTATCCCACCTCCAATAGTATGCTCTATCCCACCACCAACAAGGGTATGCTCTATACCAGCAAGAGCATGATCTATCCCAGCACCAATAAGAGCATGCTCTAACCGAGCACCACCAAGAGCATGCCCTATCTTAGCACCACCAAGAGCATGCTCTTTCCCACCACCAACAAGAGTATGCTCTATCCCAGCACCATCAAGAGCATGCTCTATCCCACCACCAACATGATCATGCTCTATGCCAGCACCAACAAGATCCTGCTTTATTCCACCACCAATAGCATGCTCTATCCCAGCACCAACAAGATCATGCTCTATCCCACCTCCAATAGTATGCTCTATCCCACCACCAACAAGGGTATGCTCTATACCAGCACCAGCAAGAGCATGATCTATCCCAGCACCAATAAGAGCATGCTCTAACCGAGCACCACGAAGAGCATGCTTTATCTCAGCACCACCAAGAGCATGCTCTATCCCACCACCAACAATAGCATGCTCTAACCCAGCACCAACAAGAACATGCTCTAACCCAGCACCAACAAGAACATGCTCTAACCCAGCACCAACAAAAGCATGCTCTATCCCACCTCCAATAGTATGCTCTATCCCACCACCAACAAGGGTATGCTCTATACCAGCAAGAGCATGATCTATTCCAGCACCAATAAGAGCATGCTCTAACCGAGCACCACCAAGAGCATGCCCTATCTTAGCACCACCAAGAGCATGCTCTATCCCACCACCAACAAGAGTATGCTCTATCCCAGCACCATCAAGAGCATGCTCTATCCCACCACCAACATGATCATGCTCTATGCCAGCACCAACAAGATCATGCTTGATTCCACCACTAATAGCATGCTCTATCCCAGCACCAACAAGATCATGCTCTATCCTACCTCCAATAGCATGCTCTATCCCGCCATCAACAAGGGCATACTCTATCCCACCACCAACAAGAGCATGCCCTATCCCACCACCAACAAGAGCATGATCTATCCCAGCACCAATAAGAGCATGCTATAACCGAGCACCACGAAGAGCATGCCCTATTTTAGCAACACCAAGAGCATGCTCTATCCCACCACCAACAAGAGTATACTCTATCCCAGCACCAACAAAAGCATTCTCTATCCCACCACCAAGAGAATGATTTAACCCAGCACCATCAAGAGCATGTTCTATCACACCACCAACAAGAGCATGCCCTCTCCCAGCACTAACATGATCATGCTCTATGCCAGCACCAACAAGATCATGCTCTATCCCACCACCAATAGCATGCTCTAACCCAGCACCAACAAGAACATGCTCTAACCCAGCACCAACAAAAGCATGCTCTATCCCACCTCCAATAGTATGCTCTATCCCACCACCAACAAGGGTATGCTCTATACCAGCACCAGCAAGAGCATGATCTATCCCAGCACCAATAAGAGCATGCTCTAACCGAGCACCACGAAGAGCATGCTTTATCTCAGCACCACCAAGAGCATGCTCTATCCCACCACCAACAATAGCATGCTCTAACCCAGCACCAACAAGAACATGCTCTAACCCAGCACCAACAAAAGCATGCTCTATCCCACCTCCAATAGTATGCTCTATCCCACCACCAACAAGGGTATGCTCTATACCAGCACCAGCAAGAGCATGATCTATCCCAGCACCAATAAGAGCATGCTCTAACCGAGCACCACGAAGAGCATGCCCTATTTTAGCAACACCAAGAGCATGCTCTATCCCACCACCAACAAGAGTATGCTCTATCCCAGCACCAACAAAAGCATTCTCTATCCCACCACCAAGAGAATGATTTAACCCAGCACCATCAAGAGCATGTTCTATCACACCACCAACAAGAGCACGCCCTCTCCCAGCACTAACATGAACATGCTCTATGCCAGCACCAACATGATCATGCTCTATCCCACCACCAATAGCATGCTCTAACCCAGCACCAACAAGAACATGCTCTAACCCAGCACCATCAAGAACATGCTCTAACCCAGCACCAACAAAAGCATGCTCTATCCCACCTCCAATAGTATGCTCTATCCCACCACCAACAAGGGTATGCTCTATACCAGCAAGAGCATGATCTATCCCAGCACCAATAAGAGCATGCTCTAACCGAGCACCACCAAGAGCATGCCCTATCTTAGCACCACCAAGAGCATGCTCTTTCCCACCACCAACAAGAGTATGCTCTATCCCAGCACCATCAAGAGCATGCTCTATCCCACCACCAACATGATCATGCTCTATGCCAGCACCAACAAGATCCTGCTTTATTCCACCACCAATAGCATGCTCTATCCCAGCACCAACAAGATCATGCTCTATCCCACCTCCAATAGTATGCTCTATCCCACCACCAACAAGGGTATGCTCTATACCAGCACCAGCAAGAGCATGATCTATCCCAGCACCAATAAGAGCATGCTCTAACCGAGCACCACGAAGAGCATGCTTTATCTCAGCACCACCAAGAGCATGCTCTATCCCACCACCAACAATAGCATGCTCTAACCCAGCACCAACAAGAACATGCTCTAACCCAGCACCAACAAGAACATGCTCTAACCCAGCACCAACAAAAGCATGCTCTATCCCACCTCCAATAGTATGCTCTATCCCACCACCAACAAGGGTATGCTCTATACCAGCAAGAGCATGATCTATTCCAGCACCAATAAGAGCATGCTCTAACCGAGCACCACCAAGAGCATGCCCTATCTTAGCACCACCAAGAGCATGCTCTATCCCACCACCAACAAGAGTATGCTCTATCCCAGCACCATCAAGAGCATGCTCTATCCCACCACCAACATGATCATGCTCTATGCCAGCACCAACAAGATCATGCTTGATTCCACCACTAATAGCATGCTCTATCCCAGCACCAACAAGATCATGCTCTATCCTACCTCCAATAGCATGCTCTATCCCGCCATCAACAAGGGCATACTCTATCCCACCACCAACAAGAGCATGCCCTATCCCACCACCAACAAGAGCATGATCTATCCCAGCACCAATAAGAGCATGCTCTAACCGAGCACCACGAAGAGCATGCCCTATCTCAGCACCACCAAGAGCATGCTCTATCCCACCACCAACAAGAGTATGCTCTATCCCACCACCAACAAGAGCATGCTCTATCCCACCACCAACAAGATCATGCTCTATGCCAGCACCAACAAGATCATGCTCTATCCCAGCACCAGCAAGAGCATGCTCTATCCCAGCACCAGCAAGAGCATGCCCTATCCCACCACCAACAAGAGCATGCTCTATCCCTGCACCAATAAGAGCATGCTCTATCCAAGCACCACGAAGAGCATGCTCGATCTCAGCACCACCAAGAGCATGCTCGATCCTACCACCAACAAGAGCATGCTCTATCCCAGCACCAACAAGAGCATGCTCTATCCCAACACCAACAAGAGCATGTTCTATCATACCACCGACAAGAGCATGCCCTCTCCCAGCACCAACATGATCATGCTCTATGCCAGCACCAACAAGATCATGCTCTATCCCACCACCAATAGCATGCTCTATCCCAGCACCAACAAGAACATGATCTATCCCAGCACCAGCAAGAGCATGCCCTATCCCACCACCAACAAGAGCATGCTCTATCCCTGCACCAATAAGAGCATGCTCTATCCAAGCACCACAAAGAGCATGCCCGATCTCAGCACCACCAAGAGCATGCTCGATTCTACCACCAACAAGAGCATGCTCTATCCCAGCACCAACAAGAGCATGCTCTATCCGAACACCAACAAGAGCATGTTCTATCATACCACCGACAAGAGCATGCCCTCTCCCAGCACCAACATGATGATGCTCTATGCCAGCACCAACAAGATCATGCTCTATCCCACCACCAATAGCATGCTCTATCCCAGCACCAACAAGAACATGATCTATCCCAGCACCAGCAAGGCATGCCCTATCCCACCACCAACAAGAGAATGCTCTATCCCTGCACCAATAAGAGCATGCTCTATCCAAGCACCACGAAGAGCAGGCCCTACCTCAGCACCACCAAGAGCATGCTCTATCCCACCACCAACAAGAGCATGCTCTATCCCACCACCTACAAGAGCATGCTCTATCCCACCACCAACAAGAGTATTCTCTATCCCAGCACCAAAAAGAGCATGCTCTAACCCAGCACCAACAAGACCATGCTCCATCTCAGCACGAACAAGAGTATGCTCTATCCCACCTCCAATAGTATGCTCTATCCCACCACCAACAAGGGTATGCTCTATACCAGCACCAGCAAGAGCATGATCTATCCCAGCACCAACAAGAGCATGCCCTATTTTAGCAACACCAAGAGCATGCTCTATCCCACCACCAACAAGAGTATGCTCTATCCCAGCACCAACAAAAGCATTCTCTATCCCCCCACCAAGAGAATGATTTAACCCAGCACCATCAAGAGCATGTTCTATCACACCACCAAGAAGAGCATGCCCTCTCCCAGCACTAACATGATCATGCTCTATGCCAGCACCAACATGATCATGCTCTATCCCACCACCAATAGCATGCTCTAACCCAGCACCAACAAGAACATGCTCTAACCCAGCACCAACAAAAGCATGCTCTATCCCATCTCCAATAGTATGCTCTATCCCACCACCAACAAGGGTATGCTCTATACCAGCACCAGCAAGAGCATGATCTATCCCAGCACCAATAAGAGCATGCTCTAACCGAGCACCACCAAGAGCATGCTTTATCTCAGCACCACCAAGAGCATGCTCTATCCCACAACCAACAATACCATGCTCTAACCCAGCACCAACAAGAACATGCTCTAACCCAGCACCAACAAGAACATGCTCTAACCCAGCACCAACAAAAGCATGCTCTATCCCACCTCCAATAGTATGCTCTATCCCACCACCAACAAGGGTATGCTCTATACCAGCAAGAGCATGATCTATCCCAGCACCAATAAGAGCATGCTCTAACCGAGCACCACCAAGAGCATGCCCTATCTTAGCACCACCAAGAGCATGCTCTATCCCACCACCACCAACAAGAGTATGCTCTATCCCGGCACCATCAAGAGCATGCTCTATCCCACCACCAACATGATCATGCTCTATGCCAGCACCAACAAGATCATGCTTGATTCCACCACTAATAGCATGCTCTATCCCAGCACCAACAAGATCATGCTCTATCCTACCTCCAATAGCATGCTCTATCCCGCCATCAACAAGGGCATACTCTATCCCACCACCAACAAGAGCATGCCCTATCCCACCACCAACAAGAGCATGATCTATCCCAGCACCAATAAGAGCATGCTCTAACCGAGCACCACGAAGAGCATGCCCTATCTCAGCACCACCAAGAGCAGGCTCTATCCCACCACCAACAAGAGTATGCTCTATCCCACCACCAACAAGAGCATGCTCTATCCCACCACCAACAAGAGCATGTTCTATCATACCACCGACAAGAGCATGCCCTCTCCCAGCACCAACATGATCATGCTCTATGCCAGCACCAACAAGATCATGCTCTATCCCAGCACCAGCAAGAGCATGCCCTATCCCACCACCAACAAGAGCATGCTCTATCCCTGCACCAATAAGAGCATGCTCTATCCAAGCACCACGAAAAGCATGCCCGATCTCAGCACCACCAAGAGCATGCTCGATCCTACCACCAACAAGAGCATGCTCTATCCCAGCACCAACAAGAGCATGCTCTATCCCAACACCAACAAGAGCATGTTCTATCATACCACCGACAAGAGCATGCCCTCTCCCAGCACCAACAAGATCATGCTCTATCCCACCACCAACAAGATCATGCTCTATCCCACCACCAATAGCATGCTCTATCCCAGCACCAACAAGAACATGATCTATCCCAGCACCAGCAAGAGCATGCCCTATCCCACCACCAACAAGAGCATGCTCTATCCCTGCACCAATAAGAGCATGCTCTATCCAAGCACCACAAAGAGCATGCCCGATCTCAGCACCACCAAGAGCATGCTCGATCCTACCACCAACAAGAGCATGCTCTATCCCAGCACCAACAAGAGCATGCTCTATCCGAACACCAACAAGAGCATGTTCTATCATACCACCGACAAGAGCATGCCCTCTCCCAGCACCAACAAGATCATGCTCTATCCCACCACCAATAGCATGCTCTATCCCAGCACCAACAAGAACATGATCTATCCCAGCACCAGCAAGGCATGCCCTATCCCACCACCAACAAGAGCATGCTCTATCCCTGCACCAATAAGAGCATGCTCTATCCAAGCACCACGAAGAGCAGGCCCTACCTCAGCACCACCAAGAGCATGCTCTATCCCACCACCAACAAGAGCATGCTCTATCCCACCACCAACAAGAGTATTCTCTATCCCAGCACCAAAAAGAGCATGCTCTAACCCAGCACCAACAAGACCATGCTCCATCTCAGCACGAACAAGAGTATGCTCTATCCCACCTCCAATAGTATGCTCTATCCCACCACCAACAAGGGTATGCTCTATACCAGCACCAGCAAGAGCATGATCTATCCCAGCACCAATAAGAGCATGCCCTATTTTAGCAACACCAAGAGCATGCTCTATCCCACCACCAACAAGAGTATGCTCTATCCCAGCACCAACAAAAGCATTCTCTATCCCCCCACCAAGAGAATGATTTAACCCAGCACCATCAAGAGCATGTTCTATCACACCACCAAGAAGAGCATGCCCTCTCCCAGCACTAACATGATCATGCTCTATGCCAGCACCAACATGATCATGCTCTATCCCACCACCAATAGCATGCTCTAACCCAGCACCAACAAGAACATGCTCTAACCCAGCACCAACAAAAGCATGCTCTATCCCACCTCCAATAGTATGCTCTATCCCACCACCAACAAGGGTATGCTCTATACCAGCACCAGCAAGAGCATGATCTATCCCAGCACCAATAAGAGCATGCTCTAACCGAGCACCACGAAGAGCATGCTTTATCTCAGCACCACCACGAGCATGCTCTATCCCACAACCAACAATACCATGCTCTAACCCAGCACCAACAAGAACATGCTCTAACCCAGCACCAACAAGAACATGCTCTAACCCAGCACCAACAAAAGCATGCTCTATCCCACCTCCAATAGTATGCTCTATCCCACCACCAACAAGGGTATGCTCTATACCAGCAAGAGCATGATCTATCCCAGCACCAATAAGAGCATGCTCTAACCGAGCACCACCAAGAGCATGCCCTATCTTAGCACCACCAAGAGCATGCTCTATCCCACCACCAACAAGAGTATGCTCTATCCCAGCACCACCAAGAGCATGCTCTATCCCACCACCAACAAGAGCATGCTCTATCCCACCACCAACAAGAGTATGCTCTATCCCAGCACCGAAAAGAGCATGCTCTAACCCAGCACCAACAAGACCATGCTCCATCTCAGCACGAACAAGAATATTCTCTATCCCAGCACCAACAAGATCATGCTATATCCCACCACCAACAAGGGTATGCTCTATACCAGCAAGAGCATGATCTATCCCAGCACCAATAAGAGCATGCTCTAACCGAGCACCACGAAGAGCATGCCCTATTTTAGCAACACCAAGAGCATGCTCTATCCCACCACCAACAAGAGTATGCTCTATCCCAGCACCAACAAAAGCATTCTCTATCCCATCACCAAGAGAATGATTTAACCCAGCACCATCAAGAGCATGTTCTATCACACCACCAACAAGAGCATGCCCTCTCCCAGCACTAACATGATCATGCTCTATGCCAGCACCAACAAGATCATGCTATATCCCACCACCAATAGCATGCTCTAACCCAGCACCAACAAGAACATGCTCTAACCCAGCACCAACAAAAGCATGCTCTATCCCACCTCCAATTGTATGCTCTATCCCACCACCAACAAGGGTATGCTCTATACCAGCACCAGCAAGAGCATGATCTATCCCAGCACCAATAAGAGCATGCTCTAACCGAGCACCACGAAGAGCATGCTTTATCTCAGCACCAACAAGAACATGCTCTAACCCAGCACCAACAAAAGCATGCTCTATCCCACCTCCAATAGTATGCTCTATCCCACCACCAACAAGGGTGTGCTCTATACCAGCAAGAGCATGATCTATCCCAGGACCAATAAGAGCATGCTCTAACCGAGCACCACCAACAGCATGCCCTATCTTAGCACCACCAAGAGCATGCTCTATCCCACCACCAACAAGAGTATGATCTATCCCAGCACCATCAAGAGCATGCTCTATCCCACCACCAACATGATCATGCTCTATCCCAGCACCAACAAGATCATGCTCTATCCCACCACTAATAGCATGCTCTAACCCAGCACCAACATGATCATGCTCTATCCCAGCACCAACAAGATCATGCTCTATCCTACCTCCAATAGCATGCTCTATCCCGCCATCAACAAGGGCATACTCTATCCCACCACCAACAAGAGCATGATCTATTCCAGCACCATCAACAGCATGCCCTATACCAGCACCAGCAAGAGCATGCTCTATCCCACCACCATCAACAGCATGCCCTAGACCAGCACCAGCAAGAGAATGCTCTATACCACCACCAAGAGCATGCTGTATCCTACCACCAACAAGAGCATGCTCTATCCAAGCACCAACACGAGTATGCTCTATGCCCCCACCATCAACGGCATGCCCTATACCAGCAGGAGCATGCTCTATCCCACCACCATGAGCATGCCCTATCCCACCAGCAAGAGCTTGCCATATGGCAGCACCTACAAAATCCTTACCTGACTTTACCTAAAAATCTCAAGGAAAGGTCATTCCCATCCTTGTGTGCATGTAAAAACACGCAGAATGTCACCGCAGTGAGGATGTAGAAACATCGATAGACTGGGCAACTTCAATCACCCCATCTTTACAGACTCCCCAACTTTCCCTAAACTTTGTGAGTGGCCACAGTCAACAAGGACCAAGGAACATACAGTATTGATCATTTATTTCAATGTCATTTTCTGAAGAGGACATAGCACCAGCTGTTTTTTTCTTCAAAGCACCACTTGGCAAGAAGATAACTATAGTGTGAGTGTATCTGTGCACCAAGAAGCATTTTCGAATGCGGACCTCACCTACTTACCTTCAATACACATTTTCATCACGCCCCATCACTCCCTCCTTGCCCAGTCATTCGCCACTCCTTAAATCCTCTAAAAGAAGTCTGCAACCTTTGGCTCGCCAGATGTGTTGGACTACAGCCCCCATCCGCCCCAGTCACCATAGTCATAGATTAATAGTGGATGCACAAAACGATGATTTTGTCACATTAAAATAAAACTCAATGTTGATGAGCCTATTTATCTTGAAAACAATTCTAACTCAGAAGCGATCTATACAGCATGTTCTTTGATTAATATAGGGATCCCCGGGATCTGATTCTCTGGGCACACAGCCTCTTGGATCCTTCGGTGTTGGCTCAGAGGTGTTGTTTTAAGGAGTTGAGCAAAACCTTTTGATATAGATAGTAGTAGATGGAAAATGTGTATGAACACACCTCTGCCCTAGTGAGGTGCCATTATTCCCTCCTTTTGTGTTTTTATGGTATTTTGATTTGTTACAACGTGAACATACTCTCTATCTCTTAATTGCAGTCTTCAGGCAACAGTTTTTGTTTTAATCTACTTTTATGTTGGGAGTGTGTGTATGTTTTGTGTTACGTCCTTTTTTTCCTTGTTATCGCTTGAAAAGTTGGGAACGTTCTTGCTCTGCCTGATGTTTGATGGAGCGTTTGAAGCTGTGCTTGACACATGACAGCCAAAACCGACTGGCTTTGCCAATGCTTGTTTTTTGTTTTCCAGCTGTGAGATCCGCTGCCCGATCGGTGATGCCAAGTCTGGTTTCCTGTGTCCCGAGACCTGCCCATGTCAGAGCGGGGGCATCTGCACCAGAGATACAGGGCACTGCCTCTGCCCACCTGGATGGATGGTACGGGAAGGAGAGTCGAGGTCTAGGCGTGATGTGCTGGTAGACGCGATGTCTGCACTGCACTACCATAGCTGCATGCCCTTTTATGAATGCAGCAAGGGGGCAGCGTGGGTGCTGGAGTAATGCATGCCACCTTAGTATGATATGATATGATATGGCATTTGTAACGTGCCTATACACAAGTCTTTCAAGGCGCGACGAGGCGGGGGGGAACAAAGGGAGACAGACAACGATCCTACTAGGCCAGGTGTCATTCAGATCGTGCAAGTGCAAGGTAGGGGGACTGGGAAAAAGTGCAGGGGAAGGGGAGAGGGGAAGTGCAGTACATGGTTAGTAGAATACAAGATAAATAATAGGGCCAGCTGGTGGCAAGTGCAAGGAAAGTGTGGTACATGGTTAATAGAATACGAGATAAATAATAGGGCCAGCTGGTGGCAAGTGCAAAGGTAAGTGCCGGGAGAAGGGGCTGTAGGATACAGAGACAGTCCCGTAGTGCATGTAGGCAGTGCAAGGAAGAGTGGCTGGGCCAGGACATGAGATCGGTGAGTGGCCCAGTTGCAGATTTAGTGCAGGTTCTGTGATTTTAGCAGGGGAGAGAGGGAGAGAAAGCGGAGGCAAAGAGGAAGGGTTTGAGGTGCTTCCGGAACCGGAGATGGTTCTCCTCAAGTTTCAGGGAGGCAGGAAGGCTGTTCCAGAGGGAGGCCCTTCTGCAGCGAGAGATCTACCACCAGCTCGTTGCTTAGAGAAGCGGCTGACCCTCAGGTAGTTGGAGGTGGATGAGCGAGGGGCTCGAGAAGGAAGATATTTAGGAAGAGAGAGTTGCAGGTATTTTGGCCCAAGGCCCCAGAAGGCCTTGTGGACAATGCACAGGGTTTTGAACTTAATCCTTGCAGCCACTGGGAGCCAGTGTAGTGATTTCAGTCCTGGAGAGATACGGTCCCTGGGCTTGAGGCCAAGGACAAGTCTCGCAGTCCTGTTCTGGATGAGTTGCAAAGGGCGGAGAGTAGAGGCAGGAAGATTTAGATAGAGGCTGTTACAGTAGTCCAGCCTAGAGAGAACCAGAGCTCTGGAGACAGTGAGCTTCTGAGGGAAGGAGAGAAAAGGAAGGGTACCTCTGAGGAGGTGTAGCTGGTAGTGTGACTTCTTAGAGACGTCAGAGATGTAAGGAGAGAAGGAGAGTGTGGAGTCGAAGATGACCCCGAGGGTTTTTTTCCGTGCAGGTAGGAGCAGGAAGAGGGCCAAGGGAGGCCGGCCAGGGAGCTGCAGGGAAGGAGGGAGTAGGTGTGCCGATAAGTAGAATCTCAGTCTTACTGGCATTAAGGCAGAGGTCGTTGCCGGCACACCATTCCTGGATAGCAGAAAGACAGTCAGAGATAAGGGAAGTGGAAGAGAAGGCCGAGGGTAGCCTGAAAATGAGCTGGGTATCATCCGCGTAGAACTGAAAGTTGGGACAGAGAGCGGCTATGCGGTGAGCAAGAAGTGCCAGATACTGGTTGTACAGCCAGGGGGAGAGGTTAGATCCCTGGGGGACACCACAGGTAGAGAAAAAGATGTCAGAGTGGAAGGAACCCAGTTGGACCTGGTAGGGTCGATTGGAGAGGAAGGAGGACAGCCACGGCAGAGCTTGACCAGTGATACCCAGGTTATCACGGAGACGGTTGAGCAGGATGGTGTGGTTAACAGTGTCAAAGGCAGAAGAGAGGTCGAGCAAGATGAGAACACAAGGGGTGTTAGAGTCAAGGTTTGAGAGCAGATCCTCACAGATGTTCAGGAGAGCAGTTTCCGTGCTTCTGGCAGCTCTGAAGCCAGACTGATGGTCATGAAGAATACCAACAGATTCAGCATGGAGATTAAGTTGGGAGATGGCCAGTTTCTCCAGGAGCTTTCCCAGGAAGGGAGTGATAGAGATTGGGCGATAGTTAGCTGGGCAGGAGGGGTCGGAGGAGGGTTTCTTAAGAAGGCGGTGCACAAGGGAGTGCTTGAGGGGGGATGGGAAGACTCCAGAGGCGAAGGAGTGATTGCAGAAGTCAGCCAAGGCAGGCGCCAGGGAGTTGATGTGGTCCTTGATAGTTTTGGAGGAACAGGGGTGGACCTGTTTTGACGAGACTTTCATAGATCGGACTTGTCTCGAAACCTCGTCAGCAGAAAAAAGGGGAAAGGCAGAGGAGGAGGGAGGAGGGGTGGCTGCTGAAAGGCCAGAGGGAGAGCAGGGAATAGGGGAGGGGAGGTGATAGGAGGAGAGTGAGGAAAGGATGTCTTGAGTTTTTGAAATGAAGTGAGAGGCCAGTGCCGTGCAGAGGGCCTGGGAGGGGACAGGAGAGGTGGAGACTGCAGCAGGGTTGGCCAGCTCCTTGCAGATTTTAAAGGGTTCGGCCGAATTGTTAGATGCCACAGAGATGCGGGCTTGGATAAGGGCTCTCTTCTTAGTGAGCTCGGAGAGCCGGTATTGCCTTTGGAGCAGGCGGCAGGCCAGTTTGTCAGAGGATGAACATGAAGCACGCCATTTCCTCTCTGCCACCCTGCACTTGCGTTTAAGGGTGACGAGATCTGAGTCATACCAGGAGTTACATTTGGCTTTGGGCTTCAGGCGGATTCTCATGACAGGGGCAAGGATATCAAGGGTATCTGATATAGCAGAGTGGAGAGTGGAGAGGACTGTGTCAGTGTGGGAGTCAGCCGAAGGGGAAGGGGGGGCGAGAAGGTGGTAGCAAAAGCCTCAACTGACACGCGCTTCATGGGTCGGATGACCGCGAAGGTGGGTGGCAGTGATGAGGGTGGCTTTGCCTGTGGGGTAGGGAGTGTGAGGTGGGAGGATAGGAGAAAGTGATCACTCCAGGAGAGAGGAGTGGAGAGAGGGACAGAGAGGGGAAGGTCAGAAGAGATCAGAGCATCAAGAGTGTGCCCTGCAAAATGGGTCGGCCCAGACGGGAGAACAGAGAGTGAGAGAGAGTCGCAGACGTCGCGAAAGAGTCTAGAGGGAGGACAGGAGGCATCAAGGTGGATATTGAAGTCTCCAAGAAAGAGGAGTTGAGTGGTTAAGGACAGGAGTGAGGAGGAGAGGTCAGCCCACTCAGAGAGGAAGGAGGAAATTTGACCAGGTGGCCGATAGATAGTAGCCACGGTAAGGGAATGGCTAGGAGAGAGAGAGAGAGAGTCGGCAGACAAGGCATTCAAAGGAGGAGTAGGTCTGCGTAGGAGTGACAGTGGCAGGAATCCACTCAGGGAAGATAAGGGCCACACCCCCCCAGCACGGTTGGGCCTGGGCAAGTAGAGGTTCTTGTAACCGTCAGGTAGGAGTGTGTCAAAGCTAGCGACAGAGCTGGCCGTGAACCATGTCTCAGTGAGACCGAGGATGTCAAGGTCCAGTTCCTCAAGAAGGCGACAGAGATCAGAGGAATGTTTGATGGCAGAGCGAGAGTTAAGAGTGGCAATGTGGAGTTGGTTGCCATCCTTGAAGGACTTCCGGAGAGGGGTGCAGATCAGAGGTACGCCCTGTGGAGGTGAAGAAGAAGGAGCCAGAGAGAGGGCAGGGTGAGAGAGTGGAGGCAAGGTAGTCGAGGACAGAGAAGAGAGGACAGCAGGAGAGGAAAGGAAGTTGATGAGGCGCGGGAAGCGTCTATCAAAGAGGTGGAGGTTGGCCTGAGGGCCTTGGACCAAGACGGTCCCATTATCGTAGACATTAATGATGGCCTTAGAGAAGCGGAAGGGGGCCAAGAGGACATCCCAACGGGTGCCACCATTAATGGGAGAAGAGGAGAAGGGAGAGAGCACAGAGACCATATGAAGGGTCTATTGGTCAGGGGAAGGCACGAAAAAGAGGATGTCAGTAAGTGTTTCCTTGGAGGCGGCGCTAGTGTAGGTGTCAGCGGTAGGGAGGCCTGGGTTGGAGACCAGGATATCCTTTTTAAACTTTTTCCTACCAGAGTTAGTGATGAGAGCAGGATAGCAATGGAGAAGCAGTTAGAGAAGATAGGAGAGATAGAGAGCACCATGGAATAAGGAGGGAATGGGGGGGATACAGACGAGATTAAGCGGAAAGGGATGAAGCGGAAAGCCCTAGTTACCACAGTTTCAGAGCAACAGTAACACAGTAAAAAGGAATTAGGCACCCCAAGGCCACCTTAATTTGAGAGTCCTGTGAGGGGAGAAAAGCAGACCTAATTTACCACAATTGGCGGTACACACTGAAGTCTAGAAACCATGTGAAAGAAAAGGAAAGGGAAGGAGTGGGTAGTTGGGCTGGGCGAGCAGGTGGAGCTAACCAGAAAGATGGCGGACCGGCTACTGGCGTCCCCTGCGGACACCTACAGACACAGGGAGCCGCAGCCGTAGGAGCCGCCCTTTGCCTAAGGGGGCCCTTAGCCGATGGGGGCTGCCGGGCAGGGGGCTGCCCAAGGGGGTGGGCTTTTAGGCAGGAGGAGAGGAAAGGGAGGGGGGGAGTAGGCGGGCAGGGAGGTGTGAGGGGACAGGGGAGAGGAGGACCAGGAAGTGAGTCGGAGGGAGGGGGCAGGGAGCAGCACAAACGCGCACTGAGCACTAAACAAAAACAACAACAGTGCCTGAAAAAATGATTCTTACTGAAGGCCCAGCGGGGCCTCGAAGGCAGTCTCAGAACAGGCACACCGGGCTACGGGCGACCGCTCACACCAGCTTTAGCTCAACAAAGCTTCAGGAGCGGTCGTCGCGTAGTCCCAGAGGGACTACAAGGACAACCAATCAGAGGGGGGGGGGTGGGCCGTCAGGGATGCGGGAATGGACAGGGGAGAGGAGGACCAGGAAGTGAGTTGGAGGGAGGGGGCGGGGGGCAGCACAAACGCGCACGGAGCGCTAAACAAAAACAACAACAGTGCCTGAAAAAATGATTCTTACTGAAGGCCCAGCGGGTGCTGAATGGCTGATGGGAACATAATGCCCTCACTCGGTGCCATTATTTTGGGGTATTTATGGAGCATGAACCTAGCCTTGGAAAGCAACAGAGTGCTTAACAGAGTGATAGGGTAGACTACAGAAATTGCATAGCTAGTAACGGGATCCAATTGAAACAAGCTGCTAAACTCAGATATCTTTCCACGCATGACCTGTATCACTATCTGGATTGTAACTATCATAATTGGTGCTCAAGAAAGCAGTTATAGCATGGAGAGTTGAGTGCTAAGGGACCAATTAGACATGTTTATGTTCCAAAAAAATTCTCCCCCCTCGCCTCCCACCCGTGCAACCTCCAAGCACAATAACAAGCCAGAATAAGAAAGGGAATGTGTGTGAGAGAGCAGTTGTTACTCACGAAGAGGCTCCATGCAAATCACAAATATATACATAAATAAATAAATAAATGCACCCAAAAGGGGGACCCTTTCTCCCCCAACCGTCCAGCACATTGGCAAGCCTGTTTGAGAGTGAGGGAGAGAGAGGATGATGTCATTAACACCCAAAGAAGAGGAACCCCCAAACCTTCCATCACTTTGAGAATCCAGCATACAGTGTGAAAGGGAGGAAGGGTGTTACTCTTACCCCAGGGGGAATTTTCCCCCAACAACCCCAAGCTTTAGACCCATTAAACAAAGAGTCTTCTTTAAATCTCTCGGCAACACTCACCGTTCCCCCTATTCGCACGGATCTCTATTCCTCATCAAACGGTTCTCTCGCCATCCCCTTCTTGTATTCTTCAGTCTTCCAGCCATCTTCGCTTCAACATTCCACTTTTCCATCTCTGTCCCAAAAGGCGACCATGCTGTCTCATTCCTTGCTGCCTCAGCTCGGAACAAGCTACCGCTCTCTCCGCTCTATTTCTTGCCACCTCTCCTTTTCACATCATCTCATAACCTGCTTCTTCTGCCAGCTCAAATAACTCTCCTCTCCCATTTCTTGCCTTGAAGACTCTTAGAGCCAAAAAACCATACCGGTAGTGCATGAGCGCTCTACATGTGACCCTACAATAGCATAGCATAGCATACAGAAGATAAACCTAAGAAAGGGAGTGAGGGAAGGAGAGCTTCATCCCAGTGCTGGGTTGCCTTGGTTTCTGTTCCAGCTTGAGCATCCCATTTCTTTTTTCTGAAAACATTTTGAAAATATTAGAAACCAAATATTGGTGGAACACTGTAAAAGAGTATTTTCAGATATTTAAACCTGTACCTTACACAGATAGAACAGGAGTAGAACCCGGGATAATAGGCATAAAATAACCAAACAAACGCGTGGATTGCACCAGATGCTGTTGAAATTAACACCACTTGGTCTCTCCCGCAGCACACAAAATATCTGCAAAATAATCTTCTTTAGTCCATTGCAGACACCGAGGCCCAGATTTCCAAACCAATTTGTACACTCGTCCTTTGCTCCATCCAATTGCTTAATTATTGTGTTTGTACAACACAGGTGCACAAAGAAATACCAATGAGTGTATTTGCAAATTTCATCTAGAACGTTTAAAGGAGAGCCCATGGTTAGGTGTGTGTTTATTGGATCTTGCCGTGCTGTGAGACCATGGCAGAGTTTTTATTGTTTCTTCTGGTGCCCTTCTTAAATATCAGAATTGCCACTGATCGCTTCCAGGAAGTGGGCGTAGGTCCATGTGACTTATTAATGGTCACTGAATAGGCTAAATGAATAGGAAACTCTCTTCTTTTGAATTTGAAAGGCATATTTGTATCAGATGGAATGAGAGGTATGCACAGTATGAGAACAGTATCTAAGTTTAATCCATCGATTACACAGGCCTTTCTGATGTGTCTTTGTAGACATGTAATTGTGAACCTTGTTCCATTGCAGAGTCCCTGTGATAGCATAAGATGGCATAGTAGCATAATTACAGCACCTAATTTCAGTTTTAGCTTGTGAGGAGGCATTCGTCCTACAGCGGTTTGCTCTTTAGAGACCGAAACCTTGACCTGGTAATTAGCTGTTCATTGACACGGGAACTGCCGTGCCCTGTGTGAAGAGAAGTGGGAGTGGAAAGAAGTAACTTGACATTTTTCTGAATGTTTGAGGTGCACTTTGTTATTTGGACAGAAGAGGGCAACTAACACTGATAAACTGCATCAGCTGAGTACGGAATGCCTAAGCATATTATATATATAGAATAGATGCAAGGGTAGAGTTGAGAGTGTGCCAACCTGTGTTCACGCATAAGCACAGGAAGTACCATAGGATGTTTTGCCTCAGTAATCATGACAACCCTTTCCTCCATCTTCAAAATGAAATACATTTTAGTAAAAAGTTTATCTCTAGCCCATGAAAGCAGATAAAGATCTCTGTGAACCCAACAGATAGTCGCTAAATGAAGCAGATGAATTTACAAGAGCCATAATGAATGTTCTTGGTCATTTGTCTTTAGTGCACATTTCATGGATGTGTTATTCCGTTGTCCTCCTCAGGGTTCCATTTGCTCAGTTCCATGTCCTGATGGGTACTTTGGGAGCGGTTGCAAAGAAGAATGTCTGTGCCACAACAAGGGGGTATGCGAATCAGAACACGGAATATGCCGGTGTGCTTTGGGATTCACGGGAGATCGGTGAGTAGTAACTTGTGCGCCTGAATAGTCACTACTTTGAATGAAAAATGTTAGTGTACACTGCGGTTGACTGGGCAAAGGTGAGTGGTCAACCTTCAGAATGAACAATCATGATACACATTGGTATTAAAGGGCGAAGTTGAGTGGTCACTCCCTAAAGTAGACAATGCCAGTGCACAGGCAGAATTCACTGGTGACTGGGAGGTGGAAGTTTTTTAGAATGGGCAATGCCAGTATACACTGATAGGTGCTTTATACCAGTGAGTGTTCACTGCACTGCTTAGAATGGATAATTCTAGTACAAGCTGTACCCCTCCTTTGTACCTCTCTGTATCCTATCCCCCGCTGTATATCTGTTATTTTGTTACCTCTGAAAAGCGCTCTGTTATGCATCTGTACTGTTGTGTACCTCTGTAAAGCACTCTGTTGTGTATCAATATTGTTGTATGCCTCTGTTAAGTGCTCTGTTGCTTCTCGAAGCTAGGTCCATGCTCAATAAATACAATAATAATAATAATAATAATAATAATAATAATAATAATAATAATAATAATAATAACTGCATTAGCTCCCAGTGAGTGGACCCTCATTTGAATAGAGAAAGCTAGGGCACACTCAGCTTCACTGGGAGTTGGTGAATGTCCACTTCTTAGAACGGAGAACAATAAGCACACACTATTTCCCTTGACCTGGTAATCGATCACGCCTATGACTGAACATTGCTGTCACATACCAAGCGATCATGGTTGCTGACATCTTAGAAAGGAAAACACATGGTCTCCAGTAAGGGACCACTATTTCACACAGATAAATATAGAGCAATGTTTGGGATATATGAGACACCAGTGAAAAGTCTCTACGTGGAATATACTAGCGCACAGTCTTATTTATTTATTTATATATATATATATATATATATATATATATATATATATATATATATACATGGAACAATGCCCTTTTGATCACAAAGTAAAGTACAATAGATAAGAAATCATATTTGATGGAAAGCAGTGACCACCAAGATATCGCCACTTACTAAATGTAGCAAAATGGACATCATTCTTGTCTCATCTCCTGGTGAATTTAAACTGCATGGGAGTTCAGCCAAGTGGAAATCGACAAAACTCCAGGAAATATGGCTCCAGCTGCTGAGGAAATTAAAAACACTTTGACATCAGATGTCCACCCGTTCATTTTATGAGTTTGCTCTGAAAATCAGAAAATAGGTTAGAGCCACTCGCATGAGGTGATTGTTATTTTGGGTGTGATGTAAGGAGCACATGTTGTCTTCTGTCCTCTCTCTATTGGAGAACTCTGAGGGTGGAACTGGAAGTCAACTGGGAAGGAGCAACCAATCATACTGCCTTCATGACTAATCTTGTTATTCAACACTTGTTGGCTTCCCACTTCAAGTAGCATCTGGACTTTGAGTACTAACACAGCATTGTCACGATGGAGAAAACAGCTCATATAGACTAATTAGTCAGGGCTCTACCATAACCTCATACTTTACTGTATGTATGTCTAAAATGTATTTAAGAAATGTAGCTCCTTCTAGTGCAAATAGGTGCCCGGTTTCGAAGAAAGCGGGCATCCACCAGATCTTATCATGGTTTTCCTATGCAAGTGTTTGCTGGTGAGTTGATCGACTCAAACAGATAGTTGTATCAGAATAATTGCATCTTTGATGCTGGTCCTTCGGTTCTGATGTAGGCAGTATTGTAGTCATAGTGGTCATTTATATAGCGCCTTTTCCCATTAGCATGGCCTCAACGCGCTTTGTAGTAGGAACACCCTCGGGGACCGAAGTCCAGGTATGGGGAAAGTTCTAAGAGGAGACTTAAGATGTGTGTGCATTTGGCCAGAATTAGGATTTAGGAGGGCTGGCTAGGCTAGTGCAGAAGGCTCTATGTGTACCCAGCTAAACCGAATTTGGACATAGGTTCAATGTAAAACCACATTTCTAGGTGCACACAACTATGAAAGATAGTGAATTCAATTTAGGCAATGTTAACCCACACAAGGGCATATGTGGTAGTACCAGAGGGACATATATATTTTAGGAAAGGGTGTATGTGCAAATGAATGGACTCACCAGGAATACTTGTAAGTCCTGCTGCCCGACCCACGCAGTGACCCGACCCACGCAGTGACCCTGTATGTGATTCGGATGTGGATGATTTTAGGAAGTGGTTTCAAAGCATGCTCAAGGATATGTCATTTGTTTTAAAAGGATCGGGCGTAAAAATGGCAAACGGCCCTATGATATATATAGAGCAATTAATCTGAATATAGGGAGTTGTTTTGCAAGGGTGTCAATTATATAATTACGTCATCAAGCCCTTTACAGAGTCTCCAGAATTGATTTTCAGTACATAACCAACTGCTGCCTACTTTACAATGTTTGGGCAATTTCATTATGGGAGATGGCACAGCATCAAAGGGGAATTTGGAAGTAGCTCCTATGAACAAAGAACAGCATTCTTTTGTCCTTTCAAAGGCTGTCTAAATATTATGTTCAATGTGTGGAGCCTTTAAGAAGAGAATAATTAACAAAAGTGTGGTGTTTGTCTGGTCTAAAAGAAGGAATGGGTGCTTTAAATAGTCCTTTTTAAGTATTTATGATATATGTGACATACTCCTGCAGAACATTAAACTACTTTATAGTGTGTGTTGGGAGAAAAACAGCTGAGAAGGGCTTCCATTGGTAGCACAGATCAGGAGATTACGCTTAATACCAGAGACCAGTCTCTAAGCCCAGAACCTGGACTCAAACCTGTGCTTCGAGTAATGCTAACCAGTAAAGGAGATTTGTCAAGGGTTGTTCAAACTGGAAGAGGCGTTAGACAGGGTTGTATTGTTGCCCCATTATTGTTCAACCTTTTTATAGCTCGCTTGGCAAATTCATTAACTTCCCATTCCCTGGCTAGCCCCATAATCGGTGGGTATACCTACGCCAACGACTTTGTATTGTTAGGTCATATGCAAGTTGGTCTTCAGTGTCTCCTAAATGCCTTTGGTATATTATCCGGGATAATGATCTTTTAGTAAACCCCCAAAAATCTAAGTTATAGTTGTCTTCAAAAGGCCACAGAGGATTGCTCCAAAATGTGATTACCACCTGTTAGATCAATCGGGGCTGCATGTTAAAGAATGAACCTATCTAGGTTTAAAACTACACTCTATTCGAACATTGTATCAATTTGAACTAGACATGGAACTTAAATTGGTTCCCTTGGTAGCACAAATGAAAACATTACTTATTGTATACTGTAAATTCTCTTTGGTACCATTAATTAGATACTTTTTTTTTGTTTTATTGGTTAATCATATTTAAACCTTTAACATTCCTCGATTATCAAGTTCACCATCATTAAATAGATAAGTGTCCAATGTTTGTTCAAATGGGTTGAGTTTTGCCGATATCAGTTCCCTCAGTCCCGCCGGCCTGCTGGCATTAACTCACAGATCGGGGCCGTCTTCCTCCTGATCCAAATTTAGGGATTCAACAAATTTTAACCTTTTCAGCTGTCATTAATTAGATACTACAAGATGAAGGTTATCCGCTCAATACTATACGGCCTGGAGAATTGTATGCATTGTCAGGTATTAAATTGGCCAAAGATAGAAGACAAGATCTGGAAAAAAAACTCAATCTTTCTAGAGGTCGTCCTATCATTAGCCTGAGATATGAACAAGGCCTACAGTTTTTAACAGTGTATATGGACTGGGAAATAAATATCTCAGTACAGTCTAATCGTGAGCCCGTGGGCTAACTCTCTGTACGATGAAATAAATCAAGAGATGAAGAAAGGTTAATGCTCAGTACTGGTATAGATAGAACAATATGCCATTGAAAGATTTAATCAATGTAATCGTACAAGTGATGATTTGGTGGTAAATCCGACGGGTGTTAAAATTGTATTGGGGCGCATGGATTGGGTAGAAACCATTAATCAAATGTAGGGACTTGCCATAGCAAAATCCATGTCAATTGTTGATAACTTGACTGGTTTGATTTATCTGCAAGAGCTTTTCGTTAAACTGAACATATAGTTTACAAAAATTGATCGGACAGGTGAAGGTGATGAGCTGCGATTATGAAGCCACAGACGAATTCAGTCAATTCTTTTTTACATCAAGCTTCTCTATGGTTTTGATCCTGAGAGCCAGTTTATAGATCAAGTACAATTGGAAGGAGATTCAGAGTTCAACAAACGTTTTTTTGTTTAGCAGGGGTGATGAATGCATGTTTATAGTACTCTGGGAAGCATACTTTTTGGGAAGAGATTATTTAAAATGGACATGTTTTGAGACCGCTTTTTTCCACTTGCATGGACATCCTAGCAAGGCACGTGTTCGAAGGGGATCCAGTATGACCTGCTGACTCAGCAGCCTTTTAGATGGAGTGGACTTTCCAAGTGTCTTTCCCAGTTTTCATGCAGGCCCTCCTTTCAATGTATGACCCTCACTAAAAGCCTCACCTTGACAACGTGCTATGTGTCGCATGACACACTTCCCAGCTAATAGGCCCCAAAACACCAGGTGTGGAATCAGTTCCTTGTATAAACACTTCAAGCACCATTATAAAAACATTGCACCTTCACACCACACAGGAGCTCGAGCTTCTGCTTCCGCCAATGAATGGGCTGCGCAGGGATGCTGTCACTCACCCTCATGGGTCACCATGAAGCAGAAAGGCCTGTTCGGGTAGCAACGAATGATGGACGTTTAGGAAGCATAATGTGGAGGAGCATTCAATATTTACCTGCTGGTGGCCTTTTTTGTTAAAGTGAACTAGCCTTTTAGATGTCATGGTAGTGAGCAATTTAGGAATTGGTGCATTAATGGGAGCGCAGGAGGTCTTGAACAGTCTAGAGTGTTGGCCTCTGCTATTTCGCATGCCTGTGTACTAGGTCTGTTTCTACTTTGAAAGGGTCCCATTTGAATACTCTTTGTTGCCCGTGACACTCCCAGTGGACAGCTAGGGAACTTTTTCCATGCGTGTGTCTGAGTTTCCACAGATTGTTCTAGAATCTACAAAGTCAGAGTTTTGTTGAGGTGATGGACAGGTTTGCATCTTTATGTTTCGTGAGGCCATCTGAAAACTGTCCTTGGTGCATGGAAGCAGAATCTGAGCAATCCGGCCACTATTTAATCCCAATGAGAAGCAGTTCTGGAGGATTCTAGGTGGACGTGTTGCTCCCGTATGTGATCGCAAACAGCCAAACCATCGTCAACCTAAACAATGTGTTTAAAACGAGTGAGAAAAGGGTTCTGGAAAAGTGGTCCCTGTATAGCAAAAGCAGGGTCTCTGAGGTTTAGCCACGCTTTAACCTACCCATGCCTGTATACTAGCTTTCAGCAGCCCTGGCTTTTGAATGCTGCATTTGCAGAGGATCACTCATGAATTATTCAAAACCATATGATCAAAAAATTGGAATGGTGTTTTGCCACATCTCTGAAGCTCAACAATTTCACCTGCCTCGGTGAATGCTTCTAATTAATATAATTCCCTCCAGACCCGTCTCCACCCCCATCGCCACACTTGAACCGCATCTCCTCCTGCCCCACTCCTCAATGAAGTGTGTGGCACTCAATCCACTAAGACCGCCAGCCCACATTGGCTTCTCATGACCTGTGACCAACATTCCCCGGTCACCATATCTCTTCCTCATCCACCACACCTCGGTGACAAAGTCACCGGTGGGAAACTAGGGAGTGGGAGGCTCTGCTGGCAAGGGGCTGCCACCCACTCCACCATGCTAGCCCCAAATGTGGTATATGGGGATCCCTCAGCCCTTCCAGCACACCCCTGACCTCCTGTGTTAGGTTCCTCAGCACATGCAGTGACCCTCCTCTATTTTCCCACATGGTACCATATAGGTGGAAAATGGAAGCTGGTGTAACACAGAAGATTGTGCTCGTAATCTGTATTTTTAGGGCTCCGCGAGCCGCATGACAAACTCTATAGACACCGTAGTCCAGCAGGACACCGGTTCACAAGCAGGAGGTATTGTGAGTCAGCCATGCACACAGACCAGGAGGCTTGCGGCCACCACGGTGAAGTAGAGCATCCATCAGACAGGTACACTCAGTCATGACCACCATTGGTGGCTCTGCTATACCGTCGGGTGGCAACGAGCAAAGGCCCGCCTGATTCCAAGATGGTGGATCACCTTCTCATCCCCTCTGTGGGCTGAGTCACAGTGCAGCACGTGAAACAAGTGACCGCCCATAAGGAACACATCGTTTGTTCCTCTCTCCTCTGACCAATGGACCAGCTACCGAGTCTTACTCAGCTGCTGCGGGTTTCCACATTATTCCAATTAGCGGAACAGACATAGTATGAAAGGGAGTTCAAGCACCAAGTTCGTGTGGGACTTAGGAGTTTGGCCGGAGGAGAAGCGAACAGGGAGCGAGGAGAATGAGCATGGATTGGAGAGGGATGGAGGAAGAAAAGAGAAGGCGGTGGAGTAACCGATAGTGAAGGAAATGTGCAAGGGCGAAAGGTGATGGGTGAAGGCGAGGATGCAGTAGGGCCCGGGCGAGCCACCAAGGTGGAGGAGGAAAGACAACTGGAGGAAGGGGAGGAAGCTCAACAGGAGGAGAGAAGTACAGCTAATGCTGGCGGAAGGAGAGACCATGGGGACCCCTTTAGGACCAGGACTAGAGGGGTGTTCCTAAGCTTGTAGGGGAGGCCAGAAAAGAAGCTGGAGACAGATGGGAAAGGGACGATTGAAGAAAAGGCGGAGGGGAACGTGGAAGTGCCCTGAGGCTCATTATTTCCAGATTTGTCTAATGTTTGATCCTGGGCCTAGTTACCAAGGGAACCGGGCTGTACTACCTGGTAGCTGAGTCCAGGGAGGCCTCCAAATGACAATGCCAATATCCCCCAATTCAAGACTAGAAGGCAAGAAAGAAAACATTGGGACACCATAAATCTCAGATAGGTGGGAGGCTGTTTAACTCGCCTGGGAAGGCAACCCTCAGCTAAGGGGGAGAGGGAAGAGCCAACGACTGATGTCCTGAAAGAACTGAAGCGCCGTGTGGAGGCCCTGTGCGTTACATCACCCTTGGTCTCTCCTCCCCTGACGCCCTTTATAAAGAAAAAAATAATAACTAGAAAGTTCAAACTGGCTTTTGAATTTTATGCTGGTGCCCGGGCATATATGAGAGAGCGAGAGAGAGAGAGAGAGAGAGAAAGAGAAAGAGAGAGAAAGATAAAGAGAGAGAGAGAGACATGTGTGTTTAAGAGCACTCGTTTGCATGAATGATCAGCTAATGAATTATGCAAAGAGAAGTGTTGAAACCTATCAGTGAACTCAGCTTTGCTAACAAGCACACACATGCCCACAGATACAGATGCACAAGCTTGCACACGCACACACAAACACATGTATTCTAACTGGATTGCTCACCCCGCACATTCACTTGCACACACTCACTTCTATCACACACTCACGAGTGAGCGGAGGAGGTATTTGAGACACACTCATGTATTAGTGTGTGTGTGTCTGTATGTCGGTCTGTTACAAGATGCCCCTGCTCTGCCCCATTTTCGAGGGCAGCAAAACTCATCTCAAACTTTGATCAAGATTTTCACACAAATACTTTGCTTATGAAAAAGTTTAAGCTAGCTAGCGCTAACCAGAACACAAAGACGTATGGTTGCTTGCATTTTGACACCGATCCCTAAATGCTGACGGTATCTGGAAATAAAGTAATTGCATAAGGGCATATGATGACTGAACTTGGGATGTTCTGCCTTCAGCTGCGGGTCTTGTGAAGTGCATATGTGTGTTTCATGTCCATGCACAGGCAGGCATGTCCTGTATGAACTAATATAGGGCATAGCATGAGACCAAAAAGGTTGTGTAAGACGTCTGACTTTGAGTTGCAGGTGTCTTATCAGAAAATCTTTTGAAAGGTCCTGAGGAAGGCGGACAAATTACACGCCGAAACATCATCTGGGTGTAGACCATTTAAGCTACCGTCTACTAACGAATTCAGAACCCTATAGAGGCTATACTAGAGTCATTTGAATAATTTGCACAAAACACCTTTTATCCCTGTCTAGGTTTACATATGGTGACCTAAGGAAGCTTGTTTTTTTTTCAACAATAGCACTAGCACTTTAGAGGTTTGTGCCTAATTGGGTGGCACTATTTGCACTTTGGCCTAAATGTATGTCTTGTTTCTATAATCCAACTATCTTTTAATGTCGTTTTCAATAATTTTGTTTGATGTTCCATGAATTAATAATCTGTTGTGATTAAAAAAGCTATTTTTGAATGTACTGTATTGTGAGATAAGAAGGAACACCTATTGTAGGAATATTTTTTTGCCTCAGTTCCTGTCTTTTGAGGTTAGTGAAAGTACTTGCTGCACTATCCAGTGTGCAGCACACCACGGCATACAGAAATGGCATGGCTTGCGTCCATGCATTATGCCATGTGCTTAATACGGTTAGGGTACAGCCCTGCACAGATGCAAATGGTGGATGGCCTGCAGTCATGCCCTTTGCATGGTACACTTATTACACTGTGTTGTGTGGGAGGTGGGGCAGGAGGAGCTTGAACATGGCACAGGCAATGCATAACGCAGAATTGGCATGGAGGATAGCCATGCCATATGCATAATAGCATTATCTCAGGTCACATGTTACGAGGAGAGGCACTTTCAAAAGGAAAAGTACGTGGCGCAATTCCACGTCACGGTGCTTTACCATAGTCTTGGAATGTTGATGATACATCAGTATGGTGGTTGCATGGTACACACAGGGCATTGCCCATAGCTATGCCCTTTTCGCATTATTTTATTTATAAAGATATTTTGAGGAAAAACACAAATTGTTCAAAGCCAACAGAATGGAAAATCATTTGCTCTAAGATGGAAAGTCCCTCCGTATGTAGCCTGGGGACTGTTGAGTCTCAGAATAAACTTCTTTTTTTGTATAAGAAGCGTATGCCCGGTCAGTTCGGAGAATCGCTGGCTCCCGGCCTGCACCTGCATCGCTTGCTGGATTCCCGCCTACGCTCATATCCTCCCCTCCAGGCAGTGTCTGCTGCTATGAGCAATCGCTGGACACCAGCAGACCTGGACGGCATTCCTGCAAGAAATTAAAGAAACCGGGTGTATCCCTGTGGAGCGCGTTACTCTTCCTCTACCGTTGGGACTTTCTGGAGACCAAACTCCAACTTGGCCTCAGCTACACCTGCACGCAGGTCACACGGTCACCAGCTGCAGACTTCCACAGCTGCGGCTCTTTAGCCAAAACTCGCCCCAGTTTACAGGTCCAAGTCGGATCCGGGCCACGTGGGAGCCCAGAGATCAGCCAAAATATGGTTGACTTTTCGTTATTAACATCTTGAGAGTCCACATGTCGGAAAGGTCAGACTGGCTATGAACACTCAGGACCTAAAGCATATTGTGGCGCAGACATGAGGATTCAATATCATGTCAGATGACTCAACTGGGAGATGCTAATCCTGGGGTCTCCAAGTCCGATTCGTGTTTTCAGTACATCCAGACAAAATAAACTGCAATATAGTCAATGTAAGTGGGGGTTATTTGCAAAGTCATTGGTTAGTCTGAAAACCTGGCATGGTTAAGGCTCTGGAGGACTGGACTTGGAGACCGCTGCTGCTCCCATTCATTTGGCCGGCACAAGTTAAGGCTCAGTTACCTTTACTTTTAAAAATGAATATATGATATTGTCAGGTCAGAGAAAGAGTGAGATGGAGAGATAGTGAAAGAAAGAGAGGGAGCGAGAGAGAAAGAGAACAAAAGAGGGCGGTCGCTCGTGTGCCTGACTGTGACAGAACGCTGAGAGGGCGTGTGGCCATCTTGGGTGCGAGATCTGTCATATCATACGAAGTCATCCACCACCACAACGTGCCCAACTGCCTTTCGAAAGATCACTCCATCTCTGCACTGGTTTGTGGAATTTAAAAAGTTTCTTTTCAAGTCGGATGTATTTTCCAAAAGAAGCCTGAGCTCACAGCAGCTTCTTGACCTCTACTGTCTCGGAAAGTCGAACAGCCTGGGGGTAAGACACATTATTCCTGAAAGTGGCTTCTACTTTAAATGTCTGCTGCTTCCCAAGTGTGGTCACCTTTTGGTGAAAGTAGGGCCACTGTGAAGAAGCAGGCCGACTCACAACCAGGACCGGAATGGGACTGTAAATAGGCCCAGACACCAATTAAAAAGTGGCTCACAATTCGGGATAGAGTTTCATTGATTATTATCACACAATATTTGAGTAGTGCTTTGGGGAACATTTTTAGTAACCATTGTCTCAAATAGTGCATTTTACCCTACATTAGATCAATACCATTAGCCCAAGCTACCAGCTGCACTGTGCAGGAAGCCATCAAAATGGCTCCCACTGTCCCCCAAAAGGGACCCCTTCTAGCCATTTGAGCCAGCCGTTTCGGGCTTTGTCTTATTGCCTCATGGGTCAGTCCAAGAATGGTCAACCCCTTATTAACTATCCAGTGCTGACTTCGACGCATGAACCCAGAAGAACTCAATTGCTAATGTGCAAAGCTTGTAGTAGTGCCCAATCATGAGGCATGCTGGGGGAGTGGTCCACAAGCCCTGGGGCTCGCTCATCGTGGCCATTTCAGCGCGTACCTTACTACCATAAGCAAAAGTGCAGGTGCTTCCTTTGCGTAAGACATTAACCTAAGTACTATGTTTCCTTGTTTAGAATGCAAGCTTGAGTGACAGCACTCACTCTCTCTACTCGTGCACCTGCAGCGCATCGGCCTAGTACACATACGCCGAGAGCAACAGGTAGCCGGCAAAGGAGGAGCAAACCATCTTTTCTGTGGCTTTGCTGTGCTTATTTCATCAGCCACAGAGCAGAGGCGGCAACTCTCCAAGGCCACATGGAGATTTCGCGTGAGACTTGATGCCTGAGAGTGGGGCTGATCAGGGCAGTGGATCAGATGCAAGTTGCACTCTGGGAAGTTTCCAGCGGCATTAGGATGGGAAGCGTCACTCTAACAAGACCAGTCCAACTGTTTCCCATGCCGCCGCCACCTTACCGCGGGAGGATATCCAGAGGGGAAGGAGGAGGAAGACACATCGCTCACCGGGCCCTCAGATGCAGTCCAATGCCATCGGTGTGCACAGGGCAAGGTCACGGGGCTTCAGAATGTTCTTAAAGGGGCAACCCTGGCATGGCACTGTTCATACATGCATGGGCATTTTTAGGGGCCATTGTGAAACAGGGTTGGCAATTATATGGGAGTAATACAGCGCTTGGGACCCTTGCCTACTCTAACATGAGTGAACATGTTCAGGGATTGGCAGGAGGGAAGGATGGAAATCCTTATTTTCTAAAATTGTTGCCTTTTATATTTACCCAGACCCAATTTCTAGCCTAGGTTTACACACCTGAGGTATACATTTAGCGACATTTTCTGTATTTTACATTGATTTTATATTAGAGATCTTTTCATTGTTCACTACATTCTAGCCTTTATTTTCAAAGTTATGACCAATATCCAAGCCATTGCTCAGCTCTTTGCTGGAATTGATATTGAGTGCTAAATGATGTCTTGTATTCACTTTAAAGCATTTTTCAGGCTTTTATGAAGGTGAAATCCTGGGCCTCAATAGATTAGTCAGCATGACTGATCATCTCCAGGTCAGCTTTGGCCCCTGTAAAGCCATCATATGCCAGGAAAGGCTTGCTGTGCAAAAGAACATCGTTACATGCCCAAGTACTGCCACTTTATGCCAGGAACATCTTCCTATACCTAAATTGGGCCTCGCATGCCCATGTGGCAGGAAAAATGTTCCCATTTTCAGCCTTACGTGCTTTGTGCAGACATAATGTGCAAGTCACAGTGTCATGGGGCCAGATTTAGCTTTGTATGACCATGTACCAACATCATATCCAAAGAACACTTTCAGGTGCCCACGTTCACCTTCACATGATCGGCTGCAGCCATCATATGCCAGGGGCACTATCATATGCACAGGCCCAGCCTTGCATGCCAGAACCACCTTTATATGGTAGGTTGCTCTTTGCATATGCGAGCAACTACTTAATTTGCCCAGCCTCCCTGGCAATCTCTGAGCAGAATGCGCTTGCTCGAGCGTGGCACCTTGCTTGCAATAAAGCCATGTGGGCAGACGCTCCAGAAACGGGCTCGATGTCCTGCCCTGTCTGTTCCCCTTTCCCACCCATGTCACCAACTGGGGATGCCCAGAAATGGGCCCGCACATACCTGCAGGTCTGTGCTTCTCAAAACAAATGATTGCTATGGCTATGTTGGTGCGCAGCGCCTGGCCTACATTGCAAAATGTTGGTGGGAGGAGGAATTCTCACGCTCCACTACAGGCTCGCCAATATCATGGACACTATAAGATGTCCCTATTGTGTCAACATCATAGAACACCAGAGACTCTGTTATATGTGCTAATTTCGGCACCTACTTTGCAGAGCGTAGAACTCCCTTTCATGTGTTCTTATCAAGGAGCGCTAGGGGCGCCATTGCTCTGTGCTGGGGTGGAGAAATGGTGACTTCCTCAGGACGAGTTGGCAAATGTTGTTCATTTATTTAGCAATGATAGGAGCCTGCCGCCTCTCTTGCTAACATGTTGAAGTTGCATGGTTTGACTTTACAATGCACAGCTCACACTACACGTTGAAAAATTGTGAGAGGAGGTTACATTAATTTTATGGTGGTTAGTTTAATTTAGTTTATTGCTTGCTTGTTAGGCGCTTATACATCAAAGACATTCTGGGCCTCATTCCGAGTTCGGAGGTAACCACGCCGCTATTTGTGGCATGGCTGCCTCTGAACTCGTCCAAACTCCGGCCTGGTGAATGGAGTAATTACCGGTCCATTGCGAGGTCGGAAGAACCGGTAATTCCCCATTCACGAGGGCCATTCGCCATTCCCATTTCAGCCCCCATAGGGCTCAATGGGAAGGGGGAAGGCGGCAATAACGGTACCGTAAATTACGGTACCGTTATTGACCCCGGAGTCCCTTTGCAGGTCTGTCCTTAACGCCTGCTAAAAGCAGGAGTTAAGGAAGGACCCGCAAAGGGAACTCGTAGTAGAGTGGTAAGGGTTTAACGGCACCGGTCTCGTTACCGGTGACCGTTAACCCTTACCGCCCTACTCGGAATGAGGCCCTCTGTTTCAAAGCGCCCACAGGGCAACAGGGAGGGAACATGGGATTGAGGTACAATTAAAAAACACAGAATATAAGTACAGTGGGGGAAGGAAAGGATGAACCTACTATGCCTTGTGAATATTCAGAACGTGCAAGTGCTGCAAGGTTGAGGGCAGTGGGGTAGGTGCTGGGATGTCCGTGCTCGTGGGTGAACCACGGATGAAGTCCACAGCATGGTAAGAGCTATGCGGCCAGGAACCGCATTGGGTGAAAAAGTATGAGTCTCCAGGGCAGAGGGTGTGCTGAGGCAAGTGCTGAAGTAGACAGAATCTGGGGAGTTTGGGTGTGGGAGGTCAGGGGCGCTGAGGATGCATAGGGGCCCAAGACACCAATCAAAGCAACTGTGAGATTAGCAGAGGAGGGAGGAAAGGAAGGAGGAGGGAAAAAGGAAAGCCTTGAGGTGCTTTCAGAACATAAGAAGGTCCTGCTCAAGATGCGGAGGGAGGGAGATGATGTTCCTTAGGAGGGATCCACCTGAGGAAAGCAAACAACCTCCTGCTCTCTGTTTAGCTAAACGCTTTACACACAAGGCGTTGGTGCCAGAGGAATGTAGAGGTCTAGGAGGAGAGTATTTTGTAAGAGAGAGTTGCAGATAGAGTGGTCCCCGGCCCAAGACAACCTTGTGGAGGATGCAGAGGGATTTGAATTTGATCAGTGCAGCAACCAGGAGCCAGTGAAGACCTTTTAGAGCAGGAGAGATGCAGCCCCTGGATAGTCATGCTGCTCTATTCTGGATTATCTGAAGGTAGATTGAGGAGGAGGCTATTGCAATAGTCAAGCCTAGAGAGGACCAGGACTCCGGAAACACTGAGCTTCTGGGGGAAATTGAGAAAAGAGAGAATCCCTTTTAGAAGGAAGAGTTGATAGTGGGACTTTATATAAAGTCCTGAGTGTCAGGGAGGGAGGAGAGGAGTCAAAGATGACTCCAAGATTTCTGGCTTCAGAAGAAGAAGGGGGATAGCCCATAGAAGATGGCCAGAGTGAGGGGAAGGAAGAGGGAGCAGGAGTCCCAATAGGCAGGATCTCAGTCTTTCTGATGTTGAGGAAGAGATCATTGGAAGTACACCAGGACTGGACGGCAGATAGGCAGTCAGGAATGATGGAGGAAGTAAGGAGAGGGTCAGAAGGAAGTTTAATAAAGAATTGTGTGTCATCTGCATAACACTGAAGTTAGGGGAGAAGGTGGAAATGAGGGGTGCAAGCAGAGCAAGATAGGTGTTAAAGAGGCATGGAGAAAGGTTGGAGCCTTGGGGGACACCACAAGTGGAGATAGAGATGGGGGAGGAGAAAGAGCCCAGAATAACCTGGGACGGACGGTCACTTAGGAAGGCATGATTGTATTTCTACTTGCACTTAAGCGGCTGTGTGGAGTACTGCTTTGAGTGGGAGGTCTGGAATGCTCATCAATAGGGTCTTACCCTCATCTTTGCCTCCCACTCCCAAACACAATAGCAACCTTTTGCCTCTTCACGTCAATGTCCTCCTTAATTATGACCACACTTGGCAGGGGCACTATCTAGTGGGTTACTTGAGGTCTGCAAGATCATTTGAGTGCTTGGTTCCTCCACCTGTGACCCTCATACCTCAATGTCTTTCTTTCGTGCAGGTGCCGTGAGGAGTGCCCGATCGGAAAATATGGCCAGGACTGTGCCGAGAAGTGTGACTGCGTGAATGGGGCGCGGTGCTTCCATATCAACGGAGCGTGCCTTTGCGAGGCTGGCTTCTATGGTCCCCGGTGCGAGGACCGCATGTGCGAAGATGGCCTGCATGGTCTGCTGTGTAACTTGAAGTGCATCTGTGATGCCCAGCACACTAAGAGGTAAGGGGGCTTTCACACTAGACAGCAACGCATAGAAACACCATTGGGTGGGCAAGTGCCCATTTTACAAATGCCACATGTGGAACACTGCAGAATTAATCACTTAAGGTCCCCGAGGTCCTGTCCCTCTTTTGCTTGCAGCCTGCAAAAGGGTCGGACTGGGATACAAAGTAGTGCAAAGTACCGACACAAAAGTAGCCCACGTTTACACAATATTTCAGTGTTACCTTTTGGTTCATTTCTGGAAGTATTTGTTGGAAATTGTGACTTTTATCCTCCCCCATGAGGTCACTAACATTGCTTAAAACATCCATATGGAGAGCCGGTCATATATCACTAATTGGCCCAGAAATCTTACCCACAATGGGCTTCCAGTCCAGCCCTTTGGGCACTGCCCTACTGCCTGATGGTTCAGTCCAAGCTCTCTCCCTGCAAGTGCAGTAATTTAAAGGGGACTATCTGGTTGTTAAGTAACTGGAAAGTAAAGCAAGTTTCATCAAGGGGTTAAGGCAAGGCAACACGAGAAGCTGGAATACTATAGCCTAGTAATAACCTTATTGCGAAAATAATTCACTACCTCGGTGGCTACTTCTGTATTTCTGAGAGTGCCAGATGCAAGGAAAGCTTTACAATGGCATCAAGACCATCTTACCCCCATGCCCCCTGCGACCACCCCCCCCAAACTCCCCAGGGTGACAGAGCAGGACAAGCATGGCAGTTGGAGGGGAAAATGAAGCATCACTGAAAGAACTGGGGAAAGAGAGATAAAGACCTCCAGGAAGATGGGGGCAATGGGGGCCTCCCAGGAAAGAAGGTTACACACCAAGACACCCACAGCAGGGCTAGCTGCACTGATCACCCAGTTGGGGGGTGGGGGAGGGGGAGAAGGATGGCCTGGCTCTCAAGCTGGCGCAATCACTGGAAAACGATAACACCCCCCCAGATCCAGAAAGGAGTGCGAAGGAAGAAACGCTGCACCCAGATGATGGCACGCAAAGGACACTGTTGCTATATAGAAGAGGTAACGTGCGGCCCAGAAACACAGTATTAGGTGATGTGGACATGTAGAGAGTGGCAGGATTGCATCAGGAATACCAAGTGCAAGTGAACACTGTAAAGGACATAGAAACCCCAGGTACAGTCTGTTCAGGAACCCTAGAGAATATAAACTGGAGAATATGGAAGGAAACCTCTGGAAAATGTTCATGGGATGCTTCAAAAAACACTCAACGCGCAATCTTTTAGAGCCCCCTTCCGAGCCCAGTGATGCCAAAGGCTTAGTTGTAGCTTAAGAAGGGGTACAAGATAAGGTTCATGGCCCCTTTTGGGGAAATAATCAGAATCCAGAACAAAAAGATGAAATGCACCAATTATCAGACAACGGTCCAGTGGAGTAGATGGGATCTTACATTAAAGGGAGGGACCGTATTAAATCCAGCGATAACAGCAAGAGGAAAGGCAGTTGCGCTACCACTGGTACAGCAGGATTGATGAGAGATCAGGCCACGTATACAAAGGGCACAATAATCCTGCGTGCAAGAGATCCAAGCAAGGTTGCACACAACCCATGGTGACAACTGACAAGGGGAATGCATGGATGGACGTGCTCCGGGTACTGGCTTGGCAGTAAGACCCAGATTGATAACGAGGACAGCTCCAACCACAACTGCCCTCACAAATAAAGATGGCCCACCTTAAATACTGCAGCGGGGAGCAACATCTTTCACAGAGAGAAAATACTTCAGAGTTAAAGGGGTGAAAACAGGCTTTTCCGAAGATTTATCTGAGGGAGAAAATGGAAAAAGGATTAAGGCCATAGATCACAACAAATTCGAAGAGGAGAGAGCCAAGTATTATGACAAATCCTAAAAGAAGTTGAGTGTCTTCTCAGGTAGGGCTGCCTGGCTAGGAGTGAACAACTGTAACACATAAGGAGAGGCACATCAGACATGGGACGACTAGCCAGCGGGGGATCGAAAGGACAATAATATCCTGGTGGCCAGGATGAACTCGCTATCTCTATACTTGCTAGTGAGCCAGCTACCCAAAAGTGGGGGTGTATATTGATTGCCCAGCTGGCTGGTAGTGCTCAGCAGAATATCTGTCGAGGTTTGCTGCAGGCTGTACCCGGCTTCATAGGAGTGTGTGTGCCACGGCAGGATATGCCATTGCAGTTTCACACCCAGTGCCCAGGTGTAGTCTCACTCTGCCCCTCCACTACCAACTCAAAGACAGAAAAAAGGAAAAACACTCTTCAAGGTTATCATGAGTCGGTGCCTGTGAAAAGCACCGGGATGCTCTCAATCCCTTCTGTTTTATCATGGGAGCACAGTGGAAGGTTACAATATAGTCCCGAAAAGTATGATTTGTGGTGAGAAGCCACCAAAAACACGAAATCCTTATCGCCCAGATGTCAACCAGTTACTGCTTGTGGTTATGTTTGCATTTGTAGGACACCCAAGGCCAGGCGCTACGACGTCCTTTCACCGCGGGATGTTTTTTCACAGGGTTTTTTTACCGCAGATTGTTTAACAAAAAAAACGTATCGAAATTTTTACGGGGGTTAGAAAAATATATATATGGAGTGTGGGTGTTCGATAATAGATACAAAATTAAAGGGGATGCGGGTTTTGTGGGGGGAAACCCCCCAAAAAATAAAAAAATAACAAACCAATGAGTTTTTTCATAAAAAGAAACGCTGTAAAAAACCCAGCGAAAAAACATCCCCTGATGAAATAAAATGGAACTGGCAAGGACTGGTTGGGCTCAGTCAGAACACCTGCTATTTATTCTCCTCGTCTGTGGGAGGGCCTTCCGCCTCTTCTCTTCTACGGGCGCTCCTGTCGTCTGCAACAGAGGAGGACAATAATCAGACCCTCGGTCCACCTTATGGAACCACACTTGGCCTTACACTCTAAGTGTGTGCCATTGTGATTGTGGACCCACACTACCCCCTACTACTCTGCAGAGAAAAGTTCACTTGGAACTTGGCTGGATGAGCATGTGTTTTCCCTGCATATCATCTTGCTCTTGCGGCTGAATGATTATATTTGGGAATTCTGTGATGGGGAATTCCATCGCTTGGACATGCATGCCTAAGGGAGAACTCACCCTCTACTGCATCCTTCTTTGGTGTCTTCTGATATCCGCATGTATCCCACGGGTAGGGCGAGGGTGGTGTGTTCCAGCGATGATACTGGGAGTCAATGGACAACAATATAGGTATTAATAAAGGTGCCTATATATAAATGTCAATGCTACCTTGCACTGACGCTTGAACTAAATGCAGGTACTGATGTATAAATCGTAACACAGAGGTATTAAATGGGTTGGTAATTACATGGCGCCATTTCTTACCTTCATCTCTTGTGGGTGCGCTGCCATACGGGCGCGTTCTGCCTCGCCCGCTTGTGGCCCCCCTGATTAATGGGTAGGAAGATTTGCTGCTTCACACAGTGTGTCATATTAAACTGTCCAGTTTGTGAATCCTAGGCTCAGACCGAGATGCTATTTCAGAACGAGGCTACACAGGTAGTGGTGCCACCTTAAAGTGGTGCTTCCTTAAGAAGGGTGTTATTTCAAAAGGGCTTGCAGACTACTTACTAAGTTAATTATACCATCCAAAGGGGCTGCTGAACATATATGATCAATTGTCTCCTCACCGGTGGTGCTGTTGAGACATGCCACAATGTATTGATTGATAAACAGTTTGGTTATGCCCGCCGTCATGAGGTGAGTGGGCAAGCCTCAGAATCAAAGTGAGGCTGTGAATGCTAAGAGACGCCATCTTAGAATGAGATGTTTATCTATTCAGTGTACCATAAGGTACGTGACTCCTTACGTGGTTCTTGATCTTAAACCAATGCACAGTCTGTCTTTAGGCAACACTGCATGACCGAATAAAGCATAGTTTGATCCGATTTCCTTGCCTCTGTTATACTTTCACTTCCTCTGCAAGGCATAGCTTTAAATTCCTCATGTATGTATCTGTATCCCAATTGATCCATTACTACAGTCATCAGCCAGGCTGACACCCTTCTTCAGGGTTCGTAGACATTTGTTCCTTTTCGTTTGATTTCAAGATTCTGGAATCATCTGTCGCTTAACACAACAGCTGAATACCATACTTGTCATCAATGAAGGCAGTTGGCGAAAGCCAAGCAAATGTCAGAGGCTTGGTTTTCCCATCGAACAGGCACATCAACAAAGGGCCATGCGCTTCCGTTGTTACTCCCCTAGAATCACACTTGTACTCAAGACTTAAGCACGTTCAGCTTGGAAGCATCAACACCACAGGATTCCCATCTGCCTAGCCTTCTATCCCATTAACAATTCCCTCCCCTCGCAGAGCCAGGCGCAGTTAGATTGTCGAAATGGCAAAAATGCCCTCTACAAGACTCTAGTACATTGCATTAGATATGGGAGGCAATTATAATGATGTGATATCAAATGGTATATCATATCATATCATATTCATAACACGCCTATACACAAGTGTTGTGAGGGCCCAGTATGCAATACACAATAACAATGCTGTTAATGTGTGCTATGTTTCCTTGGAAGCATTGTGCCAGGACATTTTAATGTTCTAGTGAGTAATAGCCGCAAGAACATTAAGATGTGTGTTTCCTCCAGAGGGGAGATGCCAAGGTCGGTCGGTGTGAATCAGCACTGCAAGTCTCTAATTAGCTGCTGGTGTGGGAGGGGTGGAGAGTGCAAAAGAGTGAGCAGTACTGTTGCTCCGTTAGTGTGCTGTGTTTGCAGGCAGATGCTGCTGTATGAGAGGGCTGGTTGCGTGACTGGTGTAAGGGGAAGAAAGGGGCAGCTTTAGTTTCGGCACATGGCGAGGGGGAATGGGTCGGAAAGAGGGATCCCGTTGGTTCAGGATTGCTGGTCGGGTGTTCTTGAAGCATTTTGTCATCGTCCCGTTTGTGATGATTTTTGCTGTTCTGAATTGCCTTAAAGGTCCAGAATAGACCGACCTAATGGGTCGGTTCGACTTGTAGTCTTGGCTGGAGCCTAGTGTACTGGCCCACTGCACGCCTACAAGAAAGTCAATGCGATTCTGTTCAGTGGCGGCAATGATGGAGTGTCATGTCCCATAGTCCTTGACTGACGAGTTGTGTGTGGGTTCATGTGAATGGCAGATACGCTGTACTCATATGTGTCTTTATCTAACTGCTTTGGATGGACACCCACCTTCTCGAGTAGCTTATTCCACCAATTCAAGTGCACTTTCCTCCGGTGAAAGTTCTCACTTCCATGAACCGGCCAATACATCTACGATCTTTCCTTCTACGTCCAGGCACACAAAGGGCCTCATTCCAAGGTTGGTGCTAGTCATGGCGCTATTAGCTCCATGACTAGCACCAATACCGGTACCGTGTCCGCCCTGGTTCGATGGGGATTTACCGGTCTAGTCCGACCTTTGCGGGACCAGTAAGTCCCCATTGAAAATACCATTCCCCATTCCCATTGAGCCCCCATAGGGCTCAATGGGAAAGGGGAGGGTGCTAATAACGGTACCGTAAGTTACGGTACCGTTATCAGCTCTGAAGTCCCTTCGTGGGTCCCGTCCATAACGCCTGGTAAAGGCAGGCGTTAAGGACGGGGCCGCAAAGGGACCTCGTAGTAGGGCGCAAAGGGATTACCGCCACGATGTCCTTAACGGTGCCCGGTATGCCTTTGCGCCCTACTCGGAATGAGGCCCAAAGTGTGCCTCCCAGCGGATTGGCAGGACTCTCCAGGAACAATAGACTCCTCTACAGTAATTTTATTGAGCTTCGAGGAAAAGGGAAGTCAACCTCAGGAAGGAAGTCCACAACACTTAGCAATTTTCGCGGCCAAGGGCATAAGACTTGCTCCCGCAGAGGAAGCCACTACCACATGAATCACTAATCGCTGAAGATTTTACATGGTGATAAGTGTGTTCCTCACCCCTTTCCAATCTCTAGCCAACGCCTAGGGAAGCGAAAGCAACCAACAGCCTTTCCCTTGTTTTAACAAGAGCAATCCCTTTACTGCAGGGTGTGTGAACACCAGCTTCTTAACTGTATGCTCTACGCTTTGCCTTGCAATGATGATACCTTAACATTCATCAAAGAATGCCGCCATATGTTCTTTTTACCACCATGAAAAGAATCCTCATATTCATGTTCCCTTTGTTATGAAGGATGCAGGGGGCGCCCTCGCCTTCACTATATTCACAACTGATACTTTTATCTAATAAAACAACTTAAGGGGGAACCAGAAGGTGTTATAAATAATTAATCACTCGAACAAGGAGTGCGCTAACAACCAAAGAGGGAAAGTTCAAAGGAATAAGGTAACTATTGCAGCTGGTGCTGACATGAGGGAGGCATGGCATCCACACAGAGCAAGCGAGGGGGTTCCAAAATCCCAATTTTCCAGAGGAAGCAGACATCCTCCCTTGGGCCTTGTGGGCCATCTTATGTTGTGCGAAGGAGAGACAAATAGCTTCAGTGTTACATGCAAGAGTGCGGGTTTTACCAGTGTCAAGTATGATAAATACCCTTGGCATGGTTAGGTGCACGACCATTGAGAATATGTGCCAGTGGACATGTACCGTCCGGTGCACCAAATGATCCTTCCAAGATGAGGGCTGTTGAGCATGTAGAGGTCTCAAGGCGCTCTGCTCCACTGGTACTTGCTGTGAAGGATCCCATTTACCCCATGATGCAGCGCCCTTTTCCCGAAGGACAAAAGTTAACATTATCCAAGAGCTAAATTAAGACAGACAGCCGACAGAAACAATTCCAACAAACACAAGTGCCATTCGTCGTCTATGTACTCTTTACTGGAGACATTTCACTTGTTAAATCCCCTTCTTGGTATGCATCGTGCCTTTATTAAAAGAAATCTCCTCTTCCCCTGAAATCGTTTCCCTAGATACACTTCATCTCTCTTCTTTACTTTGGTGTAGATATAGTGCTTTACTTTGGTGTGGTCTTTATTTTTGTGTAGATAAACCTCTTTACTTTGGTGTAGATTTACTTCTATCCTTTGGTGTAGGTATGCTTCTTTGCTTTAGTATATTCTTTACTTTGGTGTAGATAAACGTCTTTACTTTGGTGTAGTCTTTATTTTTGTGTAGATACACTTCTTTACTTTGGTGTAGTCTTTATGTTTGTGTAGATACACTTCTTTACTTTGGTGTAGATTTACTTCTATCCTTTGTCGTAGATATACCTCTTTACTTTGGTGTAGATTTACTTCTATCCTTTGGTGTAGGTATGCTTCTTTGCTTTAGTATATTCTTTACTTTGGTGTAGATAAATTTCTTTACTTTGGTGTAGTCTTTATTTTTGTGTAGATACACTTCTTTACTTTGGTGTAGTCTTTATGTTTGTGTAGATACACTTCTTTACTTTGGTGTAGATTGTCATATATCGCCCTTGGAAAGTATGGAGCAGATGGGCGATATGGAAGAAGGACTAGACTCCGAGTAACTGACATGGAAGAAGGACTAGATTCCGAGTAACTGCAAGGTGCGGTCTAGTCTTTCTGTTGTACTGCCTACAAGTACCGGAAAAAGGAGAACACCTGTGCGTTGCAACTTTCTTGCTGCCGACGTGAGTACACCTCGCTTGTGCTCTGCCTCCAGTGGTTACTCTGTGTTTCCTGTGCCTTCCTTACCTGTTAGTCTGCCTGTGTCTTTCCGTTACCGCTGTTGCAGGTTTCCTACTCCCGTAGGTTCCGCTTTCCTGTCTGCTATCTGCTTCCACTGCTTTACGCGCTCTGCGCTGCCTTCTAATTCTCACACCTGCTTCAGCGTCTTATTTGCCATCGGACGCCTTTTTGCTGGAAACTCTTCGTTGTCCAAGTTCTTTGGAGTACTGTACTGTTTGTGCTGTTCCGCACTGGACCGTAATACCTATTCACAAAGAACACTTACCAGTGCATGCTGGTTATTGAAGTACAGACACACGCCAACAACTTTTTTTCAGCTACAGCTACACAATCTTGCAGGGTTTTTCGGCAAGGCTTTTCCCTGGTTTGGGGTGGGCTCCCCGGAGTTCCCCGCTGCCGGGTTAATTGCTTAAAGGCAAGGTGGCCTCCGGGGGAGCTCGCTCCTATTTCGTCAAACAGAAGAATAAGATCGTCAAGACAACGACAAAGACAGCCTGGAGGGAAAAGCCGGAAAGCTCATCAGACGAATCCGTAAAGAACCCCACAGAATCATCAGGTGAGGAGTGGGCTAGTGGGAAGGAAAGTGTGAGTGACAAACCTACAGATTCTGAGAGATTGCAACGCCAAGAGAAGATGGCTAGTCTTGAACAGTATCAGGAGATGGTTAACGCCATACAAGCTCTGAGGGTTGAAGTACAAACCCTAAAAACTGATAATGCCGCATTGAGGCAACAGAGAGATGATTACAGAGGAGAACTACCTCCTTTATCCCTACCTTGCGGTAAATATGAGGGAAACCCCAGGAAATTGAAGGAGTTTCTGGATGCCTGCACAATACACTATACTTTTCGGCCCAAGACATACGAGTTGGATCGAACAAAAGTGGGTTTTCTAATTTCGAACTTAGCTGGTAATGCCCTAGCCTGGGCCACCCCACTAGTGACAAACTCAGACCCAGCGTTAAATAACTATGGTGCCTTTGTAACACGTTTCAAAGAAAGATTCGAGAGGCCTGAAGTCTTATTCTCCACCTTTGAAAACCTATTAGACATACGTCAAGGAAACTCAGACATACAGACATATGTTACCTGTTTTCAGAAGGTGGCAAGTGAAGCAGGTTGGCCAGAAACGGCACAGCAGGCAATTTTCCGTCGGGGTCTGCATGAAGACATAAAGGACGAACTGGCCAGAGTAGCCAGACCTGCTTCATTTCAGGAACTCGTATCACTGGTATTACAGATAGAATTCCGCATGTCGGAAAGGAAAGCTGAGAAGAGGAAGCCCCGGTCTTTAGTACCTTTCACTAGCCTACCCTCAGTACCTGAAAGGGTTCAACACGAAGAACCAATGCAGATAGGAACTGCGAGAGGACCACTTACAGCCAACGAACGGAAGAGACGCAAGGATCTTGGACTTTGCATGTATTGTGGGTCCAACACACATTTGTTGCGAAATTGCCCAGAAGTCCCTCCCAGAAAGCAGGGAAACGAAAGACCCCAACCTTGAACAGGGATAAGGAAGGGGAGACATCTATGCATCCCTGTGCTAATGCTCAGCCAGCTTTGATCAGCAATAACACACTGATGGTGGTTAGGATTACGTTAGACTGGCACTCTACTAAACCTATTGAATGTTTAGCTATGCTGGACTGTGGAGCTGCTGGTAACTTCGTAGATGATAAGTGGGCTAATGAACACCACCTGCCTCGACGTCCTAAGATCAAACCGATTCCAGTAGAAGGCATGGATGGCACACCTTTGACTTCCGGACCCATTTGTCAGGAAACACAGGAATTACGGGTCAGAGTGTCAAATCATTCTGAGTACCTATCTTTCGATCTCATTCGAGCAGCTCATTTTCCAGTCATATTAGGCATACCATGGCTCAGAAAACACAACCCGGCAATTGACTGGCAACTTAACACAGTAGAGTTCAGATCCACGTATTGTGCTCAACAGTGTTTGACTAATGAACCCGCATTGTCCTGTGTGCTTCCAACAATACAAAATACCGTCCTCAGTGTCAATGCAATTCCCATCCAGTACCTGGAATATGAGGACGTGTTCTTAGACACCCAACCGAGGAATCTTCCTCCTCATCGAAAAGAAGACTGCAAGATCGAACTAATTCCGGAGGCTGAAGTACCCTTTGGAAGGATGTTCCCTTTATCTTTACCTGAAAAGGAGGCATTGAGGGAATACCTATCAATCAACCTACAAAATGGCCTCATACGGGAATCCTCATCGTCAGCAGGGGCATCTCTTTTTTTTATCTCGAAAAAAGGAACCACAGAACTAAGACCCTGCATAGATTAACGGGGTTTGAACAGTCTGACTATACGAGACAGGTATCCTATGCCCTTAATGAAAGACATTATTGAGGCAGTCCAAGGAGCACATCTCTTTACCAAATTAGATCTTCGAGGAGCTTATCACCTACTTCGTATTCGTGAAGGGGACGAATGGAAGACAGCTTTCAGGACTCCTCTGCGACACTACGAGTACAGGGTTATGCCCTTTGGTTTGGTAAATGCACCGTCCCAGTTTCAACGCTTCATGGACAAGATATTTGCAGACATGTTGTATTCCTCTGTTGTGGTTTATTTGGACGACATTCTCATATTCTCTAACACTCTGACTGAACATCGTCAACACGTCAAAGAAGTTCTCCACAGATTAAGACACAATAGTCTATTGGCCAAACCTGAAAAATGTGTTTTTGAAGTTACTACAGTACCCTACTTAGGATTCATCCTCTCCGAAGATCGGGTACGGATGGATCCAGCCAAAACTCAAGCTATAACACAGTGGTCCACACCCAATTCAGTTAAGGAAATACAAAGGTTTTTGGGACTTGCAAACTTTTATCGCAAGTTTATACCTAACTTTTCAGACATCATCCTTCCTATTACTAATCTCCTTAAAAAGGGAGTCAAGTTTCTCTGGGACCAGAAGACGGATCTGGCATTTCAAAGGCTTAAGGAAGCATTTGTGACAGCACCTATCCTGAGACAACCGGACCAATCCTTACCATTTATTGTGGAGACCGATGCTTCAGGAGGAGCGATTGGAGCTGCTTTGTTACAAAAGAAAGAAGACGGGTTGGAACACCCTATAGCTTATTATTCCAGAACCCTTAGTCCCAGTGAACGAAATTACTCAGTGCTGGAAAGAGAACTTCTGGCCATAAAACAAGCCTGCGAGGAGTGGAGACACTTATTACAAGGAGCAGTTTGTCCTTTTCAAGTTCGTACAGATCACCAGAATTTAAAGGTGTTACAGAAAATGGAATGCCGAAATTCCAGACATGCCAGATGGGCCTATTTTTTTTCTCAATTTGATTTTGTAATCACCTATTTACCAGGAAAGGATAACTCATTAGCAGATGCTCTTTCCCGCAGTCAAGGGAGTGACTGTGGAGGATATCAAGGTCCAGAAATTCTTCTAGCAGGGAAAAAGTTCATCAATATGGTTAACACATTCCTTCAACAAGTACAGAAAGCCCAAGAGAATAACAGAAAGATAGACGACTATGGAATGACCCAAAAAGGAAATCTGGCGTTTATGAAAAATGCTTTATTTTTACCCACTCAGGATCTACAAGAACAGGCCATGGCTTGGTGTCACGACATCCCATCAGCAGGACACAAGGGTCAACTTGCCACCATGGAATTGGTGTCTAGACAGTTTTGGTGGCCTACCATGAAAAAAGACATCAAAGAATATGTGGCTACGTGTCCCATATGTGCTCAGAATAAATATGCTTATTGCAAGCCATTAGGCTTACTTCAACAGGACGTTCTACCAGATGGGCCGTGGCAACACATTTCCACAGACTTTATTGTAGACCTTCCAGTTTCCAATGGACATACGGCCATAATGGTCACTGTGGATTCATTCAGTAAACTAGCGCATTTTTCACCATTGAAAGGTCTACCGACAGCAAGTATCACTGCAGAGGTGTTTCTGAAAGACGTGGTTAGGTTACATGGTCTTCCGCAATCCATAGTCTCGGATAGAGGCTCACAATTCACTTCGAAGTTTTGGACTGCCTTGTGCAAGACCCTGGGTATAAAAAGATCACTGTCATCAGGATTCCACCCTGAGAGCAATGGGCAGACAGAACGTCTGAATGCAACATTGGAACAATACATTAGGTGCTTTTGTAATCAGGAGCAAAATGATTGGTTTCACCTACTTCCTATGGCAGAATTCTCTTATAATAATACAAGACATTCCTCGACAGGCATGAGTCCTTTTTTCTGTACCTACGGTGTTCATCCCAGACACATTCCTCTGTTTGGTCCGGTGTCTACTAACATTCCGTCTGTGGACCATCTTTTGGACACCCTTCAGTCTCTTCACAAAAACACCAAGTCTAATCTTGAAACCTCCCGTATAGAGAACAAGAAGTGGGCTGATCTTAAGCGAAGGCCCAATCCACAATGGGACATTGGTACCAAGGTATGGTTATCTACCAAGTTTTTGCCCCGATGGGTACATCAAGGAAAGTTTTCTCCCCGTTTTATCGGACCTTTCAAGATTACTGCCAAGATCAATCCAGTTGCCTTTCGATTGGCTCTTCCTGCAAAACTCCAAAGGATACATCCAGTGTTCCACACCTCTTTACTAAAGGAATATGTGGAAGATCCTCGAAAAAGAAGGAAGAGAGGAACCGGTAACCTACCCATTGAAACATCGAAGGAGTATGAAGTATCCAGATTATTGGATTCAAGATACAAGAAAGGCACCTTACAGTATCTAGTATTATGGAAAGGATACCCAAGATCAGAAAGTTCATGGGAACCGGTCAGTCACATCTCTGCAGCCCAACTCATCCGAAGGTTTCATCGACTACACCCGGGTAAACCGGGAGGAGGACCGCTGAGAAGGGGTCATACTGTCATATATCGCCCTTGGAAAGTATGGAGCAGATGGGCGATATGGAAGAAGGACTAGACTCCGAGTAACTGACATGGAAGAAGGACTAGATTCCGAGTAACTGCAAGGTGCGGTCTAGTCTTTCTGTTGTACTGCCTACAAGTACCGGAAAAAGGAGAACACCTGTGCGTTGCAACTTTCTTGCTGCCGACGTGAGTACACCTCGCTTGTGCTCTGCCTCCAGTGGTTACTCTGTGTTTCCTGTGCCTTCCTTACCTGTTAGTCTGCCTGTGTCTTTCCGTTACCGCTGTTGCAGGTTTCCTACTCCCGTAGGTTCCGCTTTCCTGTCTGTTATCTGCTTCCACTGCTTTACGCGCTCTGCGCTGCCTTCTAATTCTCACACCTGCTTCAGCGTCTTATTTGCCATCGGACGCCTTTTTGCTGGAAACTCTTCGTTGTCCAAGTTCTTTGGAGTACTGTACTGTTTGTGCTGTTCCGCACTGGACCGTAATACCTATTCACAAAGAACACTTACCAGTGCATGCTGGTTATTGAAGTACAGACACACGCCAACAACTTCCTGTCAGCTACAGCTACACAATCTTCCAGGGTTTTTCGGCAAGGCTTTTCCCTGGTTTGGGGTGGGCTCCCCGGAGTTCCCCGCTGCCGGGTTAATTGCTTAAAGGCAAGGTGGCCTCCGGGGGAGCTCGCTCCTATTTCGTCAAACAGAAGAATAAGATCGTCAAGACAACGACAAAGACAGCCTGGAGGGAAAAGCCGGAAAGCTCATCAGACGAATCCGTAAAGAACCCCACAGAATCATCAGGTGAGGAGTGGGCTAGTGGGAAGGAAAGTGTGAGTGACAAACCTACAGATTCTGAGATAGATTTACTTCTATCCTTTGTCGTAGATATACCTCTTTACTTTGGTGTCAGTCTGCAGCAGGTACATATTACCAGCAACACTACAGTCCAGCACTCATTCTGCTCTCTGACTGTTCATCTAGAAGATTGAACATATGAACACAAAGTATGTTGCCTCGGTGTCTGTAATAGTGTGATTTGATAAAGCGTTGATGCACGCGAAACACGTGGAGGCTCTTGTATACTACAAAAATGAATGTATACCAAACATAACATGATATGATATTATAGTTTATTCATATAGCGCCTATACACAATGTGTTTCAAAGCGCTTCAAGGCAAGGGAGGGAACAAGGGAAAATACATTGACATTCTTACAGGCCATGAACAGTAAGGATGTGAAAATAACTATCGTACTGGGCCTGACGACATTTCAGATAGTGCAAGAGCTAAGACATAGATAAGGAACGGAGGGGGAGAGTGGGAAGGAAATGGAAACAGACAGGCGACTACCATACTAGGCCTGACAATATTTCTGGTAGAGCCGGAGAAAAACAAAAGGTGAGGGAGAGGGGTGCAGAAAGATAGGGGAGGAACAAAACAAGTGACTATCATACTAGGCCTGACGACATTTCAGATATTGCTGGAGGGGGGGTAGGGAGGAAAAAACCAGTAAGGGGAGGGGGGAGGAGACAGACGAGGTTGTTATCACACTAGGTCCAGGGACAATTATGATAGAATAAGTGCATAGAAGAAAGTAAGGTAAGGGGAGGAGATAGGAAAAGGGAGAAGGGAAAGGAGGAGAGAACAGAGAGTTAGCAGTCAATAGAGTGGAGAAGCAAGAGGGGAGAGTGAATACAATTGCAGAAGTCAGTAGTAACACATAATGTTGCAAGCCAGGATACAAGATGAAGATGGGAACAGCATGATTCAGGGCCACCTGTACAAGATGCAAAGGAAGTTCAGCATGAGAGTTGAGAAAGGGTGACGCACTATGAATGAATGAAGTGCATAAAAGTCAAATCCAGCTTTGGCCACAAGACGGTGATGATGAAACCAGAATTTATCAGGACAGACTCCTGCAGAAGTAGGCTTGAGGCGGGTCAGGGGGGAACAGGGTAGAAGAATCAAGCAAAACAGGCAACACCTGTGTGCGAGAATAGTGGGGGCACAAAGGAACATCTCAGGGGGACAAAGGGGGTGGGGATGGCCTGTGGGGACAGAGGGAGTAACACAGGTTGGTGCATGCTTACCTGCTGTCTGAGCAGGGGGTCAGGCCCTGGGTCCTCCTGGTACGAACAGGTCCAAAAAGGAATTGCCCTTTTCTTCGTCTGCCCTTCGCTTAGGACTCCCTTGATCTAATAGTTAAGAGCAAGAAGGAAGAGGCAGGGCTAAGAAGGTGGGTGGTGCTTAGGCCAGGTGACCTAGATCCACTTGCACCTGCTCCCCATCTGCAAAGGAAAAGAGGCTGGAGGGCTCCTTAAGTAGGGAAAAAGAGTGGCAAGCAGGAAGGCAGCAGGTGGGCGGGGCTTGCTAAGTGGTGAAAAAGAGCGGCAAGCAGGAAGGCACCAGGTGGGTGGCGCTTGCTAAGTGGTGAAAAAGAGCGGCAAGCAGGAAGGCACCAGGTGGGCGGCGCTTGCTAAGTGGTGAAAAAGAGCGGCAAGCAGGCATCACCAGGTGGGCGGGGCTTGCTAAGTGGTGAAAAAGAGCGGCAGGCAGGAAGGCACCAGGTGGGCGGGGCTTAGGCCAGGTGATCTAGATCCACTTGCACCTGCTCCCCATCTGTCAACATGCAACCTTAACCTGATCATCTTCATTGTATACATAGTAATATGATGAAGCAGTCAAAACAGGAGCACAGCCATCCAATCTCTGGGGACAAATCATCAGTATTAATTACTTGCAGTAGTAGCAGTGGTAGTACTAGTCCTAGTAGTCATGTTAGTATTATTGTATGAAGAAGCATTAAATGTAAATGGTACTCTAGGTGCAAAGTGGGAAGTGGTTCAAAATATGCTACAACACTGAAGAGTGCTGCATGAAAGCGCTTTGAATGAATCATAACCACTGGCAATTGCTCTGGACAGCCTTCCAAACCATCTCTTTTGAAAGGCTTTTATAAGCATTCTGTGCCCGTTACTGAGTGAAAAACATGCACAAATCCAGTTGCATCCAGCCGATAGAGATAGTCCCGTCCAAACTGCTAGCTCTTTTCCTTTTTGCACCAGCTCACAAGCTCATGTTACCGCCTCCTTAATCATCAGCAGAGAGGCGTTGCTTGCAACTCTGGGCATAGCAAGCTTGCGGCACACTTCCTAGCAAACCCATGCCACCAGCGTTCAATTCAATATTCCTCGGAGCTAGTAACCAGTAACCAGAGGATAGCGTTGCTGATGAGAGTGAACTGAAGCCATGATGGGGCAGTGAGGGTAGTGAGGAGGAAATGGGCGCTAGCCCATGCCCTGGCTGCTGTTTGCTGATAGAATTGTTGCCCCGGAAATGTACTGACACATCTCTAGTTTTTTGTCCCAAACATATACCGCTTCAGAAAGGGCAGGTAGGGAGTAGATTAATGATGTTCTGGAACAGGTTTTTCTTTAAAAGCAGTCAATGCACTGTTCAATTTTTGACGTGAGAAGCACACAAATACACGTTTTGAGACTGCCCTAAAATATTATGCTGAGATGGTGCAATGCATTACTTTCCAAGGTCCTGTAGATGCCTTCTTCGGATGGGGGTCAGAAATGAGGAGCAAAAATAACCCACACTGGACATTGAGTGAAGGAAGAGTATTCATGGAGGAAAAATAGATACATGTGAATAATGAATATACTTTAATTCCAGGGCCACTGGTTGGGACGCATTTAGGCGTGCCGTGAAGGGTTGTTGTTTCTTTCTGCGTAAATGTTGAAATTGTTGGACACTGTCATCTCACTGCATTACTTGTTCACCATCAAGGACCCAGTGCACCATTGAGCGCTTTATTTGGGAACTCTGACATCTGCTGGCCATAAATAGAAAACACAGATGTATTGATATTTATTTGCATTTATTTATTGAACCTTAACATAACAAATGGCTCCCATTGGAGGCAGTAGTGATAATAGAGAGGCAATTCCTGGGTAGAGTGCCCTTACAATACGGGGTGGATGTTTGGAGCATAAGACCAGTTGATTAAGGAGTGGCATATGGAGAAACAGACCGGGAAAAGCCACTAACAACCGACACAAAAAAAAGGACTAGTGGCCGAGTGTACCTAGTGTCTGAGCAAGCAAACATTATACATGTTCATGTTTGTACATACGCGGGCGGCGGGGGGCGGTTTAGGGGTGGGGGGAGAGCGTTTTTCAGAAGAGTAGACCGGGATGAACTTGAGAAATGAGAGAGATGAAGATGCTCTTTCATTTTCTACCCGGTGGAAATTAAGTTTGCTATTAAACATTCCAGTGATGGCCAAGATTTAATGTCCGTGGGCAGTTGAGGGGGACAAGTCGAGAAAAGGAGTGGGAGGATACACAAGCTTGCTGGGGGATGGAGAGGTTTGCAGAGCTCGAGAAGGAGAGTCGAGAGAGATGGAGTCAGCAAGGTAGACGGGGCAAGGGCCACGGATAGACTTGCAGATGAGAAGCAGGCATTTGAAGAGAGAGCAGTTTTTTCATGGAAAACCTTCCAGCAAAGTGTTGGTGTACAAAGGTGTGGGAGGGTCTGAGTAAACTAGGAGGGTGCAAGGAGTGAAGTTGAGATCTCTGTTCAGGGAAGAGAAGAAGTAATAGCAGAGACCAAGGTTAGGCTCGAGCAGTCATCAAATCTGCCGAGCAGGAGCATAGAGAGTAGAGTTTTGGCCAAGTGGTGGGTGAGGTGGGGCCGATTGTCCTTATATTGACGCGGTTCGATTTTGCAGAAGTGGCAGGTGCTGTGATGGATTTCTGTAATCTTGGGAAGACCTGAAGATCGGATTCTGTGGTGCTAATGTCATGTAATGTAACGTGGTTTTGAATAGTGCCCCTCAGCTGTTTTAGCAGCCTCATTACGTGGCTCTGGAAGTAAAGAACAGGGGTTCTGGTGTAGTTTGTTGCGGGAGAGGCAGATGCGAAACCTGAAGTGCTGATGAGTGCAGGCTATAGGTACCCAGATCCTTAATGCCGGCATGATTCCTTGTGGTGTGTGGAAGTGGCACGTGCGTGCATGTTTCATCCGGAGGAGAGAACCCCACATCTATTACATGAAAGTGCTGAGGCGCTGCTTTAGCCACTGGCGTGGGGCGAGGTGTGTGAAAGAGCTACAGTTGTACGCTCTGGTTTCGCTCTGTGTGATTAATTTGGCTCTAGTCGGCATAAAGCTGCTGTGTCATCTATGTGCGTAGTGAAAAGGTGCCAGAAGATTGAGAGGTGAGCCGGTTAGTTAGTTACTTGGGGGGGAGGAGAGGAGACTTGGTTTTAAGGAAGACCCCTGCTGTTTGTCAGAACCCAGAGCAAGGTGAACTGGCTCCAGGTTGTCTGATCTGGAGCCCTCTCCAGTGGAGGAGTCCAACCCAGAGCATGAGAGTCAGAATGAGAGTTGACGATACTGCAGCATCAATGCTGAAACCTGCCCCCAGCACACCCACCGTTGATGCCTAAGCGAAATGACTTTCTCGGCTGATCTCACCAGGTGGCATTGCCTAGCCTGCCCTCACAGTAGAGCGAAAGAGGGCTCTCTGAGAGGGAATTGAGGGAGGATGATAAAGGCGGCATCCTAAGGTTCTGCTTGGAGTTTCTGCCAATGTATTGTTCCAAACCTCACAGACCTCGGGATGGTGTCTATCTTTTTGAAGTTCAAGCTTCTTATTAGGTTTCTAATAGTATATCAGGCAAACACTGGCCCTAAAAGCAACAACACAGCTTTACCTGTAATACAAAGGAAATCTTGAGGCATAACTATGCCTTGGCATCAAGCATTTCTGTCATATCGTCATCAATTTCGAGCCATTACAAGTTGAGTTTTATTGTTAATAAATAAACTCTTGTAAACCATTTTTCTGAGTGGGAAGAGGGACAAATGGGCAAGAGGGAGCGGTTTGGGAGGGTTGGTGGGGAACGGGTATGTATTCATTAGTCCAGTCAGCAAGAAGATGGGGCACTGAAGGTGGCTTATTGTACTGTTACACTGGGATGATCCGTCAAACTATCGGTTGATACGTTTGTTTTGAGTGGTTATACCTTGACTGGTAAGCTACGATATCAATTCTGCGTCACTCATTTGCTTGTCTACAAACACTATATATATATATGAATATATAAATTCAGTGAAAAAACTTTGTTAAAGGGACTTTATGGTTACAAGTAAAACCGAAAACCCCCAGAAATTCACCAGTTATGGTAAGCTAAGCAACTATATCTCGCACCACCACCGAGCACTGCTAAAATTAACACCCAGGACATCAAAGATGACATCACAAATGTCAATGATAACATCACTGCTGATATCACATTTTTGGTCACAACCACCACAATAGAATGAAGCCATATAACAAGTAGGTACAATACACCTTGAAATAACAATACTCACCCCCACAATTCCAATAATGTCCCCAAACAGAAAAATTCCCGGAACACACCCCAGCACCTACAGAACTTTTTTTCATCTATAAAAAGAGCTTCCCCACCCTTTCCAGGCCTTCCTTATCCATAAAATAACCCCAAATATATTTTCCAGACTCCTTTTCCTAACCCCACTGTCCACGCACAAAGACCATGATCCGCCCATCCAATATGGCCACTGTTTCAAAAACTATGATGCACCTCGTGCGCCTGTCTACACACTTTGGTGGCCATTCGCCAAATGGCGCCAAAGTTATATGCTGCCCAAAAACTACTCTTTCTATAAGTTCAGCAACTTAACCAATAATATTATTACCATTCATTATATAAACATCCCTCCCTCACCCGATCATCACTTTATAGAAATTCCAAATTCATGTTTCTTGCTCTGATACCCCATCCCTTTGATAAATACATACATTTTTATACTATAAATATCTTCTATATTATTCTTTGATAGTCTTTTTTTTAAAAATCCCAAATAATAGTCTGTGGACTACATGTGTATTCAGGGGTCCATTTACGAAAAAGAGTGTTCGCACCGCCACACACATCCTCCGATGTCATCACGTAACCAGGCACGTGCAGCACGATGCAGTGTCCGCAGACAGTGTCCATCACCGCGTAAAGTTTTAAACTGCATTTTCAGCCAATCTACAATATTTAAATTTCAGTGTTTACGCCTCCAGAGCTTCTAGACCCATTTTTACTTGCTCTGTCAACTTTATACAACTTTCCAAAGCCTACTTTCGGCTGGGTAGTTTGCGGACGGTTCCTCTAAAGTGACCCACCCACTACTTTTAGTCATTTATAATCTGGCACACCAGCAGACAGAATCTTCTGGGAGAGCTACCTCCAACAGACATCCAGAAGTTTAACAGTGGCATCTCTCATGGCCATCTCTCCTTCCAAGGGGCCACCACCACCACAACTGCCACAACCACCAAGTGAAAGGCCTGGACAGGACAACAGGCATGGTGATGTGGATGAGGATAACGAGGAACAGAAAGAGTAGGTAAAGGAAGTGCCTACCTCCAGCACCCAGAGAGAGTCATGGGTGTGGTGGTTTTTTACCACCATTCGGGGAGTACCAAAGGCTCAAGCGGCCCAGGTGAAATGCATTCAGTGTGGGGTCATACTTACTCGTGAACAACCTGAGCAGTACTCCTTCGGCACCACTGTCATGCGCTGCCAAACCAAATCCAACCACTCGGGTTCGCTGAGAAAGTTTCTTTGTCACAGAGAAGCAGTTAACTTCCTCTACCCAATCTTCCTCAACCACTTCTGCCACCACACAAGCTACTCCTGTGGAGCAGAGGATCCCGCCAGCTCCCTTGCAGGCCATACAGGAGGCTGTCGATCTTTACCTTTCAAGGATCACAGTTCTCTGTATATACTGCGACACACCACTCTTCAGGGGGGAGCAGTTTCAAAGTGCTTTCGAAGCCCAGTCAAAGAATATGAAAAGCACTGCCCCCTACCTTATATTTAAGGCCCACCCAGCATCCTCCCCTGTACACCTGCCCCACCGTATCTGTGGTTGCTACCCCTTCCCTCTTTTCCCTACCCCACTTTACCTCCTCACCTCTCTGGGAAAAAAACAAAATCCCCAGAAAAACATAAAAAAAATCAGAAAGATTAAAAAAAATGTTTTTTTTATTTTTGAGCCACCTTGCACAGTTCAAAAAAGAAGAAAACAAATCAGAGGACCTTTTTCAGCATATAAGGTCCACAGACACTATTATGGTGTGGGGCAGAGGAATTAAAATCAATTAACTTGTTTTTCATTGAAAAATGGTGGCTCTTAAAATAACCTTTTTTTAATTTTCTGGCTATATATTTTTGGAATTATTTGGTTTTATATACTTGAGTAGCAAATGAACACTTCCACATTTGTCTTTCAGCTATCCAAGAGAAAACAATCTTCAAATGTGGAAACAGTTCCATCAACTATGAAAATGTATCCTTCATTACAAACTGTAATTAAATTCCAATTACATAGCCCAAACTATTGCCACCACAGTGAACTACAATGATGTCCAGATGCCTCAAAGTAACCATACTCTCACAAAATGGGAGCAATTCCACTCACTTTATTCCTCAAACTCCAAACCAAGAAACTTAAAATTCTTGAAATCCAAGATCCCTAGGTACTCCGCACTGCTCACAGTACACCTTAAACCAATGGAATCAAGAATCACCCACCAACCAGAAACTGTTTCCTCAAAGCCATAGCCATCATCACTGCACACAACAAACAATGCTGCCCAGTCTTCCTGTACGCCACACTTACAAAACTAGTAGTCCCCTTTCCATGCCTAGCATCCTTACAATAACAAGAAAAGGGGTTTGCCCTTAGTGATGCAGCTATGGTAGGGGTCTGACGTATACCTACGTAAAGTTCCAAGAAGCTGCTAATAAAATTATTATTTTAGCCTAACTATTGAATTGAATTCGATTAGTGTTCATCTTTGGTATCATTGATATTCATATTGAAAAAACATCACAGGTTTTTGCAAACCTGTCTAATAATTTATTTAGAAAAAAATGATTAATATGTGCAACAATTCATTCACAGATAAAATTCAATCCAAAGGGGAAAAAAGGGGAAAAAAGTAAAAATAATGTATCTTGCACAAACAATACCATAAACTGTTTTTTGGTGTTTTAATGTTTTTCTCTGTTGTCAAAACCTGTGATTTCTATATAGGTTGTTGCCCCTCTCCGTAACAATCACAATCGTTCGCAGCTGGAAAGCCGCAGCCTGGAAATGGGGAGTCCGAGGTCCTTTGGGTCCCCTGACCCCCATCTGGAACAAACCTGATTTCTCACCAGGCAACCCCCCACGTGTCTTCCAGTCCTGGAAGGAGGGAGGATTACTAAAAACAAGCAACTTCCTAAAAGAGGGAGTTCCCATAACGTTCGAGAGATGTAAGACAAAATTCGGGGTGGGTGAGCAGGAAAGATTTCATTATGCGCAAATTCGACATTGGCTGTCCCACAGGGTAGTCAGGGAAAAATGCCCTAGAGAACTAACTGCACTGGAACTCTCTCTAACTACCCCAACCAAAAGAGGGAGAACCTCGGCTCTTTATCGACTTCTAGATAGGTCAGATCCCTCCAAAAAGAAAGGTACATGCTGGAGTGGGAGAAGGACCTGGGATGGGAACTAGAGGTTGAGGAATGGCAGAAAATCTGGTCTAGACTGCACAAGAGCTCACAGTGCATCACGAACAGGGAAGGGGGCTACAAACTCTGTTATAGGTATTATGTTACCCCAGCTCAGCTAAACAAGGCTAACCCGGACATCCCCACGACCTGTTGGCGCGGATGTCCTGCCCCAGGCTCACTATTCCACATGGTCTGGACCTGCCCTAAAGCAGAGGCAGACTGGAGAGAGGTAACAAGTAACATTAAGGAAATCATCGGTCTCTCCATTCCCTGGGACCCCGGGATAATCCTTCTGGGTGAAACAGGAGGAGGGGTGTTCCCAGTTTCGGGCCTCATCCCTCATTTATGCACGCACCTACTCCTGGCAGCAAAAATTGCAATGGCCCGGGTTTGAAAAAATGAAGATGGGCCCTCAGTAGCGCTATGGTGGTCCAAGTGTTGGGACATAGCCGTCGCTGAAAAAGTCACAGCAATTCGAGCAGGCTTTTTGAACAGAGCCCTAAACATTTGGGACCCCTTTATGGACTACGCAGCTAAGTTTCCAACGCTCACCAAAAGGCCTCCACTAGTTAGATGGCTCCGAGGTAGTCTGCTTTATTAAGCTAAAGACTCAGGCAGGATTGACCCAGTTCACGGCTACCTACCCGGTCTCCGCAGAAACAGCATGGCCAGGGTGAATTAGGGACAGGACACTAACTATTGCATCCCCTATCCTCTGGCTTGATCTGCATTGGTGTGTCTGTGCGATTATTGCTTATTGCAATGCTGATGATGTTGTGTTTAATTGTAAAACCCAATAAAATGTTGTCATGAAAAACAAAATTGCTTTCATGAAAAGAAAAACATTCTCTTTGTATAAATGATCTCTTTTATATTTTTGTTGTCCATTCGTAAAAAACTTTAGTTTCTTAACAAAATGTTTGTTTCTTAATTATTTTTTCTGTTTATATTTGTAAACATGTATTATTTGGAGTTTATTTAGCAATTGTACTGTTTGGAATCTTTTCAAAGTCTTCACTATTATTGCACTAACTGCAAATTACCTGCAGTTTTCTGGACTTTTTTGACAAATAAAATCAAATAAGTTCTAAACCTTTTTCCTTTCACTCCATTTTTCTGCTGACTGTGGACTTCAACTATAGAGGGTTAATCAATATGGATATCAATGACACCAAAGACAAACACTAATCGAATTCAATTAATTAGTTAGGCTAAAATAATAATTTTATTAGCAGCTTCTTGGAACTTTATGTACATGTAGCATCCTTACAATACCCGGATTGAACATCTAGTGTTCAGGGACTAGCGCTTTGTCTGCAGACGGCATGACCAATTGAAGGGTGTGGGGAGTTTTAAACTCAATTTAAAGCATTTATTTTACAATGGTGGCTCTTTTGGGGGGTCCATATGTTTCCTCATTTTTATGTTATACACCTACTAAGAAATGCTTTAGTATACATTGCACATCTTCCCTTTTAACTTGTTCATATCAACATTTGCAATGCATTATTAATATTCCAAAGAAAAGTCTGATTGCCAACATCAGATAATTGCACTGCATCGCTCTGAAAAGCATTTACACCATCCAACTTCACATTTTCATTCTCAAAAGATGCCATCCCTAAACCATATAAGAAAGCACATACACCTTTATTGACAAGGTGCCTAGCTTCTTCCATTTGTGGAGAAAACAAATGTGAACATCTCCATGTATGTTTTATTTGCAAAGTTTGGTGAGGATTCGTCCAACGGTGGCAAAGTTATAAACCGCCCAAAAAGTGATCTTTCTATGAGTTGAGCAACTTAACCCTAACTACACGGCCGCTACCACAGGCCCTGTAATGAAAAAGGCTTATGATTTTGGTGCAAGCTCTGCCCCAATGCGCTTCACAACACTGCACCGGAAATACCAAACTCACCCCCTATGCACACAGCCGCTTATGGACTGCATGGGGCACGGTGAGGAGTAGGCGAGCACCTCGTGTGCAGGGCACCGAGAGAAGGACAAAAAATAAGAGGGAAGGCAAAGAAAGTGCACACAGCACAGGACAGAAAAGCAGGGTATGGAGAATAGGAGTAAAGGAGGAAACCCAAAGCGAGGCAGCGAGAAAGGCAGGTGGAAGGACGAGGGAGAGGATGGCAGAAGACAGCAGGCACAGCAAGGGGGAAACAAAGCACAGTGCACTGAGAGGGGGAGAAGAGGAGGGACCACAGAGGAGGGCAAGGAAAATCTCTTTGTCAGTCTCCTGGTGACTTTTTCACACACCTTTTCACACCGCACATTTTTCACCCTGAGCACCCATCTAATTGAGGCCCTTGAGTAGGCTTCCTTGACTCTGCTTTCTGCCAACAGGTTCTTCCATTTTGGATGCAATCATTCCAGCTTGAATTCATGTTTAGATCATTAACCCTTTGTGCAATTCTTTGACGATAGGGTAGCCCATGTCCTGGTTTGTGTCCACAACATGAGCCTCTTTTCATTCACAACAAGATATGGTCCTGCCGCCTTTTTTCCTGGAGCTGGATCTTCCGAAAAATGTTGCCGGAGTGATGTGGTCAATTTTATTTTTTGTTCTCTAATGATGCTTCCTGGGTCTTTAAGAGTTGCCCAGGTGGCATCTACAACTCCTGCGAATAGGGCATTGCCACTGCCCGTGTGAGCGATGGCCAGGGCTTGGACAACCTTTCTGAATCTCAGTGCAGTGATAGTGGGTTTGACTTTGCAGAGGAGTGCAAGCTGCTCGCATGTTGCTTGGGGTTTCTTGGTGATGCGTCTTTAGATCAAGAGGTCACAGTCGATGGTAAAGCCAATTGATTTTGCACTGGTTGAGAGCTGAGACATGCAACATCATGCATCGACTTGGTACAAACAGGAGTCTGGCTGTGGGTGCACACATTTGATTGGGTGGGTTCATGGGAGGGGTTCAAAGAAAAACAAGAAGGGCTTTTTTGTCAGTGCAAGTGTCTGTCTTTGAGCATCGATTCACGTCTATTTGGTTATGACTGTGAATAGGAAAGATTGGTCTCATTGTAATGTCATTTCAAATCTACCTTCCTTTGATCATGAAATATTATTCGGATTAAGGCATCTGAGTGCCACACTGGTCATCCTGAATGGAATACCTTAATGAAGCAGAGCATGTTCATCACTAGCTTGACTGCTAATTATATTGCTTTTTATCTGCCTTCTTCATACCCCCCCCCCATTTTCCCCATCCCTCCAGCTGTCACCCAATGAGCGGGGAGTGCACCTGCAAGCCGGGCTGGGCTGGACTGCACTGCAACGAGTCCTGCCCCCAAGGCTATTTTGGAGCCAGCTGTCAAGAGCCCTGCTTGTGCCTGAATGGAGGAACCTGCGACAGTGAGACCGGGCACTGCCACTGCCCTGCAGGGTACACGGTAAGCGGGATCTGAAGGAGGTAGATTTAGTGAAAGGTTTTAATGAGCAAGCACCAGGTCTGTAAATATAAGTGGGTAGCAGAGAGCTCTTAAATTAATCTCTGGGCAGATATGATATGCCGTATGCTTGGGCTATGGCTGGTTCATCATTTGTGGACTATTGGCGACTTTATGATATAATAGCAAAACGACGTTTCGTTTGGCAAGCCCTTGTGAACTAAGACAATCACAGCATTCTAACAGCATAGAGAAAAGTACCAGCAACATCATTTAGGAGTCGTCAGAAGTACTGCCTCGCAGCCATGACTGCACTTTTGGCACCCCTGGCACTCTCCTTCAAATCCTTGGTTGAGAAAATGCAGAGGCAGTACACTGAGCAGAAAGCAAAGAAAATATCCGTAAGAGCTGTACCCTTTCTCCAGTTCCCCTTCTCCCGTTACCCCTCAGCAGCTTCCTAATGTCTACTCAAGGCATGACAACACCACTTCCAATCCTCACCACCTCAACAGGAAGGTTTATGACGTGGTACAAATGGGGAGGTGAGAGGGAATGGGTAAAAGCAGCTCCTTACACATGCTGACTATTCCAGGCATATGACACATTATCCGGCAGCGCAGGATGATAATGGATCATTTGAGGCTGAACATTGCATCTTATGGCAGTGCTTGCCCATGTGAGGCTGTACCTCCCATATGGGATGATACAAGGCGTACGAGGGGTTGGCTGTCCTTAGATAGGCGGACTGGGAGCTCAGGCTTCAATTAGCATATGATAGCAGCACATGGGCATTTGAGGTTGTACCTTACATACTGCGACTATACCAGGCATATGACGCATTGACTGGCATAGGGTGACCGTACTGAGAATATGAGGCTGCACTTCACCCTTAATGGCAGCACCTGGATATGTAACGTTTTACCTTACATAGGGCCCCATATCGGGAATAGTAGACATTGATTGGCATTGAATGGAATCGCAGTGGCATTTTAGATTGTGCCAGCCATACTATGGGATTATCTGAAAAGTAATGTACCTTACATATGCCTACTGAACTTGCTGTATGGGGCATTAACTGGCATAAGAGGACGGTTCTGGGACATATGATGCCGCCTATTGCACACGCAGAAGCACTTGGACATGTGGGGCTGTACCTTGTATACAAGGGCGATACCAGGCACACGAGGGACTGATGTTTACAAGATGGTGGTACGGAGACATTTGCGACGGAACAGGGCATATGATAGCCACACATGGACCAGTTAGGCTGTTCTTTACATGTTATGATTATACCTGACATAAGTGGCTCTTTCGTAACATGACAGCACGTGGGCTTTTGAGATCCCACTTGACTTCATGGCAGCACGTGGGCACAGAAGGCTGCACATTGCAGCACGGATCATTATAACATAGCAGTTAGTGGCCATATGCAGCTCTACTGAAATAGCAGGGCAATTTCCATGGCCTTTGATTGTTCTGCTGGCTGCCTTCCTGGCATATTATGCCTGCAAACGCGGTGTTCTAAGAGATCACCCTCATTAGTATACGGTTGGCAGCTTATGTAGTATTTTTTTTCTGCAGCAGTAAATATTTGCCATGTTATGGATGTACGATTCTCGTTGTTTTTTTCAATATCATTGAAGACACTTCCTGTGATATCAGCACTGACAAAGTCATATGACAAACCTTTCAGCAATGTAATTGAAGTCAATGCCACTTCCTGAGACGCCACTTTCATTACACCTGGAATTTTGGTGAATTGACGTCCACGAGGCTAATGTCTCATCAATAAGCTATGATTATGCCTAAGGTTTATTCGCCACTGTCATGAAAGGGGCTAATAGCTGCATGTGCATTTTAGATATTCGGATGCCCCCCATAAGGCTTGGAGTCTGTGATGGAAGGAGGCAGCTCTCAGAATGGAAACGAAATCAGATTCACTGACCTTCTGCATGGGTTCACTTACTGACAGTCTTACAGTGGTTTCATTGATTCATACATTCACTCAGTTAAAAAGGGTACATACTCAAGTTTCTGTGTAGTTTCTTAATTCCTTCTGCGCTGCAATGGTTGTAGCACAACTGTTTATACTGTGTGTTTAAATGTTTTTTTGTTTGCTTGTCTTATCTGGGGTCGCTGAATTTGGCAGGAGACGTTTCTCTATGGCCCGAGCCAAGTAGGCACATGCCCAGGGCCCCCAGTCCTAGGGCCACTGATCTCCACATTTTGTTCAGCCTCACCATTGCGCCTTGCACGGTTTGCAGCCTACAAACATGTTTTTGCAGAATGATCTTGGTTGTGAGCTTTCTTACTGCTGGAATGAGTTCTCTCTTTTTTCTAATGTTCTTTGTTTTACTTTGTCCAGGCTATTAGCCTTCCCTGTGACGCACCTTTCAAAAAGTGATCATGGTTTCGCGTATATGTGTTTTGTTCTCTGGGGTCATCCTGCAATGTGCTTGAAAGTATGGCCATGCCAGCAGGAGCGTAGGAGACACACAAAATCTGTGGGGGCATAGGAAACTTTGGGGACCTTGCTACAGACATAAGACATTCCAATAATGAAGAGCCCTATAGCGTTAGAACCCCCATAACAGAGGTGCCGTTAGATTTAATGTAAGGAAGAATTTAAAATAAGGGCAGTGTTAGAAACACAGTTACACATCAAATAGGTTTTAGACTTCTCATCCATGGAAATATTTAAAGCTGATTCTAAGCACATTTTCATCAAAAAAGTTAGAACTAATGTATTTGTGCACTGCGAAAAACAAACTTTCAAACATTTGAAATCTTACAACAGGGATTCAAAGGAAACAACGTTCTCTTAATCTTTTTGAACATCTCAATGCACTTGTATTAAGGGGGCTTTGATATTGTTATATTGATCAACTGATGTGTTGGATTTGAATAATGTTTTACAGGGGGTTACAATAAATATTGGTTGTCTTTTATGCAGAGAAAAAGGAACAAATCAATATTTTAATGAGGTTCCTTCAAATGAAGAAATGATGTTCAGAGACATGTTTCTCCACTACTGGACTCCTGTAACAATGGGAGCAGAAGGAAGAAGCTTACATTTGTCCCCAAAATCTATTTTAGATTCAACAATCAGATAATCCAAATGTGTTTTTTAAATGTACCTTCTGGCACGACCGCTACAAAAACTACTTTGGAGCATTGTAGCAGTGACAATACATTGGTGGAGAAAGCCACGCTGCTGGCGTGCTATAGCACTAAGGTGGCATAGCTGGAAGGCACTCCCAGCGTGAGATTTCTGTTGCACTGGCATGCCACTGCTGGGTGAGTCCTAGGGCCCAGGAGCACTAACTGGAGACTACTGGTAGAAGCTCACTCATGATGCTGGCGATTACACCTGGTGGGTGAGAGGAGATCAAAGCAGACCCTTCCTCACATCATTCACATGCACACACCATTGACGTTCTGCTCTGGAATATCCAAGACCAAGGGTGGGCACACCCCGTAACTCACTGGCACCAGGGTGAAATGGTTAATAAGGAAAAAAGCAAGGAGGTGCCACATGAGGGAAAATAGTTATCAGAATCACACATTGAGTTATTCCCTACTAACCCAGAATGAATATCTCATACTCCCACACAGTGACCACCTGGTATCAAAGGCGTGTGAGAAATGTCTTCATTGTTTAATGATTTTATTTAAAAAAAAATCATTGATGATATAAAAAAACAAGAGTTAGACATCAGTTCATACATATTTCACTAGGAAAGGTCATGCTTCCCTGATCGTCATAATTAGAAAATCTATCATCCACCTTCAGAAGCTAGTTTCGACTGTAGGATAAACACATGGTAGTGGTGAACAGTCTTATTCAGGGCCAAGATGATTCTGCGACCCCCCCCCCCCCTCTAATCTGAATTGTGGAGGTTTTGACTTTAAAGGCGAATTAATCACCAAAAGCATCAATAACGCTGGTATTTATTCAACCAACCACTGCAGTTATAATCACGCCGCAGTGATTCAAACAGAATGTCCGGACTTCAAAATGCAAGCCATCCTCAGCGCACTCGACTTGACTGCATTGTTCATTTCCTGTCGTTGTGCATTCAGTAAACCTCTGCAACAGCTTCCAAAAGACGGTGTGTTGAGACATTTAATTGTGGAAAAATACACAGGAGCAGGAAAAAGCATTCTAGGGCTTGTTTTCATGGTTTTTCCTCGTCTTATCAAGAGGTACAATGTATGGGAAGTCCATTTTCCTGCAAGCCTTTCCCTCACTCCAGTGTGCATGAAAGTGACCAATTGTACCTGTCGATAAGACAAGAATAAAGACAGATATTGTTGATCACTTAATTGCTTCGGTTTGGTGGAGGGGGCCCAGGGCCCCAAAAGTGCCTAAGATGGCCCTGATTGCAAGCATTTCTGAAAGGCCTGCCACTTTTTTAATTTAAGAACGTTTTCTTAAGTTTTCATTAAACTAGAAAAGTGATGCTCCGTCTAGGAAATGCTATTGCTATTGTTTCAAAGGGGGAAAGTGTGCAGCAGAGTTTAATGGCATCCCACTGGTGCCATATTTTAACTCCTTCTTTTAATCTGCTAAAGCAGTGCTGTTGATAGAAGAACCCCCCCCCCCCCCACAGTGCCTGCCCTGCATTCCTCGTGGTTACTAAGGCTATTGTCACGCATTAAATCCGACCCATGCAAAAGGCGTGGCTTTTCTGCCAGGCTGCCACATAATCACTTTACTAGCACATGGCACTTTTAGGGAAAGAGTTCATTCATCATTTATAGTCGTTTTCCTATTTTTGCATGCACCTCAGAATCGGGCCCTGAGTGCCTGATTTACAAAAGCTGAATGCAAGTCTGGCATGGCAAAAGTGTGAGTTGCACATTCGCAACCAGCCAATCACAACTCACTGGTCGCATTTTCACAAACTGGACTTGCAAGGCTTGGGAGGGGAAGGTGGTCAGCGTCCAATACTTAGTGATGCTGAAGCTAGCAGTTGCCACAAGGAAGCAAGGTGCCATAAATTAGCACTCTCTTCCAGGCCCCTGCCCCTACATCTGGCATGTACCTAGACCTTGGTGTGGGGGAAAGCTGGGCCAGAGTATGTACAACGGTAAATTACAGAAGGACTCGCTAATGAGTTACTCAAGCCCTTAAATGCTCCTTTAGGTGTAATATGTACCTGGCATCAGCACCTGTGCAAGTTCGGCATACCTTTCTTTTGCCGAATGGCAACTTTACCGAATGTTTTTTCGCAGAACATTTTACCTCTTTTCTTAACCACAGATGGTAAGTATGGGTAAGGTATATAAAGGGGCAGTGGGGTCTTGCCAGGAGGAGTGCGGGAGTCTCCCCTTGCTTTCTGTGGTAAATAAGTGGTAAAAACAGTGGGGAAAATCTACAAAGTTGCCATTTGGCAAAAAGAAAATCGGCAAAGCAGAATAGATCCTCGAGTTCAGCGTATACTGTACACATTCTGCAAAAGTACTGTATATCAGGCATGCCACAAATCAGGTCACAGGTCCAATTTTCACAAAACATTTGCATTTGCATATGGGAACTTACTTTCATGATTTCCCCCTTAAACATTTTGTAAAGGTGACCCCAAATAGGTCTTTGACTAGGAGACCAAAATTGTTAGGAATCGCTTAATAGAGTATTTATTGGACAATAGCGCATTTGGCGCTGTGCAGTAAAAGTCAAACTATTCTCTATTTTGTTGGACACTGGTAAAAAGTAAATGTAGGAGTACATATGCCTGTGAGCATTTTTGGAACAGTAACACAGCTCACATGGACCTCCAGCTAGTACTGACGAAGGAATCAGCCGGCAGAACTGAATGTTGAGTGAGTGAGCAAGTGAGTGATTGATACATTTGATGCCTGATGTCTTCTACACCTGATGTCCTCTTCCTGCAGGGAGATCACTGCTCCAGTTACTGCCCAGCCGGCTCCCATGGTGTGAACTGCTCACTGCAGTGCGCCTGCAAGCACTTCTTGGCCTGCTCCCCATTCGATGGCACCTGCATCTGCAAAGAAGGTAGGAGCACAGGTTGAGTGCTTGTGATGAAGGGATAGGGCGGGCAGGAACACGTGTTTGGATGGGATTAATGAGGGGCATCCACAGTCTTCAAAGACTGGACACAACTGATTTAAAACATCCTGCATGCAAGGCCAACCTCAGTAGGTGTTTCGCATCTCTATCACAACTTCATCAGGATGCGAATATAGCTCTTATGCTTGTAGTTTAGTCATGCTGTGGTAGGAAAAGCAGGCAGCCTCTACTCACATGTCTTTAGGCCTTAAAAAAGAGGAAAAAGGCATTCTAGACAATGCTCATGGAACTTGGGTGAATCACTTCAAAATCAATTGATGGCATGGCATGTTTTATATGGACACAGCAGGAACGTCATTTCACCAAAATGTCGGGGGTAGCGGAAGTGACATCACATGACCCTTGACCTCTGATGACATCACAGGAAGTTATGTCATTTGACCACACCCTGAAGTGGCATCACGGGACGCGATGGAACACGACCTTTCACCCCTTGACAAAACAGCAAGAGGCATTACATAGCATTGTTCCTAAGTGCACTACGAAAATTATGGTTACGATATCACTGTAATGTGATATACATTTCATACAAGAATGGATCATCATATGTATCTTTAATATCAGTGTAAATAGGCTCATATTACCAAATTACTGTGAATGCAAGCAGACGTCCAAGGCCAAATGATAACGATGTGTTATTATATAGCACTTACGCTTAAGCGCTTTACATAGAATAAATGTACATACAATATCACCCAACCTGTGTTGGTACTCATTTATTGACCGCAGAAGGATGAAAGGCCGCGTTGGCCTTGCCAGGATTCAAACCTGTAACCTGCAGATCGCACACACATCACAGCAGAGAGAGCTATTTTACCGGCTATAGCTATCTTACCGGCTATAGTAAAATGAGCAATTATATGTCTGAATGTTCTCAAAGTCAGAAAGCAAATTACACTCTGTAGTGAATAACATTACAATGGGAACTGAGATTTAACAGTAGGCCAGTTCATCTGCAGAGCTGGTGTAAAGTTGGCCACATGTCAAGCCTGCATGGATCTACTTTTCAGGCTTCAGAGGTTGGCAAAATACATACCATTGGGAGGGTGCATAACACTATATTAAAGAATTTAGATTGGCACGATGAATGCAGCACACTCACACGACATCCCGTACTGTGTGCACTCTTTACCAGATACATGCAAACGGCTTATGCCCTCGACATTACTGACCTCATCACTACCAACCAAAAAGACTTCCTTGCCATTACTGAAACCTAGCTACACCCTGCGGCAGGTCCAGCCTTCTCCTCAGCCCTCCCAGAAGATTACACAATCTTCAGAGGGGACAGAAGTACCAGCAAAGGCGGGGGCGTGGCTTTCCTAGCCAAAGCGCACCTCGGCCTCACAGCATTACCTACTGTGGGCTTCCCTTTAGCTGAACTCCTGTCGGTTAAACTCCCTCTATCAGCTACCTGCACCATTTTGCTGCACTTGAAATACCGGCCCCCTAGACCTATCTGATCCTTCAAGGACGACTTCACCTCCCTTCCAACCCAAAACACTAAACCTGGCTCCCAAATTATTTTTCTGGGTGACCTTAACTTAGGCCTTCAGGACCCAAATGACAACAGCACCACACTCCTTAGAAAACGCCATCACACAGCTTGGCTTCCAACATTGCATCAACGAGCTCACCCAAAACAAGGGTAGAAAACTGGATTGGCTGGCAGACCTTAATTGCACCACTACAATCCTCAAGAATGAACCCTGTGCTTGGTGGGACCACCAGTGCATCTCCTTTACTATTAAAGAGAGAGCCCTCCTCAACACTAGTAACGCCATCGCACCACAAACATTTGCCAGAAACAGCCAGCATATTACAGCTGATAACCTACTACCACTACTCCACCCTATCATCAACTTCCAAATAAAACACGATGTGGACCCGTCGACATTGGTCGATCTGTACAACGGTACACTAGAACAAGCCTTAAACAATATTGCCCCTGTTAAATTAAGAAAGGCTAAAACTGCAGCTCATCTAAATAAATAGTTCATGGCTGAACTAAAGAACCGTTGAAGCCATCTGGAGAAAAACTCCCTCAACCCTTAATAAGGAAACATTCACTGCTGCCACATCTACCTATAAAACAGCCATCTACAATACTAAAAAAGAGATCTTCAATGTCAGAATTCACAATGCAAAATCTGGCACGAAAGAGCTCTTTGCGATACTAAGGGAATTGGTGTCACCAGCACCACCCACAGAAGCTTGCACAAAAGATGTGGCCTGGTGTGCCAACATCCAGAAAGCCTTTAGAAGACAAAATAGCATTACTACAAACAAAAATTGAGACTAAAAAGATCAGCCTAGCCGCAGGTTTCAATCTCAATACTCTTCCCGACCAGCAAGCCCCACCAAGTCACCCCTTCTTCTTCACCCCGGTCTCCCCTAAAGAAGTGTAAAACATCATAGCTGGCCTAAAACCCTCAAAGTGCCAGGGAGATATTTGCCCTGCCTCAGTTATTAATGAAGGAGCAAAAGACCTAGCTCCATTCATTGCCGCCTTGATCAACTCTTCTTTCAAAACAAATTCAGTCCCCAAAAATCTCAATGAGGCGTTGGTTATGCCTCTCCTCAAAAAACCTAATCTAGATCCCAACATGCCTACCAATTACAGACCAATAACAACAGTCCATTTCATTCTAAACATTCTAGATAGAGCGGCCTATCTACAAATTCAAAAACATTTGAAGGACAACAACCTTCTAGGCCTACATCAATCCGGGTTCATACCCAGGCACGGCACTGAAACCACCCTTTTGGAGCTAAAAATCCAAATGGATGGAACTAAAGATAAAGGTAAACTGACCATCCTTCTCCTATTGGACCTCTCTGCATCGTTCGATCTCGTTGACCATCAGATCCTGACCAAACATTTCTCCTAATGCCACCAGCTCCAATCCTTTCTTTTGAACAGATCCACTAGGGTCTTCGCACCCACAGCATCAGCAGACCCAATCCCCATTTACTGCAAAGTCCTGCAGTGCTCCTGCGTTTCACCCACGCTCTACAACATTTTTACTAAGCTCCTCTTAGATCGTTTTGACAATCTGTGTGTCACCTACACAAATTAAGTAGAGGACACCCAGGTCCTCATCACGCTCATTGGTTGCTACGATAAGGACGCCAAACTACTAAATGACATCTATCTCGAAATCCAAGCGTGGATGGCTGCCCACAGCCTATGTCTCAATGACGATAAGATGGAGCTTCTGATTATTGGATCCCAAGCTCATCTAAACAGAATAGGCACAAGCCATAAGACCTTCAATATTGACGGGAATATCATTAAAGTTGCAAACCAAGTGAAAACCTTAGGCGTCTATCTAGATTCCACTCTCTCCCTCAAATAACAAGTCAATGCTACGGCCTCATCCACTGCCTACACTAATGAATTGATTAATGCCTGCAAACCCTACTTATCTACCAACAGCTGCCTCACGCTAGCCAGGGCACTGATTTTATATAAGCTGAACTATTGCAACACTGCATTCCTGATGTCATCAATGAAATTTGTGATGTCATCTTTGATGTCCTTGGTGTTAGTCTTAGCAGTGCAGGGTGGTGGCGCAAGTTATGGTTGATTAGCTTACCATAACTGGTGAATTTCTGGGGTTTTCCGGCTTTACTTGCAACCATAACGTCCCTTTAACAAAGTTTTTATAGTGAATTTCATGGGTTTTTACCAGTGCGTGTTATTTTCCTACAACTTACTAATATCATACTTACCCAATATAGAAATATTTGTGTCCAATTTACAAAGTGTCACCTTAAAATCCTGCCATTTCCCAACTTCTCGAATCATTTTTAACACTTCTATACACTTTTTGCAACTATTTCAGCTGATTTTGCATCCATAGACGTCTAAGAGCATCTGACTTCATTGCAGACCTTCCAGACAGTGCCACATGGCCATACGCTGGCACGCTGCATGATGACTGTCTGAGAACCCGTCCGCACTTCACGATAAGATCTGTGCTTCGCGACCAGTTCAGAACTGCAATTTCTACTGATCTAGGAACTTTCAACTTCAACATTTCCCTTGCACAGCTCCTACACCTATTCCTACTCATTATCCATTAGCAATCTAGTACACAGTACGTACTTGGAAGATTTTTAGCAAAACTGCTATTTATCTTAAAAATGGCATCAGCTGATGCCATCCCTCCTCCCCAAGAGCCACCAGCACCACCAGCTGGAGGACCTTCACAACAAAAAAAGTGGAGTACTTCCTAGACAATGAAGAGGACCAAGAAGATGCGGTAGAGGAAGTGTCTACCTCTAGCACCCAGAGAGAATCATGGGTGTGGCAGTTCTTTACCACTATTTGTCACAAGTCTCTCCCCTTCTCACCTGTTTTTCCTTGCTTGCGACCTTCTTGGATTATTTCTTTCGCACGGTCCGGGATTTGTACAGGCCTGTGTGCTGGTCTTCAGATTCCAGCGTGAGGATAACAGTCCTACACTAGGAGGCGTTCAGACGTCCAGGACCGGGAACCAGGAAGGAAACAATGTCCGAGCTCGGAGGCACGGAACGCCATGACCCGAGCACGGGCGAGGATCCAGGAAGAAGATTGATGGTAAGTTCGAGGAAGGAAAAGGGAAGGAAGTTAATTCAAGGAATCGGAAACAAAACTCGGAAGGAAGCCCCGAGCGAACTCCGGTGATTCACGTCAGACTACACAGAGCGGTAGCGTTGAGATGCGCAGAGCCGTGGAGGCGTGACTGTTTTGTAGGAAGTTGAACGTAGCGCATAAAGGCTGGCAAGCTGTGTTCCGCATCAAACAGACATGTTGGAAGGATCACGGAATTCAGTCCTCTATGGGTCAGGGACCACGAAGTCCAGAATGGACGCAGTCGGCGGTTCATGACACTGTTGAGAATGCACCAAAGGCTAAAGCTACCAAAGTGAAATGCACTGAGTGCAACTTTGTATTCAGTCGCGGACTCGCCTGACAGTAATCCTACGGGACCACCTCCATGTGCTACCACACCAAATCCAGTGACCACAATGCTCTCAGAAAGGTTGTTCCTTTCTTAGCAAGTAGGAGGCTGTCTTCCTCCACCTCATCTTCCTCAACCAATACTGTAACCACACAGCCTACTTCTGTGGGACACAAAAGACCACCAGCTACCTTGCAAGCAATAAAGGAGGTTGTTGATCCATATATTTTTTAAGACAACAGTCCTCTGTATATACTACAACACAACATTCTGTAGGGGGAAGCACTTTTGAAGTGTTTTTGAAGTGGTAATCAAGGAGCATGAGAAACACTGCCTCCTACCTTAGAAGTAACACATGTGCAACATCTTCCCCTGTCCACCTGCCCCTGCATATTAGTGCTTGGTGCCTCTTCCCTCTTTTCCCTCCCCACCTTTCATTCAAAGCTCTCCTGCCAAAAAAAAATAATATATCAAAAAACAATAAAAGAAATGTTCCTTTAGGAACCACTTTTCACAGTTAAGAAATAGAACTGAAAAAAAATGTATCGACTCCATCTACTTTACAATTCTCAGTAAAGTGCATAGACTCAATACGATTTTCCAACATTTCCATCAGCATTTTGTGTGTAATGCGAATGGGAATATTGTGGTGTTCATCACCCGTTCCAAGGACTGGAACAGTGGATACCAGACCGGCAGCCCAAGTTATCAGCCCAAGCGAAGCGAGGGTGGATAACAAGGCCTCTGGACCATTTTCCCCCATTCCAGCCCCTGCAATGGAGGATGAAGGACATTAGCACCCCAGGTTCCCAAAGCAGGAACCAGGGGTGCTTAAAAAAAAGGATTTTTCTTCCTACACCAGGATGCCTGCGGCGTCCCGGTGTAGGAAGAAAAATTATTTTCCAAGATGGCCACCATGGAAAGGAAAGGTAAGGTTCCATACAGGGCCCCTCTTCGCTTTCTATGGCAGCCTACAGAAAGCGAAGAGAGAACCCTATGACCATATTACCACGAGCACATTTTTCTTCCCTTTCAAAGCTATCCCACTTTCGAATAACTTTACCACAAAGCCGGTCCCATGTGGACATGGCCACTTTAACCCCATGTGTTGTCCCTCGTGGTCATGGCCAGTAGCCAGATTGTCCGGATCATGACTTTATTCCATGACCAAGACAATGTGGCCACTGCCCATGGCCACAGGCTACACCCCAGTCACCAAAGGTATATCACTATTTTTTGTGCCTACATTATGACACTTGTCAAAAAATAAAACACAGGCACATTTGCAAAACCATGCTTTAAGGTCCTTGCCAATGTTCCTTACACAAGTTTGCTGGACACCTACCCATGTTTTATTTTTTCAAAAGTGTCAAATGTATGCACATACAATAGGCATATAACCTAGCCCACATTTGACAAAATCCATTCAGACTTTACGAAAACATTTATATCTAGATCTAACATCTTTTTAGCAAACTTTTGTGTAGATTCGTCAAATTGCACCACATTTATAAGCCTTTACAATATTTTGGGACCCCCCTCTAATTGTTCCCCCTCTTGACAGAATCCCACCAAACTTTGCAAAATCATTTACATCTAAAATATTTTTGCAAATGTTTGTGTAGATTCATCAGATGGCACCACATTTATAAGCCTTTACAATATTTTGTGACCCCCCAATCTAATTTTGCCCCCTCTTGATGAAATCCCACCGGATTTCTCAAAAACATTTATATATAGATCTATTATCAGGTTCCCAAATTAAGTGTAGATTTGTCAAAATGCACCTAATTTTTAAGCCTTTACAGTAGTTTGGCACCCCCCCTCTAATTTTACCCCCTCTTGACAGAATCCCAACAAACTTTGCAAACTCATTCGGAATCAGGTCAAGAATATAATTGCAAAATGTCATGCAGTTTCATTAAGTGGCACTAAAGTTATAAACCATCCAAGAACTGCTTTTCACCAACCCTGTAATGCAGAGGTGTCCACGAACTTCACAGTACTGTTCGCGAACATCCGGACCGCTTGCAGCCTTTGTCTGCAAAAAAGCCAGTTTTCTTGCTTCTTGCAGCCATATCCCATCCGATCCTCATCACCCCTCACCTCCTCAGAGATTATTTGATAAGTTTGACAAGTGCAATGTTGTGTTTTTTAATATGTTTTTTTCGCGATTCCAAAAATCTGACACACATCACGCTTTTCACCATCCAATCAGTGGGCGCATCCGATGTCCACGGACATCACGTTGCCTTCTAAGCCAATCAGAGTCCAGTCCGCAGACCGAACGGGGAAATGTGTCTGCAGACCGGACACATATATCACTAATTCTTTTGACTTACTTTTTGGTTGTTTTAAAAAAAACAACTGGACGGATTTACACCAAATTAACAAAAGCACGCTTTCATGACCAAGCTGCTGCTGCTGCCGCAAATCCGTCCAGCGGTTTGGGCTGTAGGCGTGAGCAAAGTTTTTTCCCTTTGTGTCTATGGAAAAAAAAAATTGGGACCCCCCTACAACTTTGCCCCCCCCTTGACGAAACCTCACCAAACCTGGCATAAAAATTCAGAACGGGTCGACTATTTTATCTGCAAACTTTGGTGAGGGTTCGTCCAGGTGGAGCGAAGTTATAAGCCACCCAAAAAGTGCTCTTCCTATGGGTTTAGCAACTTAACCATAACTACTCGGCCGCTACCGCAGGCCCAGTAATATATATATATAACTCATAATAATCATGATAACTCAAGTCTAGAAATGTTATGTTGTTGAATGTGGAGGAGGCTTTGACCCTCGCAGACATTGGAGAGCGGTTCCACACCACGCTAGACACAGATATTAAGATGATGGCTCACTGCTGTCTTATCTGTAATGGAACTTAACCTGAATGTTGACAATTTATGGTATGTAGTTGTTATTTTTTCAAATTAAAACATTAAATCCATAAATTGCATATGTTTTGAATAGAAGTGTAGCGAGGCTGTTCTACCTGGGCTCCAACAGTTACATACTCACTTGCTGTAGTGCCACGTTGCTACTCCTCTGGATGCCGCCATGGTAGTTTCAGATTCCACTTGGTCAGTATTTCAGGAAGAAATATGCACAACCCACTGATGATAAATCATCTTCTATCAGTCCATACCCACAGAGAGTAGAAAGTCAGGTCTTCAGTAGCCCTCCCTAGAGACTCCCCATCCAATGAGAATATTTTTGTAATGTTGCCTACTTGGGTTTAATCAGTATGTTGCATGGTTAAACATGCCCCTGGTGATGTACTAATAACCTACTCAATACAAAGGTAAATATGTTATTTGATGTAATGGGAATACCAAAAATAGTAAAAGGATCAACATCCTGTGTCACACAGCTGACACATTTAATAGGTTAACAAATAATTTCAGCTCCAGGTTTCCAGAAATGGACCCGAGCAGACTTGCTAGTTTTCAACCAAACACATGTCTGAACTGGAGATGATATATATTTAGGATTCCTTTTTAGGTTGTGACAGGTGTTGATTCAGTAACTCCCAGTGGAGCAAAAACATGTGTTATAGATAGTGATTGTTTCTGACTTCCTGGAAAGTGAATATTCTGTGTGTGCCTTTGTTGCATGTGGTTGCCTCTGCTGTCAATTTCATGTAAATAGTTCTGTTCGCTTCGTTCTCTGTATTTTACATGTGTGCTTGTTTTTACGTTAAGTACTTTAATGATTGTTATCACTTGTAATGTTAATGTTAAAGATCCTTTATTCCGGGCACTATCACCACCGGAGTGGTCCCCTGGGGTGCAAACAGCATTATTATCATCATCATGTAATTAATCAACTAATCAATGTTTATTGCCAGTATTGCAAATCCATGAAACATTACACAACAGTAAAACGTCCATAATAATGACAAAGTATAAGAATAAAAACGTATCTTATAAATTACATTGCAATACTTGACAAAAGAACCCATGATATACAATCTATAAGTGAAATTAGTAGATTCGTAGATCTGATTCCCAGAGCTACCAGAAGATCTACTCCAAACTTCAGCACACCCTTCTATCATTAACTAACAACATATACAAATACAAAATCTTAGTTACAATTTAAAATCCTTAATAAAAGAATTAAAAACGTCTCACGAGGAATGGCATACCATCAATAAAATTATAGAATGTGTTTGTTGGTTCCCATGTATTGTCACATGTACAAACAGTTTTAATAAAAATGGGGTTATGTTGCATGCTTGAGAAATGGATATCTAACACAAATAAAGGTCTTTATCCGGTGTCATGGTCATAAATGGAGCAAAGGCTCTCACGGTCGACGGTGTTGCCTCGGCTTCATAGTGTTATTCTTTCGGATCTTTGAAGAAGACGTCATTAATGTATTCTCTTAAGTGGCATCTTGGTACACATGATCAAAACCTTAATATGTTAATGTTGATTCAACATATTCATTCCACTTACTCTTATACCATCTATCCATGGTAATTACATCTTGAAGAATTGATCTAGTTAACACCACCTTCGCGTTTGTACAAATGCATAGCCTATTTCTGCTAGTTTGGTTTTGTTTTAACTAGCAGAAATAGGCAATATATTTGTCAATAAAAAAAGGCACATTTGTTGGCGATAGTTTGCAGGACACCAGAACATGTTGCAGAGCATGTTTGATGTTTTCATTGAAATGTTGAGGTCAGGTCACCCATAAATTCAGCATAACTGTTTATTAAGTACTGTAAGAGACTTGGTATGTGACCAATTTGGTGTCAAGAACTTTCTCACAACTTTGTTTGGTACCTGAATTCACTGACGTGGCCGGGTGATGGGAGCCGGACTCTCGTACTCTTCAGGTTTCCAGAATTTTCAGGGGTGAGAGTCAGCAGAGAAGGAACTGACCTTGGAATACCTCTGTGAATAAACACTGACAGGGACTCTGGGATACACCACGGGACGATGCCTCTGGATTTACGTGATGCAGGAACAGCGATGGATGCTGAACCGGGGAGCCGCGCTGCTACAATGGTATTTCCATGAGATCAAGAAGAGCAAGGCAGCAGAGGGTACTCCAGGGAACCAGGGGCTAAAGCAGGTGTCTTCTGGAAGAGAGACTGAGGGCAGGCTGGCAGGCAGGTAAAGGTCAGCCAGAGCAAACAAGCTAAAGGGGAAAGGAAAGCCAAGGCAAGAGGCAAGCAGGAAGGCCAAGGGGAATTGTCAAGCAGGAACAGGGAAGCCAAAGCCAGCAGGAAGAAGGAAAGAGAGGGCAAGGCAAGACCGGGACAACGTAGAGGAGCAGAGCTACAAGGCAGTCTTATCAGAGGTCAAGACAACTAGCAAAGCAGATTGCGTTATGGCAAGTCTGTCACAGAGAGCACAGGGTTTCAATCCCCAGTGAGCCATGGAAGGGAGGCCATGTGTACTGAGACTCGTCGGCTCATAACAGTAATGGTACGGTGGCCAGATGTCTTGGTTTTGCCAGGACTGTCCCGGAAATGGGTGCTCTGGTTAATTTTCCTTTGAAAAATTCAGTGGTCCGGGTTTTTGGTAGTTGGTTTTCATAGCTGGCAGGCAGGAATGCACTTGCCACCAGTTGGCCGCATGTTTGTTATTGTTTTTCTGTTGATCCCATGTACTGCGTTGCCCCCACACCTTCCCCTCGCACTTTTCCTCTCCCCCCTCCCTTGCACTTGCACAATCTCAATGTCCCCTGCCTAGTATGATTGTTGTCTCTGTCTTCCCTTTGTTCCCCCTCCCATGCCTTGTCGCGCCGTGAAACACTTGTGTATAGGCGCGTTATAAATGCCATATTATATCATATATCATATCAATGCAGAATCTCACACAGAAGAAATGCTGCATTTTACGAATTAAGATGGTGGTAGTTTGTGATGAATGTATTATAATATGTGTTTAATCCACCATTAACTCTAAAACCACCTTCTCCTCCAACCGCTACTAAAGTGTAGTGCCTTGACAGCCACTTTCAAGAGTTAGTCCTACTTTTATGTTAGTTGCCCTGTTCCATGTTTTTACTTTTTAAATCTGGTCACTCTATGTGATGGGGAATGTCAAACTTTAGATGGCAGACTGAAAAGTGTGATTAGCAGAAAAAAACAGGATTGGCAGAGGGTGTCACCCACGACTTGGTGCTACCCATACCTACCGATAAACAATGAAGATCTTACCTTCTACCTCACGCCCCAGGATCAGACAACTGGTACATCTGAGTCACCCAGCTTCCCTTGCTGCAAATCCCTTCATGTCAGTTGTCTGTGCTGCATATCTATTCTTATGTGTGGTGTGTAACTCTGTTGCATGTGGATTATACATTCTTTCAAAAGGATGGTCTGACATGTGAAGTTCCTCTTACAAAATTGTCACAGAACCAGGGACGTCCCTTGTAGGTCGCAACTGCGACACCTGTGGTCTCTCTTGCTACCCCTGGGCTGGGCTGTGGCCAGTGTCATGTGGCTCTTTGGTCCTGGAGGTCCTGGCTTTCTTGTACAGGCCTCTTAAAAAAAAACAGGGGGCTGCACTAGTGTAACACTTTGAGCAGTGACCCTAAATAAGAAAGAATAGGAATAACAAATCATTTGTCTTTATGGGGGTGAGTTCCTGCGTTAGTCTGTTCTGAAACACCTCAACTCAGCCTTTCATCCTTCTGAGGTCGATAAATGGGTACCAACACAGGTTGGGTGATAGTGGGTATATATGTCTTCTATGTAAAGCGCTTAAGCGTAAGTGCTATATAATAACACATCATTATCATTTGGTCATGGATGTCTGCTTGCATTCACAGTAATTTGGTGATATGGGCCTATACACACTGATATTAACGATACATATGGTGATCCATTCCTTTATGAAATGTATATCACATTATTGCATATCATAACCATATTATTTGTTGTGTACTTAGGAACAATGCTATGTGATGCCCCTTCCTGTTTGGTCAAGGGGCGAAAGGTCGTGTTCCTTTGCTTCCCGTGATGTCATTTCGGGGGTTGGTCAAATGACACCACGTCCTGTGATGTCATCAGAGGTCAAGGGTCGTGTGATGTCACTTTCGCCACCCCAGGCATTTTGTTGAAAGGACGTCCCTGCACAGAACCACTAATATACACACAGCAATCTTGTGGCACCCAGACCGTGCTTGATGTGAGGACCTGATGGGTCAGAGTTTGCAGATCTGGATTCTGTTCTCCTGATCTTCCTGCACCCTATGAACTGTATGTTTTGTTTTTTTCTCGCCGCTAGGTTGGCAAAAGGGAGATTGCTCCGTCCCCTGTCCCAAAGGAACCTGGGGTTCAGGGTGCAACGGAACCTGCCAGTGTGCAAACGGCGCCACCTGCAGCCCTATCAGTGGCCTATGCGCCTGCACGGCTGGGTGGCATGGCGACAGATGCAACAAGCCCTGCCATGTAAGTTCCAACAGACACCTACAAAACGTCCTGGTTTTCTACAGCAGATGTTAGTAAGTTTTAATGACCCCCAAAGGCGGACATTTTGAACAATCCCTGTATTAGCGCTGCCAACATATATCTGAAGCCCGAGTGTACACCAGTCGCATCCCCTACAAGAATATAGAAACATGTGCACTTAGTCTTTTTCATATATCTTGCCAACTGATGCAAGCAATTCAAAATGGATGTGCTTTAGCAATGAATTTCAATATAACATTCTGTTTTGCTCCTCTCTTTAGAATCGAACCTACGGGCCGGGCTGCAGTGGGCAGTGCGACTGCCAACACGCGGACGGCTGTGATCCCATCACCGGGCAGTGCCACTGCTTGCCGGGTTGGACAGGTAAGCAAAGGCAGCCTACACAGCTCATCGAAAGGAACATTAGTGCTGCCTTTTCTTGGTTATTTGACACTGCCACTGCGAATGTGCCACATGCCTTGTGGTGCAAATTCAGGTGGTGCTGCGGTAGTCCATAGATTTGCAGTCTGTGGCATTACACGGGAAGCAACGGCCTCCCCAGCACCATAGAACAGGCCGCTATTGGTAGAAACGATGGAGCCTACGTCATGCATATGCTCAGGCTGTAATGTAAAGTACATCTAATCCTCCATTACCCCAGGCCTCGGTACAAGGGGGGATAATGGCCCAACTCCTCTGCAAGGATCCACTTTTGAAGTAACATCTCATATGGCAAATTGGCTACTTCTCAAAAGGAGACCAAAGCCTTTGTGATTTTCTAGTCCTAAGTTCAAAGTTACCCCTTACCAGCAATGCGCTGATCGCTGGCTGCACACCTGCCTCCGAAATATCAAAGTATACAAGCATTGGCAATGACAACAGTTTTGGCTTTCTATAGGCATGGGAAATGCGCCAGGCACTGTCATAGTGGTATTAACTGGTCATCAATGGTATCAGCTTCAGAATGGTGCCTGTGCCTGGGCATATAATAGCAGTGCCTGCCAAATGCCTAATATGTAGACGTTGGCTTTGCCAATGCTTGTTATTAACAGGACTTCAGTGAAGGGCACTCCTAGTGCTTATAAATCGAGTGGCTGAAGGCAGTCCTGGTTAAGACACTTTATTACACCAGGAGCGGGTTTACAACTCCAATTAAGCCATTATCTCTCAGAAGACCGCTTTGAACAAACACTGGCAGCACTACAAGCACAACGTTTGATGGTAAGGCTTGATAAACCTAGATCAAAGAGATCCCCGAAGGATGTGTTTTGGGTGGAGAGGAGCAGGAAGTGGGTGTGAATGGCCATAGGGATAAGTATGGCTATGGGTAGTCGATGGGTGTGTAACTAACTTAATAACACCTGCCAGCTTTGTGTCCATCCTCATAGGCCATTTCACCCTACCTCTATTCTAATGCAATAGTTTATATAGGTGGTGTTTTAATACCACCTTACAGCCAAATCTAAAAAGGCTACAAATACCTTCTCTAACTGTGTTACACTGCCTACCCCTAACCAATCTAAAGCAGGCAGCCATCCAAGCCCTTTTCCCCAGGCTCATGTACACTGTGATGGAGACCTATAGGGACAATGGGAGTTCCCCCTACAGGCCTGACATCCTTCGCTTGTACAGAAGGTTAGTTGACACCATTCTTTCATGACAAAAGCAGAAAGACTTTCCCATTGCTCTTGCTGATGTAAAGAATGTGTGCATCGCTACCGTACCCAGGCTAGATACTGTACATGGAGGCCTACCTCCAAATGAGAGGTTAATTTGGGGGGGAGGGGGCGACATAACCTGCCCGTATCCACATTAGAAAGGGCAGTCTGTCATTCATACCATATCATTTCTGTTTTTTTGCAGGTGTGCGGTGCAGCCTGCTTTGTGAAGACGACCGCTGGGGGCGAAACTGCAACATGTCCTGTGCCTGTATGAATGGGGCAACCTGTTCACCGGAAGATGGGAGCTGCATCTGTGCCCCCGGTTACAGAGGACCAACCTGCCAGCGCAGTAAGCCAGGACCACAAATGATGTTTCTATGGTGGGCAAGCGAGTTAGGCATAGACTGTTGCAGGGCAAGAAAACCTGGCATGGGACTGACTCTATCACCATGAACCAGTCTGCTGAAAAGTCACCATTTCCCAGGTAGGGCAGAGTCTGCAGATGGTGAACGGTTCCCAGACGTTCAGCCATTTTGATGCCTCTGTTCCTGAACCGCAATCTTCAGGCGTGGCGTATGTTTATACCTGACTGCGGGGGAGGAATGCACTGTCTTATAAATATTCCAACATCTAAGCACGTCCCATATGGCCTATGACTCGCCAAATTGCTATCAAACCGCTGGTTCTCCTAAAAATTACCCTACCATAGCTTTTGACTCTGAATGTCCAGATGCAGTAACATGCCATGAACACCAGGCAACTGCTCCATTGGATTCAAAGTCTTACCTGAACTTTTGAGAAAACAGATTTACCTGTGGTCCAGTCCGCATCTTCCTTAATTGCCCTAAGATTGGTTATTTATAACGTGCTTTATGCGGGAACCCGGGGATCGAACCTGTGTCCCTCCGCACGTTGCCCCTGAGCTCTAAAGTGCACACAATCTGCTGCAACTATTCTTGAAATGGGCAGACATGCTGGGCCTCTGTCTGTTGTTCCATTGGGTTTCCTACCTTCCTAGATGCAATTTGGTAGGAGCTAGTTCCATCAAGAAGGGCGTGTCCCTGCGCCACAGTAGTGAAAAAAGGTCACTTGCTAAACCTTGGGCCGGCGGATAATCACTGCTGGCTGGGGGTTACCCAACTCTGCCTTCTAGCATCTGTAACAGCTGTAGCGTGACCTATGCCTGAGCTGACATGCTGCAGAGAAAGCTAGGTTTCCCTTACAATAATGATGTAACCAGTCTGTTCTTTCTGACATTCTCCAGCCTGCCTGCCCGGAAGATATGGGAAGAAATGTGCCGGGATTTGCAAATGCTCCAACTTCTCCACCTGCGACAACGTGCATGGCACCTGCGATTGCTACCCCGGGTGGATGGGCAGCGACTGCTCCCAGCGTAAGTTCACGTCAGAGTGTGAGAGCAGCTCGCCATGCGCCATCTCTCTGCCTGCTGAAAGAGGCGTAGCTTTATATCCAATGTGGCATGCCCTGTGCTGAAATGGACCACTGGGTCAAGCAAAAACTGGGTGTAATAGCGGAGCTAGAACTTGTGCATCTTCTCTCTTAGCCCCCTGCATATTGCATGCACCCAAATGTTCCTATAACTTGTTTTCCCCCATTCCCTCCACAAAGTTGATGTTCCAGGAGGCATTCCCTAATGGCCGGCTGACAAACAGCATTTCTATATCACAGAGCATAGCCAAAGAGCGGGTTTTAAGTGCTCAATGAGCTTAAATCACCAGAATGCTGCAAAGTACAGTAATGCCAACCATACAAATCTACAGTAGCACAGAAAAATATTTTCGTGACAAAGCAAATAGTACTAGACCCGAAATCCATTTGAATTGGCCTGAAATTGAAAAGGATGCAGTCGTTACCTGGTAGGATCTTTTACCATAATCTGGTCAGTTTGATGAATCCAGTCCTCTAGCTATCAGTTAATGTTAAAGGATCTCAAATAGCGGAGCTAGTTTCTCTTGAATCCTCGCCTCTCTCTGTTACATGTGGTGTGCCCCAGGGTTCAACTCTTTCTAGGCTCTTCAGTCTGAACCTTCAACCACTGGTTAAACGTCTCCACTCATTTGAAATCAATTTCAAGCATCTTAATAAGCACCTTCTAAGACTTAAACTTATCCCTCCCTCCTCACTCTCGCTTTCCCCCATTTTCACCCTTGTTACAATATCCATTTTTAAAGAAAAGGGACATTTTAATTAATTTTGGGAGATCTTGGGAAGGGGGTCTCTAAAATTAATTTAAAGATGGTTTATTTTTCTTCTGCTCACACTGACCCCTTTTTCACCTTTAACATGTTCCCCCTCTCTTGATCCTCTTCTCCCTGCTAATTTTCGCCCCATTTCTTTTCTTTCTTTTTCTCATAAAGCTCCTTGGATCTTTGGTTCACCTCTCTTCAGCTCTTTTCTGGAGAAGTCTAATTTCTTTGATCCTTTTCAGTCCGGGTTTTGTCCTGGCCGGGGCACCAAATGTGTCTTGGTTTCTGCCCTTGATGACCTAGTTTGGCTTACGGATCAAGGTGGTATCAGAGCGCTGGTTTGGTTAGATCTGTCTGCTGCCTTCAACACCATCGATCATTCCATCATGTTTAGCAAGCTTGCCTCTGCAGGCATCTCGGGCCCGGACCTGACTTGGTCCCACTCTTTTCTATCTGATCGTTCCCAATCTCTTTCCTTCCGCCCTCACCTTTCTTCTCCTGTTCCTATAACTTGTGGTGTACCCCAGGGTTCTGCCCTCTTCCCCTGTTTAATGCTTATATTCAACCTTTGGCTTCACTCATACAGTCTTTAGGATTTCTGCTGTTATTTTTACATGGATGATACCTAGATCATTCTATGTCCCGATTTGGTTCAACATGACATAGCAGAGCACTGCAGTACGTGCTTGCAGTCGGTCAACACCTGGGTGAGTGATAACTGGTTGAACCTTAACAGCGAAAAAACAGAGGTACTGGTGGTTCGTCCTCCCTCTGCTGCTGCCTTATGGACCCCACTTTTTTGGCCCTCATCCCATGGTCCTCTACTTAAGCCAGCCACCATTGTTAAAGATCTCGGTTTAACGCTCTCATCCCCTCTATCAGCAGAGGCCCAGTTGAGTGCTGTGTACCAGTGTGAGCATTTTAAACGTGGGTTTCTGCGCAAAGTTCTCCCATTTCTGCCTGCTCACCTTCGTGCTCCAATGGTGTCTTCTTCCATCTCTGGGACTGGAGTTGAATTACTGCAACTCTCTTTTTCTAGCCCAACCTGCCTACCTTCTTCGTCCTCTCGAAATCCTACAAAACTCTGCTGCTAGAGCTGCTACCTCTTCGCCCGTGCACACCCACATCAGCCCTAGTCTCCGTTCCCTCCACTGGCTCCCGGTCTCGAAGCATATTAAATTCAAAGCTCTTTGTATTGTACATCCGGCCTTTTATGGCACCGACCCCAAATATCTGCAGGTGTAATTTCACCTTTTCGCTCCATTCCGTGCCCTATGCTCCTCTTGTGCACGTTTAATTCAGGTGCCGCCTTTTAAACACGCCAGGAAGAGGGGCCGCGCCTTCTCTGTTGTCGCTGCGATGATGTGGAACAAACTCCCCCTCTCCCTTCGCACAACTCACAATCACCTATCCCTGTCTCGTCTTTTAAAAACGTCTCTGCTCTAAATTTGGTTGTTCTATTTTTTCCTGCTCCTGTTGTCAGCACCATGATGCCCTTGCTGGTTGGTGATAGCTGCGCTCTGCAATTTCTCATAACATAACATCCTTGCCCTTTTTAACTTGAACTTTGGAAATCATTTTAGGTGCTGCAACACCTTTGCATTTGTTCCTAAAATGTATCCAAAGGTGCAAACATACTTACCTGTTAGTGTTGTGTCCAGTGAAGAAAGCTTGCTTAATGCTAGGAATGATGACATGACAACCTTCAGAGAATGATCTTTTGAAAAATGCAATTTAGAAAACGAGATATGCACTGGATATCATGTCAAAAGCCATGCACTCGGATTTTCATTCAGTCATCAATCCGATGGGCGAGGTTTGCATTGGGGCCTGGTATGCAGACAGGCAAGCCTGGCAGGAGCCCACATGAAGCAAATGGGAACTGATGGCATGGACAGGGAAGCGACAGGTAGGTAATAGGCTGCGGCTTGGTGCTCTTCTATGATCTCATGTTGCTTCATTTGTATTCTTTGTGCTCCGTTGATGGCGTTGATTTTGGCAATATATCTTTTAAGTCACGAACCTATGATGTTAAAAAAAAAAAATTAATGTTTGTAAAAGTCCCACAAAAAATAGAACACAGAAAATGATGTGGGATATGTATTGAAAATAAGGGGGGTGGAAAAGTCCCACTTCCTTGGAATGGAGATCATACAAGATACAGGCAGGTAGCGAACGGGACTATATCCTGATGGAAGGCCCGTGTTACTCCACTTCTTAACTGGCTGAGTTGGAAGTGGTGAATCTGTGAATCTCTCCCTCGCCAGGTAAAAAATGAAAGTATAGTATGGCAGAATGCCCATGTAAGGGTGTGCAATCCGGTGCTTTTTTGATTTTTGCTATGCAAAATGATGGTAGTTTTGTCTCTCAAAAAGTGGGCTCTGCTAAACAAGCCTCACTTTCAAAATACTCCATGCTGAAAAGTAAAGCTCATACATGTGTACTTTGCTGGGCCCTGTCTACTGGCACACCATCAGCTGCAATATAATTTGGCAATATGGTAACTACAGAGTAACATGTGCCTTCCTAAAACAGCCTACTAGAACCAAATGAATTCCACTCGCCATGGTCTGTATTTGAAAGTACTGGCACCCATGTTCAAAATTAATTTTAACTGCATAGCCTCCTTTGTTTGGTGGCTGAGCTTTGGCTAAAGAGAAATATCAACCTATATCGAGGTTTGACATAATGGCAGATGAGAAAATACAGTTAAAATGATTGCCAAAACTCAATCCGATGTCATTTATTATTTCTACCTGGTTTCTAATGGACCTGAAGCCGTAGAACCATTGTGTATTGAGTTTGGCTCGTATGTTTAAACCACAACACATGAAGCCCTTTTGACCAAGACAGAAAGGGGACATGGGGACGGACATGATGGATGGGTGTAGATTGCACACTGGAAAAGCGGCCAGCCATCTTGAATATGCCAGGACACACATCCTTCCATGAGACCCCTCCTAATTTCCTACAGACAAGGCACACTGAGAGCAGCCATCACAAGGAGTAACACTTGTTGCAGCAGCAAGATTAGCAGAAGTCTTGAAATAGACAAATCTGCGGTGGCAAAGTGGCCATAGAAGGGTATGACAGAATGCCAATTACAAAGGTGTAGGAGCCTGAGCTTGTTTTGATTTTTGTAACCCAAAATGACGCTGGTAATTCTTCGAAAAATGATCTGTTAATCAGGCTCACTTTGATAAATTCCCCCTGCTGAAAATCATAGTGCAAACCTGTATCTTTGCTGGGCCTGTCTGCTGTTACCCTCCAGCAGATGCCATGTAGTTTGGCAACATGGGCGCTGCACAGTAACATGTGCATTCCTGAACACAGCCCTGGTAGAACCCAAAGTTCCACCAGCCAGAAACGCCTTTTCTGTGAGGGCAGCACTGATCCAAAAGTGTATAATTGTGTGCTCCCATGGCCTGGTGGCAGTTTAAAAAACGCAAATAAGCCATATCTAGATTTGACATGTTAGCCCCATAGGAATCTACAATAATACTGGCCAAAACCTTTGGTGTCACTAAATTGTCACCTTGGCTTTTAGTGCCCTTCCTATCAGGGCCTCCTGTGCATTCCCTGTCTGGGCTTGAGTTTCCTCCAAAACAGACCATTTTGCATCAAGCCCCAGCAAAAGTCTTTGTTCGCCTGGAAAGTAATTTTTATTTTCCAGGAGGACAATAGCTTCCCCTAGGGGCAGGGAAAGGCCCAGTGCTTCAAAGGGCAAGCTCTGCCAGGCCACAGGAAACCATACCAGGGTATTATTACCAGAGCATTGTTTATGTAGGCAGGCAGGCAGGCGAATGGATGGAGTTAGAGTAGCCCAAGAGAGAAGAGTTCAGAAAAGGGTATCACCACCTTAGACTATCCCAGGGCTCCCACACTGCCTGTGTAGCCCCTCAACTTCCTGCAGACAAAGCACTCTGGGACTGTCATCACCAGGTGAAAACAATCTGAACAGAGCAGATCGGATTTCACCCCTTAGAGAAGACTACAAGGGGAACAATTCACTGTAGCAGATTGCCTACTTAAGGCGGTGAGGCCCATACAAACCAGTAATAGTAGTGGGATATCAAAATTAAAGAATGTCCAACCAAGGGTCTATGAAAATAGGAGACCTTAATTAAACTAAAGATACAAAGACACTAATCAGAAAACACTGTAACTCACCCTGTAAGAGACTTAAGTGGAGTCCTCTATCTTTTTTCAGACATCTTCATTGACCTTGAACATTGCTGCTAAACATGTTGCCTGTCTCCCCCTGTCTACAGACCCAGAGTGCCTCTGTCAACCTAAAGTCTGCATAGTCTGTGCCTTATATTATAGGGTGGGTTACACTGTTTTTGATTAATGTCTTTGTATCTTTAGTTTAATTAAGGTCTCCTATTTTTATAGACCCTTAGTCGGACATTCTTTAATTTTGGTATCCCACTACTATTACTGTTTTGGATGTCATATCTAGATTTGACCTGGTAGCCCCTAGGAATGTACAATAATACTGGCCAAAACCTTTGGTGTCATTAGCTCACATCCTCTTCTGGAGAGTATAGCCTGCCCTGGTCCAAATCTACCCTAATCTGTGAAAGGGGTATACCATTCCGGTTCTGCCTGTTTTACCTTTATGCCTGAGATCATTGGTGGTTTAATAGTAGTGTGGGGCAGAGTCGGAGAAGTATATACTACTTAACTCTGTGCTTCTGCAGAGCAATAGTTATTTTGTCACTAATGTGGCGACACCCCCACCCTTAATTGTATCATGTTGAGGAATCATCTAGAAGGACCATCTTGAAGAACCTTCTTGGAAGCATTGCAAAGAAGATTTCACTGGAGCCTTGTTGGGTGCAAGCATGCCCAAAGTTCCCATCCATTGCGTGAAGAGAAGAATGTCCAAGAAGGGTGTAGACCCTCTCCCCAACCACTCCAGAGGAGCATTTGAAGTGACCTTCTGGGCGAAAGCCTAACTGCTACTGTGCACTGATGCCCAGGACTCTGCCTGCAGATGTGGAAAGCTCTGTAAGTGAACCTGGCCAGCCTCCTGGCGGTTAATGGCAGAATACAGACTCACCTTTCTAGGGATAATGTTGCCGTGAAAATGGCCACCAGGTGGTGACAATTCCTTAAAAATGCACCTTGCAGACAAACAAACACTTTCCCCAAATATTCTAGGATTGGAGGTAATAATATATAATCATACTCCTCCTAGAATATTTGGGGAAAGAATTTTAGGAGTCAGGATAAAAAGGTTGCCTACCCGGCGACTTTTCCACTGCAAGATTATCACATGGAACCCCCCTTCTCAGGGACCCGGAGAATTTTCCCACAATACCCCAAGGACCAATAGAATCTGTCTTTGTATCTCTCTGCAGTGTATAGTCACTTGCAGCCATTTCAAGCCATTTGAGCAACTTCAACCCAATGCAAAGACCCAGCAAAGCTGCCTTTGACACTCTCCCAACTACTGTTTTAGTAGTAGTCTGGGGCTGAGTAGGAGCTTAGAAACCACTACTCATCGCTATACTCCTGCAGGGCAGTAGTTATCTTGTCACACAGAATTTTGATACCTGTGTGACACCGGGCAGCTGATTCAATGGTTTGATGGTTTGGTGTGTAACCTCGGTGGCACAGATTCATATCAAAGCATGGTCAACTCCTGCGCTGATTAAATTAGTATGAAAGATTTAGGCAATAGTAGCACCTTTTATAACAGCTTTCAGACGTTCGAGGGGGAATAAGCCTGATATAACACAAACACACAGCAACACTCCTGTCAACCAAAGGAGCATTGCAATAAGGGTTCACGGGTCATGATGTTAAAGTCTGCTGCTGTGGAGGCACCAGGATTTGCCATTCACCACCACGATCTGTCTACTCTAGCGTGGCCTGGTCCGCTCTCAGCCTGTGTTCAGCCTGATTTAAGTCTAGGTGGCCACTTTAATGCAGGAAGCCCTTACAATCATGTTTGTCTCGTAAAATGTGAATGTCTGCCCTGGTCTTACATCTGTACTCCTTTGCCTTTTTGAGTATCCCCCTCACAAAACGTGCACTCGGGAGGATCCCGCTGTTCCATGTTTGCCCAGAGAAATGGTCTCCTGAGATTGCAGAAGTGTCAGGGGTAATTGCAGTCAACAGGGGCGGGGTTGCCCATTAATGGATTTATTTATTTATTTATTTGCATTTTTAAAGCGCTCACAGAGCCCGGGGGCATCGAGGCGCTGTTACAGGAATATGTCTTAGTTGCGTATTTATAACGCGCTTACTACCCAGAGGTTCTAAGCACGGACCCGGGGATCGAACCTTTGTTGCTTCGTGTCGTCTTGTTTCCAAGGCGAGCACGTTGCCCCTGAGCTGTCCTCCCTAGACAGATGTTTAGCTTCAGACTTCTTGATGGAAGATTTATTGACTGTGGTCCGCCTGCAATTGTCCAGAGAACATCCAAGAAGCAGCGCCAAGCATCAGTCTACAAAGCATATGTGGAAGCTGGACCCACTTTGAATGTATTCATGTTTAAACATAAAAGGACTGTAGTTTATCTTGTATGAATGTTTATTAAACATGGAGTTTGATAGACCACCTTAAGGGAATGTTTACTGAACATATGACCTGGTTGCAGCAATGAGTAGGAAGCAGGTGATCTAATATCAGTCCTCCTTTAGGAAAGATTTTGTGAGCACATCATGTGATAGAGGTCCACCTTAAGGGAGTATTTACATGTCACCTGGTGTGGCCACAGTCTATGCTGCTGGATTTTTAGTGAACACATGGTGGGCTCATGCAGCCAGCTCGATGGAATAATTAGTCATCGTAAAATGTAGCTGAAGCAATATTTGTACATGTATTGGTTTGTGTCAAGTGGCCTTAGGTAGAGTTCATTCATTGTCTTGCTCTCGTCTCTTTTAGCATGCATGCCAGGATTCTGGGGGGTGAACTGTGCTTACCCCTGCCACTGCGAGAATGGGGGCCAGTGCAACGCTGAACACGGAGAGTGCACCTGTCAGCCGGGGTGGACAGGAAAATACTGCTCTCAAGGTATAGTATACAAAGTCTTCACATTGTGCCCCGTAACCTGCTTCTGTCACCTCCCCCTCTCCAGTCCTTCAGGGAAGAAGGCGGGGTGGGCATGGACTAAGAAAACGCCATATGCCAACCCTTATACAAGAATAGGTCCAGGCTACATAGAGAGTAAATGCCCACGTCTTTATTTGTATGCCAGAGTGGGACGAATGAAAAAGGGCCCATAACGAATGACCTCCCCATTGCCCATTTAAGTGGATCAGTGGTGGAGCGCCAGACACTCAAGGCTGCGACCATTGGCCCGCTCTCCCATCCACGTGAGCCTTAAAGACTTCTTCCTGATACACTGCAGAGTCTTGAAATCCCCCATGATCCTCCTTGCTGCAAGCACCCCCGCTGTCCTGAAGCCTTCTACTGTCGACGACAGCTTGGACAACCGGTCCCGAGTTCCATACACAACGCTTGAACCTTCCTACCAACCCTCACCTTTTCTCTTCCATTCTACTTCAGGGATGTGCTTTGAAAAAGCTGCCCAGCTGTATGAACACGATACAAAATCCCCAATGGAATACACAGATGTATTATGATATTTTTAAAAATAGTGGGTCAAAAGCATTGTCAACATGACAAAATATTGCATATTATTGATTGCTTGATTGAGTTATTTGTAACTTGCACGCAACGAACCAAATCGTATTCAGGCGCAGATGGAAATAAAGCAGAAGAGGATACCATCACGGAGCGGGTGTTATCAGCAAGCCTCAAATCCTTGGGGTTATTTAAACTGTTAGGTGTTTAGTTATAGATTTCATTGGTAGGTGGCACCAATGCCAGGCAAGAGTAGGGCAGAGCAATATGTAGACATTGTAAAACACTGGGTCCTGCACCCTCATGCTCTCCAGACAGTTAGATTATACTTCTCTTAAACCAGGATGAGCACTACCTCCTCACCTAGCAGGACCATCCGCTCAAAGAGGTCTAGTATTCAAGCATGCGTTCTATTAACGCTTTGAAAAGGAATATGTGGCGGTGCTTAGTCGTGGGTTTGTGTTATCATTGTTGTCCATAAAATGACTAGGTGGGAATATGAAAAGCCTTACGTTAAACGGATGTAGCAGATTCTCAACACTGTTCTTAAGTGCAAATTTGAGATTCCTAGGAAATTCACACAAAATGGACGATTCTCGAAACCAAGTGCCAATAAAAAAAAAGCAAAGAAGATGCACCTTTGGTACTGACCAAGACCTTATTCTCAAAGGTGGCCTGTGCATTTCAGTGGGGCTGGACGGCAGCATAAAAGATCTGCTGGGCAGCCCCCCCACCCCACACCCTGCATGCATCAGTGTTGGGGAAGGTCCCCGAAACTGATGTATGACGGGATCCAGCCACCACATGGGCTCTGTGACATTATTTCACAGTGACTATCCCTGAGAGGGCCTGTCCTAGTGAAATGCAACCAAACACAGCCTTTCTATCCCTGTTTTAGGGACAGAAATGCAAGTAGAGCAGCAGAGATTCATACCCCTGCTGTTCCACTTACAAAACAAATGTACAACAGAGTTATGAATGGCCACTTACCCAGGGCCCTTACCTTCTGGTTCCACCCTTTCCCCATCGTAATCAATTACTGTCAGACTTTGAGTGCAATGATAAATGACTTTCTTGCGTTTACATGTAAACATGGACAGTCTAAAGAAGTGAAAGAAAAGCATCTCAATAAAGCACATTGGGAAATTGGAGGCACCTATTTTTGCCAGGAATCAGGCATTCAAAGAACAGACTCATTTTTTCACGCAATTGAGATGGCAATCTCACGAGACACGCTTGCGTTTCTCTGCATATCCCACCAAGCCGCACGGATGCCGGGAGAAGAAAGAGCAGTAATCACAGATCAAGCAAGATGCAAGCCACAGTTGAAGTCTGTAGCGAACTTTTCAGATTTAAGATGACCCAAAACAACACACCAGAGTAGTTGTGTTGCTAACCCCAGGCCTTTCACTCACACGAGCCGCAATCATGCACAGGTCTTAATCTTGACACACCAACATCAGCTGATATTGAACAATGCTGCATCACCAGAAACTTAAACAAGGAACCGCACTTCTTCCTTCTCTATATACACTGCCCCCACCCTTATCCAGCATCCATTTCCTACCACCATCTACCAGTCTACTACACTAAGCCCTCTGGCAGCCCCAAATGCCAAGGAAGAACAAACAGAAACTAAACGGAACAGTTAGAACACCCAGCAAACCCCTTAATACCAACTACGGCTAGAACATTGGACCACGCCCACACCAGAAAATAAAATGAGAAGGCTTGGTCATCTTAATGAGCATATGATGGAAACACAATCTTTGAATGGCAATCAATGATGCCAGATCAACATTACAGAATGATGCAAACATCAACAGAAGCCCATCAGCAAACCTCTGCAATAAGCCTAAATACTCTGGTACCTGCTGGCTTCAGAATTCATCACATCATTAGACAGAGGACGTCGGGCAGGGTGTTGCATTGATCTACTGCCTACAGAGGGGGACACACGCCCTAACTGCCTATGTGTGCTGACAGAAATATAAAAAATATAGACCTCGCACCCCCAAAGCTATTGTTCTCAGTTTCTCCAAGAACGCCGCAACCTCAGTAGCACAGTCCTGAATTCTGCAAGCAGTGATAGTCAAGGATGATCACAGGTTCTGATTTGATGTGTCCAACATTCAGGCACAGACATTTCTATTGAAAGGGATACGATGAGGCTTCAATCATCTAAGACAAGGTTGGGCTCACATCCAGAGCAATACTTGGGACGTACTATTCACAGTTAACATTGACATTTTTTTGCTGATTCACATTTGTAGAGCGCACAACAGCCCAGAAGCATTGTGGCGCTTGTTACAGTAGGTGATCATAGCTTGGTTACATTAACAAACAACAGACAATCGTAATATGTACAAATAGTAGGGAGCAGATGGGAAGCATGAGGAAGGGGAGCAGGGATGGAAGGTAGGTGTAAGCAGTTAGTTGAAGAGATTCGTTTTGAGATTTTTACGGAAAGCATGTAGAGAAGTTTCAGCTCTGAGTGTGGTATCATATCCGCAGTTGTTATCCCAATTAATGTGTTCTGACAATCCGATCAAAGGGCCAGACATAATGTCATTGATATGGCTCCAGCTCCCCTTAGTAAGGGATTAAAACACCTCTTCATGTGCTACTTAATGGCAGAATTTAGGACACATCATTTATCAGACATTTTAATATTGAGCAATCATTTTTATATTTTTCTGGCCTGAATGGTTTGCCTGGATTTCCATGCATCTATCTTGACTCTGGGACAGTTTCTTGCTACTGATTCCAGATCCCAGTAAGTAGGATAAAACTGCAAGTAAATCTCCCTAAAATATCCTACTCTAAATGTCCTTCTGTCCAAATCACATCTTGCAAAAGAATAGTGTGTTAGGGGATACACAAACCACACATACACTTATTAGCTACTGAATATTTTCTATCATGGCCTTGCTTATGGTAATGTCCTAATAATGGGCTTTTTGAAAAAAAATGTCTTATGGCAAATATTTGAATTACCTTTTCTTTAAATCAAACATTATGGACTGTGGGAATGTGAGGACCACCAACTGAATTCCCACATACTCTGAAAACGTGAGACTAGGCCATAGTATGTATGCATAGTCCGCCTCTGAGCCTGCGCACTTCATAGGTGACTGAGCATATGTGTTCCTCTGCTTGCAGTGTGCATCCAAGGATTTTATGGGGAGAAATGTGCCAAGCCCTGCAAGTGCCAGAATGAGGCGGAGTGCCACCACGGGAATGGAAAGTGCGTGTGCCCTCCTGGATACCACGGTATCCTCTGCGAAGCAAGTAAGCATTTGATCATTCCTAGGGATCAGTGTTTCCATTCAGGGGTAATGTTCTATGCACATGCCATGGCAAGGCTACTCTGTTGGATAAATCATTGTGATTCTTTAGCGGGGTAATATAGTACATTTCGTTGGTATTAAATATTGTTTACTGTCAGTACCTGCACTGTCACTAAAATCAGTTCTCTTTGGGGTTGGAATACTGCAGGTCTACAGGAAGCACAGTCAGCTAAGCTGCCAAGTAGTTCTTGATTAGCCATTTGACTTGTATGTGTGTTTTCTCTTGAACAGGCACACCAGTGTATCAGTTAAGCTTTTATCAAATTCAGTGAATTAATTATGTTTGCCTCCTCGGCTTGTGTTGCAGTGATTTATAAGGAAATATATTTGTGCAGCATACAGCATGAACTAACTTACCAATTGATGCTTGTGTAAATTATACATTATTTGTTTATTATTGGTGAAAGAGGGTGGATTGAAGGCACTGGAGAATGAGATAATAAGCAGCAGGTGATGCTACTCATATTTTCACAATGCCACTTTTTTGGGGGAGCGTGTTCTGTAGTGGAGCTCTCAAAAAAAAGAGACAGTGGCGGCCATCCTTTCTCAAAGCACCTCAAATAAATTCAATTCTCACCCAGGGAAAGGCGCTCCGCCAGTCAGGTGGTTGGAAATGCGGGCAAGAACACATTTTCCAGCCACCCAAGATGCCATCTTGATTGTGGGAAGACAACAGGGAGGTTCTCCCTATTGCCTGCGCAAGTCCCCACCCTCCCCTCCATCCCCAAAGACATCCTGCTCCCTTTCGGCACCCTGTCCCTCCCTCCCACTTAGCTGCTGGATCAGAGTTTTGTGCTCTGGTCCCTGCACTGCTCCCGCGCGCAGCCGGCGTCATGGAAATGGAAAAGAGATGTAGGTAGCGGGCAACTTCTTTGTTTTTTACAGGAGATTGGGCTCATGCACGTGTGGAGCCCATCCCCGTAAGATTGTATTTGTAACTAATTGCACCCCGAGCAAACCCCAGGGTGCGAATAGCTATCAGCCATTGTCAAGGGCAGTACATTGCCAGTGACAGTGAACAGCCCTTGCCGAAACCCTTGCTTTGCCCGGGTCTGCCTAATCTCGGGCTGGCGGGCCGGGCCATTACCGGCCATGTACACCAGTGGTCGAAGTCAGTAGGAGCGTTTGGGAGCAGTGCTTTTATACTTTTTTTTGTTGCTGTGACACTGTTCCTATACTTTAATGTTGAAAAGAAATGTTCCAAAACAAATAATAAGAAGAATTAGGAGAAAACTTACTCCAGCATACGGCAAGGTGAGGGTCACGTTGCTGCTTTGCGCACAGTAGCAACTGCGCGTTATGCGTGGAGGTGGCACGTGCCTCCTCAATGCTCCGGCGTGGGCCTGGCAACATCCCCTTATGTGAGGTCAGTTGTGGATGATTCTCCGGATCACCGACAGTATAGGGTGCCTGCATAGAAGTCTTTAACTGTCTATCGCTCAGCTGAGCCATGTAAAGCAGAGGCAGGCAAGTTCACCTGTCTATTCCCAATCATGTCATTCTTTTGTGCTTGTTCATCTGTTTGGTCCTGGTAGTGGTTTGGATTGGTGGTGTGGAAAACACATGTGCGCTACGTTTGAATGTATGTATGTCGGCACGATGATAGAGCTCAGCTATTTGTTGGCTACTGTTGTTGGTTTTTTGGAATGCAATGGATTGGCGATGAATCTTATTCAGCTTTCTATCTGTCCCATTACTGTTCTTGACCTTTTCTTGGATAACAATAACGAGAATGTGGTGTCTGGGCAATAAAATGCATGGTCTACAAGGAATGAATGCCTTTAATCTCGGAGCCAGAAAGCCATGCAAGTTGATTGCGCTAGCTCTGTTTTTTTGGTCATGGGCCGTGCAGGCTACAATTCCGTCTTCTCTCAGGGGTCTACTGAATACGAGAGTCGCTATCCATTGAAAAATATAACCAACTCTCACCAAAGCGTAAACCATCCTAATCAACACTTCACAATTCCAAGTGTGTCTCAGTCCTGCCAACACTTCACAGCCTTGCTTTCAAACGGTGGTTATCGCCATAAATAACAGCGTCTAATCCCAGTGGTGGAAGTGTCCCGAAAAAAGTAGTGGAACTGTGGTCTCAGCAGGGGAGAGGGTGGGCGGACGCATAGTGCAACATGTGACAAGTGTTGCGGCCGCGGCATTGCAATAGTCTAAGTGACTAGTAACTAAGGCTCCTAATATCACTTTACTCTTGCACAGGGACATGAATGGGGGCATCTTCTGTATAGAATGGAGAATATGGTCGTAAAAAGTAGAGGAATGATAAACAGAAAAAAAATGAAAGTAGTGGCACACAGCTTCCGACCGTCCCCGCTCACTTCGATCACTGTTAAACAGCCAGTGCACAGACGACTCGTTTTATTCCTTGCAGTGCAGTTTACACACAAGCGCAGCTTTGATTGTACAGACATGTAATGCTGTGTTGTAATCAGTGGTAGAAGCGTATAAAAAAAAGTAGTGGAGCTGTGACCAGGGCAGGGGACCGTGTAGGCAGGAAGGGAGGAACATGCAACACATTTTTTAAGGGTTACAGTCATACTGGTTGACAGCCAATTGAGGTTACAGTCATGCTGGTTGACAGCCAATTGAGTTGAAACAGATCTAACTTTAACTGGAACATTGGGTGTTAAAGTGTAGAAGTGCGAAAAAAGTAGTGGAACTGTTAAAAGTAAAAAATAAAAGTAGTGCAACGCTGCTGCCGACTGTTCCCGCTCACTTCGACCACTGCTTGTAATGAGCAGTTTCACACTGCAAATGTAATGATGATATGCAGTATGAGCAGGGGCGTTGCTAGGGGGGGGTCTAAGGGGGCTAGAGCCCCTGATCTTTTGGTTGTAGCCCCGGATAGAATCTCAGGAGCTACAGCCAAAAGACTAGCTAGCCCCCAGTCCCAACAGTTCCGACATCAGCGTAGCCCCGGGTCTTTTCCAGACCTAGCAACTCCCCTGAGTATGAGAGAGGAGTGCACTCTTGCACAGAGTAATAGTCTAGTACAGAACACGTACTGTTAAGTAGTTTGCTGAATCGCAGCACAGGGTTCGCAATGTCAGACAAAGACACTGGGCCTCATTACAACTCAGGCGGTAAGGGTTTTACGGCGGCGTAAACAGCGCCGACCCTTACCGCCTGAGTACGAGGTCCCTTAGCGCCATGGCGGATTTAACACCTGCTTTTAGCAGGTGTTAAAATCCATGGCACTAAGGGACCATGGAGTTAATTACGCCACCGTAATTTACGGTGGCGTAATTAACGCCTTCCCCACTCCCATTATGCCCTATGGGGCAAAATGGGAATGGGGAAGGGAAAATGGGAAAATGGGGATTTACCGCCCCGCCAAGGTTGGAATGGGGCGGTAAGTCCGCCTACCACCATGGCGTAAACGTAGTTTACGCCATGGTGGTAAAGTCACGGCCCAGGCGGTAACTTACCGCCTGGGTCGTAATGAGGCCCACTGACAGCAGGGAAGGGCCGAGGGCTCATTGACAATTTCCAGAGTTGCTTGCTATGCGGGAACTTGCAGAGCATTTTACAGAGAACCTTTTCCCCATTGGATTGCTTCCTATACTATTGCCCCTGACACGCAAATTCCATGTCAGCGCAGCTGTACTAATGCCTTCGTCAGGTGACTCGTACGTGTCCACCTGACGGTGATACCATGTGCCCACTGATTCTTCTGTGCAGATGTGTTCTAACATTGCTCCACAGACTCCTTGCCAATGATGCGAGGTCATAACATCAAGATAGTGCTGCCTTCATTCCATTAGGTTTGGATTAAAACCTTGTGCCACTGTGGTGAGCCTCCATTGAGAGGTCCGGGTCTGGTGCATCTTTGCCCCTCTTGCCACCTGCTCTGCATGCAATACCCACAGAGGTCCCCCAGATTGTAAAGCAATGTTCCAGTTGGGACCTCGCCATTGGTGAGCACAGTGATTTCCTAGGACGTGATAATAGTGTGATCCCTTCACTATTTGATCACTTTGACAGATGGCTTAGCCACTGCGCGGCTTTGTACGGTGGCTCCCCATTCTAGTACAGGGTGTCACCAGTACAGTATACAACAGAGGTGTAGTGTCATAGTGCTGTGTACATCAGTGCGGCATCACATTGGTAGCGAGAACATAGGCTACTGACATGTTTTGTTTGTGCAGTATAGTGAGCATGTATTACCTAAGTACAGCTAATGAATCAAAGGTCAACAAATGGGATGTGAGTACTACTTTTATTGAATACTGTTTATAGTTCCTACTTTCTACAACTATTTGCACACTTCTCCAGTTCTGCTCTTTTTGCAGTTAAGGCAATCCATCATTTAATTTGATATGGTCTTTGATTTTGATCACTTCTCTTGGGCTCCTGCCAGTTGGCACGCAGTAAAGCAATGTGCCAGCTCTGCTAAGAGGCACCTTTGGGGCAGCGCGCTGTGCAAGTGTAGAAGCGCATACCTATCATATCGTGCACCTATTTTGATCTTCCTAAAAGCTCTGGCAAAAACATGATTGCACATAGTTTATTTCTTGGATCTATGTTTTTGTTTTATTGGTGTTTGTCCCTGTTCCCTTTTTTATGACTCATTTGTGAGCAATCGTTCATCACATAAACACAATTGTTGGACCGCTTTGGGGGTCATTATAGCTAAGAATGTCAGATTTGATATGGTTGTGTGACATTAAAAAGTTAGGACTTTATGAAGACTGTGGAATTACATTTTGGAGAAATAAAAACACCTTACCGCTATTTCTATTTATTCTTGCAAAAATACACATTGAAATGGTGTGCAAATGTCCAACAACAAAACAAAGACTCGCCAAAGGGCTAAATAGGGAAAAACACGTTTTAATGCCCACATGCCCTTCCGTACGCTCCTGCTGATGCCCCATCCCTGCCAGAGTCAGAGTTTCACTACTTCTTTTGTTACACTTCTACCACTGAGGTAATTGCTATAATTAGCCTGTGTAAACTGGAGAAACTCTTTAGTTATGCTGGGCCCCAGCCGCGGACTGATTTTGTGTGTGAGCAAGAAGGTTTATGGGTAAATGCCACACCCATATGCCACCTTGTGCTCCTCCGAACCAAATGTGTTTCCTAGGCTGTAGTTGCATTCCCTGCTAAACAATGTGGTGGTTAGCTCAGTGGTCGAAGTGAGCGGGAACGGTCGGGAGCGGTGTGTTCCACCACTTTTATTTTTTACGGTTAACAGCTCCACTGCTTTTTGCAACCATTTTCACCATTCCGGAACTGTTCTTGGTGAAGTTAAAGCACACTTCTCCACTTTACCACAGGATATCAGTTACAGCTAAACTGAAATCCGTTTCAACTCAATGGGCTGTCACCCAGCATGGCTGAAACCCTAGAGAAATGTGTTGCATGTTGCTCCCTTCCTTCCTACTCTGTCTCCCCCGACTCACAGTTCCACTACTTTTTTGGTACACTTCTATCACTGGGTAAACTCTCCCCTTGCTTGGTTTCTTTCTAAACTACTCCAAGAAGTGGAATAGAAGACAATGTGTTGCTGATGTATTGTTATTGGTACTAATTGCGTGTAAAGCTTCATAACAATAGGCGTGGAAAGGGCTTGGTAATACAGATTTGCCATCTGCGTTTACGGACGGACGTCTCAACTCTTTTGCTCTGGGCGCAACTTTTGAAGCCTTTTGCGAAAGGACAGAACCGGAAACATCTGTCTGGGTTTTTCTTTTCTGCGCAGCATACTTACAGATGGACTTATCCCATGAATAAGCAAAGGGCAGCTTTGCTTCTTTGTAGAATTTCATACTTTGGCTCTGGAGCTGCAGACAGGTCAAACAGTGCTTAGGCTTTTACTATCCATGGTGTGAGGGAACACAAAAGCAGATACTGCTTTGAGTGCAAAGGTAGCCTGGATACAGAATTTAACAGTGGTTAGCTATGCTTGAAGTACAACTTTTTCAATAAATGCGAGTGTGTTTCCGAAGAAATTCCTGGCAAAAGTTCCTCTTTGAAATTTCCAGAAGAATATATATGATAGTAGATATCGAAAGGGTGTCGAGCATATTCAGTGCTAAAGGTGATGTAAAAAGGAAAGAGGGACAAGTGTGGAACAGACAGCAAGCACTGGTATGCTAGGCACAGTTTTGATTACTTTTTAAAGATCATAATTTCTTGTGAGAACGCAGTACTCTATAGCCGCCACATTTCATTATACGCCTCAGAAGGCTTCTAAGCTTGAAGGCAGATGTCCATGGTTGGTGATTTGCATTAGATATCCGATAGAGACACCGTAACTAATATTGGCGCAGAATTTGGGGGACTGTCCAGGCATGAAAAATAGGTATCGAAAGGGAAGGAGAGATCGTAGTTATCAATTGTGGAAGAAATAATTACAGACTGTTAGATTACAAGATGAGTGGTCAGGATGCAGACAGGTGGTATATATTTATGGGCACAACAAATGCAAGTTCTAAAATAAATGACGGGGTAAGAACCCGGTTCTATGTGATTCAAACCAATCAAACAACAGAGAATGAATTGATAACAAACCAATAACAACGAAAAATATCAAATGTCTTTTGTCTTAATTTTGGGGGAGTCCCTCAACCCTCCATTCCCCTATGTTTGAAAGCCCATCCCAAGCACCTTCGCACCCGTTTTAACCCCTTAGCCCCCACTCCATATATATTTTTACCAAAGAATTCGTTCTTTTTCGTTGTTTTGGATTCGTTATGAATGAATTCATTCGTTTAAATCACTGTATACCAAGAAACCTTTGCAGAGCGTGGCAAGATTTTTGATATATGATTTTTGGATGTCTAGATTATCTTCCATTTGGGAGAAGTGAAAAGAAGGATATGAATAATAGAGAGGGGCCCATGTGTGCAGGGGGCCATATCATTTGCATTATATGATGACGAGATGATACATTATTTTTCACTGTTATTTTGTTTTTGCTACGCAATAATCTTTGTAATAAAACAAAGACAGGGCAAAAAAACTGTAATTTCTCTGCTCACTCTGGCTCCCTCAGTCTTGCCAGGAGTGCAGGGCTATTGTGATGGGAAAGGGCGTGATTGCAGATGGAGGAGTGTACTGGAGCCGTGGTAAGCAGTTTTTAAATCTGGCTATAGAACAGACCACTTGCTGTGTAGAGAGATACCGCTTTCCTGGGATTGCGTCTGGCACATTCTCCACCCACAATGTGTTGAATTCCCCCATAGAGAGGGCGCTGTATAGGGATGCTTGCAGCTCCCCTCTCTGCCCAAATAGAGAGAGTATGCAAATGGGCAAGCATTGTGCCCCTGAGGATGAAGGGGCTGAAAGAGTGACAGCAAAGTAAGAGGGAGCTTTCTTTGGGATTTAGATATAACTCCAAGCAGTGCATTCTTCACCATGATTACCACCATAGCTCCCCACCCACTTCGCATCTGTGTGTCTCCGTTTCTGTTGTTTTCTGTTTGTTTTTGATAGGCACGGCCCTTGTCTGTATACGCTCCTATTTCTTCTGAGACATTTCATTGTCCAGTGATGGGGGGAAGCGAGACTGATTGCATCTCAGCTGATGCTATGGCCATGTAAAGATTGGAGCAGTGGCATAACGCATTTCTCGTTCATTCTGTAAAGTTGAGGCTTGTTGAAGGTTGAACAGTACTTTTCTGGCTCCTCATGATTCAGCGTCACTTTTTTTCAGTGGGGTGTGTGGAGGCTTGACATTGTCAATATACTTATGTCAGATGTTAGATATTACTAGACAGGCCACCTTGTGACCACTTTGTGCTTTTTTTCAGAAAAGCATATACATTGGGTGCGGAGGTCCAGGTGTGGCATAAACCAGACTCTGGTCGAATCCACTTTGTGGTACATTTGTAGTGCTGGTTCCTTCAGAGCATGGCGGGCTGGCAGCTGATCTGCCTGGCTGCTTTGTCTGAGAGGAGGTGGGGAAAGGGGACTCAAAATGTGATTCTAGGTTTTATAGATTTTGCATCACCAGGAGAAAACAAAAACAAAATGTATTCAAATAATATTAATGTGTATTGCTGACACGTTTCTCTCAGACTGCGTATCTTCAGTCCCAGAACAAATGGTGTGTGTGCCAAACCCTTTTGGTGCTCACATTATTACTTGAATAAAGTTTGTTTTTATTGTTTTTGCTCCTACAGGCAGTTCTCTTTTATCCTTTTTAGGCTGGATTTTTTGTTTGATTTTTTTCTAAGTGAGGTTGCCTTTAGTTGCTTTTAGTGTGCATTTGATGCTATTTGATAACTCGAAAACACATATAATATTATTACCCGGTGCGCCAAACTTTCATTGCAATGTAAGCACTGATTCGTTGTTTTCCGAGCCTTACCTTATGGTAAGCCCGGTTAGGTTGTGCCCCGCATCTTCGTTTTTCCAATAAAGCCACCATGGAAAGGGAGAAGGGACTAGATGTCCCTTCTCCCTGTTCCATGACGGTCATTTGTTTTGTTTACCCTTCTTTTCCCTTTGCAATATGGCCGCCACGGAAAGGGAAAAAGGACCACTTATAGTCTCTACTACCCTTTAATGGCGGCCATTTTCTTTGTTTACTATGGCCGCCACTGAAAGAGAGTACGGACTACGTGTTCATGTCCACGCTGCATTTATTTTTACATTTCTCTTTTTCCGACTGTGAAACGCAACGCATCTCGAAGCTGAAAACAAAAACCCACTAGTACCCTGGTCTAACGGGCTGGGGTACTAATGGCAATAAGCCCCTCACCTGTGGGCCATTACCGCATAAGCTAATGCCCCGGGGGGGGGAACTACGGCACTTCTTGAGAAACCTATTTGCTTAGCCTGGCCACGTTCTGATCTCTTGTCTGTAGTTTTGGAGGATTGATTGGATCCCCCTTAGAGCAATTCATGAGATTTCCCGTTCCCCTCAATTCTTTTATCTGTTTCATCAAAATGTCATGGTCCACTGTGTCATATAAAGCAAAGATGGCAGCGAGTGTCAATACCACTTGATGGCAATAGTTTAAGAAGATGAAGATTTTCTTTTATTATTGCTGGTCCATTTGCTGTTCCTCTCATTGGTCTAAATCTGTTGACTAGTAGTTTGGGAAGAAGATTGTGGACGGTGTTGCACATATTCCTAAAGATTCTCTATCTTTGATTTTTCTGGTATATGAGATGTTTCATATGGGTTATAGCAGATTTGATCAAATGATGTTTCCATTTCTGTGATGATCATGGTGAGATGGAATACATAGTCTTTAATGTGGCATTAAGCACCCATTCCAGGGGCTGGAGCGGGTATTAACAGGCCAGCGGCCCAAGTGAAAAGCCTGATCGAACCCAGGGAGTTAGTGTTGCTGTAACTGGAGCTAGGTCCATTTTCTTTTAGAGGAAGCTGTAGATGCCTTATAAGGAGGCATATTGGAAAACCAATTAAAGATATTTCATTATATACCCCAACTTTCTAGATGAGAAACAGAATTAAGAAAACAGTAAACACTAGCACGAGGAAGATAGTTTTGGGATTTAGCACGTTCGGCTTCTACCCCCAAACAAGATGTGTACAATTATCTATTTTAGGTCCTTTTTACAGGCATTGAAGTCACTGGTATAATGGCCTGACACATCCCAATTCCACTCCCATTTTCTGAGACTAAATACAAGCTGTTTTTAATAATAATAGTTTTATTTAAAATAGTTCATGCATGAAGCCCCACTCATAATACAACGGAAAAATACCTAAAACACTGCTTCCAAAATCAACCTAGCAATGAAATGTGAACAAAATAATACTGTTTGCCTGGCTTTATCTTTCAAACAAATTAGAATAGTCAATATAGGATTAAAATGGCATCCCATTATTCAAAACAAATAGCCACCCATCAACAGGCAAATGTGTGTTAAGAATAGTACATTAGTAAAACATGTCCACTTATCTTGAATGGTAAAATCAACAATCCTAACAGCATTTAAATAGGTTTTCATTTCAAAGTGTTGGAAGAGACAATGTCATTTTAGTTTTAGAATGTAGCAAAATCATATCCTTTAGTAGCCCCTGTTTCGTGGCCCTAAGCAAGCCATGGAGCAGCCATTTGTGGCCTAAGTCAGGGACAGTTCCCACCACCTCATGGCAACAGCACTTAATGGTCTGTATCTGCAACCCTACAGTCTCTTCTCTCTGCACTAATGAGCCACCCAGTGGCTGCACTTGTAAGTTAATTGCACTTCCCCTTTCCCCTCCCCCCGGCACTTCTCCACTTACGTCCTCCCTGCACTTGCGTGATCTGATTGACACAAGGCCTAGTAAGATAGTTATTTTGTCTTCCCTTGTTTCCCCCTCCTTGCCTTTGATCACTGCTGTGCGGCATGGCCTTATTCTGGCCTGCCCCTCAGCGATGCATCGGTAGATGCAGGGGGGGCATGGTCTTCACCCAGGCTGCTCTGCTGGGCAGTGTAGGGATTCCTTCACCCAGGCCACTCAACGGAGCAGCTCCAGACTTCCTCCTCCCTTTCTCTTCACCCGTGCTGGCTGGCGAGGCCAAGCCGAGACTTATCTTCACCGATTCACCCGCTGAGGTGGAGAGGACTTTGCACGCTTCACCTCCCGGGCTGCACCGAGCATACGTAGACTGGGATGAGCTTTTTGAAGGGCCCACCTCACCGTCCACGAGGTGGGCCATCAGGGACACAGCTGGGTAGCCTGGTCTGGGCCACCCAACACATGCAGTCCAGGGTTGGCTGCTCTTGGTTGGCCCAGGCAGAAACTGGCACATTCCCTGGCCCTGGATAGACGGGTCAGTCCAGTCTGGGGCCGTCTGGTGCCATTTTCAGGAGTTAGGCACTGGGAGGCTGCTTGAGGCAGTGACCCCACCACATGGAAGTCTTCTTGTTTTTCTCCTTTCTTTCTCTCTCTCCCCTTCAGCTGTCTTTTTGCAAGTGTCTTTTGTTTTAAATCCTCTTTGGATTATTTTCTCCCGTGCCCATCCCATTCTTGGTAGGGGAGTTCTGTCCTATTGTTCTTTCTTTTTCTTTCTTTATGTACATACCATCCAGCCCCATGGCAGGCTGGATGGTTTAATCCAGACTCACACACACACACACACAAATAAAACACACGCTACACATTTATTAAAAATACTTTATTTACCCTGGTGTCTGCGTCTTTATTCCTAGAGTCCCTTAGGGGACAAGCATGTAGCTCCTACTAGCCGGGCCCCGTGGGGCCGCTGGTTACACTTAGGAAAAATCCAAATATTCATTATTTGGCTTCAGGGCATCTAAATATAGAATACTTGATTTTTAGGTTGCTTTAAAATTCATAACATTTGAAAACAGAAGGAGCATCTGATTCACGCATCTTCATGGATCATATTCCCTCTATTTGCATCCCTTTTCAGCTCCTTTATGGACTATGCAAAATGTACTCATTAGTTACTCTTATGGGCGAATGGAGACCATGAAAATGGCAGCGTGCACAGTATGAATCACAGTAACTTGACATCTAAACAAAGGCTTATACAGGGCATCAGACCTAATAATAACACTGTTCATTTGTGAATTCTGCTGTTCACACATCCTGCTAGACCTTTTGCTTCTGCAATGGCCTGAGAATGTACTTTATTCATGTCTAACTAACAGAGGTCAATATCACCTGCACTATATCATTCAGATTATATAGGGATGTAATTGTCAATGTTCTTTAAGAGTCTCCATACACTTACATTTTTACATTTCTTTAGCAGATACAAGGGAGCATGGCTCTGTGCAGACTGGTCAATCTCAATGACTCCCTCAGGAAAATGTCTTCCCTCTATCTGCAACATCTTCAGTGAACCAGGAACCAAATCCACTTGTAGGCACTATAGTTGTGCTTCTAAACACTGGGTTTCCAATACTCCTATTTATTTAAATCCTGGTTGGGGCCTTGATAATTGCTTCTTCCTCTCATTTAGATGTTTTAAGATGAGTACCATTGTGCACAGATGCTTATACGGACAAGCACCAGAATACCTGAAAGAACGTCTGATACTTGAAAAACATATCAGAGTTTCCCGGTCTAAGGACTCGATGCGACTGGCCCAGCCTAGATGTAAACGAGTTAGAGGCAATGGACGCTCTTTCACGGTGCAGGCAGGGCTGGTTTCGAACAAACTTCTTGCTGAGATGTGTATGGAAGAAATTAGCACCATCTTCAGGAAACGTTTTAAGACGTTGTTGTTCATCTAAATCGTTAGCTGTTTGTGTGGTCTATGTCATATATGTTGCGCCCTGATACCTGCGGGTTCCAGCGCATTATAAACTAATAAACATTTGCTTCATGATGTAATTGGATCTCCTGGTTGTATTGTTGGTTTTCTGTCCAACTCCTTAGAGTGTCAGCATAAAGAGACCCGTTGCTACACCTTGTACTCATTCTGGGGTATTGTGATTTGGGATACTTTCTATTGTGTCTATTCAGATCAGGTGGCTCCATCTGTAGAATAGTTCACCTCCCATATCTTTAATTGGTTGATATTGTGAGGAGTTATATAATGGGTGTGTTTATGGAGTCAGATTCCGAAACTCCCCTCTCATTTGGGAGTGCAAAGAGTCCTTTGTATCCCTCCACTTGTGTAATGACTTCAACAAGATAACAATACTTTAGACTGTAAACATTAGTGCCTTTGGTTGTGTTTGTATTAGCTGTTTTCAAACATCAAATTTGTGTTTCCCTAGGATGAGTGACAACAAATATTGTAAAGTGTTTCTAACACGCCAAATCTTTTTTCTGAAAGTCAAATTTTTTTTGTTTCCAAATATGCATTTATTTTCTTCATACCATTCACTAATGAAAGGTTGGAGAGAATTCAAAATGCTAATGGTACTTAGTTGAAATCACAATTATTATAAAGATGTCCCTGAATGTATAACACACAAAAGCTTGGTCACTGGATTTCACTCACATGGATGTACAATTTAGAAATATGTTTCTTGAAGATACGAATCAATGTTACCACTTGATCTAGTGTCATCCCTCTTAATATTCCTGTTAGTTGACCAAATACAAGAGTTCCCAAAGTCTTAAGGTCAGAGGTCAACTTTGCATCTGCCATGGATAGCTAATGATTTTGCTTGAATGGCTCTAGCATGACAATGTGATATTTATGTTTTATTTAGCTTCTGGCCTTGGAAGATAAGAAATGGCAAGCCTCTATTTTATAATGTTACTCTAGGGTCTAGTATGCCATACAAATTGACAGCCATGAGTTATCACGTACTGGAGAAATCAAGATATAGATCAAATAATTTGGACACCACAACACCCAATTCCCTTTGGGTATTAAAAAGCATTTTCTGACACCAGACGCAAGCTGTTTGGGCATATAAAGGTCTCTCCTGGAATTTTCTGTTTGTGAAATTTCAGAAGTTATTTTTATGATACGTTCATTACACCTCACTCGGAGGCAAATGGCATTTCTCAAATACACAGATGGAGGGCTTGGTTTTCTTCATTGGAGTCTTGCATTCTGTAAAGCATTCTGGAATGCCTTTCAGGTTAATTAATAATGTAGCTATCACCCCCATGTCAGGGGGCATGGATAGCCGTTAACGGCCCACCAGCCCGAGCTTAGGCAGACCCGAGCGAAGCACCCTCCTCCCCCAGAAAAGCGAGTGATTGCTATTCACAACCCAGTGCTCCGTATTTGCAAATAGTGTTTTTGTTTTCATGGGAGATCCGGGCTCTGCGTGTATTGCGCAAGCCCAATCTCCTACAAAAACAAAAAAAGATGGCTCCCGCCATAGCAAATAGAAAAGGGACCTAGTTCCTCTTCCATTTCCATGGCAGGCACTGAGGATGGGAGAGAGCCCTGGGACCAGAGCACAAAGCTCCAGTCTAGCAGGTAAGTGGGGAGGGATGGAGGTGGGTAGAGAAAAGGTGTGTGATGTCTCAGAGAGGAGGGGGAGCGTGGGGGCATGGGGAGGCAACAGCACCCTGTTACCTCCACACAATCAAGATGGTGCCACCAGGGGAAAAGGCTTCAGGTGGCTAGAAAATGTGAGCGGTACACACTGTGTTCTCACCTGTATTTCCATCCACCTGATTGGCTGAGTGCACTTCCCTGGGTGTGAATCCACATTTGACTGGCTGATTCCAATTTTCCTTCTTGAGATTAACAACGTGCTCTGAGCTAATCTGCTAATCCAGGGGCATCCAGATGTTTAGCATTTCGAGCACCCAACGTGTGAAGCCTCTCAGCTGAATGTTACATACCATACATCCAATTGACATAGCATTGATACCTATATGATTGTAAACAATAACATCATGTTAGACTAATGCATGTATAGACAAGTGAACAATTTTACAATACGTGTCAGAAATAGACAATTTCCCCCAAAATATGTTGTAATCTTTAAATAGCATTTCTTGTGATAAAAGTCGTGTATTCATTCAAATTTTGGGCTACATTGTTTAGGCATAAGATAGATTTATATAGCAAATAGTTGTGATGCCATGTTACATATGTATGGGAGGCAATATATCTATGTATGTAGCTACCTACGCGCTGAAATCTGAGTGTGATCTTCAGCTCTCAAATCAAGGCAAGTTGAGTACCAATTTCAATAAAGTAATAGTAATTGTATACATAAAGTTGTATTCCATACATCTTGGAGAAAGCATTACATATGTAGCATATTAATATCATTAGTGTTCTAGTGAAAATGAGAAGACTTTCAAAATGAGTGGAGTGTGGTTTCTGATGTAAGGTTGAAATTGCAATGACTCTTTTCCCATCTTCTCATTAGAATGCCCTTCTAGAACATTTGGGTTACAGTGCCAACAGGTCTGTGAGTGCCACAATAATGCCACCTGTCACCATGTGTCCGGAAGATGCCTGTGTGAAGAAGGATGGGGCGGAGCACATTGCGAGAAAGGTAAGTTCCTCTGTGATTGGAGCATTTTGAAGCAAAGAGTCGTCACTGCCCTCTGTCCATTTCTGGTTTCTAGCTATTCACTGCAGAGGAATGCAAGGCATAGCTTGACTTTCTTAGCTCTGCAAGTTACCATTGCAAATCTTGCTGAGTCCGTGAAAGAAAAGAATTCCTGGATCTTGCTGAACAGCTTCAGCATCGCTCCCCTTAGGTGCATTCGGGTCTACAAACAGTAGATGTCAATGCCATTGCTATTTTATGGGCAAACTAAGCCATGTTTCCATCAGGGCACCAGATCCGTTATGTAGTTTAACATGCCACTTTAATTTGTGAAACAGATTCTCTGACCCTGCAAAAATCACGGAGACCATAACACAAGATCTCCAAGTCTAATATCTGAGGCAACTTTCAGGAGACATCGCAGGAGAAACGACTGGATCAATTTAGAACTACTGACCTGTCGAAGCACCAAGGGCCACATTCACAAAGAACTTGTGAACACAGGGCACTCACAAGTGGAGAAAATATCTGCATTCTAAGGGAGGTGCTGATCGTCAAAAGTACTCTGTGCGTGTAGGTTAACTGTTGTGAGGCAGTGCGCCTGCAGAATGTGGCCATGGGCCCTGTTTGGTCTGTTCGGGGAGGGACTGTTGCAGATAAAAGTGAACACCTGATTCACAGAGGAATGTGCTTCCATCTGTGGCAGTCTCTGCACTCCTTCCCCTTCATTCCCCTTCCTCTGATCTCCCAATCAGAATCAATCAGACACTAAATCGCTGAAAGGCACTGCAGCAATGCAGCGAGGGGTCCTGGACTGCTGCAGATAGAAAGGTGCATGCATGATAACAGTCAAGACATAGGCTTTGTCTTTGACTACTCCAGAGGAAAAGATGGTGTGGGTGCCAGGTGGCTATGCTGGGCAGTCAGCGTGGAAGGGCCATCATTTCCTTTTGGACACTAAGGGCCTTATTATGAGTCTGGTGGCATCATTGAAAACATTTGGTAATTTAAATGCCTCCCTATTTTCAAAATATCGCCTAATAATGAATGGAGATCACATGTGATATTTAAGACATTGAATATTTAGAAAGCACTGCACGGGGCAAATAACCCACAATTGCCCCATGCAGTACTTTCCATGTGATTCCAACTCATAATTAGGTGGTATTTATTTTAAAAATAACAGAGATTTCAAATAGCACATTTATATTGTTAGCTCAATAGTTCTAATTAGGCCCAGGGAGATTCTCCATCCATCCCCACTTTCTTTCTACAGATTCTACTCACAGGTCTTCCTATTCACCCTCAGCTGCAGATCCATGTTACTTTAGTCGAACACTGTTCCGCGTAGACAAAGTTGAGGACCCAGGTATCAGGAGCAGCGGCTGAAAGAGCCTAAATAACAATGTTTCTCTTTGCAACCCATTTCCTGAAACATTTGACGCAGATCCTTATTCGTAGAGGCAAGTAATAGCAAACAATCCTGGAACCAGGTCTACCAGGACATACTGTGGGTGTGGTGTCGTCATGTGTTCCAGTACATGCTTCATCAAAGTGAACTTGGGGTATAAAAAGGCGACGGGTTAGCCCAAATGTAAAAGTCATCCCTTTGTTAAGACCTTGAAAATATGAAAAGGGAATCTATACGGAAAAATGGTAAATCTCTTGTTCTCCGCTAGTGATATGATCGTTTATTTATATAGCGCCTATACACAATGTGTTTGAAAGCGCTTCAAAGCAAGGGAGGGAACAAGGGAAAATACAACCACATTCTTACAGGCCATGAACAGTAAGGATGTGAAATTAACTATCGTACTCAGCCTGACGACATTTCAGATAGTGCAAGAGCTAAGACATAGATAAGGAAGGGAGAGGGAGAGTGGGAAGGAAATGGAAACAGACAGGCGACTACCGTACTAGGCCTGATGACAAATGTTCCGTAGTGGCTTCTTCTAATGTCTACTACCTGTACGACTTGTGAGCAAGTACAGCAGAAAAGTATATCCAAATGAAAAAGAGGATACTTGAAACAACTTCCTGCCACCAAGAAAGACAAATATCGAGCTACACTCATTGGAGTGCTCACTGTAGGAAGAGCGAAGTTGAAGCTATTGTCCGAGATGCACCTCTAAATGGAGAGACACGACTAAATACAGAACACGGCCCCAAAGGTGGAAGAATATTTGGTGGCACAGACACAGCTGCTGCATCCCTGGCCACCCACAATCATCCTCCGTGCATGATAAATATCTTCTAGACTCCAAAGGTGATGGCCGAAAGATCTGTATCCCATTCTTTTTCACCACTAGTAATCCCTCTTGATCACGTTCCATGCCATGACCTTTTTTCTCATCTGTGGCATCACAGAAGGGCTTCCAATGTGCAATTATGTCCTAACTGAGCCCCAAGTCAGCAATTCAGTCATAAAGGATGCTGTGCCCGCTGCAAGGCCATAGTTTCAAGCATTAGGGAAAGCAGCAGCCGAAGCACAGTGGCTGAAATCCAGCACTGACCTCTAGAGACTCATTAACTAGTTTGTTAGGGCCAAATACAGGCTATATTTGAGCAAAAGAATACGTATTTTGAAATCAACAGAATATTCTGATCCTTTGATCGCAGAAACATTTAAGTCAACATTATTAGTAACATACAAATATCACCTATGTTAGTGTCCACCACATCAGACCCCTTTAGTAGTAAATACAGCCGGCAACTCCTACAGCCAAATTAGGATTTGAACAAGTTGTAACAACTGCATGAGGATTGACAGAAATAACGCCGGTGGAATATAAGGGGCTGCTCATCCATTTACAGGGTGTTGGTGGCTATTCTGTGATTGGATGCATGTTCATGACTACCATGGTATGGCAATTACAGACAGCATCAATGCCACAAAAAAACTCCCCACGCTCTAATGAGGGCTATCGAGCTTTCAGGGCCATTGGTGAGTATCGTGGGACTAGCTAGATACAATGTTGGCGCAATTTAGGGTGGATTGTGTGACCAAAGAAAAATATGTGATGAACTTAAGGATTGCTTTGTAGTCAGCTGATCATTTTGGGGTCATTTAAATATCAACTAAGTGACCAGACCAGATCATCAAAAGCAGATGTTTGTATGATCGCTAAACAAGGCATATTTGTTTCCAAGTGTCCCAAACTGATGTGTGTGTTGAACAGGAAATCGCTTAAAATTAGGCATTTGGAGCATAGTATATTCTGTGATGTGTTAAGTAAGTGGTATGTAAAAAAGATTTAATGAAAAAATGTTCTATCTTCCCAGACCTTCGGCCTGAAAAACCTGTGGTGATGGTCCCACCAACACCGGCGCAGTACGATTCCTTGGGCGCCATCATCGGCATCATCATTCTGGTGATTCTGGTGGTGTCACTGGTCACCATGTTTCTTTGTTACCGCCACTGGCAGAAGGGCAAAGAGAACCGCAGTCTCTCAGTGGCATACACGTCAGGGAGAATGGTCAACTCCGAGTATGCAGTGCCAGGTGAGTAGAGGTTGTGGCATGCATTCCGGGGATCTAGCGCACATCTGACACACATCATCTTGCATGTTATAGAATGAACCAATTTCATTTCCATCAGATATATAAATATAGAAAAGTTGTATACTTAATATATCTGTTCTATAGGAGCACCACAGAAAGGTATGATCAGGACTTGGCGTTTGGAAAAGCATTTTTTTTTTGCCTCCTTCGGTCTCCATGGAAAGCAGGCAAATAAGGGTGTTGAGAAGATAGTACCATGCTCAGCAGGTGGCCGCTAAAGCAGATTGCCAAGTGCAGCATTCTAACTACATTAGACAAGAGCAAGATAAAATGGTGTGGAAGACCGTAGCAAATATCTAAGCAAACTAATTGGCACACAAGAGGTTAATACCGTGGATAGGTAATGAAGAAAAGAGTAGAGGCACACGCAGAATAGGGAATGTTAAATATTACTTCATTGACACCTTTTCATGTGTGTGTAACTAAATTGACAGCCAGTGGCCATCAATTTTCTGAAGGATCTTTTTTAAGGTGGTTCGTCTCATCATTGTGCATATTGTAGGGCACAGCATGGCCAGATGAGCGGTGAGCTCCACTTCTGTTTCTGACTTGGAGTTATTTTTAAGTGATGCTCTTCATCACTGCAATTCCTCCCCAGCATGAAGGGCACCTGGTAGCCACACCCCAAGTCCTGGCTTGTGAACAGGGATCTGAGGGATATGCATGTGTTCATGCTACTGAGTGCCTCGGGTATTCCTAGAGATCCGGGAATTTATAACATCAAAATACCGTTGCTAAGGTGAACCCTGTTTTACTCCTGCTAATCAGAAAAATGTTCCTCCCAGCAGTAAAAGGCTGGCAGAGTTAGATTGCAAACTTAATATATTTTTGATCAAAGGAAGGCCCTTCATACAACAGAACGCCACAAAAGAATGCACAGTTAATATGCAGCAATGGATGACTCAAAGTCACTTTCAAATAAAGAAGACCACGTCTGAGCTTATGATCCAAAGACTGTGCACGCCTCAGGCGAATGCCAACCTCAAGCCTTCTTTCATAACTATTTTTGAAGAATCTATTCCCCAGATATGAAAAATGTCCCTGAAACCGATTGATGGGCGGATGACAAAGACTTATTTTAGTAGCCTTTCAGAACTTAAGAGAGGCCACACAATCTTTCCATGAAGGATTTACATTTGGAGTCTTGTAAGGGCGTAAGGATTTATGTCCCAGAATTTGAAAAAACATTTCATGAAAGCTGCGTAAGCAACATAATGGAATTATATAGAAAATTAAGGCAAAAAAGCAATATGTCTAGCTTTTACTTCTAGATTTCCTGCACTGCCCCCATTGAAAATGACCCCAATAATATTGCATGCCTGCATGGGTTTAGTTGTCATGTCAGTATTTCTTTGTTGGCATGCCTGTGGGATGGGGGAGGTGTTTTCACTGTTTAGGTCCAGTGCTTGTACATGGTGTGGACAGAGGGGCGTGTGGGCCGTGAAGTCACAGTAATGAGGTTGTGTCCGGAGTTGTGGAGGTTCCATGATATCTTCTTCACCTTGCGGTCTTGCGTGCCCCGTCACGTGGAGGGCAACTTGTCCAATGTTTCTTATCATGCGTTATCATTTGCTCTACTAAGCATGACCTGGCGCGAGCAGATTCGCTGTGCATGGCAGATGCACACGCTTCCCCGTGCTTGGTAGGACCCAATGGGCCTATCACACAAACCTTTCAGTAGTGCAAGCCACTTTTGCATGGTATTTTCACCGGGTCAAAATTTCCATGAAGCAAAAACGACTGCTGCAGTACTTATAAAGTCTTGGTTAAAAAAAAAAGTGTACACATTGCCAGCATCTTATGTTATTGTCTTAAGTTCGTGCCATTAGTTCGTGCCATTAGTACTCCGGCCCGCAAGACCAGGTTACTAAGAGCATTTTTTCTGTTCCGAAATGCTGGGGCGTTTCAGAACAGAAAAAAAAATATGAAAGAAAATGGCAGCCAGGGAAGGGAAAACGGAGTCCGTTTTCTTTCCATGGCGGCCATCAGAGCGGATGCTCTGGGAGCAGAAGTGGTCCCAGCGCATTCGCTCTCAAAAAAAGTAGGAATAAGAAGGTAAGTGGGGGTGGGAGAGGAGGGAGGGGATTGTTTGCAGGCGAGAAGGGAGGAAAAAAAAAACACCTACGTGAATCCCCGGTGGGAGAGGATGGCAGCCGCCTGCTGTCTGGAGGCTCGGAGCGGGGATAGCCCCGTTTCGAGCCTCCTCATTGGCCGAGGGGCTGCCACGCCCCCCACCGGGAACAATGGCAAGGAAACCCGGCCGAGGAATTCCCAGTCGGGTAAAGCCCCGGCCAGGGCCAATCAGAATGTTTGTTACATTCTGGTTGACCCTCGCCGGGTACTAATACAACTTATTATTTTAAATAATAATAATAATAATGCGCTGCTCAGTGTCTGCTAATGTGTGATGGTTCTATACCATGGTGCGGAACCATGCGGAATCATGTAGTATTATGTTGCAGCTTACACAGAATCACTTCTTCCTCTGTTTTCAGATGTTCCGCCCAGTTACATGCACTACTACTCCAACCCGAGCTACCACACTCTGACCCATTGTGGGCCCACCCTTCCCCCTGTCCCCAACAACCAGGAGCGGGGGAGCTCTGTCAAGGTAAGACTATGTGCAATTCTCGAGATGGCCAGTCGCGCAACAGTGCTTTGGTTCCGGCGAAGGGGAATTGGGGCCTTGGATAACCAGAATGGGGTGGGTCTTTGAAATCGCGTCCGGATCCGGGCCCTCAGAATGAGGAATAACCGGGCCATTCCGAGTTCGGAAGGCCTGGTAATTCCTCCCTCCAAGGACCCGGACCCAGTCCTTCCCCATTCCCATTTCAGCCCCCATAGGGCAATGGGAATGGGAGAGGGAGCAAACAACGGGCCATTACGAGTTGGCCCGTTGTTTGCTCCCTCTTCCCCTTGCGGGACCCGGTAAGCACACCTAGTTTGACCAAGCGTTGCTTCCTGGGTCCCGCGAGGGGACCTCGTAATGAGGCGGTACGGGGTAAACGGCGTCGGCACCTTTTACGGCACCTTTTACGGTCGTAATGAGGCCCATTGTGTTAAGTGGTCGATGCCAAAGTTTAGTTGTGGCTGAAGTTCAAAGGCTTGGCATTGGGTGTAACATTCCATGTGGCCCTTAATGAACGGATGCCCTTTGAACCATGGATGGAGTAAGTCTTAATAATGTCCATTTACTCATTTCAGTTGGGGTGGTGGGTTGGATTAAATTGGCATTGGAAGGGTAGCAATCCAACTACATGTTGCTTACATTTACTGACCTCACAGTGCCCTCCTACAGTGCAGTGAGGCACTCTGAGGAGCCTCAGTGCACCCATGATCCCTCCCCCCGGCTCAGCCTCCATTTACAGCTGTGGGCAGTAGTCTGAACAAGCAGTGCTAAAGCTAACAGTTCTGGATTTGTAAACGTAAAGGGTAACATTATTTTGTAAAGCCACCACCAGACGAAAAAAAAGTCTTACTCTACGTTTTTTCAAAGGCAGACTTACCGGATTTGCTAATGCTTGCTACTGTAGATGTGCCATTGATAATACTTCCCAATGCTTCCACTTCAAAATGGCTGCACTGTTTACTCTGTAGCCATATTCGTCTGTTAATATCCGAACAATACGTATCATGCACCCTCCCGAAATCATCCATGTCTCATTTCATACACATGAGGTCTTGCTGTTTGCATTATACATGTCTGCTTTCGTTTCCGACAAACAACGTCACAAGCTGCTCAGAACAAAACGTGCACATAAAGCCCCCGAGCAGCTTTGTAAACACACACAGATACAGTCAAAGGGCCTCATTAGAAGTATGGCAGTCCGGTATTAACATGCCGGTAAATTCTCTTTCTGGTACGTTTCCGGACCTCCATAACACAAGTTTGGTGGTGTGGTGACCGGATTTACCTGCAGCTCAGAGCTGCCAGTAATTCAGGCACCGCGCCACCAGAGAATCCTGTTATTACGATTGCCGACACTTGGAATATGCTGGTAAATCCAAAATTCCAAGTACTGGTAACTGTATTACCATGTCTCACACGTAACGAGGCGCATACTGTTGTACAAAAATACTAATCTGTAATCCCAAATGCTATTCTGTAACATAATCAAGAGATTCCTTCACAGTAATATATGGTAATAGTGCATGTCAAAGCTCAAAGCTGTGACACACCAGGAAACATTCACACTAAATAGAAACATGATTATTTGCTGTATGTAAATTATAAAATCGTCAAACATGTCCTACAATTCCAAGATGAAAATAGTGGCAATGCCCTTTTAGTTAAAATGTAGTGAGCCAATAAAAGGCTCTCTCTGCATCATGATGCAGTTGCCTGCTGTGGATTGGGAGTACAGTATTATATTATGTAAGCACACTAACAGTGGCAGCCATAAACAAATACATCTGCAATGCCCGCAATGGTGCTTCCAGTGACAAGGGCCTTCGGCTACCGCACACAAGAACAAAAACCAGGAAATTAGCTTCCTGGTTCCTGCACATGCACGCAGGAGCCGGAGCGACACTTCGCCAGCACGCCGTTGAATCTGGATGTGTGGGGAGGAGCAGGAGCGCCCCTTGCACATTCAGTCGTGCAGTTGCCCAGCCTGCATATCCAATGGGCCGGGCAAGTCTAGGGAAGCAAAATGCCTATTGGACAAGTGCTCTGGGAAACATAACCATTCAAAGGGAAACCACATTTTGTTTTGACAGTTTAAACCATGGCTCATCCGCAGTGGGCAATGGTTTTGATAGGTCAGTGCCATCTCGCCCATTATGGACTAGCTGCCCCTGCTTGTGAAGGGCATCATCATTGTTCAATGTCACAAGAGGCAGTCAAGCAAAGCATGGCAACAGCCGCAACACCGTGGAAATATGAGGTCACAGTTCGAAAAAATCCTGCCCATGTCACACTCCCTTAACAGATGAGTCCCTTAGGAGAGAGCAAGGACAGCATGACAATGGCTAACACCAAACAAAAAAGGAAAACATTTGTCAGAATGATGGAGGGTCTCTATCCAAGTATCCTTATGCTACTCCAAGTAGCTGGCGATCCGGTGATTGGACACCTTCGGTGGTTTGTCAGAGTGAAAACAGAATTATTCGGTCGGTTTGTTCCTCTGCCTCTCGAGGCTCAACTCTCATGTTGCTTATGATGTACGTGCACAGTTGTCATTTTTCCACCGTGCTATTGGCCGCTGCAAGGGTTTTACCGACATGGGCAAAAGCTAGGCTTCCTTCTTCACACACTGACAAATAATAGATAGCCTGACCATAACACACCCTGCCCAAATATTCATCCTCATTTCTTCCTCATGTTTTAAAATGTCTCCTTAAGGCATGGTAAAACTTACTCATACACTTATTCAATCATGCAAACTTTGGCAGGATTAGAAATTACCATATCTGGAAAGACCAGACACATGACCATTAGACATTTTTCTTTCTTTTTTCTTCGCTAAACAGTTTTATCTTAAAAACGTTTGAAAAATCAAATTCCAGGCCATCCTTCCCATCAAAGCAAAATGACCCAACGACTTGGAGAAGTGAATCTTCATTTCCTTAGTCAGAAAGAACATATCTCTCGCCGGCCTTCAGTGTGATTAACAGTCATCAACTATTACGTTTTAAAGCTTCTCTTGTGAATTTTGCAGCGGCTAGTGATAGTCCCTGCTTCTTTTGACTCCTCAGCATTGGCCACCATTCGTCCGTGGACATGTTACGAAATCTGCTAGAAATGTTCCAAAGTGTTTTGTTCTGAGCGAACTTAATGATTTGCAGTCTGAAGATAGATGCCAGAGATTTTCCTCCTGACTCCTGACCGACAACTTCACAGAATCTGCAATCCGAGGAGTTCACCCTCCTTAGAGCCCATCACTTAGTTATTTTTACAGCAGTTCAGCCGCATCCTCATGAAGTCTGATCTGAAGCATGGGTCCGGAAATGTTCTGAAGTATTCTGGCAAGGAGCCTCTGCTTCTCGGCTCCTTAGCTGCATCATTGTAAAAATTGTACTTGGTTAGTTCATCAGCAATGGAGATCCAAATCCGCGGACAACAGATTCTTCTTCACTGTCACCAGAGTAATCCATAGATCATCTAATAAAACTCCAAAAACATTCAATTTTGCTCGCCACTTGGCTCCCCACATGCCCCATAGGCTTTCATCCTTTTTCAATAGGGCAGATCTAATAATTGCCAACACTGGTGGGGCTTCTGGATTGAGGCACTTGCCGAAGAAGTTTAAATTTTTCCATTCAACAATTGCTTGAAGAGAGCAAAGGCCCAGCACTCCTTTTATGACCTGAATAGGAATGGATTTAGACAAGCCGAAAGTCTTTTTCCAATAAAGCCCTAAGAGAACATTCCAACGCTTTGTCACTCCGTATGATAGGATTGGGACCACCTTGAGCTTGTACATTTCAAGGACGGGTATCATGGAAAACTGACAAAATGTATGCTTTATTATCAAAGCATGGTTTGCTACGGCTGTTACCTTCCCACTCTGGGAGATTCCAGTAACTGTTTCTATCGAGCTTGGTGAAACACATACCCCCAGATATTTTAAGGTTTTCACCGACTCCAGTCCCTCCTCACCGACAAACCAGTAGGGACATTTCCTCATTACCTGAGTACCCTTCCTGATTTGTAAAATCTGTGTCTTTGCTATGTTGATCAGTAAATTGTTTTATGAAGCATAGTCCTTCAAAGCTTTCAGTTGTCTCGGCAATCCAACAGCAGTTTTATCGAAGATTACCAAGTCGCCAGCATATAACAACCGGGATATCTTTACCCCCTTTATAGATGGTGGAATACATCTGACCTTGTCCAGTGATTCGCGCCTTGAAACACTTGTGTATAGGTTTGTTATAAATGTCATATCATATCATTTATTCAGGTCAGAGATGTATAGGTTGAAGATAGAAGGGGTCAATGGACAGCCTTGTTTTTCCCCTGTGTTGAAATATCTTCGCTTAACCATCCATCGGTGTAAGACAGATTTTAATAGAGGTATTCAAATGTAAACCTCTTATTTGGGCCACCAGATCTTCAGGGCAGCCCCCGTTTGTCCATGTAAGCCACAGGCGTTCCCAGTCAATACGATCGAACTCTTTCTGAAAGTAAAAAAAAGCCAGGTACAGCTTTCCTTTTGCCCTTAAGGTTTTGTTCTTTAGGATTGATACAATACAGATTGGCACAGCTGTACCCAAGCCCTTGATGAATCCAGCCTGAAAGGTGTCATAGTGATCAAATTCACTCACCCACCGCGTTAGTCTGTTTAGGAGAGTGGCATACATTTTACCGAGAGCGTCCAATAATGCGATAAGGCGATAGTTGCTAGGGTCCTGTCTATTGCCGTTTTTAAAGATTGGTATAACATTAGCCGTTGTCCAAGAGGCCGGAATTGTTTGAGTTGTAATCACAATCTTCAGAATCAGCTCAAACATGTTGGCCCATTCCCGCGGGTTTTGCTTCAGTATAGCATTTGACAGGCCGTCAGGCCCGGGCGCTCGGGAGGGGATAGCACATTTGATAAGGTAGATCAGATCTTCTTGAATGAAGTGTAAGTGCCATGTATTTCTAGACCAAGTAGGTGGTTATATTCGAGTCCATTGCCTGCTTTAAAGAGTTTTGAAGAACTTCATCCAGTCAGCCTCTGAGACTCCATTTATCTGAGACAGATTCAGGTCCGACAAGGCACTAGTCAATACACCCCACATTGCAGCAGAACTTTTGGAGCAGATAGTTTGCCTCATTTGTTCCGCATCTAGTTGCAACAAGGTACTTTTATAGCTTTTCAACCAGTTGGTATAGGAATGTTTTATCCTTTGAGTTGGTCTTCTTAGTCCCATTTTTTACCAGAAATGGTGCTAGAGCTTGAACATAGTTTCATGTTTTCATCTCAGCCCTATTTCAGGCATCTTCAATTTTCACATGGAGAGTCTTTGTTGCCTGCAGCACCTCTCCTTTCCTCATTCTCAGTCTGCAGTCATTATTGATAGGTTCGATACCTTGCTCCATCAATTGTCTCCCCTTAGCTGCCAAGCAATTGCTGTGCCAAGACATGTTTAGGATGTTATGGTCACTGGCAGAGGTGACCGACACTTCCAGCCCCCTGTATCGACCAATCAATCAGATCTCTTGACAAAAATATGGAGTCGATTACTGAGGACTGAGTCCCTCTTTTCAAAGTTTTCTTTCGAAGCCCCAATGATTCGAAATGACCATTGATCATATGTAGGTTCCTATTCTTGCCAAACAACATCCAAGCATTGCCTCTCTTGATTTGTGCCTTAGAAGACTCGGGTGTGTTTGTCTTTGTCTTCAAGACAAAGGGAATTCAAGTCCCCACCCAGAAGAATTGAAGGGTCCTTTTGACTATACGCATCGTCAATTGCCAATGTCACTGTCTGCAGCATTTTTTTAATGCAGATTTCTATAGGATTCCAGTAAACGATGATCGTTAGAGACCTACAATCTACTTGACTACTGGTCAATCCTTTTAGGCTGTAGAGTCGTTTGCTGTACAAAATGGCCTCCCATAGTGTGACAAATTTACTTCCCATTCTAGGTCATGTCTGACCAGGGTTAATAGCCCCGATTGGGGGCAGCCTAAAATACCTTTTACTGCAATGTTGTAAAACCATCCAATGTGGGGCACTCATGCAGCCAGTTTCCTGCAGACACACCATGTCAGCCTCAGACCAATTTAGTTCACCCTTTGCAAAGACGTGCAATGATCCTCTTGTGTTCCCTGAGATACAAGAGTGTCCTCTATCTTCGCTTGTAGTTTGTCCTATTTGTTGGAATTAGGGGCTAACACAGTCGCCAACCAGGTCCAATTTTCCAGCTCTTGTGTAGACGTTTGAAGAGCTTTGTTTCCCATAGTCTAGAATGATGGCTCTGTCGTATTAGCACCTTTCATTGTCCGTGTTAATTTTAGCGCCAGTTGTTTGGTGGCATCTGCAAAGTCATCATAACTAGAGGTCAGTAGCTTATCCATGGATCTGATCCTTGGGTCTTGTGGAAATTTAACCCGTAGCTGTTCCCAGCTTGACGGAGAGGAACGTTTTCAAAACTAGAACAGTCGCCTTTGGGCACAGGAGGTTGATGCTTCAGGAATTGACACTCTTTCTCCACTGTGGAATCTGTTAAATCATATCCTAAAATCAAGAAACTTGGGATTGCCGAGAGCATCAAGTCTAGACTGCAAGACAACCATAGACTGCAAGTGCAGGGGCACCAAGTCCAGGCAATCTTCATTTTCAAATTCGACTATAGCCAAATCATCAGTGTTAATTTGTCGCAGAGTTGGAATATATTGGCATATTCTCAGGGCATTTCTCCTGTTTAGAATCAAGTCTCTACCTTTATCAGCCACACACTCCAATCTTAAGCATCTGTCCAGCGTCCAGTTTCCTGATCTCATGCTGTTAAACATTCCGGCCCCTGGAACTAGCCGGACTGCGGTTCGCTGTGGGGTGCAGCAAATTTCTTGGGGCAGTCATACACCTGGCTTTGGTCAGTTTAGTTGGTTGCTTGTGAATTTTCGTAGGGTACGTGTTTTTTTAGGTTAGTCCTCTACTCTTAACCTCAGGGAGCCAAGAGTTTCCACGTTTTTTCTCTGAGAGACCCGCAGCGGCAAGCCCAGGTATATGGGTTCCAGCCTTAGACTCCACAGTCTTTGGACCATGGACTTCCTGTACCCTTGCTAGATCCAATGGTTTCTCTCGTCTCTCAGCCAACGTAAGGAAAACTTTTTTGGGTTCTATTGCTCCTTTGGATCCGACTCTTTGGGCGTCAGTCAAGTCTATCGAGACGATCAAAGAGGCCCCCAATACAAGACTTAGGCCCGATCCAACACCCTCCACTGAGTAGGTTGACAGGTTTAACAAAGTGTTCAACACCTCTTCATCCAAAGAAGTCAGATTACTTGTCCGTTGATTGATAGTGCCAGGAAGCAGATCAGCAGTGTGTCGGCTGTGCTTTTTTGAAATATTCTGCTTTGTCTCTTTTGGTTTCCAAAGCTGCTTCTTACAACGTTGAGGACATTTCTTGGCAGATTATTTTATTTGGTTATTCACTTCCCCGTTTGGACCCTCCCGGAAGCAGTGCAGCAGGGGCGCAAGGGGGCTCTTGGAAGGGCTAGACTCGATAATTCTTCTTGTCCTACTAAAGAGAGGGAAAGATCTGGAATTTCCTGAAGGAGCAGTTAAGTCCACTGTTGGGGTTATTGACGGCGCAAAATGGTGCATAGATAAACCTGGGGGATTTCTATCCGCTGTATTAGGATCTACAATGGGGTGCCCTGTCTCAGGCGATTCATCCGGTATAGAAGGTATAGCAGAGGTCTCCTCCGATTGGATTTTGGACGAGGCCCTAGCAGACCCTACTCCGGACAGCCTATTTGGGTGACGCAGAGGATTTAGGATTTCCTTCTGAGGTGTTGGTCCAAGGTCGTTAGAGCAACATCTAGCTTTATCCCACTGTGCCACGTCATTGTTAGTATTTAATTCAGCAGGGGTTTCACTGTAATGAATCCTCCAACAAATAGCATCCAAGAATGCAGCATTGCAAGCAGAGTGGTTTGTTCTCTTAAGGAGTCATTTAAAGATTCGTAGAGCTTTGTGAAAGGCACTAAGGTGATAATAATCACTGACATTTGGCCAAAAAGATAATTGTTCAGTTTCTTTGGATCGATGTCACTCGTCCCTCCAGACCGTTGACTCTCCTGGGCAGTCTCTCTCAGGCCAATTATTACGTGGCCGAGTGTCATCTTAGCCTTTCTCGAACAATGGCAGAGAGGATCTCGCTTTACTCTTATTCCAGCTAGTGTACGGGTTGGCCAGGTCAATCTTTTGCCATCCGGGTATAGACTCAGGTATGGGAGCTTCAAGCAACGAGCTCTTTTAATGCAGAGTCATCTTGCACAGCTACAAATACTACACAATCGGAATTGGAGATCACAGGAAATTGGTCGGCAGGTACAGGAAGGGGCTGAGTTGTGATGGTTGTGTTGGAAGCCCTCATCAGACTGGGTCCCATACGGGTACTTGCTTTTTGAAGCAGACTCTTTGTCCCACCAGTAACCAAATACATCCTCAACAATTCTTGGTCTCTAAGGTGGATTAGGGATGGTCTATGCTCCTCCAATAGTGGCGGCTGAAGTATCGGAGAGGTTGAAATCACAAGTCCTAGGGCATAGAGTCCAAAACAGTCTTTATTAGGGTGCAAATAGACAATTTCCCCTGGAGGCTTTGGGGGTCGTCTCTGATAGGCAGAGGAGATCTTGGTGGTTTCTGTGCGGAAGTTAGGCCACTGTGTCGAGCTCATCAGAGCTAGGTAGGGACCCCTGCTGGGCCCCGGTGTCAGTGTTGAGACAGGTCTCTAGCAGTTCTATATCAGGTTTGTCCTTTCTCTCAGTTATCGTATTCATAACAGGATTTTCTTGGTGCAGTAATGCTGCTTTATCTAGCATCTGAATTGTTTCTACAGGGCTGCAGCTCTCCCGAGAGTTGGCGCTCAGACTCAGACTCGCCCCTGGTTGTGGTTGAGCCATTTCTGAGCCCACACTCGTCCATTTCCATTTTACTTTGCTGCTCGTGGGTAGAGAGTATGGGGTTGAATGCAAAACCGTGTTCTTTCTCTTATTTTGCACCACCTGATATTCCACAAAAGAAGCCGTCGCCCCTGGTCGACAGGGTAAAGAGGCGACTGTGAGATGCTGCAAGCGGCCCTGATTTACGTCTCCTTCAGCAGGTTGGTGGAGGGGTAGTGCTAATAAGTGCAGGACCCCCCCAGTAGAATGGAAGCAGACGGTAAAGCTGTTGAAAGAGATGGGGCTGCAGTTGGTGTCAAGTTAGATTTCATACCAGCAAGTACTTCGGATGTGGCATCTTCCAGCAGAGAAACGGCTGACAAAGAGAGATTGCGCCAGACTGGCACGTTGCAAGTGCTTGGGTCGCGGGGAGGGAGGCTGTCCAGAAGGAACAGCTAATCCGCCCCCACCCACGGCAACTCCTTCTTGGCCACAGGCTGTGCAGGATGATAAAGATGGCAGCAAAAATGAGGCCGGTTATATCGACGAGGCGCGCACTAAGGGAGCGAGGAGAGCCGTAGATGGATTATCGGGTAAATCAGACCCATGTATTGTCAGGCAAGAGTGGTCTACCCCTGAATCAAAGGCATGGGCGGAGGGATGCAGGTGATCTGGTCTGACAGATTGTCCTGAGGAATAATTACGTCAGGGTCCATTGTCAAAACCTCAGGAAAGACCTCGACCCGACCTTCCCCCTCTGAGACACTCGCCCGCAACTACATTGGTGTTTGTTGTGCACTTTGAAGCGGGCAGCCACTCCTTAGACTCGACGTCCTGTCTCGAGACTCCAAGCCGGTGAGGACAGCTCCGGTGCTCCACGCTTAGGCAATTTCCTGGTCATATTAGCAGATCCTGACACGGTCACCGCAATGGAAGTTCTCCACCAAGCCGAGGCCGGTCAGCCCACTGACGTCAGTCAGCTACAGTCGGCTGACTGGCCGAGTGACTGGACTCAGCTTAGGACTCTGCGCCTGTGAAGGCTAGATATAGCAATACTTAAAGGAACAGCAGCAGAATGAGGAAGCCGCTTTGCAAGCAAAGTCTTTTCTTTTTCTCTTCACACCAACACTATCTCTTACACTGTGGCAGGATTAGAAATGACAAAACAATGGGGGGTGGGAGGCACTAGCACGTAAATATATAACTTGCTAATATTTCTTTTTAAAGACAAGGGGTATTCAAAAACAACTTAGAGTTCTGAATTAACTTCAGGTGCAGAGGGGTAAAAGCCACGAGGCCACTCGGGGCAAATTAAGCACTAAACAAACAAAACCGTGAGTTTCCACATGGTAACCCCATATGCACTCCTCACGGGATAATATCCCTTAGGTAATTAGAGCAATTCACTATGTCATAAGTAATTAATATGCATAGCTCTCAAGTAGAGAGCAGGTGCTCAATCATAGTAAACGTGAAGTACTGGCAATGAAGCCAATATGGTAACTACAAAAATGTTCCAACAAAGCTATAAACATAGGTTTTTTTTGTTTTAATACAAGAATAGCGATTTTCCAGAACACGACAAAATTCGCCAAATGTTTTCAAATAAATACATAAGTAACTAGTGTTTACAACATTCAAACTAGCGTTTTTATGAACTCATTAAAGTCTCTGAAACACATTCCAAATAGCACCATTAGATTCAATCATTTGCCAACGCGTTTCGGATTATCACAGAATCCATCCTCAGGGCTAAGGTAACTATTTGTTCCCATTCTTCATAATGTTTCACAGTTCAAATCTCTAGAAAGTAACCAAAAGATATAATCACTAATAATTAACATACTCGACCTTAATTCAATCACTAGCAAGAAACGCTAGAACACTAACCTTATAATCCATCAGCAATAGGTGTTGTCAATTCGTAGAACCAAACTTTACGGGACCTCAGTGCACGACTGGGACCAGTAGCAGGTAGGCGTGGGACTCTGAGTATTCAGTATCCTACGGGGAGGGGGAAAGTATGCATATGTTAAATAGGGAGAACCTAACTTCATGCGTAGTGAATACCTCACTACAAACTCAAAGCGACTCCTAGCACAACATAAAGACACCTTAAAATGGGGTACAGGATTTAATTAAATCAAACCAACAGAGGGGCATCTAACCAACTACGTCTCATCCCCAGAGTGAACAGTCAAGGCTGTGCAACACAGAGGGGCAGATAAACTTTTGCATGGAGCGGCCAGGTTCCACCTAACTTGGGTCCAGAGACGTGCAGCCGAGTAGCGTAATGGGATTTAGCTTGATTTCAAACCGGTATCCACCGGCGTTCCAAAAAAGTAAAAGGCGTTCCGAGATGCTCGGATCTGGGCGTGAATATAGACCCATCCGACAATGACAATACTATGGACAAAAACGTCCGTGTGTGCACTCACCTCGTATCGAGTGCGATGTATACCGAAAAGTCAGCCGTCCAGCGCATTCGCAGGGGGCTGTCTGTGACTGTTGTTTGTAGGTTTCCACGGCGACGCCACACATGCGCAGCAGTGTGACTGGCCGCCATTTTAGAGTGGGCATGTCCCCAGCCGTAATCAACCGTGTGTGTGCACCATCAGAATTCTAAAGCATAAGTATTCGGGGCGATGCGATTGATCAGAACGGCATCAGATAACGTTGATACCCGGTTAGTGCCACTTCTTAAGGGATAATTATTGGGGCCGGAAGGAACCCTAAACCATCCCATAGTGTATATGATCGGACGGCACTTAGGAGTGGGCAGCAAGGAAAGACGCAGAAATAAATCTGCTCGGGTCCTCGTGGCCACAAAGTTAAGCCGGGCTAAAGCCTGGAGTCTATGTTAGGCAAAAGTGCCTATCAGGGTAATAAGGTGGGCCTGGGGAAATGCAGAACAAGATCTGCCAAAGACCTCATGTGCGTCGGGTTCTAGGAGTGGGCAACAAGGAAAGACGCAGAAATAAATCTGCTTGGGTCCTCGTGGCCACAAAGTTAAGTCGGGCTTAAGTCTGGAGTCTATGTTGGGCAAAAGTGTCTATCAGGGTAATAAGGTGGGCATGGGGAAATGCAGAACAAGATCTGCCAAAGGCCTCATGTGCGTCGGGTTCTAGGAGTGGGCAACAAGGAAAGACGCAGAAATAAATCTGCTCGGGTCCTTGTGGCCACAAAGTTAAGTCGGGCTTAAGCCTGGAGTCTATGTTGGGCAAAAGTGCCTATCAGGGTAATCAGGTGGGCATGGGGAAATGCAGAACAAGATCTGCCAAAGGCCTCATGTTCGTCGGGTTCTAGGGAATACCCCTGCAAACGAAGTTAATCTAGTCAAACGGCACTTAAGGGTGGGCATCAAGGAAGGGTACAGAGTAAAGTCCGCTCGTGTCCTTGTGGCCATTAAAAAGAGCTGTACTAAGGCCGGGAGTATATGTTGGGCAAAATGCCCGATAAGATGGTAAGGTGGGCAGGTGGACATAGGGAGATGCTAAGCAATCTGAATGCCAAGGCTTGTAAAGGAAAAATCCAAGAGAGTAATAACGACCCAAGAAAAGAAAAGAAAAGAAAAGAAAAGAAAAGAAAAGAAAAGGAAAGAAAGTAGAGGAGATCCCTATTAGGGGGTAGAGTCCAGATACACTGCCGGTTCGGGAGCACCAACAATGGCGCAACCCCGCCGTTCACACTCTAGAAGTTGAGGATCCGCATATCACTTACTCAAAGTTGATCAAATACCCACAATCATCTCAATGTTCTGACATTTACATAGACAATCAGATAAGGTATTACATAAGCAAAAGACAGTTCTGTCCGTAGTCTAACCCACTTGTGTCCCACAATTATCTCAATGTTCTGACATTTTCATAGACAATCAGATAAGGTATTACATAGGCAAAAGACAATTCTATCCGTAGTCTGCCCCACTTGTGTCCCCCACGACGGATGTCCAAGAGGTTCACAATCTAATCAACCACCTTTCATTGTATTACAGAGCACAGCATATCCCATGATTAAACCGGAGACAATTATTGACAGCAATTCTCCATTATGTCGATATATGTTTGCGTAGTTCAGTTTTCAAAAAACCCTAATTTTGAAGAAGCTCCTAATCTGAAGCTTCAGGTAGTTAAACAAAACACATTAGATCGAATTCAAGGTTCATGCCCCTTGGACTCAGACAGTCAAGCAGTTCAATCCATAAGATCTCTCTTTGTTGAAGTTTCCTTGTGATGTCACCACCCCTTGGCCCCAATTTAACCTGTTCCAATATGACACATTTCAATTGGGCTACTGTGTGTCCAGCTTCTGTAAAGTGTGTTGCTACCAGTGATTTTGGACTCTTGGTGCGGATATTGGATTTATGCTCCGTCCAACGTATCTTAGCCTTCCTCGTGGTCATCCCTACATGGTAAAGACCGCAGGGACATTTAAGGCCATAGACCACATTCATAGCATCACAAGTGCAGGAATGCTTTAGCCAAATGGGTTTCCCTGAATGTGGCTGTCTTACACTGTTTCCCTTAATAACATTAGCACAATGTTGGCAGTTCAGACAGGGTGTCGTGCCCCTAAATGTGCTCGTGTCTGATCCCCGATTTTGTATTTCTGCTTTAATAAGGCTATTGCGTAAATCCTTATTATTCTTATATGCAAACGTGGGGGTTTGAGGAAAGAGTGTTTGCAATTTCGGGTCCATTTGTAGCATTACCCAATGTTTCTGTATGATCTTCTTTATCCTCTTACTCTGCGTAGAGTGTGTAGTGACATATACGAGAGTCTCATTGGTCTTCCGGGGTTTAGGGGTAAGTAAAGTATCTCTTTGGATATTGCTCACTTTTTCTTTCACTTTTTCAATGAGTGTGTGTTCATATCCCCTTTTTTCAAATTTTCTCTCCAAGATAGCTGATTGGCATATATATTCCACAGGTTCTGAAATATTGCGCCTGTACTGCAGAAATTGACTCAAGGGGACACTGTCCAGTGCCCTTTGTGGGTGAAAGCTAGTTGCAAGCAATAGGCTGTTCCTGTCAGTAGTTTTGGTGAATATACGGGTCTCTAATTTCTGAGCTTTTACATAGACTTCAACGTCCAAGAAGTGAATATTGCACTTACTTGTTAGAGTAGTGAATTGAATCCTTGGGTGAATCTGGTTCATCATTGCAAAAAAATGTCTTAATTCATCTTCAGGACCACTCCAAATACCGAAGATATCATCAATGTAATGGGTGTACATTAGCAAGTGTCTTGACCATCTTGGCGATGAGATCACGTGCTCATACTCAAGGAAATACATATATATGTTCGCATAACATGGAGCCATTGCTGCTCCCATACTAGTCCCTGAGATCTGCAGAAAAAACCTCTCATCAAACTTAAAGAAATTGTTCATCAGAACGAGCTTCAGTAAGGTCAACACAAAAAGGCGGTCACCCTGACAATTCTCTGCATTCAGTAGCAACCACTCCACTGCCTCCAATCCTGATTCATGTACTATATTCGTGTACAAGGATGTCACATCCATTGTAAACAAAGTATCACGTCCTTCAACGAATTCCACTCCTTGTAATTTTTTCCGAAAGGCCATAGTATCACGCAGATATGTCGGTGTGTTTTGTATCAATGGTTGTAGGACTTTGTCCAGGTACTGGGCCAGTGGCTCCAAGAGGCTCTCAGTTGCGGCAATTATCGGGCGTCCTGGTGGTTTCAGAAGTCTTTTATGAATTTTAGGAAGCATATATAATACTGGTGTAATAGGATGTTTGTTTTCCAAAAACCTCTGTGTCTTCTCGGAAATAACCTCCCTCCTCTCTGCTTCGTCCAGTGTCTCCTCTATCAGGGTCATAATTCAGGTTGTGGGGTTAAATGTGATTTCTTGATACGTTTCCTTGTCTGACAGTTGCCGCTCTATTTCCTCCGAATAGTCTTGTTTGTCCATTAGCACAAGTGCTCCCCCTTTATCCGCTGGTTTAAAGATTATTGAATTGTTGTCAAGAAGATTCTTCAATGATTGGCGCTCTCGTGCTGTGAAGTTTCCGGAACCTTTACTTTTAAACTGCAACTTCTTGAAATCCTGAAGTATTGCTTCCTCAAAAGTAGAAAGAACATTGTTCTGCACTGGCGGGTTGAACGTGCTCTTTGGGTTCATCTCCAGATACTCGGATTCCTCCCCATGTTCCTGATCTTCTTCCTCCAAATCAGCAAAAAACACTTTCAGTTTCATTTTCCGGACCAGTTTGAAAAAGTCAATCTTCTCCTTAAGCAGCGTACTATTGTTCTGTGGAACAAAAGAGAGCCCTTTCCTGAGAACCTGTAGCTCCAGGTGGGAGAGCCTGTAAGATGATATATTGACTACTAGCTCTTCTTCTGTGTCTTCTTCCTTGGGAGATTTCTTTTTTTGTCCACGTCTGATAGGTCTTTTTCTAAAAAATGAACCTCAGCGTCTGTAACAACAGTGTCACTGGCACCTGTTGGTTGTATAATCTCTGGTTCCGTGACAGGATCCAATTCAGTGCTAGAGACGTCCGAAGTTGTAACACCAGTATTGGATGCTCCTGGCTTGGCCGCTTGGCCTTGATAAGGTTTATTAGGACGATGCCCGTAGTACTCCTGCCATGTGTAAACAATGTCCAACTTGTAATCAAGCGTGTCACGCCTGAACTTACGTATTTTCTTAGTTTGTAGCTCCTGTTTATACCTCCGTATTTTTTGATTGGTGTCGTCCAAGACTTCCTGGAGTTGGTCTGCAGAATAGCATTTGTTCAAAGACGTCTTGATGTTCTCAATGTCTCCATCCAAGGATTTCAGACTCTGTGCTGATTCCTCAATTGTAAGGAGTATAAGGTCTAAAGAGCACTTATTAAGGATCTGACGCCATCTCTTAACAAATGTAGGGTTCTCCTTACATAGAGTGGGTTCAAGGTTAACCTTCAACCCCCTCGGGATTCTCTGTGCCTTATAATACTGTGCCAATGTTGATGCGTGGAGTTTAAGGTTAACTTCCCGTCGTATTTTCCACTCCAATTGTTTTATAAGTGCTTCTGGTTTCTCTGAGGTTAATAATTCCTTGCCCGTTGATTTAATTAGTGATAAGATGCGATTAGCCTCTTCTGAACTGAAGCCTAAGGTCTCAGCTCTTTTGTTCGTGGTCTAATCAATTTTTGCGAAGGACATACTGGTCCATATACTCAAAAAGGATATCAGTTAATGTGTGCCCTCCCAAGTGTGTGGCCGCTAGGGATACTGACAAAACAATGGGGGGTGGGAGGCACTAGCACGTAAATATATAACTTGCTAACACGGTAACCCCATATGCACTCCTCACGGGATAATATCCCTTAGGTAATTAGAGCAATTCACTATGTCATAAGTAATTAATATGCATAGCTCTCAAGTAGAGAGCAGGTGCTCAATCATAGTAAACTTGAAGTACTGGCAATGAAGCCAATATGGTAACTACAAAAATGTTCCAACAAAGCTATAAACATAGGTTTTTTTTGTTTTAATACAACAAGAATAGCGATTTTCCAGAACACGACTTTAGAAGGATTAGAAATGACCACATCTGAAAAGACCAGACATATGACCATTAGACATCTCTACTTGACACCTACCCACCCTACTTGCAGAGACCCATACAGAGACACATACACACACACACACACACACACACGCATGCACGCACACACACGCACACACATACAAATACAATTTATTGGTAGCAGCTGAACAAACTTCACACCCACAGAAAAAACAAACTCAGGGCATACATCAGCAGTTCACACTTCACCCACATACAAGAGCGTGGGAAACAGCAGTGAAAGCTTCCACTGCAAAAAGGACCCAAATACCACTGGTGGAAACTGTGTAACCTTTCTATAATGCAAAGAACATATACAGTTTGAGTAGCAGCAATGCAACTTTCCTCACACAGCAGGTACAGGAGCGGCACCAGTTGTTCATCCTTCCCTTATACAAAGAACAGGTAGAGAGCAACCTCCTTCTCAGCTAAAGCAGGAAAAGCAAAGACTGCAGCAGATAATTCTTCCCACACTCATAGAACAGGTACAGCATGTGGAGCATGGAAGGCTTTGCTCAGAAAAACCGGGGCAGCTCAGAGAGTTGCAGTGCCAGCTTCTTCTGACACACAGTACTGATAGAGTATGGGACGCAGCACTGCATGCTTCCCACAAGCAGAGAAAACAGACAGCCATGGTGAAAGAATTGAAATACATTCATTACATAGTATAGATCAGCTAGCTCATTACATAGTATAGATCAGCTAGTGCTATCAGAGTGCAAAGTCCTGCACACAAACAGAAAAGTCACAGCAATGGCAGCAACATCAGATCAAGCATCCTTAACATACCAGGCCCTCGCGCCCCTTGTTGTTTAATATTTGATAGTCCACAATGTAGTCTCTCATGTCCCTTCTACTATATTGTGTTCCATAGATTTTGCCTCATACCTCTTATAAGGTAATGCTTCATTCCTTAGATTCTATACTTAATTCCTTTGATTCTGTCATCTCTAATCTATTCTGTTATAATAAGTAGTAATCACTGCGTCTTCAGATTCTAGAGCCCCCATACTTTGTGTTTGATATAGCCTTGTAGACCGACACAGGGGTCATTATCACGGGCTAATGACCTGCCATCAAGTTATGGTCCAAGGCAAAGCCGAGGGCCATAAGTTAGGGAAGGGTGATTATCCCAAGCAATATTTTTTTATTTAAATGTTTTTATTGTTGCATAACACCAAAATGAACATACACAGTCAAAAAGTCTGTCACCCTCCCACGTCCATTGACCATCCTCTGAGATCGGTCATGGTAACTTCAAGCTTAGTCCTTGCATCCGGTATCCCCATCCTGTACAGTATAACAACCCACGTACTGGCCATGCATAGCATGCAATAGAACAAACCTCCTGCCTATGTACACAGAAGCCCGACTGCCCTGCACAGGGCCTTAACATCCAAGTGAGGCTTCAGGAACAACATAGGAAGACCCAATATAACCCTCCCACATATTGTCCCCAGTTTGGGGTCATACAGTTCATAGTGGTATATCGTCCAGGGAGGAGGAGCGTTCCTTCAGGAGCATTCCCCAGTTCATGGTCACATTCCTACTTTCTCCCCCCACCCCCTCACTTGGCGTCCTAACACCTAGCTTTCGGCTGCAACCCATATTTTTACATTCCAAAGCCACTATACTATAAAGGGCCCTACCTGGCACTTCCAGGAGATAGCCAACCTTCTAGCACACAGCAGTAGCAATAAAACGGTGATATTGTTCCTTAGCTTCTTCCTACGGTCCCCAGTAGTAGACCCAGTAGACACACCTTTGGGACACAATCAAACCTACCCTCCACCAAGTTATTCACTCTCTCCATCACCCTCTGCCAATAATCAGCTATAACTGGACACTCCCATAACATGTCCCAAAAGTCAGTGCGCTGCCCTCGACAGCTGGGGCACTGATGCGAGACCTCACTGTTAATCTGTGTGGCAAACCAGAAGAAGGAGTCGGACAAATTACTGACATGTTTCAAGTGTGTTTATTAAAAGTAGAAGAAAGCACCTATCTAGCCCTACGCTGTGAGAGAAGTTCCCTGCCTACGAAACTAAAACTAACGGTGCACAAAAGAAAACAGTCTTTAGTCTGAATTCTAGCCATCTAACTAGCTCTAGCACTAAGAAAATCAAACAAAAAGAAGGACTCCAGAGTGATAGCCTGGGTCTTGGGCTTCTGCCTGGCCCCACACTTGGATTCCTTATCCTTGGGAAACAAAGTTTAAAAGTTTGACAAAGCTGAAACTATACTCTTGGGGCCCCAAGTGAAGGGGTATATCCTAAATCTGGGGAGCAGGCGGAACTAATTGCTCAATTATTTCTGGCTGCATGTATCATGATTCCTCGCCCTTGGAAATCCCCAAAGGGTCCAGTTCTCTCTTTGTGGTGGATTAAAGTGTGGAACGGGCTGGTGGCGGAAAAGGTTGCAGCTGCAAAGGAACGCAAACTTCAGGAATTCTTGAACATGTGGGCTCCCTTGTTGGACTACAATCAGAGCTATCCGGCTTTAACATTTAAACCCAGGCTGGCTAGACTTTATCTGCGGACTGGGGTCTCCTAATGCGATTTGTCTATCTTGAGAGGGAGATTGATGCAGGATATAAAGGGGGGAGGGTTTTCCATCCCAGACTATGCATTTGACATTTGATATGCAGTATAATTACCTACATTTGATTTTTCTTGCTGTAATTCTCCATGTGCCATCCGTTTAATAAAAACAGTTTCAAAAAAAAAGGTTTGACAAAGTTCATAAAAGTTCTGGAAAAGTTCATCCAAGTCTTATAATACAGCTCTCAGATTCCTTTCATCAGGAATCAGGATTTAAATGTGCAACAAAGTTAATCAATTCCTATGTGGTACTTGTCAATTCTCATCCAAGTTCTCTCTCCCTCCAATTCTGTATGTTATATTTTGGGGTTCTTGCACTCCCCAAAGACCACTGGCCGTCTGACAGGCCTGTTTTAGCTTGTCTTGGATAGGTCTTTTGCCCACTCGGCTTTATAGGTGTCCCGTAACCTCTGTGGTTTTCCCAGCCTGGAATAGTAATGTCATTCAGTTTCTCGTGGTTTTCCAAAGCTCTTTGGCCCTCGGATAGGCTTGATTTATCTCTATTCGGGTGTGTCAGGCTCCAGTAACCCTTGTGGCTTTCCCAGCCTTGAATCTTGTTTCTAGGACTCCCCAAAGTCCCTTAGCCCTCTGTCAGGCTTGTTTTATCTCTGTACCGGTTTATCAAGCTCCCGTAACCCTTATGGCTCTCCCAGCCTCAAATCACACTGTTCGCCCCTCTCCACGGCGTTACCTTTTTGGGAGCATTCTCTTCCCTCTGCTGCTCAGCTCAGCAGCTAATACACTTCTTATGCGGTGCTCGGGGCTCTTTGCTGCAGTCTGGTTTTGGCATTGGTTACCAGGCTTCAGGCCCACCACGGCTTCGGTGTGGTTGTGCTATCAGGCGAGGTGGTTGCTTTACCATCCCTATCTCCCAGCCTTGGTTTTCGGTTGGTCAGGACACCAGCCTTCCAGTATCTTGCGAGCATCTCGTTCACTCTCCACACCACCGCTGGCTCTGCAGTCTGGCATGACTCTGCCCCTCCAGGACATCTTCTCATCAGAGGATTGCCTCTGCGTAGTATTCTCTTCTCCTTCTTTCATGTTCCTTGTGGTTTTATAGATGTCATCAGAAACACAATGGGTGTGTGTTGTTTTGGAATGTGGCATTCAGGCTATATCCCACTTTACCTGAAGCCAACGTTATTGACGAGATGTCAGTATTGGGAAAGTCCAAAACAGCATCACAAATAAAAGGGTTGGGTCGTTGCTCTGCGGCGGTAGGGTCCAGGAGAGATCCAGCAGTACCTGAAGACAAAGAGATTGAATAAATGTCACTATTCGGTAAATCAAAAACAGGGTTAACAGTCTTTCCAATTCCCATTTAGGCGTATAGCGTGTTGTGGGTAGGGCGTTCCTTATCAGAATGGGAGTCTGTGTCCCCGAGAGGGGATTCATTCCCAGTAAAGCCCCACTTGCCCAGACTCCTAGGTACGGTCTTGCTGTCTTGGCTCACCTCCCTAGCCTCAAAGGGAGTGGCTCCCCTCTGGGGAGAAAGGACAACTTGTCCAGATCCATCACATCCAAATTCATTTTCTCTTGGTTCATATATGCCATTTGAATAGTATTGAAGCAGATTAGCTTGAACCTGGTGTTTTGCAAAACTGTCCAACCTGGTTTTTCGCAAAACTGTCCAACCTGGTTACATATCTTGAGCCATTCCTCGTCACTCATTCCAAGCGATAAAGACTCCTCCAAAGGTCTATAAGGCTATTAGCACATAGTGGTAGTAGCAATACGTTGTTGAGGAGTTTTAGTGGCGAATTGAAAAAGAAACATTACTTTAATAGTGACTAAAGTAAATAGGCAAAAGGATTTAGTAAATTTAATGTGATTTTATTTTGTAGTATTTAAATAACAAGGGTGTATTAATAAATGAAACATTTTAATTGGTTAAACAGAAGAGGGTTTAACATGAACATGCATAAGGTTTGATGTAACAGTAAACTGTTTCTCTATAAGAAAGTGAAAGTATATTCCTGTGTTCTAGCTTTCTCTTTGCTGTTTAAAACAGAGAATAAAAGGTCCTCCTAGAGAGGAAGTGTCTTTACAAAAGAAATCGTGCCAGGAAATTGCATTATTGTTTTCCTGCCTGCTTGTGAAGACAGAATGTTCAGGATGCAGCCAATACCAGTAGTTATTGACTGTTGTCTGAACATTCTAATTGGCTGAAAGAAGGCCAATAATGATCTCCATTTGCTAATAGATGTTAGTTTCCAATGACCTTTGACACAAAAATATCTATTAGGTCCCCCACACTTAAGTCTCTTACATTTAATATATTATGAGCAATACTTAATTCCAAATGCCATACCAAATGAAGAATAATACACATAATTTACTTTTAAACATAATCTTATAATCAGCTTGTTATGGCATCACAACTATCAATTATAATTTAATGAGATAGTTGTGATGTCATCACATTGTACATGAGTGACATGGTATCGCAGCTCTCCCCAGCCAAAGTTGACTTTTTAGTCCTGCCACAGAATCTCACCCAAGAACCATCCTTGTTTCTCGATTGAGACCATCAAGATCCAACCAAACCGTAGAGCCAATCCCACCCAGAAGCCTAGCCCCAATTCCTGAGGTCTGTCCTTCCCTGAGGCCCAACCCTTCCCCAACAACGTATTTCTAATTATAGACCCATCCCTGAACCAGTGCATATCCCAATCTGCTTCTAGACATCTCCCCACCAGAAGACCCATTCCACACCCTTTCCATCTATGCTAAGAGACCCATCCCCACACAAAGGCCCATCCCTACCCTGAGGTCCATTTCCACTCTGAGGTCTATTCTCGCCCTATGGCCCGAACCTGCACCGAGACTCATCCTTGCTCAAAGGCCCGTACCTGGTCATGACAAAGGTCTGAACTAGCAACTATGCACACTACTGGCTCATCTTAACTTTCCAATGAGATTCATTCTCACGGCATTGTTATTTTGGATAACCATAACAGAAAAGATATAATTATTTAGCTTTCTTTGTTTTGCCAAGACAAATAATACCATACCTCCAAAATGTACATTATGAGGATATTAAAAGTAGTCTCGGTTGCCTGTATGACCCATCAATCCTTACTGACTTTTAATATCCTTATCATGCACAGTTGAGGGTACATTATCCTTTATATGACATGCCCTCTGCCATATTATCCATGGACTAGCCCCACCTCCAATGATAGTAGATCCTGCCAGGCAGATCCCTCTCCCTCCCAATTGCTGCTGTTTGGATATCCTGTCCATGCTGCTCTTCTAGGATGCCCCCTGAGTCTTTGGGCCTAATTCACAGATGCGTTTTATAATGGCAAAGCCCCCAATGGAACACGCTCTGTGAATAAGGGCCTTCATGTTTTAACCCTACTGTGCATTTATTGGCTCCTAATGGCATATTCCTCCAAGATCTAGGTGTTATTGGGGACATGAGGATGCACTTGAATGCCACAGTTACCTTGTGATTTTGACTGAGGATTTAGGCAGAGATTACTGCTAATCATGCTTTTTTTTTTTTTAAATGACAGAATCAGCTTTTCTCCAATATGAAGAATGCTGAACGGGAGCGGATGGGCGCTTATGGACTGGACTGCAATGCCACGCTGCCAGCAGACTGGAAACACCAGGGGCCACCACTGAACCAGAAAGATCGTGGTAAGCATGCTGTGCCACTTACTGGCAAGTTCACCATGATTAGGTAGCCTCCAAATTAAACCATTTGCTTATTCTGAAACTACAAGGAAAAGTCAGATCGGCAGGATAAAAATATGTTTCACTATAAAACCTTACATTTTATAATTCGACTCTACCCCTGGTGAGCCCCTCACTTCACCCATCTGATCCCCATGTTCCTGTTACTTGTTGTTTTGCCTTGTTTAGCGCTTCTATGCCTCCAGGGCCTGTGTTCATGTGCTTTATAAATAAATAAAATAAAATAAATAGATACAAGTTGTTAATACCCTTGGACAATTGGAGTGTGAATATTTAGTACATAAAGGCATTGCTGCAGACATTAGGCCTCATTACGAGGCTGGCGGTAGCCGTGCCTGTAGTACAGGCACCGCTGCCCCGTATTCATTTTTTTCCAGCGCCCACAAAAGGGCAATTACTGGATCATTACGACCTTGCCAGACCCGGTAATTGCCCTTTTCTGGCCACCAGAAAACATTCTTCACCATTCTTCCCCATTCCCATTGAGCCCCAGGGGGCTCAATGGGAATGGGGAGGGTGGCAGCACCGGTACCGTTAATAACGTTGCCGGTGCTACCGTCATGTTCCGCTCGCGGGTGCAGGTACGACCACCAGGTCAGACCTGGGGGCTGCAAAGGCACCCGCGAGAAGAACTCGTAGTTTGCCAGTACGGTAACGGCAAGCTTACCGGTACTGTTGTTTCTGTACTGGCAAACTCGTAATGAGGCCCATTGTCTACTTGCGGTTCACAAGTGGGCTTCCCAACACGTCAGCCCAGCCTTTCATCCTATGTACCCAATCCGTTGGGTTCTACCAATTCTGCTACAAACCTATGACAAACCTGGGTATTGTGTGACACATTTGTCCTGCCAAACATTTTCTGCCAAACATTTTAATAAAGTGTACATCATGCCACAGTGTGTAGCGAGTGCTTTTGCTAGCCTGTGTTTTTGTCGCATTTTTTGCACACCGGGGTTAATATTAAGTCAAAATGCTTAAGGAACACTCACAATTTAAAAGCACAACTCCAGAATGACCTCATCACTTGTGAATGGCTTTCTTCACAGGGGCCTGAAACAGAGAGGTTTAGATGAGGTGGACCAGGGATGTTGGTTTCAGTTAACACAAAATAACCTTTTTGTATCATATACCGGCCTGTAAATATGTGTAGGGAACGGCTTGCCCACGTATGTCTGTTTTCAGATTATTGTAAAAGCAAGACTGTTGGCAGAGTACAACATAGATGGGGCAGGGCTGACATACCTGAAAATAGAGGCATGTTCAGACCTGCTAGCTCCATGAGAGGGCACCAGGGCTGCAGCAACACAGTTGCATGTCTGGCTCACCTATCATGTTGGGCAGTCTCCTGATTTCTATATACTGCAGCAGGCTCGGACTGCCCTGTAGGGCCATACGGCAATGCCCGAAGTGCAAGCCCATGAGTCTCGCGTGGGGCAGTTTTTTTCCCCAGAGTGTGCCACTGTTTTGGCCAGAGTGGGCTAGTTACATGTGTTACTGCACTAGTTTTAGCCAATAGTACTAAGCAATTATGCTTTCAAAAGCACTATTTGCAGCACATTTAACAAACATTCACCCTTGCACAGTACTCAGTCTGGTCCGAAAAGAAATTACTTGTAATTTACGAGTGTGGGCCACTTTTTCATTGGTGCCTGTCCCAATTGTTTGTCCCAGTCCGACCCTGTATTGCAGGCATATTTACTGCTTTGGGCGAGTTTTCTTTTTCCAAGTCTCTTGCTTAACCTCCTGAGTAGAGTAGTTTATGACTTCAAAGCTTTTGCATTGTACCACCCTCACTGTTGTGACCTAAGCCCTAGGCTGGATGAGCTGTGTGTGTATGTGTGGAGTGGAGCTTGGAATGTTATGAGGGGTCTGGAACCTGGGTGTCAGCCAGGCTCCAGGAATGACGGTTAGGGAAGGAAAGAGAGAGAGCCTAACAGGAAAGATGCATTTAACCTGCTCTCATTAGTTACCTTCCACTCTGTACCTGCAACATTAAAACAAGCTTTCCTTTTATACTTGGCTCTCGACTGGTTCCTGCATGTTGGATGATTATTCTTGCCAGCACAGATAATACACTGACAGAACTGCATTATTGGTTTCAATGGAAGGTACCAAAAGCTGCAGTGTTTAAAGCTGCACAATGCAATGTAGCAAAGAGGCAAAAATAAAAACATGCTTCTCAATCATTTGCAATCAATGGGCCCGTTTCTCAAGGGGTGCTAAACTGGCAGAGTTAGGGGAGAGGCTGGGTGTAGTACTCTAGGTATTGTAAGTAAGGATTTTGGTAGAATGGAATGGAGGGTGTAGAATCTAGAAGGTGGAAGGTAGGGAGTGTTCTGTGAAAGGCGGTTAGAAAGGAGTTGGAGAGAGGGGGAATGCATTAGTGATGTGGGGCCTGTTATTGCTGGCTTCTAGCTACTAATCATAAATAAAGGTGCAACTACATCCTTCTTGAAGAGCGTGACTCCCTTACTTCAAATGCAGCCGCCCCTCCTCCCCGGGACACGTTTAGATCCCTGATGCGCCAATGCAAGTTAGTAAAGCAGTATTGAACGATGCCCCATCAGGTGTGCTTCACCCTCTGGTATCAACACCTGTCTCTGCCCCAGATGTCTACCCCAAACTCTAGGCACTAAAATGCATGTTAGGCAAATGTAAACCGAGGAGTAATGCCCACCTTCTGTTCATCATCACAAGAAACCGGGGTCAGAGAAACAAAAGGCACATTCTCTGAAGAAGAAAGATGTGGAAAATTGCAGCACTATGGCCCTCTCACCTTCCCCTGGTAACCATGCAGTTTTTGTAATGTGGGCTCTCTCAAAAGAGATTTCAGTATCCAATCATAATAAGGTGCACTAACAACGCCTAGTGAATGTACAATTAATATGCAATAAAAGTGTAATAACCATTTACCAATGAGTAATTCATTAAACAAAATGTGTAGCAATAGTACAATACTTCTTATATGAGTACTAATTATTGAATACGTACACATCCCGAAAGTCTTTTGAGACATTGTTTGCAGAATGAGTGAGTCAAACTTGTCAAATAGGAAATGTCACTTTGTTGTACCTACTGCAAACTGTTTCGACCCTAATGGTCTCATTTCACTTTCTGTTAAATTTTCTATGGTCCCCAAGTGCGAAAAGTGCCAGTGACACTAAATGTGTGCCATACAGAGCTATGCGTCATACACGTGAAGAGGGGATCATTTTGCCCTGGTGCAATTGCCTAACATTCCCTCTTTAACACTGGCGAATCACTCATTCTATACGAAATGACCCAAGACTCAGTAGTGATGCGCACCATAAAAAAGAGTACGCTATTACGTATGAATGACTAACGTCTACTACAGCTTTTCTTAATTAGATTCTCTTTGCTGCATATTAATTATACGTTCATGAATGCATTGTTAGCGCACCTTCCTGGGATTTCCACTAGAGTCGTTGATGGCATCGCGTGTAGGCCTGCGTTGGATAGGCCAGCAGTTGGCGGGATTGGCTATGATTCATTAATGACCTCCTCTGATCAATTTTAAAAAAGAACCCAATGGCATTGGAATGCCACAAGGCAGAAAAAGTTACTTTTCTCCTAAATGTCCTTGCTAAGTGTGTTCTTTTACCAGTTCCAGTGTAACTTATCTCAGAGAGTAGTTTCAGAATTGTTGCGAGCCTTATTCACCAAAGAGCCCTACTATGTCACAGTGCAAAGCTTAATGCTAAGATAAAGGGAACACTGAATGATGGCGAAAAGACCATGTCCATTGGTTATGACCCTCATACTGTTTCAGGTCAACTCCTTTCCTGCTTTCTACCATTTCAAAAATTAAACGTATGATGTGCTTCCCTTGTCGTGTTCTACAGGTGGAAGCAGGATCGACAGGCGGTACAGCTACAGCAACAGTCTTGGAAAATATTACACCAAAGGTAACCAAAATCATCCCATGATTGACTATGGCATACTTAACTGTGGGTCCAATGGCGAAAAAGATTTTATGAGAGAAGTTACAAATTAAATCGCTAACACTAATGCCCAAATATAAAGTGCCTGGCTGTACTATCAGTCACAACTCAACTATTTATTATGCGTTGTTGTACATATATAACAGCTAAGCGATATCAAAAGGACTGTCTGTTTGCGTTGTGCCTCTTGCGAGTGTAGTGGCGTGTTGACATGCTAATTCCCTTCGTGACTTTGTGAGACCTGACACTGTCGCTATGCTTTCTCCAGCATTTGCTTTTTCGTAATAGCTGTGAGCCGATAGGGCTTAGACCTCTTTCAGAATGCTTTGGGTTCTATGAGATCTAAATTCAGACGAGCAGCCCCCATGACGTCCGATTTAAACTTGTATTAATGACAGGGTCATCTGCAGACATTTATATTGCAGTTCCCCCATCTTCAGGAGAGTCTCAATGTATTTTAAGTGTACGATCTTCCTTCAAAAGGAGCCCTTGTGGTCTATATTGATCATTATAGGTAGCAATACCTCACTTCATCAATGATGCTCAAATAACCTGTGAGCAGGATGGTTTTAGCATGGTTACCAGACATTTCGTCGAAAAAAAAAGGTTGACAGGACAAATGGTCGACACCATTTGGTCGAAAACCAAATGGTCAAAAAAATGTTTTTTTGTATTTTCCCTTTTTTTTTTTTTTTTGGGAGGGTCTCCTCCCAACCCCCTTTTTTTCTAAAAAACCCTTTTTTTCCCTAAACAAAAACCTACAAAATATACATATAAATAAAAAAAAAATTCAACCATTTGGTTTTCGACCAAATGGTGTCGACCATTTGTCCCATCGACCATTTTTTTCGCGAAATGTCCAGACACCTTTTAGCACACACAAGCGCCCATTGCCCAGCGACTGTTTCTGGCCTTGAGCTAAGCCATGCATGCAAAACCTCTCATGGATCGGTAATCTGTGGGAACGCCCCTCCCCTGCTCTCACTGATCCAGACCAGGGCATCCTTTCTCTCCCCAACCCATATTCCCTTCCTATTACCCTGCAGTGCTCTGTTGCTTCCCAGCGGTGTTTACGCTATATAAAATCCAATTCATAAATCCACTTATTATTCTATTAACGAGATACGTTTTGAAGAGACACCTTCAAACTATCATCTTTAGGAAAATCTATAAACGTGAAACACAACAATACAAAGGTTGCAACCCATACAAATTCAAATAACATACAAAAAGAAATTCATACCATTCAACTCTTTCTCTTTTAAATATGCCGCTATAATACTCCTATCTCCTACTCATCTCACTTTTCTGGCTCTCTATCAACCCCCTGATCCTCTGAACTCTTTCTTCCCTGATCTGACCCTTCTCCTTGAGTCACTTCATAGCCCACTGCAGCCTCTTAACCTCTCCCATCTGGCCACTCCCTTCACAACCAGCCTACCCACTCTGGTGGGTAGCAAAAAAGGCGAACCCAAGTTTTCTAAAGCTCTAAGGGTTATTGTCTTTCTAATTCACTCTCCTCCTCTGACCTCTCCATTGATCTCTCTCACTCTAATCACTGCATCGTTCACTTTAACATCTCGGTCAATCCACCTTCTACTCCTCATCTCCCCTCTTCAATGACTAAGAGGAAATTCTTACAGGACTATCTTTCCCCTTACCTTGATGATGGGAGGACATATCTCCTGTCTCTTCCCCTATTCATGCCTCTTCCATTGACTGTGCTTTCTCTGACTTTCACTATGTACTTATGATTCCATTTTACCAACACTACCTTGCTCTCTCGCACAGGGCTCGCAATCTTGGGGTCCTATTTGATAGCAACCTACAGTCTAAACAATGAATTACTACTGCTGCCTCTGCTGCTTGTTTTAACCTCCTCAATATCTGAAAATCCATCCTTTTCTTAATAAACACTCACAAAAACGTGAATCTTCCACTCTCTCAGTGCTCAGTAGGGGCAAGGCTACTCCTTGGCCGTCCTCTCTACTGTCTCCACTCTTTCCTCCTTCTAAACAAGTTCCTCAATTTTGCTACCTACATTCTCTACAACCTACCCAGTTCTTCCCCCACTTCTATCTACAACATGCTGGTTGGCTCTTCTTGCACTACCACTCACCTTCTAAGGTACTTCTCCTATTCAGCTATCACTGACCTTGCTCCTCAGTACCTGTCTGATTGTATCTCAGTTTACTCACCATATCATTCACTCTGATTTTCCCCTGCACTCAGCCTCACTGTCCCTTTGCCCTTGCTGTGCCTCCTCTTGCTTCCGCTCTTTCTGCCCACTGCCCATAACATTCAAAGCCAGCCAAACTGGGGATCTCTTCAAAGCTTGGATTCAACTTCACTTCCTTGCTAAAGAGGGAGCTCTGCCTGCCCTCTCCCCCATCCTCCCTAACGGACACCACCATTGCCTCCAGTGATGCTTAATAATGTCGTTTTGTATATTTCAATAGTACTCTTTAGTTTGAAGCTCTTGCCTCCTTAGGTTAAAGTTGACTTTGTAAGACACCTGTTTTCTTATATACACCTCGGCCACGTGTTAACCTGTTATTGTAGGTAATTTGTGATAGAAATGTACATCAATATAGCAGGACAAGGGTGCAGGTGTTGTGCTCCCTAGCTCACAGGGGGCTCTTTGCTGCTGGCTTCCTTTTCCTCGGCATTGGCATGCAACCCACAGCTCAAAAGGGACTCTGACTCACCTGCAGGGTGAAGCCTGCGGGACAAGGGCACAGGTGTTTGGTGTCCGTGGGGCAAAGGGGGGATGATTGTCATGACTTGTGGAGCTGTGTCATATGTACTGTAGGAAGGGACCACTGGCCAGAGTACCTTCCAGGTGAGAGGGCGCATCGCTGGGGAGGGGCCAGTTGAACCGATTGGAACTGAACTGTTACCTGTCTACTGCTTTCCGTTGATTATTCTCCAAAGATTTGCTTTGCTTTTGCATCAATCCGGTATAGCAGCAGTACCGGTTCCCATTGCAGAGGGTGGTTTACCCTCCGTTCTGCTATGCAGCTCCTTTCATGCTTGGCCAGCCAAAGCGTAAAATATTGACATTGAAACAGAAAATATTGGTGCCGCTTTCGTCATCAGGCACCGCTATTGAGTCCGGCAGCACTAATGTGCACCGCCATAGCCCCAACAAGCTTACTGGTGAATCTTACAAACTTATCAAGGAGATAAATCAGTTCCTTGGAAGTGACGTGATCCTCATGGGTAATAAAGCCAAAGCCATTAACAATCAATTACAGGCTAATTCATGCAGTAATGACATTGTAGACTGTACAAGAGCGCTCGCCTACAGTCGAGCGAGCTGCAGCCGAGAGGTCACAGCAGTAGAGAACTACAACACCCACAGTGCCATGCTCGAGGACTCATCTCATCAGAGCACGGAGGGATTAGAAGGCCTTGAGCAGATGCCCACTGCCTAATTTCAAAGAACTCCATCGAAAATGCCATTGCGTCAAAATGCACTGACGGTCTCGATATTGCTAAAGTGGCAAAATCCGTCACACCAAGCCCTGATGTGGTTGAAAATACTGTACCACAGAATGCAGTGACTTGCCCCCACCCCCGTCAAAAGGAAAGCAGGGGCTGGGGCCGCTGACACCCAGGCTTAGCACCTCATCACTATTACCATCAACAGCTAGCAGAGATGAGGGAAGGGGGACATATTTTGACAACAAGCTACAGTGTGTGCTAACTCCCCCCTGTGCTTCTGCCGCCCGTGGAATGCCCACAATTACCACCATCATTGATGGAACAGATGAGGGACCACCAACGGAATGCAAATGCGGCCTCATATTATCAGAATTGACCGTCCTAAAGAAGCTACTTCTGCTTATCTTAGAAGACAGAGGAAGTGAAGGAATTGTGGTGGAGAGCCAACCCATTAGGTAGGGCTGCTCAAGGTTCTGGCAGCCAACAGTGGACAAAGCCAAGAGTGGCTTGGTGCCCCACCCAAAACCGCCTAATACCATGGGGTAAACTACAGGCCATAATAATGTCCAGCTTGAAGAGGGGTTCCTTACACCAGCCAATCCGGGCACCTGCACGCAACAATTACATTTTCAGAATAAAATTGTTCAACCATCAAAGCAGACATACACAGGAAGGCAGACCTGGGACCAGAACTATATGTACAGGCGGCAAGCAAAGTGGAGGGGCTGTCTCTGATGAACACAAACCAGTCCCCCTTGTAACTAACCACTGGGATCCCGGATTGCAGTCTGGACAAGGGATGGAACCTGGAAATATGAGAGGGAGATATAAAGGGTGGGGCTATTATTTGTGCATGAAGCACCCAAAGTCAGCACTGCACATCCAGAAACCCAGGAATCTTTAATAAACAAGTACACCTATTGGTTCAGAGTGGTATATGGTTGCTCACCCCTAATTCGAGATGATATCACAAACTGCAAAAGACTATCTCATGATGGGGGTGTGCCTTCGACACCATAAGCATTGACCTAAAGGAAAAAAGAGTGGCAAACAGAATTGTGGGTATCGGAATGAGAGACACACCACATGGCAGCACGATTGTAATTAGTGCCTGGGATCTAGGATACTATATCCATTGCTCTCTGGATCTAATACACTTCTATTGGGGAAAAGAGTCTGGGGTATCATTAAGGGATGGGTAAAGCCTGCCCACTGGGCCAATTGATTAGAACTAACTGAGTCAGAGCCAGTGGACGTTAGTAAAGGCCCCGGGGCAGTAGATACAGCTTTCATACCGTCAAGAAAGTTCATGGCAACTTGAGCTACTGTGATTGTTTAAATGTTGTGTGTTATGTTGTACTTTGATGGCCGAATACAGTTTATTAATTGATTGATTGACATCCCTGTTCTTCAAATAAATACAATGCAAAATAAATGAAATACAAATATTTATTTGAGTCTAAATTTCCCTCCTAATCCGAATTAAGCAATCTGCTATTGCAACCCTTGCGCCTAAAGTTTCTTTTTAATCAGTAGTAAAGCTAATAAATCTTTGTTATTCTTCTAAAATTATGGGCATGCTGAAATGTTACAGATGACTACACTGCAAATGGTATAAATAATGTAAATGGCAAGGCAACGACAATGAGTCCTGGCAATGTCATAGTGGCTTCTCTGTTTCAGTAGGACTCAATATGTTTTATATCATAGGGACATTTTTAACTCATTCGCCCTCCTTCCGAGGTTGGTGGTAGTCATGGCGCTATTTGCGCCATGACTGCCACCAATAACGGGTCCGGCACCGGTATAGTTCAATGGGGACTTACCGGTGTAGTCCGACCTTTGCGGGACCGGTAAGTCCCCATTGAAAATGCCCTTCCCCATTCCCAATTGAGCGCCCACACGGCTCAATGGGAATGGGGAGGGTGCTAATAACGGGCTCGCGACTTGCGAGCCTGTTATTAGCGCCCTGGTCCCTTAACGGGTCCAGTCCAGAATGGCTAGTCAGACCTGCCATTCCTGGTGGGACCCGCTGAGGGACCTTGTAGTAGGGTGGTAAGAGATTACCGGCACCGGTCTCCTTACCGGTGCCTGGTATCCCATACCGCCCACCGTGGAATGACCACCCATTGTGCTCATAAAGTCAGGAAATCTGATTGCTTTGATACTAATGTACAGGTGTACTTTGGTGTACTTTACCTCCTGGTGTGCATAGCTTGTTTGTGGTCTTCATCACTCCTATGTTGTCATTTTTCAATGTACACAATTATTTAGTTTAACCAGTAACAGAAACCTTTAATGTATTCTCCAAAAAGTACTTTTTTCAAAGCTTTCCCCTACTTTTAGCTGCTTATTAATACATTTCTCTTGACTAAGTTATCATTGTATGTTGCCTTCTACAGACTACATTAAGGATGAGGCCCTCAGCACCAGTGAATGCTCTTTGAACAGTGAAAACCCCTACGCTACCATCAAGGACTTGCCTATGCTCATGGCCAAGCCATCGGAGGGAAGCTACATGGAGATGAAGTCCCCTGTGAGGCGGGAGATGTCCTATGCCGAGATCGGCCTCTTCAATCACCCCATGAAAAGCCCAAAGGAGCATAAAGAAGAAGAAGGTATTGCATCGAGCTGGAGCCGGTTGGGAATGTCTAGAAAGAGCGAGAGATGAGTGAATGGATAAAAACAGAATGAGTATGCGGTAACTAATTGCTCATACCAGTCAACAAGCAAGAATATGCTGCTTAACCTAGGGCTCCGGGTACTCCCACTCCTTGGCACAGTCTGTGCATGTGGTGTCCAGTTTTTGTTTTAATTGTGAAACATTGTATAGCGCCTTTTCACAAAATACTAAAATAATAATAGGAGCAAATTGCATATTCAAATCAGAATACAATCAAATCGAACATACAGGCAAGTTACTTATTAAAATCAGATGAAATAAGGTAATTGGTGCGGGGACCCGATGACTGAGGAACCACATCATAGAAGAATCCAGGAGCCAGGAGGCAGGTTAAGGATTTATTCAGTAGCCTGCTCTTAACATGGGAGCCGAACCGTCCAGCGGAAAGGCAACCCTCCATCTGCAGGTCCCCGGAGCACGAAGGACAAGCCGGCAGCCACGAGCCCGCAGGGAGGCCCACACACACCTTGCCCCTTAACTAAACAAGCACAATACATAGTCTCTGAACTTGACAGGCAGGCGCCGGATCTGTGCACCAACTCTTTCCTGCTCGACCTCCAGTTCACTGCTCTTTTGCAGGTCAGTTCCAACCTGCCTTTCCGATGATGATCCTTCCTCGGATCCTATCCCTTTCCCCTCTGCATCATTTGCACTCTCATCCACAACACTCTCACTCTCAACCGAGGTGTCCCCAAAACATCTCTCACCTCCCTCCTGAGACCCCACAGCAACAACTCCATCCTCACTAGGCAACTCCTGTGAAACGGTTCCATGTGATAATATCGCCGCAAAAATATCGCCATACAAAAATTTCGCCATATTTTTGCGGCGATATTACCCCATGGAACCTGCGGGGGACACCCCCGCAACCCCCATATATTTTAAAAGGGAGCGGGGGACACCCCCGCAACCCCCCCATCCATTTACCCCATAAATTATCCCCACCAAAAATATCGCCTATGGCCGTTCCCGACGACCATATGTACGGCGATATTTTTGGTGGCGATAATCTTACCCGATACCTGTAAAACCTCTTTGTGCACTACACCTCTGCACTCTCGCTCCGCTTAATGACACCTCACCAACTGACTTATGCTCCATTTCGTGTTATCCTCCAACACCACAACTGTACCTAGAACCCTGCAAACCCACCTAGGTGCAGACAGATATGGGACTTCAGCACCTCTCACCTTCGGGTTCTAAGGAACAAAATCGCCAGCCACCAATTGTGAATTACACACTCTCCTCTTACTGTCATACAATTTCTTATACCTCTCCTGGCATTTTTCTGCTCTATTAACGCACTGTTCTGTTAACCTTAACTGGACCTGAGGTCCCCAGCCATTCCAGGGTCAGCTCATCAATCGGCCTCCTGCCCCTCAATGCCACAAAAGGTGCAATACCCGTAGTAGAATGTGGTGTGGTCCTGTAGGCCCAGAGCGTATCCTGGACCAAACACACCACACCCAAATTTGACATTTTGGCGAATTGGAGCGTCCCTTTCACTACTGTGTTGAAACGCTCCACCATGCCGTTCTGAAGTGGACATTACAATGCTGTGGTCTCATGACGAACCGCTGCTCCTCTCAAATAGTCAGCTACCACATTAGACTTGAACTGCACTCCATTGTCCGTAAACACTGAAAGAAACCCTTCAACCCTGAAAATGGTATCCAGGAATTCCACCACTGACCTGGCAGTAATGTCATCTGACCACCCCCTACATGGCCACTTGGAGTGATAATCCATAAGCACAAACATGTATCTTTTCCCTTGATAGGACCAATTATATCCAGCACTATCCTCTCACAAGGCTTAGCTGCAAATCTCACAGGGCACAATGGAGGTTCTGTCATCACATGTGACTTATCACTGGGCGCGCAAGGCATACCATTTTTTTCCAAAACCTCCACTTCAGCATCCTTGTTGGGCCACCAATACGTTTCTCTCACCCTTTTTTGTCATATTCCTTCCTAAATGCCCTATGTGGGCAATTTCTAAAATTACACTTCTCATACCTTTTGGAGGAACTACCTTCTCCCCTCTGCACAAAATCTCACCATCCATCCACAACTCACCTTTGACTTGTTCAAACTGAGCACATACCGCAACCATCCGCTCCGGCCAACCATCCTTCAATGACTGACAGGTCTTCGTCATCTCTTCATCTGCTTAATTCTCTATGCGTCATTTAGCCAAATCCAAAACCTTATTCTGGACAAAGACCGCAATCATGGACCAACCTTCATGACAAATCTGCTCCCCCCAACAATCTGCCACAACATTATTCGAGCCAGGAACATAGACAATTGAAAAATGTTACTCTTGGAGAGCCAGAGCCCAACGGTCAATCCTCGGGGATCCTCGCAGTGCATGAACCAAGGGTTTGTGATCGGACATCAAAACGAAAGGCACTCCCCACAAAAAAATCTGAAGTGGTTGACTGCCCAAAAACACCCCTGTGATTCCCTCTCTACAGTTCAATAATTATTCTCCGTGCCTTGTGAGGCCCTAGATGCAAATGCTATTGTGCATTCCTTGCCTTCCTGAATCTGAATAAGGGCAGCTCCTAGGCCCACCGCACTGGCATCTGTCATTAGAATAGTTTTACAACACAGATTAAACATGCTGAGAGGGGGAGCACTGGCAATACTACCTTTGATGCATGAGAATGCCCTCTGACCCTCCATGCCTCACACAAACTTGTCATTTATTTTCAAAAGTTCCCTCAGGGGGCCACAAATGGTTGCAAATACATTTACAAAATTTGACTAATACTCTGCTAGTCCCAAAAATGCCCTCAATTTTGGGAGCGGGAGCTTTCAGCACTGCCTCCATCAAATCAACTTTAGGCCTGATGCCTTGGCAATCAATAACATATCCTAGATACGACACTTCCGTCATGTTGAATTTACACTTTTCTTTCTTGACTGTGAGACCAGCTCGATCCAAAATCTTCCAAACTTTGCACACATACTCGTGATGACGTACTGGGCCAGAAGCAAATATCAAAATATCATCTTGAAAACACTTTACACATAGGGCAGCTCCCCAAACAGCTTTTCCATGACTTGAAAAACAGCCACTGTGGATTCCAACCCAAAAGGCATCCTTTTAAACCTGTAAGCTCGAAAAAGGCGTAACAAATGAGATTAAAGACCTTGAATTCGGATGCAACACATTCTGGTGATACACGCTAGACAAATCAATCATGGAGAAATACATGGCACCACACAACAGTGTAATCATTTCTTGCACCTTCGGTAGAGGATGACGGTCTACTCAAATGTTTTTGTTGAGTGAGCTGAAGTCCACATACATTCTGATATTGCTATCCCCCTTTTTTATAATAACCACAGGGGACACCCACTCAGCAGCTTCAATAGGTACAATGAGATCATTCAACTCCAATTTTTTGAGCTCATCCTTAAGTTTCTCCCTTAGCAACAAAGGATCAGGACGCACTTTGCGCACAACAGGTTTTGCTCCCCTTTTCAGAATTATTTTGTGGCTGAACCCCTTCAGTCAACCAAGACGGTCAGCATCATGAAAGCGACTACTCCAACCATTCCCTACAAACATGACTGGTTGCAAAGCCTTGGGATTGAGAACCATATTTAGCTCCTCCTGATGCCATTAGCTTAGTAGCGGTACGCCCTTGTTTGCCAAAACTGCTCTGGTTATTCTATCCTTAAAGGCAATCTCAACAGATTTTGACCCCAGTATGTGAATATGTGAGCCCCCATATCATTTAGTACATAAATCAGGAGGATCTAATTATTCTACAGTAATGCCAAGTGTATGCATAACATCCACCCCCACAACCGTGTATTTGGAGCCTGAGTCGGCCATCATTCTTATCTCATATCCATCGACCTTTACTTCACACCAAGGAGCATCTACAGCCTAACCAGCCATGCTAGCAATAAGGAAATCATTCACACCCTCAAGGATCAAGTTCTCTTCTTCCTCAATGCATCGCACGCCTCCCCTGCATCTGCATACTTTCGCTAAGTGCCCCTTCTTGTTACACTTGGCACATGTTGCCCACTTGGCAGGACAATGCGGGCTGGTAGAAATGTGGTCTCCCTGGCCACTGGTGTAGAGTCCTAATGTCTAACTTGGGTGCCTGTGCCCGGGAAGCCTGATGGGGACCCCTCGCAACCAGGTTAGGTGGGGAAGGCTGAACCTTCACTTTCTTCACTGACTTGCTTCCAACATTGTTCACAACTCCACCAGAGGCGTTCAAGGTCATGGAGTACGGCGAAGATTGCTCAGTCAGTTTAGCCATGGTGATGGCCTGTTCTAGGGAAAGATCTCTCACCATTAGGAGCCTCTCTTGTAGTTTTCTATCTACGGTGCACCTCACAATCTGGTCGCGCACCAGGCTGTAAGTAAGTGCTCCAAATTCACAATTTTTGGATAGCCTTCTCAGGGAAGCCACAAACACATTCACTTTCTTCCCTTGCTGCTGTGAGGTGAGAAAAACAGATGCTGCTCCATTACGACATTGATGCAAGGACCAAATTGAGCAAGTAGAGCACGTTCGCTGCCCGTCACCTATAGGAATCACTGGTAATGTTTCATAAATTCTTTGCCCTGCCACTCCCCAGCAGTTGAGAAGAATGGCTTGCTTTCTCTCCGGATAAAATCCTTGTCCACCAATCACAATTAACTAGACGTCAAAAATGTTCTTCCATTGGACCCACACAATGGATTGTTCAGCAGATGTAGATTGAAAAACGCTTGTATTGTTGCCTCTATTCTTTTGCAACCACTAGGTGTGACTGCCCACTTTACAAATAAAAACAAAAAAACACTTCTTCAGCACAGCAGTCGCTGCTATCCTTGACAATCTCCTTGACAAGCCGAGTACACAAGTTGAGATACTGGACGGTGCACACAGCCCGATACTAGACTTGGCTGGTAATGCAAACGCTCGAAAACGCTCTCTACTCAAATATGCTTATTTAAAGCGGTACATAAATGGGAATTGGCACTGCAAACGCTCTATTCTCCAATGTGCTTAATGAAAGCGGTACACAAATGGGAATTAAGTGTTCCTTACTCGCGAGCTGTAGTTGTACCCGTGGCCGGTAGTTGGCAGCAAGTCCCCGCAGTTACAGCCGCCACCGCCAGCTGAAGCAGTATGTTGCGGGCACCCAATGACTGAGAAACAACAACATAGAAGAATCCAGAAGCCAGGAGGTAGGTTAAGGATGTATTCAGTAGCCTAGCTGTTCCCAACATGGGAGCCGCACTTTGCAGTGGAAAGGCATTCCAGAGGCATGCCTCTGCGCGACTCACTGCACGAGAGACAAGCCAGCAGCCACAAGCCCACAGGGAGGCCCGTGGCTGAAACAACAGGACTGTTCCCGTACAATAATGTCATGAAAGCATTGCATCAAGTAATCAAGAAAATTATTGAAGAGCTTGGTATAAAGCTTCTGAAGCAAATTTTCTACTCACAGGTATCTTCCTACTTACAGCTGTACTCTCCTCCCCCGCCCCCATTCCAGTCTTGTTTTCATCCTGCCCACTCCACTGAAACTGCTCTCTTAGACGTTTCAAACTCAATTTCCTCTGCACAGCACAATAAACGTCCTTCAATCTGCAGCCATTGATACTGTAGACCATCCCACCCTGCTTTCCTCTCTGGGCATCTCTGGCTCTGTCCAGTCCTGGTTTCAATCTTATATCACCGGCGCTCCTAATCAGTGTCCTGGGCTAGCAGTCTCTCCTCTCCTCGCCCTCTTCTCTACGGTGTGCCTTAAGGGTCCAATACTATTACTCTCTCTTCACTTCTCTTGTCTTTTAACCAATCCTGTCATTTCTGTACAGATAACTCACATTTTCTTTTCATTTTCCAAATTCACAGACTCCCTTCACTTCCAAGTCTCTGCGTGTCTTTTCGCCATCCAATCCTGGATGTCATCCCATTTCCTCCACCTTAACCTGTCTAAAATAGAGGTACTCTTTTTTTCCTCCATCTTCTCCCCCTCCACTTTCCGTCCTTCTCTTTCCTTTCCTCGCTCACAGCCCTCCTTCTCTTCCTCAACCTGTAATCTAGAAGTCTTATTTGACTCCTCTCATTACGCTTACTGCATGCAACTGCCATCTTCTTCTCTTTACATTCGTCGAGATCATCCCTTTCTGTCATTTTATGCCTCCAAACTCCTTATTTCTCCCTTAATTTTCTCCACGCTTAATTACTGTTCGGCCCTCCTAATTGGTCTCCCCAAATCCCGATTTACCCCTCTTCGCTCCATTTACAACTTTGGTGTGAATGTGTGTGGCTTGACAAGAAACAAGTATGTAAGATTTTCTTTGTGATTAATACTGGCACTTTAGCACTTGTGCACTTTTTATGAAATTGTGTCTATATGAATTTATGATTAGAAGAGAGACCTCAGCATCTTTGAGTGTGTACCCCGGTGGTTGTCGGCCTTTTTTTGGTGGTGCACCCATAATTAATATGTGTAAACTAGGTGACGCCCACCTGCCTTCATGTGATACCAATTTCTTGTCCCATGGTTCATGTTCTTGACCCCAGGTTCAGTGAGTTACGGGTTCCTACCATCTCTTATTGCTCACTCATAACACAAGCATACATACACATATTTAAATAATAAATAAATGAGCATACACACACACACACATTTACACTTCATGCACACAGCAAACACTTTCATTCACACAAGCATACATCAATCACTCACTCATAACAAGCATATACGCATCCATACACATATTTAAATATAAAAATACATGAACATAAACAAGCGTACCTTCTGCCGCGGGTCTTTCCTCCCCAGCGCTTCAGCCCCTGCTATCATGAACAGGAATCAGGAAGCTTCGTGCAGGGGCCTGAGCGTGGGTGAGCAGATACCCCACTTCAGCCTGCTCTGTCTGTGTGTGCGAGAAGGCACAGGAGCGCCCCCTCACACATACAGACATGCAGTTCCCCAGCCAGCATTTCCAATAAGCTATGCAAGGCTGGGGAAGCAAACACCCCAGCCTTGCATGGCTCATTGAATTTGTGCAGCTGGGGAACTAAACGGGAAACTTTGTTTCCCTTTGACAGTTCAGAGCGCTCCCTCAGCTGAAAAAAACAGCTGAGGGAGCGCTCAGTGTTATACTGGGCTGGCTCCTCCATAATGAGCGAGAGGGTGCCAAGATCTGGTGGGTCGACACCCTCTCGCCCATTATGGACGAGCCGCCCCTGCCTAAACATCCTTGTGCTTCCTCATGCTTTGACTCCTTCGCCCTACTTGACCCCTTTGACTATAATTCTATCCCTCTTGCTGTTTGCTCTTCTTCTATCCATCACATTTTCTTTCCCACCTGTCTGACTCCTAAACATTGACCTGTACATTCTGCCATTTCTTTTTCATTTTATGTATACCATTTTCTTATGTATATTCAGCGCTTTGTCGAAAGCGCTCCATAAATTCCAATAAATTCCATGTTAATCCCAGAGCATATCAGCCGTATCGGTACCAGTTCTGAAAATCCACAAAAATAGAAGACACAGGCTCTAGGCTTACGAGTTCCATCCTCATTGCTCTAACACCTGCCTGTGAGCATCCAGGGAATGCTAAAGCTTTTAGCACCCGTTGATGTACGGGTAGGATGCCCAAAAACATGAGGAAGGGATCAAACACAGAAAAAAACGTGTAGGGCAGGAAGACGGAGGACGCACCTTCCCGGGTGAGACACACTGACATCAGGCAACTGGTGATATGGTAAGAAGTTGCATCCTTCAGTGAGGGCAAGGAGTCGTCAGCATGGCCTGATGGACAAGCACAGGAGATTCAGCAGAAGCAAGCTGGGGCAGAGTGGGACACAGGCTGACCAGGGGAAAGTGGGCCGGTGATAGGCCAAAGAGTTAACCAGCAGTGGAGGCGGCAGCCATTGAGGAAGTTGCCTGCAGCTCTGCCAAAAATGAGTGAATTTCCAGACATTTTCAGAGATTGGTGCCCAGAATTCTTCCATTTTGAATTACTGATCTGGAGGCAGCATTCTCACGACCCTCCTCTTCAATGAACGGCTCCTCCCTAACACTTAGGTGCACACACCGTCCACTCCCCATCCAACCTAAGACTGGGTGATCTGCTCCCCACTGTTTCCTCCCCTGATTGCTTGTAGATCCATTGCTACCAAACTGCCGACCCTCCTCCTCCCCTGGTTGCTCCCCTCTCCCTTGTGTCTCTGCTTCCCCCACCATATTCTTCCATCTATGATTGTAAAATGTTCCATTAGCTAGGTGCCCCCTCGATAAACAGCATCACAATAATACAAAGATTCTAAAAAGGCTGCCAATATAATACACTACCACTGACAGAGTAAAGGAAGACATGAAACGTTTTATTTAGAGACATGGCCCTAATAGATTTGCTCGCTCGGAGATTCCAACTGTCACACATGTGTGATCTTAGCAATTAATTAGACAAGCCATAGTTGTCATAACCCAACCATTTGCCAAAGAAATCTTTCAGAAGTTTAAAAAAAAATGCATCTTAACAGCAAAGAAAAAAGACTTTCTGATTTAACTGGTAAAGTATGGCCAGATTTTCAAGGAGCCACTGCCCTACGTTTCTGGCAGGGGTTTTAAGGCCAATTTTGTGATCATTATCAATTTGATCACTCATGAAAGTTTCTTAAAAAGAGGTGCAAGGCAACAAATGTGTGCTTTGCGTTGAACTATCAATTTGCATAGCAGTGGGGCAACGGCATCTCATGACGCCCCTGCGCATGTCATCTTTGCATCGCATCTGCATGTATATGTGCTGCACTGAACACTACAGGGGGAAAGGCGGTGTTCCGGGTTGATGTTGCAGTAGAGGTTCTAACCAATTCCAACCTTGAAATTCATCTCAGAGGCAGTACTTGGGTGTTTGAGTTATGGGAGATATTCTTTGAAAGGGGAGAAAAGCTTTCATCTGCATGACACTGTATTGTCATTATATCAAATACTCGTTGTTTTCCGCTGGCTTCCAGCTGGCTCCGTCTGCTAAATGCTGGCCTGCATTGTCAACGCAGTTGCAACTTTTTCTGCCATCACGTCTTTCCCCACCAAAATCTATGCACCAACAAGACTTTGTCACTGGCGCGCAGAAAGCTGCAGCACACCAGCAACCGACTGCCCTCCCTCACTGGCCGCACAATAGCTGAACGAAAATCGCGCTCTCTGCATGGGTAAAATATGGATATCACAAAACGATAACGCAAAAAGAAAGACAAAAGAAGGACTTAGGTTTACAATACATCAAGACAAACAGAAGCCAAAGCTGAATGAAAGACCGGGAAGGCACTGGGGAAGTTGAAGTGGGAAACTTTGCAAAGGGCAGGACCCTAATAAACTAAATGTGATGACTCATTGCCATAGCTAAACTGTAGCCATTTTTTAGATGCTTAAACTAGGCTCGTGAATGTTTGTCAGCACACCTTATTTTTAACAAGAGGTCAAATGATTTGTCAGTGTATTGAACTTGTATTGGTAAGGGTGCTAGGGAGAAAAAACAACGCTGACACAAAAGGTTGAAATTTAACATGCAGAAAATAACTATCTATCTAATAGTGATGCATATGTATTTACTCGTTTACTGCAATTTTTAGATGTCAACATAAAGCATGTTATGTGTTCAATGCCTCCTAGAATGACTGTGCTGTTCCTTATCTGACCTCTAGTCTCTTTTTCTGCCTGCAGAGTTGTGCACTGGGGGAGCAGAGGGGATCGCCAGCAGTACCTGTTCCAACCCCAACCTCCCGCCCAACCACTATGACTCGCCCAAGAACAGCCACATTCCCAGCCACTATGACATGCCTCCAGTGCGGCACTACCCGCCTTCTCCACGGGCCAAGCGGCAAGACCGGTGAAACCCAAAGCGCACTTATGCCATCTTTAATTCCTTTGGCCTTCTCTGGGGCAGCAGGACTGGAGAATCCCAGCTGAACATTTGCCACTCTTGGGAAGGAAAAGGCCGGTAGCTGGCCTATCCTGGGTAAAGCATGTACCTTTACTGGCGACCTATTGGGGGGAGCCAGAGCGCAGGAGAGCAATGTGCCTGGCCTGCTCATCCACCGCTCTGATCGATGCGAGAAGCACCACCCCTTTGCAAGGCGGATGTTGCAGTATCCTCCCTCCTGATATGCGGTTGAACATGCAGCCACGCGACTCAAACCTGGACGCATTCTGAACAAGCGCCTCTTCCTTTGCAAACAGGAAATGACAAAGAACTTGAAATCAGAAGAAAAGAGGAAACCTCTTTTGCAGTGCTACTAAAACAGGTGTCCAGCTGTCTCCTTGATAGTGATGGGAAAACAAGCTCTTTTCCAACAGTGACTTGGCATTGGTTGGAGGTTTACATTTACTCTACTTCCCAAGAATTTCAACGTGCAGACTTTTCTCTTTTTCCAGACACAAGAGTCGCATAAAAACCTGCACAAAGGAAACAATAGGATAGGCTGATCTGCCGGGCCTCAGTCATTCTGGTATGATGGACTCATTGTGCTGAAATTGTAGAAAGGGGCTGTTTTTTTTATTTTTACTTGTACAGATTCTCCTTGCCCTTTCTGCGGACCTAGGTAAGTCAGCTCACTCCATTGGCTCGTGTTACTAATTACTGCTGACGGTCTTGGACTTGAACAGCAGTCGAGGGTTTGGCGAAGACGACTTGAGTTGGGCCACGGAAACGAAGATCATGGCTAAGTGATAAAGCCATGGATATGGATTCAGAAGTAAATCTGGATTCCGAACAATGTCATCTTCAGTAAATAATCAGCTGGACATTTGAAGCGGAGAAGCCGCTGAATATGCCGTATAATTCTGAGTAAATCATTTGATTCTGGGTGACGGGAAATCACACCAAAACTCAGAGGCACTTAGTCCACATGTTGTAGGGTGATGCCACGGTCGGACAGGCCTAAACGACAACAGGGCAATGCCAAAGTAAAGGCCCAGCCTGATAGTGTGGGCCAGTTTTATTGTAAAAAACTGGGCCAGTTTCTTTGGTCGGAAAGGGTCAGTTTGATGAGCTACTCAACTTTGCAGCTAGTAGTTATCGACTAGTGTTACTGAATATTCTTTCAAATGCACAGTTTGCAACACATTTTACCAGAAAACGAACCCTTGGGTATTACACAGTCTGTCGCAAAAGGAACGTGTTCCCATTTGCGACTGTGGCCCACTTTTTAATTGGTATCTAAACCGGTTTCATGCACAGGTCGGACTGTGGGTGTGGGGCTGGTTCAGAAGAGGGGAGCTAGGAGAACATGAATGCCAGGGGTCTTGATGAAATGACGAAGAAGGCATGGAATACCATATTGAGCACTTTAGTCTTTGCTGGTCCCCTTTTAGTGTGTGCCCTACTTTCTTCGGATTAAAAGGCTATTTTTCCAGAGGATTGGGTGGCTGGATGATCAATCGTAATCTTCAATTCCCCGTTGGCTGTAAAAGGACCTACACTGTCAGCAGATGCACTCAGATGGCATTAGTCGACATTAGACAAGAGGTAATCACTTGTCCCATCACCTGACAAGTCCCGCCCCTCGTGCAAACTTGCACAGACTAGTTGTGTAGCACTTAGTGCCATATTTTTGAGCATCGGACATATTTTCTCTGTGCAGTAAGTGGAGAAGTTTGTGGTATGTTATCTTGAGTGCTACATTTCCTGACCTAGCAGTGGATATAGCAGAGCGCCGTCATCACTGCTCTTAGTGAGACAGGTACGTACACAAGAGAAGGGCTGCTGCCTCCACTGAGGCTGCTCATGGCTACAAAAGCTGCGTAGTCACAAATACATTTACATCTTGAAAAGTTCATATGTTAAAACAGGAAAAAAGGAGGTCAAATAAAACATGGTCCTAAAACTAAGCTGCCTTTACTCCCATTGCTGAAGCCTCGCTCGGAAGATAAAGCCAGCGGCAACTATTCCAGACAGGCATCTTTGACTAAAGATGGGAACTTGATGTAAATAGCATGTACTATTCTGCCTGTACATTGAAATAAAAATGCATGTTGCAAATGAAATATGCTAAAATATGACTTAAATATTCCATATCTTTGTCTTGTCATTTCCATTGCTTTGTTTTACTTGATCGGGCAGGTCTAGAGCGAGCTTGAAGCTCGCGTACTGAAAGAGCAAGATCCCATTTCACATACTTGCCAACCCTACCGATTTAGGCAGTAGGCTACAACATTTTAAGCAGTCCTACCGCCTACAGATTTGGGCGACAGATCCTACTGGCACGTAATATGTGTGGTTCTAAGGCAGGCTGCTTGAAACTGGGCCCAGGGCAAAGCGTGCAACACATGAGTCTGTGCGGTGGGTGGGCAAGTGATTACTTTGAGTGATGGGCTCAGACCAATCCACTGACCTGACAGCTACGTGACTCTGCCATGCGCTCTTGCCGGGACAGGCCTTAGGTGAACCACAAGTGAAGGCAAGTTGCAGAGCATACCACCATCACACAGGCATCTGCCTATGAGACTGCGGAGGCTATCATTCTCCATGTCGTTCAGTGTTCAACTTGAACTGCAGAAATACATATGTACTGCCCAGGTTGCTGCTGCAGAGCAGTGGCAAACGTTGCCTAGCAGCTGTGTGTGATAACAGTCTGTAATTGAATTCAGTGTTTACTTACCTTTCAAAATTATACATTTTAAACATTTGAACGTCTTTCCATGCTGTGCTGTTTGATGGCTTGTGTATTTTAGAATGCTCCAGTGGTGCCAACAATGTATGTTTTGTATTTTCCTGTGATGTCATTGTTATGGTATGCATTATTTTTGAAACTTGAAAAATCCTACATCTTTTTGGTCATAGAATTTTGGCAAGTATGCATTTCACATCATTTGAACTGCATTTATTGGTATTACCCAAATTGACCTTTTACAATTGACCTTTTGCACAATTGACCTAATTATAGTGGTCCTAATTGACATTCTGCACAATTGACCTTTATATTATTTTATTTATTTTATATATGTATTGGGTTGGTTTTGTATTATAAATAATATAAGGGTATTGGGTAGGGAGTTGCAGGGGTTTTAGGATTGGGTGGGGGGTTCCCCCGCATATATTTCCTAATTGACCTTCTAAATTAGGTCAATTCTCCCATGGTCAATTGTGAAAGGTCAATTAGTATACAACCCATTTATTTGGTGGGTTGTCAGCCATAGGGAAGTTGGTTCACAAAGGTCATGTCTCGGAGAGTGAATGTCCCAAATAACAGGCGCACCTAAAGGTAGGTTGAGAGGTAGGAATCATATTTCAATACATTAAGGACATTAGGAAAGGCTGTCGGAAGTGACTACTTGTCTGGGCGTGTGCAGTGCGGCTTGACGGCGACGGCACTAGGTGCTTTCCTCTATCTTTCCTGTGATTTTTGAAGCAGTGCAGCGTAGCGTGAGAGGGAGACGAGACGTAGTCATGAGAAGGGAGACATTCCGTAGAGAGTAATGCTAGGAGCTGCCTGAAAACAGCTGGCCTAGTGTGGCAGTCTTGGTTCTTTTTGTATTTTTCTCATCTCCAAGCTCCCTGCTCCCTTGCTACTGGTCTGCATACCCGGTCCTGTCCTGTACTTTTGTTCCCTCAAACACTGAGCCCCCAAACCCCTCTGCCATGCCGTGATGAGTGATTAACTGTTAGTGAAAGACATGCGTAGGGCTCTTTTTGCTGGGAGAAACACGACCCTGAGGCTATGCCCGTGTCCATTGAGGCTGTGACTGAGGCTGGGGCTGAGATAGAGTGAGTGGCCCGTGCCTGGGCGGAGTGCTGCTCGGAGTGTTCCTGATGTCCCTGGTGGCTCCGTGGCGCAGTTGTGTGTTTCTTCTGTTCCTGTGATATTTGTCACTGTGCTGATGATCGACATTTTTCCAGCCTGCTGTTCATTTTGGAGCCTCTTTTCACGCACCTGAAGTAAAATATCACCACAAGTGTAAAGCGGTAAACTTTGTATATTTGCTTTTGGAAACTATTATACCACACTATTCTGAAGACTCGCGTGTGCTGAACGGTTCCCATACGACACACGCTAGGTGGCTTTATTGTTAAAAGATGCTGGGGACTTTACTACCGTCACTACCTGTTACAACTTTATCACAACCCATTACTCTGCAGCTGGTTGAGCCTTGCTGTGTGACGCTGATTCACTGCTTAACCTAGCTATTACCTCTCTTTGAGAGTGTTATAATTACATCCAACAGGCCTTCATAATGCCGTTCAAGCTCCGAAGTCGAGCGAACACATATAACTCACAGAAAAATGCACCGTATAAGAAAGCCCAAGCTGCTACTGCCACTCGTTCTAAAGGCCATAAGCCAGATATGCAAAGGACAAGCTCCCCATGTCAGCTAGCAATTAAGAGAGGTGGAGCTGGTACTATTACTTCGTTTTTTTTCAGTGGCAATCCATACTATACTTAAGTAAGGAAATACCACAAGCTGATCTTATGAGTGTAGGGCCTGGTTAAGGAACCCACACCTATTGTTCCGATAAATGTAATGGATCCTTCTACGGCATCTTTTGATCATAACAATTCTCTGTTGGCTCTTTGCTACACATTACGGAACACCCTTGGAACGGAAATCTGTCTGGAAACAGCTATGCGGATATTGCCAAACCTTGTGCCCCCCCCTTCTACTGTACTCGAAGTTGTACAAACAGAGCCTGCACACTATGTTAACCTAAGTGGTAACAAGTGGGTTGCCAAGTGGTCTGTAGTGGGTCATACTGCTGGATCTGTATTTCATTTCTACTGAAAGAAAGAGGAGATTTCACTCGAACATTTTTCAGAGAGCTTAAAACCTCATCTACAGCGTGGAGCGCAGCGCGGGAAACAAGTGGGTTGCCAAGTGGTCTGTAGTGGTCCGTTGGTGGGACGCTGGTGGACCGTTGTGATCGGAAGTGACCCCTTAACTGAGCTTCACCCCTACTCAACTGCAGCCATTTGCCTCTTGCTAGTCTTAAGCAACTTTGCTTTGTTTGCTATGGACTATGTATACTCTACATACAGCGCCGGAGGAGGCGAAGGTGAGCTGTAATCACAGACTAACGCATACTCTATCCATATATTTCTACATACAATACCTCTCACGTCTGGAAGCGATTGTGGGCAATCTAGCAGTGGAGCTTCTGGGCGTTAAAAACGTAATATAAGAATATTGGATAAACGGAAGAGCTGGCTGTACCGGTTAAATCCTAAGTAAATAAGTAAGCGGTGCAGGGGGTGTTTTAGGAAGAGAAATCCTTTCTTCATCCAGTATCGGTGCAACCTTAAAGGCTAAAGATGCTGCCTGCGTTAAACAGGAAAAAACTGTCCACATTGCCAGTTACGGTACTCCGTAAACAAACTAACAAACAGAAGTTGCGGAACAAGGCATCTTCACACCAACCCGTCCTGGATGAAAGGTCAGGAGAGCGCATTACCTTGGCTAACACCTTTAAATAAAAGTTCATCTCAAACTCAACAAGAAAAACAACTCTGCTATCTGTGCCAGACTGGGATTTTCTGGGGATACGAAACACTCCACAGCTGGGGTAAACAACTTGGACACACCCAGTGAGCCAATACATCCAATGGATATTATACTAGAGGGGAGTATAGCGACACCGGGTGGTGTCCAGAGGTGAAACAGTTCCTTCATTCCTGTGTGTGGGAGTACTGTAGCTAGCAGCACTTGCCCACCCCCGCCACTGTGTATAGATCCAGGGAACATGAGTGACATCAGCTTCCTAGAAGGCGCAGGAGATGTAACCCAGGGCAATAATAAGCTGTCCCTGATAGAATCTGTTACCAAAGGGCCTTCGCCCGAGAAGTATTTGAGTCCTAAGGGGCAGCATTTTGAGGAACCTGATCTCATGATAGGATCTCCGTCAGAACTGGTTGAATAACTATCCCTTAGTAATTTCTCCGAAGGTCCTGAAGCTAGTAGGACGAATATACTCCCTCATACACTACGTGAAGCAGATGACTGTATCAAATTGTCATCCCCATCAATATCAGCACTCAATTCAATCTTGAGTGCACAAGCAGCTCTTTATGATAACATTAGGGATGAAGAGCCCACATGCTAATCCTTTCTGAGCTGAATGTCAAAATGGGCATATTGAGCTCCAGCGATTTTGAGATGAAGAGATTTACAAAGAATACATGTGAGAAAGCGGTTGGAACTGGCGTAGGAAGAGAGGAAGTAGCTGGAAATTTTATAAAAGAACTTCCCGTGAACATGACGAAACCCAAAGACTTTTTAAAAACCATTAAAAAAAATCAATAAATGGTAGAAGAAACCAGTTAAAGAAAGACGCAAGAAAGTATTTGAGGGACGTTGCACGATATTTGGCGGGGAATGCGGACAAAAATATTAACCAGGACAGGCAGAAACAGGCACCTGGCACTGGTCAAGTAAGAAAAGCGACAGTGATCGAAGACATATCAGAGAATGAGACCTCATTGGACATGGTTCCCTTGAAGCGGTCGTTGGGTCTAATTGAAGTTATGGAAAACATTTAGTCTGATAGAGATTGTCCTAACCACTCATCCAATGTTACATCTGGACCCAATGATGGGCCAATTGCTAATCAGCAATCCCATGCAAGGAACAAAGTGATAGGTCCAGGGTTACTGAGGCTGGACATGCCAATTGAAGATATCGGGAACCCTGTACCAGTGACACCCTTCAACTCTAATATGCAGGCAAAGGATAAGCGTGTTTAACAGTGGCCAAGGAGAAATGGGACTCAGTCTTCTCAGTTCCCTTGGTTAATTCGGACCATAAGCAACAAGGTAAATCCGTGCCCATAACAAGGCAACAGTGGGATACTGCCGGTGGCACATAATCGAACTGCCTTAAAGGACTCAGATAATGAAGCTACAATCATTTCAGAGGAGGTGAGATCAACATCTGATCCTCCCCAATGGGCAGGTTGATAGGCCTCTTTGGCCCATGCAAATTGGTGAGTAAGGAAGGACTTGAACCCAATAATTTTTTTAATTTGGGTGGGAATTTTGAGCGGCCAGAAGTGAAGGGTGGTAACGATGACAGGAGGGGGAAATCTACCCAAGACATGAATACCCTATACTTTGAAATGTGTGTGGATGTTAACCTTAACATTGTGCTTAATAGGTCCACCCTTTTGACAGTACACTAAGGCAAACATGTAGCTTGGTGAAAATATCTAGTCACAACATAATGTATGTAGGGTTTCCATTTGAAGATCAGTGTGATTTAGCGGAAGTGGGTTGGAGCTCTGCATTAGTAAAACGTATGGTGCTAGACGAAAGAGGGGAAATAGTTAAATTTGGTTGTGTGGTATATGAAGAAAGGCAGGAAGTTAGAAATATCCTGTCTAAATCTACAGAGATAATGGTGTCAAAGGACCAAGCGTGATAAAATCTGATGCGTCGAATTTGATGGATGGAAGAAGTTTAAGTGCGAAGAAGGGGTTACTCAATGCCCAAACTTTGGAATATCATGGGCTGGTGGAGAGTGTTTTACAATTGCTAAATAATGAATTAATAGGACATAGGGGGGGGGTCCTTCTGATCTCTCACTGAGGAGCACTTACGATGCTTACATTGGAATACGAGAGGTTTTAATATTGTCCTTGGTTTTGAAGAGACGAATCATATCTTTGAAGCATTTGACCTCATCACTTTCGAGGAAACCTGGTTAACTACCAAATTATGTCGAGATGGTTTCACCATAACACAACAAGTGGCTAGGAAGCCTAGTAAAGCTAGACCAGTGGGCTGATTACTACTGGCTACACGGAACTCAAAAATAATATCTACTCAAATGCTTTCTGAGGAAATTGAAGGAATTCTAGCAGTAGAAATGGAAGTAGCATGTGAAGGGGAAAAAAGTAAATTACTGGTCGTCAACATATATTGGAATAATCAGTTGGAAACCCTAGACATGTTTACTAACCACATATCCCAATTGGTTGGTGAATGGTTAACAGATGTTGATACATTGATTATGTTGGTGGGGGACTTACACAGATTGTGCTAATCATGGCTTGCGTTCTAAGATGGTTAATCGAGTTAATGGGAAAAAAATTGGACAAATTGTGTTATGCTTGGGATCTGCATATTGTGAATAATACTATGCAGACCAATAAAAAAAATGGCAAGTACATGGAAGCGAGGGAAATCACGCTCCACAATAGATTATTTTATCCTTTCCAGATCATCATCAGCCTAACGTGAGTGTTTTAAAGTGAAGGAAACGAACTTGAGTGATCATAATATGTTAATTTTCAATCTGAGAATGAAGGTAAATTGGTGTGTATCCCGAGCACTGACAGACCTGACGGTTAATCCAGCTGGAAACTGAATACAGAAATATAAGTGTACGGGAAGTTCACTAACATTGAAGTTGAAGAGCTATGTAGAACATGTAAGTGAGGATGTTTTGATCTCTAACTGTACTGTTGAGGGATTTAATGATTTTTTCCTATACCAGGAAAACCCCCAGATAAGCCACAGATTGACAAAGTGGCATAGATATGATTTTGATAAGAAGTCTGGTAGAATAAGAAAAAAATTAAGTATCTCTTGAGGCATCTTAAAATCAATGATTATGGATTACAAAATTATCTAATTAAAAAAAGGAAATCCAATCAGTTTACAAACTTTGGCTAAGGGGGCATAGGCAATTAATGGATAGTAAAACTGGGGAGATGATGTTAAAAGCCCTGGTTAAAAAAGATCGAAGGCAATTTTGGACCCTAATCAATGACATGGAACATCCGCAATGTGCAATTCAAGCCTCTTCTGTAACTGAGGAGTATTGGATAGCACACTGGAAAGTAATAAATGGCAAGGGTTCAGATGGGTCAAGATGTGTGGCCAATAGTAAAGAGCCTGGTTATTGGATTTTGATAAATCAGGCATAGAGGCATTAATTACGAAAGAATCTAGGTCTGCTGCATGTGGTTCGAATTGCTTGTCTAATGCTATCCTCAAGAATAATGTAAAATATGGACAGGTCTGTTGGATCAACTGTTCAAAGATGTCTTGCTGAAACGTAGAATCCCACAATCTTGGGAGAGAATCTATTATTTTCCCAATTCATAAAAAGGGAGATCAAATGGATCCTTTGAATTATAGACCAATCGCTTTGCTGGATCCCGACAGCAAGATATTTGCATCCATTGTCCTTGAAAAATTGGATGAGTGGATAAAAGAGAAATGAGTCCTGCCTAAAGCCCAACTGGGTATAGAAAAGGCATGGCAACAATACAGAATGGTTTGGTCTTGTCAGTCCTGAAGGATAAAATTGCAAAGGACCATGGTGGAAGTCCGCTAAGAGTGCTTGTGACCTTTATATGTTTCTCCAAGGCCTTCAACCTAGTTAATAGGGATCATTTTTGGAGAGAATTGAAAGCGGGGGTTATCCCGCCCCCACTCCTTGCAATATTAGTACATATCCACAAAGATACCTGGATTAAGATAAGGCTAAACACAGAAAGTGTGTTATCATCACCAATTAATATTCCAAGGGGTATAAGGCAGGGATACATTTTTGCACCCTGTCTGGTCAATATTTTTATGGCGGACTTTACCAAGGCGATGAGTGGAGTTGGATTAATCACACCATAAATGGGTGGAGAAAAACGAACTGGCTGGCATATGCAGACGATTTAGCACTGATAGATCATACACTGGTAGGGCTGCAATGTCTGCTATTAAAAACAAGTGAATATGCCAAAATAAATGTCATTAACCAAAAGAAGTGCCAGGTAATTCAGTTATCTCATCCCAAAATCCAATACAGCCAAAGTCAGCTGGCCGATAGATAACATCAAGATCATCCGCCAAAGGGAGATAATTTACTTAGGCTTCCAGCTTTCGGACAAAACATCTTGCGAGGACAGCATAAAACGACTCTTGATTAAAAGTGATCAGTTCATATATCAAATGAAGAAGATTTATGGGAAATACTGTAGGTACACAATACAACCCTTGTTAACGCATTAAGTGGGCAAAGTAGTAGATTAGATGTTATATGGGATGGAAATCAACCCTACGAGTTTAACTATTCCATGGGTCAAATTAGAGGGATTCATTTGGGAAAAATATTACATTTGCCAATGGCGACCACTATGCCATTGATACGTTATGAACTTGGTCTGCTGTCGCTAGATTATTGGTTCCAATAGAAAGTACTGGGTTTAATGATAAAAATACTCTATCCAACTAAAATACACTTTATGAAGATCTAGCAAAAGAAATCGCTGCAAGCAACTCACCTCTTTGTATTGAATTAGTAAAATGTGCAGATGTGACTTTGTATGAAAGCGGTAAGGATAGAAGAGAGATGAATGAAAACCCTCCAGCAGTCAAAAAACAAGTGAAAGAAATGGATTGGATTAGGACAATTGCTCTGGTTAGGAGTTATTCGCCCCACACCACATTTGCCAGGATTCATTTGTTTTTTGCCAACTTACCTAAACCATTTTCCTTGTCTTAGAATAAGGGGCCAATTGCTTCCTTTCCGGGTCAATCTTTTGCCGACAGGGGAAATTCTGGCCAGACGAGGAATAAGTACTGGAGAAAATAAAGATACATGTCGATACTGCAGACACTCCGCTGAAAATCTATGACATCTGATGGTAGAATGTGGGGCCCTTAAAGAAAAGAGCACACGTTTCTTGGGCAGATTCTTTTCAGTAGCTAGTGAAGATATAGCACATTTAGCATGGGAAAGAGTGAGTGCTGGTAAAGACGTTTTTGTGACTGCGGAGATCATTAGAATGTTAGATGAACTTGTACTCACAATGAAATTATGAAATTGCTTTTGTAAATGCTATGAAATTTAATTGATTATTGAATTGTGTTCTATTTTTATATTAATAGAATGTTATTATATTCTTCTAAGTAGAATTGTAATTTTAAGTTCTTGTATTAATATTGCAATATTGATTAGTGATGTATGAATTCTGTAAGACATATTTTTGTTGTGTTGAAGTTCACATTTTGAACAAATAAACACAAAAACAAAAAGGTACACACAGACTGTCTGTATCCCCCCAAGTGTGCCTGCTACTGAAGATCCTTGCATGGCTAATTCTATATCAGACATGTCTGCTTCCCAGAATGAAATGCAGGCCCAATTAGTGGCACTTCAGTTTGCTATGAAAGTGCGTCTATGTCTAAGCTTAAACGTTTGACAGCCTGATCATGAAGACCATGATAAAGAGCTAGATGACTAAATTGCAGCAGCTGAATGCCATGCTCAGATTTGTGCCCTCCCTGCTTCTCTGGGAAATTAACTCAATTTGATTTCCATTTAGGAGGTGGCAATTGAGGTTCAAAATGAGTCAAATCCCAAAGTCTGTGAAGTCTCCACCATCTATCTCACCAGGAAACAACAGCGACGAAACGGCGACAATCATCTCAAGCATGATGGCTCTTGTTAACTGGAGGTTGTGGCATCAGAGAAGAGCAGAACCTCCTCTGAATTAATTATGTGTAAAATGAACAACAAGAAGATTTCTAAAAAAGAAGCAACAATGCTTAAGAAAAAAAGGTGTCTTGATAAGCTTGTATAATCAAGATGTAAGCCAAAACGAAATTGTTGAAGACACTAGTCTATCTACCAATCAACATCTTAATTTGGCCTATGACAATAATTCAGCACAGGTTATGCCAATGGCTGTGGTTACACAAAAGCTTCCTGAAGTGAACGTGGCTAAAAATTTGAAAAGAACGGCTGACATTCAACAAGTGGAGGTTGCAGAGTCTGAGATGAACAGGCATGAACCGACATCCACAATTAAATGTATGACCTAAGGCTTGTCAAAACGTAAGCTGCATATCAACAGATCTGACTTTTTGTGCATTCTACATCAGATCCTTCCGCTTCAAATCTTATATACTAAAGACTTCCTTTGAACCGATTAAAAACACAAAGTTCTCTTTTAGCAGAGTTCACTGCTTGTCCTCAGAAACAGCTGTTTTGATCAGATCGTATAAGTCCAGGTTTCTTGATCTAGGCTATGAGTTGGATGTGGCTATTGAAAGTGACCCTCCAAATGAATGTCAGAGGGTGGATTCTGGTAACGTTTTAGAAAGCATGAAGCTGGCTGGTCTATCTGCTGCAGGGAAAAGTAGCACAAACACTCTGCAGACTACCTGGGATCTTGATTGGCTAATTCTGAATAATGACCTTAAGCCCGCTCATAAGAATTGAAACTGGCAAATATACAGCTGGAATACGCAAGGTTTTTCTCACCTCTTGAAGGGGGAAGGTTCCATAAAAATGTTGATGCAGTATGATATTCTTCTTCAGGAGAGCTGGCTGCTCACAGAGTTCAACATGGCCGGATTCCAGACCATTCAAATGATGGCAAACAAGGGTTTCCAGGGTCACCCTTATGGCGTCCTGATAATTGGAGTAAAAAAATCATATCGAAACCACTAGAATATTTCCTAATATAGAAAACCCGTCCATGTTGGCCGTGCAAGTCCGCCTTCCTAGCACCAAAGCTGACCCGATTGTTATAAATATTTATGATCCCCCGGGCACTCACATCCCATAGACAATTATTGAGTCTGTCTCAGAAATAATTGTTGATATAAATGACTCCAGAGTACAGGATTTAATACTCATTGGCAGTGATTTCGATGCCCATTGCTGATGTAAACATGAGCTAAATGCAACAGACTATGTTATGATTATGTCCACCATGGAAGTCAATAATGCTAACAAAGGTATTGTCTAGACTGAGATGCTATCTGACTATGGTTGCTATATGATCATGTGACACTCCAGGCAAACATACTTGGAAAAGTGGATCTAAATCGGCCATTGTAGATTTTGTTTTAGCAATGACCCTGTCATCTCTCGTGTTAGAAATCTAATAGTAATGAGCAATTAATTTAGTGACCATGCTGCCATTACTCTAGCCCTAGATGGCTGGGATAGTTGTGTGGGGTAAAGTCAGCTTGGGGATCTGGAAATTAATCCATCAGGTAACAGAACATGCTGGACAGAGAAAAATCTGGAAAGAGCGAGAAAGTTTGTTACCACTAACCCAGAATTAGCGTTAGCCTCTCTAAAGGACCTGAATGCTGATGGAATCGAGGTGTGGATCACAGAGAACATGTCCATGTTAACAATACAGAAAGGATATTATTCCTGTCTGTCTGGTAATAACAGGAGACAATATCCCAGCAAAGCTGTTAGAGAGGCTAAAAGGGCCATGCGAAAAGAGGTACGTCAAATCAAAAGTATGATATTATCTTTGCATGATAGACATCTTGCTATGCGCTTATCTAAAAATATGTATAGAAGATGGGTTAAGGGCTAGAAATTCTTGTGCCGTAACGCCCAATGGCAACATCTTATAAGTATAGCAAACACAAAGAACCCCCGGAAAAATGTGGCAATTACATGGCAAGTTTAAGTGATACAGATTTAAGCAATTGGCTTGGAGCATTGGGGAATATGAGTGGGCTGAATATATACATGACACATTTACTATTCTGGTTAAAACCTATAACTTCAAAATACACTTTGAATGGATGACATTGAAACTAAAATTTGCTGCAGCTTAAAAGACTCTTGTGCCCCTGACCTGAAGAGATCCCCTGAATTTTGGGCCAAACTCCTTTTCTTACTGTTTACTAAGGTTGTGCCGAAGGTACGATATGCGCCTCATGGCATAGTTCTTACCTGGTACTCACCTACAAAAAGGGTAATCGATCCGTCCCTGCAAACTTTAGACTTTTTCAATCCTTGACATCTCAGGAAATAGTTTTGCTTCCCTTATATTGGATAAATAGCAGAGAGAAAAACTACTGCTGGGTGTTGATAGCAGTTTGATTACTGATTTAGAACCTTCTTGTATCAACAAGTGGTAAAACAATGATTCAATCAAAAAGTAATTGCGTCCAAAGAAATCATACAGGCCACTCAAATGTATTCATGAAACATGAATTTTGATTTACTGACATTTCAAGACAAAACACTAACATAGTTATTACTCATGAGTGATCATAAACAAAGCGGAAATTCTAATACAAATACAAATACCTTGTGTGTAGTAGGCATCCAAATATAATATTAGAGTACGTTGTAGTCTTAAAAAAGACAGAACACTGTAAAGATAGATTGTAATTGGTGAAGGGCACCCAGTGATAGTAGTAGTGTGCAAGACCAGAGCTGGTAATGAAGGAAGCAGAAAATGAAAGATGAAAATATTCAAAGTACAAAATGCCAAGTAAAATTGTGGTAAACAGTAAATAAATCAAAAACAGAATTTTGTATTGTTCAAACGGTACCCATTGCTTAGGTAACAGTTTCCTGAATTCTTCCTGAGAAAACCAATGGTTATATCTAACTTGACAATTAGGTCAATTGATACTGCCTAATCGGGGACAGGAAATAAAATGACTATAGTAAATCACACTTATTACTGTTGTGATTAAATTATTGAAAGCTAAATTGCTTCCGTTTTCTTTTAACAATGCAAATCCATCCTAGGGTTTAACACAAGTTTTTTTCGGCAACCTTGGAAGTGGACACCAAAAGGGTCTGACCTTCTATTGGATGCCTTGGAAAGATGTTCTCACTCTGTCCATCTATTGGACAAGTTTCAAATGGGCTTCCGGGCTACACCCAGCACTAGGCATTGCCTTTGGCTTATGGATTCCCTATGTAGGGAGGCAAGAACTAAGGGCAATCCTTTTCTGCACTTGGTTATGATAAACTTTTGTGCCGCCTTCGAAACGCTTGACAGAGAAAGACTATGGTCTAAAATGGAAGTCTATGGCTGGCCTGCTAGTCTCCTGTGGGCTGCGAGAGGGCTTCACGAGAATACCACAGTGCGGGTGAGATTGGATTGCAGGGGGGCTGTCACGCGCCCTTTGGTGACACATAGAGGTGCCAAACAGGGCTGTGTGTTGGCTCCTCTGCTCTTCAATATGTATCTGGAAGATCTGCCCTGTTGCCTGAGGAGTGCGCACAATTGCCCCGCTCTTTAGCTGATGAGAGCGTGGTCTGGATGTTCTATGCGGACGATCTTGTGTTATGCGATCGTACCTTTTCTGGCCTCAAAAGGTCACTCCTTGAGCTGCAAAGATATGCAGACCTTAATGGTCTTCATATAAACTACGAAAAGACAAAGGTGATGCACTTTAATCATGGGCATATAGCCATACCCCCTATAACACCTGTAGGAAATTGCATTGAACAAGTTGAGCGTTACAGCCCTTGTTTGGTAGCACACATGCAATGGATGGGATGCAGAATAACTCAAGACACCAAATAATCGAACCGACTCAGGAAGATGGCAAAGTCTGTTGGGCCATTACTACTTACAAATGTATTGCAATAGTTACGCTAAACTACCACCTTACCCATCTCCAGTCTTCAGTTCTGCACATAGCCAGGCCCTGCCCTCATACCAATCTTCCTACCTATTCGACTATTACACTTGCTACCCAAGCTATGCACCACTGTCCACTGACACTCATATGCCTCACGACATTAACCTACTACAGCAGCATACTACCCGCCCGATATACGGTGAACTCTTGGTGTAACCCTTTGCCATACAACCCTTGAGACATGGCCAATTGCTCTATCATGTGCTCACCGACCAGAACTGAAATACCATCTCGGTCTACACACATCAAACCTACTAAATTCCTGCCTCCTCTTAATCCAGGCACGGACAATCTCATATCACAGACACAGTCAGAATATATAAGACCTACAATCTTCTTACCACCCTTAAACTTATCCGGAGATATCCTCACGCCTCCCGATAGTACTTTTGCCTATCCTACCTCTTCTAAACTAGATTCGGCCCCCACATGCCCTCTTAAGTTTTGTTTTGTTTATTTATTTCTATAGCGCACTTGACCCTCGGGTATCTAGGCGCTTTAGCTTGGTTACAGAGTTACAGATACAAGTCAATTCGCACATCATTGAATTAACGCATACATACAAGAATGAAAACATTGAGGCAGTGCAAATTCAACTCAACTCGCAAATCGAGTTAAGAATGCATACAAAATTTACAATTACAGCAAGTAATATATCAACTGGTCTGTGTTATAATGCAAGACTGGGGAGCATGTGGCAAGCAAGGGTACAATGAAGCCAGTCACAGTATGCAATTTCAGAACTAATATTACTGGGCAAAAAGACATGTTTTCACCCTAGAGCTAAAGGTCCAGAAAGCGGGTTCGGCTCTGATGGCAGTGGGGAGGGAATTCCAGCACTTGGCAGCTAAAACTGGGAAGCTTGAGCCCCCTGACGTTTTTAGATTATACTTGGGAATATTGAGGCAGTGTAAGTAGGATGATGTAATGGATCTGGAACAGGAGTGTCTAGAGAATTTGTCAGTTAAGTATTGGGGGGCTGTATTGGGCAGGCATTTGTGAGTGATGACAAGTGTGCGTAGTTTAATTCTGTCCCGTACTAGTAGCCAGAGTCAGTCTCATTTGAAAGATGAGATGTGACTGGAGTGTGGTATGTTCAAGGCTCAGCGGAGGGTGCTGTTCTGGAGAACTTGTAATCTATTCAGGTTATGCTCAGTAGAGCCTAGAAAAAGAGTTCTTTCACCCACCCAATGGATTCAATTATACGCTACTAGGCCAACCCTCAACCAACCATGCCCCACACATTCCAGGAACCTGCGACTGGGTTCTAGACTGAGAAAGTCGCATCAACTACGAACTAACGACAATGTTAAACATCTTAACATTCCACCCTCATCGAAAAAAAAAACGAACTCAAAAATCATACAACCATAGTCTTACTAGTACACCGACACCTCAGGCCATTACTAGCCCTCCTCTAGCCTCCACTGACCCTCACACCGCTCATCTCAAATGTGCGTTGATAAATGCCAGATCCCTGGTAGCCCATCCACTCGACATTGCAGACACTATCATCTCCAACCAACTTGATATTCTAGTCATAATCGAAACATGGCTACATCCCGCTGCAGGCCCATCTATCTCATTAGCTCTACCAGAAAAATATTTCTGACTAAGACGGGACAGAGAAACATCCCGAGGTGGAGGCATCACCTTCATAGCAAAAACTAACCTAGGACTAAGGGCCCTTCCACACCTCCCCTTCTCTTCAGGAGAGTTGTTGTCAACTAAACTATCACTCACGCCAACACAAAACATAACCATGCACTTGATCTACAGACCACCTGGACCTATCTCAACCTTCGAGGAGGATATTACGTCCTTACTCTCCACTAACGCCAAACCCACTTCCCAAATCATAGTTCTAGGTGACTTGAATCTAGGTCTCAATGACCCCAATGACGACCAGGCCACCGCTCTAGCCAACACCATTTCTGAATAGGCCTCACCCACCAAATTACCAAGCCCACCCACACTAAAGGTAGAACACTAGATTGGCTGGCTGACCTTAATTGTGAGATCAAAATCACCTCTAATGAACCTCGTGCCTGGACCGATCACACCTTTATCTCCTTCACCTTACAAGGCTGCCCTCATCACTCTCAGGTTAACTCGTATAGCTCCTCCAGCTCTTATCAGAAATAAGCGTAATATAACAATTGAGAATTTTTTACCGCTACTCCAACCCATCACCAATTTTGTTGCCACTAACTCAGACCCCACAGTTCTTGTCAACATCTACAATGACACTATCAATCAAGGCATTGACAATATAGCACCTTTAAAACTGTGTAAAAGTAAATCACGTGCACTTCTAAATTCTTGTGTTACCCCTAATCTGAAAAAGTTACAGAACCAAAAAAGAACAGCTGAATCTTCATGGAAAAACAACCCTACATTAGAGAATAAGGAAAATCTGGCCAAAATCTCCTCCAAGTATAAAGCTGAAATTATTCAAGCTAAAAGAGATACGTACAACAATAGAATTAAAAAAGCTAACTCTAACACAAGAGAACTCTTCGTCATTCTAAGAGAGCTTGAATCTCTGTCTCCCCCATTAGATACCTGCACCAACATCCAAGCAGCACTCTAATAAAATGTATCTCCTACAAAAGAAAATAGAAAACAAAATACATAGCCTTTCTAGGAACCCCCCACTAAGTAAGTCACAAATGATCCCTACCAAACCAGAGAATTGCTTCAAATTCACCCAATTTACGAATCTCGAAGTAGAACACATAATAGACTCCCTCAAACCTTCCAGATGCCAGGGGGACACTTGAGCCCCCCACTATCATTAAAGAGGCAGCTAGGGAGCTAGCGCCTTACATCACAACGCTAATAAACTCCTCCTTCAACACATCGACTGTCCCAACCAACTTAAAAGACGCTTAGGTCCTTCCTCTACTAAAAAAAAATCCAACTTTGACGCATACATCCCAACTAACTACAGACCCATAACCACGGTCCCATTTCTGTTGAAGATATTAGATAAGGCGGCGTACCTATAAATTCAGGCTTACCTTGAAACTAACAACCTCCTTGGATTGCGTCAGTCAGGTTTTAGACCTAAACGTGGAACAGAAACAGCATTAATAGATTTAAAAAATCAGTTGGATGACATTAGGGACAAAGGTAAACTTGCCCTCCTTCTCCTATTAGACCACTCAGCAGCATTGGACTTAGTGGACCATAAAGATTTATACGACCAGCTGAAATCAGCTGCCTTCTTCTCCAATGAAGCTACCGCCTGGATTCAATCCTTTCTGCATAACCGCACAACTAGAGTCTTCTCCCCCACTGCATCACCGGATCCCATACCTATCACTTTCGGAGTACCGCAGGGGCCCTGTGTCTCCCCTACAATGTACAACATCTTCACCAAACCTCTTTTTGATGACATTGACAATCTGGGTGTCACCTCCACTAATTATGCAGATGACACCCAGATTCTCATCCCTATCACTGGTGACCATAAGAAGAATAAAACCTTGCTCAACAACATTTACCTCATCATTCAGGCATGGATGGCCACTCGGCCTCTGTCTGAATGATGAGAAGACAGAGCTTATTATTGGCTCCTCAGCACGACTAAATAAAGTAACCTCTTGAAATCCTTTAACATTGACGGTAATATCATCAAAGTACCTGTACCTAAAAAAGTAAAAACCTTGATTATTTATCTTGACTCAGCCTTAAATCTGAAAAGACAAGTTAACACCACAAACTCGGCTACGGCTTACACTTGCAAGTTAATTAACGCATGTAAACCATTTCTCTCCACCTCAAGCCGCATCACAGTGGCCAGGCCATTAATCCTTTTAAATATAGATTATTGCAACACTCTATACCAAGGGTCCAGCAAACATAATATTAACAAACTGCAAATCCTGCAAAATAATGCATTAAGAACCGCATAAAATGTTTCCAGAACGCAGCATATCTCTGAGGCTAGACGCAACACCAAATGGCTACCTGTGAAGGACAGAGTTCACTTCAAGTCTCCATCCATTACTCACAAATGCCTCGCAAACTCTGCCCCGAAATATTTAGTGGACACATTCTCCAAAAATAATTCAGCTCGTACTACCAGAACTGCACACTCCCACTGCCTCAAGATCCCCAGATATAATCTCAAGAGAGCAGGGGGAAGTAGTTTCCCTGTTCTAGCTTCCAAGGTATGGAACTCTGTGCCTGTACACCTAAGGTCAAAGCCCTCCTTCCATTGTTTCAGGAAAAATGCCAAAAACTGGCTAATCTCTCTTGATGTCTAACCTGGCACTTCATCCCCTATTGTTAATGAACTGCTTGTAAATTAACACATAATATATGTTGCCTAATTGACCATATGCATTGTAAATAACTGCCTGAACTTATTCGTGTGTATTCTATGCCTTGTAACATGTAACACTAGGCAAAAGCACCCAGATACCTTCGGGTCAGGCGCGGTATATAAATTTAATAAACAAACAAGAGATGTGGAGGGTAGAGACGGGGGACCAGTGGGACCAATCAGTTCCTCTTTTTATATTTTGTTATAAAAAGGGGCTTACCCAAGGAATTGCAGAAGGAGCTCAACAAAATAGTGGGCATTGAAGTGAAAGTGTGGACGGAAATTCAGATGAAAAGAATACACTATTGTAAAGAATTAAGGAGGGTGAAAAGGAAGCAGCGCAGTAGATACAGACAGAAGAAGCAAAACGGGTACAGAAAAAGCTATAGAAGGGACGGCGCCCGCATCTGTGCCGATAGAAACGACAGGGAGCACACAGGCACCTGCAGATGCAAGAATAGCTGCATTTTGGCCATAAGGAGGACGACAGTGGGCAGGGGGGTATCAACAACCCAGCCTCAAGTGGCAGCAAGGAGGTCAGCAGCAGGGAAGAGGTGGGTTCAGCGGGGGAAGAGGAGGATTTGGAGATATGGGACCTTGGAGTGGTAGTATGGGGACCTTGCAATGTTGGAGCTGTGGGAAATAGGGGCCCTTTGCAAGAGAATGTAGGAGCAGGCCGGGGGCGGGATGTAACTCGCATAGCAACTACTGTCCATATCCCCAGCCACAAGGACAGCTCCAAATACCAACTTCTATAGCATATGAGATCCATCAGGCATATACCCAGTTGCACCCTTTAACTCCAGGTGCACAAATGCAAAACCCACAAGCTGCCAAGCCACATATGCCCCCACCCAACGCTTCACACAGAGGCTTCACACAGAGGACTCATGCCCGCAAATGATGCTGTACCTAATGGCACTGTTGTACCTTACCGGGGGGGTTAGCGCCATGGGAGGTAACCCTTTTTCATTCCCCGGTATAAACACTTACCCTGACTAGGACAGCCTACTGAAGGCTCTCGCATGCCCAGTACTATCCATGACAGTCCACCCTGACGAGGAACCCTTGGTGGGCGCTGAGATAGGAAACAAAGACTTCATCTTTATGGTTGAAACAGGTGCCACTAAATCATGAATCAGTGAGTGAAACATGCCGCTATCAGGTGAAAGTCTTGACCAAAAGGGCTTCTCTGGGGCTGTTGCCATGGTTCTATGCACTAAAGAGGTAGACATTAAAATAGGGGGGGAGGTGGTGCGGGCTCCCCTGTTGTATTCTTAATGTTCCCCGATAAACTTGTTGGGACGCGACCTGCTTAGCAAACCGAACATTACTATCTACTTCACAGACCATAGGATAGCATGTGCCACCCCAGGAATGTGTGCAATGAGAGCAATGGTCATCATATATGCAAAAGGGGGAGAAGTAGTGGTTCGCGGGATTCCCGTGGACCCAGACATGTTCTTGTACCGCATTACAGAGCTTCTTGAGGTGCTGCCCCAAATTGGCAAAGGTTACTTGCGAGTGCCAGTTGATTTTATTTTTTACCCTGTGGTGACCCCCGAGTTAGTGGCAGGAACGATATTGTCCCTAGATTTGCACAATCTGGTGGTTTCGGCCAAGCAAATTGTTGTCATAGGGATCGACTCTGATGGGTGCGAGTGGCGCATGGTACTCTGTATTGATCCTACAGTGCTTCTTAGTAAGGTAACTTGTGTGGAGTTGTTTGAAGACAAACCAGACGATGGTGACATTATATAAGCTATTTCTATCCCCTGTGAGATTATGGTACAGTACCGGAAAGTTCAGTGCCCCCTCATGGCCCTTGCAGCCCCGCCCCACTTCATTGACCGAGACCTAGATCAGGTACCCGAAAGACTTTGGACCAAAAATGCCTATGATGTAGGGCTGTTACAAGGAGTGACCCCGATGCGAATAACACTGAAGCCAGGTGCCGTGATGCCCCCAGTGAGACTGTACCCTCTATTAAGGGTGGTGGAAGAAGGGATAAGGGACACAGCCCTATTAAACCAAGGAACAATAGTGCCACCCACCTCCCCATGCAACACGGCTATCTATCCTAAAAAAAAGGCAAAGGGGGCCAATTGGAGGATGATCCAGGATTTACACCCCCTAAATAACATTGTACAGGCCGAATTTCTGGTGGTTCCAAACCCTACGACAATACTTTGTGAACTTTGTGACATCCCCATGGAAGCAACACACTTTACTGTGGTGGATCTCAAAATCTCTTTCTTTTCCATTCCACTGCACCGACTCGCAATACCACACTGTGTTTACACATGGAGGGATGAGATTTGAACACACAAGCCTGCCTCAAGGATACTGCAAGTCCCAGAAGATTTTGAATAGAATTCTCCATGCAGACTTAGGAAATATCCAGGTGCCCAGCACGATCATCCAGTACGTGGATGATCTGATGATGTGCAGTGAAAGCGAACACCAGTGCAGGAAAGATTCAATAACACTCTTACCGTGCTTGGCCCGCAAGGGGTACAAGGTTGACAAGGACAAATTACAGTATTGCCTGCAGGAAGAACTGTACTTGGGACAATTAATATATGTGAATGGAAAAAGGATAATACCCGATCGTACTGCATCTTTGGGTGCCACTCAACGGCCCAACACAGTGAAGGAGATGCAGAAATTCCTAGGTTTGTGTAACTATTGTAGGGCCTGGACACTCGACTATGCAGCCTACACCAGGCCCCTTCTGCAGGGCCTCAAGGAGGTCCAAAAGACTGATAATAAGATTGTATGGACAGAGGACATGCTCACCAATTGAGATTTCCTCAAAGAAGTAAAATCTATGACCCCCGTGCTAGTGACCCCAGACTACACACAGGAATTTTACATATTCTCTCACTCCAACAGCCAATTTATGACTGCAGTATTAACACAAAAGAGCACAATGGGCCCCACACCATTGGCCTACTACAGCGGCATAATAGGCTCAGTAATGCAGGGACAATTTGCATGTGAACAGGCACTTGCTGCTGTAACATTTGCAATTGAAAAGAGCTGGACTATAGTAATTGGGTGCTCCATCACTTTATACGTGGAGCATGCAGTGTTCGCTATCCTGGAAAGATCGAAGTCCACTCTAACTCAAAGAGCATTTGTCTACAAGATCATCCTATGCAGCCCAAACATCCACATTGTAAGATGCAAAACAGTAAACCATGCTATGTTTGTGACCAAAATGTACACAGATGAAGACCCGACATGATTGTATATCGTCTGAGGGGGAGGAAGACGACATTCCCAAAGAAAAAGATAGCCCACTAGAGGGGGGTCCACTTCGTTGATGGGTCAGCAACAATTGACCAACGCAAAGGCTTCAGACACACTGGGGTGGCTGTGGTTCGCCTAGTGGACGGTGAATATGAAACATTAGTGCAAAAGAGATTGCCAATGCACTTTTCAGCTCAGGCAGCAGAGCCGATAGCGGTCCTAGAAGCGCTACAATCATCACAGGGGTGCCACATGACCATCTATTCAGAATCGGCATACGTCACTACAACAGTACACACCAGTATCGCACGTTGGAAGTGGAGGGTGTTCAAGAGGGCTGGCCGGTCCCCAGTTCAACACGCCGTGTTATTAGATAGGCTCATTTTCGCACTATCACAACCATATATATAGTGGTGGTCGTAAAATGCTCCGCCCACAATAATAACATGAACAAGGTCTCCCTCAGAAACGCTGCCACAGATGCAGTGGCCAAAATAGCAGCATATCTTCCAGTACCTCAATCAGCAGAATACCCTGTGTTAACACCCAACATCAAGCAACCCCCTATTCCCTATAATTCACTGCCAACTGCACAAATGATTGAGTTACAGGGACGAGCACCCGAGGAGGAAAAGCAACTGTGGATAAAAAGAGGGTGTAAAGAATCCCCTTCTGATTTATTAAGGAGACAGGAGTTAACGGCGAAAGTTGTTATGCTATGTGAGTTACTCATAGGAGCATTTGACCAGCTTCATCATCCGTCCCATGTTTCTAAGTAGCACATTGCTGCGGACATCCAGGAAGACTGGTTTGTTCCAAATCTCCATGAGCATTTTGCAAATTTGGTTATCCACTACATCACATGTCAGAGTTACAGCACGGGAATGAAACTGCAAACAATAAGAGGCACTCTGGGCCGCCCTACTGGGCCAATTCACAAGTTGCATATCGACTATGCGGATATGGGCAAGAGGTGCAATGGCTCCCTATATTTGATCGTTGTCGTCTGCCCTTTCTCCCGGTGTGTGGAGGCGGGACATTGGGCACATCCAAATGGCAAATGCGCAGCAACATTTTTAGCGTGCAAGGTTTTTCCTCGATGGGGTGTGTGCAATATATTGAGGTCAGACAATGGTGCACACTTTTTAACGAATTGTTTAAGCAAATTACAACATTGCTTGGCATTAAACATCAAATCTGCACCATTTACCACCCCCAGTTGTGGAGAAGATCAACGGCCTAATGAAAAGTAAGCTATCCAAGCTTTGCACCATCTTAAAAAAGAATTGGGTGCACTGCTTGCCATTGCCACTTTCAGTTAGTGTACACAGCCCTGCAAAAACCACCATTTATCACCCCATGAGGTGGTCACTGGTCGTCGCATACACACGCCCCTGTCTCCTGTTAGGGGAGCATCAGATGCACATAGCGCAGCATCTGTGTTAGGAGAAGAATTTAACAACTACTTGACCACCTTGACACAGGCCATTAAATTAGTTTCTCGTCAGATCACACCACCCCGATCAGAAGAAACACCAGATGCCGCAGCTGCATAACCACCTGATTACTCACCCACTCAACCATTACTTCCAGGTGAACTGGTCTACATGCAGAATTTAATCCGCAGGTGGAACGACCCCAGGTATAATGGGTCCTACCATGTCATCTTTTGCACCCCCCCCCTTGCAGTGAAAGTAACAGAGCTCCGCTACTGGATTCACTTATCGGATTTCCAGAGAGCACCCCCCAGTAACCATAAGAACGTATTTCTACACCCAGTGGTCATGAACAATTAAGTCCTGGTACAAACTACCTCCTTTTCGACCACGTTGTTCCAGTACTACTACAACTCACTGCTAAACACATTTGGCAGAGGGTGCACTTTTGCATCCTCCCAGACTCTCTCTCTCTCTCTCACACACACACTCTCTTGTTGTCCTTCTCTCCTTGTATCTCTTGCTTTGAATAATATCATTGCTTTCCATAAACAGCAGAAGATGAACCCAGCGCTCTGAAACGACTCCTCGTATATAAAGAAAAAGTTAGTTATGGTAGTGTGTCTAGATTCTCATACTTGTGTGCCATGTATTATATTGTGGGGTGGTTTGCAATTTCTATGTTTGCATTAGGCATTTATTTAGGAGCTGTTTTTATATGGGGTGCACACATTAAAAGGGGGATTTCTATCAAAACACTGCTGTTAATAATGTATCTAGTACTAATACAATTGCAACTATGTCTTTACTGTCCCTAATACACAACACCAGGGCCGCAAACTTACATGCCAGCATTAATAGTTATGTCCCCGTTACAGGTGCACCCACTGGTTCAGGGTTTTTAGAATGTATTGCCAGGTTCTTATTATTACCCAATGTTTTTCACGATACAAGTTTTACTAATGGCACTAGTAGATGTGAAATTATTAATGGATATATACACGGCTCTAGGCGCATGTAAAAAAGAGAAACAAAAAGGGCAAAGTATGATGCCTAGCATGGACTTGGCATAGATGCTATAGAAGATGTGCACCCCCCAGAATTGTCCAATAGTTGGTATACGGACATGAGCACTGTGGGGAGAGAAAAAGTGAATCAGAGTTATGTTTGTTTGTTGCTACCGCATGCATCAGGGTGCCCCACGGTCTTTGTGCTGCTGGAAGTACCCATTCTAGAGGCTCAGTGCCTAGTCCATCTAGCGCTGTGTAGGATACCAGGCATGTTGCAGGCACATAGTGTGAGGCTCGAAATATCGGATCCAGTTCAACTGCAATGCAACAGTAATCCTAAAAGCATCCAGTGTCTGCTGTGAGAAACCCGAGGGTGTCTTCCTAGCTAGTCCCCAGGGATCTGTCACCCAGGTGGCCAGGACACAGCCATCACTATTGGATTGAGTTCCTGGGGGTGGACCAGTGAGGGAGGATTACCTGGATGGGGGGTCCTCAGGGAGTGGGAGTGGGACACTGACAGGTGAGACGTGGTATCCCCCTTCCTTCCAGGAATTGAGAGGTTGGCATGAAAAGAAGTGACCTTGCCCTTTTCACCCCTGGCCCACGGAACCTTTGTGGATAAGAGCATAAGGCCGCAAACAATATGTCAACAGTAAACGGGGTAAGCCTACGCTGATAAGCAGGAGTGAAGGAAGCTCCCACGCCCGTGGTACCGGCATTGACTGCAGTAAAGAAGAAAAGCCAAGCGGTTCATCACACCCGGTGAGTCAAGGGGAGAATCAATAAGAACCAGACTGTGTTGAATTAGAAGTACAAAGTGGCAAGTTATGAACCAAGTTTAATGAACTGTCTAAAGAACTGTAAGAAGTGTAATGGAGGGGGACCAGCTGCAGAGGGAAAACCGGCACCACGTGGGTGCTAAATCAAGAGACTCTGGTGGGCCCCCTTAAGCGGAAGCGCCAAGTGTCATCCACACTCCAGCTACCCCCTTTGAAGTGCCAGGTATGTTCACGAAATATGTGACGTATGATAAACCAACAGAGAGCCACAGCTGGGCTCTGCCCAGTGCCTATCAGACTAACAGAACCTATTGAAGTACCAACACCTAAGAAAGCCTGGACAGCAAGGTACCCATTGAGAAAACCATATCTACAGGCAAGACAAAATAACGTTTGTCAGAATGGAATACCCGAAGAAGCCAAGAAGATATTAAAGGAAGATGAATGGTGACATCATAAGAAATCAGACTGACGCACATATAGAAGATATAATGACCTAAGAATACTGGTAAAGAGACGAAATACCATGAATAAGTGACATCTTGAGCTTAAAAGTGAAGCAGTTGATGTCAAGATGCAGAAACTTATTCCATATGCACAATGAAGATATTCAGTTAGTTTAAACGTGTACAGATGCAAGAAACCTCAAGAAGCAAAGAAATCATTAAGCTTGCTATGCTTAGTAGCAGATAGATCGCGGCAAGCGCCAAAATATACATATATATACCTCAAAAGCACTTTATAGAGGAGTGTAAATCCACTAGGCACATAAGCAGAATTGAACAAAGGTTACTAAATGTATCAAGAGGAGAGTGTTGCATCAAACAAATCGAGAATTAAGACGGAAAGAAACCCAGCTGAAGGTAACCATGCCAAGAAGCCAAGGTCATATTGGGCTGGAATAGGCCAACAGTGGATACAATTAAAGAGAAAAAGAACAGAGTATCCTGTTCAGAAAGGTCAAGATAAGCCACAGATGGTAGAAGACTGGCAGAATTAAATCAAATACACGAAATTACACAAGAAGAAGCCAATTTCACGGTGTCTGAATCGCGTGACAGGGCAGGCAGGAAGGGATGAGACTTCACACCTACGCATGGATCCCTGCCATACCCATACTCCTTAAACTTTCTCAGACCAAGAAGCAGACTCAAGGTCAAACTACAAAGAAGTAATTGACACATGACCACTGAGGTGATGATTAATTGTAACATAATAGGAGGGAAGCTGGGGTGCAGACAAACTCCCTGCACCTGGCTGGTTGTTCTGCATGCTGCTAGACGAAAGTGGAAAAGTAGGAGTGGAGTTGATGCCAAACCAAACATAGACCATGTAATCTAGGGTCCTATAGTGAGTAGTACCAATAAAATGACGTACTTTTACTGACGTTTATAGTGGCCATTTTGAAGGAAGGACTTAGTTGCCCCACATGACATTGATTATCCAATCCCCTCTCCCCGTTACCATATACAGTTATAGAACATATGTTAAAGTTACCTTTCTATAACCAATCACGTTGCATGTTAGGTTTTTAAGATTGCGTCTCAGTGATGACTAGTTTTTGATATAAATACTGTGTTTTTTCTAAAAGTAAGTGGAGTTGAAGCGAGAAGGAAGATCGAGCAGTTGCTGATGTTCATTGTACTCCCCGTTTTTTGTACTTGTCATTAAACGGACTTCCTTTGCAAAACTATTGAGTTGTCATAGTTATTTGATGCAAGAGTACGAATCTGCATCCCCATCTAACTCGAGGGTGCTGCTACTCATCTTAAAGGGCTGTTTGGAGATCCCCAGTCTTATGGGCCGGCTGGGGTGAACAAAACTACAGTTCCCAGAAGGCTGTAGGAGAGTCGCTGAGAGAGGTCAAAGTGGTCATACAGGAGGTCTAATAAAATCCCTGTACAATCAAAAGACTTTGATCTACAAACTAAGTGAAAGAAAGGGAAGTGAATCCCGCAGTGAGAAGAAATAAGGGAAGCGAATCCCATGAGGGGCAAAGGCTAAAGTCCCAAGAAACAGTGGGTTTGAAACTGTTGGAAAAGACATTAAGATTAGTGGAATACGATACGAAAAGGGTCAGCACCCAAAAGAGGGGGACCCAAGGGTGAAGCCATCACCCTATGTGAAACTGTGATAAACAATTGAGATGGGTCCGCGCCGAGAAGAAGAGGGGGACCCATCGGAGAACTCATCACCCAGCAAACATTGAAACCAAACTTTTCATTTGTTAAAGGAACTTTTGCTTTGTTATGTGAACACGTCAGGTCCTCGAAGGCAAGAGACTGTACTGCTCTCCAAGCTCCCATCTTACCCTGTGTCCAAAACATGGGGAAGGGAGACCCAGGCTACCCCATCCTGACATATTATTTAAGAATACTTCTTTCTTTTCTTGAGAACTATCCCACACACATTTTTTTATTAGTTGAAAGGTGTGGCAATAATTTCTTAGTATAGGCCCTTTTACTTGACACAACGTCACTAGCACTACCTTATTTTTCATTTGATTGTCGAAGCTTGCTCCCATCTTAGAGTTGGGTTTGGATTAGGCATTTTCCAACCTGCACACAGCATTCATTGGTCAATAAACACCTTTGAACGGTGATCACTTGTCTGTCTTACTAGGTGTCACCATGAGTTCCTCATACTGCCGATACCGCATTTGGTGTTACAACGACTTAAATATGTGATGAACAGGTGGCAAGAAATGACGGTGAGTTGTATGGTGGGAGGCTTAATAGGGTTTGAAGACAATATCCTGGCCCGTGTGAATACCGCATGTGCACCATTCTGGACTGACCATATCGTAAAACGAACATGGATAGAGGCAATGGAAAAAACTGTGAAAAGTGCACAGAGAAGAAACATATGGACTTTGCTTTTACAATGAAGGGACTGTTTCTGTAGGGGCCAATGACCATTGTAATAAGACTTTGCTCATTGCAGACCTCAAGAAAAGCACAGCTGCCGTTATGGATTATTATTGGGTGTGTGGTCAGCAGGCGTACTTGCACCTCCCACCATCATGGAGCGGCTACTGTTCGCTAGCTACCTTGCAATCGGCACTGTTTCTAATACCCGAAGAGCATCTCCAGGGGGGGCAGCAAACCCATCACCACCAATGGCAGTTCCCACCTCAGAAGGGCCTACCAGAAACCCATTACAGGCTCTGGTGTTCCACATCCTCCCTGAAAGCGAAAGAAAAGAAAAGTTGCAGAGGAAGAAAAGAGCAAATGATTTACCGCACAATTCATCCAAGCTTCTCAATGAGATACCCGAGGAGTACAGGCTATTCAGTAGCACAGAAACATTCTTTGCATCACTGTTACTGCCTGGGGTCAAAGCAGCTGCTAACTTTGAGCAAGAACAAATGCACAAGGAAGCAGCTATTCCAGGACGGCAGTTCAAACAGAGAAGAAAGACACCGAGACCGAGAGGGAAGTGCACTTGCCCTTTTCGACCCAAACCTGCAAAACTTCAGTGAAAGGAATTTTAAGACCAGGAACTACAGCCAACGTGTAGTGTAGATGTCAACAGTGCACAGGACCTTCCCGCATTGATAACCGAGGAGGGTAGGCGCGCTTGCTACCGTTGACTCCAGAGACAAGAAACGACAAGGAGGTCAGCACAGTCGGTGAGACGGAGGGAGAACTGATAGTAAACCAGACTGTGTTGAGTGAAGGTTGCAAACGGCAACTTGTTATGAACAAAGAACTTGTGTACTACTGAACTTTTAAAACATAGGGAAAGACCAGCCGCAGTGTGGTCCGGCGCCACGTGGGCGTCCATTCAAAAGACTCTCGCTGGTCCCCTTTTCTTGCGAATAATATACTAACAAGAAGCCGTAGGAAAGGCCAGCATACAGAGTTAAGGTGGTCATACAGGGGTCGAGCCAAAATCCCTTGTACAACCGAAAGTCCTTAACTCATTACCAAAGTTGTGGCAGTGTGAAACAGGCGTGTGCGCCCGGCTGAGGGAAAATGCTGTATGAACGATAAATGTGGAAAGCCTGACTGGGGGCTTGAGAGAAAGCCTGACTGGGGGCTAGAAAAAGCTAAGGGAAGTGAATCCTGCAAGGTGTTGCAACTGAGTGAACGGTCTTAGACTGGCAAACGTGAACCTGGCTGAGGGATGCCCATGAATGAGAGCAAAACGTAACACCCCGTAAACATTGTGTCGACAAGCCTGAACCCGGCTGAGTGATGTCCACAATGAACGGTTGTTTATAAAGACATTAAGACCCTTGAATGTTACAAGTTGCTGAGATCTTGAATGGAAGGCTGTAGTGAACCCGACTGAGGGAAGCCAAGATTACAAAAAGGATTGGAGCCCGGTTAAGGGGGATCCACATGAAAAGGAAATTACAACGGGAAGATTACTGAAAGGAACTTTGTGTTTGTTGTTAATAGTACATCAGGTCATGTGAGGCAAGAGACTTGGTGTAAAAGAGACTTAGCCAAAGAAGGCCCTGATAATTTGGAAACAAACTGTAAGCTTGTGCTGAAGAAGCCCAGAAGTGTGCTGTGCTCGAGAGTCCCGCCTTGTCCCATGCTAAAAACGTGGCAAGGGAGACCCCAGTCATACCATCCTGACTTATCATTTTGTGAACACTTCTTTCTTTTCTGATGAACATTATCCCACACTATTTTGTAACTTAGCGGTAAGGATTGGCAATAGTTTTATTTTAGTATAGGGCCTTTTTACTTGACAAGTCGCCACTAGGACTGCCTTATTATTTGATGGTCATTGCTTGCTCCCATCTTAGATTTAGGTTTAGATTAGGTGTTTTTCTCACCCATTTATACAGTTTAATAAACACCCTTGAAACTGTGATCACTTGTGTCTGTCTTTACTGTCGCCACATGAGTTCCTTACAGGGGCGAGAGTAAGGAAAGCAGGGAAATAAAATAGGAGCATGAATCTAAGGTGCTTCTATAGGTAATTTGGTCAGGGCTTGTCGCATTCTTAAGGGTATGACAAAAATACTACATTTTGTTGTTATTTTGGATTTACCCAAGTGTTACAAAGAGGCTATGCATTTATGCTGAATGTTGCAGGCAAAACCAATCATATGTCCTACCACTAAGCCACACAGATCAAAACCAGAGGCAGTTTTTTTTCTTATTTTTCTAGGCTCAGGAAAATGAAAATTGTTGTATCTAAATCTTGTTCTTTTTGTTTTATCAGAAAAGTTTATAGCATAGTACTCAAGTAATTTTCAGATAGAATATTGCACAAAAGTAAATGTATTTATTTTTACTTATTTATTTTGACATTTGTAGAGCACACCTAACCCGGAGGCAACTGGGCGCTAGTTACATAAGCGTGATGGTTACGGTAATTACATATTGTATGTTACATAATACAATTGGTTACATAAGAGTGAGGGTAACGGAGATAACATATTGAGCGTTACATATTACAATTGGTTACATGTTGTGAAGTTGTGGTTACTGTTATGCAGTCAGAGAGCATTGAATATATATATATATATATATATATGGTTGGCAACAGGTAGCGGTACAGGTAAATAGCTGGTGCAGGTCGTTCCTCTAAGAGTCTTGGGAACTATCTGGTAATAAAATGACTATCTGTTAATATGTGCAGACTGAAAAACATAACTGTGCAAGGAGCCAAATTCCATTGACTTGCAAAGCCCAGTCACTAGTTTCATGGAGAGGATGTCAAAGATAAAAAGTCTTCAAAGTGTCGGGAACAAATTCCTTCATCAACCAATCGAACGCCAGGCCTTCGTCAGGTAAACAGGCAGTAAAACCCTAATCAAAAAAGTGGCGACTCTTAATGGCCACTGATGAGCTGTTGGAATTATTTATGTTATATCGAGGTCTGCTCAATCTCAGTAATGTTTTGCAAACAATATGGTTCTAGTGATACTAAAATGCAAAGTTTTGCCTTACTTTGACTTACTTAAACAAAGACTACTTCGCATCCCTTAACAAAACTATTTGCAAACAAACATTTTCCAACGCCTTCTTAGCCACGCTCGCTATGGATCAATGTGATTACTGCGACGGCCGAAAATGCCAACTTTTTCTTTTTTTAACCCTTTACACCACATATATATGCAGGGGGAGACCCCCTGCACCCCAACCCCATATTAATATAATACTCTAACCCCCCCCACATATATATATGGTGTAAGGGAGGGGTTAAAAAGAAAAGTCGGCATTTTCGGCCCTCGCAGTTCCCAGGTCGACATTTTTGTACAATTCCCTCGCTATTACCTCAAGTCAATGGCAAGAAATCATGGTGAGTATGAAATCCTTTATGCTTTTATTATTTATTTGTTTTGGTGTTAAATAAAAAACCTTTACAAAAAACAAAAGAAGTCTTCTTAGATACAGAACAAAAGTTTGAGAGCCCAAAATTGGACTAGTAATGGCCAGCAGTAGCCAGGGGTGACCGGACTAGAGCCTAGCTCAGCCCTTATTTTGCTAATTCGACTTATTCAGGTCTTTGGGGCTCAATAGTACGCAGAGTCTTTCCAAAACTTTTACTATTGCGGCTGTGAGCATAATTTCTTGCCCTGCGATCAGTCTATCCCAGAACAGTTCACAGATTAAGCTCTCCTCTTTCGCCACAAATCTTCAAAGCAGCTGTGATCTTATTTTCCATGTGCCCTCACACTCCATTAGCAGATGTTTGAGGGATTAATGGCTTGGAGGATCACAGTGACTGCAGAATACGATGGCTTTGTCACCCTGGTTACTTCTGGCCAGTATTTCCCCGGAATATGCAATATTGAGTCTTGCTCTCATGAAATTATTTCTTATAGCTCTATATGGGTACTTTTGACGTGGAAGAGAACCCAGTTTTCTGTCAACTTGCAAAAAATAGTTTGGTGGTTTCAAATTTCTTACTCCCTCGATGGTGGTGATCCAGTTTTTTGTCTCCAGAAGCTTTTTCACTTTTGATGGATTACGGATAAGGGTTTCTGGCGTTGTCTCAAGCCCAGTCAGGATGCTTCCTATTTTCTTCTTCGAACCTGTGAGTTGCTTTGATTTAGCTTTTTTGAGGTGTTCATTTACCTCAAAATACAGAGTGGACTGGCCAGCTGTTATTTCCCAAAACAGGGAGAGAAGTTTCCAGTCGGCTCGACAATTCAGCAAAGTCAAACCCAACTCAAATCTAAGACTTATGAGTGGAGTGCACATTGGAAGATTTAGCGATTTTTTTTCCACAAGAGCCCCTCAACCTTGTCCCAGTTGAAATGCCAGAGTAGAGGCTTTGCTTCTAGCCCAGAGAACCGGTACAGCGTTGGCCATATAATATTTAACGAGAGGAAGGAGAGAGAATTTGCAGAATTTACCATTCAATTTCTTCATTTGGGAGATCATGTTTGTGGCTTTGTTCACGACGACTGTTGATGCTTTGTTCAGAGAAGGGGAGGCTAGAATTTTGTAACCGAGATAAGTAAGTTCTTCAACCCTGGGGCCTTCTTTATCGTCCAAGACCCATTTTCTAGAGCCCAGATTTTTTTTGGGGTGTTTGAAAATAAGAATCTTGGATTTTAAAGAATTGATCAACAGTCCGTTTTGTGTAGCATATTCCCCTAATTTGCACAAAAGCCCCTGCAGGCCAATCGCCGAACTGTCCAACAGAACCAGGTCATCCGCATATGCCAACCACTGAATTCTCCTCCCATTTAACCTCGGGCTGGCCATTGAAGAGGACTCCAGAAATTCTCCCAAATCTGATAGGAATAGGTTGAAAAACAACGGGGCTCCAAGACACCCTTGCCTTACCCCTTTGAAGACTTGTATTATTTCTGACAGATTACCCAAATTATCCAGCCTCACTCTGATGGTAGTATTCCTATGCAGCTCCACAAGCATTGCCGCTTTCGATGAAGAGGACGATCGAATTTCTCTACAATGTCCTGTTCCTCTAGAGTAAGAGACCAATGTGTATCTGATAGTAAGATAAAGTCAATGGACCCCGTTTGTTTAAAATTGTTGGACGTGTGCAATCCACTCTTTCTCTGGGACCAGGTTGCAAAGAGAGCTATTCTGACCACTCTCTAGTGGAGTCAAAGCCGCCCAGAAGTTCCTACAATTATTTGCATTTAGCAGATAGAGCATTTCTCTCCGTCCTCTTGAATTTTCTGATGTTTATGGTTTTTTGACCAATTCCTGTAGGTCTGCTTAGCTATCTTAAGTTCTTCTTTACATAAGATTGAATCATTTTGTCCATTTCTTATACAACGAAGGGCTTGTCGTAAAGTTATTTTTTCTTTTGTGTTTCTTCGTCGAATGGGTGCAGATGGACTTGTTTATCTCTAGCTTTTATTTCACTTGGCGGACAGATAGACCAAACAAAATTTACAAACTTCTCTGGATGAAATTCATCTTGCCATGTTGAGCGGGAAACTTCTTCAAGAAGTTTATTCAGTGTTTTTCCACCCTGTTTGTATTTTACTACTCTGTTTTCCTTTTTGACCTACGATTTCCTGCAAACTGGTGGGGTGCGTAGGCTTCTGTATATCAGGAAGTAGAAGTTGTAGCCTTGCATGATCGCTTCCCCCCCATCCAATTAAGGGAACTTTCTGGGCAAAGGACTGAGAGGCCAGGAGAAACAAAAATATAGTCCAGAGTGGACTCTAGGGACCCTTGCTGCCATGTTACTCCCGCTTTTTCGTCACCTCCGGATTTTACACTGATCATTTCGAGGTCCCAAGAGTTTCAAAAAGTCTCTCCATAATTTGGCTTTTCGTAAATTTACTCAACTTTGGTTGTAAGAACAGACTGCTCCCGGGGTGTATGTGATCTGCATTTAGATCCCCTGCTAGTAGGATATGTGCTCCCTCGCATGCAGTCTACACCATTATGAGCACAGAGTCCAAGATTTCTAAGAAGTGTTGAGTTTAGAATTGACGGGGTTCCAGTAGATATTGATAAATGCAATGTAAAAACGGGTGGCTTCTACTTACAATTTTGCTATACAGGCTTGAATCCCCACTACGTTATTACATAAAGATGTAGTTTCTGTTATGCTTGAGTTTTTAAGTGCAATTATCATCCCACCTGCTGGTCTTCCTTTTAATTTTTGTTGACCTTGCAAGTTTAAAATTGTGAAGCCCTCTATCTCAATAGGGTTTACGAGCCATGTTTCCTGGAATAGAAGAATATCATTCGGGCCTAAGAGTTCTTCTTTCACTTTCTTGCTTTTCAGGAAGCTTGGTCCTCTTGTGTTCCAGGAGATTACCCTAAAGCCCCTTTGCCTAAAGACTATTTTCCGTAACACCCAGTTTCAGAATTATTTGGGAGATGATCTCTGGCAATTTGGCTATGAGGTTTGCATTTATGTTTGGGCCCCATACCCTAGTTCTGGCTGAGTCATAAAGATGTAGTTTCTGTTATGCTTGAGTTTTTAAGTGCAATTATCATCCCACCTGCTGGTCTTCCTTTTAATTTTTGTTGAGAATATCATTCGGGCCTAAGAGTTATTCTTTCACTTTCTTGCTTTTCAGGAAGCTTGGTCCTCTTGTGTTCCAGGAGATTACCCTAAAGCCCCTTTGCCTAAAGACTATTTTCCGTAACACCCAGTTTCAGAATTATTTGGGAGATGATCTCTGGCAATTTGGCTATGAGGTTTGCATTTATGTTTGGGCCCCATACCCTAGTTCTGGCTGAGTCTCTTGTATTCTCTGATACTTCATTTTTTTGGGCTTCCTCCACCCCTCTTTGTTTTAAACTAAAGATAGTATCCGATAGTGCCTCCTCACTAGTCTCATAGACCATCAGGCCCTCTTTAGCGAGATCCTTTTTGTTATTGAACAGGGCTTGTTGGGCTCTACTCGAGTTTAGTCTGATTTCTACAAAGAATGGGTCTTCCCTTTGTGGAAATGTAACAAATTCGATCACCTCAGATGAGAAGAGGAATAGATTATGGTTTTTTCTAATCTCAGATAGTAACACAGATCTGCAAAGTGACCCATTCTTATTTTGCTTGACCAATCTTAGCCATACTTTAGGGATTTTAAAGTTTCCCACGATCTGTTCATCCTTTGTCTTTTCAGGTGTTGTATACAAGAATCCCTCGTTCCCCTGAGTAGATGATGCGAGTGTTCTATGCTTCCCCACACCATTCTGGCTTTCAGTTTAATTAAGCATAGATCTTTGACCCACTTCCTCTTGGGTATGGGGCAGGGGATGAGAGACGATCTGAGCTGGTAATGGAACTGGTTTTAGTATAGGTTTCAAACATATCGGTGCCAATTTCACGACGACTTTTGGGAACATTATTATGGGTTCCTGAATGAGGTTTACTTGATTTGTCTTCGAGGACTTATTTCTTTTTAAGAATATCGGGGCAATCTTCATTTTTCCAAGCCCTGTTTTTTGACTTTGTGGCTTTGAATTCTTTTTTAGTGATGTTACAGGATCTGTTTGTAGACCAACATTTGATGTTTGCATTTTTGGACTCTGAGGTTCTGTATTTTGGTACAAAAACCGCTTTTTGTTCCCTTTTTTCCATGTAACTGATTTGGTAGACAGGGTTTGGTTGGGACTGGAGCTCTGTTGTAAGTCTGGAATAGATGTGACAGATGCCATGGTTTCTGACAGTTCATGATCAGTTGGCAGAGCCAGATTTTTAAAAAAAAGAATTAGTACCTGTATTTTTCAAAACTGCATTTTTTTGGTTTTTTGATTTTTTTGGGGCTTTTTTGGTCTGCGGAAATGACGTTGCAGATTTTGCACTGAACCCTCTTTTTTGCCTCTTACTCCCTTTGAAATCCTGAGAGGCCACTGGAATGCATTTTGTTTCCTTGTTTGACGAACCTTTTTGGACCTCTTCCCTTCCCTTCCACAGAGACATCTGGAATCTCCACCAACTCGTCAATATGCATATTGGCCAGTCTCCAGAATTCATCTAGGATCGAATCAGATAATGGGGTATCATCAAAAATTGTACCATCCTTAGGGGCCTCTTCCCTAGTAGGCTGACGCCAGATTTGGAGGTTTGAAACTTTCCTTGGGAGATCTTTTAAGAGATCTTGTGTCACAGTGTGTCCCTTGGTACCCTCCTTCAATATGCTGTAGATTTGGGTGATATCCAAACCTTGTTTTACTCCTTCTACCTGCATGTCTTTTAGTGTGGGGACAAAATGGTATTCATGATGTTACTAAGGGAAACCATGGCTGACTCATTCTTGGACATTTCATTAGTTATCTCCAACAATAGGCCATCCTGCGTCTGCACCTCAGATTTTAAAAGTTCAAAGACTCAAACCAAGGAGTTTAGAACAAAGCTGAGTGCTGCCAGTGTACTGTCACTGGTCTGGGAGGAGTCTCTGTTCGGAGCAATCACAGGGCCTTCTAGGAGAACTTGGGGAGAGGCAGATAATTCCTCATTTTGTGTGTTGGCATCAACAGGCGAGGGGCTATTTTGAGATCTTTCCAAGGACAGTATCCTTTCATCATCTTCTTGGGTATGCTCCGAGGGCTTTTGGAACACAGAAAGGCATCCAAAGGGTACAATTCAAGGGTTTGGTATCAAGGATTTTTATTGAACCTGATACCAATTTAATGTATGAAACAAATCATGATTTAATCTGCACTTGTAAAAACAATTTACATAGCAGGAAATAACTTTTGTTTAAAAAGAACACATCTAAATAGTAAAATTCATCCTATTCAATCGTCCAAGCATTCATCCATCCAGCAATCCACTCATACTAGGCACCAATGGGTGTAAAATATAAAATCTATAAGAAAATTCATGACATATAATTTATCAGAAAGATTTATACAAAGAATGTTCAATCAATCTGTCCGGCCACAATAGATAGTATCAGTGGCCTAGGCAATTGAGATGGGTCCCAGCAGTCTCCGACCACGACCTCATCCCAATCCACACTCAACCGGTTCCGATGTGTGTACTTTATTGTAGTGACATCTTCATCAGGAGTAAAAAGTTTACATTCTTCACATACACATAGTAAGGCTATTCGAATCTCCCATTCATTTGTAGCTCGGTCCACCTGTGTGAGCTAATTGACAGCGTCCCAAGGAAAGTTCCTGCACACAAGAATGCTGCGCGCCAGAAATGCTCCAACCAAATGTGTCCAATCGATGACACAAAAGCGTGGATGGGTGTACTAGGAACTGCAAGGGTCCAAAATGGGCTGCACCGATGTTAAACGTGCCTGAAGCACACAGAAGATTTTGTCCCACTCGCGGCCGCCAGTCACTCGTCCAAAAGTAAACTCTGGCAGAAAAAAGTGTTCAGCAGCCGGAGGGCTGCCAGGTACTAATCGATAAATCAGCAATGTCATTTGTACTTTTATTTCTTTTCCTGAGAAAATGATAGTTTATTCGACTCTGTATCTTCTTAGTTGTGATAGTGAATTCCAATCCCCGTTTCCATCCTTTCTGAATAAGGGAATTAAGGGCAGTTTCCTCCCTTGTTTGCTGCCCATTTGTGTGGATAAGTGCTTGTGTAACGACCGGAAGTGCCAAATTTGTAGTCTGTATGGGGGAATTTAGGGCAACGTTCACGGTCTTCTCCCCTTCGGCCAGATATGAGCCTTCCTGATCAAGCATGTCTTCGATACCTGGTGAGCTGCGGAGTCTCATTTAATAAGTCTGATAGTTGTTAAAAGTATTTAAAAAGACAGTCCCCCCGCAGAGGATTGATGTGTTAATGGATTTATTTTTTTTTAAAATAAAATTTGGGTTATTATTTGTCTATTAAAGGTAAAAGAGGAATCTTCTTGGTTTCGTCAGTTTTAAATCTGCCTTAATGACACTTTTCTCTAAACGGAGGAAGAAATTGTTGTGGTACTGGGGATGAGGGTTTCCTCAACGAGAGTTTAGTATCAAGAGACTGTGTACGGGCTGCAATTTTATTTACCTTTATAATGCGCGCCTCCCGTGCCTAACAGCCGCACAACAGCCAGTGGGCTTGACTCCAAAGGGCTTAACGCCGCAAGGGTGGCTCGGGCCTCAGTAAATATTCGATTGATATCACGTGATCAGTCACGTGACGCAGAAGGATCCCGCCTCCTCCAGGAAGCAGGGAGAGTCCCAGCAAGAGCGCTCAGCTCGCAGTGCTGTGGAATGCCACGTGGAATCTAATAAGCGCTTCTGGGCAAAATGAAGTCTGCAACACACCTTTATGCAAGTTACGCAGCCTGTTTCCAATCTAACGTTGAGCCCACACTTGCAAGCACGTACCATTCCAAATGGGGTAATAACACTTGTTATTTGCGTGCTTAGAAGATGGAATAGTCTGACAATAGTCATAGTGTTACCTCTATTCAAAAGGCAGAGGTAAAAACATGTTTGGGGAGTGAACAACAGGGCACATCAAAAGAGGTCTCCCCTGCAAGTGAATAGATGCACTGCTGCAGAAGTGAAAAATGTAGCGCCACGAAAGGCATCCGAATGTGCACAAACATGCCCACCTTTTGACACTGTATCCACATTGTGCAATGCACAGAAGGACCATTACCGACCCTTACAAGTATTTTTCTATACCAGGTCAAAATCGCTCTGCGTCCGAGTTGTTGTATGTGCACTTCAGTCCCACAAAATGGGCCATTTTTGCGAACCAGCGACTGGGGATTTCTGAAATATTGCATGGGTGGAATAGTTCTAATATCGTTATGGTAGTAAAACACTAATCGTTGCAGACCCCACTGGATACTGCGCAGGGCAGTAGCAGTTTCTGCAGGCGGTATTCCTGCAGGCAGTACCGCTAATCCTCTAATGCCCTTGAGGACCACCATAACACGTGGATATGCTACAGAGGCATTGATGATACTAAAGTACATACATTGCTCTGCTGCGTTGGGTTTGCACTGCACCTTTTGGGGCAAATCAGCTTAAGAAATAAAAGCTTTTTATCCTTCCTCCCAAGTCAGGGATGTATCAAATGGCAAGTCACAGGCTGATCTGAGTTGTTGTCTGAGTCAGTGGTATCACAATATTAAAAGTTAAAAAGCAACGTGTGCCTTTTCTGGTCACATAGCAAAAACTGCTGTTGAATTAGATGACATTTGACACAGACAACAATTGCAGAGCATACATTGATCGGCGAACTAAAGACTCTTCTTGTTCTGAAGTGCTGCCTGCAAGGTGCACATTTCCAGACCAGTGTGGGCCTCCCGTGCCAGACACGGCCCGATCCTTTGTGACATTTGCCTGTCATTAATAAGTAACCCAAGCCTGGGTTCTCCTAGCCCGGTCATTGTTGTGGTCCCGATGAGTTACACCCTGTGAATGGGGAACTGTGCCAGTGACAAGCCCTGAAAAGCTCAAGGGGAGATGTGGAAACAGAACGTGAGCCGCCCCGCCTTTACTCCTTGATATTGTGTACGTCATCGGCTGTTTTATTAACTTCTTCCCCAGGGTTGTCATGGAAAGGAAAAGCCTGGTGCTGGGAAGACCTCTGAAAAGGGAATCATCAACTGCAAACATTCGTTGAGTCAGAGGACGGTCAAGTCAGGGCTGCTTGTTTGGCAGTCCACCAACAGCATATTGGCACATCATTACCCTGCACCACTGTGCAATTCAAATTTCTTCATTCGCCCACTGGTTCCTGGGTACAGACTTTTACCTAGCTTCCTCGCTGGCGAAATTGGATGACATCGGAATCTCAACTCGAATGGGGTCGACCGACTTCAAGTAAACGTTTATAGAAGGATCTGCAAAGTCCACACTGTAAACTTTGCACAGCTTTGATGCAGCCCGTACACCGGGTTACACAACGGGGATGCCCTATGTGTCTTGATGCTCGCCCAAATGTGACCATATAAAATAGGTGACTGCCCCGATACCATTTACTAACGCTGTAATACAACTCACCGTACTTGGATCTCCTCCCAAAAAAGCATACATCACTCAAGTGGTTTTAGAAGATTGCCCTTCTCATTTGGGATCCCTCCCATTTTTCCATCTTGGGAAAGATTGTGCTTCCTGGTGGATTGGATTGACATTTTTTGGATGGAAAATGTTAAACAAGTGCCAATACTTTCACCCTCAAACAAAATTCAATTTCTGTGCTAACACTTGATACCGGAGAAGAAGAAGAAGAGGGACGTCTTGAGGCGACCCAATGGCTTCTTCAGAAAAATGGCGATGGTAGGTACAGAAAGAGCTGGCCCTCAGGCCCACTGTTATTAGTGTGAGAAAGGTATGACTGTTCTGTCTGTTCAGTGCTATTTTTCTTGTAATCTACACACCCCAAGCATATTTACTGTTTCAGTATTTCTATTAGTGAAAGCCAGTAACCTAGTGGCCTATTGCGGGCACATTTTTAAATGTTCATCAAAAACTGAAGTTTCAATAGTGCATTAAAACCGCTGGAGTTCCCCCAAAATATTCTATTCTTAATACAATTCTAGAAATCTTAGGAAAACTGTTTTGAAACGCCTTCGAGTGGGGCGCTACGGCGTCCCTCAGGGAGACTTGAAGGAAAACATTGTTGCAGCATGTCAGCTCAGCTGACGGCTACACAAAACAGCAGCGCTAGTCTGAGCTGTTGCTTGAAGTAGTAGTTTCTTAAAAGTGGACATTTTTCTGAAATGCTCACACCTTAAGCTTGTGCTTCGATTATGGTGTGATATTCCTCGATACAAGAGCGGGAATAAGGTAGTTGCTGTGCAGTGCAGACAGTCGTGGCCAAGGTTATTTTGCATTTGGGAGTGGATGATTTTACCCATGTTTCAATCATAATATTCAAGCAGTTTGATTGATTGATATTTTATTTCTATTGCGCTCGTACACACTTGTTTCAGAGCGTGACAAGGTAAGGGAGGGGAAAAGGGGAGAACAAAACAGCAATCTTACTAGGCCCAGTGACATTGAGAACGCGCAAGTGCATGGGAGAGGGGGGAGTGGAAAAGTGCATGGAAGGGGGGAGAGGTGGAAAGTGCAAAGCAGAGGAGAAACAGATAAATAACAATAAATAAATAATAAAGGCAACTTTATGTCAACATATTTCAGAGTCACGGCCAGAGGCACAAAAGAAGGATTCACACTCGGGAAAGTAAAGAATCCCCTCCCGAACTGCACTCGACTTATTGACCAAAAGGGAGGAGGGGTAGTGCACCGCCTCGAACAACTGATTCTTGCCTCGGGAGGGGACGAGGAGGGGTTCTCAAGCACACCCACCCTACCATGGATGTCATTTCGGGGTCGCCCCCCGCGGACTCCCTTGCAACCCTTCCACTGCAACCCCTGCTGAAGTAGTGCGGAGGTAGGGCTCCTGCAGGGTGTGTGCAGAAAGAAAACAGGAAGCGCCTGTGCAAAAATACTCCACACTTTGAAGTTACTGTGGCCTAGATTTTCCTGAATCATACACAAATATCGACCTGAGAATTGTGACGGCCGAAAAGACCGACTTTTTTTTTAAACCCCCCTTACACCATATATATGTGGGGGGGTATGGGATATTATAGTAGTATGGGGGGCTGCAGGGGGTCTCCCCCCGCATGTCTATGTGGGGCAAAGAGGGTTTAATTTTAAAAAAAAGTCAGCATTTTCGGCTGTCGCAATTATGTGTGGTCTCAGTGATCACATAGATCCGATTTTCCCATCTCAAAGTAAAATAGTTAGGATTATTTCATATTTTCATGTATAGCACTTCATGTCTGAAAACTGATGCATCCTGTTTTTAAGCAATGTATAAATAAGTGTTATTAGTATGAAATGTAATAGTACTTATTCAAACTTAGAAGGATGAAGGACTGATTCAGCCCTGCTGAAATATGAACATGTAAAGCACAGGCTGGCACGTGTTACAGATGAGCTTTCAACTTGCATAGCTATCCAATTGCGACACACAACGCTGTTTAATCAACTGTGCAATTAAAAACATTTATCAGGTTATCTACGCATCACCCTCGCCTGTCCCCTCCAGTCCTTTTTAAAAGAAAATATAGCACTGCTATTATCAGGCTTACTAGTGGGGCACGGCATCATTACATTACTTAGAAACAGTAGGAATATAAGTGTCATGTTAATAAGACATGTAACCACCAGAGCCAATGCATTTCCAAATGCTGTGGTATTCACAATTAAGAGGAAATAGCAGGTAAAATAGCTCAGCGGGTTAGGTGCTCACTGCTGGTAGTTAAGTGTATTCTGGAGGTCACAGGTATGAACCGTAGCAAGGTCTACTCAACCATATATGCCACTCACCATATAGCTCAGGGATGTATGTTCAATGGCATTTATGGTCAGCACCATAAAAGAGTAGAATGCTGTGGGTTCAGCCTCTTCGTCCTTATGATGAACCATCTATGGATCGGGACACATTGAGGTGTCATGGGTTCCCTTTTAGTTAGTTTGTTATGAATCTCTGGATTAAAAGGTGAACATTGAGGATCATTACATGTTTGCAGGTCCAGGAAAATTGCAGGTAAAATTGCCAGTAATTCTGGCACCAGCCATTTTCCTGGCACAGCAAAACACACGTTTGCCAATGGGGGCACTGATTTACCTCCAGCCAAGAGCTGGAAGTAAATCAGGCCCCCAACCAGCAAATAAATGCCGGAATCACCAGCAGCAGTAATTCTAGCCATCCCCTCCATGGAGTACATGGAATGGGGATTTACTCCCGTTGCCAGCATCTGGAATATCCCGGTAATACCAGGATATCAGGTGCCGGTAACGGTACGGTCGGTTTTCCGATATCCCACTGGAATTACCAGTAGGATACTGGGAAACTCGTAATGGCCCCCACTGTCTCTATAAACTTGAAATTATGATGAGTCTTTCTGTAGTAAAAAGACGGAATAAAGGGTTCTTTGAGACTTATTGCACTATTGGGAGTTTGTGTCAGTTGGCTATTCCTCTTGACTTCATCCCATACCAGGTATACGAGGCATTAACTCACATTGGGTGTCTGCAACGCTTAACACAAACATCGCTGAATAAACAATATTTTTTTCAGCGACTAGCTAACACTTTCCGCACATATTCTCGGACTGGAGTTTGCTTATGTAATTGCACCAGTTCTGAAATGTACTGCGAAGGGCGTTCAGTAGGTGGAAACAAATATTGTTTACCCTACCATGTTTGTTTTCAGCCGTGAAAACACATAGATCCACCTAGGCGGTAAGGCTATAACAGACAAGATATGGCTGTACCTTCAGAGGTTCCATTAGCCACATTCTATTATGGCAGCACCTATGAATATGGGGCTTCACTTGGCATATGATTACTAGACTGGTCATGCGTGGCAATAACTGGGATAAATCGTCAGTAAACGACCATATGAGGCTACAGTGGCATATGCACGGCAGTGCCCCTGGCCTGTGTTGGTTCTACTTGGTCTACCTCTATCACAACATGACCACCCCCCGCCCCAATCTCCATGGAATGTCAAGGCAGCACCCTAGTTAAAATGTGCTTGGTATCTAAAAAGTCTTAGGTCTGCTTTAGTGCCGGATCGGTATTTTATGAAATGTAAGCTTTATGTTTTTACAGGAGTCAAGTCACTTCAGGTGATGGCATCAGGGTTAAATGTCATTCCATGTGATGCCACCAGGGTCAAAGGACATTTAACGTCATTTCCTGTGATGTCATTGGGTGTGTGATGTCACTTCCGCTACACCTGGCATTTTCGATGAATGGTCCCTGTCCCCTATCCACTGCAACTCTCACATAGCTCAGCTGGCAGTGTGCTTTGTCTCAAAGCTCTGATGGTGAGAGAAGGCTGGGAGGTGCCACCAAAGAAGGGCCCACTGCTCGCTCCACCCGAGGCTATGAAGAGTTATTTTGCATCACTGATTTATTTCCCCCATTAGGAGACTGATAATTGGTTTCCCCCTCTACTGTACTGAATATGTCTTTTCTATGCTATAGCATTTACTTTCCCACACTACTGTGCTGGTGATGTACCGTGGATCAGAATTGCACATTAGTAACATAATCCACACCCTCGCCCATTCCGCCCATGAGATGAAATTTGGTATTCGGCCCCCATCTGCCTCTCACCCAATCCTAGAGGCTGAAAAAGCTTGCTAATAAAGGCAAACAGACATCTCTACCAATCAGAGTCAGAATAATCTGTGCACCTGTATTGCCCAAAATGCCTGTTGCTCCAGCAAGTCAGGTGGCAGAATGCTTCAGTCCCTCTGATTGGCTGGAATGTGAAGCACTTCATTCAATCACAGGCCCATACATGGCAACATTCTGTGACCAAAAATCTGTAGGAATTTTTAAAGTTTCAAAAATAGTAATAGGCATAATGACATCACAGGAAATGATGTCACATAAATTAGACCCAGTCAAATGATAGGACATGCAGCGCTTCATCCCCACGTTGCCGACTCAAATTCTCCACCCATTACATTTCTGCCCACACCTAATGATTTTATTGCACTCAACTCCATTAAAGGTTGGAAGCACAAATCACAGGAATGTTCTTGGATGTTAGATTTAACGTTTAGCATTTTGATTTCGCCATGGTATGGAGGAGATACCAGTATAACATGAGGGTTGGGCGTGACGCTCGCAGATGGAGTCTGGTCACTGGCAGATTTAAGGCAAATGGAATGATAGGAAAGACTGGCAGATCGGGTTCAGTGAGGGCCGGAGAGTAGGCTGGAGTGGGACGCGTTGGGCTGGGACCGGCCAGAGCAATGGGTCTGGGCTGTTCATTGTTTGTGGTCTTTGGTCAGCCAATGATGGATTTTAGGGTACATGTTTTTATTTTTTTTTAAATGGTTTCTTTTTGGGATTGGAATTGAGTGTTTGGCAATCAGGCATTTTGGTTAAAACTGTTTTGTTTCTTCTCGAAGCGTTACTGAAAATTCTCTCCTGTACCGGTGTTACTCCCAACTGGATATCTAGCCGAGGACTAATTGAAACATTAACAAAACTGCAATGAGCCATTCTCAAATGGCATGTGGGGTAATTAGAAACGTGGCCGATTGGCGTAGTGGCATACCATTTTTTTTGCCCTTCCACCGTTAATAAGTCCAAAACTTAGGTCAAGAAGAAATCTAGCTATTGTAAATATTCTCAAAGCTAATATTTTTAAACCTGCACGATCATGACTACCAAGTGGCCTCCATGTTTTTTGACACCTAGAGCCATACAAACTTTTTATCCAGAAGCACTTTGCACTGTGGGATTTGTAGTTGTATGTATTCCATTATAGCTCTGGGTCTATATATCTAACATGTGCCCATTTGGTATGGGGTGCATGCAGCACTTCTGGTCAGTGGCATACTGAGTGAGGGACGGGTGGGGAGGTATGGTGGGGAGGGGGGACTACCCCCGTGGCTCTTTTAAGAGCAAGACTGGGACATTTGTAAGTGTTTTGTTATGTGTTAAAATGCCATCTGCCACTAATGTTACCAAAATTAGATTGGGGCAGGGGTGGGCGCTTTCTTTGGGGCGTGAATGAGACTGTATGGAATTGCACGCACTGCATTTGGGGGGGGGGGGGGGGGAGTAGCAGAACGTTTTTCATTGCTTGTTGCGTCTGCGCAAACATGTAAATAAAAGGAGCAATTCTATGATTCATTGTAATTTGTGAGCAGCAGTTGCTTCCCCTGTGTCTCCTTTTTAGTCCCCCTTGCACTTCTATTGAGACGCCTCCCTCACAGGTCGTTAACCATATCAAAACCTTGGCGCCTGGAAACACTTTCTGCTGTATAGGCGCCATACGAATGTTCAATAAATAAACAGCACCAGGAGCAGGATGCAGCACAGCTAACAACTGCCGGAGCTGCACCGATTTATTTTGCCAAGCCCATTTTGAACGTACAGAGAAAAGCTGCTCTATAACCCATGACTGTGCGCTGCAGCTCCAGGGCCAAGGGGCCTGCGACCGGGATGGTCCAACTGGCAGGTCCTCAATGTTGCACTGGGAACTGATGCGTTACGTTATCCTCTGCAAAGTCTTCCATGTAAGGAATACACAGGGCTTTAAGTGGGGTAAGAAATTGAGGGGGGGGGCCTCATTTGGGGCGTGGCTTGTGGGGGGCGTGGCCTAAAACGTACGCAAATCGTAAGGTATGCACACACACATATATATGCATGTTATATATCTGTGTGCGTACCTTACTATGGTTTGTGTACTTTGCAAGCCATCTTTTCTAAACATAGAAATATCTATTTCTATGTTTAGAAAAGATGGCTTGCAAAGTACACAAACCATAGTAAGGTACGCACACAGTTATATAACATGCATATATATGTGTGTGTGCATACCTTACGGTTTGCCTACTTTTCAGGCCATTTTTTTAAAAAAACATTTCGGTTTTATAAAAGATGGCTTTGAAAGTACACAATTCAAGCCATCTTTTATAAAGCTTTCACTACGGACAAAATTGTCCTTCGGCAAAGCTTTATAAAAGATGGCTTGAATTGTGTACTTTTCAAGCCATCTTTCATAAACCTCGAAAAATATCAAGGAATCCCCAGGTTCGCCGAGGGTTAAAGACGCCTCGGCGACCTGGGGAAACAAAGGGACAGTAACTGCCTCTGGTGACCCCTCGCGCGAGAGGTCACCAGAGGCAGTTACTATGATTTACAGAAGTGGCAGCCAGGCACAGCATTGCTGTGGCTGGCTGCCACTTCTGTCAGATCGCCTGACTTCATGGCAGGCGCATATCCCGTCGCGGCTGCTGCCGCGACGGGATAATGCATCCCGCCAATGTTGCGTGTGGTGGGACGGGGGCCCCGGCAGGGCCCCGGCTCAGTCCCACTTTTTGGAGACTGCCGGGGCCCGGCCCCGGCAGGCCCCGGCCCACTTAAAGCCCTGGGAATACATGATAAGAGTACTGTCATGCATGTACCCTGCTCAGCCCCATTCCCTGCCCGGTCTGGTGCTGCATCATTTGTGTTTGGCAGATTGCGTCAAGAAGACAATCCGATGTAGTCGGTGGAAGTATAACATACACTAGGTTAACAATGTGATCAACCTTGGTCCCATAACCTTTGTACCTAGCACCTATTCCTGCATATATACGTACATAACGCCTACACAGAGGTAACATGACAGATGCTGCACTGTTTACCCGAGTGACATGTCAGCATAAGCACTGTCATGTTATGGAAGCGTCTTAGTTTTATGTAATACTGGTAACGCAAATAAACCTATAAATCAGCAATGTCAATTCCCTTGATGTTAACAGTGTTGAAGGGCATGTGACCTCAATGCCTTTGATTGCATCAGTGCTAATGGTCTTGTAATATCACTTCCTGTGATGTCATTGGTCCCCGAAGTCATGTGCTCTACCCCTGGCATTTTGGTGGATTGACGCCCCTGATCACTGCTAGTTAAAGGTGGGTTGTGCAGACAGTTCAGATGGGACAAAGCAAATGTATTGTAAGCCGCCCTGACCCCCTTCTCGTTTTGGGCACGAAAAAATAGCACATTTCTACAGTGCGTTTATCTTTTACGAAAATGGTCAGTAACCTGCTGTCACAACCAAGTCTTATTGGTCCCGCACTGGTAAAAAAGATTACGGCTGCTCAGTGTGCCATCAGTTCTGTCCGCAGCCAGCAGATGGCAGCATAACTGCTGCACACTCCCTACCCTGGCATCCCAGCACACGTGCCACTTCACCTTCCTTTTAAACAGGGGTGGATTGGCCTACAGCCGGGAGCTCTGGGGAATTCCCAGTAGGCATTTGCACCCTGGGGCTCTTTAGTGCGATAACCTATTTTTCCCCAAATGTTTTCAATCAATCAATAAGTTTATTCGGAAGCAAATTATCCATAAACAGCAAATACAAGATAAAATACAGAAGGCAATGCAAGATTCAAAACATCATTTAAAAATCCATGAGACAGGCATAGAAACATTTTATATATTAGAAGATTAAAAGGTGCATGTGTGTATTCCAATTAGTGTCCACCAGAAGAGGTCCAGGGTGATCATTAGATTTTCAATGTTCAGACACATTTTTTAGAGATAATTTTAGCTCTCCGATACCAGGCCTTTGTCAGATAGTCCACCGAACCCCAAGCCACTGGCAACCTGGCAGCTGAGAGCAGATAACAAAGCATACCTAGCCTGAGACATGCCAGCAGACTCAAGTAATAGCAAGAGTGTCTTTAGGTCCGTATAATATGGGCAAAACAGCACAAAGTGTAGAAGGTCCTCCACAGGCCACTGACAACAAGAGCAAACCTGCTCAACCCAAACAATGTGGGTTGTACATTGTGAGACCAACTATTTGTTCGAGCCCCAAGCCATAGGCAATCAAATCGGGCTTGTGTCAAAGCCCAACGGTCTGAGGGTTTGTCACTATGAAGTAAATACGGCTGAATGGCGTCTGCAGTTGTTAAAACAATGTGCCTTCTGTTTGTAAGAATGCCTAAAGCAGAGGACTCCCTGTTTGACACAAGAATGGATTTAAACAGTTGCTTATATGTCCTTACAGCGGCAGAGTCAAGAAGGTTGGAGGGCAAATGAGGCTAGCACAGCTTAACTGATTGATGCATTTCTGGATGTATATGAGCCACAGAATTTTCTTTACAGCAGGACTTCTCACCAAGGCTCTTATAATCTTACGTGAAAGAGTGGCTTTCTGATTTGACCATAGTGCCAGCCAATGCGAAACAGGGTACAATAACCACTCATCAGCAATGTGTGGGCACCCCAGTTCCAAATGAGTGCCATAATTTGGTGAAGACTGCGGTAGCCCGAGTAGGTTAAGAAAATTGTTCTCAACATTTTCAATGTTTGAAATCTTTTCCATGCCCCATAGTGCAGCCCCATAATTAGTAGCAATTTTAGTTTGTGCCCTATACACTTCAAAAATTAGTTTGATTGGATGCCCTACACAATTATTTTGAAACCGGGACAAGGCCCCATGAGCCTGTCTCATCCTCATGCATGGTTTGTCAACATGGCCAAACCCTCTCCAGTTCTCGGTAAAGCAGATTCCCAAGTATTCAAAGCTAGTGACCCTGGGAATAGGTTCTCCTCCACTCCATATCCTGTGCATCTTAAGATGTCTGCCGCCCGTACTCATACAGGCCATGACGGCTGATTGTTTTTTGGAGTTCACTGTCAATTTATGGGTGGCCATAAATTGAGTGGACATCCACCAGGTATTGTAAGGCTATGGGTGTGTGAGCAATTATGACCATGTCATCAGCATAGCCTAGTACTGGAAGGGGAACACCTCCTACCCTGATATAATCAGCGTTGGAATTGACCTGTGCCTGACAGACGCCGTTTATGTACAGGGCTAATAGTACCGGTGCCACAACGCAGCCCTGTCGAACACCCAAAAAGGTCTCCCCACCAAATACAAATTCAAAGCCTGGTCCCTAGTCCCCAGGCCCGGGCGAAAACAATAGTGTCTCTCTAAGTACCCCAGAATCAGAAATACATTGTTCAAACAGTACCAGAACCGCCCGGCCAAAGATTTTAATTGAAGTGTCGAGCAGGGAGATCGTTCTATAAGAGAGGAGGCTACCAGGGTCACCCTTCTTAAAAATGGGAAAAATGATTGCCTGCCTCCATGTTACTGGATAGATGGCAATTTCCAGAAATGCGTTAAAGCACTTGGTCAGTAATGGGGCCCACACGTCCACCTCACTACAGAAAATATCTGCAGGGATGGCATCCGGTCCGGGGGCTCGGTCAAGAAGTTGCTTATTTATAGCCATCTCTCCCTCTTTTATAGTTAAAAGCAGAAGGGAACCACTAGGCCCGCTATAGCTAATAGAGGGATTTGCTTTATATAGAGTGCTAAAGTGATTGGACCATGCCAACGCGCTTACCTTGTTCTCTTTATGAGTTTTTATTCTTTTGTGGGGGAGCCCATTGGCCACAAATTCCCCGAATTTTTGGGAATCTCTTAACTGTACAGCCTGAATAAGGTCAGCCCAGGCTTGCTCTTCTAAGTGGCTCTTCCTTTTAGCCAGGACGCTTTTATAATGCGCACGGGCAGCAATTATCTCCCGTCGAGTGCTGTCTTTTGCATCCAGAATACCTTTAAGGTTTTTCTGTGCTGTCCGACAGGATACATCAAACCAGGTTTCCGGATTCTTTCTCCCCTTTTTAAAATCCTTTTGAAAAATGTCAGACATGGTGTTCCACATTTTTTGTGATGCTGAGATGATGGTACCATGGGAGGATCCATTTGAGAGGATAGTAGTAAATTCCTCTATATTCAATTTACAAACAGTGGATTGTGTATCCGCGGGTTCCAATTTGGCCCATTTTATTCTCTGCTTACACAAGGGATTGATACCACAGTGGTCCAGATGGGGGAGATTAACAATTGGGACCACCGACTGATCGAATTCCGAACACCAACCGCAAAGCATGATAGTCAATACATAAATTCTTAAGGACCTTGAACTCCTTGATTAAGTACCAATCCCTTACGTGGATGCAAAAGTAGTCGATCATAGACAATCCTTGTGTGCCCACAAAAGTTGGCTTCGCGGGCCGATCCTCTCCTACACGGCCATTCAATGACCGAATGCCCCACTCAAAAAATCACTCACAGAACTGTTGCACACATTCTTTCATCCACCATTTGTACAGGAGCTGCCCCATGAACAAATTCTTCACCAGGGTCTATGTTCTCTATCGGTACCCCTACCCCTAATTACGCATTAAGTCCCCTCCCAAAATTAGCAATGAAGCCTGGCTCCCATTAGCGATGCCATATGCTTCAATCAAATCTCTCAACGCCCCTGGACACCCTTGGTTAGCAATATGTGGGCTATTTTAAAAATTAATAACATCAAGAAACAGAAAAGATATGTCCAGAGCAAAATATGTTTAGAAAAAATGTATCCAAATTTATTAAAGGTGATACAAAAATTGAAAACTAGTGAATAAATCACTCAAAATTATTATACACTGATCATTTTAACATAACAGAACAGCAGCAACAATATGCCGAAAATCGGCTAAAACTTCATCACTCATACTCAACATACATACACACACAACTCATCATACCGTGGCATACATCCAAAGTACTAAAAACACAGAAAACATGCTAAGAACCAATGGGGAAGAGGAATTCATAACTAGTCCCCATAATAACACTCATTATTGCGGTGTTTACAAACAATAGAAATAATTCACAAACAATCTATTGTCAGGGTGGATAGGAAGAACAAATGCAAAGATCACATCCCTGTAGAATTTTTCTCTCGACCGGTTTCGACGTGTAGTGGTGGTTAACTGAACGTCTTCCTCAGGAGGTGGGTGTTACCGTTCTGAAAAACAAGTACGCAAAAGCGACTATAAGCTACTACATGAAAAAGTCTTTGCCGACTGCCTGTAACATACAATTAAAGAAGGAGAAAAAGGACTGCTGCTAGCAGCCTAAGTTATTAAAAACAATTAAGAACCGTGTATACCATAGTGAAAATAAGCATATACGGCCCCCGCTACAACAGCTGTGTAAACCAGAACAAGAGGGTAAGTGACTCCCAAAAGAGAACCGTGCAAGATGAAAGGGAACCTTCAAGACCATGGTGGATCGGCAACAAGAATGTATATATATAATAATATATATCTAAATACCAAAAAAGCCTGACCAATGGCAATGTCTGTATCTAAAAAGAACTAGTAGTGGACTAACCTGATGAAAACCTAGCTGCTGCAAAAATCTATGCAGTGTAGTGTGGCCAGTCACGCGAGACAATTCAGGACTAAAACATAACCTGAAACCAGAAACAAGACCAGAATGCACTAGGTCAGATAAATAAAAAACCTAGGTTCAAAGTGGAGTGCCTATGACTAAGGCAAAAATAATAATAATAGCTCACCTGGAGGGCGCCCCATGCAGTTTAAGATGATCCAGCGCTGCATGTATTTGAAAAGTGAAGAGGCAGCGCAACTTAGCCTGAGCCTTCAACGCCGTCTGTAAATGACTACAAAAGTGGAAAAAGAACTTCATTACAATGTTAAATGGCAAGCAGTGACCCACGGCTTACCAGAGTACAAGGGCACTGCATGAAATGCCTCTAAAAGATCTCCAATAAAATGGGAGGAAGCCTACAGACAACCACACCGTTCTGGGGGATCCAAAAGGTGTTTAAATGTAAATGCACGAAAAGCCCAATAAATCAAATGGAGCTACGAGCACAATTGAAATGAGAAGGTAAACTTAAGGGCAAATGGCAGCTGTCTAAGATAAACGGTGCTATGTTTAAATATAAACACACGAAGTGCCAAATAAATCAATTGGAGCAGCTCACACAATTGAAATGTAATAGTGAGCTCAAAGGCAACAAACAGTAGTCTAAAGGGCGACGCTGCAAAGTTAATTATGCAGAGGACTGTAGCTGAAAAGCTATTAACATTGCAGGAAGGCTGGCCACACGCTTACCTGCAAAACGGTTGCTGTATAATGGAATTGTCCAGCAACGAGGGAGAACAGATGGTAATCTCTTTGTTTAAAACTAGTTGTAAATTCGAAACGCTACGCATGCGTGTAGGGACCTGCAAGGAGTGGCTGGCTACAGCCAATAGTAAACAAAAGCCTTTTTAAAGGCAAAACTAAAGACTGACTGCGCATGTCAGCAAGTGCTGCCAGTAAAGACATTCCACGAGCAGAACAAAGCGCAAATAATGCAGCCCAAATTAAAAGGAAATGATGATGAAAAACGCCGCTGCTGATAGAAAAAATAATACTAAATAAATACTAGAAAAGGATGAACATCAGACTAAAAAGCAGCGTAAATAAATTTTGGGCTGCCATCACCACACCAAGTGAATTCTGGGAGTTGTAGTCCAATTTAGGCCAGAACCATATAACAGGCCCCATATCTCTAAGCAATTCTGGAGCTACTATACAATGACTAAAAGAGTGTTTTTAGACCAGAGATAGGCAAGAAAGATGGTAAAAAAGCTTTGGCTGAAAAGGCGATAATCTAATGTAAAAGATGTTAAATTGTGTCAATTAAACTAAATAGCTAAACAGTCATAATAGCCATAGAGGGAAAATAGAGAAATGCAGAACAAGCTTGCTAGCGACTATTGAAGTCCCACGACTCCAATGTGTTAAGGCCTTTGTGGAGTGTTTTTAAATTAAACATCCACATTTGTTCTTTGTAGGACAATTTATTAGCCAGTTGTATTGTGTTATTAGCAAAACATTTTTCCAAACAAAACCAGATTAAAGAGTCTGGGTTGTGTCCCATTTCTACGCAATGAATCACTAGTGGAGCCGAAAGGTTGCGTGTTCTAATTTTAGACCGGTGCTCATTGATACGTAGATGGACTTCCCTAGAGGTTTTTCCTACATACAAAAGCTGACACGGGCACTGAATAGCATAAATAACATTCTTACTTTTGCACGTAGTGAATGTACGTAGTGCCCAAGATCTACCATTGTAAGAAAAGTCTGTAATTTTTTTAGAAAATTTACAAGCTGCGCACGAAGTGCACGGATAATGGCCTTTAACCTGATTCAGGTTAATATCTCTGACCTGGTTAATGCGAACAGGAAGTCTGGAGGCCCGGGTTAGTTTCTGCCCTAAATTTTTGCTTTTTTTAAAAGCAAATAAAGGTTTCTCTAGCTGGAGATCTGTGGAATTAAGGATCCTCCAATTTTTCAGAACAATAGCTTTAATTGTCTCACTACGTCCGCATGAGTATTAAATTGCCTTTGGCAATGGCGACGCCTACATTTCTGTTAGATTCTAGGGATGTTATTAATTTGGTGGAAGGCCTTCCATTTGATGCCTCCAAACAGATCTTGGTGGCCTTAGATATAGAGGCTCTTTATACCAATATTCCCCAAGATGAGGCTATTCAGTGCTTACAAATTATGTTGGACCGCCGACCATCTGCACATACGGTTCCCACTAATTTTTTGACCACATGTGTGGAATTGGTTCTTTGTAACAGTTTTTTTAAGTTCAAGGATGAGTTTTTCACACAAACTAAAGGCACGTCAATGGGCTGTGCGTTTGCCCCCAACTTGGCTATTATTTTTATGGCCTTGTTTGAAGAGAATTTTGTTCTGAATGATGGTAATCCTTATATTACTAACATCAAGTTATACCGTCGGTATATTGACGACATCTTACTGCTATGGGAGGGTGATATTGCCACACTTGAACTTTTTGTTCAGTGGCTTAATCAAGTAGATATCAACATCAAATTTACCCTGGAACACTCTACCTCCCGTATCGCGTTCCTAGATCTATCTATTTACAGCGAGGATGGGTTCCTGCAGACCGAGCTCTATAGAAAACCCACAGAAAGGAACATGACACTACAGTTTGAAAGCCAACACCCTAAAAGTCTTTTACGTAATCTCCCTTATGGGATGTTTTTACGGTTACGCCGCAATTGTTCCAACCTTATACAATTTAATACTCATGCGGACGTACTACAGACTAGATTGCTAGATCGCGGATACCCGCGTAAACTTATCAAACATTCAAGAAAAAGAGCGCGATATACCAATCGGGATGCCCTTTTAAGACCTAAAAACAAAATTGTGGACAAAGAACAGTTAGTTTGTGTGTCCACTTTTTGCCAACATAGTGAGACAATTAAAGCTATTGTTCTGAAAAATTGGAGGATCCTTAATTCCACAGATCTCCAGCTAGAGAAACCTTTATTTGCTTTTAAAAAAAGCAAAAATTTAGGGCAGAAACTAACCCGGGCCTCCAGACTTCCTGTTCGCATTAACCAGGTCAGAGATATTAACCTGAATCAGGTTAAAGGCCATTATCCGTGCACTTCGTGCGCAGCTTGTAAATTTTCTAAAAAAATTACAGACTTTTCTTACAATGGTAGATCTTGGGCACTACGTACATTCACTACGTGCAAAAGTAAGAATGTTATTTATGCTATTCAGTGCCCGTGTCAGCTTTTGTATGTAGGAAAAACCTCTAGGGAAGTCCATCTACGTATCAATGAGCACCGGTCTAAAATTAGAACACGCAACCTTTCGGCTCCACTAGTGATTCATTGCGTAGAAATGGGACACAACCCAGACTCTTTAATCTGGTTTTGTTTGGAAAAATGTTTTGCTAATAACACAATACAACTGGCTAATAAATTGTCCTACAAAGAACAAATGTGGATGTTTAATTTAAAAACACTCCACAAAGGCCTTAACACATTGGAGTCGTGGGACTTCAATAGTCGCTAGCAAGCTTGTTCTGCATTTCTCTATTTGCCCTCTATGGCTATTATGACTGTTTAGCTATTTAGTTTAATTGACACAATTTAACATCTTTTACATTAGATTATCGCCTTTTCAGCCAAAGCTTTTTTACCATCTTTCTTGCCTATCTCTGGTCTAAAAACACTCTTTTAGTCATTGTATAGTAGCTCCAGAATTGCTTAGAGATATGGGGCCCGTTATATGGTTCTGGCCTAAATTGGACTACAACTCCCAGAATTCACTTGGTGTGGTGATGGCAGCCCAAAATTTATTTACGCTGCTTTTTAGTCTGATGTTCATCCTTTTCTAGTATTTATTTAGTATTATTTTTTCTATCAGCAGCGGCGTTTTTCATCATCATTTCCTTTTAATTTGGGCTGCATTATTTGCGCTTTGTTCTGCTCGTGGAATGTCTTTACTGGCAGCACTTGCTGACATGCGCAGTCAGTCTTTAGTTTTGCCTTTAAAAAGGCTTTTGTTTACTATTGGCTGTAGCCAGCCACTCCTTGCAGGTCCCTACACGCATGCGTAGCGTTTCGAATTTACAACTAGTTTTAAACAAAGAGATTACCATCTGTTCTCCCTCGTTGCTGGACAATTCCATTATACAGCAACCGTTTTGCAGGTAAGCGTGTGGCCAGCCTTCCTGCAATGTTAATAGCTTTTCAGCTACAGTCCTCTGCATAATTAACTTTGCAGCGTCGCCCTTTAGACTACTGTTTGTTGCCTTTGAGCTCACTATTACATTTCAATTGTGTGAGCTGCTCCAATTGATTTATTTGGCACTTCGTGTGTTTATATTTAAACATAGCACCGTTTATCTTAGACAGCTGCCATTTGCCCTTAAGTTTACCTTCTCATTTCAATTGTGCTCGTAGCTCCATTTGATTTATTGGGCTTTTCGTGCATTTACATTTAAACACCTTTTGGATCCCCCAGAACGGTGTGGTTGTCTGTAGGCTTCCTCCCATTTTATTGGAGATCTTTTAGAGGCATTTCATGCAGTGCCCTTGTACTCTGGTAAGCCGTGGGTCACTGCTTGCCATTTAACATTGTAATGAAGTTCTTTTGCCACTTTTGTAGTCATTTACAGACGGCGTTGAAGGCTCAGGCTAAGTTGCGCTGCCTCTTCACTTTTCAAATACATGCAGCGCTGGATCATCTTAAACTGCATGGGGCGCCCTCCAGGTGAGCTATTATTATTATTTTTGCCTTAGTCATAGGCACTCCACTTTGAACCTAGGTTTTTTATTTATCTGACCTAGTGCATTCTGGTCTTGTTTCTGGTTTCAGGTTATGTTTTAGTCCTGAATTGTCTCGCGTGACTGGCCACACTACACTGCATAGATTTTTGCAGCAGCTAGGTTTTCATCAGGTTAGTCCACTACTAGTTCTTTTTAGATACAGACATTGCCATTGGTCAGGCTTTTTTGGTATTTAGATATATATTATTATATATATACATTCTTGTTGCCGATCCACCATGGTCTTGAAGGTTCCCTTTCATCTTGCACGGTTCTCTTTTGGGAGTCACTTACCCTCTTGTTCTGGTTTACACAGCTGTTGTAGCGGGGGCCGTATATGCTTATTTTCACTATGGTATACACGGTTCTTAATTGTTTTTAATAACAGGCTGCTAGCAGCAGTCCTTTTTCTCCTTCTTTAATTGTATGTTACAGGCAGTCGGCAAAGACTTTTTCATGTAGTAGCTTATAGTCGCTTTTGCGTACTTGTTTTTCAGAATGGTAACACCCACCTCCTGAGGAAGACGTTCAGTTAACCACCACTACACGTCGAAACCGGTCGAGAGAAAAATTCTACAGGGATGTGATCTTTGCATTTGTTCTTCCTATCCACCCTGACAATAGATTGTTTGTGAATTATTTCTATTGTTTGTAAACACCGCAATAATGAGTGTTATTATGGGGACTAGTTATGAATTCCTCTTCCCCATTGGTTCTTAGCATGTTTTCTGTGTTTTTAGTACTTTGGATGTATGCCACGGTATGATGAGTTGTGTGTGTATGTATGTACTATGTATGTTGAGTATGAGTGATGAAGTTTTAGCCGATTTTCGGCATATTGTTGCTGCTGTTCTGTTATGTTAAAATGATCAGTGTATAATAATTTTGAGTGATTTATTCACTAGTTTTCAATTTTTGTATCACCTTTAATAAATTTGGATACATTTTTTCTAAACATATTTTGCTCTGGACATATCTTTTCTGTTTCTTGATGTTATTATAATACTCTGGTCCAGAGGCTAGAGTTACCCTGCTCTTTTCAGTGTTTGTATTTTAAAAATTAACCAGAAATAGAGGGCGGCCACCGACAGGACGTGCAATGATACATTGCATGTTCAGATTTTTGGTTTCACTCACAGTTAAAGTTAAGGCTAGAGAAGCCTTCACCAATATTGCCAGGCCTCCAAAACATCGTCCACGTCCACCTTTCTCAGCTGAAACACACTCTGAAACATAGCCATCAAAACATAAATGAAATGAAATGAAATATTTGATTTAGATCACGCTCGTACACAAGTGTTTCAGAGTGGGGAAGAGAGCCCACGTCTCCTGGAGGAATATGATATATTCCCTCAGGGCGGCGGATATCTCCCTCTGCGAGAGCCCAATTTCACCTCCGGTTCCAGATTTATCCTTAATCTGAGCTGCCTTCTGGTCGGCTGCTGGTCAATCCAATTCTTCAATTTTCCTTAGGACCTTATAACGATTTGTCAGATCCACAGAAGCCACTAAGATCATTGGAACCATCTGGCTCCCTCCCCCCAGAGACCTTCCAAAGCCACACGTGGATTTGGAGTTTAAAAAGCAATCTACGGTGCAGGCAGAGGGGGGTTTGCGGGGTAAAACGCTCCGAAGGGAAATAAAACACTATTTTGCGGATGAAAGTTACAGGACCGTCACTCGGGATTAATAGAGGTGACCACATAATTAAGCATGGCTGGGGCAATCATAGACACCACCACACAGTCCCCCTCTGCCTGTTTTGGTTCCTTCCCCACCCATGAAACCCTTCTGGCATAAGGATACCTCTGGGGTTCACCTTCATCCTTGGCAAACGTGTATTAATCCATTGTGCTGTTTTATTTAAAAGGGAGGAAGTAGATTCCACCTGGCCGGGGTCCAGGAGGGGGAAGTCCCGTAATTACTCTGACCAATGAGGCAGCCTCTGGGGGGAGGTTGAGCATTACTTGCTCACTGGTAGGACATTTGTCTTTTTAAGATCTTGTGTGCCCACGGCTGAAACCCCGAGACGACTCTTGATCCCCTTCCATGAGGTACCCTCCAGAAGGGAGGCATTATGCCGTATTGGAAGCGTGATTGGTGTGGTGGAAACTATAGGATTGTGAGCTACAGTCCCACCCATATGTAGTTTATTGGTGGAGCTTGACAGGAGAGAAGCAGGGTTTCCACAACAGTCCCAAGTACTGCTGACCCTGTTCGTTCTACAACCAGATCTTTGATTTCCAAGATATCTTTTTTTAGACCTCTTATTAGATCATCCATAATGCATAGAGTTGTGCTTAGAGCGATTTTAAGAGCCCCTATTTTATCTAGGACTGGTGCAAGCTTTCTATCCAGCACCGCGTCCAGGATTTTGAAGTCACTTGATGCTGACTCCAGGGAGTCATTTAAAGATACAACTAGGTAGGGATTTGGTCTTCTATGCGCCAGGCTGCCAATAGAGACAGCTGCTTTCCCTTCCTCAAATGCAGGACCCCCGATAGGGGTCCCCACACTGCCCCCTCGCGAAGGTCCCTTTCAGGGGGATTATTATTCAATGTGGTTTCAAGACATTGCGAAAGGCTAGGAGTGAAGAGTTTGGAGAGGGTAGAGAGGGTATTCTTTTGTCACCAACTACACTAGATTGTAAACTAGCCACTTCAATGGCTCTTTCTGTGTCTTCGATACGCTCTTCAAGTTTTCCTGCCATTTATTTGAGGTATTCGTTTAGAGTTAATTGGCCTGGTGAGACTTGAGCACCTTTACTTTTTCTGGACTTCGTTTTAGGAATATTGCCACCTGGTTCCGGACCACCCAGCACGCCTAAAGAGCTGGCCTTAATTTTTTTGTTTTTGTTGGGGACGGGGGGGAGGGGGGGTGGGACTTTAGCCTTACGTTTAGACATGTTTTAGTAGCACTGAGAGCAGCACCTACTTAACCAAGTGACGCGTGAAAGGATGTTTCCTAATAGCGATAGGCCAAGGCATCCCTATTAATAAAAAATGTGAGCGGGTTACTTAAAGTGCAAGTGCTGAGCAAAACGAGCAGAGATGGTTCACACAGAGAACAGTATGGTAAAACACACATGCACAGATTAAAAATCCTTAAAAAAGGAGAACAAAACCTAACAATAAGTGGACAGCGAGGGCACAGATCAAGAGGATTTTATACCATAATGCTAGAGTAGGGGAGGGGAGAGATTCACTCGAAGCCCCTCGCCCTAAAAACCTAAAGCCATTATATAGCGGAGCCAGAAGTTGAGACTAGGAAATGGAAAGTAACACAAAAAGGCCTGCTAGGCACGGTCCCACAAAAAGACACAAAACAGCTTCCCTCCAACACAGACTGTAACATGAGAGCACCACCTCCAAGGACAGGGACAGGGCACGCCTCACAGCTCGAGGAGCCCCCTTAGTCCAACTCTCCCCCCCTGACCCCTGGGAATAAAAGACAGCAAACTATAGAAGGGAAGGCAGAGAAACGGGCACTGAGGACAGGGCACGCCCGACAGCTTGGGGAGCTTCCTTAGTCCGTATCTCCCCCCCTGTCCCTCAGACTGCACGGGCTGCCAAGTTCCAGTTGCCAAACAGCAAGCACAAGTAGTATGTAGATGTAGCAGCAGATAGTGGAGTATCTTAACTCGCAGGGTCAAAGTTCCAGGCAGATTCCGTAGTGGCACTATCTCTGTTGATGCCACTTGTTAAAATCCTTAGTACCGAAGGAGGTACAGCTGCTGGGCACGCAATAATGAAGGTACCAAGAGTAAGCCAGCCCCCACCTTCAATAACTTAGATCATAGAACGGAGAAACAAAAAGGGGAACTTGATTTTCAGGCGTCCCATGTCCCGTCACATAACACATCAAGTGAGTAAGGGCAGTTTTTGCCAGAGTGCGCACAGGCCAAAGCACGCCAAAGTACAGTGTTTCCCGATAGGCCTCAGGGAATGCGGGCGTGTGTTTAAAGACCGGCACGAATGGAGTGGGCTCAGAGTATATTAGAGGCTGCGCCTTACCTCTGCTTGGTGGAGTCCACGTCAGGGGATACTTCTACAGAGCTTTCCGGTTAACGCCAGACCGCAAGCCTACCGCTGACTGCACCAACTCACCCACGACTCTGCCACGCTCTGCTGTGAGCCTGTGGGTTGGGTGATGGGACTCCGCCTCCTCGTACAGCAATGGTGGAAAGACTGCCGCTGACTGCACCGACTCACCCACGACTTTGTTCATAGGGAGAGGGTTGGGCTTGCTGATCATGTGTAATATGGGCCCACATTGAAAATGATTTACAGAGCCTCTTTTGGTTACCAGTCCGCCCCAAAGGAGGGCTTATTTGACTTGTGGCGACGCAGAACCAACCACGTGCCTGGAGAGCAATATCACAATCATACCTCCCTTCTGAAAGCTTCCATTTCAGATTCACTGTGGATATACAGCCAGGGCCGGTGTAACGTCATTTTTTGCTACTTGTCAGAAATTCCTACCGATAGGAAAATTTGACACGGTAGGAAAATCTGACAGGAATTGTAATGTCATTATTTGATACCCGTCAGAAAATCCTACCGAGAGTACTTTTTGACCATGTAGAAGGAAAGTGGTGGTACATTTCAAAGGCTAGGCACTAGGCACATTTGACAATCCATGCAGAGGTAGGAAAATGTGACGGGGTAGGAAAATCTGACACCGTCATGTCATTTTCTGCTACCCATCAGAAAATCCTACTAAGAGCACTTTTTGACCTTGTACCTGGAAAGTGGGGGCACATTTCAACGGCTAGGCACTAGGCACATTTGACAATCCACGCAAAGGTAGGAAAATCTGACACCCTGTCATGTCATTTTTTGCTACCCGTCAGAAAATCCTACCAAGAGGACTTTTTGACCGTGTAGAAGGAAAGTGGGGGTAAGTGGAGTAAGAGGTTATGGAAAAAATTCCTCTCTTTTCAGTTAGATGACATAACCAAGTGGGTTGAAACGTTTTTGGTCACTGTACTGCCTCAAAGTGCATTTTGTAAGGATGACCGCTTGCGCAACTTCTACATGCCCCACCATTGCTTTACTATTTTGATCATTAGTATTGGGAAGATACAATACAAGGACATGATTGCTAACGGCTATAAGCTCAAACAATATTCAACTTGGAGATTTGCCAAAAGGTTGAACTTTGTCTACACCTTTTCTGGCAACATGTCACAACAGTACTTTACATATTGAAATGTCCATATCACAGGAAATGTAACAAACAAACAAAATACCTACGAAAGGCTGGGGGACTGTACTCGGGGTCAAGGAATGCATTAATAATCAAATAAACGACTGAGCAGAAATCGGTGGGAATGTTTTTATTTGAAAAAACAAAGCACAGGAAATGCAGAACACATAGCGCAAAGAGGCAACATGTTTCACGCTCACAGAGCGCTTGGTCACACCAAAAATGTCAATGCACTTCTGTACACTTCCTACAAATAGAGTGAACCTCTTGCAACGCTACGTCTTTCATTTTACTTGGTGAAGGAAGACAATCGAAATGCACCCATCTTTTACATTTCTCACATTGTACCTGTTAAATCAAAAATATTAAAATCAAGAGTAGTCATACGTAGCATAGAAATACACAATCATTAACATTAAAATAAAAGTTGGTTATGAATTATACAAATGCCAATCTACGCTTCTGTTTGTATTTCACTCCAGTGACAAGTACAGTAATACACTAGTGACCAAAACATACTCTCTAGTTACAGACATGAATTTATTACCGTTAATCACCTATAGATGTGTAATTACTAGACATCATTATCTACAAACATGTAACCTTTCTGTACTTACACAAGTGACACTTCTATACTTCAATAACTACCGTAATTTCACAATTTCATGTTTGACAAATATATGAATGGTGTATTTAGGGTAAAAACTACAAGTGACCATTCCTTCATCCAAACCTTCTGATTAAAAGAGGTTACAAGCGATAGAATAGTCCTCAATGTTGCCTGCAAGAGAAGCAAGTGTTACTTTGTGTGACGCACTGCTTAAAAATATAACCCTGGTGTTCATATTTTATTAAATATACTAATCTTATCCAATGCATGAACATGTTTCCTAGAAGCTGTACATTATGATTGGCTACATAGGTTATGTCCTACACTGGAGTGCTTCTTTACATTTAGGATACAGGTTCATAAATTCGGAGTAAAATGACCTAAGAATGAAAATAAATTTAAGCTTTACATAGCTTAAAATCTATATACTAAGCAATCAAATCCAGTGACAAATTGAGGAAACGGGCCTCACACAAGGGAAGCTATACTAGTCAGTACATGACAATTATATTAGAGGAGACTACATTAGAGGAATGGCCGTTTTCTCTCACTGGAATTCTGCATCAGGTCCAGAGCTATATGGTGTCTGAATTCATCCATATTAGTACTGTTTGTATGTACGTTTTTTAGTTTGCCACCGCAAAGGTAAGTCTCTGCAAACTGAAATGGAAAGAAATGTGTTCAGACTCAGCGATTAAGCTTAAATAAAAGTTATAGCACAATCTTACTTTCAAGATTAAGGGTCCACAGTTAAAACTATCCAGTTGCTTTTAATGCAGGCAGTGTTCATCTTCCAGGATCCAGATGTTAATATATGATCTGGGAAGCGGCTTCTCAAAAGGTTTCTGTAAAGGGAAGATTAGATTTTAATGCATATTGTTGAATCATTTGTAACCTATCATCTTTGCAGACTAGTTCCCAAGTAAATGTGACTAGCTTTTGATGCTGGGGGTGCTGCACCTAGAGACCTAAAACTACAACTCGCCAATGAGAATAAGATGCAGAAGTATGTTGTGCTATAGTCCAGATGTTTGACCAGAGCAATGGCAGAGGTCCCGATGAATTAAAAGCCTTGCAGAACCATCCATTTTATTCACAAAACTGAAGTTTGGATTTGAATACACCACATAATCAAAGCAGACAGCTGATGCTAACAGACAATCTACATATTTGGTTTTATGGGTTGTTTTTCAACAATTAAGTTAAAATCATCCAGTGTCCTTCATGACCTAACTCATATGTACACACTATCACTTAGACTACCACCTCATGTTTCAAAGTTGGTTTGGTTACATTTCCCCAACTGAAGTATACACATGGATATGTAGCATTACTTCCAACCTTTCAGATTGTTTTACAAACATCACCTACTTAACAAGCAGTAGGTAACATGGGCATACCTCCAGTTTTGCAGAATCCTGCGGCTGTGTTTAACATCTTCCCCCATTGGATCGATTAAAAGAAGGTTTGTGTCCTTCAATGCAATAACCTGTACATGTAAACAAAAATACACAATTTAATGATATGATGCTGCTTACATCATGCACAGTGTATTTGAAAGAACTCCATTGCCTTAATTTATTCGAAATTAAAAAGGAATTGTACCACAATTATCCAATGATTCCCAGTATTGTATGGACATAACAGCTCATCACTGTTCTGCAGTGGAAACTAAAATTGTGGAAAAAGAGGAAATAAACAGTGCACATTCACACTGTGAATAATTTAAATATGCTTTCTTGCTCCATTACCACCATAGTGCTGCATGTGAAAGTGCAATACCTTTTTGTATGAGGTTTTTCTGTAGCATTCACCTAGTATACTGGTTGCCACACATGATGAGATGGCCTGGAACTTTACCCGTTTCATACTAAATACATGAAAACAGGTTTTACATTCAGTTCCCAATTTTAGTCATAAACTGTTAAATATCTGGGCTTATGAGCGTATTCCAATGACGCTTGATAGGAAAATGTTGAAACCGCCCCTTGTTCAGTGGTGCAACCCACCCTTGTTCAGTGGTATAAAGAAGACCATCTTGTCTACTCCCTTTTTGGTTTGTAATCTGTGTGTGCATTGGTTCCAGTGGTCTGTTTTTTCGCCAGAAATTGAGAGATTTTTTCATGAGGCGGAAAATAGTTTTTGTTGGTACTGGAGCTTTGCTACTTACATCCTGTGGGCGTTAAAGAGACGCCGGCAATTTTCGGTCATGTGGGAGTGTGCTCAAATAGTTGATTTTCAATACAATCGATGGAAAAAAATGTAACCATCAATAGTTAAGGTTAATCTAACAAAATGTGAAGTGCAGATAGAGTTGTACATAGAGGGACGTAACTACCTGAACCAGGAACATTAATGTTATTTGAAAATTAATTTATCATGGCTGTCACCTTCTTTCTTCTTTACCATCATTTTCCCCGCCATTCTGTAGACGTCACCGATTATTTGTAGTGTTTCACAAGAGAGGAAATGTGCTTGAAATTTGAGAAAACTCCTACAATAGTAGTTATACTGTACTTGTAGTAGGAAACTTATCTTGTTACAAGAAGACATGCATTACTTACAGTGAAAGCATTTCTGATGGTTGTATCTGCTTAGATTCACATGCTGTGCATAGTCTGACATCCAGTGGTAACCGCAGAGTATTGCATCTTGTCTTTCGAGAATTGAAAGGGGACGTCGACATGGGCGTGCCTGTAACACTATCCCTACGTGGCGTGTAGTGTACCCAAGATCCCTCACGTGTTGAGGTCCGTCCGATTGTATTTTTTCTGCCAAGAGGGAGCCTTATGACTTAGCGTGAGTGAGTACAGAAAAGAGCGAGAAAGTAGTAAGACGTCTATTTTCCTTCCATCCGAGCAGGGCGAAGGGTGGGCGCATGGGAATCTAAGCAGTTACACCATTAGAAATGCTTTTACGGTAAGTAATGCATGTCTTCTGATGTTTCTCAATCTGCTTAGAATCACATGCTGTGCATAGACTAGCGAGCAGTACCCGGAGTGGGAGGTGGGTTGTGAGAAGGAACTGTAGTGAAAAGATGTCTTAGTACTGTCTGTCCCACCTGAGAATCAGTCCTAGAATGAGTGTCTAGGCAATAGTGTTTTGTAAAGGTGTGTACAGAACTCCAGGTTACCGCTTTGCAAATGGACTCAAGGGGAACATTTGCAAGGAATGCTATGGATGCACCAGTGCCTCGAGTGTAACATGCTCTAGGCTTGAAGGGCAGTTCTCTCTTCGCAAGATGGTAGAGTGTAATGCAATTGACAATTCATCTAGAAATAGTGGATTTGGAGACTGCATCTCCTTTTCCTGTGGCCACTGACACGAAAAACTGATTTGTTTTCCTCAGTGGACGAGTTCTTTCCATATAGAACATGACATCTCTGCGTACATCTAGTGTGTGCAGGGGTCTTTCTCCCAGGCTCGAGGGATTCTGAAAGAACGTTGGTAACTCTATTGACTGGTTCACATGGAACAAGGAAATGAATGTAGGCGCAAATCTAGGGTGAGTGCGCAAAACCACCTCGTCTTTGTGAACTGTTACAAAGGGATCTAGAATAGACAGTGCCTGCAGTTCACTTACCCTTGGAGGGGATTGCTATTAAAAAAACAGTCTTGAAGGGGAGGTTCTTAAGACTTGCTTTATGCATGGGCTCGAAAGGAGCTCCCATAAATCTAGTTAATACCACATTTAGGTCCCATCCGGGAGCCGGTTTGGAAATGGGAGGGTGAATTCTTTTTACCCCTTCCATGAAAGCTTTAATTACTGGTATCTTCCACCATGACACTTTCTGTTGAGATGTTGTATATACTGAAAGTGCAGCTAGGTGCACCTTTATCGAGTTGAAGACCAGGCCTGAGTCAAGTAAGTGAGTTAGGTATAGGACAATGTGAGTGGGAGAGCAGTCGATGGGGTTGATGCTCTTTGAGTTACACCATATGACAAACCGTTTCCATTTACTAGAATAGCAGTATCTAGTGTTAGGCTTCCTTGCTTCCCTGAGAATGTCCATACATCTCTGAGGGCGTTGCAGGTGCCCAAACTATGACCTCAGGAGCCAGGCCCCTAAGTTCAATGTCTGCGGGCATGGGTGAAGCGTCTCCTCTCGGTCTTGCGACAGCATGTTGTACGGGCAAGGCAGTTTGACTGGAGGAGATAGGGACATCTTCATCAGGTGAGCGAACCAGGGTTGGCGGGCCCACATTGGGACCACCAATATCATCATGATTGGTTCTTGGTGCATCTTGTGCACGATCTTGTTGAGAAGGGGAGTCCGGGGGGTGGGGGTTAGAAAACAGACAAATTTCCCTAACCATGTTTTCCAGAGTCCGTTCCCCTTGGATCAGTTCTGGGGGTACCTTGGCATTGAGCGTTCTCCAGAGTTGCAAACAGATCTATCTCTGGGAAGCCCAAGTCTGCGAAAACGTTGGAGACGATGTCTTCGTGTAATAGCAATTCGTACTCCCTGGGCAACAGAAAGTCTCTGCTGAATACGTCTGCCAGAAGATTGAGTTCCCCTGGAACATGTTGTGATAACAGGAACATGTTGCGTTTGAGAGCCCACTTCCAAATGTTCTGGGACAGTTGGACAGCCCTGGAGAATGAATGCCTCCCTGCTTGTTCAGATAGTACATGGCCATGGTGCTGTCTGTAAGGATTAGTATAGTCTTTCCTTGTAGTTAGTTTCGAACGCCTTCAGTGCTTTGAACACTGCCAGCAGTTCCATCAGGTTTATGTGGTTGGATGCTATGTCTGGGGACCACACTCCGCTGGCTGTCTGTTGGAGCAGGTGGGCTCCCCACCCTGTGAAGGAGGAATCCGTGGTTAGAGTAGCTTCCACTGCGGAGGTGAAGGATTTCCCTTTCAAGAGGTTTTCCCTCGACCACCACCGCAGCGAGAGAACTGGGGCAGACAAGACCACTACTAAATCTTCCCATTGTCCGTTGGACTGACACCACTGGTTGCTTAGCCACTCTTGCATTGGGCGCAGGCGCGCATGAGGAACTAAGTAGATGCATGACGCCATCATTCCCAGTAGACACATAGCCTTGCGTACTGTTACCTCTCGACTGCCTACATAGTGAGGGATTTGAAACAGCATGTTTTGAACCCTCTCATTGGAGGGGAAGACGAGGCCGTCCTTTGTCCGAATTAGAGCCCCTAGGAATTGTTTGACTTCACTGGGGTCTTAGCTGGATTTCTTCTCGTTGATGGAGAAGCCCAGGCTGAATAAAAGATCTATCGTCTTTTGGGTATTTGATAGGCATGTTTCGTAGGAGTCCCCTGTTATGAGCCAGTTGTCGAGCTAAGGATAAAGTGGAATGGATTGCCTGCGCAGGTGTGCTGACGCTACTGCTAGTACCTTCATAAATACCCTTAGCGCAGATGCTATGCCGAAGGGTAGTACCTTGAACTGATAATGTTGGTCTTTTATCATAAATTTGAGGTACTTTCTCTGCGCCAGCAACATCAAAATATGAAAGTATGCATCTTTCATATCTAGAGTTGCCATGTAATCCCCCTGTGTGAGCAGAGAAATTACTTCCTGCAGGGTGACCATGCAAATCTTCTGTGGTTTTACAAATTTGTTTGCTGGGTGCAGATCTAGAACAGGACGGATGGTTAGATCCTTTAAGGGTACAAGCAAGTACACTGAATAAATCCCCTCCTTTACCTGTGATAGAGGCACGATCTCTATGGCTCCTTTTTGTTCCAGTATTTCGACTTCTTGAAGAAGTATGCAAAGATGTTCTGGTGTTAATCTTCGTTGACGTGGAGGTCTGTATTTTGGGGATTGGTTGAACTCTACACAGTACCCGTGGGCTATGGTCTTTAGCACTCACTGGTCCGTGGTTAGTCCCTCCCATGCTTTCAGGAATGATGTCAACCAGCGCCTGACCGGGGAGGAATGGGAGGGGACATGAATCTTCGAGTCATTTGGAGACTGAGGCAGAAGAACCTCTGGGGGTCGGGTTCCTGCCTCTTCCCTTACCACGCTGCTGTCCCTTCTGGGGGTACGGGTTATTTTAAGTGTTGGCTCTCTGTGAAGAGTTCGTTATTTCCTGAAGGGTATTGCTGGTGAGAGGAGCGTTGTCCACGAAAAAACTTGTTTCCAAATCCTCGCCTTGTGGCAGGTTTCTGAGTAATTTGGTCCAAGCTCTTTAGGGTTTCATGTTCTTTTTTCATGGTCTCTAATGCCTCGTCTACCGCCTTTCCAAACAATTTGGATTCCTCCAGTTTGTTTATAAGAGACGCTTGTGTTTCAGGTTTAAATCCTGAATTGCGAAGCCACGCGTGTCTCTTGAGGAGCATGCCTTGAGCAAGGGCTCGGCTGGCTGTCTCGGCGGAATCCAAAGTGTTCTTTAAAATACTTTGGTTAACTTGCCTACCTTCAGAGACTGTGGAAAGTAGGCGTGTCCGTAAAGGTTCTGGGGTTTCTTGTAGGCCTTCTTGTATTACAGCCCATTGCGCATCTGCGTAACTAGCCAATAGAATAGTGTTATTGGGGATATGCGTGGAGTACGCTGCCGCTGTGGTAACCCCCTTACCCAGGGCATAAAGTATTTTCCCTTCGCCTGTTGATAAAGGGACCCCTGCTCTTTTCCTTGTGGTAGCGACTACAAAAGAATCTGGGGTGGAGTGACCTCTAATATATAGAGGGTCTGACGGGGAGGGGTGGAAGAGTTTTTCAATTTTTGGGTTTACACCCCTTGTAAGAGCTGGTGTAGACAAAGATGGAGCCAGGCGCTTTTTAATTGAATTGGGTAGAGGGATGACTTGGCCAGTTGCCGGCTTCTCTTTGAGTATATCCTCAAAGAAGTCGGCTTGAGGTGCTGCCTCTTCAGTGGCAATTTTAAAGTGATAAGATGCTTTATGTAACATTATATTAAAAGTTAGTTGATCATCAATAGGAGAAGAATTCCTTGTAGGTGTATTCTGAGGAGAGTCCAAAGCCAGAATATCTGGGTCTGGGTCTAGGGTCTCTGGGGACTGCCATGGTTGGGGATCACCCACATCTGGTTCCCCCCCCCCCAGCCTTCAATAGGATCATCCTCAATGGGTTCATCTTCCATGGGCTCATGTTCCTCATTATAAAAAGGGTTCTCCCCTACCTTAACTGGCAGAACATCTTCAGTAAGGTCATAATTATATATGTCCTCTTCTAAGGAGGGGTTAAAAAGCCTTGGAAATTTAGATCTAGGATTAACAGGGCTTTCATCCCTTGGCCTTTGTGGTGTAGGTTGTTCTGCACGTGAAACAAACTTATCCAACCTCTCCATGCAGTCCTCAAACTTTTCCCTAGTCCAGACTGATGATCTAGAATGGTCTAGGGGTGGAAAGGTGTCTCTCATAGTCTTCCATCAAAAAAGTGTTCTCCCCACCCTCTTCCATCGAAAAACAGAGCTTTGTGCCTTAGCGTCGAGGAAAGTCCTTCCTCTCCCCACCAGAGGTTTTCTCGGACGATCGGCGAAGGCGGGGCATCCCTGTGTCCTTCCCTCGACTTCTGAACACTTTCCTTAGATCTCGGCAGATCGGAGACTTTGAAAGTCCCTAGCCTGCCGCTTGTGTGATTCGGCGGCCACAATTCTTGCTAAACTGACCTCGACGTCCTCGCCTGTCGGGAGACGCTTAGGTATGAATGAATGGATTGTTTTATTTGTATAGCGCCTATACACAATGTGTTTCAAAGATGTGTTACATCTGACGGTTGTACGGGAGTCTGTTTCGGCGGAACCGAGGCCTTGCCTTTGTCGGCTGCCTTCTCGGGCAGTGCTGTAACTTTCAGCTTCTTATGTTTGTCATCGATGTATGCTTTCCCATGATGCCTATCGACGGAACTATGTATTTTGGGGGTAGCGCCCTTAGTCTTGGATTGCCCAGTGGCTAGGCGCGCATGCGGCTGTGGGGAGGGCTACCGAACTCGCCGTTCGGTGGATATCACCGGAAGGACCGGCGCACCCGTTGGCGCTGAAGTCTTTTTCGACGTAGTCAAAACAAGGCTAGGGGTTGTGTGCTTTGTGTCAGGCACGTGTCTGTCTTTGTCGGGATAGTATTACAGGCACGCCCATGTCGACGGCCCCTTTCGATTCTCGAAAGACAAGATGCTATACTCTGCGATTACCACTGGATGTCGGACTATGCACAGCATGTGATTCTAAGCAGATTGACAAACATCAGAAACATGAAATGCAAAACATTTATCAATGTACGTACGGTACTGTAGGTTGCATTTTCTGTATCAAAGTAAGTAGGCATCGATAACCTATGGAAAGATAAACACAATGTCAGATTAAGTACCATCCACTATTAAAATATTACATACAAAGAAAGACAGATGTGCACAGAATCCTTAAACCATTTTCATCCTGTAAATATACGCCAGGTGGTAAATGAGACTGCAATTGATTCTGAACAACTTCTTTCATCACCAGGGATAGATGCAGTCATCAATGTTTGCGTAATCGTTTGCCCTGGACACTGCCACTGAGAGGTTATGTGCCAACTATTTATTATAGGCCCAATAACACACATTGAATTATGAAATGCACTGATAAAACCATCACACAAGCAACACACTAAATGGGTGGCTAGAGCCATAAAACAGTGAGCCCATTGCGCGGTTCAGCAAAGTACTTTGTGCAATTTTAACAGGTTGCGAAAAAGTAAAAACAAAGTTTGAAGACTAAAAGAAACTCCCGCTTCCTCCTGTTGCTCCTGTTGCGTTTGTTTAGCAGAACTGCAAGTAGGTGGTTTTTTATAAAATTTCCAACGTGCAATTTTCCATTTATTCATATTCCTCCCTTATTCCCATCTCGGTTTGATGTTCTCTACCCTCGTTATTTTCGTAATTCATCATTTTTAATTAGCAATGCCATATGACTGCAGTATTTTATGAGCTAAAGCAAAATGAATTAATACAAAAAAGCTTATTCAAACAACATACCTCATCAGAAATCCATACCCTGTTTTTTAATAAGTGTAATGATGAGTCATATCTTGTACGGCCCAACAATTGCTTCGAGTTGAGGTGAAAATGATGAGAGAAGGCCTGTCTGAAAATATGCAACAGAAATATACAAGCTGTGAAAATGAACTAATTAATGTGATTGTTCTATCACAAATTATCTACCTAGATATGCTGCTAGGAGTATAAGCATGTTAAAAGGTGTCACCTTTACAAATAAATGTTTGTTATTACTGTACTAAGGAACATTCCAAATATCAGCACATTCAAAAATGTTGCATCTATGAATAACATGAACAGCAACACTTTGTTTCCGCATTGGCAACTCCAGTCATCTAGAAAATGTACACTCACCCCCTGCATGTTCTACCGCTTTTATAATCTCTGTCTTCAATGATTCTGTCTCATCCTTTCTTCTCTGCATTTCCTCTGCTGTCTTGCTGTCGTTTGTATTGACTGCAACGTGCTGTTCCTGATGATGGCCAGCTTTGCTATTCTTCTGAGTCACTTTGTCTCTAAATAGCTTTATATGATTAATACTAATCATTTTCCTCATGTCTTGTTCTGCAAGTGTTTTTAAATACACTTTCTTTCCCTCCATACACCCAATTATGTAAGGTCCTAGGTACTGAGGTTCCAGTGGACCGCCTTGGCGACCTTTCTTCCTGTTGTTCAATACAAGCACCTTGTCCCCAATGTTCACAGACATGTTTCTTCTCCTCTTTAAATCTCTTTTAAGATACGTGTTCTGTTGAACACTTTTGCTGACAACAACATTCTTCACTACTCTCGCTCTAATTTCCTTTCTTTCTAGATCGTGTTCTTTTGCTTTGACGTAATCGGTTTCTTCTGCCATTAAAATTGTATGTAGCTTAAAATAAAAGTAGTGCATGAATACATAACTCATTTTGTACTGTCTGTCAATATTTAATGAAGTGTATAAAAACATGCTAATAATGGTGATAAAAATGGCAAGGCTCATCAATGTATCAGTCCAGAGTAGGGGTACTGTGAAATCAGCAGTCTCACTGATGCCAAATCAAAGCAAATGTGCTGCACTTGACTCATTGCAGAAATCTTAAAATGAGTCCAGAATATGTGCTCCTGGTGCAGCCATGAAAACTTCCTCTCCGACCTTAATCTTGACCTACTGACACAATAATGAACTTTCACTGTGTAAAGTAAAAAGGTGATACATAGCACCCCATAAGAGAGGGTCCACAGCCAACAAATGCAACACCAATGCTTTAACCCAGATGCCCTACTAACATGTTGTGGCTGATGTAGTTTGACACCCATGTCAATTTAGTTAGAGAAGTTAATTTGCAGGTCTCCTTCCAACGTAACCAGCCACGTGATTGCTACATTACAGTTTTAAATGACAAAATGAAAATCTAGTTGCTAAATAAAAAATGTGATGTTAGTCTTTCTATGCAGTTTTTAATTGATGTAGCCAATGTCAACAGGCCTCCAAAAATCCACCACCAACCTTAATCACTGATAAATGACTGCTGATAAACCAAGGAAGAGAGTGATTTTATAGTGGGCTAATAAGTTGTACATTTACCTAAGTCCTTCCAGTACCATGACCATAGCCATCGGTTTTCCGTTTTTCATCTGAACTGGACACAGTACAAGTATCGCACTATGGATTTCACACACAACATTGTTGAACTTACCGGGTATGTCACTGGCAATTCACAGGGAAACACTGCTTCACGCTCATACATTAGTTGGAACGGTGTGAAATTGGATGTGCTGTGCTTCTTGCTTCTCAGAGAAAACAAGATAGGTAATAGAAACTGGTTCCAATTATCCTGCTTCTCATTAAAACCTTCAGCAGAGCCCTGTGGTGGTAATAAATAGAACATATTTTACCATGGTTATATTATTTGTAATTTTGTAATTGTTGTATTACTCATCATACATAATCAATGACTACATTTCAATCTTACAGTACAAGAAATGTATTAAAAAATGCTCACTCCATTTCATGTGCAGTGAGCACTAAACACACACACTTACAGGCACAGGTATCCCCAGCGAGGGAGACCAAATGTTCCAACAATAAAGACGATCATTGGAAGAAAATTAGCAAAACAATGCCACGGTAAGTAACCATGCACTGCTATCACAGGTCCATATCAATCGCCCCCCAGTCTGCCATCTGGTCCTCCCCCATTTGTGCCCTTTACCCTGGTGAATCCTCCAACACTTACAAAAGCTTTCCTAATAACATCCATGTATTTAAACGCATCACACCTCTCGCTATACTTCTCACTGTGGAGGCAAGAATATATTAAAAATGCTGCCATACAATTCTGAAATCGTAATAGACACCTTTGGCCTTTCTTCCACTTCCCGTTCCTCCTTCCGCCACCCCTCTTTTGCTCTAACTTCCCTGTGTAAGAGCTTGGTGAACAGACAGCATTTTAAAAAATGTACATGCCATTGTGTCAACGACGAGTATACAATATAGAGCTGATATTACCTTTTGATGTTGTGGTTGGTTTTTTCCATCCAAACCATTGGTCTGGGGGTGATAGGCTGCTGCAACGCTGCATTCTATGCCTAGACCTTTGCATAAGCCCATGTTTAACTGCGATGGAAAATGAGGACAATGTCATAGTTAGTGTTAAGTGCTACGTTTGGTTTAACTGTGCACAATCGTACAACAAATATATATTGCAGATGTGATCTAAAATATCTTAGTACCTGGCACGGGATATTTTTGAGCACAGATTTGTGCATTTCAAAACCTTACCAGCAGTAAATCCCGGCTGCGTCTTTGCGTACCCCGACCTCCGGTCCGTCCCGTTTCCTATGAACTCACCTAGGCCACCATGGAGGCCATCATCTTTGTTTACTATGGCTGCCACAGAAAGGGACAACGGACTATGTTTCTCTGTCCGCGGCGGCCATCATTTCTTTGGTTGCAGACATCATTTCTTTGGTTGCAGAACGCGAAGATTCTCGCAACCGAAAAAAACACCATTAGTACCCTGATCAAACGGGCCAGGGTACTAATGGCAATGAGCACCGATCCAGAGGGGCATTACTGTGTCAGGTAGTGCACCCATGGCCTTAGTTAATGGGCTCACTAAGGTGCTTATTGCCTAATTAAGCATTACAAAAAACACAAATGGATTCAACTGGATGAAGAAATGTATATTGTTTGTATACACGCCCTGGACTTTTCCCAAAGGTGTTTTTTTCCATGTTACCATTTACTGAGGATTGTACAGACTACCATTGACAAAACCTATCCAAAGGGAGACAAAATAGCTAGAAAGAACAAGAAGTGATAGATATAATATTTCTATCCAGTACTACCAAACCAGTTTTTTAACCTACTTACATGATTTACAAATTCTGAGGCTTGATCAGACAGAATCCTTTGTGGGCAACCTTGCTCATATATCATTGTCGTAAGATTTTTTGCGACCTCCACTGCAGATTTCGTTCTCAAAGGATATGCGTACACCCATTTAGAATAACAATCAGTGGCTGTCAAGCTAAACCGATAGCCTTCAGGTGTACGTGCGAGGGGGCCAAGCAGATCAACACCAACTAGTTCCCAGGTTCTGGAAACCTACATTTGGTAAAAAACATGAAGGCAAATCAGCAGATGTCATCATGCAGGTAACACAACAGTTTCAGGATGTTTTCTTTATTGACAGACCTTTGATAAATCAGTATTAAGATAAAACTCTGTTAATGAACATCATGCACATTTTGCCCCTTAAATGACGTAAGGCAGGGTGGTCACGATTGAAACTCTCCTGCCCCTATCTCTGTGTACACAACAATCAAAAATGGCTTTGTTTGGAGGGGAGCAGCCCCTCTGGCCCCCACTGTCAGCCTTGGCCATTCCTGCATCCTGCGTATAGCCCCTAACAGTATGAGTGTGGTCATTATATAACACATGAAACATTTTTAGGATAGCCTGTGATTGCACACACATTAGAATGCAGGGATAACCCCGGACAAACATTCTGGTTAACGTAGGCACATAGCACTCCTCCAGGCTTAAACGGTGCACACCACTTCTTCCAAATGAATGCAATGTCAGCATATGACTAAAATCAGTTTAACTAGATCCTTAAGACATCTTTCTGGCTATCACACATATCCCTCTCCAGAAATGCACCCATCCATGTGCCTGACTTCATGGGTGGCGTTACGGAGCCTGCCCACCCATCCTATGTCCTTATCATGCCCAAATGCACATGCACTGTAGCATTCACACTTCTTCTTCCCACACCTTGGACTTCGGTCCCCCGACGGTATGCCCACCACAAGCGCATTGAGGCCATATCATTAAAGGGATAAATGCAGTATACAAATGACCACTATAAATGACTACTACTACTACTATTGTTAAAAAGCACTTCTTTGGCAGTTAATCCATATTTATAGCCTTTTACCTTTATGCTGTGCAGACAGGCTCAAAATTTAATATCTCACCACCTTTCTGGCATTCTTTACAAGTGGATAACTGGGATGAAAGAGAAAAATGTAATCTACTAAAAAAAATGTAGATGGCAAACACTTCTTTCTCTGTGTCTGTAGTACTTTGCAATCAGTGGAAACGTAATATTTGCTTTAGTACATGTTGCAGCACATTAGGTTAGGTTTTTACACTACATACTGGCAAAATGAGTAACAAAAACAATCAGCGCGTGCGACGGGGACGTCACAATCCACAAATCACTACAAGAATAACTCAGTGTCGGATTTACACAGTGAATTCTTTCTAGATATACATGTGAGGATCATATATTATTACCTACATACTTACCCATTCGTCTATATGTTTGGACATGCCTGGCCAATAAAATCATGGTGCCAAGGCGTTCCCCTTTTTCACCATGCCAGAGTGGCCACCAGATCCTAAAGCATGGACTTCTCTAAACACTGACATGGCTTCTTCCAGGCTAGTCAGCACTTTCTGCGTCTTGCCTTTTGCTGTGGGATACAGACGTCAATCTAATTGTGATAGTAACAGGTTATTAATGCAACAGGACAAAAGACAACAAAGAAGGGTTTTGATGGTGCCATAAACTAAAACATTGTGCATCATACAATTACTTCAGTTAATTTTCAACCTTCTCCATCTTTAAAGTGTGGTTTTGCTTCCAATTCAAAGTAAAGTCTTGAAAAGAAACCATTTTATGTTTTCCAAGGCAGACGTCAATGTACCAGATGTTGTCCTACCCAACACAAAGTAAAGATACGGATACGTTTACGTTTACCTGTTTTTCTCCAGCCTCCTAAAAACACTATTAAACAGATGTCAGGTGTTGGCTTTTTCTATACAATCCATATGGCTTTTTGAAAACACATATTACTGCTTTTATATTTGTTATTTGCTTATCACAGAAAATACTAAGATAACATAACTTTCACGCAAGAGCTGGAAGGCAGACACAGGGTTTAATAGGCCACCCGGCTGATCTTTGCAGGCCCGAGCTGAGGGACGTTAAATCCTGTGTCCTCCCTGGGCGTGAAAGTAATTTGCACGGCGAATTGGCCGCCTTCACTGTGGTAGCACCTACCGACAGGACTTTTTTGCCGAACGCATCCTGGCGTCTAGCATCACTTTCCAGAGGGGTCGTACACTTGTGTGGAGCCCTTGCCTTTCTCGCCGCCGCCGATACCACAGAGTCAGGTGTTGGTTGAGAGGAAAGGCACTTGGGAGTAGAGTCCGGGGCTTTGAATTTTTTCTCTAGGCGACCCTTCATTGCTGGCTCTGAGAAAGGGTGACGCATGGTCTGAAGACCTTCCTTCCACACATGATCTAGGATGGGCACTGAAAACACAGACCTCCTGCTTTTACCCATGTGGTCGAAAAGAAAACAGTCCTCCTTTTCTTCCTCTTGGGCCAGGCCAAATTCCGTGCAAGCCCTGGCCATCATGTTGTGGAATGACCCGATATCATCTGGGGAGACGGCTCCTCGGGGTTTCCAATTCCGCATCGGATTCCCAAGTCGGATCCCTGGAGGGGGAAAGGGAGACCACCGACGACACTCTGCTGCCTGATTCCGAATCCAACAGTTCCCCTTCCTCGCGGCACGGGGCTGAGAGATTTGCCCCCGGAGGCTCTGCCGCGGGGGTTGAAGGTGGAGGGCGGCGAGACGGGCCCGGGTCGTCGACGACCGACCTGGCCGGAGTTGTTCAGGGCAGTCTGTCATCCAGTGTCTTCAGCAGCATTTGCAGCGTGGAAAAAACCTCCAATGACAAAAATGACTGTGGATTGAGCAGGGGGGTAGAACCCGGAATGCTCCCGGGGAAAGGTGTGGTAAGTTGTAACACCAGGTCTGCAGGGGCAGCTATCCTTTCACCCTCGTCTCCCGAGGAAACCGACAAAGCCTCCAACTGTAGAAGAGTGTCCGGCAAAATTGGGTTATAGACCTCTGGACGCTTGATGGGTGTCCGTCAACGAAGCAATAGTTGGCCCCGTCGTCGATATCGTCGTCGCCTGCAATCCAGGACCAGTTGATGTTAACTGCGACGGCGGCAGAGAAGTAGATGACGACTTCCCAACCGTCGACGACGGTGGTGGTCGCGCAGGCTTATGCGTTGCTCCCTTTTCCAAACTCGACCTGCTTTTCTCTGTCTCTCGACTCAAGGTCGATCTATGACGATCGCCCGAAGAGGATTTAGATTTTTCTTTGTCTTTCCTCGCTGAAGATGAGGACGAAGAGGCCTTCTACTGACGATTCCTTGTCCACCGGTCGCGATTTCTTTACCGGTGGTTCCGATGACGATGAGCGGCGCGGGGCCCCTGAAGTGCGTGTGGAGCCCACTTCCGAAGGCGGGTATGCCCCCGCTCCGTCGTTCAACCATGCGACAAGTCTGCGACTCCGATCCTTAAGAGTCTTCTGGGAGAAGCCCTTACATATGTCGCACTTGTCAGCTGAGTGATGAGGGTGCAGACAGTAAATGCAGTCCATATGTCCGTCCCCCTCGTAGCTTTAGTCCGCACATAGCGCACGGGCGGAACAGTGCTTTCCCCGACATTAGGAGAAAAAACCGCAACAACACAACCTAACCAAGTAGAAAATACACAAGGTGTTCCCACTTTGGAGACGGTTGAAATCTGAAGGGAGCCGCAGGGGCAGGGCATTTATACCACTACATCCTAGTGGGGCGTGCGTGCGCGGCCCAAAACGACGTAGATAGGACACAAAAGTGTCGAACGTTTTCCTACGGGAAAAGGCTTTATAAGCTTACCGAGGGTTCCCAGTCTGTCGACGGGGAATATTCTAAGCATGTGAATCCATGAAAGATCCAATGCTGGAGAAAGTAATTTGCACGGCAGGGTTTTCCCGGGGTACGACAAACCTGAAGGTGTCTTACCTGCTAGTCCCCAGAGATCTGTCATCCAGGTGGCCAGGACACGGCCATTGCTATTGAGTTGGACGAGTGGTGGAGATTCACCTGGATGGGGGATTTTTTGGTGGTGGCAGAGGGACACTGACAGGTGAGACATTGTACCCCCTCCCTTATAACACCTTTTCCCCACCCTACCCTGTAGGATACTTAGAAGCTCGACCCCCCCCGAACTCTCTTTCCAACACAAACACTTTCTCACACTGAAAGACAATGAACCAAAAACAGAGCAGTTTACTTGGCGTGCCTCAAAACAAGGGTCAGGCAATTGACTGCAGAGACTAGAAACGACAAGGAGGTCAGCACAGCCGGTGAGTCGGAGGGAGAACTGACACTAAACCACACAGTGTTGAGCGAAGGTTAGAAACAGCAACTTTTTATGAACAAAGAACTTGTTTGCTAGTGGAGCCAAAATCACTTGTACTATCAAAAGTCCTTAACCCATTACCAAAGTTTAGACATTGTGAAACAGCCATGTGCGCCCGGCTGAGGGAAACGCTGTACTAAGAAAGAATTTTGAAATCCTAACTGGGGCTTAAGAGAAAGCCTAACTGGAGGCTAAAACAAGCTAATGGAAGTGAATCCCGCAAGTTATTACAAATTAGTGAACTGTGTGAAACTGGCAACTGTGAACCAGACCGAGGGAAGCCAACGTTACAAAAAGGATCAGAACCTGGTTGAGGGCAATCCACGGGTGGAAGGAAATCACCCGGTGGGACGATTATTGAAAGGAACTTTTTTGTTTGTTGTTTATAGTATACCGGGCCGTAAAAGAGACTTGGCCACAGAATGCCTGATATTTTGGAAACAAACTGTAAGCTTTTCCCCTGACCACAACTACTATGCAGCAGATCTTGAAACACCTACTCCCTTCCTTTTCAGGAGTGGGGTTTCCAAAATAAATACTGACAAATCAGGGCTCTGCATTGATGAACAAACTCATGGGGGAAGTAAAACAACTCTTGTCCCTAAAAGTCATAAGCAGGTAATTCATGCAGACATTAAAAGCGTTGTCCGGTCCTGTGAAATGTGTCAAAAGACCAGGACCAAAATGCCACCGCCAGTTCCCTTACAACCACTACCAATCATTGATATTCCATTGTCAAGCATTGGTATAAATATTATGGGTCCCCTAGAAACATCAAAGTTAGGGAACAAGTACATTTTGGTAATAGTGGGTTATGCTACCTGTTTTCCATGCACACCGTCATCCGAAAAGGGATCCCCTTTTTTAGATGATCGCAGCCACGAAAAAAAAGCTCCAAAATGACCACTGTCATGCGTAAAGGGACCTAGTCCCTTCTAGATTTTGATGGCAGCGTCCAAGCAAGAGGAGCATTGGTGACCAGAGTGGAATTCTCCGGTCCCCAATGCTGCTTCTGGAGCTAAGTTGGGGGAAGGGGAATTGATGTTTTCAAACATTGGGAGGCATCATGGAAAGGCTCCCTGTTGCCTCCAGCACGTAAGAAAAAAAAAAAGAAAACATGCGCAACCCGGGGAAGGGCATTGGGTGTCTCGGACAGCGGCCGTTGATTGTAAAATCTTGCCCGCTGTTCTGGCCACCTTATTGGCGCATCGCCCTTCCCAGAGTGCAAATAGTCCATTTGCAAACACATAATCAAGCTTTGACTGCTCAGGTAAGTGTCACAAATGTACAATATAACCGCAGGCATTACCAATATCTTACTTAAACACATAGGGCCTCACTACGAGTTTGCAGGAAAGCCGCCTGTTATACACACCAGTAGAAATGTCACAGCCGCATTTTCCAGCATTTTTTCTGGCATTTTTAGTGAACCGACTCACTTGTGGCTGCGAACTCTCAAGTGGTTAATAACCACTGAACAGGTTATCAGGCCTTGTTCTGTCGAGAGAGGGGCGCCCGCTACCTTTGCAAACTCACTTGAAATGAGGCCCATTGTATACATGAAACAGGAAAAATGCTGAGTGAACGCAAAATGTCAACTCACACTGGATTTCGATTGTCACAAATTAAACACGCAACTGTAGCCACCTTTTAACCTTTTTGGCTTAGGGAGTTGTACACATCTTCAATTATGTTTTCAAAGTTTACTATGCTGTAAAGAAATTGCCCAGGTGTCAGATTGATTTAATAAAATGTGTGCATACAGCCAAAACAATTCCATCAGTGTCTTAAAAATAGGTTTAAAAAAACAATCACAGCACTACACCTTATTTACCACTATGTGGCTTACAATGTTTCATAATATGATGTTCCTCTTATGCAACATCCCTTCCGGTTCTTGCCTTTCTTACGCAGGACTACAGACACTCCTCCCTCCCCTGGGTCTTGCTTGCTTTCTATTACTTGACCTCATGTTAACTATAATGGGTTTACTGGTGTGAGGCAGCCATGTAAAGTGTCTATTACACACATTCCCATTAATGTAGGTTCTTGAAGATTGCTTGTCAAGCTACATCTTTTTTTCACCTGTGCAATTACTCTTTGAGAACATCTCTCTATAAGGACTCGCCCATAACCATACCAACCAGACAATCCCCCTGCCCCGCCCCCATCCTTCACCTTCATCCATATCCCTCACACAATTATAAGCCTCCATCTGCCAAATCTTGCTTTCACTTCTGCAAGCTCCTTGCTGCTCACGAGTTTAGGTAGCAAGTTCCTTTCTTTCACCCTATGTACAACTGGTTGTAACCTGTGGCGTTCACTATATGCTTCAGCATTATGCTTTAAATATTCTGTGTACTCTCTTTTGTGCAAAAAAGGTCAGGCACCCCTCTCTTGAAAGAACATGGCATGATAACCGGTTCTGTGTTTTTTACCAACTGTGAGAGTCTGCAGCCATCGCTTTAAGCTCACTGTTATTTTCACAATGGAGGAATATGCATTTGCATATCAGTCTTAGACCCCCCCACAAGGGCAGTCCAGCACCAACAGCAACCCCATACATGTGTTTCAGCCTTGTTGGGTCTCGGTGAGGCGGAGCTGTGCCTCTCTGAGAACAGTGAGCAAGGGCCCCACATCTGGGTTCCACCAGGTAACTTAGGGTGATCAACCCCAAGTTCCTTACAAAAATGCAAAAAGGGTAGCAGACGCCCCTCTCTCAAAAGAACACGGCCTGAAACACGCGTATGGGGTTGCTGTTGGTACTCTTGTTCAAAGGAGGTTTGCCAGGCATTTTGGTGCTGGACTCCCCTTGTGGGCGAGACAAAGACTGATATGCAAATGGATATTCCTCCTTTGTGAAAGGTACAGTGAGCTAAATGCAATGGCTGTGGACTCTCACAGTGGGTAAAACCACAGAACAGGTTATCATGCCATGTTCTTTCAAGAGAGGGTCGACTGCTACCTTTTTGTACTTTTTTTTTTGTATAACACTCAATTTGTTCTCTCCGAACCGGCTGTTTTCCATACACCCCTGCCTCCCACCCCCAAAATCCAGCCCCTAAATAGGCCCCAATCCCATCCAACTGTCCTTACCTTCTAAGGGCTCCTCTGCCCAGGCCGCACCATTCACTTGGCTGCCTCATACCCTAGAAATGTCAAAGGGGCTCCAAGCAGAGCCCTTTTTCCACTTCCATGACTATCCTGACTCTGCCAGGACACAGCTCCAAACAAAGCAGCACAGACATTTGTTTCTAGATTGCCATTACTACCCTAAAGCAAACACTTAATTTGCTAAGAGCAATAATAACGTTCTGCAGGTGTAACGCTCACCTGATTCCCGCAGAAGCGCCGGTCTTGACTGGGTGAATGCCGTATCTTCAAAGGTGATGTGTAACACACGGTTGGCTCTTTGGGCTGGACCTCTGTGCACTGTATGTCTGACTTGAAGAGTAAGATGTCTGCAGATAGAAAATATGGGATTAATGAACTGGGGTTATTGCGTGCCTCTCTCCTCTTCCCTTTCTCTTCTCCTGTAGAACCCCAAAGGTTAACACCCTCACCTTAGGTAAGTGAACGCCGAGCTCTCCATCTGCCTCGGGGCAGGGTGCCGTAACCAGTTTCTTGACTGGATAAGGGTGCAGGCCTCTTGACCTCAGAGGACTGCTGTCCGTCGTTTACTGCACGAACGGTAAGTTCTGGGCACTTCAAATGTCTTAAAAGTCTTTTGTAATGATATCTCTTGTTTTGCAGGGTTCCGGCGATGGCGGATGGCGGGCTGATGAGAGTTGAGGATCGAACCCGCGTGAGGAATAGAAGCGCCTGGAAGCACGTAAGTAAGCGCTTGTAGCCTGCTTCACGATGCGCACTAACTGTCCCTTTTATCTTGCAGGTACAAGTTCGGAGCTTTAGAGAAGCTGAAGGGTGCTGGAATACCCACTGGATTCGGCGTGGGAAAGAGTAATGGCACGTGAGTAATAAAGTTGCCCAATGTCTTTAAACGCACCTTCTTTTGTCTTTCAGATGCGGGATGCAGCGCCGAAGGCCTCCGGAGCGTGCGAAGAGCTGGTAAGCTTTTGTCTTTCAGATGCCGGAATGCAGTGCGAAGACCTCCGGAGCATGCGAAGAGTAGGTAAGCCTTTGTCTTTCAGATGCCGGAATGCAGCGCGAGGCGTTGGTGACAGCCGATGGACCAGGTAAGAGATGAGCTGCCACTGAAGACCGTAGTGCTAACCTGTTCTTTCTTTGTCTTTACAGGTGCTGCTGAAGACTGGATTCCAGGATGGTAAGCCTTTGTTCCCTTAGGCCCAGGATCAGAAGCAGAAGACACGATGAGCGTTCTGCTGCAGAGAATGCAGAATAACGCAAAGCAAGATTCATCCATCGGGTGTGGTTTAAATAGCCTCCTGTAGTGCTTAGGTGTCTCCTTCCACAGCCACGCCTAGGTAAGAAAAGAGTTCCTGCTTTCCAGAAGAGTTCCAGTGTTCTGAACCTAGGGAGTGGCTCCTGCCCCACCCAACAGGAAAAGTAGTCCCAAACAGAAGAGGATCAGGGGTTCAACTGGCAGGTAAGTAAGCAGCATGGTCTGCTGCAGGTAAGTCCACCCAAGCATTATGAGCCCGGCGCTTCCAGCGCTGGGACTGGGCATCTTTATGAGCCTGGTGCCACTGGCGCCAGGACGGGGTCCAAAAGGTCCCAATTGGGACTGGCTGGCACTCGGAACCGGGGTTATGGGTCTGCTTCCAAGGGAGTCGGGCAAGTCCTGATCTTTTGGAAGCAGAGATCATGACAGCAGGCTTCACCGGCTTGGTAACGGCACAAGGGTCTGGCGTTAAGGCCCTCATTTCGCTCAGACATATAACTTATGATCCATGGTATTACCGGCTGATGAAGCCCCCTGCACGTTGTTTTTGCGAAATTAGGAACATTTTGTTAATTGCTTCATTAATAGGAATATTTGTAAATGTTGCCTGTTCTCTCATGTATTCCATCCATGCTGCCAAACCATACCTCGGATGTAAGGGCTGTATGTTCTGGCGTCTTACTCCGGGGTCTTGCTGGGTGTCTTCCGTGGACGATTTAGGAAGAGGAGACTGCATATCATTCTCTGGTCTGGTGCCGATATTTGGGAGACTCCCCTGATCTGTAAAAGTACATGAATAATAAGTTGTATTAACGTTGCAAGTCCTAACCATGACCTACCATCTCATAGGAATGACTCAGATTCTTCCCCGCTACCCACCTCCACGTACATAGCAGGTCAGTATTTCTTCAGCATAAAAGGACATGAACAAGAGGACGTCTGGAGGACGAATTTACACTGCAAAGAGAGGGGGTTGGACTCTGGCTGCCTCTTCCTCTGAGACACTAACAGGTGTCGCGCTAGCATACATGAGACCAAGTCTACGCTAGTAAGACTTGTGATTTTTTGTAATAGAACCCAACAACAATTTTTCACGGGTGCTTAAGAATTTTTATTTGGGACACACCCCAAAAGATTTTTTAAAAAAACATAGACAAACTAAAAGTCCATTGTCACAAATTGTATTTTCATTATATTGTATCGGCATATAATGTCAACAACACTTAGTCATTAATACAACAAGGTTATCAAATGCAATATTATTGTTCATGCACTGAGAAGGAGTCGACACTTAGATGTGTTTCCAGCTATATAACAACGCAGATGTAGATGGTGGGTTGTTCTATAGCTTTCCTCAGGACTGTGAGTCTTGTGTGTGTTTCTCTGACCAAGCTGTGGATGAGGAACAAGAAAAAAAGGGGGGGACATGTGCTGTTTAAAAGGGTTCTATAGAATAAGAAACTAAAAAAGCATGATGCTAAGCTCAGACATACCTGTCTTCAACAGTATTTTGTCTCAGGGCAGGATGGTGCGTGGGGAATGGCGAATCCGAGTATGCCAGACCAGGTGGTGATTGTTCTCTGGGGTTGCAGGAGAGGTCTCCGCTGCAATATATAGGACACAGCGTGTGTTAGATGCAAGGGTCCTACTTGTGTCATGAAATTGACACTGTGCACGTGAGAAATTAAGGTGCTGTTTGCCTATTATTGGCCGGTACAGAGTGTAGTTAGCTGTGCGTGGACACATGTCTCCTGTTATAATATATAGACAATGTATCCTAAATGGGATGTCAATAGACTGTTATAGTCACTTTGGTATTAATACTTGTAACACCCCGAAGGAGAGGGCGAGATGCTTACCTTCTCGTACTGGGGAGAGCTCCTGAAGTGAGCTGTGTCGCTGACCGTGCTCCGCGCATGCGTGGTGTCACGTCGGTGAGGCGGGCAACCAGAAAAAGGTGAACCAAAATGGTTTGCGCATGCGCGAGTAAATAGTGGTGGAGTTACCGCGCATGTGTGGGAAAAGAAAGTGTACGTGCGTACATGGCTGGGATACTGTTGCTATGTCGCGTCAGAGACGGGCGTGGTCTGTCTGCACAGTGGATTAGTCCCGTGATTTGCAATGTATACAGGGGGGCTGTGTAGTCCATGTGTTTTCCAACAGTACAGTACAGTCTGCATTTCATACATTTTAAGATTGAATTTCAGTAATACAGAGCACGTACATGTGTATTTTGATTAATACAAACATGCGGACATTAACATACATAGAATTTTGCACCTCATTCTATCCTATGTAACATGATAATTGGTTAATGAGGAAAGTAGGGAAGTATACTAGTGGGAGGTAATTAAGGTGTATTTAGAAGAAAAGATTCCACTCTATGCAGATGTTTAATCCATTCTTCACCGTATCTAATCTGTGGATCCATTTCTGTTCCAATTTTCTCAGGGCTAGGTCTCCGTCACCTCCTCGTTCCTTTTCATCTATGGTTTGGATGATCGCCCATTGAAAGTCTGTATATTTATGTTTAAGTTTGCTGAAGTGGGCCACTAAAGGTTTGTCCTCAACAACGTTTTTTAAGCATGATCTGTGTTCGCAAATACGTTGTCTCACCTCTCTTTTACTTTTGCCGATGTATAATAGATCACAGGGGCACCGTATTACGTAAATACTCCACTTGCCATTCTAGGCCATTAAGCGAGATGGTTTTTTGGTCCTTTGTCAAATTGCAGACTGAGCAGTTGCCACATCTATGATGTCCAATGACAGGGGGGAGATCCCATAGGTTGGTCTGATTGGATTTTTTTGTGGCAACTTGACAAAGGACCAAAAAACCATCTCGCTTAATGGCCTAGAATGGAAGTACAAAACCTTCACCAACTGCTGTACCAAGTGGAGTATTTACGTAATACGGTGCCCCTGTGATCTATTATACATCGGCAAAAGTAAAAGAGAGGTGAGACAACGTATTTGCGAACACAGATCATGCTTAAAAAACGTTGTTGAGGACAAACCTTTAGTGGCCCACTTCAGCAAACTTAAACATAAATATACAGACTTTCAATGGGCGATCATCCAAACCATAGATGAAAAGGAACGAGGAGGTGACAGAGACCTAGCCCTGAGAAAATTGGAACAGAAATGGATCCACAGATTAGATACGGTGAAGAATGGATTAAACAACTGCATAGAGTGGAACCTTTTCTTCTAAATACACCTTAATTACCTCCCACTAGTATACTTCCCTACTTTCCTCATTAACCAATTATCATGTTACATAGGATAGAATGAGGTGCAAAATTCTATGTATGTTAATGTCCGCATGTTTGTATTAATCAAAATACACATGTACGTGCTCTGTATTACTGAAATTCAATCTTAAAATGTATGAAATGCAGACTGTACTGTACTGTTGGAAAACACATGGACTACACAGCCCCCCTGTATACATTGCAAATCACGGGACTAATCCACTGTGCAGACAGACCACGCCCGTCTCTGACGCGACATAGCAACAGTATCCCAGCCATGTACGCACGTACACTTTCTTTTCCCACACATGCGCGGTAACTCCACCACTATTTACTCACGCATGCGCAAACCATTTTGGTTCACCTTTTTCTGGTTGCCCGCCTCACCGACGTGACACCACGCATGCGCGGAGCACGGTCAGCGACACAGCTCACTTCAGGAGCTCTCCCCAGTACGAGAAGGTAAGCATCTCGCCCTCTCCTTCGGGGTGTTACAAGTATTAATACCAAAGTGACTATAACAGTCTATTGACATCCCATTTAGGATACATTGTCTATATATTATAACAGGAGACATGTGTCCACGCACAGCTAACTACACTCTGTACCGGCCAATAATAGGCAAACAGCACCTTAATTTCTCACGTGCACAGTGTCAATTTCATGACACAAGTAGGACCCTTGCATCTAACACAGGCTGTGTCCTATATATTGCAGCGGAGACCTCTCCTGCAACCCCAGAGAACAATCACCACCTGGTCTGGCATACTCGGATTCGCCATTCCCCACGCACCATCCTGCCCTGAGACAAAATACTGTTGAAGACAGGTATGTCTGAGCTTAGCATCATGCTTTTTTAGTTTCTTATTCTATAGAACCCTTTTAAACAGCACATGTCCCCCCCTTTTTTTCTTGTTCCTCATCCACAGCTTGGTTAGAGAAACACACACAAGACTCACAGTCCTGAGGAAAGCTATAGAACAACCCACCATCTACATCTGCGTTGTTATATAGCTGGAAACACATCTAAGTGTCGACTCCTTCTCAGTGCATGAACAATAATATTGCATTTGATAACCTTGTTGTATTAATGACTAAGTGTTGTTGACATTATATGCCGATACAATATAATGAAAATACAATTTGTGACAATGGACTTTTAGTTTGTCTATGTTTTTTTAAAAAATCTTTTGGGGTGTGTCCCAAATAAAAATTCTTAAGCACCCGTGAAAAATTGTTGTTGGGTTCTATTACAAAAAATCACAAGTCTTACCAGCGTAGACTTTGTCTCATGTATGCTAGCGCGACACCTGTTAGTGTCTCAGAGGAAGAGGCAGCCAGAGTTGACACAAACCGATACATTTGGCTCCCTAAGCTAACTTGGGCTAGGCAAACATACCTATGCAACATGAAATCTCTGCGAATGTATAAATGAGCATTAGGATACTTCGAAAAAGACCTTTAATGCACAATTACATAATTTGCAAACTTAGTCAGATATGACAGTTAAACAGTAGACGCTTTCATTTTACCCAGTGCTTCATTTGTTTAAATATAATTGCCAGGGCCCATAAATTCTTAGCTTAACTCAAAGAACTTGCAAAACACCAGTCACCTTGCAAATCTGTGCAAGTTACAGTGAGCAACACAAAGCACCCAATTGAAGATTTGTTCACAGCCATGATGCCCACTATCTTTATACGCGAATCAATAAAGTTCCTTTAACCCCTTTACCTCTGAGGGTTCTCCCTCCCAGTGCTGAGCCCTTTTTTGGAGATTTCGGTATGTCGGAATTCAATCACTTGTTTGTTCCAACAGATATCTGGCCCAAACTTGGCCCCTTTTCTTGTAGGCGGTCATAATGGTATCCGGTCATTTTTTCGAAAACATTTTCGAAACACCATTTTTGTCGAAAACATTTTGCCAAATTTTTTTTTCTAATGTATTATTTTTTTATTGCATGTTTTTTTTTTGGTTTCGTAAGTTAAAAAAAAAAGTGTTAAAAAAGGTGGTTTGAGGTGGGAACCCCCCCATTTCGAAAGTAAAATAAAAAAAAAATAAACATGTGAAAAAAGTAAATTTGGCAAAATTGTGTCGAGAAAATGACATTCGAAAATATGCCATTCAAAAATAAATCACTATAAACTGGTCATAATGCCACCAAGGAACCCTAGTTTGCTGTAGGGGGTGAGAGAAAACAACAAAAAGAGAGCACATTTTGTGTTTTTTCAGAAAATGGCAATAAAATGATGTACAAAGAAGCAGGTGGTCTTTTTCTTGTAAGAGCTAAAAACAAATGGTTTACAGTTCTGAATTTGCCATTTTCCAATCTTTCGAGAACAGGTTGAGTGCAAACAAAAAAACATTTTTTTATAAGGTTACCATCAGTTTTGTGCGAGGTAGGCGATTTGTCCCCCCCTTTTTTTTTTTTTATAGGTCCTACTCGCAAGGAATGGAAGGGCAGGGGAGGAAAGCTTGATGGGAACTCAGAAAGGCATACATTTCTGAGAAGTAGACAACATTCTAAGTTCAGGAAGGGGTGCAGGTCAGGCAACAACTACATACCTAACATTTCTATAATTTGGGAAAGAATTGGAAAAGTGAGTGAAAAAAAGTATGTAATGGACATGTTTGGACTGGTAAGGTGATGCCTTCTCACAATATTGAGAAAAATAATGCACGGCTACATTACTCCCGACTCATCTAGTTAGGAAATCACATTTTTTTTATATATGTTTCACAAAACAAGCTCTACCACAAGCCAAAAACGGAGCCATGGTACACAGGTTTGTACGCTGACGCACTAAACAGAAATACTTAGCAATTGAAAATAAGGAAAAGAAATGTGGTGAAGAATGGAAAGCATACATTTTTTGAAATAGCACAGGCATAACTTTTGATGGATAGGTGACATGTGCAGGTTACAAAAGCGCAGTATGCCTAAAGAAGCAACTAAATGTAAATGACATTTGGGAAATGAAAGGGCGGTGTAACCAAGCGCCGTAGGAAATGTGTGAAAACATGTTAAAACCCCAGTGAAAACAACAAATGTCCAACCTTCCCACGTTACCACAGGTGTCCCGACAAAAACGTTACATCACATGTGTCCGTGCACTGACCGGGGCGCAAAGGGAATAGGCTAAACCACTGGTACATAAGACCCCTTTGGGAAATCCTGGTTTTGGCCGTCTAGACAACCCACAGATTTGGTATTCAGGTGTTGCAGTCACCACGAAAAACATGGAAACCCCATACTTTTCTGAAAGAGACACCGGGGGAGATTCCAAAGAGGTCTCACTTTCGCCAATGAACCTAGAATGTAATAACCACAAGGCACGTCAAACTCCGAAAAGTGGGGGAAAAAAACTAAATGTTCTGACATTTGCCACCAGGAATCCACCGAAACACCTGGCAGCAACACATGTCCTACGCTCCCACAGGTGTCCCGATGAAACCGATAAATGACATATTTGGGAGTACTGACCTGGGCGTAAAAGAAACAGTGTCGACTGTCCACAAGTACAGAAGCAGTCCCAGGGAGCACCGGCAGGGTCCCCATTCTTCCCCAGAGGGAAACGCCCTAACGCAGCCCAACAAGAGCTCCAGACTGGGCTTGGGGATGGTCGACCCACATGGTAGACGGGCATCCAAGGCCAGGGACATCAACCTCGAGCATCCTGGAGCTCTGGCTGGGCTTTGTTACAGCTTCTGCCTCCGGGAAGGGATGCCTCCACACCACTGACAATTCAGCCACAGTCCCGCCCCCCCACCAATTGTAACAATTATAATAGTTCTAGTGTAATACCAAAAGGACATTTCATGCTACTTACATAAGCCAGGGAAAGTTTCTGCCTGATACAACTGTAAAAGAAACAAAAAAACGTAATTATCTGTGGTCAGCCCACCAAAAAAAAACGCAAAGTATCATGCTCATATCAACCCCAACCCTTTCATACAAGCCATCCCTGCTGGGTGATGTCCCCGGCCTGGGGCGGATGTCTCCAATGTGGGTCAACCGTCCGCAAGCCCAGAGTGCACCGCTGGCTGGCCTGCGTTACAGATTTTCCCTCTGGGGAGGGATGGGGAACCTGCCGGAGCTCCCTGGGACTGCCGCTGTCGATACGCATAGTACACAGTCACTCCCAGGGAAACAGCAATGTTCTACTGGCATGGGGGGCAAATTGTGGTGTGACCCTGCAATTGTGTACCACGTCACCAAAATACCTCCACAGAACGCCCACTCCGAGCCACACCAACAATCCAGCCCTAGTCCCAACCACCCCACTGACAATAGGCCCCAACTATAGAATAAGGAAAAACTACTTACATAACAAAGCTAATACTTAGAGCATACAAAACCGGCTAACGAAACAAAAAACATTCATCGTCTGTGGTCAGCCCAGCAAAAACAAATCCTAACCATCACGCTCCAATCACTGCCCCACTTTCTAGCCATCCCTGGTGGTTTAGTGGCATTACTGGGTGCAGATCGAGCGATCCATGCCCAGCAATGCTTCAAGGTAAGCGTCATTGGAAAGGGGAGAGTCTCCCCATTCCAAGGCTTTGCAGACTTTCTAACATGATGGTCAATTACATCTCATGTGTTGATAGGTAAAGGAATGAGCGTAAGCACCACGTGTGATGTGTGTCACTCAAGGACCAGCTGCCAAACTCTGTACTGAGCAGACAGACACAGGCAGTGATGGACGTACAAGGAGTCCATATCAAATAGATAATGCTGAAATTCAGCACCAAAGTGTGAAAGTAGTTGAGTTTGTTTCAACATTACCAACAGCATTAACATTGGTGTGGTTTATTCTGTGTGTCCAGTGGCAAAATGTCTGAGTGAAGACCTTCCAGTGGTAGTGCAGTAATAATGGAAACAGACTTGCTGGCCAATGGCTTAGCATTCTACATGAAGCAGCAATAAGTGCCTTAACCTATAACTACCACCGACTGAGATTGCTAAACAGATTACTGAATTTGGGTGTTTTCTCCAGGAAAAGCAGGGACACAGCGTTTGCAGCACCCCCTCCCCACGGCTCCCTCATCCTTATGCCCCATACAGGCCCCGACTGCCGCCAATTCGTCCTCCAGGTCCTTCTGTGTTTTTCTGACCCCCCCTCCCCAATCGACTTTGCTCGTCTTTTCCTGTGCCCTTATGCCTCAAGACTCAACCCTGATCCAAATCCTTCTTCCCTAATCCCTGAATCAGTCCTCCCCTTACCCTCCACAATACTCCCCCCTCCCCCCTTTAAGCCTGCCGTCTTCTCCTTTTTCATAATCCCTACCATGGCTTCCCACCCCCTGTCCTTAACCAAAGTATTAAAACGGTCCCAACACCCATCATCTGCATTTAATCACCTGCTTGTGCTGGGTGACTATTCCTCCATCAATATTTCCTCCAACTGGATCATGAGGTCCTCAAACATGGCCAAGCAAGAGCTGTTCTCGCGAGACATTTTGACTCCTTGCTTGCACTCCCCCAACGTGTGTGTGTGCATGGTGCATCACTGTGAATTCAATGATACTCTCATTAGTTATGTTATTTGGCATTTATACAGCGCTCTATATACCATTGGTATGACCTCAAGGAGCTTGTGGGTTAAACGCCCTCAGGGACCGTAGTCCAGGTGGTTGAGAAAGTAGGGTATTGTAGGGTGCTTGGGTGCACTCAATATGTGAGCAGCTGATGCGATTGCCTGATGGTAGCTGCATCCTAAAATTAGGTGTGGTGGTATTGAGAGATCAGTTTAATATGTGCAGTCCGGTGGTTGGTCACCAAGACGGTTTTGGTCGTTTTGACCGAAACTAATGGTTCGCATGAACCATTAGATCTGAAAATGCTACCACCAAAGGTTCGAACACCAAAAGTTCAAAACTTTGGTGGTAATATTGTGTAAAAAAAAAAAAAAAAGGAGGACTGCGGTGGTGTACCCCGCATCGCCCCGCTCACTATACGGTATGGTATAGTGAGCGGGGGTTGCGGGGGACACCACACAGCCTTCCGTTAAAAACAAAATAAAAAAAAAAAACATTTTTTTTTAAAAACTACACTTCAGCGCCAGTTCCCAAACATGGAAGTGAAAGGGACTGGCGCTGTAGGAACCCAGCGTGAAGAAGAAGGTAAGTGTGGTTTGTTTATGTTGGGGGTGTGGGTGTGGTGAGGGTGTGGGGTGTTATGGGTGTGTTGGGTGTGTGTGTGGGTGTGAGTATGTATGTGTGTTCGCATGAGAAAGGTACAAACTTTTGGTAGTTTGCACCTTTCTCATGCAAACGTTCCGGCTGCGGCAAATTCAACTGCGGTCGGATCACTTAGAATCACCAAGACTGCATTCTGGCAGCATTAAGCATGTGTAGGTTGCTTATGTGTGCAGCCAGGCTGATTTTTTGTGTGCTGTAGCTGCATTCTATTTGGATGTTGAGGTGTTCATGGAGTATTGTTCGTATGTGAGCAGCTATGCCGAAATTGATCGAGGGGTGAACCTGCGCTCTATTGTGTGTTGGTGTAGAGTAGAGAGTGAGCATAGTGATAGGAGAGGTGAGTGTCTGGAGTGGGTGGGTTATTCTTACCAGCCTACTGTTCCGGCTTACATTCACGCATTTGGCGATAGCTGCACTTAGAGGGCGATGGGACAGGAGGCAGCTAGGCATGGGTAGTAGACCCAGGAAGTGGATAGTCGGCAGTCATATATCTAGCACCTGCAGGACGCTAAGGTTGTCATCTTTGGTAACAGTTTCCTGATTCTGTCTTGGTGACCTATTAGTCGTTTTCAGTGGTGTAATTGCTCAGTATCTACTTGAACATTTGTCCACAGGCTGTGGTTACTTTCCAGTGTAATGTTTTTGAGGTCATGGTCCATGGTGTTGTAGGGTTTCAGCAGCCTCAGATGGTCTTATTCAGGGTTACAGAAAGAGCTAGGTTTTGGTGTGTGTTGAATGTGTGGGGGGAGTGAATGCCACAGAGTTGGTGCCAAGGTTGAGAAGGTGGATCCTCCAAACCTGACTGAACTGGAGGTTGGAATCACTAGTTAGGGTACAGTGCTTGGTCTTAGGGTGCTTGATGGAAGGTAGGGTTTAATCTTCTTGTGTAGGTACGGCCGATCTTGTGCACTGCTCGGTGGGTAATGCATAGGGTTTTGAAGGTGGCTTTTCGTCCTACAGGGAGCCAGTGAAGGGTGCGGTGAGCAGGAAAGATGTGGTCTCTGTGTCCCAGGGCGAGAAGGAGTTGGGTGGCAGCCTTTTGGGTTCTTTGGAGTTTGGTAAATTGGCATGCGGTTGCTTCCAGGTATAAGGAGTTGGCATAGTCCAGTCTTGACATAACAGCGGCAAGTCTGTTGGGATAGGTGAGCTAAGGAAAAATGCGTATAAGGAGTTTGAGTTGGTAGTGACAGAATTTTGATACATTACTGATCTGACGGGAGAGGGTTAGGCCAGAGTCCATAGTGCAGTCAAGATTCTTTACTATTTTGGAGAAGGAGAGGGGGTGCCAAGGAATGGGGGACATATGAGTGGGTGCAGGAGAAGGGCAGTATTGCTGCACACCATCATTTCAGTTTTTTCTGGGTTCAGAAGGAGGTGGTTTCTTGTCATCCAATCAATCAATATCAGTGAGGGAAACTTCAAGGTCTGTATGAGGGTTGGTGCTTGTTTTGTGAATTCTTAGGATAATTTGGGTATCATCGGCGTAGTTCTAACAGGAGCGGTTGAGCACGCGGATGTTACCTGGTAGGGTGGTCAGACAGAGGTTGAAAAGGAGAGCAGAGAGGCAAGTGCCTTGGGGTACTCCAGTGTTCACAGCACGAGAAGTTGAGGCAAAAGTGCTCTTGCTGAGGAAGGAGGCAATCCATTTGAATGCCGAGCCACGGATTCCTAGGGAGTGGAGACTAACAAGGAGTATAGAACGGTTAACAGTGTCAAAGGCTGCCGATAGATCAAGCCGAATAAGCACTGCACAGCCCGGAGAGACTGCTGCGACCTTGAGCTCATTCTAGATTGAGATCAGAGTGGTTTCTGTTCCATGGCGCAGCCTGAAGCCTGATTGCGTGGGGTCATGTAGTTTGTTGGATTCTATAAAGGGTTTGAGCTGGGTGTATGCAGCCCGGTCAATGTGTTTTGAGAGAAATCTAGTGTGGGAGATCTTACTGTCAAGGGGTTCGAGGGATGCCTTTTTTTAGAAGCAGTTTGACATGCCCTATTTTAAAGACCTCTGGGAAGGTGCCAGAGGTGAAGGAGTGGTTTAGTATGGATCTTGCATGTTCTCCTGTGCAGGTAGAGGAGAATATTTCTTTCAGAAGAGAGGCGGGACAGGGGTCAAGAGGGGATCCGATGGGTCTGTCGGATAGTAGATCTAGGAACTGGTTTCTCGAGATGGGTTGGATAGAGTCGAAGGCTGGCATTGCGGTCGTCGGGACAACGGGATCAGGAGGGGTAGGTGTGGGGCAGGGAGTGAGTGTGGAGATTTTGGTGTTAAGGGTTCCCGTCCTGTCAAGTGCAGTGTTGTAGAAGTTTAGCGCGAGAGAATCGCAGAGCGTTTACGTGGGGGTGGTTAGGGCAGAGGTGCGATTTGGTTTCACGAATTCGGAGATGATCTTGTGGAGTTCTTTGCTGCTGCCGGAGTTCAGAATTCCCTTATTGTAAAAGGTCTTTTTGGCCTCTCGAATCTCAGATTTCTAATTACGGTGGTGGTGGGAAAACACAGATTTGTGGAGAGGGATTTTAAAAGGTCGCCATTTGCGCTCAAGTGAGTTATTTTGACTTTTGGAAGCCTTCAGGTGGGGCGTGAGCCATTTGGTCAACGGTCCTTTGCGTACGGTTGCCGGGATTGAGGGGGTGAGAGGAATTAGTGATTCTTTAATCCTGGAGTGAAAGGATTTGATGGTTAAGGGTCTACCACAGGTTGGTGTCATTGGGAGTCAGAGTAGCAGGGCTTTGGCTAGGTCGGGGAGTACCTTGAGTTTGTTCCACCATTTGCGATCAAAGGTGAGAGCAGGGGGAGCTGTGGGAGGATGAGCTGGTGTGTGGATAGAGAAAGGGATGGCAGAGTGGTCGGTCCAGATAAGTGGTTTGGGACTGGATGTAGAGACAAGGTCATAACTGCTGAAGATCGAAGATCGTATCAAGGGTGTGACCCCCCTGAGTGAGTTGGACCTGTGGTATGACCGGAGTGGTTGAGTGCCTCAAGACTGTCAACCAGGGGTTGGGTCATGGGGTTGTTCCGCACGTCAAACCATATATTGAACTCTTCCAGTAGTGCGATTGTTGGGTGATTAACTTGAATGGTAGCTATTGAGTCACAGAGATTGTTGGCAAAATGTCTGTCACATCCAGGGGGTCTGTATACGAGTAGGGAGCTGTGAGTGTTGATGATAGCGAGGGTTTTACTAGAAGGCATTCACAGTTAGCATTGCATGTCTGGGTTTCAGTGAGAGGGATGGAGAAATGCGGTTTGTACAGAATTGCCACTGCGCCAACTCTGGAAGGTCTGTTGTGGGAGATAAGCGAGTAGGTGGGGGGAAGGCCTTGTTTGCGACTGGTACAAAATTGAAGGAGAACCAAGTTTCAGTGATAAAGGTGAGGTCAGGGTTGTCAGAGGATAGGAGGGCAAAGATGCTGTGTCTGTTTATTGCCACAGAATGGCCATTGAAAAGGAGGCATGTGATTTCATGAGTTGAAGTGACTTTCTTAATGCTTGTGGGAGGGAGTTTCCGGCCTACATAGGTGCCCTTTGCGATGTTTGGAGTAGTCAATTAGTCTGGCTAGTTGAGACTGAGAGAGGTGGTAGTGGGGGGTTGGGACGTAGGTACTCTTTGGGGGAGGGGTGAGTGGGTCAGGTGCATGGGGTGCAGGAAGAGTAGGCAGGAGGTGGTAGGTATGGGGGAACCAGCGGGGGGGTGGGGGAGTGATGCATGTGAGGTGTGTGGAGTCGTGCAAGTTGTTTGGGGTTTGATTATGGCGGGCACTAGAGGTTTAGGAGTACTGGGTGGGAGGGGGTGGAGGATGGGAGGTTGGACCATTGAAGTGGTGAGGTATGGAGAGTCGTAGCAGAGGTCTGGTGACCTTTTCTGTGTTTTCTGGGTCTGACTGCCAGGGGGGTGCGAGACAAGAGTATGAGGGTCACAGAGGATGGAGGATGAGGCAATGGTTATAGAAAGGACAAGATGTGCTACTTTGAGTGACAGGAAAGGTCAGTGGGTGGGGATCGAGAGGGAGCTGAAGGTGGGGGAAGAGGGCAGTGTGGGAGGTAGGGAGAGAGGGTTTCGCAGGTGAAGACGTGGGGCTTCCGAGTTGTGCAGAGTTTGTGGGGTGCGGTTGTCTTCATGAGACCTCTATGTCAAGGGGATGCTGCGTTTTTGAGGAAGAGGGGTAGGTAGTGAAGAGGAGCTGGGCTGATGTGGGGGGCGTGGATGGAGTGTGCTGGTGGAGGGCTGACGGTGTGACGTGGAGCACTAGACAAGTGGTTGGGTGCTAGTGCAGGTGTCAAGAGGGCAAGAGGGGCTGGGGCACACATCGTGGGGGGAAAGAGGGGTTTGGGGGCACACAAGCATCGTGGGACAAGAGGGGGTGGGGGAATAAACAAGCATCACAGTGGGCAAGAAGGGGTGCATGGACGCAGGGAAAAGTGAGTCACAGGCCGCGGCCTCTTCGATGAGCATATCACTCCACTTTATTTTGTATTCATTATTGCATTTACATAGCGCTACAGGCTTCTGAGCGCTGCTTATTACCAACAGAGTATGGTGCTCATTTATCGAGCTCGGAAGGATGAAAGGCTCAGTTTGGCCATGCCAGATTCTAACCTGCGTGGGCAGGCTCCGCACTGCTGTGCAAGCGAGCGCTTCACTTGCTGTGCTATCGGACTGTACTTCGTGGCCCAGTCCTCAAAGGGACATAGGGCCGACATGTTTCTGGCAGACGACCAGCAAATTAAACATCAAAGCGTTCTCTGCATACGAAACATGTAGGAAGAACTGCCCTGGGCTTGTACTGCAGTGGGGGCGGAGAGGGGGTGAGCTGAGGGGTGGAGGGATGTGGGCACGGGCGCAGGTGTGAAAGAGCCCAGGGCGGCATGGAGAGACAGCCCCAAGGGGTGAGAGGCCAATGTGGACATGTCTGGATACACACTGGTGCGGCAGAGCTCCACTAATGGCAGTGTTCTCTCTGGGCATCTTATGCTCACAGTAAAGCAAGAGGGGCTGGGGGGGCGGCACACAAACATCTCGGCTGGCAAGAAGGGGTGCAGGGACTCTGCAAAAAGTGAGGTCCCACAGGGCAAGGCCTCTTCAAAAAGCAGATCACTCCACACTTTATTTTGTATTCATTTTTGCATTTACATAGTGCTACAGGCTTCTGAGCGCGGCTTATTACCAACAGAGTATGATGCTCATTTATCGAGCTTGGAAGGATGAAAGGCTCAGTTTGGCCATGCCAGATTCGAACCTGCGTGGGCAGGCTCTGCACTGATGTGAAAGCGAGCCCGATCCTCAGAGGGACATAGGACCGACACGCTTCTGGCAGACCAGCAAATTACACATAAATGCGTTCTCTGCTTATGAAATATTAAGGAAGAACTGCCCTGGGCTTGTACTGCAGTGGAGGGTGAAGGGAGGGGTTCATAAAGAAGTGTCTACTGTACTCAGCATAACTCCTGTTGCGCTCCTTCTTTCACTCTACTCACCACATACTTCTCCCCTTTGTTGTTCCTGCCCTCTTCCACACTCCATGCAAAACACATTAATGAAGTCAGAATGGACTTTGAGGGGAAAAAAAACAAACACATGTACATGACAATGGTATCATGGTGACCTGAAGCTTTGACCACATTTTTCAATTTATTTTTAAGGTGGGCTGATGTGCAATAGTCACATTTTTTACTGCACAATGTACACAGAAAGAGTGCAGGTACAAACGTTGTTGAGGCATCAAGCTTTCCCCTAGACAGCAGAGCGCAACATTGCAAATGTATTTTCGGATGCACAGTGAAGTGAAGGTTTCCCGTCCCCCTGCCCCGCCCCACCCTTCACTGATTTCCTCCCTCGAAGGCTGAAGCAGTGCGATGGGGGATGGCTGAGGTGTGTGGACACTGCCCTAAGCGCCCCCTCCCCTGCCCCCACTGCTTTCCTATAAGTAATGACTGAGCAGGCGCAGTCAGCCGGATTTATCACAAATATGTATGTGTATGTGAACTAAGTGCATTATTATCACATACATATATATTTTTGATGGATTCTTTCATATGTTTTGCACATTTAGTGCTTATTAGAATCCTGGGAGTTTATGAAAGACAGTGTCCACTGCGTTCATGTTCTTTAGTCCGCTGGATTCGTGCTGTTTGCGTCTGTCAGCGAGTCGCTCGTAACACGGCTTCATCGTGTTCTGTTATTTCAGTGAGCCTGGCTCACATCAAGTTACAGAAACTCCACCCCTGGTACCCCAGAAAGACAGACACACCACATTCCTCGTGTCAAAAAATCCTATCCATTAGGTAATGACTGAGCATGCGCACGCATGCTCAGCCAGCAGGATAGGAATTTTTGACACATAGCAAACTGTGACTTTACTCCGGCCCTTGGATTTGTGGGGCCCTGGGCAGCAAAAGATGTGTAACCCTGCCTAATTTGCATAAATGGTGGTATCACAGAATGAGTCTTTAGTACACAACAGTATCATGGGAAGTTAAATTAAAAACATTTTGCCATGTGTAAGGTAGTAGACACTGACTTCCAGTATATGAACAGTCAATATTCATATTTACCTATGTGGCAATATCAACAGTGAGGCATTTTCTTAAGTAGCCGACAGCCGATTACCTTGTACAGACTTCTAATTTTGGCATATATGGCATAATGTGAAAAAAGTTGTGCGAGCACTCATTTTGGTTAAGTGGCGATGGCTGGATTTGTGAGCAGTCTGCATTTGGTCACGCACTGAAACACTTGTGTATGAGCGCAATATAAATAAAATATATAATTTCATGAACTTGAACACATCTCTTCCCAGTTGTATTTGGTATAAATATTGTTAGCAAAAGGTCTTTTGAAACTTTGGTTTAAGAACACCATCTATTGAAGGCATTGCAAAAATATGGTGATTGTGTTTTGTTAAATGAAACTAACTGGTTTCACGATTGTTTTTATTTTGATTGTGTGTATATTTGGGCATATAGTTCAAATTAGCAATATGCTTTTATTTCAGAAGCTGTAAAAAAAAAGAATGAGCAAATAATTTAGTTTATCAAAAGCGCTGCTCACTACAAAATGAGACGGTGGCCTTGTTAATGTACCCCCTGAGCCGTAATTGGAGGGGGTGAGCAAGCCAAAACTGTTTGCTGGGTGTAGCAAGGCAACTGAGCAGGCTGGGAGACTGCTGCTGAGATGTTATATTTTTAGACATTCCTGTACATTATATATCTTCGTTCCTATTCCTGTGGCAACATGTGCTAGAAAATGTGTTGTATTGACATGGGGAGGAGTACGGCTCCTGCGCTTCACTCAAGCTGGCACACAAGAATATGTGCAGTAAGTGAACATATCTTAAATTGAAAGATACACATTCAGTGCACTTGACCTTTTCCATTAGAAGAAAGTGCACCAGACAAAAGAGCATTGGCCTTTCAAAAAAAGTAATCAACAGAAAAATAACCTGAGAGAGGAAATGTTTCATTAATAGGCTGGCCAAGTATAAAAAGGTGCTCACCTTTTAAACTCGCAATATATAGTGAAATATTCCCTAAACAAAATACCAATACGAGCATGTTCTTTGATGATCATTTTATGCATCTTGTGGATAGGTTTCTGCACTGGAAACATGACAACCTGGGTGAAATCCTAGTAGCCAAATGCTTGAGCAAGCTTGCCGATGACCTCAAAAACACCCAAGGGGGTCATGGCCACCCACGTGTATTCTTTACTTGTGTCCTGAAAAGCAGCACATGGCCACAATCAGGGAAAAATAACTGCACCAGCCTCCAGGATTGCAATCTCCCTTGCCACATCCTGGGCAAATATTCAGGACTCTGTTGGACTCTTATCATTCACCCTCCTCAACCCCATGTCTGGCTTTCAACAATATTCTGCTTTCTAAAGAGGACTTAAAAAGTACACATACCATAGTAAAGTACCCACTCAAATATATAAATCATTACAGAAATATGTTGAGCAAAAAGTGTACAAAGAGTACAAATGCCAGAATGCAATTCAGAAAAATGCTAAAAGAAAATGGCCTTTGGGTTTTGAAAATGTATTTTGAAGACATAGAATAATATGTAATGTGTCAAAAGGTTACATGTTTGTATTTCAGTGTTTGACAAATGCAGGGCTCAGATATGATGTAATGAAAAGATCACATTCTACCAAAAATAAACTTTTTGGTGCCTTAAATATGATCATCTGAAAATAATGTAGCTAATATGAAAGGGTCTCTTAAATAGACCACGATTTGCAAATGGGTGGCGCTCTCTCTCTCTCTCCGCCCCCCCCCCACACCCCCACCACCCACCGTGGCCTCACGCAAGCTTCATACAAGGAAGCTGCACAGCAGTGAAGGCAGACACCAGTGCCTTGCGGGGTCCCTCCGACAGTGGGTCCCTGGGCCACCAGACAGACTGCCCATGCCTCGGACCAGATCTGTGCATGGCTGCACCCAGTCTGTGCCAGTCAATGGACTTTCATTCATAGTCCAGGGCAGTCTACAATCTGAAGAAATCCTTGCTCCCTACACCAGTCACCCCACAAATACCTACCCGTAATCTGTGCTTTAACTTTGGAACCAGCAAAAGTACAAATGGTATATCTCCATCATGCAACGTGTAGCCTAATTGCGCTTAAAGGATGCACCAATGACACAGACATGTTAATAGTGATCTGGCACATAATCTCCCCTCATGTCAATACGGATACATAATAATAATCTTTCTTCTACGCAAGTCAGCAGCATGTAACAAGCTGGTGCTGGCATATGACCAGGAGTGCACAGGATATCATGGAATTGTACGATCGGACCGAAAAAAAAGGTCTGACCGTACAAAAAGACCAGAAAATGCTACCACCGGCGGCTCGAACACCAAAAGTTCAAACCTTTGGTGGTAGGATTGTAGGTAGGTATAAAAGAAAAAAGACAGCGGGGGCTGCGGGGTGTCCCCCGCAACACCCCGCTCACTATACTGTGCAGTATAGTGAGCACAGTGTTGCGGGGGTCGGCCACGCAGCACACGAAAAAAAAATATATATATATAGGGGTTGCGGGGGTGTCCCCCGCAACACCCAGCTCACTATACTGTGTGGTATAGTGAACGGGGGATGCGGGGGACACGCTGCAGCTCCCGAACAAAAAAAAACCAAAAGAAAACTAAAAAAATTAAAAAAGGACCAAGGACCGCGACGGAAAAATCACACAGATCCGATATCATGACATGAAAGATGGACAGCTGGTGACATACAACATACTGTACTTGGGAGTGACATTTCCCCTAGTGGATTTCTCTTATTTTGTTGCTGGAAACAGTCGTATTATCAGCGTATTGCAGGACTGTTTTGGCTCCACAATCTCTCAGGAAAACAGACTATACAACTGTACCAGATGCTGTTCATTTCGACAATGAATGTTCTCTTGCCCTGCAGTTTTTTGTCATCATGCGTGCATATCTATGCTTTACCCATAATCAATATGGGCCTACCATTCTCAGATACCTAAGCGCTCAGGAACACATAGCCAGATCATTGTTGGACTAGAGCCAGAATATTCGCCAGGAAAACAGAGCAGCCATTTGTGCTGGGTTCAAGCATCATCAATGATGCCATCTTAACTTAAAAAAAAAAAATTCAGCCACTGAAAAATTCTTATAATTGGTACAATACAGGAAAGGGTTTATATGTAAAATGCTATATTTATTTTTGTTTAGCGCTGGCCCTACCAGATGGTCTTAGAGCACCTTACATGACTCAAATATTGAAAAGGTGGGAGTTAAAAAATAAGTTACAAAATATTTTCAGGACAGGATAGGAAGATTATGATAAACAAGTGACAGCAGTGGAGGAGGGCAGGGGCATGTGTGGGGAAACAGGAACAATACTTAAGCTTTATAGACCTAGCCGAGGGATGAACCAGGAGTTATGGTCCCTGAAGCCCAAGCTGAAAGCCAGAGCAGAGCTTGGTCTTTAGGGTGCGGCAGGATGCTTGGGCGCCTGGGTCATACCTATTAGGTGAGGCCCGGGCGAGACTGAATTGCACAGGTGCTTCCGTGATGTGTCACGCAGCTCCCCCTCCCATCGGCCAATTTCCAGGCAACATAGCAAACCATAGCGGCTCATATGGCCCACTAATTGGCCAATGGGGCAGTACCACATCCCTCGCGAGGACATCATTCTTAATATAAACACTCAATATATAGTAGGTGCTTAAAACCTGATGCGCCTATTCTAGCAGGGTATTTATAGCCTGCAAGATCTTGTTGGGACCATATAATGTCATTTTTTATTTTATTTTTATTGTTTAATGTGCGTACCTAGCTCGAGAGCAGTGGAGCACTGTACAAAGTGTGGGTAACCAGCATTTGGGCTCCCATCTTTTAACAGTAGAGCAGTACTGTGAGGTCTGTGCGTCGGTATCTGCGTCCATTGGAATTAGTCTTTGGTTAGGTGTTGTTGAAAGAGCCATGTTTTGATATCAAAATTGGAGAATTGTGAGGGTATTCCGAACCCACACCTAGATAGAGTTCCAGAGGGTGGGGGCATGACAGGTGAAGGACTGTATGCGGGTCCTCTCTTTGCAGACAAGTTGTGATTTAAGCCTGTAGGTCGATTTGCTGCGCAAGGAGCATGTGCCACCAGATGTGTGGAGCTTAGCCGCCAGATAAGGTAGTGTGCTACTCGTGACCGTTTTGTAGATGATACAGGCAGTCTTGAACAGTATCCTGGCTTGGAGTGGAAGCCAATGTAGTTTGCGTAGGAGGGTGGTAATTCAGTCAAATTTCCATGCTCCTGTAATAAGACGTGCTGCACCACGGTGGACTGCTTTTAGGGTCGCAAAGTGAGCAGCTGGGAGCCCTGTCAGTAGAGAAATTCCTCCATCGAGATGCAAGACCACAAGGTCCTGCACTACAGTCCGGAAGTCCTGCGGCAGGATGAAGAGTTTGATTTTTCAAAGGGTAGAGATTATGAGCTATGCTATTTGGGCCTTCTTGGCTATCTGTTTCTAAAAGGACAGGCTGCTATAAATGGTGAAGGCTGCTATCAATGGTGAAGCCTAAGGATTTTTCTGAGTCTGAGAACAGTGGATCAAATCCTTCTAGGCACATATCACTGAGCCATTGTTGGACAAGTTGTTTTTTAGCAGGCGCGCTGATGTGGACGAATTCAGTCTTGTATGGGTTTAATTTGTGGTAGACAGTCGACATCCAGGACTGGATGATGGCGAGGTAATCACAGAGACGAATGATGTCCTGCGAGCGATTTACTCTCATGTACAATTGAGTATCGTCTGCGTATTGGTGGATGGCTATATTGGGATCTTTGTGGAGAGTGCCAAAGGCTCCATGTAAAGGTTCAAAAGGATTGATGAGAGGATGGAGCGTTGAGGGACTCTGCAGGAGACCTGGAGTTGGTTAGAACACAACTAGTTCATTTGAACAGCCTGAGTGGTAGGAGCTAAACAATTTGAGGACAGTGCCACAGAATCTCATCTTGTCAGCAAGGGGGAGACGGATGCAGTGTTTGACAGTGTAAAATGCAGCCGAGAGGTCAAGGAGGACAAGGAGGCATGAGTCACCCGTATCTATGATTTGGCATGTCATCATAGCCTAATGGTCTACTTTTACTCAGTTCACGTTCTCCTGGACAATCAATGCTTCTAAAGGAACCATTGGAGGCTATCCAATGTCATCATTACCCTACCTTAATAAACATACTCCAGAGACTCTTTTCCTTTCATATTGTGCCAACTGAGAGCATCCCGTCACTGGTGCCAGTAATGTTTTTTGTCAAGACAGCTTCAGTAATGTCAGGGGAGTGATGGTGGTGGAAAGGTCTTACTTGATCCAGCAATTGTCACACACTCAAAACTATTGTATGAAAGGCGGCTGACCAGCACTTCATTTGCGCTGGCAAATATTCCCCATGCTTTGAAATGTGCAGGTCACCTTTTAAAATAAGGTGACCTGTAGATTTCCAAAAATCAACTTGGACCCAATGTATTTTATTTATAATACATGGCAGCCTTCAATATCCATATAAAAGCCTGGAAATCATGTTCTTATTACAGGCCAGTTGTGATAACACAACTGGCCTGTAATAAGAAAATGGCATCACAGATGCTGGGGCAGGGGAGCCAACCAATCAGGTTGCTCGAATCACAGACTGAACACTGTGATCCAAGCCCGCCTATCGAGAAGTCTGAAGGCTGCTTCCCCACCCTGCCATCTTTCCCCAACCTACCCTCCTATCAACATTTCCTCCCCTCCATTCCTCCTACTCCACTAACCTTATTCTTTTGGCAGCAGTGCAATTGCCACTGCTGTTCCGGCCTCCAACCTGGGTCTCCGTGGAAATGGAAGAGGGGCTCTTCATGGAGCCGCACCTTCCGTTCTCCATGGTGGCCATATTAAGTCAGTATTTTGTTCGAGAGAACCCGTTCATTCAAACAAAGTATATTGATATCAGCACCCCGGGTTTCGGAATAGAACCTTGGTCCTCATATTGACCCTCACCTCTCTCCATCTCACCACATTTCTCTTACTGCCAAGTCTTGTCGCTTTCACCTTTACAACATTTGTAAAATTCGACCCCCTCCTAACCTTTCACGCTACTAAACTCTTAATTACCTCCCTCATCGTCTCCAGACTTTTCTACTGTTCCTCCCTTTTCTTTGGACTCCCCTCACATCTCCCCACTCAAATCTTTCTACCACTCACCAATCCGCTCCCTCTGCCTTTTCTCACCTCTTGACTCCATCTCCTCTTCTCTCACCTCTCTAGGCTGGCTTTTTTTTTCACTCCCAGCCCAAATTACTCTGTCTTGTCTTCAAATCACTCTATGGTCTTGCCCCCCCTTACCTTTCCTCCCTTCTTACTTTCTATACCCCTTCTCGTTCTCTGCGCTCTGCTAATCTTTTCCTACTCTCTCCTCCTCCTCCTCCTCCTCCTCCTCCACCCTGCACCCCCCTGCACCTCCTCCCACTTCCGCTCTTTCCAACTCCTCGCTCCCTTCCACTGGAACAGCCTCTCCCACCACATCCGCTCTTCTCCCTCCTACCCTTCCTTTGGCTCTTCTAAAAAAATCTTATATCTTTTCCATTCCCCTCCCTAACACCTTTCGCTTCCTCTCCTACTTCTCCCACCGCCTCATGCCTCACCCCTTACTCCTGTACTTCCTTACCCTCTCCATCCCCTCTACTCCCTTCTACCCTACCTACGTCTCTTATCTAGTCTTATTCTTTACTCTCTACTTCCTCAAACTTTCTCGCTTCCCCTTTTACTTCTGCTTCTACCTCCACTCCTACCTCTCACCTGTCCCTCTCCACTCCCTCCTCACCTCAGCAATAATGTAAATTGTTCCTTGTACTGTTTTTGGGTTGCGATTCAATTTCCATTTTATGCTTGTTGTATTTTTTCTTTTTCTCATGTAAAGCACTTTGTATTAAAGGGCTATATAAATGCAATAAAATACAAATACAAATGAAAATGCCCTTGAGTAAGAAATCCAGATGGCTTCTCTTGGACCAAGTCAAAGCACTGCATTGGATCTCTTCCTCTTTACATTGTATTACCACTTCCAAGCCAACATAATGTAGTGGTTAATGAAGCATTGTGGAGGGCAAGATGTGGAATGCCCTTCTCAATAGTTAAGTACTTAGGGCTTTGCTGGCAATTGAGGTGCACCTAAAAACAGCTCAGACCTATTATTTGAATTGCAATAGCCTATACGGGTGCAGAGTAGGCCACACGCCATAGCTGAAAGAGATCTATCATTTGCAGACCCATGAGGCGGCGCCGTGGAGGAGAAAAGCGCCAGTGTCAATTTTATGTGGGGATGTTGTACTGAATGCAGCGGTACCTGAGAGAGGTGAAGAGAGTGAGCAAGCAAGAAGGCAGACTGAACAGTAGGGATCTACAGGCAGAGGGAGACTAAGGTGGCTAGAGACTGCGGGAGGAGGAACAGAACTCATAGCAATGGAAGGAGAAAGGGTGATGGAAGATGGGACCGTTCTTGGGATGCAAATGGAGTATAAAAAAAAGTAGCAGGGTTCTAGAGGGCAAAAGTGAAGTGAAAGAATGTAGGCAGACCTAGTGAGCCAAGACACTGGCATAGGTTTGTGGGGCGGGGTGGTGGGGGACACAAAGAGCTGGGAAAGATCCAAAAAGTTAAGAGGGTGGCACAGCACTAGTGTGGAAAATGGTGAGCACTAGAGACAGAAAATGCTTTGAAGGGAAAAGAAAAGACAAAGAGACTGAAGGATCAGTGAAGGTGTAGGGGAGTAAAACAGGTAAGACAAGGAAGAGCGGCCCAAGCAGGCACACAGGAAATGGTGAAAAGAGCAGGTAACAGAAAGAACACAAGAACGACGAACATCAGTAAATAAATATGCAAGGAAGAGGAAGATAAAAGTGAAAGTCCATAAGAGTGAAAAGTCTGAATCTCCTAGGAGAGGAGAAGAGAAACTAGGAGGGGAGGAGAAGATAGCCCGGCCATTGAAGTACATTTAGGAGGAAGAGGAGAAATGAAATAGAGCATAGGGGGAACCAGACCAGAAAGGTGTGAACGTGCGTAGAGAAGTCCTACAAAAGGGAGCGGCTCATCCTCTGATGTCAACAATTGTGACAGACTCACCTACCAGTGTTTTCTGGGGTGCATACTGAAAGTCCCAGTTAGTACTAGAGCCAGGCTCTCCAACAAGTAGATCGCAAGCCACTGGTAGCTCTTCTGAGGCTTTGCCGAAGCTCCTCGCATCAAAATGAGCACTGTATGTTTATTTTGGTGTCTGACGTGCCTTGGCCTCTTACCCTGCCCCTCCCTCTGCTCTTCCTGCGAAGCAGTCAAAAGCTGTGTACATGGTGAGAGGAGGGCTATGTCTGGGCTTGAAGGGCTCTGGGTAGTGTCCCAACAAGGGGTTAAAATAACAAAAGTAGATGGGAAATGTGTTTTGTGGCCACTGTCACCAAGTGGTGCAAATGATGGCTGATTTGAAAGGGTGCATAGATATGCATGTCAAGTGAAATAAAGCTGGGGCTGTGATCATTTCGGTCTCACTGTGTTTAAGATTTATTTAATTTAGCATTACTTTGCATGCTGGTAATTGTAGGCTTTCAATGGGAATGGGTGAAAGTGTGTGAGAGTGAGTGGGCGAGAGAGTGAGAGTGAGAGAGAGTGAGAGAGTGAGAGAGAGAGTGAGAGAGTGAGAGAGGTTAAGGTGGGATTTGCTGAGTTATTGAGGAGCCTACCTCTATGCGTGCCACAAAATAAGAAAATCCAGTGCTAATGGCAATTTTGAATGTAAGTAAATGTGGAAAACTACTAGCTGCACTGCATTCTGCTGCTTGTCCACTTACGTTTATCAAACTAAACAGGAATGGAAAATGACATGCACTATCAATGCCAGGACTTAAAAAACATTGAGACGTATGCTTCAGCCTATGATTTACGGAACTAGAGTGCAAAGAAAGTAATTAGGTGAGAAAGGTGAGCAGTGGCTTGTATGTATATGACACGCATTACCTACCGTAAAAGCATTTCTGATGTTTGTATCTACTTAGATTCACATGCTGTGCATAGTCCAACATCCATCCAGTGGTAACCGCAGAGTATTGCATCTTGTCTTTCGAGAATCGAAAGGGGACGTCTACAAATGTGACATGTAGTGTACCCAAGATCCCTCACGTGTCGAGGTCCCTCTGATTGTATTTTTTCTGCCAAACGGGAGCCTTATGACTATCGTGCGTGAGTACAGAAGAGAGAGAAAGTGGTAAAATGTCTATGTTCCTTCCATCGGAGCGGGGAGGAACGGTGGGCGCATGTGAATCTAAGCAGATACAACCATCAGAAATGCTTTTACGGTAAGTAATGCATGGCTTCTGATGTTTGTTAACCTGCTTAGAATCACATCCTGTGCATAGACTAGCAAACAGTACCCTGAGTTTTAGGTGGGTTGTGAGAAGGAACAGTAGTGAAAAGAGGTCTTCATACTGCCTGTCCCACCTGAGAACCAGATCTAGAATGAGTGTCTAGGCAATAGTGTTTTGTAAAGGTGTGTACAGAACTCCAGGTTGCAGCTTTGCAAATGGACTCGAGGGGAACAGGTGCAATGAATGCTATGGATGCCCCAGTAGCTCGAGTGGAATGTGCTCTAGGCTTGAAGGGCAGTTCTCTCTTAGCAATATTGTAGCAGAGTGTAATGCAATTGACAATCCATCTAGAAATCGTGGATTTTGAGACTGCGTCTCCTTCTCTTCCTGTGGCCACTGAAACAAAAAACTGATTTGTTTTCCTTAGTGGACGAGTTCTTTCCAAATAGAACATGACAGCTCTGCGTAAATCCAGTGTGTGCAGGGTTCTTTCCCCCAGGCTTGAAGGATTTTGAAAGAACATTGGTAGCTCCATTGACTGGTTCACATGGAACTTGGAAATTTAGACGCAAATCTAGGGCGAGTGCGTAAAACCACCTTATCTTTGTGAACTGTTACAAAGGGATCTAGAATAGAGAGTGCCTGTAGTTCACTTACCCTCCTAATGGAGGTAATAGCTATTAAAAAAGCAGTCTTGAAGGTGAGGTTTTTAAGACTTGCTTTGTGCATGGGCTCGAAAGGAGCTCCCATAAGTCTAGTTAATACCACATTTAGGTCCCATCAGGGAGCCGGGTTAGAAATTGGAGGGTGAATTCTTTTTACTCCTTCCATGAAAGCCTTAATAACTGGTATCTTCCACCATGACACCTTCTGTTGTGATGTCGCGTATGCTGAAAGTGCAGCTAGGTGCACCTTTATTGAGTTGAAGACTAGGCCTGAGTCAAGTAGGCGAGTTAGGTATAAAAAAATGCGTGTGGCAGAACAGTCGATCGGGTTGATGCTCTTTGAGTTACAAACCGTTTCCATTTACTAGAATTGCAATATCTTGCGTTTGGTTTTCTTGCTTCCCTGAGAATGTCCATACATCTCTGAGGGAGTGGCAGGTGTCCAAACTCTATGACCTCAGGAGCCAGGCCGCTAAGTTCAACGTCTGCGGGCATGGGTGAAGCGTCTCCCCTCTGTCTTGCGACAACATCTTGTACGGGCAAGGCAGTTTGACTGGAGGAGATGGGGGCATCTCCATCAGATGAGCGAACCAGGGTTGGCGTGCCCACATGGGGGCCACCAGTATCATCGTGACTGGTTCCTGGCGCATCTTGTGCACGATCTTGTTGAGAAGAGGTGTCGGGGGGGGAAAAGTGTAGACAAATTTCCCTGACCATGTTATCCAGAGTCCGTTCCCTTTGGAGCGGTTCTAGGGATACCTGGAGGCGTAATCTTGGCATTGAGTGTTTTCTAGAGTTGCAAACAAATCGATCTCTGTAAAACCCCATTGTGCGAAAACGTTGGAGACGATGTCTCTGTGTAATTGCCATTCATACTCCCTGGGCAACGGAAAGTCTGTGCTGAGTAAGTCTGCCAGAAGAATGAGTTCCCCTGGAACATGTTGTGATAATAGGAACATGTTGCATTTGAGAGCCCACTTCCAAATATTCTGGGACAGTTTGGACAGCCCTGGAGAATGAGTGCCCCCTTGTTTGTTCAGATAGTACATGGCCATGGTGCGGTCTGTGAGGATTAGGATCGTCTTTCCCTGAGGTGGTGTTTCGAAAGCGTTTAGTGCTTTGAACACTGCCAGCATTTCCAGCAGGTTTATGTGGTTGGACGCTATGTCTGATGACCAAACTCTGCTTGCTGTTTGCTTAAGCAGGTGGGCTTCCCACCCTGTGTGGGAGGCGTCTGTAGTTCTAGTGGCTTCCACTGCAGGTGTGGTGAAGGATTTCCCTTTCAAGAGGTTTTCTCTCGACCACCACCGCAGCGAAAGAACGAGGGCCGGAGAGACCACTACTAAATCCTCCCACTGTCCATTGGCCTGACACCACTGGATGCTTAGCCACTCTTGCATTGGGCGCATGCGCAGGCACGCGTGAGGAACTAAGATACACAACGCCATCATTTCTAGCAGACGCATAGCCTTTTGTACTGTTACCTCTCGACTGGCTACATAGTGAGGGATTTGAAATAACATGTTTTGAACCCTCTCGTTGGAGGGGAAGACAAGGCCTTCCTTTGTCTGAATTAGAGCCCCTAGGAATTGTTTGACTTGACTGGGGTCTAAGCTGGATTTTTTCTCGTTGATAGATCTTTTATTCAGTCTGGGATTCTCCTATCGTCTTTTGGGTATTTGACAGACACGTCTCGTAAGGAGTCCCCTGTTATGAGCCAGCCGTCGAGGTAAGGATATTCTGGAATGGATTGCTTGCACAGGTGTGCTGCCGCTACTGCTAGTACCTTTGTAAATACCCTTGGTGCAGATGCTATGCCGAAGGGTAGTACCTTGAACTGATAGTGTTTGTTCTGTATCATAAATCTGAGGTATTTTCTGGGCGCTGGCAACATCGAAATAGGAAAGTATGCATCTTTCATGTCCAGAGTTGCCATGCAATCCCCCTGTGTGAGCAGGGGAATTACTTCCTGCAGGGTGACCATGCAGAACTTTTGTGGTTTTACAAATTTGTTCACTGGGCGCAGATCTAGAACAGGGCGCATGGTTAGATCCTTTTTGGGTACAAGGAAGTACACTGAATAAATACCTTATTTTACCTGTGATAGAGGTATGATTTCTATGGCTCCTTTTTGTTCCAGTATCTCTACTTCTTGAAGAAGTATGCTAAGATGTTCTGGTGTTAGTCTTCGTTGACGTGGAGGTCTGTATTTTGGGGATTGGTTGACTCTACACAGTACCCGTGGGCTATGGTCTTTAGCACCCACTGGTCCGTGGTTAGTCCCTCCCATGCTTTCATGAATGATGTCTACCGGCCCCCTACCGGGAAGGAATGGGAGGGACCCCAAATCTTTGAGTCATTTGGAGCCCGAGGCTGGAGAACCTCTGGGGGTAAGGTTCCTGCCCCTTTATTTGCCACGGTGCTGTCCCGTTTGGGGGTACGGGGTAGTAAGTGTTGGTTCCCTGTGGAGAGTGCCAGTTGTTTCCTGAAGAGTATTGTTGAGGGGTGAAGCGTTGGCCATGAAAAAACCTTCACTTTCCAAATCCTAGTCTTATGGAGGGTCTCCGAGTAATTTGGTCCAGACTCTTTAGGGTGTTATGTTCCTTTTTTGCAGTCTCTAGGGCCTCGTTGACTGCCTTCCCAAACAAGTTGGATTCCTCCACAGGTTGGTTTATAAGCAACGCTTGCATCTCAGGTTTAAATCCTGGGTTCCGAAACCAAGCGTGTCTTTACAGGAGTATGCCCTGAGCCAGGGCTCGACTGGCGGTCTCGGCAGAATCTAAAGTGTTCTTTAAAATGCTCTGGTTAACTTGCCTATCCTCAGAGACTGTGGGGAGGAGACGGGTTCGTAGAGGTTATGGAGCCTCTTGTAGGCCTTCTTGTATTAAAGCCTTCGGCATAACTGGCCAATAAAGTGGTGTTATTGGCAATACGCGTAGAGTACGCTGCTGCTGTGGTAACCCTCTTCCCAAGGGCGTAAAGTCTTTTCCCTTCTTTGTCAGGGGGTGCCTCGCCGGTTGACAAAGGGACCCCTGCTCTTTTTCTTGTGGTAGTGACTACCAAAGAATCTGGGGTGGAATGACCTTTAATATATTGAGGATCCGAGGCAGAAGGGCGAAAGTTTTTTTCAATTCTTGGGTTTACACCTCTTGTGAGAGCAGGTGTTGCTAAGGAGGGAGCCAGGCGTTTTTTAAAATCGAGCTGAGGAGAGGGATAGCCTGGCTGGCTCGCAGCTTCTCTTTGAGTAACAGCTTCAGGGGTTGCCTCTTCAGTGGCAATTTTAAAGTGTTCAGCTGCCTTACGTAACATTACATTAAACGTCAACTGATCCTCAACTGGAGAGGGGTTTCTTGCAGGGGTGGTTTGAGGGGAGTCCAAAGCCAGTCTATCTGGATCATGTGGATCTGGGGACTGCCAAGGTTGAGGGTCACCCATATCTGGGTCCTCCCCCAGCCCTCAATGGGCTCATGTTCAATGGGCTCATTTTCCTCTTCGTTAGAGAAAAGATTTTCCTCTACAGTAACTGGTGGAATGTCTTCTTCAGTAAGGTCATAATTATATATACATATATATCCTCTTCTAAAGAGGAGTCATAAAGCCATTGGAATTTAGCTCTAGGGTTAAAAGGGCTTTCATCCCGTGGCTTTCTTGGTATAGGTTGTTCTGAACGTGAAACAAACCTGTCCAGCCTTTCCATGCAGTCCTCAACCTTTTCTCTTGTCCAGACTGAAGACCTAGAATGGTCTAGAGGTGGAAAAGTGTCTCTAGCACTCTCTTACGTCGAACACTGTAGAGATTTTTGCCCTAACGTCGAAGAAAATCCTTCTCCTTCAGAAAATTCCTCTGGCGGGACCGACGAAGGTGGGGTATCCCTGTGTCTCTCGGCAGATCCTTGGGCCTTTCGGAAACAGTTGAAGAGTCCCTAAACTGCCGTCTTTGAGAATCAGCGGACAATTCTTGCCAGGTTGTCTTCGAGGTCCGCCACAGACGGGAGGCGCGTAGTTACAGCCACTGATTGTAAGTGAGTCTTTTTCAGCAGAGCCGGGCCGGGGCCTTGCCTTTATCAGCCACCTTTTCCGGTAGCGCCGTCATTTTTGGCGGCGTTAAGGCCTTGTCTTGAATTTTTCGCGGTCCTCGCCGGAGCCAGAACCTTATTGTCAGCGTACGGTTTCTTGTGATGCGTGTCGACAGAACCATGTATTTTTGGGGTTGCGCCCTTTGTCTTGGATTGCCCAGTCGCTAGGCGCATGTGCGGCTGCGGGGAGGGCTGCCGGTATCGCCGGAGTTACGGGTGTACCCGTTAGCGCTGAAGTCTTCGACATAGTCAAAGTAAGGCTTGGGGTTGTGTGTTAGTGCCGTGCACGTGTCCGTCTTTGTCGCTGGGGTGTGACTTCCCAATAGCAGTGCTTACACAGTGCTTATCGGGGCTGGGGATAGACAATGCAGAACGTGAGCATTCCGTCGAAAGTTCAACAACCTCCGGTTCGGAGGTCTGATAGTCACTCTCGCCGTCATCACATTCGGTGGTAGCGGCAGTGGGAGAAACCTCAGCCTTGGACATACCGTAGGCCGCCCACCGTTTAACCCTACGCTCCTTTAAGGTATTGGGGCGCAGGAGCTCACAAGCCGCACACCTTTCCTCTTTGTGATCGAGGGGCAAGCACTGGTTACACCGTCTGTGCTTTTCCTTCCATGGGAATTTGCTCTTACAAATAAGGCACAAATGAAATGGAGTCCTCACCATAGCTGAGGGTACAAAGAGTGACTAAGACCAAACGGGAAAGAGGAAGGAAAGGGAAAGGCATTTTTAGTTTGAAAAGAAATGTCCGACCCAACTCCCCCTACCATATAGGCCGGCGGAAGGCCCGGCCACGTGGTCGGCAACGCTGACAGGATCACCGTCCGTCGAAGTTCTCGCAGGTCTTCGGCAGAGACTGGAACAGCTGTCGAAATAAGAGACGGAAGGGGTGATCGTACCTATTTTATAGAATTATTGAACCAAAGGTCGGTTGGACAATAGCAATGTTCTTTACGAACGCCGCATAAGGGAGACCAGTTATCTGGGCGGAAAAAAACAATCTGAAGGACCTCAACGCATGAGGGATTTTAGGTACACTATACGTCACATTAGGGATAGTGTTAAAGGTACGCCCATGTCAACGTCCCCTTTCGATTCTCGAAAGACAAGATGCAATACTACTCGGTTGCCACTGGATGTCGGACTATGCACAGCATATGATTCTAAGCAGATTAACAAACATCAGAAATGTTGATATGTATAGGAACATAGCTTAAACCTAGTTACTAAATAACTAGAGCACTGTACAAAACAGTGTTGAATACAGGGAGAGAACACTGAGGAGATCCATGGGGTGGCAGAACAATTAAATGTATTGATCCCCTTTGGCTATGTACACAAACAGTGACATCAACAGAGATCTGTGGGGAACCTGTATGCATATGTTCAAATAAATTCTAGCAGGGGATTGTCAGCCTTTCATCAGGTTGAAAAGGTGCAATTCATGAGTAATGTTTTTCCAAAAGAATTGCACAAATCACCATGCAATTTATAAATAACATGCAAAATGCCAATAGAGGCCTTGTCACCAACAGTACATGGAATATGCCAGCATTGTGCCGGCACTGCTACTGTATAACACATGTTGATGCTATTGCATACAATATGACATCATTGTCATTTTATGCAATGTTGGTGATGTTGGAGCCGTCAATATGTCTAAGAGAGCTATATGTGTAAGCCAGGCATGGCCCATTGGTCATGCACCAGAATGACCTGCTCATTTCTGCTGGGAGCTGTTCTATGTGATACTGCCTCCTTCATAAAGGGCAGTTGGGTGGCAGGTCACCACCCATTATGAATAAGTCGTTCTTTGCTACGACACTCTCTTTGCTCAAAATTGTATTATAACAATTCTGAAATTGTCTAGTTGGGTTGTTGCGATTCGTGCACGTTTCAAGTCATTGCTATATAATTGAACATTTTAGCCCTGTGATTTACTTTTTTTTCCCACATAGACCTTGATCACATGGTTTCCACATGTTCATTTTTAATCTTGGCAATCATTTTGACATAACTTGTAAGGGTAGTTAACAAAGTAGACTTTGGCTTGCTGTTCTTTGGGCAAATTCTGCGACTTGGCATGTGTGCAATTTGCATGAATTGGGAATATGCTAAACTGGCAGTGGATTTTATTTTTTGACAAAGAAGAACGTGGTATATGCTGAATTTTATAAAACTGTATAATGCAGTGGGAGGCACTGCTGAGCAGCAACTATGATGGGCCCAGTGATACCCTGTACAAGAATTAATCCTTTATTGTACCTGTGTTGTGTTGCTGCAGGGTGGAATAGTGTGGCTTTAGGTGTGCTGTTGCCGACAGCTTACTCCAGCGAAGATCGAGGCTCAGGGAGAGCTGTGCGACCAGTCACAGCTCAGAGCGTGTGGCACATGTGACTGCGCCCCTCTGATCCATCAATGAGCTCTCCTAGACATCACCACTGGAGCCCATGGCTGTGGGAGGCCTGTGTGGGGGGAGGGGAGTGGGCTTTCGGTGGATTACACGCTGGATAATGCACCAGTGGGTGCAGCACATCTGAGCTTGGGCCCTAGCCGGGCTCCCAATACCCATATTTATTCTGCTGGACAGCTGCATTATTGGGTTGCTGCAAGGGACTGAGAACACAACGCAAGGAGCAGTTGAGCTGCCAACCCCACGGCATTGTTTCACAACACCCACCTGGCTGGCATAAATGCTGCAAAGTGCATCCTGCTGTGCAGTTCTGCTGTTGGGACCCTTAAGACTCTCACATTGGAAATGCTAGAGTTGGAAAGACAGATGAGGCTCCTTGAAAATTATTATGGTACGATGAATGACAAAGCACTACTGGGTTTCATTAGGGCAACCTACTGAAATTCCAAGAACTGGCAGATAAGGAATTATTATACATAACTAAACCAGTGCTCACTCGTAGATTCCACTCCTCGCAACATCACGTCATCACTGGGGCCTCTGGGGTTACCTTGACTGCCAGAGACGAAATTAACGTGGAATTTGAGGCATATTATACAAGACTACACTCCAATAAAGATATAAGCTCAGATATTTGGAGGCATAGATCTTCTGGTGTTGCCACAAGAGGCAACAGGCAAGTCTGGTACTGGATGCACGTATCACCTCTGAGGAAATAGCTACTGCTATCGCTGCTCTGTTGTCGTGTAAGGCCCTGGGTTCGGACGGGCTGGGGGTTGAAATGTACAAAGAATATAGAGCTATACTTGCTCCACATCTGCTACAAGTATGGGAGGAGCCCCTGGCTGATGGGTGCCTTCCACCCTCCATGTGCGAGTCAATAATGATGGTCCTATTGAAGCTTATAGGCCGCCAAACGGGGATACTTCGTATCGGCCTCTATCCAGCGTTGGATTGAGCAGTCGGCCAATCGGCCCGTGGCCGATAAGAATTGGAGCTGACTGGAATGTGGGCCGGTTTTATTTAGCACTTAGGGGCCGCCGATTTATCAGTCATGCACACATAATAAATCAATTGTGGCCATTAGCATTTCCACTCTCAGCTGCCTCTGCTCTCAGCCTGATGGTGCTGGGTGGGGCGAACACCGCCACAGTTTTTTTGGCACCGGAACTCATCATGGCTCTCTGTGCGCATCGCACGGGGTGGAGGCATTCATCAAAGAAAGTTTAACACTTAAAGTGTTAACTTTCTTTGATAATGCAATCCATTATCCCGTGTTGTGTCAGTAAGCCAGCCATCCGCGGCCGCCTCCGCCTGCATGGCGCCAGGCAGGAGGCAGCCTGCCGCGCTCTCTCAAAACAACAAATTGCGGGTGGGGGAGGGTTGGGAATAGGTGGGGAAGGCAGGGAGAGGGCGTGGCGGAATGAAGCAAAGTTCAGCTTCTGTGTGCGTAATCAGAGTCCACCGTGTTTCTCAGGGCGAGGACGGCGATTCCGTGCCTAACTGGGCATTTAGACAGACTGCTCGCCTGGGAGGGCCCGTTGGAGATTCTTGTAGTAGCTCAGTAAGTGCTTAAAGGGGTTCCGCAGCGTGGGGGTATGCTGCTTTTGAAAAATGTTGTATTACAACCTCTCGCTTGCAAATGTCTGCATTGTCTGGTGAGAAAGCTCAGTGGGTTCATGTGGCTCCTTCGACGTTCTTTTTGCGACTGTTTCAACGTGTGAGTTTCTCTGAGATTTTTGAGTAAAGGGCAGCCAGGTCCATGCCCAAAAGAGTAGACTCATATGTTTATCCTTAGTTATAACAGCATTCGATTACAATGCCCATTATAAAATCTCTAGAGCAGCTAGATTGGCAGGACACAGTCGAGTCCATAATCCGGGCATGAACGTTGGTCAGCCTGTTAAAATGTATTAATATGAATAGGATGAAAACTGGTGAGTAGTGGTTAATGGCAACAACGTTCTAGCGCAGAGAGGGTTCAGATGGGCACAGGGAATGCTCTGCTGCCAAGGATTACACATGGGCAAAGAGATTTTTTGTTGTGAGGGTTACAGATGGACGCACAGATTACCCTAATGCCGAGTGTAAAACTGGGCACAGAGATTATTTATTGGCGAGGGTTACAGCTGGGCACAGTAATTAGGCTATTGCTGTGGGTTGAAGTTGGCACAGACATTAGCCTATTGCCGCTCGTACAACTGGGCACAGAGTATATTCAGCTGCCAAGGGAGAACGCTGGGCACCGAGGTGGCTCTGCTGCCCAGGTTAAAGAGGGCAAGGGGGTTGCTCTGCTGCCGAGGTTAAAGAGGGCACATGGGTTGCTCTGCTGCCGTGCTTTGAAACTGGAGACAGGCTGTGGATTACAGTTTGGGATGCATTTAGTGATTACCCTCCCAGTTAACGATTGTAATGGCAATTTGTACGAGGCACCGTTAAAACTGGCGATATTCTTGCGTCTGCTGTATACGCATGTATATTTTGAAGAAGAAGTGCCGTCGTAGTTTAAGGCCAGAGTACAGGATGTTATGGCATGGGAGGCACGAGGCGGTGGTTAAGCTGTGGCACAGTGACATACATTACACTCTAACATGGAGGGCCAGAAGGTGATCCTGGTTTATTATTGATTTTCAGTTTATCTGTTAGGCACTGCATGTGAACAGTCATTTCATAGCTCCCCAAGGGAGAAGCAGCGCAGGGGGAAGGGATGAGGGTGGGAAGTTATCATGAAAACCTTGAAATAATCGGATCAGGTGCAGGGGGAGAGGAAAGTGCTTCAAAAGGGCAATGTGTAAGTGTCGGCAGATCAGTGCAGAACAAATCAATAAGTACAGACGAAATAAAACAGAGCAAAACAAAAGGGCAGTGAAGTACGATATCTGAAGGAATTGGGGCAGCAGCAGAGAGCATTCAGCCAACAGGGTGCGCAGTCCAGTCAATGGGACACCTGCCAACTGTTCTTCCTCTCCTAAGGCTGTCCCGAATAAGGCCCTTTCTTAGCTGGAGGTGGTTCTCCTCCGATCTGAGTGATGGGGCAAGGCCTTTGTACTTCTTTCTCCGCCCGGCCTTTGCTTCACCCAGAAAGAAAGAGTGGGAAGGGGAGATCGCAGCGGTTGGGGCGTGCCGCGGATAGATTTTCATGTACCGGGCCCAGCGAGGGTAAATGGCATCCAGGGGAGCGGTCATCTGTGTGCCCATTGATGGTGGTATAGTGACCCGGGTGTGGGCACAAGAAGGGTGCCCATCTATAATTAGGCACCTGCCTCCTCCCCATGCTTTGCAATGCATTAAGGATTGTTTGTTTGTCTGTCCTCCTGTGTGTTATGCAGCACTTAATGTCAATTTCGCAGCAATATGGACACAGAAGTACGTGCATTTTATATGGTGTTCTTGCGCTTATGTGCCTACAAGTGAAGTGTGACTCCAAACATGCACTACACTTGACCAAGAGGTCCTTCACCAATTTCCTGTCCTCGCTCTGTATAGGAAGTTGTGTCCAGCTCGCTGCTTAGGGAAATTCACTTCAGCACAGGGGTCCACGGTTGCTCATGTGAGGCCATGACACAGAGTCTGCTTTCACTTGTAGCTCTTTTAAAATGCATGTATTTATATGCAATATAATGCAATATGCAAATAGTGCTAGCATGTTTGAATTACAGAACCATTTCAGAACCCAGTGGTCAGGCAAGCAAAGTCAGGAGCTGGGCAGAACAGAATCAGGACACGTCATGCGCCAACTATATAGTCTGATGACGGACAGACATTTTTGAGATTTAAACACACATATTTAGAGGAAGCTAGAAGCGCCTTGTGTAAGGGGAGAGGAATTGTAAAAATACTTAAATGGATATGTTACGAGAACCCAGACTCTGTGGCTCAGTGTAATAATAGCAATTCCATGCATCTGGATGCTTCACGGTAATATTGCCTGTTATTATTACCCAATGTAATGGTACTCAATTTATCAATCTTGGAGCCGCAGGTGAGACATACTGTCCCTCTGGAGATGTGGGTTCGACCAGCGCTCTGTTGCATGCACCCTGAAAAGTAGATGCACACAGGCGCATGCGGCCCAATTTGCACCAGACGTGCAGATGAACTTTACTGGTCTGCCCTTAAATCTCAGTTACAAGATTAATGGTATCAACACCACACTACAGAATAATTGCTGATTTTACCATAGCCGATATGATAGCTCAGTGAGTTGAGCGCTCACTGCTGCGATGAGTGTGTGATCTGCAGGTTCGAACCATCTCCGCCTTTCATCCTTCTGAGGTTGATTTTAAAAAGTACCAACACAGGTTGGGTGATATTGTATGCATATTTGTTCTATAAAAAAGAGCTTAAGCGTAAGTGCTATACAATAACATATTATAATTTGGCCTTGGACGTCTGCTTGCATTCACAGTAATTTGACAATATGGATCTATACACACAGATATTAATGATACATATGGTGATCCATTCTTTTATGAAATGTATATCACATTAGTGAAATCATAACCATATTTTTCGTAGTGTACTTAGGAACAATGCTATTTGATGCCACTTCCTGTTTTGTCAAGGGGTGAAAGGTTGTGTTAATTCCACCCCTGCACCTCAGAGCTGTGGACCCTGTCACAGACCTGTATGCAAAGTTATGTTATTTCATGAGTTGTGTTGTAATGTAACAGACACATGAAACCTCCATAAGCAGAATTTTCTGGAAAGTCATGAATTGACGGGATTCACGAATCACGGATGATGGTTTGAGGGCCACTTTTTTGAGGCGCCGGGTGGGCCACTTTTTTGAGGCGAGGGGTGGGCCACTTTTTTTTTTATGTCCGGGCCTATTTCTAGTCCCAGTCCGACCCTGCCTCTATCACTAATAAATGCAGACACAAAGATGTTTGCGAAAATCCCGGTGTCCAGACTTCTTCCTTACATGGCTGGGCTGGTATATGCAGATCAGCCGGGATTTATCCCAGTTCGATATACAGCGCCTAACCTCAGGAGGCTTTTCTGTATCATTTCTCAAATCGATCCACATGCTAATGCTGTGGTGGAAACCCTGGCTGAGAACACGAGGGAGACACGGGGGGCGGGGGGCAACAGCCATGCTCATGCCCCCCGTCTCTCTCCTGTTCTCCCCCACCCCCCGCTCATGCCCCGTGTCTCCCTGCTGTTGCCCCCCACCCCCCTGTCATGCCCCGCGTGTCTCACCGGATACCCCCCCACCCCCTCATGCCCCGTGTCTCCCTCGTGTTCCCCCACCCCCCGCTCATGCCCCCTGTCTCTCTCCTGTTACCCCCCACCCCCCGCTCATGCCCCGTGTCTCTCTCCTGTTACCCCCCACCCCCCTCTCATGCCCCGTGTCTCTCTCCTGTTGCCCCCCACCCCCTGCTCATGCCCCGTGTCTCCCTGCTGTTGCCCCCCATCCCCCGCTCATGCCCGTGTCTCTCTCCTGTTACCCCCCACCCCCCTCTCATGCCCCGTGTCTCTCTCCTGTTGCCCCCCCACCCCCCGGTCATGCCCCGTGTCTCTCTCCTGTTGCCCCCCACCCCTGCTCATGCCCCGTGTCTCCCTGCTGTTGCCCACCACCCCCGGACATGCCCCGTGTCTCCCTGCTGTTGCCCCCACCCCCCTCTCATGCCCCGTGTCTCCCTGCTGTTGCCCTCCACCCCCCCGTCATGCCCCGTGTCTCTCTCCGGTTACCCCCCACCCCCTCTCATGCCCCGTGTCTCCCTCGTGTTCCCCCCACCCCCCGCTCATGCCCCTTGTCTCCCTGCTGTTGCCCCCCTCTCATGCCCCGTGTCTCTCTCCTGTTACCCCCCACCCCCTCTCATGCCCCGTGTCTCCCTCGTGTTCCCCCCACCCCCCGTGTCTCCCTGCTGTTGCCCCCCTCTCATGCCCCGTGTCTCTCCTGTTACCCCCCACCCCCCGGTCATGCCCCGTGTCTCTCTCCTGTTGCCCCCCACCCCCTGCTCATGCCCCGTGTCTCCCTGCTGTTGCCCCCCACCCTCCGCTCATGCCCCGTGTCTCACTCCTGTTCCCCCACCCCCCGCTCATGCCTCGTGTCTCCCTGCTGTTGCCCCCCGCTCATGCTCCGTGTCTCTCTCCTGTTGCCCCCACCCCCCACTCATGCCCCGTGTCTCCCTGCTGTTGCCCCCATCCCCCGCGCATGCCCTGTGTCTCCCTGATGTTGCCCCCTCTCATGCCCCGTGTCTCTCCTGTTGCCCCCCACCCCCTTCTCATGCCCCGTGTCTCTCTCCTGTTGCCCCCCACCCCCCGGTCATGCCCCGTGTCTCTCTCCTGTTGCCCCCCACCCCCTGCTCATGCCCCGTGTCTCCCTGCTGTTGCCCACCACCCCCGGACATGCCCCGTGTCTCCCTGCTGTTGCCCCCACACCCCTCTCATGCCCCGTGTCTCCCTGCTGTTGCCCTCCACCCCCCCGTCATGCCCCGTGTCTCTCTCCGGTTACCCCCCACCCCCTCTCATGCCCCGTGTCTCCCTCGTGTTCCCCCCCACCCCCCGCTCATGCCCCGTGTCTCCCTGCTGTTGCCCCCCTCTCATGCCCCGTGTCTCTCTCCTGTTACCCCCACCCCCTCTCATGCCCCGTGTCTCCCTCGTGTTCCCCCCACCCCCCGTGTCTCCCTGCTGTTGCCCCCCCTCTCATGCCCCGTGTCTCTCCTGTTACCCCCCACCCCACGGTCATGCCCCGTGTCCCTCTCCTGTTGCCCCCCACCCCCTGCTCATGCCCCGTGTCTCCCTGCTGTTGCCCCCCACCCTCCGCTCATGCCCCGTGTCTCACTCCTGTTCCCCCACCCCCGCTCATGCCTCGCGTCTCCCTGCTGTTGCCCCCGCTCATGCTCCGTGTCTCTCTCCTGTTGCCCCCACCCCCCACTCATGCCCCGTGTCTCCCTGCTGTTGCCCCCATCCCCCGCGCATGCCCTGTGTCTCCCTGATGTTGCCCCCGCTCATGCCTCGTGTCTCCCTGCTGTTGCCCCCCGCTCATGCTCCGTGTCTCTCCTGTTGCCCCCACCCCCCACTCATGCCCCGTGTCTCCCTGCTGTTGCCCCCATCCCCCGCGCATGCCCTGTGTCTCCCTGATGTTGCCCCCGCTCATGCCCCGTGTCTCCCTCCTATTGCCCCCAACCCCACCCATGCCCCGTGTCTCTCTGCTGTTGCCCCCCACCCATGCCCCGTGTCTCTCTGCTGTTGCCCCCCGCTCATGCCCTGTGTCTTTCTCCTGTTGCCCCCCACGCTCATGCCCCGTGTCTCCCTGCTGTTGCCCCTCATCCCCCGCTCATGCCCCGTGTCTCTCTCCTGTTGCCCCCCACCCCCTGCTCATGCCCCGTGTCTCTCTCCTGTTACCCCCACCCCCCCTCTCATGCCCCGTGTCTCTCTCCTGTTACCCCCCACCCCCTCTCATGCCCCGTGTCTCTCTCCTGTTGCCCCCCACCCCCCGATCATGCCCGTGTCTCCCTGCTGTTGCCCCCAACCCCCCCGTGTCTCCCTGCTGTTGCCCCCAACCCCCCGGTCATGCCCCGTGTCTCCCTCCTGTTGACCCCCACCCCCGCTCGTGCCCCGTGTCTCCCTGCTGTTACCCCCCTACCCCCTGCTCATGCCCCGTGTCTCCCTCCTGTTGCCCCCAGCCCCCGCTCATGCCCCGTGTCTCTCTCCTGGTCCCCCCTACCCATACCCTGTTGTGTTCTCTTTATACACCCCGCCTTCCCTTTCCATGGTGTCCATCTTGGTAAAAGATTTTACTTCTTACACCGGGACGCCGCAGGCGTTCCGGTTTGGGAAGAAAAATCTTTTTTTTACCACCCCGGGTTCCCACTTTGAGAACCTAGGATGCTAGTGGTCTTACATTGAAAAGGATGTTATGGTTAAGTTGCACTAATAAAAAACTATGAAATTCAATTAAAAAATGTTGTTAAAGGGACGTTATGGTTAGGTTGCACCAATATAAACCTATGACAATCAATGAAAACACTTTGTTAAAGGGACGTTATGGTAAAGTTGCACTAATAGAAACCAATGAAATTCAGTGAAAAAACGTTGGTAAAGGGACATTATGGTTAAGTTGCGCTACTAAAAACCTATGAAATTCAGTGAAAAAAACTTTGTTAAAGGGCTGTTATGGTTCCAAGTAAAACACTTGTGATGTCATCTTTGATGTCCTGGGTGTTAGGCTTAGCAGTGCACGTTGGTGGCGCGAGTTAAGGTTGCTTAGCTTACCATAACTGGCGAATTTCAAGGGTTTTTCGGTTTTACTTGGAACCAGAATGTCCCTTTAACAAAGTTTTTTACTGAATTTCATAGGTTTTTAGTAGCGCAACTTAACCATAACGTCCCTTTAACAAAGTTTTTTCACTGAAATATATATATACACACACACTTATACGGGTTAGTCTGGTCATTCGATCTTCATATCTGGTGGCTCCACCAAGTGTCAAAAATACAAAGTTGCAGATTAGCATAAAGGTAATTGGCTCGTGCAACATAGTGTGCTTAACGTGAAAGATAGCCAGGGATTGGGCAGAACAGATCTTCCCAGCGTTGGAACCTTGGACAGCTACCAGGCCAAGTGAAACTCTACAAGGCTGGGAACGATCTTAAAGGTGCTGTGTGTTCCCAATAAGTTGCCATCTCTGATCACCTAGGGTCTGAGACAGAACATTCAGCTTTGAACCTGCGTAAAAGTTGTATCTTTCCACCGCTGGTTTGATGGGAACAGCTGTCCCCCATTCACCGCGAATAAGTAGGCTCTTTCCTGCGTGCAGAGACCACGAAATGGAGTACTTCTGTTTGCAATTATGAGGACTTTTATGCTGTATTCCTTGCAGGTGCTTTATTGCCTTGGCTAACTGGAAACATTCCATCTCTACTCGTCCTTGTCAGGGCTGTGCACAGTGTCTGTGCTAGAAGTCCTTCTGTGCTTCAACTGGATCAATTTGTCAGCCTTTCCCCATTTATTTCAATGCACCTATGGCTTCCATCTTTGTTCTTAAGGCCATCCATATTAGGCACAATTAAGCATTATCAAGCTAGGGGTGTGGGGGGAGGGGAGGGAGTGTGTGTGCGTGTGTAATAAACCATTGTGTTAATGTAGCTTCATTCATGGATGCCTATATGCTTCATGTCTAACGCATCTATGTCATAATGTCAGTGGTGACAGTGATGACATCTTCGAGGTTATAGTCCGTCAACTTGGTCAATCGAAGACACTGCATTTCCTCCATGTTGTCAATCAGGTACGGTCTAAATGGCTTTCTGAGGGATAGAGCTTCTCACTTCTGCGGTACATCAACGATGGCAATGAAAGGCCCAGGAGTGATGTGCATCATTTGTTTCTTTGTCTTTGGGCTGGGAGTTGGGTGGGGGCCACGAGGGCCACACTTGGGTCCCCCTCTTCAGCGGCAAACGGCTATGGTGGATGTTCCCTCATGTAGTCTTGAATCATAGATGCAATTGTTACGTGCTTAGAGCCAGGCGCCTAGTAACTAGATTATGTAAGCTGATGCTGAATCTTCAGATTAGTGTACGAGTGAAATGGAAACACGACTTGGTGGGTCCAATTTAGACACCCAGTGGCAGAAATGCTGTGCGCTCACAAAAGAGGTGTGTCAATATGTGCCCGGTACAGACTAATCCAATTTAAGCAACTAAATCAGTTGCACTATACACTGGCAAAAATGGCAAAATTGACATTGTGCGCCTCCGATGAAGTGAATCAAGTGTGGCCGCTCTCCGGAAGATACAATTCACAAGTTTTGGAATTGTCCTGATATTGCCGGTTTCTGGGAAAGTGTGGCCGCAACCCTTCACAAGATGTTGGACATTGCCCTCACATTAGTGCCTGTGAAGTACCTCTTAGTGGATATAGGCAAAGTGTTGGTGGTAGCTAGACAATTTTTCAATGTAGCATGTTTTGTAGCCAAACAATGTGTACTTCGCTATTGGAAGTAAAAATTTGCCCCGACTCATGCAGTGGTTGTGCGATCTTATTTGTAACTTGGGCAGGGAAGAAATGTATATAGCCACAGTGACTTTGAAGTGTAGGCCCAAGGACATGTGGACTCCCGTATGCGTAGACTCAGAACGAAGGAGGCATGATGCAGTATTCTGGGACTAAGTTTTCTCTTTTTTTCTTTACAAGAATGTAAATTGAATGCACTGAACCAATGATAATATAAGTCTAGTCTGACCGTCCAAGTGTATTGGTCTATACTACGGGACTCCATGTACGTGCTTTTCATTTGCCCTGTTCGGTCTGCTTTTAATCTTAAATAAAGTAGTTTTTTCCCTTCAAATAAAAGGTATAACGCATTGATTGAAATGCTCCACAGATTGTTTTTGCATATGCAGCCCCAAAAGAAACAAATAAACTACCCTTGTTGAAATCCTGGATGCAGATGCAGACACACCATCCAACAAAAGGCAAAGGATGTATCATTTCCAGCCAGAGCCATTTCTTTTCCTTCCGCAGTAAAAAGAAAATTTGATATTTAATCTTCGATGCCCAAGTTACAGTGAGGGAAAACAAAGGAACACAAGCTCAATTACCCCTCTTTTCGTCCGCCTTGCAAGGGAACAGGGACAGAGGGATTTTTTGATAGATATATTTCTTATCTATCTAGGAGTCGCATAGAAGTATTTCATTATTCAGAGAGCAGTCAAAGTAAAAACACAAATTTTAATAGTTTTAAGTTATATACTTTTGCAAGTAGTCGGTGCTTTCCACAAGGCACCTCCAGACTTAGAAAGAAATACATGAAATTAAAAAGTCCAGCAAAAACACACACATATTCTGCTCGTGGTGTCTAGGGTTAGTAAAGTGACAATTCTGATAAGACACTTTGTCAATTTAATTGTTTCTTGTTCAGTTTGGGGAAACCAAGACATTAAATGTACAGCATAAAAAATGTTAACGCTGCAAAAAACACAATTATTTTAGTGTCAGGATGTCTACATGTTTCGGCACACAGTTTACATCAACACCATCCCTGGTGTTCTGCTGTTTTAATTATGGCCCTCTTCAGGACAGGATGTTGTTTTTCAAAATGACAAAAGTTCAGAAAACCCCAGGTATTCACGCTATTTTCAAGTGCTGTAAGCAATGGAAATATGGAATTTGTATTAGTGTTGCGTCCAGAACTCGACTTACATTAAAAACTCTTCTGGTAAAAGTTTGTGCGACATGGATACAAACTTCTCCACATTCCCACTTGCCACTGACCTTTATATGCTTTTGTAGTCGGACTCAAGATTTTTAGTTTTATTTGTAGCGACAGGTGGGTTCACTGCCATGCCCTGTATGTCGTCATAGAGTGGATTGCTATTATCTTGTTTGGGCTTAGTAGTTGGTCCTTTCGTCGAAATAATTCAGACTTTCAAACCTACGGACACAATTCATATATTGAAATTTTGACGAATCGTTATTGCGTTTGTACATATTGATATTTCCAAGCACAAGAGTCATCTTCATCATTTACTGACCTGATGGTTTTATCGAAGTCATGTAATCCAGTTTGACACTGGTTGTTTTTGCAATTACACGTTTCCCCTGTAATTTCCTAGGGGTACCTTCTTTTTCTATTCAAAAGGCCTGTAGGTCTTTTTATTGGACCCGGTTGTTGTAGGGTCCAATACAAAGTGCCGACATAGTGTCAGCCTGTCTGTGTTTAGAATTTCTAACCAGATAAAAATTTCCGTCAATTACTAAACATGGAAACGGTGAATCTCATATCATTCACAGACGAGTACTACCAGAAAATAATTAATCAACCATTAACAATGATCCCAGATGAGACAAATTCAATCAATAATACTGCTGGGAATGATTGAGATACTAACACAAAAAAAGAAAAAGCTCATCAGAACTGATTCACACGGACAACTGATGTTAGCCTATTTAAAAGCTGGAATAATCCCGGAAGGCCTCCAGGTCAAAAATATCCCTCGAGTTTTCATTGACAACGCGAAGTTCAAAGGGAAATTTAGCGGAGTCGGAAATAAATGCTCAAGAGACTGGCTCATTTTAATTATTGACATCGCCCAGGAAGAAGTGAAAGAACAACAAGCCGAAATCAACACTCTAGAAGAGAAAATCAAATCAGATCAGGTTATTACAGAAATAAAACAAAAATTGGAAAAAATAGGAAGAAATGGCTAAATTCAAAAAATTAACCATCGATAAGAAGATTTGGAAACTAAAAAAGGACATTGAAATGTACAAGGAAACAAAGACCTACCCATATCTTGTCGAAACATACTACGACAACATCAACAAAACAGGACCACTGAGAGGAAGAAACGGATACCAAAGGAAACTATGTTACTTTCTCGAACACCACCAATAGTACTACAAGTAGTGACTGACAACAGCACCAACACCAACGCACCAAGGGGAGGCAAAAAACAGAGACACAAGTTTTTTCAAGGGAGGGCACAAGGAGGCCGCAATCGAACCCAAGCCCCACAACGGATGCAGACGCGGAACTGGAACGGACCAGTGCAGAATTGGTAATCCCATTTTCAATCTCTCTACTCATGTCCTCACAGAAGGCGAGATTAAAGTACTAAGTCGTGGTCTCAGTTTTGTACCTGTCAAAAAGGCAGAAAGTTTCCAAACAGAGATTGAATTGCAAAAATTCTTCTGAACAATCAGGATAAAATATTTCTTCTGAAATCCTAAAGTAGGGAACAAAGAAAAGGAAAAGAGCACAACGGGCCTAAAACCTCCGTCGACCTTTTTCCCCACGAACAACATGATAAGTCCAGCCATCGCTGCTTTTGAAAATAAAATAATTGAAGGAACCAAAAAACTATTATGCACTAATAATTTCTCCAAAGACAACTTGTGCCCGATGGAAAGACAGGCATTGAAAGACCTACAAACAAATGAACTATTCGTAATAAAACCTGCAGATAAAGGAGGAGGAATAGTCTTATGGAATAAAAACGCATACAATGAGGAAATCAGATTACATCTACAAGACCAGAAATTTTACAAACCCCTACAAGGCGATCCGACATTGCGCCTTAAAGAGGAGATATCGAGCCTAATGCAACATGCAGAAGCCGAAGGGTGGATAGATCACGAAAAATGTTTTCTAATTAAGACCAATACAACTATTCCAGCATTCTACCTACTCCCAAAAGTACACAAAAACAGTACAACACCTCCGGGGAGACCGATAGTGTCGGCAATAGACTCGATCCTCGAACCTTTGTTAATTTACGTTGATTGGTTTCTCAGACCTTTTGTATCGCGTATGAGATCGTATGTTAAGGACACGACGAGCATGATAAAGATCGTAGAAAATATAACCACAGAACAAGGAGACATCTTAGCAACACTAGATGTGGTTGCTCTATATACCAGCATTCCGCAGCTCGAATGTTTAAAAATACTGGAACAATACTTGAACCAACGAACCATGAACAACAAGACAGTTCCAACCCCCTTTATCCTTGAATGCGCAAGATTGGCGCTTATGGAGAACTACTTCATTTGCGGAGATGCTTTCTATAATCAAAGACATGGGACCAGCATGGGTGCAACGTTTGCCCCAGATATTGCCAACTTATATATGGACTCTGTAGAGACAGAGTCCATTTATCACACTGATAACCCTTTCAAAACTAACATCATCGCATGGTACAGGTACATTGATGATTGTTTTTTAGTATGGAGAGGTTCAAACTCACTCCTGCTGGAATTCCAAGGATGGCTAAATCAATGTAATGTAAACATCAAGTTTACCATGTACCACAATACAAAGACCATTCCTTTTCTGGATTTAGAAATCAGAACAGAGACAGATGGCTTTCTAACCACCAGCCTATATCGGAAAAAAACGGATAAAAATACACTTCTTGAATTTAAGAGCTACCATCCAGCAAGCCTAAAGGCCAACCTTCGATAGGCCAATTCCTAAGAGTATGTCGCAACTGCACGAATCTACAGGACTACAGGACACATGGCAAACAACTTAAAAAACGTCTGGAACAAAGAGGATATCCGAAAAAGTACATAAACGTGGCATACAAAAGTGCGAAAAAAAAAAAAAAAAAAACGAGAAACATGTCTAAATCCGCCAAATAAAACCACTGTGGAAAAAATGACATGTATCACAACCTTCACTCAGATTAGCCACAAGTTACGCAAACTAGTCCTAAAGAACTGGCATGTTATAAAAACTGAGGACTTTAATCCAGCAACCCCAAGATTTGCGTTCAAAAGACAGAAGAACCTGAAGGACAACTTGGTCCATACATACCCTCAAGTAAAAAAAACAGATTCACAGTATACTCTCTGGGACCTCCCACCGGTAACAGGACATTTTAAATGTGGTATGTGTTCGGTTTGCCCACTCACGGAAAATATGAAAAGTATAAAATTGAAAGAAAGAGTCTGGCAACTTAGATCATTCACAAACTGCAACTCACAATGGGTAGTATATGCGATCCAATGCCCATGCCAACTTCTGTATATTGGGAAAACAAAAAGACACATTAAAATAAGCATAGGAGAACATCGGACTAACATCAGGAACCAAACACCTAATAAACCCCTTGTTGCCCACTATCTCCTACTAAAACATAAACCATGTGAAATATTCTGGTTTATCATTCAAACAGTTCAAATTTCGAACAGAGGTGGAGACCGCGACTTGGCTCTGCGCAAATGTGAACAGAAGTGGATTTTTGACTTGGATACAGTGAAAAATGGTCTTAATTCATCAGTTGAGTGGGGAATTTTTTTCTGAGGAGAACACCTTGAGTCTGTATGGCCTTTTTTCCAGATATTTTTTCTACCACAACAAACACACGGGCTGTACCGTATGAAACTACTGTCCATGTATGTTCATATATCATTTCGTTTCACTCCGATGAACAAAATACAATCACATATCATCGAGACCTCTAAAATAAAGAGCATCCACCATCTTGCTCACACTCTCCAAGATAGCCGCATGTGCCACCAAGAAAGAAATAGGCGTTTTTTGAAACACGTACGTGGCAGTCATATGACATGCAAACACGGAAGTAATATAATCCCCTCTCTCGCAGCACCAAATTCAAATGAGTTGGTTTTCCCGCGCCGAAACTGAGAGGAGCTGCACTGCGATGAGAAAAGATCGTCCTACTGAATCATTCAGAAGGTAAACAAAATTAAAACGCTGAAGATTCAAAACTTAAAAACAACAACGAAATCACGCTAACGAACGAGCGGAGAATAGCATATTACAGCTAATGTGGAGATTTTTTCTCCTAACGTAGGTTCTATTCCATCTGTCCCTACAGGTCTTTTGAATAGAAAAAGAAGGTACCCCTAGGAAATTACATACAGGGGAAACGTGTAATTGCAAAAACAACCAGTGTCACACTGGATTACATGACTTCGATAAAACCATCAAGTCAGTAAATAATGAAGATGACTCTTGTGCTTGGAAATATCAATATGTACAAACGCAATAACGATTCGTCAAAATTTCAATACATGAATTGTGTCCGTAGGTTTGAAAGTCTGAATTATTTCGACGAAAGGACCAACTACTAAGCCCAAACAAGATAAAAGCAATCCACTGTATGACGACATACAGGGCATGGCAGTGAACCCACCTGTTGCTACAAATAAAACTAAAAATCTTGAGTCCGACTACAAAAGCATATAAAGGTCAGTGGCAAGTGGGAATTTGGAGAAGTTTGTATCCATGTCGCACAAACTTTTACCAGAAGAGTTTTTAATGTAAGTCGAGTTCTGGACGCAACACTAACACAAATTCCATATTTCCATTTCTTACAGCACTGGAAAATAGCGTGAATACCTGGGGTTTTCTGAACTTTTGTCATTTTGAAAAATAACATCCTGTCCTGAAGAGGGCCATAATTAAAACAGCAGAACACCAGGGATGGTGTTGATGTAAACTGTGTGCCGAAACATATGTAGACATCCTGACACTAAAATAATTGTGTTTTTTGCAGCGTTAAAATTTTTTATGCTGTACATTTAATGTCTTGGTTTCCCCAAACTGAACAAGAAACAATTAAATTGACAAAGTGTCTTATCAGTATTGTCACTTTACTAACCCTAGACTCCACGAGCAGAATATGTGTGTGTTTTTGCTGGACTTTTTAATTTCATGCATTTTTTTCTAAGTCTGGAGGTGCCTTGTGGAAAGCACCGACTACTTACAAAAGTGTATAACTTAAAACTATTAAAATTTGTGTTTTTACTTTGACTGCTCTCTGAATAATGAAATACTTCTATGCGACTCCTAGATAGATAAGAAATATATCTATCAAAAAATCCCTCTGTCCATGTTCCCTTGCACGGCAGACGAAAAGAGGGGTAATTGAGTTTGTGTTCCTTTGTTTTCCCTCCAGAACCAAGTCCCGTTTTCAGCTCAATCCCCCTTTAACAAAAAATTGGGACTTACCCTCCTTTATACACACAAGTTACAGTGAGTAATGTTGAGAGGCATTTTGCAATAATACACACACATTCTGAAAATAATTTTCCAAAAGGAAGTCGTCTTGCTATCCTAAAATGTAGGTAAACTAAACACTACAATGCAAATGCTGTTACAAAGGCATCTTTCAAGGTTTCTCATTATTTGATGAAAAACAAATGTACTTTTACAGATGGTGCCATTGTGAAGGGCGGAGTGACTCCCATGACTTAGTCTGTTGTAGGAGATTAAAAACTATCATGAATGTATGTCTGCTATGTCAGGTGTGCAGTTAGGTGCAAACACTATGGCAAGGAGGGTATCTGCACTGTCAGCCAATGTGATTGCTATTCTGTGTGAATCAGCCTTTTTTCAGATATGTACTTCCAGAAATCAAATGTTATGTGTTTTTTAGGTGCGTTTTGGGTAATAAAAAGCAAATTTATGGGATAAAAAACTATTTTGAAGCAAAAAAAAAACCGCCAAAAGGTATGGCAGAACAGGGTTTCATTTTAAGGGTGGCAATTTTGCCCAGCCCGAGTTAGAATGCTGCGTTCTCTTTAGATGGTCACTTGCTGGGCTTGTGGGTCGAGACTAGATCCATGTCTTGCCACAATGGGGCCAGGTTCCACTAGAACAGAGGTTGCCAACCTTTACGTTAGGAAGAGTGACTTGTAGTTAATGACCAACAGGCAGGAGCTAATGGCGAGAGCTACTTTGCTAGGGGATGTGCACGATTATGAGAATTTGTATTAAGATTTTCTTTGCTGCTTGTTTTGGTACAAAATGAAATTTAGGTGGCAAAATATCAAACATTTATTTTTTTACAAAGGAAATTTAGAAAATGTTTTGGGTGAGAAAAGGCCAGAAACTGACAATTTTGCTCTCCAGGTAAAATTCACAGATCGGGCAAGTGTTGTCTGGAATTCACCAATTTTCCTAAAGAACGAAATGCAGCCATTCCGCCCACCCCTAACCACAGCAATAGCTGCAGATGGACCAAACTATGTGACGAAAGAAGTGTCATGAACGCTTAAAACCCAGTGTCTGTGAGAGACTTTTGTACAACCACCAGCTGGTGATCCACCAGGAAGAAAGGGATGGACTATCGGACTAAAGTCTTCAAGCAAGCTGCAGATGCTTCTCTTTAGCCGTTTTGAAATTCCACATAGTTTTCTACCTAGACTAGCCCAATCTCTAGGTAAATATCTGTTTGCTTATAAACCAATTTAACCCTAATGTCATCCTATTAAGATATGTAAGAGCAAAGGATGATTTGTCAGCGGTCATAATCTCTGCAAAATCCTTCCTCGTCATGAACCACTCTTTTGCATACACCACACTTGTCTCGCTATTCACATCAAATATCACTTGCAAAGCTTTAGGCCTTCAAAAAAAAAAAAAATAATAGAATAGCTATTTTAACAGAGGACAAAAAATGTATATTCCTTTTACCAAACCCTTACAACTACCCACTCTCAGCACATTTCCCACACCTTTCACCACCACAAAAATGCACCCACTGGATAGAGGGAGTTAACATGTAATGCTGAAGAAATACTATAAAATTACAGTATTACAGCTCCAGATGGTAGCCGACAAGATGGATGTTAGGTGAGAGAGGCCCATCCTCAACAACATCCAGAAATACAGTATGTGAAGCAATGTAAATCTTTGCATCTACTATATCGAAACCTACACAAGATGAAGTCATATGTAACAGGGAGAACAACTGACAGCTCCATGCTGGTCAGCCCCAAGATCACAGGCATGCCTCCATGAATCGCTGGTGAACAAGCAGCACCGTAACTATGATTCTGCCATCATGTTGAAGGGAGAACAAAAAAGACTTGCATCAGGCCGGTTCCATGGCTGCATTGCATTGAAGCTGCTGCTGGACGAAACCAGAGCACAGAGTAGAAGAAGCAGAGAGGTTGCACACTACTCCTCTTTGCTGGAGTTGCAGTCCAAGGGAGGGGAGACAGTCTGCTGGAGTTTCATTAAGCACTGCATACTGTGAGAAACCCAAAAGCGTCTGACCCGTTGGTCCCCAGAGATCTGTCATCCAGGTGGCCAGGACACGGCCATCGCTATTGGATCCAGTTCCTGGGGGTGGACTAGTGGGGGAGGATCACCTGGGCGAAGGGTCTTCAGTGAGTGGTAAAGGGACACCAAAGGTTGAGACGTGGTATCCCCTTCCCTGTAACAACTTTTCCCCATCCTACCCTGTTTAGGATATTCAGAAGCTTGCCCTCCCACCCCTTTTCCCACATGAACACTTTCTTACACGGTAACAGATAACGGACTAACACCAGAGCTACCCAACATGTCCCAACACTCGGGTCAGGCAGAGTCAGGCAATTGACAGTAACCACGCACACCCGACGGCCCTTTAGCTTCCCCATAGGGATAAGAGGCGGAGCATGAAAGTGCAATTTGAGCAAGGCCGAACGCATGAGGAGACGGCTACACCAAGCCGGCAGTACAAAGGGAGAAGAAAATAGGTGAGACCTGGAAGGATGACGAAGAGGAAATTGCCCTTGCCCTTGCCAACGCACAACTGCAAAGCCTCCAGAAGGGAAATCGTAAGACCGGGAGTTACATCTGGCATGTGGAGCAACAGATGTCAATGGTACACGGGGCCTCCCGCATTGATAACGCAGGCGGAGAGACAAGGTGGCTACCGTGGTACTATCCTTGACTCCAGAGAACAAAGAAGCCAACGGGTTCAACAAAGCCAGTGAGTCGGAGGAAGCTGATATCAAACCGAACTGTGTTAAGCCTGAGGTTGCTAGTAGCAACATTTTGAACACAAGAAGAAAGGACTTGTGTGTATGTTTGAACTTTAAAGAAGGCCCAGTTGAGGTCCAGGTGCAGAGGGGTCCGGCGCCACGTGGGCGCTCATTCGAAAGGCTTCGACTAGGACCTGTTTTGAAACTACAACAACCAGAAGGCCCTAGGAAAAGGTGGTGTGAGGAGTGGTCCTACAAGGGTCACGTCAAATCCCTTGTACAAGTCTGACCCATTGCCAGAGGAAAGCTAGGGGAAGGGAATCCCGCTTTCCACTACGATTGTGAACTGTGATAATTGGCAAATGTGAACCCAACAGAGGGATGCCGAAAGAAAGCTAAACAGAAAGAAACCCAGTTTTCTGATAAAACTGAGCAATAAATTAATGGTATTAGGAGCACATGAAGTGTATGGAAGAAAGGTCGTAATGAACCCGACGGAGGGAGCGCGTTTTTACAAGGAGGATCGGAGCCTGGCAGAAGGAGATCCCAAGGGCGAAGAGCAAATCGCCCAAAGATCTTTTGTTTATTTGTTTGCCCTTTTTTATGAAAAGGGGTGAAGACTAATGCACCAGAAAACCATGCATCAATGAGTTTCATCTTGTTGTTGGTCTAAACGGACATTAAGGCTCCTAAGGATTACGAGCAAGATTTGAGAGGCCATACTGAACGATACGGAGGGAGGCCCGTTTTTACAAGGAGGATCCGAGCTCGGCAGAAGGCGATCCTAGGAGGGAAGAGCAATCGCCCAAGGTGCAAGAACACTAAGAGTACTGTTGGTTATTGTGAAATTGGGGTGAAGAGCAATCGCCCAAGGTGCAAGAATACCGAGAACCTTCGTTTGTTTGTTACTTATAATCAGCAAACCTTATAAAGCAAGAGACTTTTGCAGGAAAAAGACTTAGGGCCTCATTACACGGTAGGCGGTAAGGTTTTACCGGTACTGGTATTTTACCGGTACCGGTAAATCCTTACCGCCTTACTATGAGGTCCCTTTGCGAGTTGGGGATTTTAACGCCTGCTTTTTGCAGGATGGGGTCCAGGCATTGCAGAATACCATCACAGAGCTCGCTTGCAACATGAAAATCGTCAAAGCCAAGTGCGATGACTTGGAGTCCAGGTCACGCAGAAACAACATTTGCATCGTGGGTGTTCCTGAATCTGCACTCAAAGGACGCATGGAGATTGCAACAGAAAATGTACTCAAGGACTTACTCGATAACGCCAAGCTCTCCCCGTTCTTTGCTGTGGAGCGCGCACACCGTGCGCTAGCTCTCCGCCCCAAACCGGGCGACTTCCCCAGGCCCATAATTGCGAAGAAAAGATGCTGAGAGACAGAAGATCGAATATGCAATGCTCTTTCCCGCTCACCTAAAATGTACCCATCGCAATAAACTCTACTTCTTCACAGTCCCAGATGAAGCAGTGAAATATATAAATGCACATATCCCACTGAATGGCCCAGTGGATGACCTGGAGGACAATGACTGATGATCTTGTCACTTGCCATCTGATGCTGGCCCTCCCCAGGTGGAACTCTATCCTTCAGCCTATGTCTCACCCTTACCCGTGATTCACATCATCACGGGATGACTGCCTTCTGACAATAGTATCCATGCTCCGCCTATACTCAGACTGGAAGTCATCCCCGACTCCGCAAGATGTTATTGCATCTATTGGGGTGGCGCCACAACCTAACTGGAACATGTGTGGGCTCCGAAGTTTATATCTCATATGGAATGGTCTTTTCGTCATGCATATTTTAACTAATATTGCAACATTTGCCGTTGAAAGATATATGTTGGTTTTCCTTTCACACCGAGTTATAAGTAATGTTGGTCACATGGCATCGGCGATCCCCGCTGCGGCTGCAATGTTTGCTCAAGTGGAACTGTTGAGTATGCGCCCCAGTTGGTCCTGCGGACTGGTTGGGTCGAGTTGCGGATGGCACGATGAAGCCCGCTTTATGGGGAGCGGGGGTGGGGGGGGAACACTACATTGCTGGTTAGGGTTGGGCAGTGAGGGCGGGGGCACAGTTGAGGAATGTTATGAGAAAAGTGGCAGGAAAGTGGTGGTTGGGGCACACATGGCTGAATGGTGACAGATCCTACTTCTTGGATGTTCCATAATTCCACATTGTGACCACTAAACTCATGACATGGAATGTCCGGGGGTTAAGTTTACAAAGGCCCGTAGAATTACAGGAGAAACATGCCCTTGGGCACCTTGCATCTTGTCTAGCGCCAACCTGGGGACCTAATAGGTTCTACACAAAATACTCCACTCAATCCTGGGGTGTGCCGACTCTAGTTCATAAATCAGTGGAATTCACACAGAAGGCGAGCCATATAGACCCTGAGGGCAGGTATGTTATACTCCACTGTATGTTAGCAAACGAGGAGTGCTTGCTGGTAAACACATATGGCCCGAATGTAGACACCCCCGAATTCTTTGATGAGGTGGCCACAATACTCATGGGATACATTGGTGCCCCTATTATTTGGGGGGGGGGGGATATGAACCTCATACTAGACAATGATCTTGATAGAACAGGGGCGACCCACAGAGTTATGTCCCGCGTAGCCCGTCGACTGCATGTCACTTCACCCACACGTTAAAGAATACACCCATTATTCATCAGCACACGACAGCTCGTCCAGGATAGAACTCTACTATCGAGCCGCCTCATGGGCAGGGTTACCGATATTCAGACAATGGCACGAACGCTCTGACCACTCCCCGGTTGTACAGCAAATGAGGCTAGGAACGGTCACACCTACCCACACTGCCTGGCGCTTCAAATCAGATGCACTGCGTGATATTGTGTTCAAAGCTGAGATACTATCTGATATAAACACCTTTTTCGACTGCAACAAACAACACAACAGAAGGAACTCGCTGGGAGGCATTTAAGGTCCATATCAGAGGCATGTGCATATCTAGGGAAGCCGGGATAATTAAGCTCATAAACCGCAACCTACATCGCTCTTAAACTAGACTCAAGCAGCTAGAGAGCGAATGAGCCACATCGTCTACCCCAGCAAAGCTGGCACTGATCAGATCTGAGTTGGAAACCTTTGAATCCCATGCCATAAGGAAGATACGGTACTACACATACCTGCTAGCGGCACGGAAATACGGGGAGGGAGACAGACCAGGGAGAACTCTAGCCAAACTGGTGCGCACTGAGGGGGGCAGGTCCCGCATAGATTGCATTACTGATGCGAGAGGCACACAACACTGGTCAGACCTGCGAATCCTGGATACCTTCTCGGAATTTTATGCCACCTTATATGTGCAACAACAGGAGCATGTCGCCCAGGACATAGATGACCTACTGGACCAAATTCCCATGTCTCAAATATCCCAAATCACTAGAGAACAACTTGACACCCCGATCACCCTTGAGGAGATAGTTAAAGCCATCTCAGACCTCCCAAAAGGCAAGGGCCTGGGACCAGACGGGCTCACCCCAGAATTTTATCAAGAACATGTGGCCATTTTAGCGCCAAAACTACCCGAAGTTTGGGTTGAATCACTTTCCCTATCCACCCTGCCCCAATTCCTACGAGAGGCACTCATAACTGTGCTCCCCAAGCCGGGCAAACCCTGCGACAAGTGTGGGTCTTACAGGCCCTTGTCACTCAAACACTGACATGAAAATATTCGCTAAGGTAATAGCGAGCAGATTCCTACCAATTATGCCATACCTTGTTCACGAAGACCAAAGCGGCTTCGTCCCTGGTTGCTCAACTGCCCTTAATATCCAACAGCTCTTCAATGTAATGTCCAGGATCGACCCAAAGCAGATGCCGTCGTGGTTACACTGGATGCTCAGAAGGCATTTGACATGGTGTCTTGGCAGTACATGTGGGCAGTCCTCGAGAAAATGGGGGTCGGCTCGGGTATGATGTCCTACATTAAACTATTATACACAGGTCCTGTCGCTAAAGTCTTAGTCAACTCCCTGACGTCTTCACCCTTCAAGCTGCACAGGGGCACTCGACAGGGCTGCCCCTTCTCCCCTATCCTATTCGCACTAGTCATTGAAGCTATGGCTGATAATGTCAGAGCTCGCCACACACGCAAGGGTATACGCCTGCAGGGCACACCAGAAGTAATATCACTATATGCTGATGATGTTTTGCTGTGCATCAGGGACCACTCACTCATCTTGATCCCATTATCCGCGACATTACGAAAAATAGGCACATTCTTGGGCTTTACCATTAACTACTCTAAATCGGAGATATTCCCACTCACTGCAGCAACCCAGCAACCAGCATGCAAATTCCCTCTACGTTGGTCCCCAGGTGGTATCAAATATCTGGGGGTTCAAGTGTCACTACCTAGATCCTCCCTACCGACAGACAACTATACTGCCACGGCGCAGTTCATAGAATCAAAAATAGCAAGATGCCACAATCTCCCACTTTCTCTAGCGGGCAAACTCTCACTAATAAAGAGACATAGAAGATGTCCTAAAGGAGCTGAATATCCAACAAGGAAACATGCCCATGAAAGTGTTGAAACCTCGGTCCAAATTTGTTCTTCAACTACCCCCTGGCAATGTTATAGATACCTTTTATAAAGCTGTATCAGAGGATTTCTACAAATTATCAGAACAGAAAGATAACCATCCGTGGAAGTACAATTAACATTTAAGGAATATAAATCCATTCAGAATTTGATGGAAGATACATCTGTGGTGATTAAGGAGGCGGACAAAGTAGGAAACCGTGATCATGGAAAGAACAGACTACCTACAAATGGCTAAAAACCACTTAGATAGTCCCGATTGCTATATACAAAAACCAGCCAACACAAAAAAAGAAATTGTTTCGGAACTAGGGAAAATGATCACAAAGTGCCATAAGGATGGACTCCTAACAGACGACGTAAGAAACTTCCTAACGATAAAAGAACCTGTTACACCCATCATGTATTTTTTGCCTACATTTCATAAAACATTTGAAAGCATACCAGAGGGCAGGCCCATCCTCAATGGTATAGCTTGGGCCACAGAAAATCTCAGAATACTTGGATCATATACTAAGACCCAGAGCAAGCCAACTGAAATCATACATCAAGAACACCACGGACGTCATCATCAAACTAAAGAACTTTCAGTGGAATGAGGAATTCAAACTGGCCAGTTTGGATGTTAAAGCCCCATACACATCTATACATCATTATTGGGCAATTACAACTACTGAATACTCATTCAAATAAGAATCGGCATCAATGTTCCTACAAATTGAGATGATCAAGAATATGTTGAAAGGACTGCGCATGCGCGCAACGCATGCGGACCCAAGCACTTCGGCTCCCGGCGGCCGCTACATTTATCCTCAACTATTACCCTCTTTTGCTGCATGAAGGTACCCCATCTGCCCATGAGCAGCGACGGATATACTTGTGCTGCCGTCGCTGCGATTTGGAGATGAACCGGAGCGGGGGACGCCCGTAAACTGACAGAAGACTGCCACCGGCCAAGACAACGTGTGCGGAAGTGCCCGCTCGCCCACCCCTTCCCCGCCGAGACACCCTGCCACGGAAGAGCTCGGGCAGCGAGACGCGCTGGAGGAACACTGGCACACTGACTGAGGAAGCCCCGTGGCGTTCCTCCGATACCATCGGATATACAACTGGGCTCCCCCCCACCCGCCTGATACCGCCTGATCCTGGAGACACCGTGGGGCGCTGGGTTTGGAGCGGTTTCTCCCACTGACACACCGCGCCCCTCCCTTGCCCCGGCGGTGCGAACATTCGAGCAGCCCCCTCTCTCCTCCCTGGACTTACAAGAGGACCGCGAGGGCCCGGCTCCAACGGCCCCCACACACATGCCTACGAGAGGCCCGGGTGCCCACCCTAGACCCGGGCCCACAATGCCAGCCTTCCCCCAGTGATTCCCCCTCCCCCCTCAGCGAGACTGTACAGCCCAGGGTTGAGTCGCAGCACGACTGGAGGATAGAGTGCTGCGCTCCCCTGCGGGTGGTCATCACGAGGGAAACAGACCCGAATACAAAGAAGTCGGCCACTCACGACGGCACCCCTTTTGGCCTAGACTACACTATGGATAAGCAGGGCCTTGAAAACCATTCACCCGAGGTACGGGCCCACACTACCAGCCTTCCCCCTGGGATGTCCCCTCCCCCCATCAGAGAGACTTCAACGCCCGGGGTCGAGCTGCAGCACGAGGAATGCTGTGTGCTGCGCTCCCCTACTGATGGATGAGCCGCTGCAGATGGACACTCCTACGATAAGGTACGCTGCCCCATCTCCCCATTGAGACCCCATATACCACTCAAATTAGCGGAAAAGACCGCAGACCTACGTGGGCTACTACGCACGACGGAGATAGGCACAGGCCAGCTCCACAGCAGTGTATGGAACAGGGACACGCTCCTACCCACAAGACTTATGCGCAGTGGACCTGAGCTGCGAACAGGGGGACGAGACGCACTTCTCCACGCAACCAATTGGGTCCCCCCTGGTTCACGGCGGATCCCCAGACTCTCTCCCCCTTCACTGAGCAGCATCCGCAATCCGGGGGGGAACACGAGCCAGAACGACCCTCACGGGGCACCACTACTAGAGGAGCGAGTTCTCCCCCGCCCAGGCTGCGTCTTCTACTCGTGCCCTGCGACCCCAGTAGGGAGGCCAATACCCACAGGGACCGCGTTTTTCGGTCTTTGGCGCAGCCCTCACAGGGATACACACCGGGCGCCCCACACAGCCCCTACACGGTCACTTGACCCACGCAGAACCTCTACCATTTCCACACTCACCCCAGGAGCGACAACGGGAAGCACCCGGACGCCCCCCGCCATACAGGGCCGACCAACCACGACATGGGGAAAGAAAAGTCCAAGCGGCAAACTCTACAAAGCAAAATGGACCTTTACACCGCGGGGTTCCTCCCCGCCGCGGGTCTCAGTCTCCAGAAGAGGAGGGGACCTGCGAAGAACCCTAGGACCCCCCAGTCTCTTTGATAGACCTCATGAACGCAATTGGGGACTCAAGGTCATCATTGGAACTCAAAACAGGTGGTCTATCCACGAGCTGTCCCTCATACGCCAGGACCTCCGCAACCTGTCAGCAAGGGTTGGCGAGGCAGAACAAAGTGTCAGTCACAGAAGACACTGTCCACAGACTGGAGCAACAACTCACTATAATCACTCAGAAAGTTGCTCAACTGGAATACCGTGCCGAGGACAGTGAAGGGAGGGCACGGCGCAATAATCTTAGGATCCTCGGGATACCGGAAAGGGAGGAAGGCCCCAGCGCTGTACTTTTCATTGAAGATTGGCTCGCTCATGTTTTTGCCCCTAAAAAACTATCCAAATTCTTCTACATAGAAAGGGCACACAGAGTCCCCAGCGGCCAACCTACCCCGGGAGCCCCACCTAGAACAATAATTGCACACCTACTGAATTATCGCGACCGAGATGCAATCCTACAAATGGCAAGGGCCTCTGGCCCGATCACATAACGGCTACAAGGTCGGGTTCTACCCAGATTATACCAAGAAGTCCAAAAAGCTTGCCAGTCATTTGACTATCAAGAAGAAACTCCAGTTGCTATCTATTAAATATGCCCTGTTCTTCCCGCCATTGCTCAAGGTCCACTATGAGGGCACCACTCACTCATCTATTTTACAACCCCAAAGAGGCATGGGACTGGCTTGAAACCCAAGTCCTCACGGATTCCAGAGCGCAGCGTGCACCACCGGGCCCGCTCAGCCAGAAGCCCTGGTCCGGGCGGCTCTCGCCCCCTCGATCTCTGACCAATACGGATGGTGACACGGCGCAGCACCCGGCTGGGAGTCCCACGGAAAAGGGATAAGGCCTATGCAAACGTGGGGGTTAATCTGCAGAATAATAACATGGAAACGCCCACTTGGCGGCTGCCAAGCACTGGCTATGGGCAGGACTGTGACACTAAAATTATCCAGTCATTACGCACACCACTATGGCGCGACCCCCGGATGTCTCCCCCGAAGGATCATCTCTACACACCTCCGGCAGATACGCAACCGCCACTGATGCTTCCAGATACCCCGACAAGAGACCCACGCAGATAGAATGAACGCCAATAAGTTATCCTTACTCTCCTGGAACGTTAACGGCCTCTGCTCCAGCATAAAGCGAAGATTGGTACTCCAGTACCTCAACCGGTACTCGCCAGACATAGCTTTCCTAAATGAAACACATTTGATCGGAACGAACACCAACTTTTTCAAAAGATCTAACTAATCGCATACCTACCGGTTTCAAGAAAGGCGCCAGGGGCACGATGATACTCGTTCACAAGCGAGTCCCCCTACAGGTTAGGAAGGTCAAAGCTGATCCCCGGGGCCTCTATGTAATGATACTCGCTGACATCTGGGGCGAGAAATGGGGCCTCGCAGCAATCTATGCCCCCCCCCACACGCTTACGAAAGAACTGCTCTCCGAACTACAGACCTTGCTCCTGGAAGAAGAGGCCGATTTATGGGTGATAGGTGGGGACTTCAACAAAGTGATGGACACTGCAGTCGATAGACCTCATAGGAGATCTGGAAACCGCCCTGTTTCCACACCACTCGCCATGTTCGTCAAAGCCCTGAGATTGACGGACACATGGCGTTCACTTCATAACGACGAGGCTGGCTTTTCTTTTTTCTCCGAGTCCACAAGTCGCTCTCCAGGATTGCCTATGCCTTCATCACCCGCAGCATGAATCACAGACTCCTAGATGCTGAATTCCTCGCGAGGGGAATTTCGGACCACTCTCCGCTCCATCTAACTATGAAGAATTCCTGCCGATGTCCAGACAGAAACTGGCGCTTGAATACATACCACCTACGACTCCCAGAAATTGCGGAGAAACTGGAAAAAGAGACAAACAGAATATTTCAAAATCAACGAAGGCTCAATGGACTGCCCGATCTCGATCTGGGAGGCATACAAGACTGTCGTCCGAGGGGAAGCTATCTCGGTGATTTCCACCCACCAAAAACGACATCCAAATGATCAGGGAAGCAGAAGCACGAGTCTTGGAGTGTGAACGGCAAATCCTAGAAAACAGCACCCAAGAGGCAAAAGAGGCTCTAGTCACGGCACAAGATACCCTTAGCAACCCGGCTCTAGACAATGCACGAACAGCCCATCAGCTAGTCCGGAGCCAAATTTACAAACGAGGCGACAAAGCAAATAAGACCCTGGCATGGTTGGAAAGACGCGAGCAAAGCAGGGGACATGTACGTGCCATTACATCTCTGGATGGAACACTGCTGACAGATGACTGACATTGTTGAAGCATTTTCCGCCTACTATAAATCTTTATACCCCACCCACCAGGAGCTCACCATCTGAACCCTCGAGCTACCTCGACCGGATTGAAATCCCGAAACTCTCACAGCACCAATCAGATCTTCTGAACGCTGAAATCACAGAAGCCGAGGTGCAAGAGGCACTTGCACAGCTTCAACCCGGGAAAACTCTGGGTCCCAACGGTTTCCCTACAGAGACATGGAAATGCCTTGGTGGTATACTATCCACCAACATGCACCGTATGTTCCTACCTAGCAAAGAGCTAGGGTCACTCCCCCCGGAGCTCAGGAAGGCATGCATAGTAGTAATGCATAAACCTGGGAAGCCTCCAGAGGAATGTGCCTCCTACCGTCCTATATCCCTGATCGAAGTCCTCGCCAGAACACTTGCTAACAGACTACTGCAGGTGATTGAGACCCTCGTCCACGCAGACCAATGTGGATTCATGCCCAATAAATCCACTCGCATGACCCTCTGCAGAATCCAACTGGCGTTGAGTAGAGCCAAGGAAATTCCTGCCCCACTAGCCCTCCTGGCGGTGGACTTTGAAAAGGCATTCGACTGTGTGGGGTGGGATGCTCTGTGGGCAATCATGGCTCGGATGAACCTGGGCAAACATTTATATCATGGGTTAAACTCCTCCATGTATCCCCGGAGGCCATGGTAAGGGTGAACGGCAGGTCCTCTAAATCATTTCCCTTGGGTCGAGGTACGAGGCAGGGCTGCCCGCTGTCCCTGCTTCTCTTTCTCCTGGCCATCGAACCACTCGCAATTGAGCTCAGAGCCAACACTAACTGGACCGGATTTGTTTGGCCAGGGGGATCGTGGGGGGGGGGGGGGAAGAGGATCGCCTCTCACTATATGCGGATGATGATCTCATATACCTGAGAACTTCATGCCAGACTGTCTCCCTCATCCTTAGGGAGTATCAGAACTTTGCGGGCCTAAAGGCGAATGAAGCCAAAACCATCTACTTCCCGATCCAAGGTGGCGAGTCTGCGATCCCTAAGACCTGCCCATACCATATCTCTATCAGGGACTTTAAATATTTGGGCATACGGCTCGATCCGACACTTGAAGGGTTCCTCCAACTCAACCTTCAGCCAGTAATAGAGCGGTTTAACAGAGACGCCTCCCACTGGCAATCACTCCCCCTATTGCTAATGTGTAGAGCCGCACTATTCAAGATGATGACTCTCCCCAGACTCTTGTACGTCCTCTAAAACGCCCCATTTATCATCCCCCGAGAAACCTTTGCACGCTGTTATGGGGAGGGGAAACAACCCAGAATCGCCCTTGACACGCTCCAGAGATCAGTATGGGAGGGAGGCATTGGTTTACCCTGCATACGCACGTATTACCTTGCGGCACAGATCGGGGTAGTAAACGACTGGATGCATGCAGACCCCACACTACCACACATCTGATTTGAACTAGAGACCATGGCCCCGTTATCCCCGCTGCAGATCCTGTACGCCACCCACAACCAGCTCCCGACGTTGCCAAAAACGACGCACCATATCCGTCGTGCCTGGCGGGATGCGCACAAACTAATCAGATGGAAAGGAAAGCCAACTTTATCCCAACCCATATGGCACAACGCGCTCCTCCCGGAAATAGTAAAAATTGACTCTTTTGGTCACTGGCGCGCAAAGGGGATACACACGCTAGCGCATGTGATACAAGGGGGGTTCCCTCCTGGACTTCGAGACCATGCAAGAGCAATTTGACCTGGCACCCATGGACCGGTTATCGACATGCGCAGCTGGCCCACGCCATCCGCACCAAATTCCCCGACACAACAAACATACCCCCCTGCTCTCCCATCGAGACCAATATCCTCCCGCAACGCATCTCCTCTAAGGTCACTTCCACTCTCTATCAGGCCCTCAATTCCTTTGGGGCTACACAGCTGGATGGGCTCAAAGCGAAGTGGGAAAGAGACGTAGGCCAACTGGAACCAGAAGAATGGGTTGATGCATTAATGTTCTCCAGGGAAATTGGGATAGAATCAAAACTCAGACAAATACAATTGAGAATCCTTCACCGCTCATATCACTGACGTACTGCAATGGTCAGATGGGGGGGGGGGGGAGTAGAAGACGGGACATGCATCAGATGCAAAACTGAGCCTGCCATCTTCTACCATATGGGACTGCCAGGTGTTACAGGTCTTCTGGGGAGCTGTATTAACACAGCTGTATCTGTGCTGCCCTGGCGGCGCCAATTCCTAAAGACCCCAAAATGGTACTCGGCATCTGGGGAGAAGTAGACCTGTCAAAAGACGAAAGAATGTTTCTGGCGATTGCGCTGGGGGGCAGGCAAAAGACTCATTGCGGCTAAACGGGGCTCTGCTGACCCACTGTGCCTGAACCGCTGGAGTAACGATCAGAACGCCGGATCTATAACGCACGGGGTTGCCCCCGCAAATTCAAAATATATGGTGCAAATGGCTTGATGCTCACTGAAGTCCACTGGTGGAAGTAGCTCAGTACCACTATTAATATTGTTTACCTGCCTTGTCTCAACTGTCTTACGGCCTTTGGCCCTGCGGGGCCCCTCTTGCTTTTGATATTGCTATGTTGCCTTCATCTGTTGTATGCCTATGATTCATGTTTGTTTTTTCGTTGCATTGTTTAAACTCAATAAACAGCTATAAAAAAAAAAATATGTTGAAAGCAACATCAATTTTGACAATAATTTCTATCAACAGCTAAAGGGTGTAGCAATGGGCACTAAATATGCCCCTGCACTGGCTAATCTATTTATGGGGCTATTTGAGGACAAAGTGGTCTATGAAGATACAGCTTACCCAGACCAATTAATCCAATGGATGAGATATATAGATGATGTGCTGCTAATTTGGAAAGGCACCGAGGAAGAATTCAAGGAATATACCAATAGACTCAACAACCACCAATTTGGCATTCAATTTACAGTTACCTGTGATTCAAGAACAATCAACTTTTAAGACTTTAAAATTTATGTGGACAACGATACTCTTAAAACAAGAACTTTCAGGAAAGACACAGAAGTTAATTCAACCTTGCATGCAAGCAGCTGCCACCGACAATCTACAATACTCAATATCCCCATGGGGGAATATGTAAGAGCGAGGAGGAACTGTTGTGACCAGAGTACCTTTGAAGAAGAATGTACCCTACTAAAGACCAGACTCCGAGAACGTGGCTATCCGGACAAGTGTCTGACGAGGGCCTACAATAGAACTAAAACCTGGACCCAGGAACAAACACTCACCCCGAAAAACACAGCTGAGAACTTTGAGACACATTGGCAAGTTGGATTCTTTACAAAATATAACAAGGAAAGCCACAGGATCAATAAAATACTCCACAAACACTGGCATCTTTTGAGATTAGATGAACACATTAGACCGCAAGTGGGGGACAAACCAAGAATAATCTTCAAGAAAGCAGACACTTTAAAGACCAAATTGAGCCCATCACTTTTACCAGATGTCAAAAAGAGCAATACCGGGACATGGATACCAATGATCATCAAGGGCTTCAGAAAATGTGGAAACTGTACAATGTGCAAATTTGCTAGCGAACCCACTGATACATTCAAGGATCGGAATGGCAAAGAAATAAAAATTAAACAAGCTTTCAACTGCCGCGCTAAATATGTAGTTTATGGCATACTTTGTGTATGCAATATGGTATATATAGGGAGCACAATTCGAGAGTTGAGAATCCAAATAAGGGAACATCTTTCAAAAATTGGAAGCCAAGACATTCGTTTGCCTTTAGCAGCACAATGGCAAAAATGCCATCAAATGGAGAATAAAAGTGACCTTAAATTCATTGGCCTACAGCACGTGCAAATGGGAAAAAGAGGAGGAGACAGAGAAAAGGCATTACGTCAAGCAGAAGCTAGAACCATTTGTGTACTTAATAGTACTATAACTGGACTAAACTCTGACAATGAAATGGTGTCATTCCTTTGAATAATATATCCTAAATGTACAAAAATGTTGTTTGAACCAACAGTTTTGATTATTATGATATAAGAAATGTGTCAATTGTAAATTAACTATTGTGTGTGCACAATGTGAACTTAGACAAAACTATCCCATGCTGCAATGAATATATGTTAAGATGACTAGATTCAAGCAACTTTATACACCGCAATGGGGTAGAATTATAGATCAAAACAAAAAATACATTAATGATCCATTTACACAATGCTATAATATAGTTTGCATGAGGTACTAGCATTCGAGAATCAAGCGCAACGGCGCGTGTTCCAACCTGGCATTAGGGTTTGAGATCAGAAGTTTTGTACAACCCTAAATATGGGCCTTAAGACCCCATTAACTACTATTTCAAAACATATGGGAATCTAAAATACAACCAAACACTATCGGTAAATATGTAAACAGTACCTAGATTTTAAATAAAATCAAAGGGAAGAACTTCCCTAAAAGATGGCCGCCGTATTGCACTAATCGCACCAGTTAACACAAAGGAAGGACTTAAGCAGCCACAGTTGCCCGAGCAACATCTGAATGCTCTTTAGAACTATCCTCGCTGAAACGCGAGCTGCAACATTGAGCCAACGCGAGGGACGCCGAAGGGCGCGATACACAGGTAAGAGACCGTAGATGTAATCAGATCAACTTAGATTACGTAGAGCGAAACTAGGAATCTAAATTGTAAGCGCCTCACGCTCGGCACAATGACTATATGTAGCCATAGGCATATGCAATGGCACATGTGAAAAATGTGTTGTACTTGAATCAAAGAGGAAAGATAAGGGCTTTAAAACTGGCGATTCCTGGAAACGTAAATAACGGGAACAAAGGATGGGCACATCCACATTGGATATTCTATAAAACGAACAGCATAAACAAACAATGAACTGAAGTAACTGTACCATGAAGGATATGGGAATAGATTAAAAGTAATGATGGGAATACATTATGTGCATATATTATTAATGGAACCCAATTGAGAAAAGAAGACGTCTTCTAATTAAAAAAGAATACAAGATGAATGTAGAATTTAAAATCGAACAATCCAGCAACATCAAATATGAGAAATTGAATGCAATATTTGACACTTACCTGCAGGGATCGGACACTTTAAATTGGTACACATACAACGACAATTATTACCTTGACCACGCAGCAAAGGTAACGTGGAACACTAACTATATACACTTCCATGTGAGAATAATATGGTTGACTGTTCTTATATTATTTACACTGTGGCAACCTGACCTTGATCATTTGTTTTTTGTCTTTTGTCCTTTGTGCTAGCTTTCTCAAAAACTCTCCAAATTACCTGACAATCCGACCCTTCTCCAACCCCGAATCTCAGTTTTATTATTTAGGTGTTTTTTTACTCTGATTTTGTGAATTCTGCAATCTCCAATGCTTGCTTTTTGTGCCATTTTTTCTTTCCAATTTTTGTGAATACTATTATTTTTACTTATTTATCCCAATGTTGTACATATGATTACTTCTGATAGTATCACTAGCCCTGATTTGAGAAGGGCCTCCAATGGCCGAAACACAGATCATCGCTATAGGGCATGGAATAAAAACTTGAGTAACGCAATCACAAGAGTCTGGCGCAGTTCTTATATTCTGAATTTGTGGATTAAATCTCACTAATAAAGATGTTAGTGGTTCCCAAACTCCTTTACATCTTTGCCAATGTCCCGATCTGGCCCGGGAAGCACTACTTTGAAAAGCTGCACTCGACATGCGCCCAGTTTCTCTGGCACTCAGGCGCAGTTCGTAAGAAGTGGCAACACATTATCCTCCCCTACGAGAGAGGGGGTTTCACAGCCCCCGATCTCCCTCGGTACTGGATTGCTGCACAAGCACAGCACGTCACACACTGGTACAAGCTTCCATCCGCACCCCCTCCCGTGAAACGTTAAAAACTAGCGGGGAAATTAATGTCATGTCCCTCATTTTCCATCATACATACCGTGCAGATGCCCCGTCTGACCCTGTGGCTACTACAATTATTGCATGGAATCGATTATTGCATCCCAGCCTGAGCATCAACCTTATTACCAGTGGCTACCCATCTGGCAAATCCCGGGTCTCGCCCCCACTCATGACAAATGACTTGCCAGACACTGGCTGGGCCTGGGATACCAGGCGCTGACAGACCTATACCCCGAAGGCAAATTCATTACCCCCTCAGACATGGTGCCCGGGCCACACGGGATCTGCACTGGAGTTGCTGCAATACTTCAGACTAAGAGCTGCGGTCTGTGACATGTGGCCCTCCTACCCAGACGAGCCTCCAGACTCTCGAGATCCACTACATCGCTAACTCAGCTGACAGCAGGGGCATAATATCTTCTCTATACAAGATACTACTGGAAAAAAAATCAGAGGATGCACTCTCCGGCCCACGTGATGAGTGGGCGGAAGAGGTAGGCTTGGAGATCACAGACGGTATGTGGAGAAGAATGTGCTTACACACGCGCAAGGTCTCCCTTAACTTTAGATTTTGCTGCATACAATATAAACTCCTCAACCGACTATATTACACACCACACAGAGTGGCGTAATGTACACGCAATCAGACACACACTTGCCCTAGATGCAAGTTTGAGATGTGGTTAAGAACTCTCACATGGACACAGAAATGCAAAGAGGAATATGTCAATTCCCTTCCAGCGCACTCCCGCCCGAAAAATGTGTGGACATACTTCTGCAGCCATCTCAACAACAGGGAGGACGCAGAACCTGACTCTCCTCCCTTGCCGGGCGCACAGGACTAGCACTGATTCTGTACTCTGGGTAACACATTGGGCTGACAGCCCACCCCACTGAACATTTCTCAAATGCATTATAAGAGAAAATAATGTGATTGTAGCTGTTTGTGTACTGTGTTGTGTACCTGCCATTACTTCTTGCCAATAAAATAAAAAAATAAAAAAAATGGGCAGTGAACCTACACTGGGCACCCTGGATTTGTAATAAGAGACTGCTGCGTGAGCAAGGTAACATGACTTTGCCCTAGATCACAGAGTTAACTATGCTCCAACCTGCTGCCTTACATTATAGTTCTGCAATATTTGCCAATATTATTCACTTTAAATCAATGTGTTTGCTTAAACAAATGTGAATCATACAACTTGATACAGACGTAGAGTAACATCTTGCTCAAATTCAATTTCTTCGAACAAATCAGTTAAATTGTAAGCATCATCTGATAGTATAGGAGAACAAAATCACTTCCAAAAAGTAGGTTTATCACTTAACCCTTTATTACAAGCTGGTCTGCACGCTAGCCAGTCTTTACCCCTAACAAGCCTCTAGCAAACACGTGTTTCAACCTAAAAAGGCCCATATCATGGCTACTTTGTCTTAATAAATTATAGAGCAACAAAATATCAGGATTCCTTCTATATACACAGGACGCCAGATTTGGGGCGTAAGGCATGCATTTCTCACCGTAATAGCATTTCTGATGATTGTATCTGCTTAGATTCACATGCTGTGCATATGGTCTGAAATCCAGTGGGAACCGCAGAGTATTGCATCTCGTCTTTCGGGGACCGAAAGAGGGCGTCGGCATAGGCATGTATGTAACACTATCCCTATTGTGACACGTAGTGTACCCAAAATCCCTTGCACGCCGAAGTCCCTCTGATTATATTTTTTTGCCATGAGGGAGCCCAAGGCTATTGTGAGTGAGTACTGAAGAGAGAAAGTAGTAAGAAGTCGATGTTCCTTCCACCCCGAGCGGGGAGGTAGGGAGAGCGCATGTGAATCTAAGCAGATACAATCATCAGAAATGCTATTACGGTGAGTAATGCATGTCTTCTGATGCGTGTTGATCTGCTTAGAATCACATGCTGTGCATAGACTAGCGAGCAGTACCTGGAGTTGGAGGTGCGTTGTGAGAAGGGACAGTAGAGAAAAGATGTCTTAGTACTGCTTGTCCCACCTGAGAATCAGACCTAGAATGGGGTGTCTAGGCAATAGTTTTGTAAAGGTGTGTACAGAACTCCAGGTTGCCGCTTTGCAGATGGACTCCAGTGGAACATTTGCAATGAATGCTATGGAAGCCCCAGTGCCCCGAGTAGAGTATGCTCTAGGCTTAAACGGCAGTTCTCTCTTAGCAAGAGCGTAACATTGTGATGCATTTTACAATCCACCTTGAGATAGCAGATTTAGAGACAGGATCTCATTCTCTACCAGCTGCCACTGAAACAAAAAATTGGTTTGTCTTCCTCAGTGGTTTCGTTCTTTCCAGGTAAAACATGACTGACCTGCGCACATCTAGTGTGTGTAGGCTTCTTTCGGCCATGCTAGTGGGATTCTGGAAAAAGGTAGGTAGTTCGATCGATTGGTTCACATGGAAGTTCAAGATGAATTTAGGCGCGAATCTGGGATGCGTGCGCAGAACTACCTTATCCCTGTGGATTGTAACAAAAGGGTCTAGGACAGAAAGGGCCTGTAGTTCGCTATCCCTTCTAATAGAAGGGATAGCCACTAGGAAGGCCGTATTGTAAGTAAGGTATTTTAGACTTGCTTTATGGATTGGCTCAAAGAGAGATCCCATGAGCCTGGTTAAAACCATATTTAGATCCCATCCAGGAGCTGGGTGAGAAATGGGGGGGAATGAATCCTCTTAACGCCTCCCATAAAAGCTTTAATCACCAGTATTTTCCACCACAACACCTTTGTTTATGACGTGGTGTAGGCTGAGAGAGCAGCAAGATGAACTTTTAGGGAATTGAAGACCAACTCTGTATCTAACAAATGGGTTAGGTACAGCACAATGTGTGTGGGTGAGCAATCAATAGTATTGACGCCCTTGGAATTACACCAGAAGACAAACCGTTTCCATTTGCTGGAATAGCAATAGCGGGTGTTAGGTTTCCTAGCTTCCCTGAGAATGTCCATGCATCTCTGAGGGAGCTGAAGGTGTCCAAACTATGACCTCAGGAGCCAGGCTGCTAAGTTCAGAGTCTGCTGGCATGGGTGTAGGGTCTCCCCCCTGTCCTGAGACAACATGTTGTACGGGCAGGGTAGTTTTACTGGTGGAAAGAGGGACATTTCCATTAGATGAGCGAGCCATGGTTGCCGGGCCCACATGGGGGCAACCAATATCATGGTGATTGGTTCCCGATGCATCTTGTGCGTAGGGGAGTCAGGGGAAAAGCGCAAACACATTTCCCTGACCATGTTATCCAGAGACCGTTCCCCTGGGAGCAGTTCTGGGGGTACCTGGAGGCGTAGTCTTGGCATTGGGCTTTCTCCTGAGTTGCGAACAGGTTAATCTTTGGGTAGCCCCATTCTACGAAGACGTTGGACACAATGTATTTATGCAGACGCCATTTGTATTCTATGGGCAGTGGGAAATCTCTGTTGAGCACATCTGCCAGACGATTGAGTTCCCCTGGAACGTGTTGGGACAAGAGAAGCATCTTGCGTTTGAGAGTCCACATCCAAATGTTTTGGGACAGATTGGATAGCCCTGGAGAGTGTATGCCCCCTTGTTTGTTCAGGTAATCCATGACTGTGGTGATGTCTGTCAGAACTAGCACTGTCTTCCCTTGTAGTTGCGTTTGAAAGACTTTCAGTGCCTTGAACACCACTAATAGCTCTAGCAGATTTATATGGTTGGATGCTACTTGTGGGGACCACACTCCATGTGCTGTCTGCTGAAGCAGGTGAGCCCCCCCCACCCCTTGAGAGATGCGTCTGTCGTGAGAGTGGCTTCGACTGCAGGGGTGGTGAAGGTTTTCCCCTTCAAGAGGTTTTCCCACAACCCCCACTGCAGAGGGAGAAGGAGGGCTAGCGAGACAACTACCAGATCTTCCCAGTGTCCGCTGGCCTGACACCACTGGCCGTTGAGCCACTCTTGCATGGGACGTATGCGCAGTCGCGTGTGGGGAACCAACTATATGCATGACGCCATCATACCTAGCAAGTGCATGGCTTTGCGTACGGTCAACTCCCGACTGGATACATATTGAGGGATCTGAAAAAGCATGTTCTGAACCTTCCCGTTGGATCGGAAGACGAGGCCGTCCTTCGTCCAGATTAGAGCCCCCAGAAATGGTTTTACTTGACTGGGGACTAGACTGGATTTTTTTCTCATTGATGGAGAATCCCAGACTGAACAGAAGGGCTATGGTCTTCTGGGAGTTCAAAAAGCATGTGTTGAAAGAGTCCCGTTTCATGAGCCAGTCGTCGAGGTAAGGGTAAACCGGGACGGACAGTCTGCGCAGGTGTGCTTCTGCTACTATCGGGACCTTTGTAAACACCCTTGGCGCTGAGGCGATGCCGAAGGGGAGCACTTTGAATTGGTAATGCCTGTCTTCTATCATGAACCTTAGATTTACTGTGCGCTGGCAACATTGAAATATGAAAGTATGCATCTTTCATGTCCAGTGTTGCCATGTGGTCCCCCTGTTTCAGCAGTGGGATCACCTCCTGTAGCGTTACCATACGAAACCTTTGAGGTTTTATAAACGTGTTCGCTGGGCACAGGTCTAGAACAGGGCACATGGTGAGGTCCTTTTTGAGTACAAGGAACTACATTGAATAAATACTGTTTACCTGAAGAATAGGGATGGCTTCTATGGCGTCCTTCCCCAGCAGCGCTTCCACCTCTTGATTCAAGATCTGCAGATGGTCCGGTGAGAGGCGCTGTGAGCGTGGCGGTCTCGCCTGTGGTGTTCAGGCGAATTCCACGTAGTACCCGTGGGAGACCATCTTTATAACCCACTGGTCTGAAGTTATACCCTCCCATGCCGTGAGGAAAGATGTTAAACGCACCCCGACCGGGGTGACATGGGAGGGGACCTGGATCTGTTGGTCATTTCTGACTAGAGGCTGCGGCTTCTCTGGGATTGGGGCCCCTGCCTTTGCCGCGTCGCTGACCCGTAGGTGGGTAGTAGGCGGGGCTTCCGGAGGTTTGTCCAGATTTAGTTTCCCGTGCTGTAGCTGCTTTGACTTGCACGGGACTGACCTCGAAAGGACCGACGAGAACCACCTCCCCTTTGGGTGGAAGGTTTCTGAGTTATTTGTTGCAAGGACTTAAGAGTCTCATGCTGTTTCTTGGCCGTCTCCAGGGCATCGTCAACCGCTTTCCCGAAGAGATTGGTCTCTTCTACGGGTTTGTTGATAAGAGCAGCCTGTGTTTCAGGCTTGAACCCCGAGTTGCAAAGCCAAGCGTGCCGCTCGAGCCCTGGGCCAGAGACCTGCCTGCTGTCTCAGCAGTGTCCAAAGTGTTCTCGATTATATTCTGATTTACCTGCCTGCCCTCATCCACGATGGTGAGAAGCCTGGACCTAGCCGGTTCTGGAACCTCCTGGAGACCTTCTTGTCAAGGTTCCATTGTGCGCCTGCATAACTGGCCAGCAGCGTGGTGTTATTCGCTGTGCGCGTGGTGTACGCAGCTGCCGAGGTAACATGCTTACCTAGGGTGTATAACCTTTTGGAATCCTTATCCTGAGGTGCCTCCCCCGTAGCAAGGGGTACCCCTGCCTGTTTCCGGGTGGTAGTGACTACCAAGCAGTCGGGGGCGGCATGGCCTTTAATATATTGTGGGTCCGAAGGAGCTGGCCGAAATAGTTTTTCCACTCTTGGGTTCACTGCCAGGGTGTGAGCTGGCGTGACCAGGGAGGGGGCCAATCGTCTTAACAGAATTTAGAAGGGGGATGGCTTGCTTGAGGGGGGTTTCTCTTTAAGAATGTCCGCCACAAAGTCTTGTTCGGGTACCGCCTCCTGAGAAGTGATCTGCTGGCTTCCTTAAGATGGCATTGAAGACCATTTGGTAGTCTACAGGCGAGGCTGGCGAGGCTGGCGAGCCGGGGTGGATGGAGGAGAATCCAGGCATAAAACATCAGTGTCCTGATCTTGTGTGGGGAGCATCCATGGCTCTGTTTCCACTTGCTGGGTTTCCTCCCAGTTGTCCATGACAGCCGCCTGGTCCTCGGGGTAGTCCTGCAGGAAGGAGGGGGTCTTCCTCTTTGCTGTAGATGTCCTGGTAAGTGTCCATCTGGACCACATCTTCATGGTGGACAGAGGCCGAGGGCTGAGAGTCAGGATTTTCTTGGAAATGTGAAGCTGATCTTTAAGGAAAGTCTTCACAAGATCTCTTAGGGCAAGGATGCTCAGAAAGCAAGACAATCCTTTCAAGACGGTCCATGCACCCTTCGAATTTCTCCCTTGTCCACTTAGAGGAACCAGAAGAGCCTAAAGGTGGAAAAATTTAGTTTTCCGCCCTTTGGCGTCAAGATTTGTCTCCAAGGGTGTTGGACAGAGATTCCTGAATGTCCTCGTAGGTTTCGAGAGTATTGGGGCACCATGGCTTGTCTTTAGACATGTCCACGGCACGCTCCATGCGTTTCGACGGTGTAGGTACCAGCCCAACTGCCAAAGTAATTCTCGCGATACTGTCCTCAAACTCTGCCAAATTAGCGTGAGTTGACGGGTTAGAAGGCTCATCGGTAGATTTACCGTCTACCTCGGGGTTAGAGGGCCTAGCAGTAGATTTTTCGCCTGGGGAAAGGCTAGGAAGCCTAGTAATAGGTTTCGAGCCTACCGAGCCTTTAGGGACCATTGAATGACCGCGCTTCAGCGTGTCAACCCGATTTAGGGGTAGCACCCTTGTTTTTCGAGTGGCCAGTCGCAAGAGGCTGCTGCAGATGCGGGGAAGGCTGGTGATCTACCCGATCAGAGGAATCCGCCGACATTTGAGGAATCCGCCGACATTTGACGGCCCTGTTGGCGCTTTCACCTTTTTCAACAGAACCGTTGAAAATCGGTGGTGGGGTTGTGTGCTTAATGTTTCGTGGTTTTTGTATGCCCGTCACCGGGTGTTGCCCCTGAAGAGAGACTTGCGTCAGGCCTTGAGGGGGTCGGGGACGGGCATGGCGGACCTAGAAGTGTCCGCCTCAAGGTCTATGACATCCGGTACGGATGTTTGGACATCAGAGGTGCCCCCGTCACTTTCGGCGGGTGTGGCAGTGGGGGAAGAGGGTTCAGCCTGCGACATAACGTACGTGGCCCGCCGCTTTACACAGCACTCCTTAAGGGTCTTAGACCGAAAGATCTTACAAGCCACACACCGCTTCTCGTCCTGATCTAAGGGGAGACAAGAATTACACGTTCTATTCTCGTCTTTCCACGGGTACCTGACCCTACACTTAGGGCAGAACCTAAAAAGTGTCCTTTCCATAGCGAAAGGTATAAACAAAGATGACCAGACCTAGAGGGCAAAGAGGGGGAAAGAGGAAAGACATAGCCACCCCAACCCCACTCTCCCTACTGTGTCGGCCGGCCAGAGGGCTCGGCCAAGTGGATGACTGAGCGAGATCTTAGGCGCAGAAATCCACCGCTGTCGAAACTTCCCATTTTCTCCGTCGAGGTTGCTTGAATCACTGTCGAAGTGACTTAAAGGGGAATAGCTGACAAAGTCGGAATAAAGATAAACAATGCAGACATCCCCTTTCGGTCCCCGAAAGACGAAGATGCAATACTGTGCGGTTACCACTGGATGTCGGACCATATGCACAGCATGTGATTCTAAGCAGATTAACAAGTATCAGAAATGTTAAATTTCAGTCAAATTTGAAAGGCATCCTGTTCACAAGCTATTCTAATATAAGACTTTCTTCATTGGGTAGGTGCAGGATTTAGTCACACTAGATGTTAGTTCAACAGCTGAGTTTTCATGGCAAGTTTAATCTATAATAGTACTGGTTTTAGATGCCTAAAAATGTTGGGAACCAATGCCTCTGCTGCATTCAGACAAATCGGTGTATTTGGAAGTAGATTTGCATACATTATTTAAGACCAGAGGTAACTTCAAGGACTATAGAAGGATGGCATCCAAAAAGTGAAGGCTTGTAGTTGTAATTTTTCCATCTTGAATGGAAACATGCAAGTATCAGGATGCAAGGCAATGGGAGCCTTACAAATGTCCTTCTATAAGTCATTGAAATTATCTCTGGTCTTAAATAATGTTTCCCTCAAAACCTGCCCCACTTCTTCACCCTTCTGCACACTTTCGAGAGAGGGTGATTATTCTGTCTGCTCCATTCTCCATGCCTGTGTGGAAACCTCAATGTGTGCATTTGCCAAACCATGGCCATGGCAGCGAAAATGTCCATCCTGCCAGTGCGGCGCAGGAAGACTTTGCCATGCAGTGGGAGTGGTGCCCCTCACTTGCGTTTATTCTGCACCTCAGCCCGCAGCTACTGTGCAGATTCTGGTGGTACTGTCTGAAAATGCGCAGGCAGCGTTCTGTAGGTAACCAGTGTCGGAGTGGAGCATAAAACTGGCCAGGGCATCAAAGAAAAAGTGGCCCACCATTGCAAATAGTAATTCATTCCTTTTCTGACAAACTATTTGAGTAGTCCCCAGGAGACCGTTTTTAGATCAAATGTGGTGAAAATTCTGAATTTGAAAGGATATGGGCCCGATTCATGGAATATTTGCCTGGTTCGAAGTGAATTTGACTGCTGAAAATTGACTTCGCACTGCCGACACAAACCCCAATTCATGCAACGGTGCAAAGTGCATTTTTGCGATGCAAAGTCCGAGCAAAGTCATTTTGTACTGCAAAAATTACTATTCGCTGACTTTGCCCGGCACAAATACACTTTGCATGGTTCCATGAATTAGGGTTTGTGTCGCCAGTGCAAAGTCACTTTTCAGCAGTGCAAATCACTTTGCACCGGGCAAATATTCCATGACTCGGGCCCCGAGTGTTCAGTAACACTGTTCAAAACTACTAGCTGCATAGTGAAGTAACTAATGAAACTGGCCCATTATTGCCCAAAAACCCCAAAAACTGGCCCACACTAGCTTGTTGGGCATGCAATTCGGGGATTGCCCTATGGGCCAGTCCGAGCCTGTAGGTAACGCTCTCCCATTTATTCCATTCCACCCTCTACTCTTGTCCCAGTGTTAGCGCTGCTGCTCTACTTCTCTGCTACATTTCACTGATTTTAAGTGACAACTGCGCAACAAGTGGCTGCACTGCTGCACCTTTTCTATATCACATCTTTCTGATTTTAAGTGATGGCTACGACAAAAGCAGGGGCGCCGGGGTGAGAGGTGGATGGGGGCAGAAACAAAAACGTTTAACAGCTGTCATTTCTTTTTCCAGGATGTCAGTACTCCATTGGATTTCATGTGTAACTGCGTGTTACTGCTCGAAGCATAAATTAATTTATACTCCAGCTCTTTCCAATGAGGGGGAAACAAAGTAGACTTCCCCCCCCCCTACCTCATTTCTGTATTGCGCTACGTGTGTTCGTTTTGTAATTATACGTTATGTTATTTTGTTTTATGTTATGGTAAGTTAAGTTACTGGGATTCATAGCACCATTTGCATAGTCTGCGGGCAGTAGTGTACCATGCAGGCAGCTCCCTGCCCCAGTGGCTCTTTTTGTGAGCCGGACCGCAACATTTTGCGTGTTACCGCCATGCATTCCTAAGCATGCAGCAGGAGGCATAAAGGCGCCTCACAGTCTGCGGGCCTGACGTGAGTGGCTGAGTGCACGCCAAGAGGGACAAGTGTCCCGCTGACAGGCACAATAAGAGCGCCAAACGGTAAAGATGTCCTGCTGGCAGGCACAATGAGGATACCAAGCAGGAGGACACAGCAACAGGGGTCCATGTCCCACTCATTCCACGCCGCTCCACCGAGAAAGCTGTGGATGAACTTTGCTCAAATCCTGTAGAACTTTTTAAAACAGAGGTTTTCTTTACAACGTATGACCAAATAACAACAGAGTTAAATTAAAGGTTCAAGGATTTTCATAGCATTGTTAGATTGGTAAATGGGGTGGCAAAAGACAACTAAACGAACAAAGAAAATGTTGTTAGGCCAGGTATGTTGTATTCTGTCGTCATTGACACAGGTATGGCATTGTCAGAATGGCAACAGTTTTGCAAAGTCTACAAAGAATTATCTATTCATCCCGCACCCACACCCATCTGCATCATGTGACTATTTTCAGAAAAAACGTTCACAATGCTTTTCCAAACTTCCTGGCAAAAGTTCAATGTCTACTTCCAAAGCTGAGCTTTCGTTTAGAAAACTGTACCTTTTAAATACCTACTTGCGCTGCACGCTTAGAGTAGGGTGTCCAGGCCTCCAGATAAGGTGCGTACGAGGCCTTTTTACGCATGAAAATCTTGTAAATACAACAGCTTTATTATTTTCCTGTGTACATTTACACACAATTTTAGACAGTGCAAAGGTCAGGTTACTTGACAGACTCCAGAACGCTTCTTTGGATTTTTATCTACATGGATGGAATTCAAGTCATGGATAAAAGCCTCAAACAAAATGTATTTCTCGGAAGTCTTTCAAAAAAAGAAACTGCACCCCATGAAAAGGTGGTGTGTGTGTGGAGCAAACAGAAGCACTGTGCATATTTATTTTCCTAGCATTTTAGGATTGTATAATTAATAAAATGGAAAACTAAGATGCAATTGAGAATTGATATTTTGTAGTGAAAGCAATCCAGTATTACACAATTGTATTTTTCAGCGTTCCACTGCTGTGTGCATAACGATGCGGAGGCAGATCATTTTTACACTTTTGATTTACACTCTAATTATAAAAGCAGTGTGTAAAATGACGACTATGCACAGTCTAGTTTACATTCATTCAACCTTGCAGTCAATGGGGTACATTATTATAAATGGCCCGTGCCAGCAGAGTCTTTGCTCAAGGGTGAGCGTCGTTACACCAGGTATTCTAGCCTCTCAAATCTTCAAGACTACAATTAAAACATCTATAATCCGACTCTCAAGGAAGTGCAAGCTCTGTTCAAATACCAACAAATGAAAGTTTGTAATTGAAATAGAAACTCAGCAAAACCTGTCCCTGTGATAATTCAGATAGGTATTTAACTTCATGTAGCGCTTCATACATGGTTCGTCCAACATCTAGGTACTGTGATTATTATACCTCAGTCGATACTCAGTTTACCGACCTCTGAAGGATGTTAGCCAATAAGATAGCTCAGCCGGTTGAGCAATAGTTACTGAAATCTGTGCGTGATCTGTAGGTTGCAGGTTCGAATCCCGGCAAGGCCAATTCAGTCTTTCATCCTTTCGAGGTCGATAAAGGAGTACCGACTTCGGTTTTGTGATGATCGTAATAAATATGTTCTATTTACAGCGCTTTGCCAAAAGCGCTACATAAATAACCCTTTGAGCATGAGATTAGGTATGGAATTTAGCATTGAGTGCTTGCCTCTCTGCACCATTATATGATATATTTAATACCCGTAGGTTTCTAAGCGCTGACCCGGGGATCGAACCTGTGTTGCTCTGTGTCGTCTTGTTTCTAAGGCGAGCATGTTGCCGCTGAGTTATTCTCCCGAGAGCAAATATCATAGCATTGGCATACCATCAGGCAGTAATAGTGTCCTGAATGGAAGATTCCGCTAATTCCCGTTCCTCCCCACTCTCCTCACCTGATTCAAAATCCTCCAGTTGCAGTTGTCGGTGAGATAGATAATCCTTCTCCTTTTTATGTAGAATGTATCTGTCTCGAGAGGAAGCCACAGTGAACGCTAAAGTATAGCAAACCTGGGGCCCCCTTCCCGAGTCCAGACAAAGCGAAGGGAAAAAGCCAATTAATGCAGAAAATACCCTTCAAGGAGTGTGGCGGCTGGAGGGGATCCGGAGCCAGCAGTGGTAATGGCGTTCTTGTGGCAGGTAGCTGCTGAAAACAGGTGAAGACGGAGCTCCAACGTAGAGAAGAACCCGGAGTGGAAGGAAGGCACTGGAGAACCAGCCAACAGTAAACTAAGGCCGCAGATAGAAAGTGCAGCCGAAGGTAAGGCAGAAAGGGCGGAATGGACGCGGAGGACGGCAGTCCGAGAGAGAGAAACAAAACAAGAAGGTAGGGAGAGGAGGTAAGGAAGTAGAGAGGCGGAAAGGCAGCCCAAGACAGGCGGACCGAAGGTAGAGAGAAGAGACCGAAGCGGTCGAGGCTGGAAAACTAGCGTGTTAACCCAAAGAAAGCGAGCTAGCGCAATGAAGTGGGGTTGCAACGCGGCGATCGCTGGGAGAGAAGGAAAGAAATACTCGCCAGCGGCGCCATGTTGAAAAACCACTAGACCGCAGGGTGCGTAACAGAAAATCACGTAGCGGAACCTCCGCTCGTCCTACCAGCGCGTAACCGCCAACGCGGATACAAACGCCAAACAGGACGGCGAGTGACAGTATGCCCCCTCCTAGAGCGCAGGACCCCCGGCTTAAAGGGGAAACGGGCATGAAATTGAGTCAACAACCGAGGGGCATGAATGTTGGAAGCTGGTTCCCACGAGTCCTCCGACCTAGGGTAACCCTTCCAGGACACCAAATACTCCAACCGACCACGGTAGTGGCGGGAGTCGCGTAAAGTAGATACTTCATATTCCATGGAGGAATCCACCTGAGGAAAGGGCTGATCGGGAACAGCTCTCTGGTGGACGTCCGGAATGAAAGGTTTGAGAAGAGAGGCATGGAAGACAGGATGAATGCGGTGGAGGTAAGAGGGTAGTTTAAGTCGAAAGGAAACAGGATTTATTTTGGAAAGTATGGGAAAAGGACCCAAAAAGCGAGGAGAGAGTTTGGAAGGGTGAACCCATCGCGGCAAGAACCTGGTGGACAACCAGACCTTGTCCCCTTCCTTCCATTCAGGGCAAGGCCTACGATGTTTGTCCGCTTGGGTTTTGTTGTATTGACGACTCTTTTCCAAACATCTTTTGGCAGTGACGTGTGCAACAGAAATAGACTGCAGTACCTCTTCAGCCGTCGGGGAATTGGTGGGCGACGGAATGTAGGGAAGAAGAGATCTTGGGTGTACTCCATAGGTGCAAAAGAAAGGAGAGAGTCCAATGGCTGTATGAAATGAGTTATTGTAAGTAAACTCTGCCGTAGGGAGCAAAGATACCCAATTGTCCTGAAGACGATTGCTGTAGCACCTAAGGTACTGTTCCAATGTGGCGTTAAGACGCTCAGTTTGACCGTTGGTCTGAGGGTGGAACCCAGACGACAGAGCACGTTCCATACCAAGACGAGAACAAAGAGCCTTCCAAAACTTAGAAATGAATTGGCTGCCACGATCCGAGATGATTTTGTCAGGAAGACCATGGAGACGGAAGATATCCTGGGCGAAAACCTCAGCCATCTCGGTAGCGGTGGGAAGACCAGGCAATGGGGAAAAGTGAGCCAATTTAGACATGGTGTCAACTGTAACCATAATACATGAGCAGGAGTTGGAAACAGGAAGTTCTACAATGAAATCCGTAGAAAGCAAGCCCCAAGGGCGAGAGGGTACCTCAGGTTGGGTGAGAAGACCCAAGGGTTTGCCAGTGATGGACTTCGTCATGGCACAAACCGGACAACTGAGTATGTAATCCTCTACATCCTTTTTGAGTTCCGGCCAAAAAAAAGAACGAGCGATAGATTCTGTAGTATTAAGCTTCCCACGATGACCTGCAGTGAGTGAATCATGACACCAGTTTATGATCTTCAGACGTAGTGGACCGGAAGGTATGTATAAGCGGTGGTGGAGGAATAGCAGACCCTCCTTCTTGCTGTAGGATATCTCTCCTCTGAGTAGTGGAACAGTCCCTTCCGAAGCAACACCAGCACGAACCTCTTCCAAAAAGGTTTTAGCAACTGTTAAGATCCTATTCCTGTGGAACATCGGCTCTGGGGTATGTCTTTTTTCTTCGCCTATGGGACCCTTCCGAGAGAGAGCATCCGCTAGAGTATTGTTTGAACCAGGCAAGTAGGTAATTTGCAGATCGTATTGAGCAAAGAAATATGCCCAGCGAGCCTGCCTGGAGTTGACACATTCCATATTCTGAAGGACTCTGAGATTCTTATGGTCCGTTCTGATGATAACGGTCTGCCTTGCTCCCATCAATAGATGTCGCCAGGTCTCACAAGCTTGTTTTATAGCCAGCAATTCTTTTTCCAGTACGGAGTAGTTGAGTTGGCTGGGAGTCAACGTCTTGGATAGGTAGCAAATGGGGTGCTCTCGTCCCTCGAAAACTTGTAGCAGCACCGCTCCAATGGCCATGGCCGAGGCATCAGTTTCGACGAGGAACTGTCTATTCTGGTCGGGATGGCGCAAAATGGGAGCAGTACAAAAGAGGTTCTTGAGATTGTGAAAGCTCTGTTCTGCTTCCGAAGTCCAGCTAAAGGGATTGTTGGTCTTCTTGAGTAAAGAAGTAATAGGGAGAACAACTTCAGAAAAGTTTGAGATGAATGAGCGATAGAAATTAGAGAGCCCTAGAAACCTTTGGACCTCCTTGATCGAAGTAGGAGAAGGCCAGTCCAGAATAGCTGATACTTTGCTGGGATCCATGGCGATACCTCTTTCAGAAAGGTGATACCCTAAATAGGGCACTGAGGTAGCCGCAAAAATACACTTCTCTGGTTTGACAAGAAGTTGGTTGTCTTTAAGTCTTCCCAGAACACTTTGTACATGATTTTTGTGATCCTCTAGAGTGCCGGAAAATATCAGAATGTCGTCCAGGTATATGATCATGGAGACAGACAATAAGTCTGAAAACATCCGATCCATAAACCGTTGAAAAACAGCAGGAGCATTAACCAAACCAAAAGGCATGACGCGGTACTCAAATAAGCCAAAAGGAGTGCGAAAAGCGGTCTTCCATTCGTCTCCTTTGGCGATGCGTAACAGATGATAAGCATTTCTGAGGTCTAATTTAGTGAACCAACGTGCACCTTGAACAGCTTCGATGATCTCATGAATTAAAGGCATAGGATACCGATCCCGGATGGTAACTTTGTTGAGACCCCGGTAATCGATACAAGGACGCAAGTCAGTAGAGTCCCTCTTTTTAACAAAGAACAAAGAAGCTCCGGCAGGAGATTTGGAAGATTGAATGAGCCCATTCTGAACATTGGCATCAAGATAATCTCTTAGAACCTTTCTTTCTGCTTGAGTTAAAGAGAACATCCTACAGAAGGGAACCAATGCATTTGGTTCTAAGTCTATGGTACAATCTTCTGGTCTATGGGGAGGTAAAGTCGCTGGTCTTTTCTCGATAAACACCTCCAAGTATGGGGAACAGTACAGAGGTAGAGCATGAACCCCAGACAGCTGTGCGGTAGACCCCGTAACAACCTGAGGAAGACCGTCGTCAGAAAAACAGTTGAGTTTGCAATAAGAGGAACAAAACTGTAGTTGGTTATCCGCCCAATTGACATGGGGATTATGCTTCCTGAGCCATGTGATGCCAAGAATAACCGGAAAATGGGCAGCTCGAATAATGTCGAACCGGATAGTCTCGGTATGTTGAAATATGGTCACCGATAGATCTTCAGTGGTGTGAGTTATGGGTCCTGAAGAAAGAGGAGAACCATCGACCCCTTCAACTTTTTGATCTTCTTTACGAGGTAAGGTGCGAAGACCCATTCTTTTTGTCCAGATGACGTCGACAAAATTTCCGGCGGCCCCGCAGTCCAGAAGTGCAAGGCACTCAACCGCTCTGCCGTTGAACTTGATAGTAACGGGTAGAACCATAAGCCTGGAATCCTCGGGGATGTAAGGAGCCGAAATTGAGAGAGAAACATAGGGACTGGTGAATGAGTCCGAAGCCCCTCGGAACCAGGTCCCTACTGGCGCCGAGGGAAACCGTTTCCCTGACGTTTCTGAGGAAGAACAGAACATTCCTTCAGGAGATGTTGATCCGATCCACAATAGGCACATAGACCCTTTTCCTTCCTTCTTCTTCTTTCTGCAGTGGAAAGAGGTCCTCTTGTAGATCCAATCTGCATGGGTTCATCTGAGGTATGGGAAGGAGAGGAGGAGATAGAGGATGGGGCGGAATCGGAAAAATGAACAGTAGTTCGTTGTTTACGGCGTTCTGACCGTCGCTCCTGCAGTCTATATTCAATCTGTAAGGCTGCGGAAAGTAAATCAGAAAAAGAAGGTTGTCTGGAAGATCTGGCGAGTTCGTCTTTGATTTCTTCCTTGAGGCCTCGCCGGAATATGGCAAATTGTGCCTGTTCAGACCACCCAGCACCCGAAGCCAATCTCTTGAATTCTGAAATGTACGATAGAACATCCGATGACCCTTGACGGATATCCAGCAGGTCTTCGCAGGCAGTGTAAGTCAGTTCGGGTCTCTCAAAGGTTTGCTGCAACAGGGTCTGAAAACCCGCAAAATCATGTAGGATGGGATTAGATCCGGTAACCAGCGGAGTAACCCATGCCAGGGCATTGCCGGTCATGTTAGATATCATGAACCCGATCTTAGTCTGGTCGGTAGCAAAAAGCCGGGGCCTGAAAGTGAAATATACTAAACAGGCCTCCAAAAATTCTTTTACTTTTTTAGGGGTTCCATCGAACTTCCCAGCCGAAAGAGCCATAACAGGGAGTTCTGGGGATTGAGGTTCACGGGCAGTAATCATCTGTTTCAAGACCACATTCTCTGCCTTCACATTTTGTAACTCTTGGGATAATCCCTGGATAGCCTTCCATAGTTCTTGCATTTGATCTTCTGCCGACATTTCTTCTGGTTGGCGTTGCAATCTGTCCTGAATGGAAGATTCCGCTAATTCCCGTTCCTCCCCACTCTCCTCACCTGATTCAAAATCCTCCAGTTGCAGTTGTCAGTGAGATAGATAATCCTTCTCCTTTTTATGTAGAATGTAGCTGTCTCGAGAGGAAGCCACAGTGAACGCTAAAGTATAGCAAACCTGGGGCCCCCTTCCCGAGTCCAGACAAAGCGAAGGGAAAAAGCCAATTAATGCAGAAAAAACCCTTCAAGGAGTGTGGCGGCTGGAGGGGATCCGGAGCCAGCAGTGGTAATGGCGTTCTTGTGGCAGGTAGCTGCTGAAAACAGGTGAAGACGGAGCTCCAACGTAGAGAAGAACCCGGAGTGGAAGGAAGGCACTGGAGAACCAGCCAACAGTAAACTAAGGCCGCAGATAGAAAGTGCAGCCGAAGGTAAGGCAGAAAGGGCGGAATGGACGCGGAGGACGGCAGTCCGAGAGAGAGAAACAAAACAAGAAGGTAGGGAGAGGAGGTAAGGAAGTAGAGAGGCGGAAAGGCAGCCCAAGACAGGCGGACCGAAGGTAGAGAGAAGAGACCGAAGCGGTCGAGGCTGGAAAACTAGCGTGTTAACCCAAAGAAAGCGAGCTAGCGCAATGAAGTGGGGTTGCAACGCGGCGATCGCTGGGAGAGAAGGAAAGAAATACTCGCCAGCGGCGCCATGTTGAAAAACCACTAGACCGCAGGGTGCGTAACAGAAAATCACGTAGCGGAACCTCCGCTCGTCCTACCAGCGCGTAACCGCCAACGCGGATACAAACGCCAAACAGGACGGCGAGTGACAAATAGCTCCAGGAAATGAGGACTTTCATTAAACATCAAAAGACAATTTTGCTATCGAACCTCAAAACACACAATACAATTCATGCTTCCTTTACTGTGTAATTGGCTAGGTTTTTGGGTTTTCAACATTTAAATATATACAGGAGAGATCAAATGGTCAGACCTTAGAGAAATAATGAAAGGTGTATTCTGTCACAATGCAGAAAAATGCTGCCTAGTAATGATTTCCATACAGTTTTTGCACACGTCGGCAGGGTGTCGCATACATTTTACTCTCTTGCAAAGGAGAAAAGTAATTTTTACTCTTAAAATGACATTTACCCTCAAAGTTTAAAAATAGGGAGTAAAATACTCCCATCTCAAAATCTTATCTGGAGCACTGAGGGTGTCTTTCTTCACTCGCACTTCTCAGGATTGAACAGGATGTTGCTGCATTAGTTGACTTCTCTCCTGTTATCGAGCTGTTGTGCAGAAGCAAAAGAAGATTTATGCTACTTCAGTGATTTCTTGTTGCGTGCCAATTCTACGTCACTTATACTAAACTAATGATTACTTTCCCCATCCTCCCTAAAAAAATGTTTTTATTAAAAACAAGATTCCTTACTTGTTTAATATGCTACAATGTGTTTGTATCCGTTTGCCATTAATTGTCCTGTTGCCATTCCCCCCACACTCTTGCGATGCTGGATACTCTCCTGTCAAAACCAAAAACAGCGTGCCCTGTTGCAATTGTAAAAAGGTTCAATTTTAGACTTAGAATGTACCAAGTGGTTTTATAATAAATGCATAATATTGTTTTGTAAAACATATCCTAAACGAACATATAATCACCACATCATTGTATAAAACAATCAATCTATTCATAAACTAGAACACGATTGTTGCTCCCGCACCCTCTCATCTTTCTCCACCACAAACCTCATCTCATATATACCAGACACATACCATACTCTGAAACATAAGGAAAGCACAATAAAATGAACATGTAAAGACAATTTTGAAAAGAACAGAACACAACCAAAGCAAGACAAGCTTTGTCTTCAATTTCTAAGGTTCATGAATTGGTTTAGAACCATATTTAAGTAGGGCGTCAATCCTTAAAAACCAAAATATTCAATTGCACTAATCATGTGTCCTCCGTCATCGTCGACTCGAGTTTCAGCTATCAACAGAGGGTCCTAGATAGATTTCTCAAAACCAGCCTCATCAGGACGACATGGTTGAGGAAAGGAAGGCAGGGACCGGTGTCAGCTGTGGGGGACACACAAAAAAGTATACATGTAGTTGTTCTTCCACTATAACCAATACCCTGAAAACCCTGTAAGTAACCAGGGAGATCAAAAGTCTAAATGAGTGAATCCAAGGACAGACGGTGACCAGCGCAGATCCCCAAACCTATGTGCCAGATCCAGGATGAGCTGGAGCTAGAGCATTCTTAAAAGCTAGTGGAAAGCCTTTTGTCGAATGTGGCTGTGGAAGGGACATGCAAACAGGGCATGCAGTCAGGACTGAAAACAGAGGTAGGTGTACCAATCGCTATTGCGCGGGCTGAATAATTGTGAACGCCCAAGCGTGTCTGATTTTATGCAATGTGTTGATTTAGTGCAACCCATACCCGGCGTATCCTGGTGGTAGGAGACCCGGGGTGAGTCTTAGTGCATTGCGTGTGCGCATGCAGTCCAAATGGTGTAAAGAACCCCAGCCAAACCACGTGTAAATGCGTGGAGGCTAAAGCCGGTCAAAAAAGGAAGGCACGTAATATTGCATTCAAAAGATCAAACTTGTGGCCATACCAATCATTACCTCCAGACTCAGGTATTCAGGTACAATGGACCTGTACAACAGAGGAATACGAAGAACTCCTTCGAATAAAAGAACAAACAGAGCAGCACATAGAGATCACGTGTGTCCAAGTATATGAACAGGTGAGGGGAAGAAAAAAAAAACAGAAAATAACTGCCATTTACTTGGGGGACACTTGTATCCAACACACGTGGATCTTGTGGCTGCTACTAGGGTCAAGAATTCACTGCCCGTGCTGTAATAGCAGTGCACTAGGAAGATGTTCCTGCTGCAAAAGTTAAACCAACCCAATTTTAGTTCCTCTCGTTTTTCGCGGACGTAAGCAAGTCATCAAAAAAAAATAGCATTTGGGGAAATGTCAGGGATAGCCCCGTCACGCTGTACCCGTGTTTGAAAAGTACAGATTCGAAATACACGCAATGTTAATTTCCAATTGTCCGGGTCTCACGCTGTATCAGGTGAACGGTGTCCAACACATCAATAAAGTCTGCGAAACGAATACCGGGTCTCCTGGCACAGCAGTACTATAGGTGTGGACAGAGGACGGATTATAGTAACTTGCCCATAGAAAAAAAAAGAGCGCTAAGACTACGAGTCTGTTACGCTCACCTGGCTCCCACAGGGGCGTCGATCGGAACTGGACAGCTGTGGTTTCCACCCAAGTGACATGTAGTGCAGAGATGACAGACTGGACTGGCCCACCTAATCTCGTCTGCTTGACCCGAAGAAGTATACTCCTTAGGTTTTTAAAGGATGAGCTCTCCATCCTGCGTAGAATGCAGGGGCGCGTGGATAACCAGTTACTTCACTGGTCCGAAGGAATTGGAGAGTTTCAGAACAATATTGACTCGGAGGTTCCCGGAGAAGAGCCGTAAGTATATAGTTCGTAAGAGTTCAAAATGTCTGACTTTCACTCTTGTCCGATTCCTTGCAGCTTGACCCTAGAGAAGATTGCCTCGTGCGGCTGGTAAAGTTCAGGTAAGAATCTGTAGTATCCAACACTGTCCGGTAAATGACACCTGTATGTAATCTGTTGCTTTCTCCCTTATTACAGGTGCTGAGTGAGAATTATGGTGCATTGAGGAATAATACCTCCGGCGGTAAAATCAGTTAAGTCTATTATGTTGAAGGAGATTCCCTTGGTTTGTTCTTTCGGCTCACCAGGCTGTCCTTTATTCCTCTTAGGTGCTGGAGTTTGGCGAAGAAATGAAGACAGAGGTGGATCGTGGAGGTGCTGCGAAGGCTGGTGGGTATAGCGCGGCCCTGCAGCAGGCGATGAAAAGCGCATCAAATAATGTCTTTCTTCCTATTCGAAGGCGCAATGGATCCAGAATCAGGTGAGGAAAAAGTATTGTTCTTCTTCTGACCTTTTTCCTTCTTTCTCCCTTTTCTCTAGGAGCTCCAGACTCAAGGTAGGCGTGGCAGAAGACTGGATGCTGGCTTGCAGGCACGGTGAGCGTTACGCTGCAGGATGCAGAATAACGCGAAGCGTGAGCTGCTCTTCGGGCGTGGTTTAAATAGCCTTCAAAGTAGTCCCAGGTAAGAAGTTCCCAAGACCACACCCGAGTAAGAAAATAGTCCCCGACATAAAGTAGTCCCCTTTCAGACTTCACATTGGCTTGAATGCTGAGCAGCATGGTCTGCATGAGGTAAGTGAAAGCAAATGAGCCTGATGCCTATGGCGCCAGGACGGACCCCTTCTATGAGCCTGGCGCCTATGGCGCCAGGCCTGTACCCAGATAGCCCCTAGCCGGGGCTGCTAGGTTTTTCCCAAGTATCTGGATGCCTGCTCCCGGGACAGATGGACTTGGTCCGGATGCCCGGGGGTAGGAATCATGACAGAGTCCCACTCATGATTCCCTGGTGGTCATGTTGTATGTTGTCAACATAGAACAGAATACAAAGTATCAAGTAGCTATTAAAGAAGTGCCGGCCACTGGAAGTCCTCATTCAAACCAACAATGTGTGTTTGCAAACGATATATCCATCATTGTTCGACTTTGAATTACCTATTGGAAAAAGGGAAATTAAACTATCCTGCAATTGATCAATAATTGTCTAAGTTATATCATCTCCTGTGTGTTGAGCTTCCAAAAAATGCAAGATCAGTGGGGCTGACTCTGTACCTGTTCGAAGGGGCATTTAATCCCATAAATGGCATTTTTACTTTGACAGTTGGTAAATTTTCGTAGTTCCCAGTTAAAATCTTGATGCCTAAAGATTGTGGTTCGTGATGTAAACAGACATACACCGTAATTACCACATGGGTAATGGCCAGTCAATGGTTCCATTTGCGAATGCCAAGCAGCTTGTAAGGTGTTTTGTTGTAGGCTCCCGTGTGGGTGGCTTAAATCTGGAGTGAACCAAGCTGTCTCGCACGTCGCGTTTTAAGGCAAACAAAGGTGGTTCCATCATGCATCTCGTACTAGTGACTAAGTTCCAGTACTTCTTGATCAACTTTTTAATCTTGTTGGGTTTCCACGAGAAAGTGGTAATGCATACAATCCACTGCTGTTCTTGGTCTTTATACGTGCGACCAACAATGTATCCCTGTTAGTGTAGCGTGCTCTTTTGGCTGCTTGTCTAATCCTTTTTCGAGGGTATCCTCTGTCAATCTACACATCAACATCTGTGCATGTTCTACATATCCTCTGTATATGTGCAATTACGTCTAATCCTTAAAAATTGACCGTATGGTAAATTGTCCCTCAAAGATTGGGGGTGTTGGCTGTTGTACATCAATAAGGTGTTCCTAACAGTATCTTTACGATATAGGCCGGTATAGATCTTGCATTGATGTTGACCAGTGTTCAAATCCAAAAAGTTAAGTGTCGTTTTATTTGACTGGCTTGTGAACACTAAATTGGAGTCCTGTTGGTTCAACCATTCCATAAAGTGACCTAGATCTTGTACATCACCTTGCCAGATGAAAAAAACAATCTATAGATAGTCTTGTTTTCTAACCTGTTGTAAGAAAGGGTTATTATTCCAAATGAATTGTTCTTCAAAATTCACCATTTAAATATTGGCTACCGAGGGGGCAAAATACGCCCCCATTGCCACTCCGTGTTTCTGCAGAAAAGGCTTGTGGTTGAACTCAAAGAAATTCAAATATAAAGCCAGATGGTACTAAATGTGGCATTGGTCGATTTTCCAAACTAATTTTGATTATAGCCAGTGCTTTATCTTGAGGGATACTCGTATATAAAGCAGCAATATCCAAGGAAACTAACAAATCTTTGGTATTGTCAAAGGACTGACCTTCAAAAGCATTTATGGCATTTGCTGTGTCTTTGAGGAAGGATGGTGCCCCTTCTGCAAACTGTAGGAAAAATTCTACATATTTACCAACTGGTTCTAAAATTCAGCCACACAGCGAAACAATGGGTCTTCTGGGGGGATAATTCACATTTTTATGTATCTTTGGTAGAGCATACATGGCTGGAATCCAGCAGTCAACTGGTGTTAAATATTCAGCCTCCTCTTTGGACAAAAAAACCACACTCCAAAGCCCTTGTGCACAAGGCTTGAAGTTGACTTCTCAACAATGCCATGGGGTCTGCTATCATCCTTACATAATGTTCAGGGTTATCAATTAGGGCCAGAACCATGTTGATATACTGTTATTTGGCCATAATTACTAATCCCCCGCCCTTACCGGCCGGTTTAATTACGATGTTGCTATTGGCAGATAGGCTTTTCAATGCATCACTTTCTTGAAGTGTCAAGTTATGCTGTAAAGTGAAATTGGGGTTTTCCTTCATTAGTTTAGGAAGTTCCCATAGAACCATCCGTTCAAATGTAACAATCTCGGCTGGAAGATCATTGTCCTTTGGGATGAAATTTGATTTAGGTATACGTTAGTGATAGATGTAACCGATCGGTCCTCTTTGTCCATACAAAATGCCAGTAAATGCAGATAAAAAAAAAAAAACTCTTAATTCTAATGCATTCAGAGAATGTGTCCGAGTGGGCACAAAGCTGAGGCCCTTGGTTAAGATTTTGTTTTTGGCATCGGTTAAAGAATGCTCCGATAGATTAAAGATGGGGGCATTAACGTGGATATCCCCGTTGTCGGAGGTGTTAAACGTCTGCAGACGACCTACATACTGATTGCTCATGTCCCGTGCAGGTCTGCGTCCTCGGCTCTGTCGTCTTCCTAAAAAACCACCCTGTCCAGAGAATGAGGAATTAGTCATTCAGGACGGAGCACCCAGTTCAGCTCTAATTAATTGCACAGACCCTTGACCTCTGATGACATCACAGGTTATTATGTAAGTTGACCCCAACCCGGAGGGATATCAGAGGAAGCGATGGAACACGACCTTTCACCCCTTGACAAAACAGGAAGTGGCATCACATAGCATTGTTCCTAAGTACACTATGAAAAATATGGTTACGTTATTACTATAATGTGATATACATTTCATAAAATAATGGATTGCCATGTGTATCATTAAGATCAGTGAGTATAGGCCCATATTACCAAATTACTGTGGATGTAAGCAGAAGTCCATGGCCAAATGATAATGATGTGTTATTATAAAGCACTTACGCTTAAGCGCTTTATATAGAACAAATATACATACAATATCACCCAACCTGTGTTGGTACTCCTTTATCGACCTCAGAAGGATGAAAGGCTGAGTTGAGGTGTTTAAGAACAGACTAAATCAGTGACTCACCCCCTGAAGTGCGCCTGAAAAAAACCTTTAATGAGTCTAGCAATTATTGTATAGAATTCCAGAAAGACCAATTATTTGGTATTCCTATTCCTGTCACTGCTGAATGTACTTGTGGAACCCCATTTTTTTTTTTTTGCAAGAGCCCTGAAAAAAGAAAGCCAGCCACTCCGCTGTGGGGGTGTGTTGGGTGCCGGGGGGGGTTTGCAAGGGCAACCACAGGGGTTGCAAGGGAGACCTCGGGGGGGAGGGGGGTGTCGCAGTTGCAACCCCTAAATGACATCCCTGTCACGACCTCTCATCTCACCAAAGGGTAGCTCTCGGATGCTCAGTTCCTCTTCGGTGATGGTGCAGCAGTGCTTCTGTGCCGCCGGATGGATTTCACTGTGATCGGCAGGTGTACAGTGCACATCACTCCCTGCGGTGGTGGGTGGAGCTGGTGCTCGGTGTGACCGCTCCAGGAGGTGGTCCTTCACACGGCTGGGCTGTCTCCGCACTCAGAGCTGGCAGACCATGCCCTGCGGCCATGTGGGCAAGGTTTTGGCCCCTGTTCTGGTCCCTCCGCTGCCCTTCACCCAGCTGGAAGGGGAATCTGGTGAGTTGTTGTCCACAGAGCCAGGAGGTGGAGCTGGCTGGTGGCCCTGATCCGGGTGCCCGTGCTTCAGTGCTACTTCTCTTTCAACAGCACCTGATTGTTGGCGAGTGGATCCTGGGGGTATCAGCTAGCGGCCCTGGTCAGGGTGCTGGTGCCGCGGTGTCCTCCCCTACACCCCCCCCCCCCCACACACCAGGTCTGGCATTATGTAATCAAGCATGGCAGAAGAGGAGGACAAGGTGTCATCCACTAGGACAAGGTGTCATCCTCTAGGACAGTGGTCTTCAAACCTTTTATGCCAAGGCCCCCTGAGCAAAAAATAAATTGTTCGGGATCCCCCCCCCCCCGCTCCAGAATGGTATCCATACAAGAGCACACTGGAATGTTTTGTATATGTGACTGACGAGCATGCCATACTGTGCCCACACTTAAAGACAAGAAGTTGTCTCACATTGTAAATTCTCTAGGCCAAACGCCCTTTCTACACTGCCACACCATGATTTTCACTAGCTGCAGGCCAGCACTAATAAGGTATGCTAATGCCAGCTCTGTTAGATAAAGCATGGGCCTGCTCTTTTTTGCCCAAATAACCCCCCCCCCTCCCCCAAGGCCTGCGTAATATTGAGGAGGTAGTGGCTGAGGATCTGTGGACCCTCTACCATGCATTAGAAGACAGTTTTCTTTAAAACGCTTCATCAGCTTATTACTGGTCAGGCTAAAGTTTGAAAGTGGTACAATCCTTTCTGTGCATTGTTTATTGGGCCTCTCTTGTGCAGTATCCTGCCCTGTCTGTAGATATAATTCCCTAAAGATGTTTCTGTATTGGGGTTGGGAATGCCCACATTGAGACCCAGCACTTCCTCCTCTAAAATCCTTCAGAAACAAGAAAAAGATCCTTTGTACCCCATTTGAGTGGCTGGTGTTGCAGCCATTTTATACTTGCTTCCAAAACGTAAGCTGTCCAAATGAGCATGTGTGTTTTGTGGATCCTAAAATGTTAATGTTAGGGTGAGTATTGTGAACCGTGATATAAGCACCAAGCGATGCATCAGTTAGGAGTTTTGAGATTCACACATACAATCCTTTTATCACAGACTTTGTTTATCGAGTGTAGCGATCTCTGATCACTGGTATAGTCCTGAAATGCTCTGTGATTTAATGCAAAGCATACAGGAATCCTCATTGGTGCTATTTGTCCCCTTCCCTACTCTCAGAGAGGTATTTTGAAAGAGTACAATAAGAGTGTACCAAACTGTCTATCTTGGAATTACCTTCTGTCAGAAAATAGTTCATATGGTTAGTCTAGTATTGCCCCTTCCGAAATACAAGTGAGGTGGTACGAACAGAACATCTGCAACACAGGGCCAGGCCAGTGAGCCCTCAGACCCCGGTAGGCTGTTCACACCGCAGTGTGCTGTAAAATACTTGAATTACAATGTAATGAAACCAGCTTAATTTATATAGCAATATTTATTCATATTGAGGAGGGGTTTTGTCAAACGACAGAGGTGTAGTTTGGGAGTGATGTGTGCCAGTCGGGTCTATTCTTCATGAATATGCTCCTAATGGAGATTGAGGCGCCAAAAAGGCCCGGCATCTGTACTTCGTGCGACAGGGGCCGGCCTTTGTGGGGCCTCAGGCTCCATTAAGAGCCTTTTTATGAAGACAAAAGAAAAAGCACACACCTTTTGCCGTGATGACCATCATTGAGGCAAAATAAGGTGTGTGGTTTTTCTTTTGCCTTCATAAATAGGCTCTTAATGGAACCTGAGGCCTCACAAAGTCCCGGCCCCTGTTGCACTAAGAATGTGGCAGTGTCGTAAATCTCCCCCCGTCTCACCTGTGATCGGGATCTCCCTTGTTCGACCACAGGACTCTTCCTGTGGATGGTTCGGGTCTTGAATAGGCTCGCCCGAGCCTCGTCAGGTTGCAGGACGCGTTCAGAGTTCCGGGAAGTTCGTGGTTCCAGGGTATCCAGGATTAGCGATGAACGAGTAAGTAGGGGGGAAAATCCAGGAACAGGATAAAGGCAAAGAAGGAAGTAAGAGGATCAAGGAAACCAATGTAGAGAGTAAGCACACGTCGGGTCACTACCGAAGATAGCGTTGAGACGCGCAGACCCGCAGGGGCGTGACCAATTTATAGTACGTGCCACGACGTGAAAGCTAGTGCATAGCACGGAGCTTGGTACAGCCATGTTGGGAGGAACAAGGAGTACAAGCCCTTCGTGACAATGACCATGAGGTCCAGGAGGGGCAATTTCGCCAGGTCATGACAGCATGCCCCCTCCGATGATTGGTTCCTCCAGGCTTGCCTGGGTGAATAAGATGGAATCTTCTAGGCAAACGAGGGGTCTTTAAATTAGAAACTGGTTCCCATGTTCTCTCGCTCGGGGGGTAGCCTTTCCACTCGACCAGATATTGTAGTCGACCCCTCCTATACCTGGAATCACATATCCTGGACACCTCATATTCCAACTGGTCGTCCACAACAGGTGTGGGTTTGAAGGGTTTTCGAGTAGAACTAACGTAGAAGTATGGAAGACTGGATGTATCTTCTTCCAGGAATCCGGGAGCTTAAGTCGGAAGGAGACAGGATTGATGATCTCCTTTATAGAAAATGGACCATAATAGCAAGGAGCCAATTTGTTTGGTCGTAGATGTCGAGGTAACATTTTCGAGGCTAACCAGACTTAATCGCCAACTGAATAGGAAGGTGATGGTCTTCTCTTAGAGTCCGCATATCTTTTGGTTCGAGTCTGGGCCTGTTCCAACTGATCCTTAGCCTCTCTTTGTAAGTCGATCAGCGTCTGAATCCAAGAGTCAAGGGTAGGTACCGGAGTAGATTCTGGAAGAACTGATGGTAAAACAGACAGGTGATAACCTTGACTACAATAGAAAGGGCTGATCTTGAGAGCTGAATGATCTGAGTTATTGTAGGAGAATTCGGCTAAAGGTATAAGGAGAGACCAATCGTCTTGAACCTTGGTGGCAAAACAACAAAGATATTGTTCCAGGGTTTGATTTACTTGTTCCGTTGCCCCATTGGTTTGTGGATGATAGCCTGAAGAAAGGGCACGTTGGATTCCTAGAACACGACAGAGATGTTTCCAGAATTGTGAAATACACTGAGGGCCCCGATCCGAAATAATCTGGGAAGGAAGGCCATGAAGACGAAAAATATATGTTCCAGGAAAATTCCAGCAAGTTCTGAGGAAGATGGTAGTTTATACAATAGTGTAAAATGAGCTAGATGAGTGAACAAGTCAATGGTTACCATGATGGTTGTATATCCTCGAGAAGGTGGTAATTCAACAATGAAGTCAGTGGTAATAACTTCCCTGGGTCTGGTTGGCAACATAGGTTGTAGAAGCAGACCCGCCGGCCTCTGATTATCGTATTTGTTCTGACTACAAATAGCACAGGTCTTGATATATTGAACTACACTGGACTTCATCCCTGGCCACCAGAACTGTCTTTGTATAAGACGGAAGGTGTTGGTTACTCCTCGATGGCCGGAGTGAAGAGTATCATGGCATAGATTCATTACCTTCTGTTGAAGTTCTTTTGTCGGAGTGACCACTGAATTGTTCTTGAATAAATATCCTTCCTCGATTGTCAGACGCCAGGGATTTTTCTTCGATATGTCCTTCCAGAGTTCAGATAATTGAGTCTGTGCTCTGATTTCTTCCAGGAGATTGATCGCTTGAGCTACAAAGATTGTAGGCGGAAACATTTTAGGATAGATCTTATCCTCCAAAGGAACGTAGTCGGGACGCCGAAAAAGGGCATCGGCAATCAAGTTTTGCGATCCAGGAACATGTGAAATTTGAAATTGATATTGAGCAAAGAAATAGGCCCATCGAGCTTGTCTACTGTTCCTGCACTCCATGGATTGTAGGACCTGAAGATTTCGATGATCAGTACGGACTTGAACTGGATATTTAGCACCCAGGAGTAAATGTCTCCATTCAGTGAAGGCATGACGAATAGCCAATAACTCCTTCTCCAGAACAGAGTAGTGAGTCTCGCTGGTGGTCAGGGTCCGTGAGAGATAAGCAATGGGATGTTCCAATTTATCATCGGATTCTTGTTTTAAAACTGCTCCTATGGCGTAATTGGAGGCATCAGTTTCCACTAGAAAAGGACGATTTATGTCAGGTTGGGCCAGGATGGGGGCCTGAGTGAATTCTTCTTTCAAGCGTTGGAATGCCTTGTCTTGTGGTTTAGACCAGTTAAATGGAACGTCTTTCTTCAGGAGATTAACAATGGGTTGAACAATCTCGGAAAAGGTGGGAATGAATTTCCGGTAGAAGTTGGCAAGCCCCAGGAAGGATTGTATTTGCTTAACAGATGTTGGGGCGGGCCCAGCCAGTATGGCCTTCACCTTTGAAGGGTCCATACTAATTCCTTCTGAACTAAGGACAAATCCCAGATAGTGAACTGATGTAACATGAAACAAACATTTTTCTGGTTTGGCTAAGAGTTGATTTTCACAGAGACGTTGAAGTACTGCTTTTACATGTTCTTCATGTTTCAAGGAGTCCTTGGAGAAGATCAATATGTCATCCAAGTAGACGATAACATTGAGAAATAACATGTCAGAGAACACCCTATCCATAAAACGCTGGAAGACTGCGGGAGCATTAGTCAGACCAAAGGGCATGACTAGGTATTCAAAGTGACCAAAGGGTGTTCTAAAGGCTGTTTTCCATTCGTCTCCTTCCCGGATACGGATCAAATGGTAAGCACCTCGGAGATCCAGTTTCGTGAATATCACTGCACCTCTCACAGCTTCAAGGATATCCGAGATCAGGGGTAGTGGGTATCTGTCTTTCAGGGTGTATTGATTTGGGCCCCGATAGTCCAGGCAAGGTCTGAGCTCTTTGGTATCCTTTTTTGGAACTAAGAACAATGAGGCACCAGCTGGTGATTTTGAAGGTCTTATGGTGCTGTTCTCAAGATTAGTGTCTAGGTATTCCCGTAGGGCTCTCTTTTCGGGTTCTGAAAGGATAAACATCCTGCCAAAGGGAACCACTGCTGAGGGTTCAGTATCTATGGCACAGTCTTCGGGTCCATGTGGAGGTAAGGCTTGAACAATGGCAGTAGAGAATACATCAGCATACCCTTGATAGATCTCTGGAACTTGTACAATATTGGAAACCATGAGTGGTGTCTCTGGACATCTTGGTAGACTTATAGGAGCTGTGACTAAGGTATCCAGGTTTAAACAATGGTTCATACAGAACTCCGAGCCCAGGAATAAGGATCCGGCCGTCCAGTTAATATATGGATTGTGTCTTTGTAACCAGGGCATGCCCAGAACCAAGGGGTAATGGGCTGATTTTATAATGTCAAACACAATCCTTTCTTGATGATGATTTATGGAAAGATGGATCTCCCTCGTTTGCAGACTTATGGGTCCTGAGGAAAGAGGTCTTCCGTCAATTGGTTCCACTGGCTGTGAAAAACTTCTTGCTTCATATGGAATGTTATGACTTCTGACCCAATCTTGATCAATGAAGACTCCCATTGCTCTGCAATCCACCTAGGCCAGTATGGGGTAGACTTTGTCCTTGGATGGCGATAAAAAGGCCTGTAATATCACCAATTTGTTTTGTCCATGAGAGTTCAAGGATGGAATTGATGTGGAGCAAACATCGCTCTCCCGAAACCTTGCTCCATTTAGGATCGGGAGCTGGCGTTTCCCGAGCGTCGGGGAGGAGCCAGAGGACACTCTTTAACTAGATGTTTATCTGAGGCACAATACATGCATAAGCCTGTGTGTATCATCCTTAACCTTTCCTGCAGGGAAATTGGTCTACGAAAAAGGCTCCAATTGCATGGGTTCAGAATCAGTGCTCGGATTCTTGGCAGATTCTGTCCTTGTAGTATTCTCTGGGGAGTTTCTTTGAATTGAGACTTTATTCTTTTTCTTTTCGGCCTTTCTTTCTTGGATTCTGAAGTCTATTTGCTTAGACAAGTCCAGGAGGGCCTGAAATGAACTAGGACGTGCCACCCTGGCTAATTCGTCCTTAATCTCTTCATTTAGACCTCTGCGAAACAAGGTAAAACTGGCTTCCAGGGGCCAGTCCGCCTCTTTGGCTAGCTGTTTGAATCTGGTAACATAGGTCAACATGTCTTGGGATCCTTGTTGGAAGTCAAGTAACTTCTCTTGAGTACCGTGGACCAGCTCTGGACGTTCGAACATGGTCTTGAGTTCCGCGATGAACCCTTCATAATCATCCAGGAGAGAATCCCCTAAATTGAGTAAAGGAGTGGCCCATGTAAGGGCATTACCGGAAAGATGTGATATTATGAAGCCCACCTTAGCCCTAGGAGTTGAGAAATAGTAGGGCTTGAAGGTAAAATGTACCAAACAAGAATCCAGGAATGCACGTAAGGACTTTGTTGAACCGTCGTATTTATCAACCACTCCTCCCAATAATATGCTGTCCTTGTTCGCGGAGTCACGTGACAAGACAAACTGTCTTAGCGCCGCATTCTCGGCTTTTAAATTCTGCATCTGTGGAAAGTTCTTGCATTCCGCGCACCAGGTCCTGAATAGCATTCTCCATGGTAGAATCCGTATTGATCGTTTGGCGTCTCAAACTGTCGTAAATCTCCCCGTCTCACCTGTGATCGGGATCTCCCTTGTTCGACCGCAGGACTCTTCCTGTGGATGGTTCAGGTCTTGAATAGGCTCGCCTGAGCCTCGTCAGGTTGCAGGACGCGTTCAGAGTTCCGGGAAGTTCGTGGTTCCAGGGTATCCAGGATTAGCGATGAACGAGTAAGTAGGGGGAAAATCCAGGAGCAGGATAAAGGCAAAGAAGGAAGTAAGAGGATCAAGGAAACCAATGTAGAGAGTAAGCACACGTCGGGTCACTACCGAAGATAGCGTTGAGACGCGCGGACCCGCAGGGGCGTGACCAATTTATAGTACGTGCCACGACGTGAAAGCTAGTGCGTAGCACGGAGCTTGGTACGGCCATGTTGGGAGGAACAAGGAGTACAAGCCCTTTGTGACAATGACCAAGAGGTCCAGAAGGGGCAATTTCGCCGGGTCATGAGAGGCAGGGGCCGAGGATCGGGTTGCTGCTTGTTGATGAAGCAACAGCCCGATCCTTTTGCAACGCATCCTGGTTTTTTTCTTCTTTCCAGGCTGTGGGTGCGTACCCCCCCGGGCATGAGGTGGCGGCCCACCAAAGCGGCGCGACCCACAGTTTGAATACCGCTGTTCTAGGACATCGGCTGCCTCACTCTGGAACAGTGGATGTCTGGGTGCCCTTGCGGGAGGGCTCCATTTTGCCGGAAACCCTGTGGCCGGGTTTGATGACATGGGTGCCCGTGTGGCCCAGATTCCCCAATGGGACATGTGGGTGGAGAGGTTGTAGATGTTCTTGCCAACGATGAAAGAGACAAATGATGGTGTTATGAGGGCTATGCTGCCATTATATGCTGGTAGCAAGGTGCACCAGATATTTAAAACCTGCAGCCGATAGATAACGAGGAAGCCAGGGGTGCCCTTCGGGACTAAGAGGTTTCAGTTACGGCAGGCACATCAAGATCCAGGAATCACTGGACGATTATCACGGATGCTTTCAGAGCTTGCCCACGCCCTGCAGGCTGCACAATGAGGCCGCCGAAATCCAATCCCATTTCATCCAGCATTGTGCGTCCGTCCGCTACAGCGCCAAGTCCCAAAGGAACCAGACATTCCATTGCAAGGGATCCTCGAGCTGGGCCAATCACACGAGCTGGCGACCTCGGGGGCACCTCAAATAGAGGACGCATCCAAGCTGGGGGCGTGTCGAAACGGTTCATACCATCACATCCAGGAGCCCAGCAAGGCCAATAAACCAGAACAACAAGAGGGCAAAGCAAGGGCTGCCCAAGCCTCCAGAAGAGGAGCAAAAATCCTATGAGTCATGCAGAGGTGTGCTACCACACGAACTTGCATGCCCAGCCGCTGGCCAAGCCTGTGGCCGCTGTGGTAAAGCAAATCATTTTGCCAAGATGTGCCATGCCCCATGGCCTGTTGTGCAGCCCAGTCGACCTCCCCAGATGCTGCTGTGGCCCCGCCAATGGCGGGTGGCCGCTGTGGATGATGATAGAGAGTCAGTGCTGTCAAGGATGGATGGGATTGCCGACATTAAAAAGTAATTTTAGTTTCTGCAATTTGCCTGGGTGCTAAGGGCTCAATTCGGTAGCCTCGCTGCTCGGTCTCCGTTTCGTTCATAACCATGCCTGTCCTCATTGACACTGGGCCGTCTGTAAATGTCATGCCATCAGTGCAGTTCCGCAAACTGAGTCCTGCTGCGAAGGTGGTCTCACCTCGACTACACATTCACATATGGTGGGTCGTCGCCATTGCCCCTGGAGAGTGTGTTCCGCACATGGGTGGCGCATGAACAGGAATCCGTTCCTGCAGCATTCTTTGTAACGCAGGCAACCAAGGGCATGCTTGTCAGCTGTTTGATGGCAGAAGACCGGGGTCTTGTGCACTTCATGTTCCAAGCATATGAAATGGACCTTGTAGGGGAATTTCAGCCGGTGGTTTGCCTCATGGGGCAGGAGGTGAGGCTGCATGTGGACAAGTTGATGTAGCCAGTGGTGATACCCCGCTGAAGAATCTCATTCCACCTTTGCAAGAACATCCAGGAGGACCTGGCGCAGCTGGAGCAAGCGGACGTAATTGAGAGGGTAGATGGCCCCACAGCGTGGGTGTTGCCCATCATGGTGGACACAAACCTCAAGTGTCCGGATGAGGTATGCATCTGTGTGGACATGAGGCTCCCCAATGAGACCATTCAAAGGGAGCTTCACCCACCCCCACACATACAGTTCACAGTGCATTAGGACAGGCAGGGTTGGTTTAGCACATGAAACAAAGTTCATGTGGGCAGTAAAGCTGCATCAAGGCACCAACCGTTTTACTGGCCATTCATATACCTTTCGTGTCTGCAGTCAGTAGGCATCCATTTCAGCAGTGGCACCCCTACCAAACCACTAGCTCCACAGCAACTGTATCTGCACACAAGTGGACATCTGCTCACATTGCAACAGTGTCTCCAGGCACTATCATTCACACCAACTTCATGTACTTGCATATCAACTGCCTGCAATCAAATGTCATGTGGCACCAACCATATCTGTACACTCACAGCAAGTCGACATCTCCTCAGATGGGAACCTCGTCTCAAGGATATATCTTTCACACCATTTTCCCGCACTTGCAGATCAACTCTGCTTGTATTCAATGGTCATGTGTCACCAACCGTATCGGCACACTCATAGCAAGTGGACATCTGCTCACTTGGCCTCCAGACAATGTCTTTCACACCATAGCAAGTATGCCTGCATTCACCAGTCATGTTGAACCATTCATATCTGCAACCATAACCACACTAAATACACATCCACTAACATGCTAATCATTTCTGCAGTGATTGCATTAACAGAAATCACATCTGCATGTACTACGTAGCTTTACCTCACTCACACACCAATCGTATCGAAGTCATTCCAACAGAAGACATTTCAGTCAAACCAAATATGACTTTAGTTAAGTTAACAAAAAAAAGGCAGGGTGGTACCAGATACTCAAGACACCGCCGCCACATAGATGGTGTCCAGGTACCATTTTCAAGACAATTTGACCTCAAGAGAAGGAGCCAAAGTGGTGTGTACTAATTTTGAAAGACACGCCTCGAGTGGGGGGGAACCGGAATGGTTCCGGAACGGGAGTCTTGTCCAACACACCCCTCCAGTAGAGGGAGCAGGACTGGCGTTTCTTTGTAAGGCAAGCCTCAGGTGGAAGGAGCCGAAATCGCATTCCTTTCCAATCTACACCTCCAGTGGAGGGAGCTGAAGTGACGTTTCTTTGTACGGCAAGCCTCAGGTGGTAGGAGCCGGAATCACATTCCTTTCCAATATACGCCTCAAGTGGCGGGACCTTCACTCATGTTTCTTTCTAAAAGGGAAGTGAACCAGAGTGGTGTTCCCTTCTTCTCCAAGGCACGCCTCAAGTGAAGGGAGCTGGAGTGGCATTCATTGCTTTCCAAGATACGCCTCAAGTGGAAGGAGCCTGAATTGCATTCCTTTGCAAGTCACGCCTCGAGCAGAGGGAGCTAGACTGACCTTTCCTTCTAAGGCAGGCCTCAAGTGGAGGGAGCAGGACTAGCATTGCTTGCCAAGGTACGCCACAGGGGAGTTAACCAGAATGGTGTACCCTTCTTGTGTAAGGTACACCTCAAGTGGAGGGTGATGAGTGAGTTACTTCGAAGGCACATTTCAAGTGGAAGGAGCCTTTGCGTACCTTTGCATGTCACGCAACAAGCAGAGGGATTTAGACTGACGTTTCTTTCTAAGGCAGGCCTCAAGTGAAAGGTGCTGGAGTGGCGTGCCTTTCCAAGGCAGGCAGGCCTCAAGTGGAGGGAGCATGACTAGCAATGCTTGTGAAGGCACGCTAAAGTGAAGTGAGTCGGAATGGTGTTGCATTTTTATTGAAGGTACGCCTCCAGTGCAGGGAGCAGCAGTGCTATTCCTTGGAAGGCATGCACGAATTGAGAGTTTATGGGTCCATTTCAAGGAATGATGGGCATTCCCGGAAATCATTGATCTCCCAATACTTTTCCTTTGTATGATACAAAAGGAAACAAGGCTGTAGGCAGAGGTCTGGCATGTAAGGGCATTGGAGACAGTACACCAAAGTATCCCTCCTCTTTCCTTGTTTTGTACACACCTAACATTTTCTGTATGGTTGTGTCTTCATGGGTGTGGCAGGAAAATAATCCTCCAAGTGTTGTCCTTTCAATCTGGCCACATCTTCTACCTCTAGAAAGGAGGGAGTTTGTACATGGACAATGGTCAGAGATTGTACAACTTCTTTTTCAAAGTTCATAAATGAGTTTGTTTTGTGGAGCAGCTGCATGGTATACAACATAAGCATTGTATGTAGCTACATGCATAATGTATAATGTATATGGCCAACTTCTTGTACCACATGCAAGACTTGCATGCAGCATGGTATGGCTCAAGCAATTGGTCTGCTTTATCTACTTCACCCATGTACTTGTAGTTCTGAGTGCACTTGGGCTTCTGCACTTGCTGAGCCGGCCCGCGCACAGTGGTGAAGTACTTCCATCATGAATAGTACTTAGCATGTGCACATCCCTTCTGTCGCAGAATTTTACTGCCAACAGTTCATCCCGCCGCAGTGCCATACATGCTCCCTTGTCCAGCTTCTAACACACAAGTTATCTAGGGAAGACTTTGCGGTTACTGAGGATTGTACCGCATGCCAGTGTGCCCATATTGTACAATTCCTTGAAGAGTGGAATTCCTGTATAGAAATTGTCCACATACAAATGGTGACCCTTGTGGAACAATGGGGTGGCAAGATCCCAAACAATCTTCTCACTTATCCCTAAATGGGCTGGGCAGCCCGGAGGGTTTAAGCGGCAAGTCTTTTCCAGTGTAGACTCTTATGCTGTAGGCATACCCAGTGGTACTTCGCACAACATGTACACCTTGATCCCATATCGTGCTCTTTTGCTCGGAATGTACTGCTTGAACAGTAGCCGACCTTTGAACAATACCAATGATTCATCAGTGGACATGTTCTGGCTAGGAAAATACACCTCCGAAAATCGCTAAGTAAAGTGCTTCAGAAATGGCTGAGTTTAAATAGTTTATCACAATTTGGGTCAGTTCTGGGTAATGCTGCCGAGAGGTCACTGAAATGCAACATACGTTGCAGTGCTTGAAAACGATTTCTACTCATTGTTGCTGGAAAAAAGGGGGTTGCAAATACTGCTTCAGTAGACCAGAACATTGAGATAGACTGCTTCAGCGATATTCCCATAAGCAGAACGAGACCCCAACATTTTCTCATCTTAACATTGGTAGTTGGAACCCAAGATTGTGCTTTGGAATGGGGTTTGAGAGTGGGATCCCGTGACCTCAAGAACTGTTCAGCGTACAAACTGGTTTGCTGGACCACATCTGCAATGAACCCATCATCCACAAAAAGGTTGAAAAAGTCAATAGGCTGAACCCCATCTGTATTCACTGTGCACCCTGACATTCCAGTGGAAGGGGGCACAACAGGCTGAGCCTTTGCTGGAGGCACCCTCTGAGACTCACCCATGTCATCATCTGGCCCATTCCTTGCATGTCCTGCATGTTCCCTCACCCTTGCAGGTAACATGCAAGTTAGAAGTGTCAGAAGAGGTGCATGTACTCCTTCATTCTCTTCGTCATCAGATGAGGAGGTGGAACTAGCCTCAATCGAAAACTCACTTCCCGAATCAACTTCCTGCCTACTGTCAGAGGCAGTTTTGGTTTCAAATTCCACATCCGGCTCTGTGCCTTGCTCCGAGTCGGACTGCATCAGTACAGCCAAAGCCTCCTCACTAGACATTCGACGAGAAGCCATGACTACTGTGCAATGTAACCCTTTACTGCCTAAAGAACAGATAAAGACTGAAACAATAAGTATCTGTGCTTCTCAAAGTATGGAACCTGGTAGAGTAAGTGGTATTGAATGCCAAAGACCAAGATTACACAATTACGCCAAAATGTCCAGACTCTGCTCACAAACTGTAGCAGCCCTCTGCAATGCGATGTACTCTCAGCAAGCTACATAAAATAGAGTAATCATTTGCAAACACTCTCGTGCAATGCTAAGGACATGCTCACTGCTTTCTTACAAGTGGGTAGACTGCTACAACACACCGGCACCTACAACAAAGACAACAAAAAATCTAAGCAAGATGTCATCTTCAGCTGTACATTACACAAAATGGGGATGAGGATGGAACCCACAGTACCAATTGAAAGACAACCACTGTGTGTTGCACCCTCCCCTGCCCCATGGGGCACAGGCGGATGGGAAATGCAGGTGAGAAGCAACCATGTAATTTATTAATGATTGGGTGAGGTGAAAAGGCCGAGGCAATCTACACGCAGACAGTGAAGATAAGGAAAGTAGATGGCAGGCCCTTCCACACAATTGCTGGCACACTTTCCACAAAACCCCTGCTCCTTCACATAGTGTTCTGTGTTCGAAGGAGGGGGAGGTCACAAGGACTGAACAACTGCAAGGGCCAGCAAATGGAATTAAGCTGCTAAATGTGGTGATGCTTTGCAAAGAAATAGGCAGCAGTGACATATTGAATGCATTGCCATTCCTCCAAAATAAAGTACTATGCCATTGCTAAGAAGTCAGAGTCTCACTGTCAACAGATTTAGTCACCATTTTATTACCATGTCACACTATCCAGTAAGTCCATCAATTATTGGGATGCCAAATCTGTAGGTTGCCCAGATGAACAAAATGGTCAGTGGCGAAAGGCTTGGGGTTACCAGTGGGTTACCCTTTTCCTTTTGTGCCCCGGTAGGTTCACCCACACGTGAGGTACCGTTTTCATCGGGATACGTGTGGGGACGTGGGAAGGTAGGCCATGTGTTGTTGCGGTGTGTTTCGGTGGGTGGCCAGAGCAAAATGTCTGAGAATTGTCTTTATTTCCAGCCAATTTCAGAGATATTTCCCTCTGTCCACTCATCGAAACGCGTCGCCAACAACAGATGTCATACCTTCCCGCCTGCCCACAGGTGTCCCGACGAAAACGGCACATGTGTGGGTGCAACTACCGGGGCGCAAAAGGAAAAGGGTAACCCACTGGTTACCCCAAGCCTTTCGGCACAGCCACATTTTGTTCATGTGGGAAACCTACAGATTTGGGTCTAGGGTGTGGAAGCCAGCAAGGAAAACAGGGAACCCCATGCATTTCTGAAAAGAAGGCACCCGTGGGAGTCCAAAGAGGTCTGTCTTGCGCAAATCTCCCCAGAATGTATTACCCACAAGCCCCGCCAAAGACCCACATGGGAGAAGGGTGCCCAAGGCCAGGGATATTACCGCCGACTTTGCTGGAGCTCTGGCTGGCCTGCGTTGCAGCTTCTCCCCACCAGGGAGTCCCGGCAGTGTGCCAATACCTCTCTGAAAGGGAAAAGCTGTAATGCAGCCCAGCCGCAACTCCAGGACGGTTGGAGGTGATGGCCCCGGCCTTGGACATCAATACACCATGTGGGTGTACCGTCCCCCAAGCACAGCGGCAGCTCCAGGGATCCCCAGCAGGATCCCCATTCCTCCCCAGAGGTGACACCTGTAACGTAGTACAGCCAGAGCTGCAGCCTGGGCTTGCAGATGGGCAACCCACATGGGAGGCATCCGTTCCCAGGGAAACACCAATGTTCTGCTGGAATGGGGGGCAATTTGTGGCCTGCCCCTGCAATTGTGTCCCAGCCTACCAAAATATCTGCCCAGACGGCCCATTCCCACCCAACCCAACAATCCAGCCCCAGTCTCACCCACCCCACTGACAGGGGGCCCTAACCATAGAATAAGTACTCACATAACGTTGCAGCTGCTTGTGTAGAAAAAGCTGTAAATAAAACAATAAATGTGTTACCTATGGTCACACCAGCAAAAAAAACAATTCTTTCCAAGCATTGCAAGCCATCCCTGGTGGTCTACTGAACCTCACCCTCCCTCCGCCCCAATGAAAACCCATTTGCCCCTTCCTACGGGCAGATATCTGCCCCCAGGGAGGGCTGCATGAGGTGCCCCCCCACACTCATTTGGGTGGAGGGCGAAGCCCACCCCAAAACGTCAGACAGGCCCCCCAATGGATGGGGAAGTAGGGTTTGGGCACCCTGGGGGCAGATTGGCACACCAATGTGCCCATCTGTGCCAAGGGAAGTTTGGTAAACAAAGATAAAAATTGAAAATGGCAGGCTGCACTTTATGGGGGGCTGAGGGGAACCCTACACAGCCTGGGAACTTTATAATGTGAAAGGGAGTACACCTCTCCACCCCCACCCGAATTGGAGGGGCGGCGCATTTAAAGTAGCCCTCTCTGGGGGCAGATAAGAGGGGGCTGTCCTGCACTCCTCCCTGAGCTCAGGTGTCCCTTCCTAGGAGCAGATATCTGCCCCCAGGGAGGGCTGCATGACATGGCCCCCCCTCCATTGTGGGTGGGGGGGTCACCACTCCTTCCCATTAGAAAATTCCCCGTCGTTTTGGGGTGCCCCACTGACCCCCTAAAATGCGGTCTACCATTTGCACTTTTTTCCTTTGGTAACCCAACTCCCCTTGGTGCAGATGGGCCCAATAGTGTGCCAATATGGCACCAGGGTACCCAAACTTTAGTGCCCCACCCACTGGGGGGCCTGTCCCACAATTTCTGGAGGCCCTGTCCCCCCTCACACCAAATAGGTGGCGGGGCACCTCATGCAGGCCTCACTGGGCCTCCTACAAACGGCGGCGTGAGGTACACCCCCCCTCCATTTGGGGTGGGGGGAGAGGGCCACCGAAAATTGTGGGACAGGCCCCCCCAGTGGGTGGGGCAGTAAGGTTTGGGCACTCTGGGGAGAGATTGGCACACCAATGTGCCCCTCTGCGCCAAGATAAAAAATTGAAAATGGCAGGCTGCACTTTAGGAGGGTCTGAGGGGCATCCTAAACCCGAGGCAATTTTCTAATGTAATGGGGGTGACCCTCTCCCCCCCACACCAAATGCAAGAGGGGGCATCTCATTCAGCCCTCCCAGGGGGCAGATGCCCCTTCCTAGGAGCAGATATCTGCCCCAAGGAGGGCTACAAGGGGTGCCCCCATTTCACCTTGGGGAGAGGGCCACCCCCCTTTTCCATAAAATAAATCCCTGGTGCCCCCCCCACTCTCACCCAAACCTCCCTTTTGTTTTGTTTTTTTCTTTTCATTTTGCCCCCTTACCTGGGGGCAGATCAGCCATCTGCGCCCAGGGGGCCAAACCTGCAAGCCCCATCCTTTGGGGGGCCTGCACACTTATTCCTGGTGGCCCTCCCCCCTCCAATTAGATGGGGGGCCACCTCATGTACTCATGCCTGGGGGCAGAAATCTGACCCCAGGAAGGGCTACAAGGGGTGGTCCCCCTTTCCACTTGGTGTGGGAGGGGGAGGGCCACCAACCTTGCATGAGTAAAACAAATCCCTGGTTCCTAGTGACCCCCCCACCCCCAGCCCCCATCCCCACTGCATTTTATTTTTGTTCAATTTGCCTCCCTCCCTGGGGGCAGATGATCAGCCATCTGCCCCCAAGATTCTGCACATATGTGCCCCCATGCTTTGGGGGGTGGAGGGGGAAGAGGGCTGCTTACTGTAAGCAGCCCCCACCTTCCCCCGCCTCTCAGACAGATCCCTGGTGTCTAGTGGGCATTGCTGGGCGCGGATCGAACTCTCTGTGCCCGATCCGCGCCCAGCAATGCTTTCACTAAAGGTGTCGTTGGAAAGGGGAGAATCTCCCCTTTCCAACGACACCTCCCTCGATCTCCGGCTTGAAATACAGCCGGAGATCGGAGGGAGAAAGGTGCAGACTCACCTTTCATTTTCACGGCGGCAGCCCGAAATGACTGCCGCAGTAAAAATTACTTTCACGCCGGCGTGCATGATGCAGGCCGACGTGAAATTGAAGATAATCCAGCCCCCATAGCCCGGGGGTTGTGTTACAGTTTTGAGCGATCCAGGATCGCTCAAAACAACGCGCCAAAAAGGATAAACTTTCTCGTCCTTGGCACTACGGAGGTAATGTCAAGGACGAGAGATCTCGTCCTTGGCACTTAAGGGGTTAATACTGTTTCTTGGCTGCGGGTATGAAAAAGGCAAGTTGAAACTTCATAATGTGACTACCAATACAACAAACATTTTGCTTGAGCTGTACACTGGGGTAAGTGACTCCCCTTAAGCTCGATCCTATCCGTCCCCATCTGTCCCCTTGGATTTTTGCTCATTCTTGCTCTCCTTGGCAGTTCCTCCCTCCCCACGCAGCTACCCACAACTCAGTCTAGCTGCACACATACTCTGACCTGGAGTATGGTCCCCGAGGGCATTCAACCCACAGCGCTTTGCCAATAGTAGAACACCTATACTTTTGTTGCGCTAGAGGAAAGAGATGCTGTAAAAGAGTGGTGGCATTGTGCAACATTCATCTGTATGTGTGAAAAAGGGGATAGGGACTTCAGATGTCCCCTCCTCCCCCATACATCAAATAGATGAACAAAGAAAATAAAATGCATTGCTTGCCTGTCTAGAAAAGAATGACTGCCTTGAAATCCTTTTCTTCACGTGTTTCTCTTCTATTTCATCAAGACCCTCTATCAGCCATTTACAATTAACTTCACTAGGAATTGCCAAAGGCTCAAATTCCCCATCCTTTCAAATCTACAGAGAATTGTCTGAATCAAAGAAAAGCACATTAAAAGTGCCATGATTTGAGGCATTGCCTAAAAGAAGAAATTAAAAAAGTAAATTCAGTATGCGCCAAGTATTTGTGAACCAGGTCTGTACCACAGCTGAACTAGTGTAGCGCTCATAGCAGTGGAAAAATCCTGCAAAAAAAGTAAACCAAGCCATGAGTAAATTGTGCAGTGGCATGGTTTCTCAGGCATGTGCCACGGCCTGATACATGCAGATAACCCATTTGTGTGGAACATTGTGGGGGCATTGGAGCAGCAACAGCGTTAAAAGTCAGAGAGGGGCAGCCAGTAGGAGCATTTATACCCTACGGTTTGAAAGCGATCAGCCTGATCAGTAGAACAGTCATTGTAGGGAACAGGGAAGGAGTCGCCCCACCCACAAAAACGGGACCTCTGTATGCTGAACAGCTCAGTGCCTTAAGGCAGTGACCTTGAAACTGGGGGGCCCGAAGGATAATAGTGACTGTTTTAATAGAAAATATAAGCATTTGTGGCGGGGGGCGAAATCAGCATAAAAAGGCTTGAAGACCACTGCCTTAAGGGAATAAAGTGACCTCCCACTTTCAAATAGCAAAGCAATTAACAGCACTCCTTTCACGCCCAGGTCAGAAAACTCCAGCTATCGCGCCAGTCCTCTGATACACAAGGCTTTGCATTAAAGTAACAATCAAAAATGAGATGACTTTAAAACTTACCAAATTCAAGCTCCAAATAAAAATCAACTATACGAAATGTGCTTTGTAAAGGAGGAATCTGTCCGGCTCCTGCAACGACTAGCCTTCCCGGTCTGTCCCGTTCGTGCCTTGCCTTCCCGCTCGTGCAAAAAAGATGACGAAGTGAACATTGAAAGCCATGCGATGAAGTGGAGGCGGAGCGTTGCTATGGTGCGTTTCTATTATAAACGTACCACATTGACCTACCAATATCTTTGTGCACTACACTCTGCAAGTCGGCACACATCCTCCCCTGCACACAAAAGGGACCTAGGAACTCTCCAAAGTTCCCTATTGGCCAGTCCACCCCAGCTGGCAGAGAGAACAGAGAGCAGTCAGAGCACATACCTGAAAACATGACTCTCACTCTGTCAGAGACAAAAAATAATAGAGCGAGAGAAAGAGCATCAGCTTGTTATATTTTAACCTTTGAATTCCCTGTCTAGAATAGTTGAGAAGTCCAGCCTGCTGGCATTTCAATCATTCATCTATATATCTTACATAGAATCCGACACAGTAGTTCTTAACCTACCGAGATAAGTTTCGGAAACATCAAGTAATAGCCATGTAGCTTTTTCTGCAGTTTGGTGACAGCGCTGACTTCGTAGCAGACTGCTGCCACTGCCATGCCAGATATTGAGGGCCCCTGTCTTCTCTGCAAATATGGTGCCCTGCGAAGGCCTGGCACCCATAGCAGGAAAATCTACACAAATTCCACTTAAAATCACTTCTAAGGCAGAAGTGAACCCAATGTATTTTTGGTAATGCAGTCATTTTAGTACATCAAGGGATGCATAGACTTGCTCTATAGATGGCTACCGGAGTAGTTCAGCAGGTTGACAGACTGTTGCTGAGGCGTTATATATGCAAAATATAAATTATGTGTATCGATATGTTGTTGTTTATTTTAATGAGTTTATGGTTGAATTTAACCAAAACAATAAAAAATATATGCAAAACGTGTTAATCGAATGACTTTTTGCAATTAGTTATAGGAAAACAGGAAGTGCTATAAAATTGGCCAAGGGATGGGTTGGGGTATTTCTGCCTCTGTAGTGAAAACCAAAAGTTGGCACCCATGAAACCAGTTTAATTTCCTAATAACTGCTGTCAGCACAACTGCAGCATTTATTTTTGATTAACAAGTTTGATAAACAAAACATCTTTATAACTATAACCTGTGATAAAAACACAAAACAAGGGACACACAAATTAGTGTGGTGTTTGGACAAAAAAAATTAATCTCAAAGAAAACTAGTGAACGCAAGTTTCAGCAGCGTTTCAGAGTTTGGAAATTACTTTTTTCCTATGAATGTGTAAAATGCACATTTGAACAACAATAATGTGTGCAGCATGTAGAATGCCTGCTTTCAACAGTGTTGCCCCGCCCTTACCCGCCACAGTGATGTTCATGGCCCATTGATTTCCATGGTGTCCCTTTCAGGACAGAAGAAAACAAACAGGATGAGCAAATAGAGCCAGGAAATGCACGAGTGATGGCTAGGGAAAGGAGCACCACGAAGATTAGGTCACAGAGCCCCTAGCTTCCCTCTGCGAAATTATTTTCTATATTTCTAACCCTAATTAAATGGGAAAATTAAATTCTCCCAAGTTCTGTTGAAAAAACTCCCTCCCAGCTGCATTAAAACGTTGGCATGTATGCTATCCCCATCTGCTGCACATAGCAAATCCTCCAACCCCCCTACCCTCTCCAGCGTGAAGATAACTACTTGCTGTACTTTTACTGGTACCATGGAAGTCCCATTGGGAAGGAAGGAACGCACTGCGCCCAGCCCCACTCCATAAAACACATCTCCCTCGGGCAAATCACCCATCTGCATGAAACCCCCCCCCAAAACAACTGAATCCGCCTGTACTTTAATTACATCTCACCCCTGATGCACATTACAAACCCCCAAAATACACTGAAATACCCCCTTCCCAATATTGCCGCTTTGGATATTAATTTAAAGTAACAATCAAAATGAGATAACTTGAAGCCAAATTTAAGCATCAAATAACAATCAAGTATACGAAATGTGCTTTGAAAAGGAGTAATCTCTCACGCTCTGGCAAACGCCTTGCCTTCCCGGTCCACCCAGCTCATGCCTTGCCTTCCCGCACGTGCAAAAAAGATGACGAAGTGAACGTTGAAACCCACGTGATGCAGAGCATCCCACGTGATGAAGTGGAGGCGGAGCGTTGCTATGGTGCGTTTCTCAGACGGGAACTATACACTACCCTTTACGAAACTCTCCTGTCCTGATTCCAGGCAGCATCAGGTGAGTGCATGTGATCCAGCTGTTGTAGTGAATTTGATATGCATCTCTTTTAGCATCCGTTAACTTAGACGTCCTCACCCCTTCGTTATATTGTTAAGAGGAGCCCTTTTGCAACCTCTGAAAATGCACGTTGATGCTGTAATTCGGTGTATTGTACATGTTAAAATTACACATTGTAAGTACGTGACTTTTTAAACAACTGGTTTTGAAATGACATAGGGCAGCCTGTTGTTGGTATCGCAGACACAGTAGCTGCTCCGAAGCTCATTTCGGTACGGTCATACCTGCCTACATTTGAAAATCAAAAACCCTGAGATGGATACCCCGCCCAAAGCCACACAAGACTCCGCCCAATTGCACAAGGCTCCGCCCCATGCCCTGCACACATGTTAACAGAACGTAACAAAATGTAGAATACAAAACAACTACATTTTATGCAACCAGTATTCGAATACTAAAACACAAATACTGTGTAACATGTTGTAAATGCCATAGCCATTCTGGTCTTTGTTTTATGTAATGTCTGAATGTCATTAGAAGCGTGTGCCCTTTCTGCATCATAGACTCGAGTAATTATATATTCTTTTGCTTGACAAAGTTTTCATACACTTGGTCAAGGGAATACTTTTTCCGCGTCGTCGACAGAGCCATTTTAGGCTTTAATCCAGTGGCTATCGCGTAGTGTATGCATGTGTGTGTTATTTGGCATTCGAGTATTCATAAAAAAGCACAAGACAGAGCTTCAGTTACAGACATAGCTCTCAACTCACCCGCTTTTGGCGGGTGTCGCCCGCCTTGAAAGCAGATGAATCACCCGCCAAGTCCTTCATACGGCCATTCACTTCTATGGGCCTCTCACCCGCCAAAAAGAAAATCGGGTGTTTTCACCCGCCTTGCTGACAAAAAAGGTTGAGAGCTATGGTTACAGATCCTAGCACACTTACCAACCGGTAAAGTCACCCTCATCTGTGCCTTTAGTTTGTAGTTACTATTTAATACCTCCAGGCTAATCGGCGGAGTATTCTGGACTACAATTGGGCAAAACACGATGCATGCGAGAACAGACTGGAAAGGCGGGGGAAGCTTACTCTGTTTCAGGTGGAGGGGGGGGGGTTGATGCGACACCTCGAAGGATGCTAACGAGGAGGGAGAGCTCGTCAGCGGGACAGGAGACGACTGACAGTTCAGATTCACAGCATTACTGGTTCCCGCCCATGTCGCTGATTGGCTGCAAGCTGTTGGGGGCTTCTCCGGGTCACCGGGCAGCCCCATACTCAGGCCGGGGGACACTCGACAGGACACACTGGTGCGGCCCACACGCCGCAGACTCACGGGTGGGGTGTCACCCCACCCGCTCCGGACCACCAGAGCTCCACGCACGGCCGGGGGCACCCGGCTCACCGCGGCCCCGGCTCTGGGGGCACCCAGGCCGGGGTCGCCTCCCCAACCCGCCTCACAGGGTTAGGGGGACCCACAGGGACGGCGTTGCCTGGTAGGGGCCCCGTCCGGATGGCGTTGCCCGGCAGGGGCACCGTCCTCCAGCTGGAACCCGTCCTTGGGCCCAGCTACTACGGTGCAGCACCAGCATGGTGCTGACAAAGGAACGACACCAGAGCCTCAAGATGGAGTGACTGACGAGCCGGAAGTGGCTCGCTTCTTTTATTATGTTGGTCACGTGGCTACTGCCACGTGACCCATTACAACATCCTGGGAGCTACCATGCTCCCAGGAGAGGTTACCATGCAACACCACTCCATTTTTTAATAACAACAAAACGAACTTACAAACACTACACACCACTACTCCTAGAACCACTCTACTAATACACCCTTTATTAACCTGGGTGAGTGGTTTCACCATTCCACAACACTGATGCAAGCTACTGGCACCACAGGACGCTCTGCCCACCCATAGGGCCATGTTACGCAACCCAGTCTCTGCAGGCCCCGAGTCTTCAGGGGTGGGGGTCGGTGACAATGTACATATTCCGCCATCGTGGAGCTGCAGTAGGCCAGCTTGAGTCCGCACCAAGGTCCCCTCGGACCATCACCAGAGTCACGCGGGCCGGCAAAGCCGTACCTGGGGGCACCAGGGGCCACATCGGCCTAGTCTGTAGGTGGATGAAATCGAGACCGGATGCCGGTGGGAGCCCGATGGTTGCACTGTTCCGGGGCCGACCCCACTGCACATGGGGACACCAGGGGCCATACTGGCCAGGTCCATGATCTGGGGCACCTGTGATGGCATCCTGGCGGCGGGCCCCTTATTGCACCTCCCATCCCTAATGGGGCAGATGACAGGAAAACACTGGAGGCAAGGTGATCATTGTGCCCCTTACTTTGTCCCTTGCAGCGGGAGGGGGGGGACGGAGCACTCCCGCCTTAATCACCCGAGGGGCCCAGGTCTGGTATGGGGCCGGTGCAGTTCTTCTCCATGGGCGGGGACGCGCCCACGCCGCAGCGCCGCCTTCCCTTTGTTTCCTGCGACTGAGGCCGCGGGCAGTCCCCCGTTAGATGGGGGAGTAGCTCACGCAGCCACCTTGTCTTCCCAGTGTGGCCGACGCCGCAGACCACTTCTCCACACGGGTGGGGCATCCTAGGGCAGTGGCCAAACCCTCCCCACGCGGCGGATGCCGCTTGCTTCCTGCAGATAGGGCGGGGTGTCTCCTCCTTCACGGGCACCAGCCCGCCTTTCCTTTGTCGCGGCACAAAGCGCATCTTCCTCCACACAGCAGGGACGGGGAGGTAGCACCAGTCTTGTTTCGTTTGCGGGCCCAGTTGGAGTTGGGCCCGCATCATTGTTTACCATACGGCGATGTATGCCGCTCTTCAAACCCGCGGCTTGCGGGTGGGGGAGGAGCAGCGCCTCCTCATTGCGGTGCTGGGCGGCACAGTTCTTTTCCTCAGCTCCGGTTGGAGCACTTTCCATTTTTCCTTCCCCGGTCCGGAGCACACTTCGGTCCCTGGGGGGAGGTACGGGGGAAAATGGCGCTGGGCCCACCTCGTGTTGGGGGCCGGGGCTCACCTGCAGCCACCACCGCCCGGCAGCCCCCTTCCCAGGGGATGGTCGCCCATCTCCTCGCGGCAGGCACCGCGCATACAGCTGCACCAGTGAGGAGAGAGCGCAGCATCTCACACGGATAACGCTGCTTTCCTTTTGTTCTTTCGCGAGCCCAGTTGGAATTGGGCTGCCATCAATCTTTTCTTGTGGCAATGTTTGCCGCTCCTCGCTGGTGGGGGAGGGGCAGCGCCTCCCCTTCCTCCTTTGGCGCTCCTCACCGCGGCGGGTACAGGGGAAAACGGCACCCCCGTTTCGGCTCATCCGCCGCCTGCATAATCGTTCCGTGGGCACAGATCCACACCCCTGGGGCCTGCCTCATCTGTTTCTCCCCTCCCTTATTGCAGCAGAGTCCGCATCCAAGGTGGGGGAGGGGCGCAGCCACCCATGCGGCCAATGCCGCAGAATTCTTCCGTCTCCCTCCAGGGATGGGCAGGCAGCTCGCCCACCATCTTATCTTCGCGGGCCCAGTTGGAGTTGGGCCCGCCTCACCATCTCATTGTCAGGGCATGCGGGGCCCATATCCTTGTCGCCATTGTTGGGGGCTGCTCCGGGTCACCGGGCAGCCCCATACTCAGGTCGGGGGACACCCGACAGGACACACTGGTGCGGCCTGCACGCCCCAGACTCAAGGGTGAGGAGTCACACCACCCGCTCCGGACCACCAGAGCTCCACATGTGGCCGGGGGCACCCGGCTCACCGCGGCCCCGGCTCTGGGGGCACCCAGGCCAGGGTCACCACCCCAACCCGCCTCACAGGGTTAGGGGGACCCACAGGGACGGCGTTGCCCGGCAGGGGCACCGTCCTCCAGCTGGGCCCCGTCCTTGGGCCCAGCTACTACAGTGCAGCACCACCATGGTGCTGACAAAGGAATGACACCGGAGCCTCAAGATGGAGTGGCTGACGAGCCGGAAGCGGCTTGCTTCTTTTATTATGTTGGTCACGTGGCTACTGCCACGTGATCCATTACAACATCCTGGGAGCTACCATGCTCCCAGGAGGGGTTACCATGCAACACCAGTGGTCTTTTGTAGCCAATCGGAAGGGGGCGAAGAGACTCCACGCTCTTCCCTGGAGACCTGACGAAGAGCGTAAAAACCGGAGACTCTGGGTTAAACCCAGAGGTTAGGCAGGTATGGTTAAGGTTCAGGCTCTGGAACGCTCACAGACGCAGTAACTGCTGTGCAGCTACTACACAGACCCTGCTCTGCTGTAAGTGACTACTCGTCCCGGGAGGATAGCTCAGCGGCAGCGTACGCGTCTTGGAAGCAAGACGACACGAAGCAACACAGGTTTGATCCCCGGGTCCGCGCTTAGATACCTCTGGGTGTTTAAGCGCGTTATAAATACGTAACTAAGACAAAAAAAAAACAATTACGCAACTAAGAAGAAAAAAAAACAATTCCTGTAACAGCGCCTCGATGCCCACGGGCTGTGTGAGCGCTTTATAAATGTAAAAATAAATAAATATATAATAAAAAAGGCCCGTTTCTTGACCCGGGCGAAGCCCAGGGTGCAATTGCCAGGTACCTGGAGGGCGAAATTTCCCTGGGTGTGGGGCGTGATTGCCGTGGGGAGAGTAGCCGCAGTACAGTAGCGGCAACTGCTAACTTGCAGTCAGATAGTACTTGCATAACGTTACGGAAGTTGGAGGCTCTCTGAACTTTCGCACTACTGGGGGTGGGGGAATGGGCATAAAAGGGCGCTTTTCCTGGTGACCGCCCGCCTTTGTAATCAAGCAGGAACAACACACCACAGAGGAAAAAAGAAGGCTGCTTTTGAGCGTTCCCGGCTTCTCGCCCGACACTCCAATTGCTTTCTACCCAGACCCGTGCACAAAGAAAGAAGACTGCATTCCCTCCCTGACTCACTTGTGTGCAGAACTACTCAGAAAGAAGGTAGGTACAGCCCAATTCTTCTGTTAACATTTTAGAAAATGTTCCTTTAAACTGTGTACATGGCATTCGGCTGGTGCTCAAATAGTAGTTTGCATAGTTCAGACTGTGTTCTGGACAAGAACGGGTAAATAGGAATATTTTGTTTCACAATTTCATAGCCCAGGTTTTTTTGCCAATGGTTAGATGCCTGCCTTGGGTGGATCGAGTGCGTGTATTGGATCTGCTTTGCTGTGTTCCTGCTTTCCCTTTAGAATGTGTTGCACACCTGAAAGGGTAAATGGCAGACCATAGCTTCGCTCTGTTCTGTCCCAAAAAAAAAGTCTAAATGGCAGAAACATTACTCAGAGTTGAAAGCTTATATTGGAAGTTGCGGCTGTTCTGGGCACTTTCAGCTGCAACATTTCTTCTTTGTTGGTTTTAATTGGACAGGTTTGAAACTTGGTACTATTTTCTGCAGTTCGGGGAACTTCATTTGTTTAGAGTTAGGATTCGGGGCAGGAACACATGGAACTAATTACACTTCTTGTCATGGGTCCATTGAAGTTTTATCCCCATGCAAATTGTTCTTCGTCCTGGCGGGAGTCTTTTCTCGTAATGAGTTGGCTGCAGTTGTGCAGCTAGGATATTTCGACCGGGTGAACCTTCGCTGTGTACATGTGAGCCTATGGTAAAGTGCCCCACAAACCAAAGGGGAATATATTTGAAGAGACGGTTTGTTTGCTTTTTCTCTGTCCCGCGGAGAAGATCCGAGTTTGAGCTTTGATGGTATATCTTTATTTCATTGTTTAGAACAGCAAAATGGTACTCATTTCATCGGCAGGACAAAGATGATGGGCAGAAAGGTTCTGGGCAGAATTCGAAAACGCAGGCAGTGCAAAGATCTCTGGAGGTTTACATGCATGTGTAACTGGCCCTATAGGGTGAGCCCCTCGCATGGACAGATGTAAATGTTTTCTGCTGCACAACAGTAATCTGCATAGAAAATAATTTTGAAGTGTGAATATGTGACCACTAGTAATGCACTTAGACCAATGCCCACTTTTTTGTCACATGCCTTTTCCACACTCTTATTTCTTTAAAATAGGCAGAAGAAGCACTCTCTACCCACTTTTACAGGGATCTGTCATTTGTATGCGTTTCATTTTGCATTCTTGTAAAGGTTATATAAACAGGCCTATGAGTACCAGAATGCAATCTGATATGAGGTTTATTATTTCAGTCCAGAAATTGGACTACTTGAGATCCTGTCCTGTGGGTTGAATTACTTTGAAAAGTTCTACACAGTCCCCTGAAGGCCATGTGCGATGGACGGATGGTATACTGAATGGGTTCCACTTCTATTTACAGAGGTTTCTGCCATTTAATAAGTGACCACATGTAAGGTGTCTTTCGCTGTAAGAGATTATGCCCAGCGGCTGTAAGGCTCAAATAAGGACGGCCATGCAGACAGAGTGAAAGGGATTAAACGAACAAACAAAGTGGGACAGAAAACGAGATGGCCAAGGAAAAGTTGAGGAAAGCAAGATTAAGAAAGGGGGAATGAAAGAGGAAAATATAGGCCCTATAGTGGAAGCAAAACAGGGGCAGAGATTGCATGTGAGAAGGGGAGGCAATGGGTGGTTAAAGGGCAAGAGTGAGATGGAAGAGAGCTGAGAGTAGGGGTAGATGTGACTCGCAGTAGGAGGAGTAGTTGAAATGTAACCGGGAGAGAGCACTGTGACCAGGACCGGGTAGAGACCGCTGTATCACATTTGCTGTGAAATGCACAGCGAATGTGCAAATTGGCTAAGCTCCAGGGCTGCAGGAGGACTCTATGAAGTGGAGTCCAGCCCTCTGAGCTCACATCAGCTGAATGCCTCCTTGTGATGTTATGTCAAAAGAGTTGTTTGCTGACTAGTACTTTCCTTTGGCACAGAGCACCCTCCGGGTACTGCAAAGAGAAAGCTCATAGATGTGCCAGTAGTCAGGCTACAGCCTATGTGGGAAGTTGGTACTAGGTGAAGTGAGGGATGCTCTTACCGTCAGGCCACACCATGCTTTTTATTTACCTTAGTGCCTTCCTTCACTCTGGCCTCGTAACGAAGCTCGCCAGCGCTTCTGTAGTGTTCTGGTTCCTCACCTCTTTATTGTTCCATTTCAGTTTTTGCTTTCTTAATGGTTAAAACAAAGACCATTCAGTTGAGCAATAAAGTATCGATTGAGTTTCTGATCAGATGCTGCCTGCCTATTTGATCAGGAGGCTGGCATCTTTACTGTAGATAAGTAGGATGTTTCCACTGTATGGCTATGTGAAATGAGTCAGAGGCTGTGATCGAAACCTTCTGTCCTTTACTTCTGCACAAATAGAACTATCTGATGGCACCATCGCTTTAAAAGTGACTTTCAAATGGCAAACGGCACTCCAGAAACTGCTCAACAATCTGACCCGATTTGATCTGTTTGAGGTCATTGGTGAGATGTAATTGAAAGGAAACACTGTAAACAATGTGCCATATGGTCCTTATTCAAGCAACCCATTCTCTGAACCAAAAGTTATTGCCTCTCGCAAACCGAGGACTTTCCAGACTACCCTTTTACCCCATCTGCCGATTCAGAGCGTAGTCTACTCTGGACATGAGAGCGATGACAGTGAGTGTTTTGTTGGCCAATGACAGGAATGGTAGGATCCTTTTTACCGTTCGCAGGAGAAAGAAGCATTTCTTGATTAGAGCGTTTACTTGTGGCTCTAGAGTAAGTTTGTTGTCCATCAGGACTCCCAGGTTTTTTAAAATCGACGATGGGTTTGGGGTTGTACCAAGTTCCATTGGCCAGAGGATGTAGTGGTTGTCTCCTCCGTTTTTTGTGATGATCATTATTTCTGTTTTGCCTGGGTTGAGTTTGAGGCAGTTAGAGTTCATCCTGTTGTATATTTCACAAAGGCAGTTCTCTAATGTTGTGTTTTCTTCTTGTGTGTCTTGTATTTCGTAGACTATTTGTGTGTCATCAGCGTAGTTCTTACAGGCGAGGCCGTGCCTTTTAATGATCTTGATTATTTGAGACCGGTAGATGTTGAATAATAATGGGGAGAAAGATGATCTTTGCAGTACTCCGCATGAGGATTCTATTGGGTTGGAATTGAAAGGTTTGATCCATATGGTTTCTGTTCTATTTGTTAGGTAGGATTTGATCCTTAGTAAGGCACGGTCGGTGATGATTTCTTCCAAGCTTATGATGGGGATGTCGTGGTTAACTGTGTTGAATGCTGCAGAGAGACCTAGAAGTATCAAAGCGGTACTATTGTCTGAGTCTGCATTTGCCGTTAGATCATTCCATATTGAGAGAAGCGCTAATTCCGTTCCTCTCATTGATCTAAAGCCTACTTGTGCCTAGTCCAACAGGCGGTGCTCTTCTATTAATTCTTGGGTTGTTCTATATATGTGTGTTTACAGCAGTTTAGCTGGGTACGGGATGTTGGAGATGGGTCTGTAATTGGAGAGATGGGTCTGCAATTGGAGAGATCCTCTGTGTTTCCTTCTGTATCCTTTAGGATCGGCCTTATATATGCTGAATTGAAGGATTGTGGCACTTTCCCTGTTGAGATTGAAAGATTCAATACGTTCTGTGGTATTCCATGGGTGATCCTTGTGAGAGGATTGTTTTTTATATGTCAGGGGGGCAGGGATCCATGGGGGAGCCTGTTTTGTTGCTTTGATTTACCAGTTTGACAAATGTCTCCACTAATATTTGGGGGAAGCTTAGGAGTTTGTTCGGGCATTCCTCGTAGGGGTGGGTGGGTTCCATATTGTGTTCGCATGGTCTGTTTTGTATGGTCTGTTGGATGGTCTTGATTTTTGTTTTTGAAATGGCCTGCAAGGTCATTGCATAGTTTCTTCTATGGTATTGGCGTGTTGTTGCAGCCAGGTGGATTTTTTATTTTTTTTATGATTTTAAAGAGTTCTTTTTGGGTGTTTGGTACTTTGAAGATTCTGTTGCCATAGTATTTCCTTTTAGCTTTTTGTATTTCATTTTTATATGAGTGGGTGTGTTGTTGAAATTTGAATTTCTTTTCGCAGTCTTTTTTGATCATCCATTCTAGTTCAAGTTCGGTTTTTCCTTTTCATGGTGCTGAATAGTGGGGTAAACCATTTTGCTGTTTCTCTTTTGCGTGAAGTGGTAAAAGGTTTTTCTTTGGCGATCTCGTCAATTGTTGAGTAGTTCTATTTTTATGTCCTGGTCAGCTTCATCCATAGTTGTTGCTTGTGGTTTGCTGAGTTCCATTATTTCAATTAAGTTGGAGTTTTTGATTGTTCTCCGTTTCTTTTCATGATGATTGGTTGCTTGTCCTGTTGCTTGGTTATTGGAGTGGCCAGTGTGATTTTGAGGGGAATGATGAAGTGTTCGCTCCAGAGGATCTGAATTGGGTGCGCCGTGGTAATGAGTTTTTTGTTGGCGAAGATTGCGTCTAGTGTATGTCCTGCTGCATGGGTTGCTCCTTTGACTAGTTGATGTAGTTCCATTGTTGCTATTTGGCTGGTTAGAGATTTTTGTGTGGCTGTGGTTTCTTCATCGAACCTGGTGTTGAAATCTCTGAGGATGATCAGGTGATTGTGCTCAATGGCTAGGTTGGTGATTGCTCCCCAAAGGATTACAAAAATAGGCACCCTTCTTCTTCATATGGGTTCAGGGTATTACCTAACAAAGAAACGCCAGGCTATGGCTGCAATATTCTATTTTGACTGATAGTCTACCGTTTTTGCTGTAGGCTTTTTGACCCTATGCCAAAATCAAAACTTGGTAGTGATGGTATTAATAACTGGAAGCATATTGGTAACTATTTGAAAATGCACTAAGGGTCTCCTGAACATGCCAAATCCAGTGGCAAGTGGGTGGCTGCTGAAAGGTGCCCCACGGGACATATTGGTATTGATTCTCTCATGCAAGATCAAATACAGGCAGAGACCAAGGATTGGCGGGCTGTGCTTGAAATAATGTCAGTTGTTGTTTCAAGAGCCACGTAATGCCAAATTATTTTTGGACAGAAAGGCAAGTTACTTAATCCAAACAATGGAAATGTGTTAGGACTTGTTGAACTACTAGGGAAATTTGATCCGATCATGATGGATCATTTGCATTGAGTGACCTCACAAGAGATCCACAGTCACTATTGCGGAAACGTCATTCAGAATGAACCAATTAGTTTAATGGCTCTCAAGTAAAGAATGCAATTTTACAAAGGGTGAAGGCTGCAAAATATTTCTGTTATTTTGGATTGTACTCCAGATATAGGCCACACCAACCAACTGTCTTACACTGTAAGAATTGTGGATATAACAGGCAAAGACATTTCTGTGAAAGAATATTTTATAGGGTATCGCCCTGCAGATAACACATCAGGTGAAAGACTTGCAAACCTTCTGTATTCTGAAATGTCAGAATGCGGTCTAGAGATGGACAACTGCTGTTTTCAGGTGTATGATAATGGTGCAAACATGATTGAGATAAACAAAGCAGTCCAAACACAAGCTCTCGAGCAATACGCCCTGTGAAGTGCATAGAAGTACCTGTTAGGAGACTGTTGGGGGTTTGTTTGGATTGGGGACGGGGCTCTACATACCTTCACTGTATTGGTAAGCTTCATTTGGTTGTCATTATACTGTTGGAGCTATTCATAGTGGATACCTCCTCAGATGCAAAGTTATCGTTCTCGCACGATAAATCTGTTTATTTTTACCGCGCAATAACTCCAATTTTGATTTGTTTTACTCGGGCAGCGCTGCCACCTTTGTTGTTATAGTAGTGCACTTTTCTGATAACCGTCTCACGAGCATTTTCTTGTGCGACGTGATCCACTTGCTTGCATTTCAAATGTGCTAATACTCCTTTACGATTTGCTGATATTCCTTCTATCAACCCTTTGACTATTTAGCAACCCTATGTAGCGGCTTGTTTTCATCCTTCTCGCCACGGATGTTTTGCTTGTCAAGTAACTGCTTGCTTTTGTCTACTGAACGCATGCTTTACGTTGGCTCAGTTGGGAAAATATTACGTGTTATTTCCTAACGCTGCATGTTGTGCATCTGTACTGAAAGTAAGCCTTTCATAGGTTGACTTGTAATTGTTGTGAGGTGCCTCTGCCTTTTATATTTCATTTATTTTGTAAATTAGTTGAACCCTTATATCTTCATTATGTCAGGGAGGTCTTAGAAGCGGACGCCAGCGAGCAGATATATCAAAAGCTGCCGCCTTGCCAATTTCCGTCTTCTCTGTAAACACTAACCCTACCCTTAACCAAACTCCACACTTTAACTTAATTTCTGATCACATTGACAAGAGTTCAGTGTGTCCTAAAGTTTCACTGGAAAGGTTACTCTCACCCCAACTAAAGATACTGGTGACATTCCAAATTTTTCGCACGCACAAGTTCATAGTTCTTTTTCTTGCAACAATGGTGCGTCCACCTTTTCTCTTCAAGACGCATACAATATCAATTTCCCCTTTGTAATAGATCACCATCATACATTCTCTTGCACCAACTTGCTCGCACAAGAAACCCAAATTGTACGTAATGTTAATTACTCTGTGTCAGATGTATCTTTTCAGGCACCAGCAATCATGGAGGAATTGGGCAAGCGAGTTTGTCTTTCTTTGGAACCATGTATTTCCTCATGATAACATTGACAATGTTCATTTATTCTCTCCCGCTGTCTCATCACAAAGACAGCGACAGCCTAGAGAGCACAATTTACCTACCTCTACCACCCAACTGCCATCAAATTCAAGTTTGCCACACATTAATACAGGTGAGGAGGATGCCATCATGGTTCCCAGTAGTGACTCATACCTGGATTTCAAAAACACTGATCGGCAACCTCCTTCTGCCCCGTTGGCTCACTCCAGCGACATGCCCCATCCCAATCTAGAGACGTTTCATGCCCCCCATCCCAATCTAGAGAAGTCTCATGCCCATCAATCCGCACCCCAAAAAGATCTATTTCTGGACTTGTCTTCTTCTGAAACATATTCTTTTCCTGTTCTAACAAAAATTTTGAATCTTCTAGATAAGGGGCATAACCTTACGCATAGCCATAATCGCCAAATGCAATCCAACCTATCTGAGGTTTTGCATAAGCTTCAATCGGTTGGAGGGATTTATGTACGCTCATCAAACACTTCCCCCCTACACAACGCACCAACCGAGGCACTACTGCAGAGGCCACACTTGTCTCTCTAGCCTCTCAAACCCAACCCACACGACCAGGAAATACAACTCAAACCACTTCTCCTACTTTAATTACAGGATTACGGTAAACGACAACTCAAACCGAACTCCGCACTTCCACGCCCTTGTTGTCTAAGCCCTCGTATGCAGCAGCAGTATGTCACTCCAATCTGCTGTCTGATGCCATTTGTCCTTGGAATTTGAGAGAATTCTGGGACTGCATTAATATTAATGCACAGAAAATCATGGATCTTCAACACTGCCTCCCCCTTGACACTCTAACCCAAGTGGGCACACTGATTCCAGCAGCCACCAAACAACGCCAATGGCTGCAGAGGTGGCATGCGTTGATCCTAACAGTCCCTCTCCACTGGTTGATCATCGATCAAGCCACTAATCCGGATTTAGAATTAGGCATAGATACCTAGTTGTCATCTATCGACACTAATTCCTCTTCTCACTTTTTATCTCGCAAACAAAGGAGATTGGAAATGCGAGCTGCCAAGAGGCGTGTGACCAATGAAATAAAGAAAACTTAAAACCAGTCCAATTCTAAAGCTTTCGCTCGCATTTCCAACCCCTCAAAGCTCTAACCTTTCAGCGGAAAACAAAATCTTGGATTTGTCACAACTGAATGATGAAAGTAGAGCGCTTTTGGAGGTCCCCAATTCTTCTGTGCAACCCGTGTCCGCCGCTGTTTTTATGGCCACTATGTCTAATAAGAAAAAAAAAATCCAAAAGGCAACAACAATGAGAATACTCCACTTCCAAAAATACAACTTCATGACTCCTTTAAAAACTCTGCAATTTTATTGAAGGACAATGGAGCCGTTAAGCAATTGCAGCTTTCACATTTGTATCCCATTACTTCTAAAAAAAACTTCTCATCGATCAACTATCGTGCACAATATACCCTCTGCCTCCAATATTCAGGGTTCCAAGATCTGCGATACCGGTTTGGCTGCCTGTTCTCAAGACATAGATAGCTTACCTTGTACTTCGGATGAAACTATTCCTCGCGTTCCAGTTAATTGTCATTCTGATAGGATAGCTGTTTATTCAGCTGCCATTCAGGGCAGTCTCCTTCCTGCACCTGGCATGCCGGCCTTGAATGGTGCTAATCCTGATTCTTCTTCAATTCTCAATAAAGTGCCTACTCAGGAAATTAATGATAAAACTTCAACAATCTTGGGGTGGACAAGTGATCTGAAGCTAAATGGAGTTTATCATCTTAATTGCTCCTTTTTATTGAAGATTCTCAACCACGTTCCCAGTTTAAGAATCCTTCATTCTGATGACATTAACTGGCTTATATTGCCCATAGAAAACAACCAAAGAATGATTTGTCATCTTCAATCAAGGATTATCTTAAAATTAATTTGGAATCACTGTGTCGATCTTGCCCTTTTGGGCATTCAGTTATCTCCTTTTGATTCAGAAGTGGATGCTCTTCTCTTTCTTGAATTTCAACCCCCTGCCCCAGTGATCCCCAACAACGGTCAGTTAAATAACCAAGAGTCTCCTCTGCTTAATCCGGCGCTTATAGCTCAGGTCACTTCTATTGTGTCTAGCATTCAGGACTGGTTTTGGGTCGAGTACCCTTTGAAGACAATCATAACCCAGACCAATACTTCCCCCAAATCGTAGCTGCTCTAACTTGATCTTTCACACATGGAATTCCTGTGGCTTTAACAACATTTCTACTTGCTTCAGGATCCACCCCATTTTTCTTTTCCCCTTCCATTATATTTATTAAAGAAACTATGTGTTTTCAACATTTCTGCATCGATGGTTACACCTCATATACAGCAAAAGCTAAAAAAAGGTGCCATTGGTCGCCCTACTGGTGGGTTGGCAATTCTTATACACAACAACTTTAATGCTGGATTCATTTTTCTGAGGCTTTATTGACAGTTGAATTTTCACCTGACACCTTGTTGTCACACTCAATCCTACTTCTCTCTATTTACTGGAACCCTGCCAGTACGGATTGGTTTTACCTTTCTGACCAGCTCGATAAGCTTTTGCAGAATGCATTACTCTCCAATACTGACCACAAAGTTATTCTTGCAGGTGATTTCAATACTAATTGTGGAAATATCACTACTTTGGATCTTGCACAGCCTCATTGTTTTATTGGCTATTATTCTCAGGAGGCCAAAACTGATTTCACTTCCTTGGCACCTGGAACCTCCAACTTGTCCCAAGAGCTTGCAATACTTTGCCATTTACTTGGCATCGAGGCTCAACCTACTAGACCATTATTACTTTGTATCCTCGTAACCTTCTTTTTCGTTGTCAACCCACAACATCCACAGCAGTGGGCTACAGTTACCATTGTTATTTCGCTTGACCTGGAAATATCATGCAAACACAACTCTCAACATCCAGTGCTTACTCTTATTGAAATCCAGCGTCCTGGCATTGCGGTTCATTGGAATCCCAAACCTTGTAGACAACTGATATCTCTTCTCAAAAACACATAGCTCAATAACCTGCAAGGCTGTTATTCAGCTAAAGACATTCAATTCATTGAAGAACAAAATTATTTTCTTATTTGTTGTCAGGTTCTATCTATATCTGATCACAAACAAGATAATTGTCATGTTCATAAACATAACTATCTTCGAGAAATAGCCATCTTAAAACAGAATAAAAACAAAAGCTTAAGAATTCTAGGTAAAAAATCTTCATCGTGGGCTAATATTTTCTCTCGCAAAAAAAATATTCTTCAATTTTTATAAAAACCTGATAAAGAATTTAAAATTTAAGATGTACTGTGCCGACAATCAGACTATTATACAACATCTTTGTAAGCATGATGTCAAGTCGACATGGCATCCCGGCTTGTGTCCTCAAGACTGACGCCGTCTTCCGGGCCGATGTTCTTAAGATCAAATTCGAGAACATTTTTCATTCCAATTGTACTCCACGGTCATGGTTGACGTCTATTATTATTCCAATCTTCAAAAGAGGCGACCCTTCCATTCCGTCAAACTATCGTCCGATTGCCATCATGGATGCATCTTATAAAGTCTTCACTATACTATTACTTCATGAACTGGATCAATGTGTACGCGACCACGATTTGCTATCATCATTTCAAACGGGATTCCAAAAACATCTGGGAATTTTGCTTAATGCCACAGTACTTGCACATGTACTCCAGGCCTCAAGAAACACCACTTCTGGAACTGTCTATATGGCGGATCTGGACATGACCTCTGCTTTTAATCCTGTCATTCGCAATATGCTGTGGATCAAAGTGGAAAAACTAGGCTGCCCTCTCTTTCTTGTTCACATCATCGCCATGCTTCATCGTGGAAGTTCCTTTTAAAGTTTGCATCAACCAGGCTGGCAATCTTACTGATGACATCCCAACGTATATTGGGGTCAAGCAGGGGTGCAATCTTGCATCTACTCTTTTTAATCTGTACATTTCTGATATAGACGCTCTATGGTCTACCATTACAACTTATCCGGTTAGGGTGGGTCATCTGTGACTGCATTGGTTGGCATTCACAGATGACCTTATCTTTTTTGACAGAACGCCTTACGGGCTTCAGAATAAACTGATTTGCTTCATATGCCACTCAGTTCAACCTTAAGGTTAATCCTGCCAAATCCAAAATTCTCATCTTTTCGGGTAGCAAGAAAAAACTTCCCTCATTCACTTGGACTCTTCATGGCTCTTCCATAGACTTATCTCCTAGTATTTGCTACTTTGGATACAGTTTGTCAGATATGTCTTCTGTGGCCAATTGGCACAATTCTTTAAACATCAAATCTAGACAGTTGACGGCGCAATTAATCGTCATTTATCGAAGACTTTGTAAATTCTCTTTACTACCCGCTATAGACTTTTATTCACTTAAAGCTGAATCCATTATTCTATATGGTTTGGATCTGTGTTTGTGCGATATAGATCAAATTCTTAATTCCATCCAAGCACAAATGTGGAAGAAAACACTGGCCTTGGCTAATGCAACACCTAATGGCTGCATCTTGTATGAATTGGGTCTCTACTCACTTTATACCCGATTCAAATGGAGGCAATTGAACATCTATGCGCGCATTCTTCAACCTCCAAGAAATTCTTTGATTCTTTGTATGTAGATCTTGCCAAGTTGCGTAGAATTTGCAAGCCCCCCTCCATGGCACGCTTTGACAGTTATATGAAATCTATCATGCACAATATTACCATGATTCCTAGTGACCATATACAACGTTCTGCTTATACCAAAAGGAAACTGTTTGAGTTTGACTGGATCAGTACCATCAAACAACTTGTAACTCTCTCAGAAGACCAAGAATACGCTAAATTCATCCGCAAGAGACTTCCCAGGCAGATGTATCTCACATGTTTTCCCTGTCAAATAATGCGTACCATCTATCTAATGATTCAAACTAAACCAGTTCCTCACTCTTGAACACACTAAGCATTGGAATCGAGCGAATCCTACACCGTCCCTTAAATGTCAATTTTGTAAACATCATTCTCAAATCGGAACACTAAAACACTTAGTGATTTACTGTCCCCACTATGAAACACCTAGATTAGCTTTTGAAAATGTAGGAAACTTCATCTTGACTCGAGTGGCTATGGTCCAAGTGCATGCAGGGGACTAGTAAACACGTTTGTTGTTCTTGATTGATGCTGACTTGTCTGGCTTTGTTATTGATGCATAATTGTTGCACCCTTTCCTTGTTTGACCCTTTTTTGATTGTTTCGCTTTATCCCACTGTCAACATTGATGTTTCTTGAAATGCTATTTTAGAAGCTCCTACTGGTGAGGGTTGGGTCTATTAACTTTGTTGTTATATGACACTGCTTTGCAAAAGTGTTTTGTAACTTACTCAAGATCTGTTAACTATCGTTTTGCAAACAATTAATTTTAATCTGGGAGATGTGTATAATTTTACACATACTTCTCTCATAGTAATTGGTAAGATAGATTTATTTTATTCATACTTCAACAGGTCTTTCTTTCAGATTAACCAATCTAACTCTTTCTTTCTGTAAGATTTCTTATTAATTTTTTATTTCTTATTGTTATTATTGTCTAGCTGTTTTTATTAGTTTAAAACAATTTTAGATGGCTATTTTTTCATAATTGATCTATGTAATTTTGTAATTCATATCTACTTTCTACATGTGTGTAAATATAATTTTTTCTCGTTTGTAAAGCAAGAACAAATAAACATAAAAATACCCCTGTGCATTTTCTAACCCATGTGGCTGCCAGAGTTTAAATTTGGTGTTTGGCGAGGCTTCCAAATCCTCTCTGAAGTCTGCTTCTCTTTTTGGTGTACTTCAGAGACTCTATCATTTGTTTGCAGCTTCAACCAAAAGCTGGAGCATTATCAGTGAGCATGTGAAAGATCTTTCCTTGAAAAAGTCTGTGAAACACGATGTGAATGTAGAATTGAAAACTTGAGAGCTCTGCGGTATCAATTTGTTGAGATACACACAGCACTCATGGGCATTAAGGAAAAAGTCAATGACCCAACATGTCCTCATAGGCTAAGTCCCTTGCTTTACACTTGGAAGATTTCAATTTTATTTGTACTTTAGTTGTGTTGTATGACCTTCTATTTAGGGTGAATATTGTAAGCAAATCCACACTGTCCAAACAAATTGACTTGCCGGCCTGCAATGACCTGCTTAAGAACTGCATTACCTTTGGCAAAAGTTATAGGAGTGTTGGTTTTGAGTCTGCTGTAACAACAGCAAAAGAGAGAGCCTTACATTTAGGTGCTGACCATACTTTTAAGGCAAATAAACGGCATAGGAAATAATAGAAAATGTTTGCATGTGAGACTCGGGACGAGACCCCTGAGAATGAAGAACTTTATATACCCTGATTGACGCCATAACTACTTTGCTTGAAAGGTGCTTTTCCCAGTTGTCTGTGCACAATACAAGCTGGGGTTTCATGTCCAACATAAAGCTCTTGCCTGGAAAAGAAGAACTGATAAGTGTGCAAGCACCTGGCGCAATTGTTAGCAAAGGGTGGTGATAGTGCACCAGAATCTGATATAGATGTTTCCCAGTTGGCTGAGGAACTGAGACATATCCAGCCATCGCTTCAGAAGAGCTATGTTATGCCCCTTGAAGTTTTGCAGCACGTTCATCACACAAAAACACATTGGTTGTTTCCAAATGTGTGGGTTGCCATGAGGCTCTTACGAACAATTCCAATTATAGTGGTGAGAGTAGCTTTAGTAAATTGAAACTGATAATACTTGGGCTCTCCAATGGCCGAGGAAAGGCCATCAGCCCTTGCAACACTTTCAATTGAGAGTGAACTTGTTGAAAACATTTATCATGCAGCAATAAATGCTTTCACAGCAGCAAAGTCAAGGAGAGTGCCCTTAATGTACACTAAAAATGGACACAAAACTTTAAAAGTAATATATACTGTTTGTGCACTCTGCTTTGTCCGAGGCATTACTGCAAAGTTCTTAAATCATGGGGGCGTGGCTTGGAGCGCCGCTGATGAGGCTGCTCCCTTGAGGCCAGCCGCATGAAGCCCGCCGTAACCGCAAAAAGATGCAGCTTCCCGTAACTTCGCCGGATCCCTAACCAAATCCAGGGCCGTCGGAACTCTTGAGGCACCGGTGGACCAGAGATGGGGGCTTAACGCTATGCAGGGACTCGGCTGCTCCACCAGCTCTCCACAGCTCTAGACGGCCACCAGAATCCAAGATGGCGGATGCCATTGGACCTCCGGCCTGGGGTCGGCACTGAGGGTGCTGGGGGTCCCCCGACACTAGATGACCCCCCCGGACCAGCCCCCCAGCTTCAGCATCCCTGATCCTGAGGCCCACAGCCCCGGCGGAACACATAGCGACTCCCTCGCTCTGAGGGGGAGGTGCCCGCACATCACTCGGTGTGGCTCCGGCGTCAGCCCCGACCTCCGGCGCGGTGCTCGGCGGGGTCCGCGGTGCCCCTCCTGGAGGGTTCTCCTGTCCGGACCTGCACCTTGGGATCCTGTGGCCCCTGCGGAGCTCGGCTCCCTTCTGGAGCGAGGATTGGGCTTCGGCTCCAGCCCCGGCATGAGAGGTGACGCTTGGCGGGGTCTCTCCTGGAAGATGGACCCGCGTCCGAGCGGGCCTCGCTAAGGGGTGGGGGCCGATACGCTTCTTGCCTGGGCCCCACCCCGGTGGGGATCTCAGACCTCACCCAGCAGTGGGGGTTCAGGCGGCACGGCCGGCTCCTTCTGGCTCCCCCCTGCTCCCCCCTCTGCCTCCTGTGTTCTGCTCCGTGTCTGCTCGTGCTGGCGGTCATCGCCCACTGCTCAGCCTGCGACTTTAACTCCTGGGGCGCCCCGGCCCATCTTCATCCTGGCTCCCCTCCTCTGGCGGTTAGAGCGGCGGTTCCACGGCTCTCCCGCTCTCCCCGGTTCCAATGGGGGCTGGCTCAGTATAAGGCTCGCCCCCCTGGGCCCAGTGGCGCTCAGGCCCACCTTCACAGCTGCAGCCTCCTCCCCAACTGAATCAAGAGAAGTCCTACCTTCACTCACCGACTTTGGGCCCCACGCCGCCACCTTCACAACCTTAGGTGACCCCCTCTGGGGGACAGCGGGGACCCTGTGGCACTCTCCTGGTTGACCGGAATCGCCCCAACAAACGCCCCCACCTCGGTGGGATCCTACGGCCTCCTTACACCGGACGCATTCAGGGCCACCAGGCGGTGGCCTCAGCCCTTCAGGCCTCCCCAGGCAGTTTGTGGACCTCACAACTACTAGCCCAGGTGGCTGGGGCGCCGCAGTTGGTTCCTGAGGACTTACACTTCCCGTGCATCTTCTCTTCCTGGGGCGCCCTGGCCAATCCCCTCCCCACCCAACTTCATTTCTGTCTCAGGAGAGGCCCTCGCTGTCACGACCCAGAGCCGACACTCCCTAGCCCAAAGCAGCGCCTCCAAGGCAGAATACAAATTTGCCGCCCCAACACAGCACCCACCACAAGCCTGGCACCATGTCCAAACAAACGAAAGCGACCAAAAACGCGGACATAGCCACCATGTTGACGGCTCCAGACAGGGGGAAGAAACCCGATCTCGCCGGACCCACGCTGCAAGACAATCAAAAGGAGGGTGACCCCCCCGGCCACCAGAGGTGACTTACTAGCATTTATGGTGGACATTAAGGCCGAATTCAGAGCCTGCATGACAGAGCTCTCCTCCAACCTGGAACAGACCAACAACAGAGTTACTGAAGTGGAGCTGAGACTGGGGGAGGTCGAGGACCACGCGCAGGACCAAGCAATGTTGCTGGCCGAAATCCAACAATCAGTCAGAGCCCTTCAAGATAGGTGCGAAATTCTGGAGTTCAAACAGGAGGACTTGGAGGATAGGGCCCGCCGCAACAACATCCGGATCCGAGGCGTTCCCACCTCGGTTTCGGACAAACAACTTGCTGAATATGTAGGAGATTTCTTCCAGGCCCTCCTCCCAGACATGGACAAGTCCCTATTATTGCTGGACCGCACCCACAGACTGCGCCCGCGCCGGGGGGTGGAATCGGACCCCCCTTCAGACGTCATCACCAGGGTCCATTTTTATTCCACGAAAGAGGCTATATCCGCCATCAGTCGCTGAAAAGAGGAGCTCATTTTTCTGGGCTCGCACATACAGATCTACCAAGATCTCTCGCTCCTAACCCTTCAGAGGAGGAAAGCACTGCGACCCTTGGCCCTTTTCCTTCAAGAACGTCAGGTCCGGTAGAGATGGCTCTTCCCAACAGCCCTGCAATTCTCATACAACGGTAGCGTGCGGAGGATTGCCCATCTAGAGGATGCCAGCAAGATTATGTACCCCTCCTCCCCCACGGAGGCCGCCCCAACGACCTCGGAGGTTGACGGGAAACCGGGATTCCACCCCTGCTCCACAGCCCAGACGGTCCGCTTGGTCGAGAGCTTCCCGAAACAGGAGGTGGTAAATGGCACACAGGCCGAACAACTGGAATCAGTGCCAGACAGCCAGTTTAGGGGCCCGCCACCCCTTTGCAATGACTTGCCGCCTCCGACGCAGCCGAAGGTTAGGACAGCTCAATACGGCGGGCTTCATCTGTGGCCCATGCGCATTCCAAGGTTCGTTCCACCTTTATGTCATTGGAAATCCAAGTTACTTTAATGACTCATCTGGCTCCGTTGGCCAGGGGTTTGGCCGCATCCATAATGTCGACCACCCCGCCAGTTAAAAAGTTAGCCTCCCGTTGGGGGCTTCTGTTAAAACCCCAAGACCAGGACAATTAAGTCTTAACCTTCACCCATGATGGCGAATGACCATCCTCCCACGGAACTCAATTCAGCTGGGTCCCCAGCCCGAGAATCTCAGACATTACAGTGCCTTTCGCTAAACGTAAACGGGCTGAACTCCCTCGCTACACGCAAATCAATCCTACAGAAACTGCAAGATGCGGAAGCCGGGGTGGCGATGCTTCAAGAAACTCACCTCCTTCCAGCAGACTTTGGGCGCCTACGCTCACGTCTATATCCACTTCAGTTCCTCGCCTCGGGGGATCCAAGAAGGGGGGCACGGCGATCCTCTTCAGAAGAGACCTAAATCCTCAGATCTTGGACTCCATATCGTGCCCGGAGGGACGCTTCATGGCAGTTAAATGCCTCTTACTGGGAGATCTGTATACCTTTTTGTCTCGGTTTACGCGCCCAATTCGGGTCAAGCAAGCTTCTATGATTCCCTGGGCACCACCCGCTCGGGTTTCACGGAAGGCCAGACAATAATTGGGGGGACTTTAACGGAGTGCCGGACCCAACCAAAGATAAATCTCATCCACCTTCCCCAGGGGATTTCGCGCAAGCCCTCAGCCTCTTACGCCTGTTCTATCCCACGTCCACCGAACCTTCTCGAGGATAGACCTCCTCCTAACCTCACCCCAAACCCTCTCCTTTGCCAATGAAGTCTCCATCAGCCCAATAATCCTATCAGACCACGCATCAATAGTCATGGAGCTCCGAACCCAGGACCCCAGAACCGACTTCACACGCAGATGGTCACTCTACGACCCGATCCTTAATGATATGCTGGTCAGGGACAGGATCGCAACCACGATTAAAAACGCCCTTGAGGACAACCCTGCTACGGACACTTCCCTCGCAAATAATTGGGATGCAATGAAAGCAGTCATCAGGGGAGCCCTGATAGCTCAAGGGGTGGCATTCCACCGCAATCGACGACTAACCCGGCAAGCCCTAAAAGAGGAACTGCAAAAAGCCGAGGAGGCCCAGAAAAAGAAGGGGTGGTTCCCCAAGACCCACCGAGCCGTCTGCACAGCCAGAAAGAAATTAGAGGCCCACTATGCTGAACACACCGCACAGTTGATGGCCAAGACTAGGCAATTTTACACTGCCAAGAGCAACAAAGCCAATAAGCTTCTAGTAGCCAAACTGGCCAAAACGAGCCGAGCAAACACCATCACGGGGCTCTGAGACCCGCAAGGGAGGACGCACTACTCTGAACCAGATAAACAACGGCTGGCAGTGGACCACCTAACTCAAGTAATGACTGCTCCCCCACGGGACCAATCCAAACAGGAGGAATACCTACGGGGGCATCCCTGCCACGCTTACCCACTGCAATGAGAGAGATCCTAGAAGCTCCAATCACGGATGAGGAGGTCGATGAAGCCATTAAAGCCCTCAAAACGCGGGCCCCAGGCGGCTTCTCCTCGAGATTCTGCAAAATATTTAAATCCCAGCTGATTCCCCCCTATGGTAACACTCTTTAACTCATTCAAGGAAACTGGTTCGGTGACACCATCAATGCAGGAGTCTACAACAATCCTCCTCCCTAAGCCCGGGAAGGACCCGAGAGACCCGGACTCGTACAGGCCAATTGCCCTGTTGAACATAGACGCTAACCTCTATTCCAAGATCCTGGCCAACCGGCTGTCGCACATCCTCCTGACCCTAATCCATCCCGACCAAAAGGGCTTTATTCTGAACAGAGCGGCAGGGGACAACATCAGAAGAACCCTAAACTTGGTAGACATCGCCCACCGTACCGCCCAGGGACTCGCACTGATGGCCCTAGATGCCACCAAAGCCTTCGATAGAGTAGACTGGTCATTCATGAAGCTCACCATGGGGGCCTTTGGCTTTGGGCCAACCTTCCAATCCATGGTAATGGCCAACTACGCATCCCCCAAGACTCTCCTGGGGATCAATGGCTCCTTATCATCTCCGATCCCCATGACCTGCGGGACAAGACAGGGCTGCCCTCTGTCTCCCCTTCTCTTTGCGCTAACGATGGAGCCGTTTGCCCAAAGAGTTAGACAGAATAAGCTCATCAAGGGTCCCCGAGTGGGTTAATCTCAACACAGAATTGCATTATACGCCGATGATGTTCTTCTGATGCTCTCAGATCCCAGCTCCTCAGCTAAACACGCCCTGGCGGAAATAGCCGACTTCGAAAGGGTCAGCGACTTTGCCGTAAATTTCTCTAAGTCAGTGGGCCTGGGTATTGGCCTCCACCAGGAGGAACAAGAGGCACTAACCAGGCTTTGCCCGATCAGATGGAAGAAACAAGCCATCCCCTACTTGGGAGTCCAAATCCCAGCAAACCCAAAGGACACATATCAGGTGAATTTCCCCAGATTATTCAGTGAATTGGAGGGAGACTTGAGGCGCTGGTCCACTCAGGAAATGTCTTTAATGGGGCGGATCACTGCCGCAAAAATGAACCTGCTTCCGCGATTTCTCTATGCCTGCTCCTCCCTTGCAGTGGCCATCCCAAGGCTGGCTCTCCAGAATCTGCAGAAGAAAATGACGAAGTTTATATGGAGAGGCAAAAAAGCCAGGATCCCCTACAAAACACTGCTTGGCATCTCCAGACTGGGGGGCCTGGGCGTCCCTGATCTCCGGGCCTAAAGGGTAGCAGCACAGCTGGCACACATCTGTGCTTGGCAGATCACTACAGACTGCCCTAGATGGTGGAACTAGAGCAAGCCCAACTGCCTCTCCCCCTGCGATTCCTCCCACACATCCATCCCCCCCTGAGAGACCACTGAAAGACACTTCTGCTAACTACCAAACATACGCTGAGCTCATGGGACTGGGCCCTAAAACAAACACGAATCCCAAGGGGACAAAGCCCACTCTCCCCTATTTTCCACAACCCAAACTTTTCGTCAGGATCTATTCCCCCGAAACTTCCAGAACTGGATCGACGGCGGCCTCGAGACCCTGGAGCAGCTATACGCAGGAAACGCGCCACACACCTTTGAACAATGTAAGGCGATGTTTCAGCTACAGGAAAGGGACAGATTTACGTACCGCCAACTCCGTCACTGGTGCTCACACCCCCAGACCCTCCGGGTGGCCATCCGCCCCCTCACCTCCCTGGAACTAACGCTGAAAGACCTACCATCCCGGAGTAGGATCTCAACCCTATCCAGACGCTTTTTGGGGGACTTCCTAAGCGCAAGAACGCGATGCATGGCCCAATGGGAGGCCGACTTGGGTCACCCGATCGACGACCAGGCCTGAGTAGACATCTGGACCCGTACCCATTCCTCATCTACTTGTGTGACCAACAAGGAATGCGCATATAAGCTGATGTTATGTTGGTACTACCCCCAACCCCTTAGACTACACCCCATGAACCCTCAGGTGGACCCTTCCTGCTGGAGGGGGTGCTCCCAGCCTGGCTCTTTTTTCCACATGTGGTGGGCTTGCCCAAAGATCCAACAATTCTGGGAACAATGCCTGGCGACGATCGAACAAATTACTGGGATATCACTCCCCCTGGAGCCCGAAACGGTCCTGCTGGGGGTCCCGACCCCCAGGGTCTACCCCCGCTCCGGAAACAGAGAGAAACTAGCGATGCAATGCCTTTTGGCTGGCAAAACCGTGCTAGCCCGCTTCTGGAAGTCCCCGGACGGCCCATGCATGGCCCATTGGTGGGGTAAACTTTGGGACTTCCTGATCGCAGAAAAAGTGACTGCGGCAAGGGCGGGTGTCTTGCATCGCTTCCAGAACCTATGGGCCCCAGTGCTGGAGTTCGACCAGCGATTTCCCGCCTTAACATTTAAACCTCTCAGCACTCGTTGGACTCTGAGAGATCAGGAGCCAGCCTGAGGTTTGGGGGCGGTGGTCGGCCCCACGGAGTGCGAGAGTGGGTGGGGGGGACATTGGGGTCTGACGCGGGGGAGAAGAGGGAGGGAGAATTTGACCGTAAGGGAATAGCCATCGATGTGAAATCCTTATGCAATGTTGTATGTAAATTGTCCTGCCTTGGTTTAAAATAAACACATTTTTTTTTAAAAAAGTTCTTAAATCATGATGTAATAAAACCGATTTCATTGGTTTAGCAGTAATTTACCTTGGGTAGGAGTTAATTAACAGTGTAATTTGGGAATCAGGGCGGGGGGGGCGCTTTCTAGTGTTTCGCCCCCTGGGCACCAAATGCACTAGAAACTACCCTGATAGAAATACCTGCGCAAGCTAATGATTGCTGACGTGTACTGTCTCATGCTCCTCTAGTTTTATTATGTCCCCCTTCACCTCTTGCAACGATTGGGACAGTTCAGCTCGCATCATGCTCAACTGCGACTGAATGGTGTTCACTATCTTGTCCCCAAAATCCTGAAAGCATTGGCGAAGGACCTCCTGGATGATCACTTAATCTTTTGCAGTGCCTACAAATGCCTCCAAATCCTCTCCTGCCCCAGGCCCCTGATCTCCCCCAGCCGGTACCTTGCTGTCCCTGCACCAGAATCTCTGCAGATTGCCTTCCTGTGGTTTCTTCACAGACTTGGTTGCAGCTTGCTTGTCCTTCCCCTTGTTTTTGGACATAGAGCTTATGCAGGTCTGATGGGGGGAGCCCTGCCCCCTCCTCTTCTCCCTGATATTGTTTCGCATCCTTCGGACCTCTTCTAGAAATGTTGTTCAGGGCATAGGAACCTCCTCCCTGCGCTGCTTTGTGGGTCCGCCCTTGACCTTGGTGCCAGGATCACTCTGCCCTGAGCCCGACCAAATGGCCTCTCCATTATTCTTCCTTGCCCACCACGGATGTAGATGGACTCCTTAGCCCTCTATTCGGCCTCAGGATTGGCCAGGGGCAGCTAGGGCCCCAACCGTCACTGTCTCCTATGCGTGGTGCACCTCTTCCTCCCTTGTCTCCCTTGCTGTGGTTCTGGATGGGGGTGCGCTGGCTGAGGCACTATATGCTGTTCCAAAATCCATAATTTACCTCAAATGGGCCTCCAGCCGCCCCGGCTATAACACCACAGGGCCTCCCCTGGTCTTCTCTGCAAAGTGCTGGCTTCAAAGCTTGGCCAGGGGCACTCCCGCTATGGCCCCCCCCACTCCTCAACATCACTCTGCTCAAAGCTGGTGATCACTGCCTGCTGATCACTGCCTACACTGGGCAGCCTCTGCCTGCTTGCACCCTTTCCTTGGGCCGGGGCGCACAATGACCTGTGGTGTTTCTCCCCCAAGGGGGGCGATGGGGAGTCGAGCCCCTCATGTCGCCGCCTTCCTGCCTCTTTGCTGTGCGGCCCCTTCCGCCCCCCCCGACCTCTTGGCTCCGGCTGCTCTTCTCCGCTGCACAGCTCTCAGCAGTGGGCTATGGGTATGGTCCCTCCGTGTCCTCCTGATCTCTCCGATGAGACGCTACTTTGCCGGCGCGGGGGCGGCTCGGTCCCACCTCGATCTCCCCGCTGGTGCCCGCCAGCAGGGGAGCCCCTGCTCCACGAATCCAGCCCTGTTGGGCCTACAATATCGCCGGCAGCTCCTTCCTGGCTGGCTCCTCTGCCGTCCGACAGCGGCTGCTTTTCGCCACCCGCCTCCCAGGCGCACTGGATCCTTGGCCGCCCTGGGTCTCCCCGAGTGGTTCTTCTTGCTTGCGGTCTGCGATCGTGTCTCTTAGCTTGCCCTGCAATGGCCGCGGACGCAGTGCCCCCACACATCAGACACCGCAGAGACAGAGGCTGCACATCCGCCTCTGCCGAAGTCCCCCAGTGATCCGGGCTGTTGCCCTCCACCACCGCAGCCTACATTGAGAAATCCTTGCCTGGGGAAGGCTCTTTTAATCTATCTTTATTGTCTTTGCCCCAGGGGTTGAGAGCTCCACGATCACGCTGCTCTCCCCTCAGTGGCCATCTTAGAATCCCAACCACAATGCACTTTTTAATGAGTATCCATCGTAGATGCCAGTATAAAATGTTGTTTTTTGTTGTTGAAAGTATATGTGCTTTTATGTGGCTGCACTGGCATTTTGGGGCACCCATTCTATTCATTCTTTGCTGTGGCATGACATTTACTTTTTACTGGGATTCTATGACAAAGCAAGCATGATGAGTGTTATGTGTCTAGACTGGCATTTAGGGCAGCCAGTCAAGCCACTTCTTACTGTCGTGTGGCTTTTATCGCAGGGTATCAAGGGTAAAGCAAACATGATAAGCATTATTACGCATCTAGACTCGCCTGCATTGTGCAGCCAGTTTGGACATGTTTTCTTGTTGTGACAAGACATTTTTAAAGGCAAAGCCAACAGGAGTGTGAGGCAGAACCATAATCGGAATGTTTTCTTATAGTATCATTACTGACATTATGTTATGTTCACTTGATTTTGTACCGCACCGCTACCACCCAGGGGCAATCTCCAGGCGCTTGCGTGGATCTGCAAAAAAGTGGGGTGGGGGACTAGTGGGAAAAAGGGTGAGAGGATAGGTTCAGAACCAGGAGGAACTGGCATCTGTGAGTGTTTTGCATGTGGTCACTTGTGAGCGGGCTTGCGCATTGTAACCGTATGGGTAAGATTCCATGCCTCAGTGTTTTGTGTTGTGTTAGTGTTGTGTGGTTATGATGGGTTGGTCGTGTGCACTGGTTAGATAGTGTCCATAAGGGATTGAGAGTCAAAGGTGGTCGTAGCTATAAGGTAGTCCGGCATCTTGGTGTGTTGTTGCATTTTAGATGTGTTGGACTATGTGGGTGGTTCATTCTGGATGTCGGCATAGTAATGGTTCTCTGTATGTTTGAGTGTGGCTATTCCAAGATCTGGTGTAGAGGCGTCAGTTATGTAGGAGGAGCAGGAAGGGAAGAGAGTTATTAAAGTTGGTCAGTTCATTGTGGCCTCTCTGAGGTGGCCCTTTGGATGCCGCTTGATGGCATCTACCAGGTTCTTGTTTGCGGTTCTTTGGCCCCTCTCGTCTCCTCTCTAGTTGTTTGTCTGTGGTGTTGTTGTTGCTGGTATCCCTTCTAGGTTGTCATTGTCTGCTGAATAGCCAGGTTTTGAGCAGTTTCCTGAAGGTGATGTGGTCGTCTGTGATTCTAATTACTTTGGGCATGTTGTTCCAGGTGTTAGCAATTAGATGTAAGACCGCTGTTCCGAAGAATTTCCTTTTTTCATGTTGTTTTCCCTCTATTAGTAGGTCGTTGCTGGATCTTAGTTCCCTTCCTGGCCGATACCGGCTAATCTTGTCTTCAAGGAATTCCGCTCCTTGTCTGTGCAATGCTTTGTGGGCGATGCAGAGTGCTTTGAATTTGATGCATTTATTTACTGGTAACCAGTGTAGGGTTTTCAGTGCTGGAGTGATGTCAGTTGTCCATGAGTATTCCTAGGTTCTTTACTACATTGGTAGTCTCTGGTTGCGTTCCCATGCCGATTGGCCAGTCCAATTGTGGGTTCCATCCATCGAACCCTGCGAGTGAGAGCATTATTTCCGTTTTTGCCGGGTTCAGTTTGAGGTTGTTCATTGTCATCCAGTTGTATATGTATGTGAGGCAATTGTTGAGGGTTGTTATTTTGTTCCTGTGTTCTGTTTGATTTCACACTCGGTTCTGTCGTCTGCGTAGTTGTAGGCGGATATCCGTAGGATCGAATAATTTTCATCAGTGGGCGCATGTAGATGTTGAAAAGTAGAGGGGAGAGGCTGGAACCCTGTGGGACTCCGCAAGATATATTTTTGGTGTTTGAGGGGAACAGTGGTAGGAAGGTTCTTTCAGTTCGGTTTGTTAGGAATAAGGTAATACACTTTAGTGCGGATTACTTCATGCCACATCCCATCAATTTTTTTATTAGTGTTGCGTGGCTGATTGCGTCAAAAGCCGCTGAAATGTCCAATAGAAGGAGGGCCGATTGGGTGTCGTCTGTGTTAATTTTCAGGTCGTCCCATATCAATAGAAGTGCTGATTCTCTTCCTCCCATCTCGCTTCAGCCAACTTGTGATTGGTCGAGTATTCCGTTTTTTTCGATGTGTTTAAGATGGATTTTGTAGACGTGGCTCTCCAGGATCTTCGTTGGGGAGGGCAGGTTGGCTATCGCTCTGTAGTTGCTTGGGTCTTCCGCGCATTCTGACCATTTTATTATCAGTGGTTTGATATATGCTGATTTGAAGGAGGACGGTACTATTCCTCTTTCAAGTGATTCATTAGGTTCCGGAAGCGTGTCGCTGAGGTTCTGTGGTTGAGGATTCCTTTGAAGACGTCTGAGGGGCAGGGGTCCCTTGGAGATCCTGCAAGGTTGGTGTGCTTGATCAGTGTGGCAAAAGTTTCCTCTGTGATTGGTTCTAGGCAGATGAGTTTTGCTTTAATCTGTGTTTCGTCTGGTGTCTGTGGTCCAATGGCTGTATTTGCCCCAGCTAGGTTGATGGTCACCTGGATTGTGTCTACTTTTGCTCTCCGGTGGTTGGTGATTTTGTTACAGTGTTTGTGTAGGGGTGATTGATGTATTGCAGGAAGAGATTTTTTTTTATCTCTGATGATTTTGATTTCTTTCTGTGAATTATTTGGCCATTCTATTATTGTGCCGTAGTAGAGTTATTTTTTGTTTTTTGCTTTGAGGACTGTTGCTTTGTACAGATTGAGTTGTATTCAGTATTTTATTTTGTATTGTCTGGTGTATTGTTCTGTCCATTTTGTTTCTATTTTGCAGTTTTTTTTGGAGTTATTTTCAGTTCTTCGGTGAACCATTTTGCTGCAGTTTTTTTGGTGTTGCTTTGAATGTTTTAGCTGGTGCTAATTGGTCAAGGGCCTTGCTGATCCAATTGTTGAGTGTGTCTTCTGTTGTATCTATGTTTGTATCAGTGGGATCTCTTTCGCCTAGGTTGTCGTGGTGGGCTTATAGCATGGCGGCCTAGTCCACTAGTTTTGTTGCAAAGTTGGGGTTGTAAGAAGATGGATGTTCTGTAGCTCAGGAGGAATACTATGTAGGATTGGTTGTTGAGTTCTATCTTGATTAGGAGGGATTCATAGTCTTCCGTGTTGGTTGTGATGATTCAAGATGTTCAGGCATGTTTTTTGTGTATAATTGTGATTCCTCCTCTTCGGTTTTCTCTGTTGGCATGTATTTTATAATTTTCGGGTATTGCTTCATTTGCGATGGCTTTATGGTATCACTACATATTATCCCCACCAAACATATTGCTGTATATATGGTCGTCTGGAATGGCCACAGGTGATATTTGTGGGGGGGATAATTTTTGTGGTTTTTGGTAGCAGGGCTTGCTGGGGTGTCCCCCGCTCCTTTAAAAAGAATGCAGGGGTTGCAGAGGTATCCCCCGCAGGTTTCATGCCTTAATATCGGCACAAGAATATGACGATATTTTAGCGGGGATATTAACACATTGGACCGTCTTTATAGTTGTCTTATAACCAGGTTTCTGTAAGGAAGAGCATGTCTGTGCCTCCTTCGCTTAGGAGGTCATTGATTTCTGTGTGTTTTGCCATGGATCTATTGTTAAGGAGGCTCCAGTGTAGTTTGCTTGATTTACCTTTCGTGTTGTTGTTAGTATTGTTTGTTCTGACCAGAGTGTTGTTGGTTGGGTTTCCGTTCCAGGTGGGTTTTTCCCGGTTGAGTCTTTTGGGTGGGGTGGTTCTTTGTTGGTCCGTCTCTTTGTCCGGTAGACCAGTAGGTTAATGGCGGGGTTGGTTCGTTTCAGGTGATCAATAAGGTAGCTACCCCTCTGTTGTTCAGGTCTTGGTGATATAGGGAGTGTAGAGTGTGATAGATCTCAATTTGTTCCTTGTTCTGGTTGGGGTATTGTCCATGGTGGAGACCGAGTTGGGATGGTTTATTAGTTGTCATGTTCCGTTTGGTGTCCTGGTTTGGTCTGTATTCATGACGCTTGTTGGCTGTCAGTTTGTTGTTGCCGTGCTGTTTTTGTTTACCACGTTGTCGTATGTGGACAGGTAGTGAGCATTGTAGTCTGTCTTTGCTATGTTATTTGTATGTCTCCTTGAGCCATCTCAGATGTTTTTTGGGGTTGTGGGATCATGCTGGTCGGTGCCTTTTCTGGCTTCTTTGTCTTTCTTGTGGCGAGGCATGATGTGTGGGTTGTGTTCCTTAGTGGGCGTCCTCTTTCGCTTCGTGTCTTTCCTGGTGTTTTGTGTTTAGTCTTTGTGGTTCTGGTTGTTTATTGCTTCTTGATATGATATAATTGGTTATTTATAACACGCTTAATACCCAGAGGTTTCTAAGCGCAGACCCGGGGATCGAACCTGTGGTGCTCTGTGTCGTCTTGCTTCCAAGGCGAACACGTTGCCCCTGAGCTATCTTTCTTTTTTGGATCCTATGTGTTTTTTTTCTTTTCTAATTTTTTATCCTGGAGGTACTTTTGGTTATGGTTGTTGATTATTGGATTTTGCACAAAGCAAACATGAATGCTGTGTGAAGGTGTACATGTGAATACTGGCATATACTGGTGCAGTCATGTTATGGAGAATTCTAATTTCTTTGCTAATTCCCCTCAACCTTAGAGACCCCAGCTGGACAGTAGGACTTTTTAATTTTAACCCTGGAGTGAGTGAGACCTTTTTCCCACTCCCTCATGTGTTTTTCTGACCTGAATTGGATTATGTGTTTTCACTGTTTTGGGAGTCTGACAAACTCCATAGGCATCTACCTTTTGTATGGTGACAAACAGCACCTTCAGTGGAGTATTACTGAGAAATCCTTTAGATTTCCCATAAGGTTTAAAATAATACCTTTTCTTTTATGAACTTCTGTTCCCAAGAATAGTAAAGTGAAATTGACTTTACTTACCTTTTTCTGTTTGTAGGTCCAGTACACACCATCTTATGTGGAGTGCTGGGTGATTACCTAGTAGCCCCTTATCTTACATTCTCATGTAAAAATGCTACGGTACGATCCCTACTTTAATTGGCTGGTGGCAATGGTTTAGGTTTTCCTACCATTGTGCTTTTCTATCACATGCTGAACCCTCCGCTGCAGTATAGCAACCATGGGTGACCATTTGATCAAAATGGCCCCTATCTTCTTTTTTCACCATTTTCTGTTTCCAAGGTCTTTCTTGGGTTTTACTCTGCCCAGCGAAACAGATTGGAGCCCTTTTGTTTGTCTTGCCTTTGGCGGTCTTCAGCCCTGAAGCCTGCCTCTGGCTCCATTTTGTCTGGAAGGACAGGATGTGAGGGAGGGTCCTGAAACTTCCCTATCCTTTGTCTCTAGCAATACCTGAATGCAACCAGTCCTGATTGTTTGGCTGGCTTTCCTTTCAGAACAGCCACCCTGCTGTGTGATTAACAGCCTAGGATGTGCCTGAATGGGAAAAACCTCCATAAAAGGCGAGGGGTTTTGGGACTACAGGCAGAGTCGACCACTGGGAGAAACACCCGACGAAGAAACCATGAACGAAGCTTGCTGCAACCTCCTGGACCTCTGAAATGCCCGGTGAAGCCCTGCTGCTGTGCTGACCTCCTTTTCCATCTCGACAGGGAAGCTCTGGGCGGAACGACTTCTCCCTTTGGGTTATTGGGACCAACTAACCCAGAGACGAACTCCACTAGACCATCTTCCCTGTCTGGCTGTACTTCATTGCTACAAGAACTGAGTGCCAGGGATTGAGCAATCCATAGTCTAGTGAAACTTCTGAAATCTGGCTAGAAGCTCCACGAGTCTCCTAAGGACCCTGCAGAAGCAGGACGACCAGTACTTTAGTCCCCTCACCAGAGTGCAGGACCCAAGGAGTGAAGGGAACCCAACAGGTATCCGAGGTCCACGACGGGCTGTTTACTAAACGCTGAAACTGCTAAGTGTCGCTGAACTGAGAAGAGCTTGTAGCTGCCGACTACCTCCCAAGTACCGCTGCAGGAGTCCTACAGATGTCCTCCCTCTTGTCCCCACGAGACTCAGGAACGCAGGGTTTGCATCGCTGTAGCAGGACAGAAGCCAGCTAGACCACTTTTCTTCAAACCAGAGGTACTGTTTAGACTTGGGGTACTTGCATCACTGTCTTGTAGCCGTGCTTTTCTCAGTTGGGAATTGATTCCAACTGTTTTCACAGGCTTAACAGCTTGTGAACCTTCAAGTGATTTTCTAGCAAACTCTCCAACTGTGTGCAAGACTTTAGATTCTAATAAGTGCCTGAGCTCCAAACACTGTTTCAAATTGACTTTGGCTGTCCTGGCTCCCTGCAGACTCTTCTAGCCCATTGACTTTGATATTGTTTGTCCCTCATAGGTGGTAACTTGGTTTAGACTGTTACTGCTGGGAAAAGCTTGTATAAATTTCATTGGAAGATTTAGTTGTCCATATACTGAGAACATGTTTAACCTTTTTCCTTCCTTAAACCTTTCCTTTCTGCAATCTCAGAATCTTCAAAGTATAACTAGTGTGATATATATAGGCCATTACTGTCCTTGTGATTGAAGTCACCCCAGGGTGTAGGAATTGTGTAAGAAGCATATCCAAAGATTATCCACTTGCTCTGATTCCGAAAAGTAATTTTAAAGTATATTAACATTGTTACACGAATTGCCTTTCTAAAGAACGATTATTTAAAATGTTATGTTAATTAAATAACTATTTATAACTGAAACCTTAGTGTAAGTGTTACTTGGCTACTTGTGTTTACTGATTTCATTTGTACAGGTCTACAGCTCACATGTATCCCTCTTGAGATAGGCCTGGCTGCTCAGTCACACTACCAACCTGTGTAGTACAGACCTATACCAAAAGGTGGGTAGCCTAATACCAAGCAGATGAGTGTTGTGTAGTCTCTCAAAGTGGGACTACACACATTCTTACCTAACAAGTCAGCATGGAAATGTATTGATTGTGAGGGTGCTGGGTTCCTGCTCTTGACTGGGATGGCAAAGGATTCTCACCCAGTGGGTGCATGCTATGTTTAGACCTCTTGCTTCCACTTTGGCCCAACATAGTTTCAAGCTTTACTCTTGCTTTACCCTTGCCCCAGTGGGGGGGGGGGGGCGGGTCATTCAGCATAAGCGCAACTAAGCAAAAGCGGAATAACAATCTATATTGGTCCGCATATCCTCCTACAAACTCTGATGTTCTGAAGTAATCAGTAAGTCGACCCCAAATCATCAAGAACAAACGTGCAATCTCTTGAAGTGATCAGCAAGTCATCCTAAAAGCACCGGGAACAAAGAGTTTTCTAAAATAAGGATGAAGTTCGCATATTCATTGTCATCCTAAGCTCATCCCCAAATCATCACCCACCATTCTGAGATATTTGCTGATGACTTTGATAGCGTGATGACGTCTGATGATGTGGGAATGACTTCTAGTGTAGTTCGATGATCGTCAGATTGCCCCAGGATGGTTTCTAAATTCATCATTTTAGACCAGGGTTGATCTGAGCCATAACGAGAGCTCTGCTCTGTCCTGTGTACACTACGTGGCCCAGCTACAGAGGGCCACAACAGGCACCCTGCTTGACCTTTTAGACTCCTCAGCACTCTACTTCCTTCAGTGTGTGTCCATTCTCCGAATTCTTTTGTCAAATGCACAAGCTGTTGCAAAGTCCATAATGAGTCTTTAATGAGTACTGTTTTCGAGTATTACCCTGTTGTCGCTCTACAGATGTCCACCAATTGAACTCCCTTGTGCATTGATCCTTGAAGCATCCATACATCTTGTAGAACTCACCTGAATTCTCTTAGGAAGGGGGACCTTAGATAATCCATATGCTAGGGCAATGGCTAGCCTATTCACGTACATATGGAAACTACAGAAGGTTTGCTCTCCTGTGTTGCTGCCCCAAATGTCACAGAGACTATAATTTTTACCAAAGCAGTCCTTTCAAGATAGGTAAGCCCCGACCTTCAAGCATCCCAGGTGTGCCACACCTCTTCCTCTGCAGATGAAGGCACCTGAAAGCATGCTACAACTATCTCTTGTGTCTGATAAAAACGTGGCAGGGCTTTGGGCAAGAAGGTTGGATCACACAGCAACCCCAATGTCTCAGGAAATACTGTTTAGAACGTGGGGTTTGCCATCAAGGTTCCAATTTCCCTCCGCATACTTGCTGGAGTTATTGCAACCATAAATTCTGTCTCGAAGTTCAGGAGCTTTAAACTCATCGGATCCAAGGGTTTGAAGAGATGGGATTGCACAGCCTTGAGGACCAACGGTAGATCCCAAGGTGGAAGCTTGAACTGTGCAGTAGTTCGAGATAGCAAGACGCTTTTAAGGGAGCCTACAGCTAAGGTTTTCCCTCCGGTTCCATCCTTCCCTGATGGGCGATTATGGCCACCCACTGAGCCCTGAGAGTAGAAACTGACAACTCCCCAGCTAACCCTTTCCTAAAGAAACTGTTTAAAGGCAGGAAGGAACTTCACAGGAGAAAGGCTGAATGTTCATTCTGACCCCCCAAACAAAATGTTGTATCTCTGTCGCCTATATGCTTTCAACTAGAAGGTCACCTCCACTACTGCACTAAAAAGGCTACTCGAGCTGCGACCCCCAAATCCTGCAGTTCCCTCCTTTCAAACTCCCCAGTCCCCATTTCCTGGAGATCACATGAGGATCCCTCCACTCAGCTCTGATTGTCGGAGGATAAGACAGGGGAGCCCTAACCCTGGTTTTTGCCAGTTCCATTAGCGTTGGAAACCACAGTCTCCTTGATCAAACAGGAGTTATCAAGTTGATATCCACTTCAGAATCCCTGATTTTTGGGGGGACCCTGGGATTTGGATACGATAATGGTTGTTTCATACTGTAAATCTGAGGAATCTCCGATGGGATTCTTGAATGACCGACCGCATATTAACAGGCATCTTGTAGGCCCAGTGGCATCATGTATTCTCCTTTTCTGATCAGAGGAATGATTTTCTACAGAGTTTCCATCTCAGAACTGTGCTACTTGACATATTGATTCAAATCCAGTATAAGATAGAACTTCCCATGAGGTTTCGGAACCTAGAAGAAGGATCCTTCCCTCATTTGCCTTTCGGTACTGTGGTTATCGCCCTTTTTTTCTTTAAACTCCTTTATGCCCAGCAAGTGCCCTTTTCACCTTCATTCTGGTCATCTGAAGGGGATTCTAGACTGCCCTGAATTGTCTTACAATTATATACTTAGTAGCTTTAATACCCTAGCGTCCAATGTAATCTGAGCTCAGGCATTTGTGAAACTTAACAGGCGAGCTCCAACTGGGCTTTGACCATAAGGGCTTCTTTTCTGCTGCTGAGATGATGGAACTCAAGCAGGCTGTTCCCTTCTCTGGTTTCTATATACATGCTTTTTCAAAGATTTAGATGCTCCACTTAACTTATATTGCTTCGTTAGGCCTGCAATTCTAGCCTTATGTACCCTTGTTTAGCTTTTTTTTTCAGTTTGTCAGCTTGTTTATTATTACTAAAAACATTTATGAACTTTCTCTTCCAAGGTATCCCCAAACAATTTGGCTCCTTCAAAAGACACTTTCATAGCGGTTGCCTTCTGTGACCCATCAATGTACTAGTCCCTAACATAGATGTGGCGCCTCTCTGATACTGATGTTCACATCATCGCCAAAGACTGGTTGCTGCCATCTGCTGCAAGAACTTCATATGCTGTTACATGTCTGCCGGGATAAGGGCTTTATCCGTTCCTTCATCTATTTCTTTATTTAGGGTTTTGAAGCTATTTAGAACAACTTGTACTTTGTGTGACACCTGTGCACTTGATCTTAGTGTCAGATGTGCCCCAGTGTACGCCTTACTGACAGATGTATCCATTTCTATCTACATTATCTCTAATGGTCACTTTGTATGATGCCGAGCAGTGATATACAGGAATCCTATTAATGTGGTTAATCAGGTTTATTGTTAAGGGTTGAAAAAACTAGGTAATCATCGATAAATACCTAAAATGCTTGCCGGTTATATCTAGAAATAATAAATTGCAACTTCAAAAAAGATGCAAAGAAAGGGATAACATAAACAGTGCATTTGGGAGGTGTTGTCCTTACAATTCAGGATGCTCTCTTGGTCGTAACTCAAAATGCAAAATCCTAATCTTGACAATGCTCTAATCTAAAGCAAACCCCAAAGATGGCCAACACAAAGTTCCAATCTTAGCCTACAGGTTAACCCTGTCCTAAACGAAAAAATGTCCATAATACTTCGGCTACCAAAAAAGTTTCCAAATTGTTCTTAAACAAGCCCAGCTGAAACAAAAACAAGCAGTTCTTCTGGTACAAAGCCTGTGGGAGCAGAGCCAGTATCCAGGGTTTACTCTGCTTTGGTATTCAGGAAAATAGTAATGTGGTGCACTCACAGATCTACGTGAATACAATGCATTTTTTACTGCAAATCTAAAAGCATAGAATTTTTCGTTTACATTTTTTGCACATTTCATCAAAAAAAATGTGGAGGGAGAACCATCTCGGCCCCTCCAGGTCCTCCCACGTTTATGAATACCCCATCCTACACCCCCCATCTATTTATGCAATGAAATGTGCAAAAATTCGATCAAAACTATTTGCGGTTTTCTGATTCGCAGTAATGGTCTGCAATGTTTTTTAGTGAATCCCTCGTCACCATAGACTGGGGTATTCACCCCCTTCCCATGTGAATAATTTAATTTGGAGTTGGGCTAGCTACCCTCCCAACTACTCGGGTATTCGAGTTTTCTCCCCCACACCCTCACCTGGGGGTACCTGTCAGGCAGCTGATGTCTTGTTCTCTCCCTATTCCCCCAAGGGTGCTGGTATAATATCTAGGCTCTCAAACTCCCTCCATGTAGTCAGAATTGTGTTGGGATGAGTCTGATCCTAGCTGTTCCAAGTACTTCTTCAACAATTTGAAGCGTCTCTCTCTACTGGGTCTCCAGACACCTTCCACCTTCCTCCAGGCAGTGGCCTTCTCGTCCATCAATGGTGCTTTGGAGAGCACATCTGCTTCTTCCGGGTCTGTGACACATATAGACCGTTCACAGTCCATTTTGCACCAATGGAGCAGTGGGACTCGTAAGTTCTCTTGTGCTTGGCTCTCTCCTAAGGCGAACTGTCCTGGCACTCTGATCGCCCCAGATAGGTTTTCTTAATTTTACATCAAACAATTTTTACAGAATTCTGTGATTGGTTAATGTTATTTTAGGTATCTTCCCTTCCCTCATTGGGCCTAATAGGAGTGTGCTGCAAGGTAATCAAGCTCTCTGTGGCTTTTTCTTTTCTAGACACATGGAGGTTTAATGTTCATTGTTTGTGGATAGACTCTGCAGTCTGATTGCTGCAGTCCCACAGCCTTCTGAGAACTGTATTCTTTATTAAAGGCTTTGTGCCAGTGTTTCCTCATGCGTTCTAGGTAGAATATAGGGTTGTTATCTGCACGAGGTGATGAAGGCATCAGGCAGTCCTGCTCCATCCACCCTTTGGATGGCACTTCGGGTAGCAGCCAGTCTGCTGGAGCTCCTCCCCCTCACCCAATAGTATGAGGAGTTGCTCAAACACACCACATACACCTTCCCTTTCTTCCTGTCTCTCCTTAGTATTCCCTAAAGGGTATCACCTCAGGAGTTCACATTACTATGTTATTTTCCTTATCAATACTCTACTTCAAAGGTAAAGGGTTGGATTGCCAAGAACTAATTCATGAATCTAGCATTAGTGCCCTTGTGATGTACCAACAAGACCAATTGGGCATGATCAGACGGGCCTAAGTCATATCTCGGGCTTTCTACAGCCACTTTGGTGGGCAGAGTTTCCAGCCCTATGGTCGCTTTCTCTTTTGGGAATACATGTTGACCTTTAAGAATGATAATATGAATCTCTGATACTACCAAATAAGGGCCAGGAACCCTTTCAAAGCTTTTTTGTTCTAGCAGCGGGTTTATTTTGGACAGTCTACTTTTTTTCCGGAGGCTCACTTAAGCCATGTCCTATGAAAACCCCAGGTATTTCACAGTACTTTGTGCCAGATGACATTTGGGTGATTTTTCCATAAGGCCTGCTGGCCTAAAGGCCAGAGTAATAAGGTAGAGGTGATAGAGGTATTCTCCCCAGTTGTTACTGTGGATGACTGTCATCTAAATAGGTTGCTGCAAATGAGTCATGTGGTCTCAAGATTCCATCCATTAGCCTCTGAAGTGTGGCCGAGGCTCCATGCTGCCCAAAGGGCAAAAACCGTAAATTAAAATAGCCCATCGGGAGTCAAAAAGGCAGTTCTTGTTTTGTCTGATGGAACCAGGGGAGCCTGCCAACACCCTTTCAATAAAACAAGAGTCCATATTTAGCTGTTCCTAACCTTTCAATTAATGGAATAGTGCGCTCAGAAATATTATTGTCTCGAGGGTTCGGGCATGTGTTTTTAAACATACGTAGATCAATCGTACAAACATTTCCTATGAACCTTACCGTAGTTTTCATCTTTTGTACACATGCGAAATCGGGCAGCAGGGCACGGCCATTTTGTGATAACCTTATCCGTTGCCGCATCGCCCAAGCAGGACTGCCCCTGCGGAACTAAATCATATCCCCTGAGCCTGACATCACCAAACCTAGTGATATTCTCCTCCTTTCTCTGTGACTTTACTGGGCAGCATACCCAAACGCGCCCAGTCATCACCTATGTGACGTGACTCAGAACCCGGAAATCAACACAAATCATCTCACAACACAGCACGTCACAATTTGGTATATAAAACTGTACTTTAAAAGGAAGCCGCAAGACTGTACAATTTGTAAAGTACTTTTATTTCACAATAAACGCTCCGAGAACATCCGGCTAGTGCCATATTCAATCAAATTGGAATTTTTTTCTTTGCTCTCGATCCACAAATGTTTATCGTGAGTCACGCTGTGTTCCTTTTGGGTTCAAAAGGTGTTAATTTTGGGTAAAAGAAGCGCTTTGGTCACACAGTGAATTGCAAGACTTGTGCATCAACTTGGCGCTAGACCACTGTAAATGATGGAATGTTGCTCCGAATCGCTGGTATCGCATAAGGGCATATCGGCCCTTGGCGATCGTCCTAAAAAAGTGTCAAATATATCCAGTTATTGACATGTATCTGCACCTGCTGGTTGAAAAAGCCATCAGTTGGTATCTGGAATCGATGACAATCGCAGAATGGCAGGATGTACCTGTTTGGAAAACATAATAGAAGTGGGTGTCAGTAGCCGATCTTTATTACAATTTATCATTTTACTTATTAATTCGGCATTGAGTTAAAACTAATGATTAGCACATACATGAAACAATGTGAACAGAGAGAAAACAACATGGAAAGTACTCCACAATTTGCTTTCCGAGGATAGTGCTATGGAGTATGTTCAGCTCTAAACGGGATGCGGAAGCTGACGCTACAATTCGAGGTGCACATAGATGGCATTTTAATGAAATAGTAGCGTTGAACCTGGGGGCACCGAGTGGTGGTCTACATGCATCTCGATGCTGGACTGCCCATGTGCCCGGTTGAAAGACCAGTACACACAAAGGTTGTACTTGCGTTTCATTGCAATATGCCACACAGAACAAACGAGTACAATGTAACCCAGCAATAACGGTCAGCTAATGATAAGTTGACTTGTTTGGGCATAAAAACGTCGAAATTCAAACTTACATTATGTTCAGCATTTCCATTCTCTTGCCGTAACGCAGACTCCGTTCAGATCAACGATTATTCATAAACTGAACTTACATATTCCTTAGTCCAGTTTTGGAATGGAAAACCTTATCATATCTTACGTTATTACACCACTCCTTTAATTCAATTCCTTTGGGAATAGTCCCTTTATCTCAAGGTCAAAAAAACAATTGAACCTTATACTGTGTGTGCCATGCGTGGGCTTCCTCAGCTCGCAAGCAAAAATTCAAAGCTGGTGACCTTCACTCAGAATGAAGATACATTCTTAGTTTGCATGAGAACTGGAATTGTGAAGCATGGGCACAAGAGGAAAAATGTGGGGGCTGTCATTGCTCACTGTTCGTGGCGCTGCTGAGGGGTAGGGGAAACTTGGCAATGACAGAATGCGCCCTACTCCAAAATTGGAGTCTAGGGTACACTAAATGGAGTCAAAGTGTGTCTAGCAATAGCTCCACCCTTGCTTATGTCATGGCCTCCTTCCCCATGGCAGTAGATTGGCAAAGGAGGCGCCCACAGCGAGTGCAAGATCAGGATGCCACTTTCACGTATAATGTCTGTTGGCCGGGGGCTCAACCGACCCATCCCTTCCTTACATTAGAAACGACCCCCAACACATGCCCATATGAATATATTGGTCATAGTGCTTCTTTTTCTCACAAACAACGCACTTTGATGCACTGTTTTGTTCACAGTCTGTACTTCTTGCGTGCCGACTATCTTATGTAGCCTAGCTCTCATCCCTTTTGTGGGACGAGCAGTTATTCAGCTATTTGGGCAACTGTATGGTAAGGCAACTGCCGAACCCCAAAGTTTCTTTCACACTATTATACATCTGCCCTCCCACGATCAGTGAAGGTCCCACAGTAGCTCGACGAAACTGTGAACTGTGAAAGCACAGCGTTACATTGTATGGCAATCGTAAAAATTGTACTAGTTGAAAAAAAAATTGACAAAGAGGATACATTTTAAAAGACAAATTGGATGCTTTATTTGGACACTTCATAAAAACATTGTTGATCAAAAAAACAGATGGTAATCATTTGTACCTGGATTTGAACTGTTCCACGAGCTGTGCTTTAGGTGGACAGGGCACGTTGGCAATGTTTTGACGCAATGTATGTGTACTCGGAACAAAATCGCACGCAGTCCGTAATTATGCAACTCCAAAACATTAATAATAAATTCTTTCACAAAATCGAATTTCATTTCCTTATATACTGGCTTGGCCACCCATTTTTTGCTTCTTTTCGTAAAGGCCATAGTCTAGCATCCCAAAGTTTCCCGCAGTCCTCGATTGTTCACGGCCTACATTCTCTTTATGCGCTAATACCACTTCTATGCCGAAATGCAATCTCTTTGGCCTGTACCTTAGGCACATATTGTGGAACACCTCCAAAAATCCCGTGTGACAGAATTCTGTGAGTCCCTTCAGATCAAACACAATCTTCTCAAGGGCTTTGTGTGGCGGTGAAGATGGAATGTACCACCTCTTCATCCGTTCCTGCTCCGGCGACAAAGGGCCATGTTCACATTGGTGGAAATGTTGGTTTTCTGTCCAAGAGTGAACGTTGGAACAGTGGTGCATTAGTGACCGCCATTTTTCTAGTAGAATTTCCACAGACCCATCACATGTTTTGGAGCTCCACCAAAGATGGTAGCTGAAAGACTGGGACCACTGTGAAATACGTTCAGAACCTTTTTTTTCCCTGCAGCTGAGATTTTGTTTATTGATGGATTTTGCTACATGCCATACATCAAATTGATGGCGAATATTTGGAAACTGCTCTCTCATTGTCTTGGCTATTGAACCGTGTCTGTCCGTGGCTATGAGGTCGATTTGCATTCCCCTCGATTGTAGATCTTCCAGTGATTTTATAAAACCAAGTTTCTCCATGGCCACTGAGGACTTACATTCGGACACCTGCACGACCACCGAACTCACCATTTTTTTACGTTCCATGTCCTGAAAGTGGTATGTGCAGTACTTTGCTGAAAATCCGGGGCTTTCACACTGTCCATCGACAGCTAGCCTGAACCGTTTTTCGGAGAATGTACTTTGAATCGACAATTTTCCAAGCTTCACTAATGGCAGGGAATGCACATTGACGTTGATATTTGTAGTATTGCGTTTCAGAAATGAAATGGAGTCCCACAAATTGACAGAAACTGGACAACTTAATGAAACTAGAGCCACTGAAAAGTAAAGCTGCTGCACACAGTAGATAGCCAGCTAGCAGTTTCGCCAGCATCGGTTGAGCGGACCATGAACATTTTTCATGGAACATTTCAGAGGTGGCATGTATTTTGAGGTTACTGTCTTGTGATAGACGAGTCACATTCACCAATGGCTTCCCACATACTTCCCCTCTCACTGAATGCACACATTTCAGCATCTTTATAATCTTCATCAAGCTGCTGTCGAATACTATGCATTTGGCCTCCTTTATTAGACTGTCATCCTGCATTAATGTTGTTTCTGACTGAACTGTGGTTGACATATCAGCCAAACTGGACATACTGTTGTTGAGATCTTTGTCTAGTTCCTCAGTCAATTGTACTTCAGTCTCTGTCATTTCAGCGTCTGTTACTTGAACCTGAATCAGAGAAAACATCAATGTCGACTGGTTTTTGGGTGGCCTGTCTTTGGCGGGTGTGGATTGTGTCAAGTGGTCTGCGACTAATTCAAAAGCATCTTCAATACATTCAGTTTCATCTTCATCTGGTGGAGCAGTCGCATTGTAGCAATGGTCCAAAAACACTTTGCTGGCTTCGCCGGTCACATTAAATTCATTTTCTGGCCATTGGACAAATGCATCTCGAGACTGAACACGTTGCGCCTCAATTAATAGTTGCTCCATGGTGAAAACAGTTTGGCAAGCAGCATCTCTCATTTGTGTCGCTGTCTGTGTCTGCATAGTCCGTACACCATCGGGCAACTGGAAGACAAGTTGGGAAAAGATGTTCAATGTAAATCCAACATACAGTATTGGACAATTTAAATTTGAAAAAAAGCATATTATGAAGTCCCCAGCACAAAACACTGGTTAAAAATGGAAATTGTTTATAAATTACCTTATCTTTCTTGCTTTTCCTTGAAACCTTCTTTACTGTAACGTCAGCAACAGCAAGCTGGTCCACCGACTCGGATCCACGTGCCTCTTCTTCTATATCTGGATCTTGTATACATCCCTAGAAAAGAGTATCCATTTAAAATAAGTCATTTGTTAAGTCATTTGTATTAGAAATCAAATTATTCCTTCGCACACATGGCTTACACAGATAAACTCATACATCGTGTACGTCATTTAGTCCAAATATACATTTGGGATTTCACCTGATTGATGGCTAGTTTACCCGATCAAAGTTGACTGTCCGAAGCACACTCTTCGAAATGTTGCACTCAAGCAATTTGCAAAAACTGCTTGTTTCTAATATTGTTACTATCTAATAGTATCAGATCTAGGACTGACTTTCTTTCATTCGAGGGAACTGTCAGTATGCATACCTTTGGCTCTGGATCAACTACAAGGGATGATGTAATTGTAATCGAAGCTTCATCATCTACCTGTAACACAGTACTTGTATTAGTATGGATGAAAACATTTGAAATTTAACACACAATGTGATGCAGAAAATGGTACATATCTATAAAAAAACACAAATGAAACATTGTGTGAACGAACGACACGATATGTAAATATGATGAGATTATCTCATTCGATGGAACTGTCAGTACGCATACATCTGGCTCTGGATTAACTCCAAGTGATGAAGCAATTGTATTCAAAGCTTCAGCATCTCCCTGAAACACAGTACTTGCATTAGTATGGATGAAACAATTGAAACTGAACACACACATTGTGACGCATACATTGGTACATATCAGTAGCAAACCACGAATGAAACATCGTGTAAACGAATGACACGATATGTAAATATGATCAGATTATCTCAAATTCCATGCATAAAACAATTCCGGAACTGAATAGCTAAGTAAGACTACCTGATACGCGCTCAAAGTGGTCGTTGACTCCAGACAAGACATGGATGCTGAATCTTGCTCCTTCATATTCAGTGCATAGTCGTAAAGGGAACATTTTATTTGATTTAGAAATGCTAATCTTGAAAATTGGCATGTAAGGAAACAGATTACAAAAATATTATGCTTATTTCAAAGGACACTTTAGCATACTTATCTGTGCCCATAAATCAATTTTCTGTGAGGCTTCTAAAACCAAGGACAGGTGTTTAGCAAAATGGTCTTTATTTAAAAAGAAATACAATCTTATAAATATGAAAGGTTTTATAAGGGACATTTACACGTAAAACGCCAATCCGTCCATTTAGTTGCCTGTTCACTACCCCAAGGGCTACAGCTAAATCCGGAAACGTGACTCACCTCAGGTGGCATGTGAACGAATCGAGTCGTAATTGCATTTGGGTGAAATTTTCGAGTCGTTCTGAGTTGATTCTTCTTTGTGTACATGGATGGGTCGTACATATTTGGGGTAAAGTGCAGGCTGCAGATGCGGAATCGATCACCCCTCTTGTCCCCCAAGACTGGTCTGACTCTACTTACAAGCGCTGCTAGCGCATATCTGTAATATCTGACCCATTCTCTTATCCGATCTATAGTCTTTGGGAATACATGCATTTTAGTGCCTTCAGATTTCTCATGAGACTTAGAAGGGCAACTGAAAATCGCACATGTTGTAAATTCTGCAACAAAAAAGTCAACATTTTTTGAAAATTACTTTGAATAAACACGTGAGAAAGAAGGAATTATACCATACATTCTTCTATGCTGGGTATGTTTTGGTCACCACAGCAAAACCAGTGTATTATAGGATAACTTTCATAAAAAATTGTTGATGTGATGAAAATCAGAACATGTTACTCGTCCCTTGAATGTACTATCGTGCATCATAAGGAAACATGCTTATATTATACACACGGTCCGCTAAGGATGTAATTCTATGGCAATTTACACTGATGACAATTGATATATCGATAACATAACAAATTATACTCAAGTCAATGGCAATGAGATGAATGAACATAACACTACTGCGTACGTTCGCTCGAAATAGATAGAAATTTAGGAATCAAGGCGATATGATTAGGAGACATGCCCTTACCTTGACCAACGAACAGTTAGTTAGATTCAGCCAGCGGGGTAGTTAGTGGCAGGAGAACAGGGAGATGTTCACAGGTAGCACGACGACGAGCTGACTCGCAGTGGTCACAGAAGTTCTCAGGTAGCATGACGACGAGCAGTTTCGCAGTGGTCACAGAAGTTCTCAGGTAGCGCGACGACAAGCAGATTCGAACTAGTCACCGAAGTTCTCAGGTAGCACATTCACGAGTTGACTTGCAGTGCTCAAAGATGTTCTCATGTTAAATATCAAGTGGTCTATAAAGAATTAGAAAAGAGGGTGTGTATATGAATGAATGACGTGGATTGCAGGGGCACAGCCTACTTCAAGGGATCCTGCCTGGAGAAACGGGGTCTGAGGAGGGCATGTGTACAATGGCCCCTGGGCGTTAGATACCTTTGAAGTGTACATGGTGTTTGGCAACTTGGCCGTTCCCGCCTCTGCCAGCCCCCTGGTGCCGCCTGCCTTTGATAATAGAGGGGGGATGGACAGTGCTGAATGAGACACACTTGATTCACTGAAAAACTGAAACAACCATTGATAAAAGTTCTGTTGTGCTTTATTTTGTTTCTTAATTTTATGGCACAAATGTACTACACATTATAAAGTTCAGGTTGCAGCACAGTGAGGGAAAATCCCCTGTACTGACAACTATCACTGGGGCATGTGTTTCTAAAGGCACAAATGGCACAGACGGGTATTTCTCGTCGAACGCCTTCTCCAAGCCTCTCTTGAAGCCACCATTTGTATGAACGATACGCCACCAGCCTGTACCCCCTGTGAAAGAGAAAGATTCAAACTGTTTTTAAATGACCAAGATAAGTGTATTAAACCTTAGTTGCCAATGACAATTATTGTATCCAATGGCATTGTTCCCAGTACAAATGCTACCTAGACACTGTACAATATTGATTGACTATTATACGAATATTACTAGAGAATTGCAAGACTAAGAGGCCGATTCATGGAATTAATGTGCGCTGAAATTTTCAGCGCAAGCGTGCGAAAGCATGTGAATCGCAGTGCCAGTGCGAAAATCGAAGCGAAACCCGCGCACAGCGATTCATGGAAGTCCGTGCGCGTGTAAATTCCATGATGTGCGCCAAATTTCTGCGTGACGCACGCTGGCGTACACGTCTCCAAACAGCGTGCGCTAAGCGCACAGCAAAATCGCACATAGCGCGGGGCACACAACAAAAGTAGGAGGAACAGGGAGCGTGACATGCGGAATGGGGAACAACTCGTGAAAATGTGGGCGTCCCGAGGGAAGTACAGGAGGCAAGTGCGATGAACGCCCACACGCACGTTCAAAACACGTATTCATGGAATCGAACGGGGCTAAGGCGTGCGCCAAAAAAGACATGCTAATCAGGAAACACGTACGCCAGCAGGAAGCAGGCGTACTTGGACCCGCGCAGCATAAAAGTGTGCGCAAACAACAAACAAGCACAGACGCCAGGATGAATATACCGTTCCTAGCAGCAGTGGTTGTGGGATACCACAGGAGGAGGAGGATAGTCAGGCCCAGAATTTTTACACCCAGAACCATCCTTTTTGGGATGCCTGATGACCAGGTGCATGGGAGGTACAGGTTTCCACCTCACATAATACTCGACCTGGTCAGTGAGTGGGAGGATGACCTCACATCACCCACCCTGTGTGTGCTCCCAAGCACTCAGCCCCCTGCATAAGGTCCTCAATGTACTGCACTTCTTGGACACTGGATCATTTCAACGGACAACTGCCATAGTGGGGGGGGGGGGGTGTCGCAGGCCACGCAGTCACGCTGCCTACACCAGGTCTTGGCCATCATGACTGCACGCCCATCAGTCCGCAGGCACATATACCTGCCCAGAACACCTGCAGAAAGGCAGGCTGTCGTCCAGGATTTTTACGGGGTGGCACACTTCCCCAAAGTGCTAGGTGCCATTGACTGCACCCATGTGGCTCTACGTCCCCCCAGGGCATCAGAGCACATCTATAGAAACCGCAAGCACTGGCATTCCATCAACGTACAGGTAGTATGTGATGCCAAGGGAATCATCACCTCAGTATATGCCAACTATCCAGGGTCCACCCACAACAGTTTCATTTACAGAATGTCAACCCTAAACCGGGACCTAGAAGCTGGGCGGCATGGCGATACATGGCTGCTCGGTGAGTATAAATGCCACAGCACATGCATGCATGTCAGATACTGAGTGATGTCCCAACCCCACTAATGATACCCATCACCACCTCCCCAGGGGACAGTGCCTACCCTCTGAGCACCCACATGATGACGCCAATTCGGAACCCCACCACGCCACCGGAGGTAAGATACAACACAGCCCACATTGCAACCTGGGGCATAGTGGAGCGCACATTTGGAGTTCTCAAGTCACGCTTTCGCTCCCTTGACCGTTCTGGCGGGCAGCTGTTATACACTCCCCCAGTAGTGTGCAGGATCATAGTGGCAGCATCTGTCCTGCACAACGTTGCAACACGCCAGGGCCTGCCCGTGGACATCGTGGTGCCCCCACGTCCCCAACCACATGCACGCCCGCTGCGCCTGGGAGGGGAAAGGGCATGGGGTGAGCCAGCCCGTACGCAGCTGGTGTCTAATTACTTCACCTAAATTCACACCCCTGTGGAGTGCACACTGCCCTGGCACATACCATCTGACAATCACTGAAGATGACATAAGGGACAGTCAACTGTCACAACCATACCAGCCTGAGATTGGTCACCTGGAAGTGTTACATTGTGTGCATCCCTACCTACACAAACACCACCAATGCTGTGTCATCAAAAGACACACTTCTATGCTGCAAAAATCATTACCCCCTTGCAAAATACAACATGACAACAGTGCCATGTCACCCAACCCCTCCCCAGCACCGCCACCCAACACACCATGGCATGTCATGCTATGTGAGAGCAAACAAAACAAAGCAATCCCCAAAACATGACACAAGTGTCAAAGTACAGTGTCCTTAATGGAAACTGCCCACCCACAATATGCTCCCAGTAATGTAGAACTAACAACACACATGACCAAATACTTACCAACAATACAATGCAGCTACACAACCTCAAACATAGTATAAACATGACAGTACTAAGTTAAAGTAGTGGTAGTCTTACAACCTGATCATGCCAGCACATCGGCCACTTCCAACTGTATAGTGCTACTGCCACGCAAATGTCCAAGTGCACTGCTTACAACATGAACTCCATCTCCAAAGTAGACGGCCTTGTGAGGAATTAAACTGCAAATTAGGCGAAAGACATGGATGCACAAGCACATAGCAATACACCATGCAGTGTACAATTCAACAACAATATCCACTAGGAATGTATACACAGTATTGACTACAGACTGCCCACACAGCTCATGGGAGTCCTACGTCACTGCGTCACTTGGGCACACCCTTTGCAGGCCCATGGAAACGGGAAGCAGGAGGGGTGTGTGTCTCATGAACCCAAGCATCTAACCCAAACTCAGGACAAGACTGCATGTGCCCAGCCGGAATACAGTGGATGCCCACGGGAGCCACACAAGGCAACCCACTGCAAAAAAAATAAATAATCAAAAATGGCCATGTGGGGGGTGGCGGAGGAGGCACCCAGGAGGTCCGAGGATAGGGTGCGCAGCAACACCCACCTGTGTGGATGTTGGGGGAAAAAAACACCTCCATGGGCTCATGGCCTGCACGGCTATGCCAATGTGGGAGAACTGCTGCTGTCGCTCTCATCACCCTCTGCTTTTGCCACAGGAGGTGGTGCTGCCACAGGAGGTGGTGGTGCTATAGGAGGCAGCCCACGCAAAGCCCTGGTATGGTCCTCCATGGCAGCAAGCATGCGGGTGTGGAAGGTCTCGTTTTGGAGGATTATAGTGCAGAGATCTCCATGCAGCACCTGACGTGATGCCCGGATCTCCTCCCGAGTTGCCTGCATCTCAGCTGAGAGCGAACGTGTGAGCCGCTCCAGCTGCTGTTCTGTCCTCAAGTTAGTGGAAGCCTCAAGGTCAACAAGAGTCTCCCTGAGGTGATGGAGTTCTACCCTCAGGGCTTCCCTGTGGCCCTGGGACTCTATTGATATTGATTGGCATAGAGTCTCCAGTGCCGCCCGTCTGTCCCTGTTGGACGCCAACATGTCCTCCCTGTGTGATTGGCGAATGGAGTCTGTTGCCTGCTGTAGTAGCTCCATCTGCCTTTCAGCTGGGACAATGGAAGTGGCCACCCTCTCCATTGCTTGAGCCATCATCTCAACTGATGCTGCCTGTTGGGTTGCCATACCGTAAATGGATTGTTCCCATGCGGTATTGCCTGGTGGCATACGGCCACCGCGTCAGCGGGCACCACACCTGTTTGGGGCAAGGCGATCTGCGCCTTGCTGTGCCGGCACTGCCTGAGGCTGCAGGACTGCATTCCCCCTCTGATCTGCTGGCCCAGGAACAGGATCAGATGTTGTGGAGTGTGACCCTGCATCCATAACCGCCAAAGGCGGACTTACCAACACTGACATCCCCATAGAGGGTTATACCCCTGGTACAGGTGGGTTGGACAGAACAGAATCCCTGCCAAAAACACTTACCTGCGACGCCACATAGGTCTCATCATCCGAATCAGCACCTGAATAGAGGTCTGGGGGGGTGCACCCAGAGGCACCCCTCGACAGAATGGTCTGCAGCAAGATTGGGTTCTCACCCACCACCACACCACGTCCCCCACTGGTGCCCGGTCGCGCCTGAGATTCCTCCTGGGTCCGCACCATCTCCTCAACCTCAACAGCATCAAGTGTGTCATCCCCTGCAAAAATATGAAAGACAAAAAATGGAAACAGGCATTAGCACCATAGCACACAAATAGGCCTGACAAGCTACAGAACCAGTACATGATTTACACATGTCCCACATGACTATAACCCTCCAATGCATGCACTGTCACTGAGTTTGAAGGGGAGGCAAAAGGCAGACACTGATGACACCTACATGGAAGAGCAACACATTTGCTGCATGCTGGGTAGCACTGCCATCACACATTGGCCTGTGAGTGGCATGTCCAATACACATACATGACACATGCCATCACATAGATGGCATGTACCATAGCCATGGTACATTCCACAAGTACATCCATATGTCAGTGAATGAATACTGTCAGCCATCCATGTGAGATGGACATGATGAGATGAAAAATGCTACATAGTGTGACAAAATAGGCATGTGCCACACACTGCAACACATCCAGTGTACAAAAATACAGTGATTGCAGGCCGATGTACACATCAATGGTTTGTCACTTCAACATGACAGGAAACAACTATAATGTTCCACATTCAAACAGGCCCCAAAAATGTATGTGTTCAGGCCAATACTCAATTAGCCTGAATGGTCAAATCGTTCATCTAACAAGGTAACACATGTGGTCCAATGTGGGGTTCATCAATGACAGAAGCATGTCACAAATGTGACAATAGGGCTGAGGAATGTGTAGCAAACAATCAGCCTGAACGAACACTGAAAAATACAAACAATGTTGTTGCAAGATGCCACTTCAAGGGCAACTGCCGTAATGTTGAGCCAAATTACTAATGTGGGCAGAAGGGATACTGTCACACCCAAATCCAAGGTCGCTGAATGTTTTGGATGTTTTGGATGAAGCACATGGGTGACCCATACCACTCGGGCACACACACCCTCACATGGCACTCAATCAGAACCCGTCAACCAAACAACATACACATGCATTACACACACATGCATGGGCACTCACCGGACAATGCATCATAATCAGGTAGCCCTCCCACACCTTGGATCTGTTCCTCTGTGACGAAGGCCCCAGCAACAGACTCCTGTTCAGTGAGTTCGTTGTCCTCTTGTGGAGACCCACCGCCAGTCACCAGAGTAGCGGCATGATTTGAGGCCAGCCTGTTTTTTGCTCTGCGTTTCAGGTCATTCCACCGCTTGTAGCAATCATCAGCTGAGCGCCTCACAAACCCAAGGGCACTTATGCGGTCGGCGATGGTCTGCCAGTGTGCCTTACGTTGACCAGGTGTGGTCTTGCACCCTGCAGTCACCAGTATTTCGTGGCTATGTGCCGACACATAGCCCACAAGTGCATCAAGTTCCGGATCAGTGAAGCAAGGCTTCCTTGAGGTACCGGAGTGTGTAGCTGTGTCTGGGGTCTCAGCCTGTCGTGCCAGAGCACCCTTCTTCCTCTTCTTTAAAGGTGGAGCAGAGCCAGAGTGGCTTACGCTGCTCTGGTCAGTAGGGGCAGAATCACCGGTGGACTGGGTAGTAGGAGTGTGGGAATGCACAATGACCATATGTCTTGATGCAGGCATTGGTTGCAGGGTAATGTTGGCAGGGGGAACGTCAGTTTGATGGACTGGGACTGACACTGTCCTGGCTGGGAGAGTCAGAGCTGGGGCGGATGGAGCTGCAGCTGCCCCTGCAGCCTCCCCATCTTGCATACTTGGGGCAGCAGATGACATAGCTGCCCCAGATCCACGTGGATTGGTGACAACAACTTGCACCGCCACACGTGGCCTAGACTTGCTGACCTGGAAGTCAGCCAGGGACTCATCCTGTGCCAGGTCAGGTGCCACAATGGGCTGGTCCAACAGGGGCTGAGCTTGGATGGTGTCAGCCACGTTTCCCTCAACCATGGGGGGGGCATGGGTGTCCCTGATTGTTCCTCCACACATGGAGGCATAGGGGCACCCTGCAAATCCCGGCCACGTCCCCTACTGTGCCCACCACGACCACCTCTTTGCCTCCCTTACCGCTTGGTCGCCTCCCAACCATGGCACTGATGTTGTTGTGCGTATGGGAGTTGCAGTAAACTATTGTCCTGGGTAATTGGGGGTCAAAGGGGTAGGATACCAGATAGAATTCGTTCCCTAGTGCTCTAACAAGGCTGTCTGTGACCCCTGGGGGAAGATGACGGGTCACGCAACGCACAGGCAGCCCAAAATCAAAAATAAACGTGCACGCAATCCCTCGTAGACCACGTGCGTGAAAAAATGAACCCGTACTACGCTGTGGCACCCAGAAACACAAAAATAAGCGTACGCGTAATACACGCAGCCTACAATGACCTCTGAAGGGGAACCCGACACACGGGGCAAGCACAGCTGCTAAGTACGTGCAGAACTCACTCTCTGCCTGGAAAAAGAACGTGAAAAATATGCACGTGTGTGCGTTGGCAACACCCCCGCCAAAAGAAGAATTGTACGCTGTCTGAGGAGACAGGACAAAAGGAGAAGTGAACTCTGTTTGAGGAAACGGGCCCAACAAAAATTCAGAAAAGATCTGTCAGAGGTAACAGGGAGTACGAACTAGAAACGCTGTGAAGTAATCGCGTGTGAACGGACAAGAACTACAGTTTTCACCCACTCGCTCTCCACGAAAAGCACGTACAAGGAAATGGCGTCCTACACGCAGCTTTTAAACTGGCCCACACGTACACGTCAGAGACGCGTGTACGTGGGCGCTTTCATCCAATTACACGCGATGACACTCGGACGTGCAGTTTTTCCACGTGTGCTCTGTCATCACGTGCTATGAGGGAAACGCCCACGCGCGTAATGTAACTTACACGCTAAGGGCCATTGGTCCAATGGAATCGCGTGTGTGTGCTGACGCACTTACGCGCTAAGGCCCTTTCCTCGAATTTCACGCTGACGTGCAAGATTTTCACATGCCAAAACACTCCGTATCAAGCTGGCCACGTGAAAACACACGGAAGACCACGCTCCTGCCCAGAAGGCTGAATTACTGCCCCCCAGAGACCCGAGCACGCTCCCACCTGCCATCTGCTGCTGCCTGCTGCCCACGTGCCCTGCCATTTGCTGCCTGCACGTCAGCCAGGGGTATAGTTGCTGTGACCACCCCTGCTGGAACCCAAGACTCCCGACTGGGATTCCATCGCTACACAGCCCAGCCCCAGGACCCAGTTGCCCACCCACTCCTGCCTCTGGGGTTGCCATGTCCAGCACTACACCATCTGGCAGCACTGGCAACCCCCAGCCAGAGAGGCAGAGGGCCACCAGCTTCAATGCCACCGGGGGGGGGTGGCAGTCCGCAACTTACAACCTGTGAATTTGCGCTGGGAGGACTTCAGGTCCAGGACCCTCAACACGGCCCAGCGCCTCACTAAGGCAGCGGATGCCAAGAGGTGCCGGAGCCAGCTTTCAGACCATCAAATGAGGGTCCTGGAAAGCATATGCCCAGCGCTCTACGTCCCGTTCCTTGAGAGGCAGACCCGTCGGTAAGTGTACATGCATGTTGATGGTATGCTGTGCGTGTCGTGTTGTGCCAGTAGTGTGCAGGTTGCACATGTGTTTATGTAGGGCCATGTAGGGATGTGTATGGGCGTGTGGCTGCCACATGCGAGTCCTCTTAGGTGTGAGACACATTGATGGTGCATGTGTTGATAAGCATGCTGGGCATATGCAGGTGTGGGAGCACACAGGTTTCAATCTCTCCGTATGTACATTGGCATGGTTGTGGCACAGATGGTGGTTCATAATTTATGTATCTGCACTGTGTACATGTGCATGTATGTGTATTTCACAAGTGTGCAAATGTGATGCATCATGGATGCACGTGACACTGATATGGAGAAGGATGAATGGCAGATGTGACATGTATGGCGATCTCTTCACTGAAACAGTTGCAGGAGATGTAGACATGCATGTAAGTGTGGTGGTGTCTGTGCATATCTAGTGCACTCCCTGTGTTTCATGTGATGTCTGGCTCACCTTTGGCTGCTCATGCTGTTGTATGTGTATGGATGTTGCTGGCCGTTGTGATATGGCTGTGGAATTGCTCATGTGTGCGAGTTGAAATGACATGTGTGTTGGGGATTGCGATGCCATGTCTGAAGTTTGACCCTGCCACTCTTGTGGAACTGTCATGTGTGTATCAGTCCATTGTACAGTGACCTGATGCTTGTCTCCTATCTCTCCCTGTCTGCAGCGTCAACTGATGAAGAGAGCGGAGAGTGTGCTGTGGAGCACAGCGGCAGGGATCGCACCGCCAGCCGGAGACGCAAGGCCCCGCTCCCCTCCTAGGTTGTGATCTCATCGGGGAGTGAGGAGTCCGGTGTCGCATCCCAGGCCGCAGCTGCCGAGGGTAGGTCCAAGAGGCAGAGGTCAGAGTTTGGACTCCTCGGCAGCAGAAGGGGCAGCTGAGACCCCACAGGGTCCGACGGAGGAAGATGGCACGGAGTCATCAAGGTTGGTGGGGGGTTTGGTGAAGGAGGAGGCCGTGCAAGGGACAGACACGGGGTCTGGAGGTGGGGATTCCACCAGTGCTAGTGGTGCAGTGCAGGAGCAGGGACAGGAGGCAGCACAGGCCACCGCGGAGGTGCTTGTGTGTAATCCTGTCCCCGATCCTGTGACTGCATCATCCCGCACCAGCAGGGATGCCTACGTCCAGACCCGTTTTGAGGGAGGGGATCCGCTTACAACAACTGGCCTTCCTCTCCCTGCGGACGTGGCTATCCGGGACCGGGTTGAGCCTGTCCTGGGTGGGGTGGCGTTGCGTCAACGGGCCATGCAAGCTGACCTGCACTCTTTTAATGAGGAGACTGCACGTCTTCTCGGATGGCTCGTTGACCGCGTTGACCTACTGGGACAGCTCACCAGCACCGGATTCCTCTGTTTTCTGGACCTTGTTCCGACCCCCTCCTCAACTGAACCCCTTATACCCCAGTCGTCCTCCATGCCATCTTCCCACCCATGTATCACCTGGGTACCCTGTGGAGCTGCCTCTGACCTTGCGGCCTGGCTGGTGGAGGACACATCCCTGCCACAGTCGGGAGTCGGACGTCCAGCAGGGGTGGCCACCTCAACAACTGCACCCCAGCCGGAGGAAGATGTGCAGGCAGCAAGAGCCAGGGCACCGGCAGAGGCACAGCAGCAGCAGCAACAAGGTGGGAGCCATCATGGCTCGGGGCCTTCGACATTGGAGGGGCAGGCATCGGCCAGAGGGCAGGAGGACCCAGGACTGGAAGTGTCTTCCGTGTGGCAGCGGGTAGGCCATGCTATAGATGTGGAGCGGCAGCTGGCAAAAGAGGCACGGCTCACGATGGTCAGGGCGGAGAACTCCATGCGGAGGGCCCTGAGGCGGGCCGAGTGCCTCGAGGCAATTCTCAGGGAGTTGGAGGAGAACATGTCGTCATCCCTGCAAACTCTCGGGGCCATGGAAGCGGACCGCCTCCAGGACATTGAGCAGGAGTTCGATGATGCCCTGGCCCTCGACATCCAAAAGTGAGCCGTCGGACTAGCCCGCTGCCCTTGTAAATAGTTTTTAGAGTTAGGTTTCCTTTATGTTTTTCTTTTATTTGTGGTCAATGGACAATGCCACCCAAATTTGTATATAGTCATATATTTAGGTAGTTAGGTAGGTAGGTTTCATTTGTTTGGTTGGGATCATGGACCCTTTACATCCTTGGACAATGGATTGTATATAGTTTCATTGTGTATCCTTTTTTTTTTTTTTTAAGTTTTGCATTATGGACATGGAGCAATGGAAAAAACATTTCCCGGACAATGGTTTGTAAATAGTTTGACTATGGATTGATTTTTCTCTTTTTTTTGGTTATGAACATGAAGCAATGGGTATTTTTTTGTTTTATATTTCCTTTGGATTTGCGTTGTTGGAGGCTGACTTTGGACTGTTTTTATTTCAAATTTATATGGATTGGTTATCATTTTCATTCAATCATCATTTTCACATGCTTTTCATTTCATGTTTCATATTTTGGTATGCTTTCATTTCATTTTTGGTTCCATGTACCTAATACATTTTCATTTTTTAGTTCCATGTGTGGGATTCGCTCATTGGGTTGATGCATGTGAAAATGTGGGTTTACACAAGCAATGCCAACCAGTGTATGTGTGTGACGGACATGTGTTGATGTACATAGTTGACTTTTGGTTTGCGTCATGAGATCAGCATTTCACTGCTGGGGGGTGGGGGTGCTGGGGGACATGAGTGGGGGCCTGCTGGCAGGTGCCCTGCACTGCTGGGGGGTGGGAGTGCTGGGGGACCTGAGTGGGGGCCTGCTGGCAGGTGCCCTGCACTGCTGGGGGGTGGGGATGCTGGGGGACATGAGTGGGGGCCTGCTGGCAGGTGCCCTGCACTGCTGGGGGTGAGGGTGCTGGGGGACATGAGTGGGACAGATGGAGATGTGCCCGACATGGCAACCCCAGAGGCAGGAGTGGGTGGGCAACTGGGTCCTGGGGCTGGGCTGTGGAGCAATGGTATCCCAGTCGGGAGTCTTCTGTTCCAGCAGGGGTGGACACAGCAACTGGACCCCTGCAGATGGCTGATGTGCAGGCACGAAATAGCAGGGCACGTTGGCAGCAGAGAAGACAGTCAGGCAGCAGGTGGGAGCGTGCTCGGGGCTCTGGGGGGCAGGAAAATGGCCCTCGGGGCAGGAGCGTTGTCTTCCGTGTGTGTACGCGTGGCCTGCTTGATACGGAGTGATTGGCACGTGAATAAATTGCATGTCAGCGCGTAATTCGAGGAAAGGCCCTTAGCGCGTAAGCGGGTCAGCACACGTACGCAATTTCATTGAACCAAAGGCCCTTAGCATGTAAGCGCGTCTGTGACGTATCGCGCACGGGCGTTGCCCTTTCGCGTGTGAAACGTCACGCGAACCCCGTAATACACGTACCCTGCTGTAATCGCGTGTGAGACTTCACGCGAACCCCAGTTATACACGTACCCCACTCGCACAGGGCCCTTTCGCATGTGAGACTTCTCGCGAACCCCAGTTATACACGTACCCCGCTCGCACAGGGTCCTTTCGCGTGTGAGACTTCATGCGAACCCCAGGAATACACGTACCCCACTTGCACATGGCCCTTTCGCGTGTGAGACTTCTCGCGAACCCCAGTTATACACTTACCCCACTCGCACAGGGCCCTTTTGCGTGTGAAACTTCACGCGAACCCCAGGAATACACGTACCCCACTCGCACAGGGCCCTTTCGCGTATGAAACTTCACACGAACCCCAGGACTACACGTACCCCACTCGCACAGGGCCCTTTCGCGTGTGAAACCTCACGCAAACCCCAGGAATACACGTACCCCACTCGCACAGGCCCTTTCGCGTGTGAAACTTCCCGCGCACCCCCGAAATACACGTAACCGGATCCATTCGCGTGCTTGACTTCCCGCAAACCCCCGTAATACACATACCCAGCTGAAATCGCGTGTGAAACTTCCCACGAACCCCAGTAATACACGTACCCCACTCGCACATGCCCTTTTGTGTGTGAAACTTCACGCGCACCCCAGTAATACACGTTCCCCGCTTGGCTTTGCTGTTTGGCAGCCCTGTAAACTGGTCCAGGGTTAGCGCAGCCCTTTGCGCTGGATTGGGGATTTTGATGGCTTTTCCTTGCGTGAGGGCGTTCTTGGGGGCGTAACTGGCGCTGCTGCAGGGTCGCTGCGCCACTCTGCGCCACGGCTGGTTTTGGAGGCTAAAATCCATGAATACGCTGTGCGCGGAAATCGATTTTAGCGCACGCGGCTGGCGCAGACATTCGCACGCGCATACTGTGCGCCAGCCGCGCGCGCCACCTTTGTGCGAAATTCTATGAATTACCCTGTAAATTGGTTTGACAATGGTATATTGAAGTTACGACAATATAGGAGACAACATGAAATAGTAGTGGCCTAAGTGACATCACAACCAGAGTATACTTACTTGTTACTTGGATTCCGAGGGCGAACTGTTGCGCTGAAGTCTGGCAGCTCAGTTACGCATTGCAGCCGTGGCTCGCCTTGCGATATGTAGGACAAGCATCCAGAGTTTTCTCGGCAGCAGCAGTTCTCCTTCTCGGTTGGCATTAGCACGCACCGATTGCAGGTACACCAGGTGGCGACGACGTCCATGCGACTAGGACCAAGCTCTTCCTCCCAACTGTCGTCCGAAGCCCCATCGTTTCCGCATCTTCTCTTTCGAGTAATTCCGCCTCGGAATACTCCAGCTCGTACTGGTAGGGCTGTATTGTTGCCATTGTGTGGGAAACAAACCAAAATAATGTATAGTAATGGTACTGGTATCTGTTCGCACAGGCAACAAGCAACGAAGGTAGCAGACCAGAGCACAGAAACGAGTCACAGAATACTCAAAGAAATACAGTGAGAGGAATGGAAAAGAATGGAATGTTGTCTGATGTGAAGCGGTCTGTTTATACTAAAGACATCAAACATAGTGGACGAGAGACCAGAGCCCTGTGGAATCCTGCATTCGAGGAAAAAAAAAATATCATTTTTGATGGTCTTGTTTCATGCTGGAAGATCTACTGCAAAGAATAGAGAACCGCCAGCTTTTGCCCAGTGCATTCATTTTAAATCTTTTAAACACATCTAACTAATAAGATCCAATGGTCAACCATGTCAGAAGCAGACAGCAGATCCAGCAGCATCAGAATGCCGAATCCATAGACCTGCACAACCTGCAGCGTATTTTCACGCACATCATGGAGGGGGGGTTTCCATTCCATAGTTAGGCCTAAAATCGTATTGCTTGTCACCTAGAGGTGCAGATTTTTATGCGTTTTTAGAAAAGCTGCTGTCACAGTGCTGATAACCGATGTCAAAAGCAGATTACTGGAGTTGAATAAGTCTGAGAAGGCAGAATTCAGATTGTCAGATTTTATGGCATTACTGACAGCTTACTTGCACAAAGGTTCTTTTGATCCCTATAGTGAGTTGTTTTTCTAGCTGTTCACAATGTATTTGTTGTATCTTGCCCTTCCAAATTAATTAAAGATGTGGGAATGATCAGTCAAGTCCATTGCCAGACAGGAAATGTCAGAGGTCAGTCAAGAATACAAGCTTTGTTGTGGATAGAGGATGACGCTGATTGTGGAAAATCAAGCTCACTCGGGGTAGCCCAAAAACTCAGAGTGTCCAGTGGATCATTAAACACCAATTTCAAATAACCTAGGATCACTAGTTGATGTCTTACGTTCAGACGAGAGAAAATAAGATCAGGAAAGGAGGCTAAAAATGAATAGCTAAGCCTGGACAATGCAATTATCAGCTGACTAGAAGGTTTGCCCTGGATAAATAATGTTACACTAAGAATATTGTCCCCATTGATGACTAGGGCTTGTCTATGTTGAAAAAGGAATATCCTTTGAGCAGTGCTGGAGACAATAGCAAGCCTAAATGTGCTTAAAGAGAGGTTTTTCCGTAAATACAGCTATAGTGATGAAGAGGTCCCTAATTTCCAAAGCATGCATGACTGGGTAGGGGACAAACATTAATGAGAGCAATGTGCATGGTCTGATCAGGCTTGTCAGTGAGGAATAGGAGGATGTGTTACTGTATCATCAAATTTGCTAAGCAGTGAGATTGGGAATACAGAGGTCCAGAGGAGCTGGCAGATTGCTGACAGGCTTTAACATGGAGACTTTAGTGAGCCGGTCCAGAAGGATAGCAGCAGGAGATGAGGGTGGAGATACAAAGTCATGGTTAGCGTACCCTTGATTACATATTAGTTCAACTTGAACATGGAAGGAGAAGCCCAGCTGAGGGGAATTACCTAAGGCCATGTAGCACATGGAGGTGGGGTGGGAATTTCCCTCCCTGGAGTTCTCCTTGCTTCTTGCCCAATGCGACTTTTAAAAATGCTGTAAGTATTTGGCTAGAACTGAAGAAACCCTGGTGGTAGCAGCCATAGTAAACAAGAAGGACCATGGGAAGGAAACAGGTTTTAAAAAGATATTGAAAAAAGTGCTACATTCGACCCTGCTAAATTGCATGAAGCCACTCAGAACATCGGTTGAACAATTGGTAGCATCCGAGCACCATCATCATTAGCAAGTTCAAATAAAAAGGTGAGGGCCGCCCCAGGTGCAGAGAAGAAGGTTCAATCAAGGCTAACAAGCTTGAAAAAGCCACGGGTAAAGATAAAAGACAGACTGGCTTGCAGTGCCAGACTGGTTAGTGAGGAGTAGCATGTCCAGCAGGACCAGCATGAAAAAGGCTTAATCAGGCTTTGTATCAGTGTGAATATTCCTGCAAGTCTCGGGGGAGGTGACGCTGAACATGCAATAGAAAGCTGGGATATGAAGTCCCGACTGCAGCAAGACAGACTGACAGTACGGTGCACATTTATTAACCTAAAATCAAGCAACCTAAAACACAATGCTTTCAGACAGCGATTGAAAAACAGCCCTTACACTGCAATAGAAACATTGGACAAGGCTTCAAAGAAAAGTTTTGTCAGTTGTTTGCAGACCAAATGACCGAAAGCCCCTCATCAAAATATCATTGAGTTCAAAATGGTCAATCCCATTACAAAGCCATACTCCAGGTCAAAAACTTTCTTTTCCCATGCGGTCACAGAGTTCTTCAAAGTACCCAAGGAACCTTTCTGCATGATTAGTAGAACTGCTTCCTCAGATTGTGTTCAATCCAATGTTCTTCACACACAGGAACTCTGCAACAAACTAAACATTGGCTTCAATACTTAAATAGCTAAAGGTGTCAATGTAGTCCAATCCCCTTGTCGAAAGACCTTGCCCAGAATATCCAACAATGGCGTACCTACCTGCAGCCAACAAATGATGGCACACTCTTTTACATGTACGCAGCCCTCCTTTATTAATCTTACATCTGCCATGCAGACCTTGCTTCCAACAGCACTGACATCCTGGTAGATCATGAAACCACCTTTATCAAGCTCTCCCTACAACAGGGATAAGTCACTGACTCTCACAAAAAGGATCCTGTTTAGGATTATACAGGGTCTGTGATTGCCCCTCTATTGAAGAAGCCTACTCTCAATCCCCTAGTGCTAGCTAGCTTGCTTGTTCCACAGATCTGCCTTCGATTTCCAAAATAATAAAGTCATAACTAAACAATAGCAATGCCAAGTCGAAAGTAAGGTCCCTCTGGACCACTTCTAATGTGCCTTCCGGAATAGGCATGCTACTGAATCTGCTCTTGTTAATGTCTGGAATAACATTCAGTATGTAGCAGGTGAAGGCTTTTCCTCCATCTCAACTTCCTCGACCCATTGGCTGCCTCCTACTGTAACCATTCTCATCTTCTTGAATAGCTAGAACAAGTGGGCGGCTGACAGGCCAAACTGTCGGCTGTTTTAACGACTTTCTTTCCAATCTGCACATAGAGTACCTTGCTTTACATTGATGCCCTATTCCTTTTGGAGCCCATCATGGCTCACCTCTTACATTTCCACTATCATGTGGATGAAACACATGCTTGGCTGCCCTCATAGAACGGATGCACCTTCACATTTTAAACTGAAATCATCCTATTAGAGCAAACAGATAAACTAACAACTCAATCTCACTAGCCACCCCGTACTCTAAAGCTGACATTCATTGTGTCGTCTAGGATGCTGATGGAAGCATGAGCTCACAAATTTGGGGCTGTGGTAAAATTGCGTTCTTTCCAAGTCAGGACACTTAACAAAATGCTTAATTTCCTAGCTGACAAGAATCATGCTGCAGTCATTGGCTCCCTTGTAAACCCTTCCCTGGACTATGCCAATATTTTTTAAGCCATGTTCCTGCCTATCAAATCAAATGCCGATGAACGACTCCTGGGATTCAGAAATGGTTACCAATCCCTCCCATTCTTGCAACCTTTTCATTGGCTACCCATTAAACACTGCATATTGTTTACATTAACATGTCTGGGTTAGAAATGCCTTCACTGCATCGCCCCGATTATCTCAAAGACACAACTCGGCTGTAGCAAACAACTTGGGAGCTCTGCTTCGCTGATCTTCTCTTAATGGGTTCAAACTCGAGATACACTGCAGAGGAAACGGGGGGGGGGGTTTCATGGGTGGCTCCCACCCAGTGAAATCACCTTCCCATCTGTCAAGCCAACTCATTTCTACAATTCAGGAAACTCCTGAAGACCTGGATGTTTAATGAAGACTTAAGAACTTGACCTAGTACTCATCTTTTCCCCTAAGCCCCTGGTCTCATTCAGCGCCTAGTAACAGGTCATTTTGTGGTGCACGCTATTCAAGCGTAAAGACGAAACCTCTGTGTTCATGATGGGCAAAAACTAAGGAGTGGAAAGGTACTGGGGTGGGGTGGAGGCAGTGTCTGGGAATTCCTACTTTTTCATTCCATGATGTGTGTTTATTTTGTAATAGAAATGTCACTGGGGCAACATAAAAAAATGCAGACTGTAGATTTAATTACTTAAATCATTACTGGAAGTCAATTTGTCAAAACCAAAGCAACTTTACTCCTTGCTTTTAGCTGTGTTTGCAAAATGTGTAAACACTGCCTTCCGTTTACGGTTAACAAGCAGCATTTAAAATGGATTCCTACAGGTGTAAAAGCAGGTAGAGCGGGGTGGAGAGGTGGACATGTATATCCCCCTTTGGCCTCCCACCCCACCTGGAAAACCAAGTAAAAATGACATATACTGTGAAAAAGTGTAAAACCATGTAACCCTTTTAGGCCTCATTTGTACACTTTTTTTCCAGTTTACAAAATGACCCCCCACTGTCTGTCAGATAGCCGACAGACAGTGGGGGTCATTTTGTAAACTGTGGACTGAATAAAAAGTGTACAAAGATGCCGCTGTGCAGCGAGGTTATCCCAGGCATGGGTGCAGTACCACATGCTGTTACTAGAAGTCACATTTGAAAAGTCTTTGTATCCGATATTCAAGTTTGCCCTAATATTATATGTATTTTAAGGTCCCTTCTGAATATTTCACATCAGTTCAATTGAATGCAGTAAACTAGTGATGGTGCACTATTTCAAAGGTAAAAAAGGTACTTGAAGATGTTGTTGGGCTGATGGGCTGTGTTTTGATTTGGCACTCAAAACAAAACAAAAAACTTAATGTAAGCATTTTAGGATGCTAATGTTTTTCCTTGGCTGTTTTGGCCCAATGCCCTGTCGGAATTATTGGTAAAAGTATATCTTCAGTGATGTCATGAGCAGTGCACGGTGGGACGGGGGAAATTATGGTTCCTTTGCTAAGTAACTGATGAATTTCAGAGAACAAACAACCAGAAGTAGTCTGCACTCTGTAGACTTCAAGGCCATAAATCATGCCATGAAGAGCTGCATCTGGCCCGCAGGCCATATGCTATGCCTTTTTTATTTTCTTCAAGAGAGTGCAATTAAATATGCACTTGAAAATGTTCCTCTAAAATACAGGTTTTACAGTAAGAAATACTAACACTATAATGTGTGGCATTACAGGCCACACAGCCCAAGCTCAACACACAGACAGTGGTGTTGGTCTACTACAATATAAGGAAGTCGTGCATTCACTATAATGTATCATTCATTATATGCTGTGGTTGAAAATTGTTGCATGGAAAGAAAAGCTGCACTGAATAGAGACATTTTCAGAGTTGACACAAACAAGTAGCAAATTTGTCTGGAATGTCCTAAATTCAAAGATGGGGCTTAAGAAAACACTACTTTAGTTAACATGCAGTGGCCCGCTACACGGCACTCTCAGCACCACAGAACAGCTTGTTGTTATGGCTTGGGAGACTCATTGTTATATTCTCTAACCACACTGTAATACAGTGCAAAAGTGAGAAAAACCACCAATGTATCATTCAACACGAAAGCAAAAAAACCTCTTAAAAGTAACATTTGATAACTGCCTCATTAGTTGCTTCCACAAAATGGTGGTCACAATTACAGAGTTCTCCCTGAAACCAATAATAAACTTCTACAAGATGAAAGTCGTACCTACCATCACATACGGCAGTGAAGCCATGCCAATGATTCCACAGAAAGTCTGGTGCAAACTAGAAGCTCATTTTTGGCGCAAAGTTCTCAATCTACCAAATTCGACTCCAGGGACAGCAATACGACGCGAACTTAGTTTACAATCCCTAGAATGTGCCGCAACCTGTAATGGAGTCATGCTATACCGCAAATGCAGAATGGACAGCAAAAACAAAATCTTCAGCATCATTAAACAAGAAATGAATGACAACACGTGTAACATGATAAGCAACTGGCAAAGGCAAAATCAAAAAGTATTAGAGGCAATCAACTCAGATGAAGATGAACTCATCACAAATCCATGCAAAGTGCTGAAGAAGATAAAAGACATGGACTGGGCCAAAACGATCGATGACACCTCGATGTTAAAACTTATCGCTCACCTACCAAGTTTCACTGCAAAAAGAAATGAACTACAAAACTATATAAAGCAATTTCCAAACAGGCAAGCACAGATCTTAATCCTACGCGCTAGGCTCAACCTGTTCAAAACAAACGAAATAAGATACGTACGAGGACAAACACAGTCAAACATCTGCAGATTCTGCTCCAACGATACACAACCTCCAACGGAGACAATAAGACACTTACTCATGACATGCACAGCGACCGCAGCACTTAGACAGTGCTATCTGCCAATGATATCAGGTTTCAGCGCACTGCCAGAAGAGCAACTGTGGTGGTGCAGACTCATCGGGGGAGACAAAACAACATGGCAAATAGCAACTGCAAAAATGCTAGCACATATCGATGCAAAGTTACTAAACGCGAACAATGAATAACAAAACAGAAGTCTGCAAAACAGAAAACAAAGACATGTCTTCCTTTGTCTTCCTTTGTAGTTCACTACAAAAAGTTTAGAATTGTAAAATCATATTTTGATAAAACAATAATAATAAAAAAAATTAAAAAAAAAAACAGAGTTTCCATCATAATGGATTCCTTATGCAGCTGATTCACACCAAGGGCCCTCTACACTCTGCTGCAAGAGGTCTGGCCGAGAGCTTAAGCTTACTCTAGTCAGACAGAAAGAAATAGTCATTGTCCAGTGCTCCCAACTGCTGAGGGCAGATTAAGTACCAGTTGGTGCAGAGCCCATTTCCTGGAAACTTCTGCTTCTTTTATGGTTATGGGAGGAGATATAGGAAGGGAGTGATGCCCGCCCCGGTCATAAACCCAAATCCTGCAGCATGTGCTGCTGTTGGAAAATGGCTACTGATTGGATGAATTTCTCTTGCAAATAATAAGGGATATTTCTTCATTTATGGTAAAGTGCTATGCTGCAGAATTACATGACCCTGTGAGAACGTGCCGAATTGGGATACACATGGCTAAATAGAGCAGCACAGATTACAGCAGCTGGGAGTTGTGAGAAACCTGAAGGTGTCTCACCCGCTAGTCCCCAGGGATCTGTCATCCAGGTGGCCAGGACACTGCCTCGCTTTTGGATCCAGTTCCTGGGGGTTGGATCACCTGGATAAGGGGTCTTCGGAGAGTGGAAATAGGACACCACATGGCAAGATACAGTATCCCCTTCTCTGTAACACCTTTTTCCCATTTTAAGATACTTAGGAACTCAACTCCCCACCCCCTTTCCCTACACAAACACTTTCTCGCAGACAGCTCACTGTGAGAGAAACGGACCAAAACTCGAGCTGTATACCAAAGGCAGGCAATTACTGATCATTACACACACCTGACATTCATCACACTTCCCCACACAGATAAAAGGCAGTGCGCGAAAGCACACTCTGAGCAAGGCAACGCACACAAGAAAACAGCAGTTCCAAAATGGCAGTTTAATACAAGGAGAAAGACGGCAAGACCGAAGAGGGTTGCAAGGAGGGAAGTGCCCTTTACCTTTTCAGAGGAAGACAGTTACTTTCAGGAGCATTCGAGAATAAGAAATATAAGACCCGAAATCAAAGCTGAAGAAACATGCATTTTGTGTCGGAGGTTCCTGGGGCTCTCCCGTGTCGATAGCCAAAGCGGGGAGGATCGTTTGGCACTGTGGTACTGTCCTTGGGTCTTACAACAAAGCAGTGCCAGTAAAGTCAGCACAGCCGGTGAATTGAGGAGACCGATACCAGACCGGTCTGTGTTGAAGCCATGGCTGCAAGCTGCAACATTGCATAGAGAAAACTGAAGAGAACAGTGTGTGAAGCGTATGTGACAAGCGACGCAAATATAATTAAATAGACGAGTGACTGAACTTTTGAAGCCAAGACAGATACCGTAAACAGAGTGGTCTGGTGCCATGTGGGTGCTCATTCGAAGGTCTCTGCTAGGTATCCAACTGAAGGGTGGCAAATGTAAAAAGGAATTGTGAAATCGAAGTGGTCCTGCAACGGGTCAAGCCAAATCCTGTGCGCATTTGAAAGTCTTCGATAGTTGATGCTAACTGAAATTTGTCCGAACCCGGCTGAGTGAGACTAATTATATTAAGAAGTGGGTCTGAGCCAGTTTGAGGGGCATCCGGTGTGAACCGTAAATCACCCGAAAAACCATATCCTACGAACATTGTGAAAGAGGACCTGACCCGGAAGAGGGGGATCCAAAATGACGATCATTGTATTAAAGGGATCTGAGTCCAGCTGAGGGAGGGGCATCTGGGTGAATAGTGAATCACCCGAATTGAGTACTTTTAAGAGGAAAATAACGTATTGTTTGTTTTGTCGCATCAGGCCCTCTGCATGAAGAGACTTTGATAGGCAAAGCGACTTGGGCACAGAAGGCCCTGATGCTAATGATTGAACTGTATCCTCGTGCTAAAGAAGCCGGAGATTGCTATGCTCGAGTGAACCGCCTTGTCCCGTGCTGAAAACGTAGGGAAGGGAGGCCAATAGCCTGAACATCCTGACATATTTTTGTGAACACTTCTTTCTTTTTCCAAAACATTACCCCCACACTATTTGTATTTAGAGGTAAGGATTGGCAATATTTTTATTTTAGTATAGGCCCTTTTATTTTGACAAGACACCACTAGGACTGCGTTATTATTATTTGATGGTCGTAGCTTGCTCTCATCTGTAGATTTAGGATTAGATGGGCGTTAATCATACCCTTGTTGAAGTTCAATAAACACCCTTGAACTGTAGTCCCTTGTGTTTGTCTTTACTGTTGATACCATGCCTTCCTTACAGAGTTCAGTGACATCATCTTTGAAGACCTTATGATAGCAGTTAGCCATAAATGCTTGTAACCAGCTTGTTGTGACTTTGGATTGTTTTGTGACAATCTCCTGCTTTAGTTTGTGTTACTGAATGCCACAAACATGTCTAGCAAGTCCAGGATGGCTTTCTCTCCTTTGTCATTTAAGCTGCACAGGTTCCCCGAAATGATTAGTACAGCTCTGTGAGTTCTTCTTACTTGGATGGATGCCTCACTGCCAGTATCCTAAAACATACTGTTAAATATAATAATAGAATGCATTACAATACTTAAAAACAATGAAACTCTTGTTCTCTCATCCAGTGTTAAGTCGAGCAGCTGCATGTTCCTATTATGATCCACGAAGAAACAGGAGACATTATTGTGTCATGCTCAAACCTGTCTAGGCCCATGATTAAATCCCTTCTTGTCCGTCCATTCCTGGAGTGTCTCCATCAAGTCTTTACCACTGATCTTGAAGTGGCTATCAAGGATGAAAATGAGTTGATCTGCAGAAGCCCTGACCCTCCGTTTGAAGAAATGCCCCGATTGTCAGCTTGTTCCATGATGGTAGAATAAGACTCTCTTCCAAGATTACATTGGACAACCAGCACAACACCAGGCCCCAGATAATCAGGAAGAAATTTAGAATAGTTGGGGCCCACTAGATCTGGACCCAAAGCCTCACCCCTCTCTCAGGATCTAGGGCCTTTGCAAATGCCAGCATGGAGAAAGGCTCCAAGCTAGGTTCCTTTAGAAAAGCGGCAAGAGCACCCTCCTCTGCATCATTAGATGCCCCCCCTATACTTTAGTTAAAAAAGCCACCCAATTTTCCTCCTCCTGTGAAGGAATCATCTGGACAGCCTCTGCAACTCACTGTCCCCCTGATTAACTAGGTACTGTATTTACTGCACCATCAATGTTTCCAGTGCCATTACTTTCTTCTCTTCCTGCTTGCACTTTATGTGGCATTTGTACTTTGTTTTCAGGTGAGTTTCATTCTGATGGTCCTCCCTTGGGATCTCCTTTAATTATTCAATTAAAGCTTCATTTGCATTATGACAAGCCAATCATAGTTGGCTTTGATGACCAGAGGACTCAATGATCCTATTTGTGGAGAAAGGTTAACCCCAGTCACTTCAACCAAGACCAAATAAGAATCCATCGCCTTGCTGCCAGAAGATTTAACACCCAGAAGGAGTTTTACCTCTGCCCTGGCCACAGTTGGAATCCCTGTGGGAATTAGCGACTGATCGAGGAGCTGCCATTTCAGGATCTGCCTAGCCCCCCTGACCCATAGCCAGAGTATATTGGGATCCCATCTGTGCCCCACCTAGGCCCTCTCGGAGTCAAACAAGACCAACACCAGGGGATTGTGGTCGGAAACCACTCTACAGTGCGCTTCCATGTCCATAAATTTGTTCCAAGTGTTCGCACAGAAAAAAAGATAGTCTGTAGTTCACCCCCCCCACTCAGAGAAAAAGTAGACTTCATTGATAAATTTAATCCGACCCGTAGGTCTCCCCGCCCCCCCTCTGTCCCCTCAGTTACCACCCCTCCCATTCACTGATCTCATCCCTTGCTCCCACAGTAGGAAATTGCATCTCTGCCCTGGCTATTTTATGTTGCAGAAAAAACCCAGGAGTTCAGGACACCCATTCATCTTCTGTGATCCCCAGGTGAGCAATACAGTTGTCACCAGCCCTACAGATAAGGGGTGTATCGGGCACTTATACTTTTGCTTTTCCCCACAGAGATAAAAGGTAGAGCAAGGGAGCACAGTACGAGCAAGGCAGACAGCACGACGAGACAGCTATTCAGGCCCGGCAGTTTAAGAGGAGGAGAAAGGCGGCAAATATCGAGAGGCTGACAAGGAGAGACACAACCGTTCCCTTTTTGAGGAAGACCCGCAAAACCTCCGCAGAGGAAATCGTCAGACCGAGGATAATAGCCCAAGTGTGTTGCAGCAGATGCCGAAGGTACACGGAGCATGCCTACACTGATAAGCAGGAGCGAGGGAACCTCCTGTTACCGTGGTACCTGCCTTGACTCCAGATTCAAAGAAATCCAAGCGGTTCAACACAGCCGGTGAGTCGAAGGGAGAACCGATAAGAACCAGGCTGTGTTGAATGAAAGTCGCAAAGTGGCATATTAAGAGAAGCTCAAAGAACTGTGAATTTGTTAAAGGGAAGACCAGTTGAAGAGAGGACCGGCACCACGTGGCTGCTGTCTCGAGAAACCCTGGTTTATCCCATAAGTCGAAGACTACAGATACCAGAAGGCCGTATGAGAGCTGCAAGACAGGTCAAAGGGGTCATACAGGAGGTCTAGGAAAATCCCTGTACAATTGAAAGCCTTGACCTAAGAACTGTAGAGAAAACCAGGGCAGTGAATCCAGCAGACATTTAAGCAATAGGAATTGTGAAGTGGCAAGAGTGAACCCGGCGGTAGGATGCCAGCAAAGAGGGGCAAAGTCAAAAGTCCCAAGAAACAGTGTGTTGAGAAACGTGAACCCGTCAGAGGGACGTCCATGGTGAACTGTTTATAAAGACATTAAGATTTGTGAGGGGTGGAAAAGTCATAGTAAACCCAAAAAGGAAGTGTGAAACAGCAAGAGTTAACTCAACGGAGGGATGCCTGTAAAAGAGGGCACAGTCTAAAGTCCCGAGAAACACTGTGTCGACAAAGGTGAACCCGGCAGAAGGATGTCCACTGGAACTGTTTAAAAAGACATTAAGATTAGTGAAAGCAGGGAAAGCCATAGTAAACCTGGCAGAGCGAGACTGAAAGTAAAGAGGGGTCAGCACCCGGAAGAGGGGGGACCCGGAGTGAGGAATACTCATCCTAAGGAACATAAGGAAACAAACTATAATTTGTTAAAGGAACTTTTATTTTGTTATTGTGAATACATCAGGTCCTCGAAGGCAAGAGACATTCAAGTGAAATTAGACTGATAACTGAAAGCGGAACTGTCGTCTCGTGCTGCGGAAGCTCGAGAGTGTACTGTGATCCAAGAACCCTTCTTACCCTGTGCTCAAAACATGGGGAAGGAAGACCCAGGCTACCGCATCCTGACATATTATTTCTGAACACTTTGTTCTTTTCTTGAAGACTATTCAACACCCTTTTTGTATTAGTCGTAAGGATTGGCATTAGGTTTTTCTTATCATAGCCCTTTTTTATTTGACACAACGCCACTAGGACTGCCTTATTTTGATTTGATGGTCGATGCTTGCTCCCATCTTAGATTTATGTTTAGATTAGTTGTTTTTCAAACCTGCGTAAAGTTTAATAAACAACCTTGAACTATGATCACTTGTGTCTGTCTTTACTGTTGCCACCATGAGTTCCTTATAGTAGTTCAAACACTCATTGGGCATTTGGGCACTGGGCTCAACCTCTTTTTTTATTCTCAAGTACTGTACATTAACTGACTATCGGGTAGCTTATTTGTATTTGCCTGGAGAGTACTAGGCAGCATGTCTAAAAGAAGAGCCACTACATCTCCACCAAATGGAAAGCTCTGAAGAGGGCAGCAAAGATCACAAATCGAATAGCTGAGGCAAACGCCATGATCAATGAGATTGCTAGCCTACTATATGACATAGAAACTCCAGTAAGCCATTAGAAATCTGTACCTAAAGTGGGTAGAAAGGGTAGCAGCAGGTTTCTTTTTTTTATTTTATTTTTTCAATGGGGAAATTATTTTAATTATGTGGTTGGTTGACCTCAAATAGATCCAATCTTATGTTATAATATGATAATTTACACCACACATTATCTTCCATTGTGAAGAAGCATGCACTGCCTGCCCTATCCTACAGTCAAATAAGGTATACAGTGTTTATAGTGAATCTTTTATAGTGAATGTACATATATCAAATATTTTATATTGAAACATTTTATAGTGAATGCATTTAGGATGGGGTTAAGGGTTACATTTTTTTGGGAAACGGTTGTGATGTTTTTTTAGGGGTGGTAAACGGGTGTTTGGGGGGGAACGCCAAAAAATAGAAATAAAAGTGCATTCACTATAAAACCTTTCAATATACCAAATATTTTATATTTTAATCATTCACTATAAATTACTCCGATATAAAAACATGTAACCGTTAGGATGGGCATAATTTCTTTGGGAATTTGTGTCATCTTGGTAGCTAAGAGGGTTCAAGACTAGAAATGTATTTTCTTAAAGAATTCATATCTAGTGTGTGTACCACTTTATAATCACTTCAAATGTACATTGTTTGGCAAAAGTACACCTATTTCTTTCCGCTGTTACTTCACTGGTAGCAGGACAGTCTAACAATATATTTATACCTTCTACTCTTGCCTGCGAAGATGCCTGTTTGGTGCCTGTTTAAATATAAGAATCATTTTGAAGATTCTTAAAAAACCTTCATAAGGCACCTGTAATCAGTTTCAGAATCAGATTCCAGTGCTGTTGTATTCGTTTTATTATACCATTAAGCAAATTATTAACAGAAATCTAAATATTTTGGAACTGTGGAATCACTTTCTGTAACCAGTTACCAGTTGTAACAGCAGAAAGAAATAGGTGTACTTTTGCTAAACAATGTACATTTGAAGTGATTTTTATTTTCAAATTTGTTTATTGGCATTTAACATAACATAATAGAGCCTTACTTCTGGCTGAGTCATTCAATGTAAAATCGTTAATGCTATAACCAGAGGGCAAAAGAGAAGGGGAAAGAAGAAGAGAGGGCAGAAAAAGAAAAAAAAAGTTTTTTAAAAAAAGGGGGGGATAAGAAAAAGAAAGAGCCAACTCAAACATTAACATGATAACATTAACTGTCTCCTTATCTGATCTTCAACGTCCAGTTTCAAGGTCTTCAGCGTGGGGCGATGTGGGGAAGGGGGGAGTTGCTTAAGTTTGGCAGTTCCGTTAGGTGTTTAGGGGCACTCTTATGTGTCTTCGAGTTCCTGTAGTTCTGCCTGTTCCAACCCGTGCTGCTCATGGGGGTTTGTCGTCCGAGGGGTAGAGTATAGTTCTGATTATCTCCTTCCATGCTTCTAGAGTGGCGCTCAGCTCGTCAGTGGATCGGGCAACACTGTCTTCCCACGACGGTGTCTCGGCATTAATCCATCTAATAATTTTGTTGCGCCAGGCGTCATGTCTGGGCCCCGCTGGCTTTTTCCAGGACATAGCTATGTGTGTGTCTTCGCCACCATGTACAGTAAGTCCATTAACTTGACCTGATGTTTGAGTTTGGTCGGTCTGGGATATGTTCCCAAAAGGCATTCTTCGGGGGTCCATCTATAGTTGGACGTGCCTGTTTCTTTGCCCATAAAGATTGCACTGTGTTGCGCTCCCAAAACATGTGTATGAGGTCCGCTTTGTCTGCATTACACCATGGGCAATTGGGGCTCATGCTTTTGTTAAATGTCATTAGTCTGTAAGGGGTGAGGTAAGTCTGATGCAATAGGTTTAGTTGTATAAAGCAGAATCTTTGGTTCCTGGTTACGGCTTTAGGAAATGTTAGCGCTCTGTTCCATTCTCCTTCCGACAGTTCTCGGCCAGTGTCCTTTTCCCATTTGATTTTCAAATCTGCTCCTTTCGGGTTGCTGTTGTCATTGAGGTGTCCGTATATGTAGGAAACCAGCTTCTGCCCCACGCTCAAGTTATATAGTAGAGTTGTGAAAGGGTCCGACTCGGGTTCTTCTGGCCAGGTGTCCCATTTATGTCTCGCTATCTCGTGTATCTTACGATACCATAGGTATTGGTTTGCGGGTATTCCATCGGTGCTCTGCAGTGAGCTGAACTCTTTGAAGGAGAGTTCAATTCTTCATATAGGTCTCCCCATGTGTATACCCCCTTCTTTACATTTGAAGTGATTATAAAGTGGTACACGCACTAGATACGATTTGTTAATAAAATACATTTCTAGACTTGAACCCTCTTAGCTATAAAGATGACAAAAATCACCAAACAAATTATGCCCATCCTAACGTGTCTGAGTTTCACATCGCCTTGATGCCCGCAGGTTTAGTGCACTTCGTAAATGGGGGAAAAGAAAAAAGAAAAGAAAATGTGCTTCAAATGCCAGGATAAAACATTTTTGTTCCCTTTTTTTCTTTGCTGCAGAACAAAATACTCCAAAATAGTGTATTCTAGATCCAACTACAAATCTAGATGCATAGAAGGGATCATTACTTTAAAAAATGTATATATTTTCATTCGTTTTTCACAAACATTTCTTTTACACATTGATTGTAAAACAGTGTCAACCCCTCCTGGATCCCCCTCCCACCCACTTGGTGTAGAATTCCAGGAACTCCATTGGGTCTGGTTTTCAATGTATAATGTCCATTATTTTGATATTGTGTGGGCACCATTGTTGCATGTTGTCACTTTGGAGGTGTGTCAGCAGATGTCCCCAGTCTCTCGTGAATGCGTCTTGGGCCCCTTGAAGCCTGTAGGTCACCCATTCTAGGGAGACAAAGTTCCAAATCTTTTGTAGCCATTCATAAAACCACCAGGGGGCACAGGAAGCTCGGGTGCCTGGCCCATCGTCTCCTCTCATCAGGCTGACACTCGCCATGTGAATTGCAGTATTTACTACAATTTTCTCAATCCAACTTCCACGATTCCTATTCTTAAACTCTGGAGCACCTACGGATCAAATCTCAGTTCAAACCGGACCCTCCATCCACCTCTTCTCTGTTCCGCGGCCTCCTCCCCTCCCTCTGCAGCGAGCCTTCCCGCTCTCCCCTGAACCGGCCACCTTCTCGAGGGATCGATTTGCGCCGCCTCCACTACCACCGGACTTGAGGTGACATTGTGCGCCCTTGGAGCTCCCGCACCGTTGCGACTTTCGCACCCCGAGGCGTTGTATTGGCGCTGCACCAGCACCGGGCTGAGAGAGGAGCTGGGCGCCGACGAGGCCTCCCCTGCAGCCCCTCCTCTCTGATCCGATCTGCCATTACACACTTCAGCGCCTGACTCCTACTACTGTACCTGCGACCTGACACAGCCGAGAACCCCACGGTCCCGGCCGCGCGTACCATATCAGCAACTAGCTGTGGGCGCCTGCCACTTCCAGAGTGGTTCTTTAGCGCTGCATTTATTCCGGACTGGGAGAGGCCTCCTCTGCGGCCCCTCCACCCTGCTCCTCCTGTGTGGCCCCTCCTCTCTGCCCTGGGAACCGAGGCCGCTGTGAGCCCCACAGCCGCGACAACGCCTACCTTCCTGGAGCGTCGTCTGTGCCTGCCTTCACCACCTAACCACTTTCAGGAGCTGCGCCCCCCTCCAGAGTGGTTCTTTAGCGCTGCATCTACTCCGGACTGGGAGAGGCCTCCTCTGCGGCCCCTCCGCTCTGCTCCTCCTCTGGGGCCCCTCCTCTCTGCCCTGGGATACAAGGCTACTGCGAGCCCATCAGCCACGACTGCGCCTACCATCCTGGAGCGCCTGCTGCACCTAACTTCACTACCTAACCAAATTCAGGAGCCGCGCCTCCCTGCAAAATCTCGCTGCCCAACCTGCCGCCCACCTTCAGAGGTTCTGTGGTGCTACACCAACGCTGAACTGACAGAGGCACTGTGCCCCTGATAAGGCCTCCTCTGCGGCACCTCCTCTCTGCTCCAGACTTTCCTCTCTGCTCAGGACTGCCCTGGTAACTGCCCTGGTAACTCTCTGCTCAGGGCTGCCCTGGTAACTGTCCCTCCTCTCTGCTCCACACTCTCCTCTCTGCTCAGGACTGCCCTGGTAACGGAGCCTACCGTGAGCCCCACTGCTGCGGCCGCGCCTTCAGCAACTTCAGCGCCTGCCATCACCTCCTAACCTCCATCAGGAGCTGTGTCTCCCTCCGACATCTTGCTGCCCCGTCCTGCCACCCTAGAACAGAGACAACCGAGTGACCCTCTACCACGTCCGCAACTACCATCGCGCCTGCTGCACCTGACATCACCTCCACTGTAACTTCCTTCAAGAGCTGCGCCTCCCTCCTACCTCTGGCTGCCCCAGCCCACCGCCCAGCCCAGCAATGTAGCAGTCCACAGAGTGATCCACTGCCACACTGAGGTAGGAGCCATTTTCACTGCCACTACCCATATACTGCAAGTGGTCGCCCCCACTCCTATACAGCCTGGCAATCCCCCTCTACTGTAGCCGCACCTTGGGTGTGTCATACCACCCTCCATACTACAGACCACCTGTCGACTGTCGCTCTGTCTGGCCCTCTGCAAGCAGCCGCATCTGCCACTGTGACTATCATCGGAACTGGCCTCCATCCTCCACCTTGCTACCCCTGTCTCCCGCTCAACCCAGCACTGTCGCTGTCCACCGAGCGACCCAGCCTGCCTGTGCTCTGCTGCAATAGACTGTAGCCACACTGCAGGCGCGTCATTTCGCCCTCCATACTACAGACCACCTGTGACTGTCACCCTGTCTGGCTCTGCTTGCAGCTGATCTCCAAAGGATCCTTCCTCCCTCACCATCTCACCCTCGGACACTCTGCTTCTCCAACCTTCACTCCACTGCCTAGACCCCACTCAACTGCTGTGACTCCCCATCCTTCTTCTCTAAAACCTCACTCTCCCCAGCCCTCTCACTCTCCGTCTCCCGTCCACTGAACCTGCAACAGCTCCTGACACCTACTCCAATTGTGGGCACTCTGCTGTGTGACCACCAGCACTTACTCTCATCCCCTTCCTGTCATGCACTCTACCTGCCTTTCCCTCTGTCGGCCTCCCTCCATCTCCCTCCCCCTTTCCCTATCGCACCTTGGGTCGCATCATGTCCTCCCCATTCTCTCACCCCCCCTTCCCTCTGTCGGCCTCCCTCCATCTCCCTCCCCCTTTCCCTATCGCACCTTGGGTCGCATGATGTCCTCCCCATTCTCTCACCCCCCCTGCCCATCCCTTCCCTCTCGCACAAACCCTTCTCGCTCTAATCTTATCCACCTCCCCACTTCCAATCCCTCCAGCTTCATCAACATTGCCCTCTGGAACGCCCGATCCATCTGCAACAAAGCCACTGCGGCCCTTGATCTGTTCTTCTGACTCAAACTTCCTTTGCATCACCGAGACTTGGATACCCCCTTCAATTCCACTGTTCCTGCATCTCTCTCCACCCCCTCTTCCTCCTTCTTTCATGTCCCACTCCCCTCAGGTCGCGGAGGCGGCGTCAGACCCATTTTTCACCCTAAATGTCTTTCCTATTCCCCTTCCTTATCTCTCCCTACCTTCTCCTCCTTTGAATTTCTCTTCAAATCCTTCACCTTCCCTCACGCGATATCCTTCTTAATCATTTACAGACCTCTCGGCCCCCTCTCTCCCTTCTATGAAGACCTGGACCATCTTCTCTCTCTCATTTCTCCCTCCCCTACTCCTCTCTCTGCCCTCTGCGATTTTAACCTCCCCCTCTCAACCTCATCTCATACTTCCCCTCTTCTCCCCTTACTTGACTCCTACCTCATCTCCCCCCAGCCAACCCCACCCACCCACTCCTCTGGCTCCACTCTCATCTTACTCTTCCTCCCCCGTATCATCTCTTACCAACTATCTCTCCGACCACACCTTACTCTCCTTCTCCCTTACTACTCTCCCTTCTCATTGTCCCTCCCCTCCCTCATCTCCCTCTTTCTCTTGTTGTGATCTCCGCAACTTCAACCCTTCTCTCTTCCTTGACTCCTGTTCTTCCTCCCTTCCCCCTCTCCCTGACTTCTCATCCCTCTGAGCCGATGACGCCCTCTCCTCACTGCCCTCCTCTACAGCCTCCAGTCTTGACCAACTCTATCCTCTTACTTCCTTCTCACCATCTCACAAACCCTCCCAGCCCTGGCTCTCCTCTCACCTTCTATCCATGCGCCGCTTCCTCTGTCGCCTCGAACAATGCTGACTCAAATCCTCTTCTTCGACCAACCAATCCTCTTACTTCTCTTAATGCTCTCTGTATGACTCTTGCCTCACATCTGCCAAGCGCTCCTACTTTTCTAACCTCCTCCAATCACAAGCTTCTCAACCCCGCTGTATCTTCCAGACCATCTCTCGCCTTCTTTCCCCTCCTACATCTGACCTTTCCACAAACTCTCCCCTCTCTCCCTCTGGCTTTGCCAACTTCTTCTCATCCAAAATTCTCTCTCTGCCAAAACATCCTCTCCTCCCTTCCTTCTCCCCTCCATCCCCCTCCCCCTCTTCCACCCCTGCTAACATGTCCACCTTCTCTCCTATCATCCCAGACTGCGTCTCCTGTCTCCTGTCCAAACTCACCCTACCCCTGCCCCCTCTGATCCCATCCCCACCTACCTCATCCCCAAAGTCTACCCTCTCCTCATCCCCTACCTAACCACCTTTTTTAACATCTGTCTCTCTTCTGCTACCTTCCCTTCAGCCTTCAAGCACGCTACCATCATCCCTATCCTGAAGAAACCCTCTGCTAGCCCTCTCCTTGCCTCCAACTTCAGACCAATCTCCCTTCTCCCCTTCATCTTAAAGCTCCTCGAGCGCCTAGCCTTCTCTCAACTCTCAGCTTTCATCTCCTCTCACTCCCTCCTCCCCACCTCTCAGTCTGGTTTCTGCCCTAAACACTCCACTGAGACTGCTCTCACTTATGTACTCAATTCTCTCCTCGCCGCTCGCTACGCTAAGCAATCCTCAATTGTCATCCTCCTTGACCTCTCGGCAGTCTTTGACACCGTAGATCACCCCTTACTTCTTAGCACTCTGTCCTCCTTCGGCTTCAAAGGCTCTGTCCTCTCCTGGCTCTCCTCTTACTTCGCCAACCGATCCTTTACTGTCTCCTGGGGTTCCCCAGGGCTCCGTACTCTGACCTTTCCTTTTCTCTCTCTATACCTCCCTTCTTGCCCCATCATCTCTTCCTTCGGCATCTCCCACCACTTCTACGCAGATGATACCCAACTCTTTCTCTCCTTCTCTTCCTTCAACTCTGACCTCCACCACACTCTCTCTTCCTGTCTTACGGCCATAAAAAATTGGATGTCATCCCATTTTCTTTCCCTCAATACTGACAAGACTGCTTTTCTTCCCTCCTAGCACTCTCTTACCTTCCCCTCCTCCCTTCATCCATTTTCCCCCCTTCCAATCTCCCCATCTCGACCCATGCCCGCAACCTTGGCCTCCATATTGACTCCTCTCTCCTTCTCCAACTACATCTCTCTAACCTCTCGTGCCTGTCGGCACCACCTGTTCAACATCTGCAAGATCCGCTCCTCCCTCACCTTTAATGCTTTAAACTCCTAATCTCCTCCCTTATTTTCTCTCGTCTCTTCTACTGCCCCTCTCTTCTCTTTGGACTCCCTGTCTCTCACCTGACTCCCCTAAAATCCATCTACCACTCCTCTATCCGCACTCTGTCTTCTTGGCCCTCAAGACTCTATTTCTACCTCACTCTCTTAAATCGGCTGGCTCCCCTTCCTCTCACAATTGAAATTTCAATTCCTCTGCCTTGTATACAAATCTCTCCATGATCTCGCCCCCCCTATCTTTCCTCCCTCCTCTCATTTTACTCTCCCTCCCGCTCTCTCCGCTCAGCTGATCTCTACCTTCTCACTGTACCCCCAGCCCCTTGTGCCTCCTCAAGCTTCCACTCCTTCCAACTCTTGGTCCCCTCCACTGGAACTCCCTACCTCTCTCTATCCGCTCCACCCCCACCTACCCATCTTTCCGCTCCTCCCTGAAAGCCCTTCTTCTCCACTCCCCCCCTGACTCTCCTCCTACCTCTCTCCCCCCTCATACCCCTGGCCCCCTTTCCCCCGTCCCCCTCCCCCCTCATCCCGATGACCTCAAAATGGATACTGTAACCACAATAGTGCGTAGGAGATCACCTGGGAGCTCCCTCCCACCGCCTTTCCCTCCCTCCTTCCCCCTCCCTCCTCTGAGTAAATTGTTCTAAAAACTGTACCACTGGTTTGTTTCATGTTTGTAAATTATGCTTCATTCATTACTGTACCTGTTGTTATTCTGTAAAGCGCTTTGGTGTAAAGCGCTATGTAAACTCAATAAACATAAACATAGATTGAGGGTGAAGTACTTTTCTTCCAATGTTGGGCTAACACGAGCCAAGCTACTATAACAAGTATCATGAAGCCCCATTTTTGTGGCCTTGTGAGGCCTCTTGGGCCAGGTTCCCACATCCCGCCATCCAGATCCTTTCCTTGAGGTGCTCAGAACTATTCACCATCATGCCTGCCTGCTTTTTCACCCCTCCCAGAATTGTTGGATCACCGGGCAGCTTCACCATATGTGTATCCAGTCCCCCTTCTCTTCACACCCTCTCCAGAATTTGCCGGACGCAGTTGGGAGCATTGTGTGAAGCCTTTCTGGCGTGTAGTGCCATTGGAGTAGCACTTTTTGCCACATCGCTCTTACTTGTATGCATCATGTTAGCTTAGGAACAATTCCCCAAATATACTCCCATTGCTTCCTGGTGATCGCTTCCCCGAGTAACTTTTCCCATTTCCCCATATAGTTCCACCTGATCTCTTCCCACTGGGTATTCAGGAATCTATAAAGGCTCGAGACTAATTTACCCGAGCCCATGTATGTCGTCCATTTATTGCTGGAAAAGTGTTAGTTGTCTCGTGGCTGCCTGCTTTATGTGTGGGGACAAGAACCAGTGCTTAAGTTGAGTGTATTTGAATATGTCTTTACTAGTCAGGACCAGGGTCTGTTGGCATTCTTGAAAGGTCATTAAGTCTCGGCCCTGGAACATGTCCCTGATCGTCTTACATCCTGCTTTTGTCAATTTTTTGAATGTTGTGGTGTCCATCCCTGATTAAAACTCGAGATTATCGAACATCGGAAGAAAGGGGGAGGGCTGAGTTGACAGGGCCCCTCTCTTGATCGCTACATCCCATACCCCCACACCCACCCCACCCCATCACCTCGCTTATCTTAATGTTTGGGTGCCTATGTTGTTTCTTTAGCCATAGAAGTCCCGGGAGTGGCATCCCGGCCACTGCTCTATCTTGTTTAGCCCATATGCGAATTGGGGTGTCCGCTACACATTCTTTCACTGCCTGTAGTTGAGCAGTCCCGTAATGTCTGCGGAATTGGGGAAGTGCTAGGCCTCCCTGATTTCTTGGCGCCGTCAGCATTGGCATTGCCACTCTTGGTGGTTTGTGTTTCCATATATACGTCTTAATATCTTTATTTAAAGATTTGAAAAACGCTTTTGGAATTCTAATAGGTAGGACCTGGAAGTGCAGCAATTTTGGCAGGCCACCATTTTAGTTGCTACCATTCGCCCCCACCAGGATGTCATCAGTCGGTTCCATTTCCTAATGTATGTTTTTATTTTTTCCAGCAGGGTCGGATAATTCTCTTTGTACATCACATTTAATGATGGTGTAATGTTGCCCCTAGATTTTTGCGAGTAGCAATTGTAAATTTTGGCTTAGTGCCACTATTATATTGTGTTTTGCCATTAAATTTAGAACCTCAGTCTTTTGTCTATTGGGCTTAAGCTGGGAGATTTCCCCAAAACTTTCCAATTCTTTCAAGAATGCTGGTAGGGGGGTGGCGCTGTGGAGCAGCCCAAGATGGCTGCCTAGCTTTTCAGCTCCGTGCGGCTCAGGCATCGATCCGGCTACATCTGCGGTCTCCTTCGCTATCTAACATCATCGCTTTGCTGAGCTACTGTCTGCACTGCGGGGCGTGTGTTGTGCAGGTTTGGGCCCGATACGACCTCCAGGGACCCAGATGTGACATCCTCGGCGGCTGCTGGCTGTGTGTGTACCCGGGCCCAGCGCTCGCCTGACTTCCGGCTTCCCTCGCCTGGCTCCTTCCCCAGAGGCCGTCGCCGTAACAGCTGCAGAGGCATCCCCGGGTCCCCTCCCTCCGTGGCATCGGCGAGGTTGAGGCGGGGGGGACCTGAGTGTGCTGCGGAGACGCAACACCACTTGCTGCGGGGGCCCCGCGCGGGGCGAGCAGCGGCCCACACCCCCCCCTGTACTGGGAGGCTGTGCTCTTTGCTGCGATCGACACCATACTTGCGGCTACGGACTGGCTGCTGCCCAGTTGGGAGGACTCTGAGGCTCGCGCCGCCCGAGCGGTGGTCCAGGTGAGGAGCGGGGGGAAGTGCGCACGGTGTTGCCCCCTGTTGTTGCCCACTGTCGCATGTGCCTGTGAGCACCGCCAGCTCCACTGACCCGGTGGCACCATCCCTGATCATATGCATAGCCCCCCGGGGCCGGACCAGTTGACTCTTTTGCTCCCCTGTGTGATTCACCCCGGATCAGAACATAAACCCATGCAGGCTTGTCCAACCTGCGCTGAGCAAACTGCCTGCATGCTTAACGAGGCCCCGCTCCACGCTGTGACCCCCGCCTCGACGTGGCCTCTCATCATATGGCCACTACATACTAGGGGTGAGCAGCTCCCCCTCCTTCCTGGAGGTCTCCAGTGCTGATGGTCGCGGACCCTGCCCGACATGGCTGACCAGACGCAAGCAATTTAAGCATGTGAAGTGACAACGCGCCTTAGCCATCACTGCCCTGTCGCTTCATTAGCGGTATTCAACAATCCACAGCTGCCACTGGCTGCCCCTGGGCGACTTGCACGGCACATTATACTGCAGCCCCGCCGCAGCTAACTGCCTCCGCTACGGCCTGCACACCCTGCTGACGCTGAGACATTGGCGGGAGGCCTCTGGCCCCGCCGAGGCTTGTGCCCTCCATACCACCATCCTCTCCACCAGTGTGCCCGCACCATACCCAGGCTTCTTCTGGCTGCAATGTCTAGCAGATCCAAGGGAACTGCCAAAGGGGGTACTATGGACAAGTTCACTAAAGCGGTTTTGCAGGCTGAGCCGGGCCACACGTCATCTTCACAAGAGGAACTCGACCAGGACCCTCACCATGGGGTTGTAACGCCAGATCTCACCACGCTGATGGAATCTATGGCCAAAAATGTCGCCTCCTTTCATGAGAAATTAGACGACATTAACGCAAATGTTGCCTCACTAAAAACTCGGGTGGACCAGGCGGGATCTAGGATAACTAAGGCCGAAAATAGAATCTCCGTCAATGAGGACGAAATACACACGCTCCAAGACACTGTGGCCACCCGGTTGCGTGACATGAAGAGTGTTAAGGCGAAATATGATGACTTGGAGTCTCGCTCCCGCAGGAACAATCTGCGCATCATCGGAGTTCCCGAAAATGCCCTCCAGGGGCGGATGGAAGACGCAGTAGAAAAACTACTCAAAGACCTGCTGGATAATCCGGACCTCTCACCATATTTTACAGTGGAGCGAGCTCACCTGGCCCTATCACCACGTCCTAAGCCAGACGACAGCCCCAGGCCCATCATCGCTAAGATACTCAATTACCGCGACAGAGACCTCATTCTTCGCCTGTCGCGTGAGTAGGGAGACCTACGATTTGAGGCCCACACTATTAGAATCTTCCCAGACTTCTCATTGGCGGTACAGCAGGAGAGGCGTCAATTCCTTGGCGTTAAGAAACTGCTCAGGGAGCGCAACATCCCATATGGCATCCTGTTCCCGGCGCGACTCAAAATCACCCACAATGGCAAACTGTATTCTTCACTGTACCAGACGAAGCGGTAAAATTCATCGAGTTGCAAATACTGCTTCACGGTCCGAGAGACGACCGCGCCAATGACAACTAATCACGAACAGCGTGGCTCATGGAGACTAATCATACCTGCTGATCCTTGACTTATGATGTGTCGATGGCAACTTGACTTTGTCCACTCAGCAAACATGGCTCCCTATCACATGCATTTGGGTCGCAGGCTGGCTCCTGGATGGTATACATTGGCCATTCTTCCCTCTCGATACCAGGAGCTAGCCATGTGTCCTACCCCCTCCTGCAGTTTTCACTAGCTTGAGAGTGTTCTCTGGCTCCAGGGGCCGATTGCAAAATCCGTTTACCGCAGTAACATGTCCAGGACAGTTCTTGCTGCCCTATATCATGCTTAAAATGCCATCCGCACGGCATCAGCGCTCCCGCTGCAGTTGCAATGTTTAATTTCATTTGGTTGTTGCTAATGTTTGGCCCCCATTGGGCTGGGATGTGGGCATATCCACGTTGGATCCGGCCCTCTGACCTTCACCTCCCAGTGAGAGTCGGTTCAATTGGTGGCACCTGTGTTCGGGGGTGGGGGGCTGCACTGCATGTTGGGGTTGGGCAGTGAGGGTGGGGGGAGGCGCTGTTGGGGTTGGATTAAAGGAAAATGGCATGGCATGGCAGGGAGATACATGACTGCAACGCAATATGCCTGTACAGCAGGTGAACACAAGCTATGGAATGCTAATGAATACTACTGCAGGGATGTCCCATAATGCGACTCTATGTCACTTAATAATCTGACATGGAATGTTCGTGGACTGAGTAACTTCACCAAACTGCCTATGCCCAGAGGCATGGAATTAAGATACTCTTCCTTCAAGAAACGCATGGCCTGGGGCGCCTAGCGACATACCTCGCCCCGACCTAGGGCACCAATCGGTACTATACAAAGTATTCAACCCAGTCCAGGGGGGTACTCGCTCTAGTTCACAAATCCGTACAATTCTCATTGCGCACCGGCCACATTGACCCCGAGGGCAGATATGTAATCCTTCACTGCTCACTCTCCAATATGGAATGCCTCCTTGTGAACACATATGCCCCTAATTTCGACGCTCCAGATTTCTTTGACACAATCACCACCATACTCCTGAAGTATATGGGTGTTCCAATCATATGGGAGGGAGACATGAACTTAATTCTGGAAAATGAGCTGGACAGATCCGGGACCGCCCGTAGAGCCACATCACGTGCGGCCCATAGATTACATGCACACATGGACACACTGGGTTCTAAAGACCTATGGAGAGTTCTCAACCAGCAGGCGAGAGAGTATACCTTTTACTCATCGGTACATGATAGCCTATCCAGGATAGATCTGTTTCTCATATCAGGCGGCATAGTGGGTAAGGCCACAGAGACACAGATATTGCTGCGCACACTTTCGGATCACTCACCGGTAACACTGCGCATTACACTAGGACAGGACCAACCTCCCCGCTCCTCCTGGAGATTCAAATCAGAGGCCCTCCAAGATATAGTTTTCAGAGCTGAAATTCTGGCTGACATTAACATCTTCTTTGACTGCAACAATAGACAAGATACAACTGATGGGGTACGTTGGGAGGCATTCAAGGTCTTCATCAGGGGGATTTGCATCTCCAGAGAAGCCGGGGTCCTCAAAGTCATTAAAAATAGCTTGCAGAGATCGGAAGCGAAGTTAAAAGAACTTGAGAGGGAGTATACCTCTGGCCCTTCCCCGACCACGCTGGCACAAATTAGAGCGGAACTGGAAACATTTGAGATCCATGCTCCGAGAGAGATACAGTGCCATGCCCGTCCTGTGGCAGCCAGGAAATATGGTGAGGGGGACAGACCGGGAGGACGCTGTCCTGACTAGTCCGTGCAGAGGGTGGCAGGACTTGCATTGACTGCATCAAAGACGCAGGGGGCACCCTGTGCTGGTCCGACCAAGACATCTTCGAGACACTCACCGCGTTCTACACAACCCTATACGGCCCACAGCAAGAACACAGCCCACAAGACACAGACATTCTACTAGACCAAATCCCCATGACCCTCCTCTCCCGCGCGACCAGCTTGATGCTCCATTCACCCTTGACGAGATAACCGCAGCCACCTCGAACTGTCAAAGGGGCAAGGCCCAGACGGTCTCACGTCGGAGTTTTATCAGGATCATGTCGCCATCCTGGCACCCAGACTCCTAGAGGTGTGGAACGAATCACTTGGGCTGAACACCCTACCCCAATCCATGCGCGAAGAGGTCATAACTGTGCTTCCCAAGCCGGGCAAACCGCTAGACGAATGTGGCTCCTACAAACCCCTGTCTCTAATCAACACTGACATGAAAATATTAGCTAAGATTATTGCGAATAGATTCCTCCCCATTATGACCCACTTAGTTCACCCCGACCAGAGTGGTTTCGTACCCGGCAGATCCACAGCCCTCAATATCCGCCAGTTATTCAATGTCATGTCCAGAATTTACCCCAACGCAAGCGCCGTAGCGGTCACCCTCGATGCCCAGAAGGCATTCGACATGGTGTCGTGGCAATATATGTGGGCTGTACTTCACAAAATGGGAATCGCCCACGCATTATATCATATATCAATTTGCTCTATACAAAGCCCGTAGCGAGGCACCCGCCAAGGCTGTCCGTTCTCCCCGATACTTTTTGCGCTTGCTATTGAACCCATGGCTGACAGTGTCAGAGACAAACATACACGTAAAGGTATACGTCTGCGTGACACCCCGGAGATCATCTCACTATATGCAGATGATGTACTTCTCTATATCAGAGACCCGGCTGTCCACTTGGACCCAATTATACGGGACATAACAAAAATCGGCACATTTTCGGGCTTCACCATAAATTATACCAAATCTGAAATCTTCCCGCTCACGGCTGCCACTTCTCAACCAGCGTGTGAATTCCCCCTCTGCTGGTCACCAAAGGGTATCAGATACCTCTGGGTTCAGGTATCCCTCACTAAACCTTCACTATTGGCCGACAACTACGTGGCTGCGGCGCAGCTTGCAGAGGCCCATATGTTGAAATGGCGCAACCTCCCGCTCTCCTTATCGGGCAGACTGTCCCTAATCAAAATGATAATTGTCCCTAAGCTGCTCTACGTCTTTGTTAATGTGCCGATCTGGCCCGGGAGACGATACTTCAAGAATCTACACACTACATGCGCCCCATTTTTGTGGCACTCTGACACGGTTCGTAAGAAGTGTCAGCATATGACTCTTCCATATGAGAATGGGGGTTTCACTGCCCCTGACTTCGCTAAATACTGGACCGCCGCGCAAGCCCAACACACCACACACTGGTATACATTCACTGATCCTCCTCCACAGGTTAAACTCGAGAAACTAGCAAGTGAAGGAGTTAACACCCTCTCTCTTATTCTCCACCATACATTTCATACTGATGCCCAGGCTGACCCCGTAGCAGCAACAACCATGGCTTGGAAACGAATACTACAAACACAACCTGGTCACCACCTGTGCTACAAATGGCTGCCCATTTGGCAGTTCCCAGGCCTCAGTCCCACGCATGACAAACTCCTAATGAGACACTGGTATGGCTTGGGATATCGAGCCCTGACCGACTTATACCCTGAAGGGAAGTTTATCACCCTGCAGACATGGCGTCCCGGGCACTCCAGCTCTGCGCTGGAACTACACAAATACTTCAGGTTAACAGCAGTAGTCCGTGCCTGGTGGCCTCATACCCCGACGAACCCCCAGACTCGCCTGAAATCCACTATATAACCAACTCGGCTGGGGCTAGAGGGATAATATCCTCGCTGTACAAAATGCTGATGGCTAACCCTAAAGATGTGCTGCAGACGGCACGCGACATGGGGAGCGGTGAGCTGGGCCTGTCCATCACTGATGCAATGTGGAGGAAAATGTGCATACACACCCGTACGACCTCCCTAAACGCCAGATAAAGGTGTATACAATATAAGATCCGGAATCGATTATATTACACGCCGCACAGGGTGGGCAGATTCGCACACAGCCAGGCTCACACTTGCCCTAGATGTAAATCTACAGATGCGGATCACATACATATGTTTTGGGCTTGTTATTAGCCATTATAGATGCTCTCTCTGAAATAACAGCGTCCCACATCTCTCCTGAACCATTAGCTGTCCTGTTCGGACTGTGGGATGAGCCCGAATTAAGAAAAGTGTCCAAGTTTTTGAATGTCGCCACCATGGTGGCCAAAAAATGCATATTGCAGTGTTGGAAGCGCCGCTCCCCCCCACCCCTTCATTTGAGATGTGGCTGAGGGCCCTCACCTGGACTCAAACGTGTGAGGAGGATTACATCAATACCCTCCCACTGACTTCTCGCCCCAAGAATGTATGGACTGAATTTTGCAGCTATCTAAATAGCAAGGAGGACTTAGAACTACTGTCAACCCCCCTCCAGATGAAGTGAACTAGATCATTGCTGAGACTCACTGAACTGTAAAACTGAATATCTACCTTCATTTGTATTCCCCATGCTCTATATAACCATCCATGTACCTGCAACTGTATATATCTTGTGCACTGTGTTGATTGTCTGGTCTTTCGCCATGCCAATAAAGAAAAGTAAAAAAAAAAAAAAGAATGCTGGTAGGGAGCGTTCTGGGGTTGTCAGTGCCACTAGTATATCCTCTGCGAAAGCCATGGTTTTATACTCCTGTCCTGCCATTATTATCCCCTTCACCCACTCTGGCCCCCAGATCTTGGCCAGTAGTGGCTCCAGAAAGCTTGCATACAATAGTGGCGATAGTGGGCACCATTGTTTCGTTCCCCTCCCCAGGTTCACTGGGCCCGAGAGTATTCCATTGATGGATACCTGCAATAGAGGTACTCAGTAGTTGGCTCTAACCATTTTGAGGAAGATCTGTCCAAACCCCATTCGTAATGAGACTAGTATAGCTAGTGTTTGTGTTATTTCCATTTTTCTATCAGGTGACACTCTGTGTGTTATCCAATGTCTGCCTTGTTGGTATGAAGCCCGATTTGGTTTGGTGCTATGAATGTTGGGAGTAAGTGCAAAATTCTCTCGGCCATTATCTTTGTATAGAGCTTTGCATCTAAATTTATTAGGGCTATTGGGCGATATGAGCCGAGGAGTTCCACATGTTTTCCCTGTTTGGGGAAAACTACCAGCTTTGCTTTGTTCATCGACTGTGTAATATCTCCTTGCACTTTAAATGTGTTATATAGCTTTGTTAGTCTAGGGGCCAGCTCTTCCTGGAATTTTCTGTAAAAGCAGTCTGGGTAACCATCAGGTCCTGGTGCTTTGTTTCTCGGTAGGTTTTTTATTGCTTTCTTCACTTCTTTCACCGTAATGTTTCCCTCTAGGGATTCTTTTTCCTCCTCCGAGATCCTACTTATACTTTTGGGATTATCAGATGTGTAAAGTGTTTGGTAATACTCCCTTAGAATCTCCTCCATATCTTCATCCTTTGTCTTTACCTATCCCTCTTTGTCCTGCAGTTTCATCACTGTTATATTCCTCTCCCTTGATTTAAGTTGCTTTGCTAGGAGTTTATCTGCCCTGCTTGCTCTTATGTAATACCAGTGTTTCAGCAATAGGAGTGACTTTTCTGCCTTCTTAGTGCGCAGGGCACTCAACTTAGCCTGGAGTTTTTTGCTTGGTTTCTTGGCTATCTCTCCTTGGATCTCTTTCAGTTTCCCTTCCAGTTCCTCCTCCCACCCGAGATACTGTTTGTCCTTGACCGCTTTTAGCACTATTAAGTCTCCCCTTAGCAACCCTTTGAATGCACCCAATACTGTGCATAGCGGTGTTCCTCCCGTGTCATTGTCCATTATCCAAATAATATTGGTCTATCTTTTCCCTAATGATGTCCACCACCACCTGGCGTTGTAGCAGTTCAACTGGGAAGTTCCACTTCCATAGGCCCCGTTTGTTGTGTCCCAGGATGAAGGTCACCATAATCGGGACATGGTCCGATAGGGAGATGGAGCATAGATCTATCTCCTTCACTTTGCCCACCAACCCTGTGGCTTCCCAAATGTAGTATATCCTAGATTGGGAGGTGTGGACGTGGGAATAGTGTGTGAATCCATGTGCCTGACCCTTGATCTCCCTCCATAAATTGTGCAGTGCTAGCGTCACAATTTTTTATTGTAGTGCCTTAGATGGCCCCAGTGTCCCCAAGGGTGTGATGTTACTTCTGTCCAGTTGTGGGTCCCAAGCCAAGTTGAAATCCCCTGTTAGAAACACCTCCCCCCGTGGCGAAACCTTCTAGTCCTGAGAGGGTCTCCCTCAGGAACTCGCCTTGTCCCGTATTAGGGGCATATATCATGGCCAACATTCTCTTTTGGTCTCCATATACAGTATTCAAAAAGAGGTAGCGACCTTCCCCTGGACCTGTATTTCCAATCCGTCCTGTATCGCTATCAGCACCCCCGCCCTTTTCTCCCACGTATTCACCTGGAATATCTGTGAAAACTCTTTTATCCTCAAGAATGTTTTGTCGGCTTCCCTGATGTGACTCTCTTGGTACATTATAATGTTCGCCTTCATCCTCCTAGTCAGCTGTTCAATTTCTTTCCTCTTTATTGGGGTATTTAGTCCCCTCACATTGTATGTAAGTATTTTTAATGGTGCCATCCTATCTTCCTGAAGTTTGTGTCGCTTTTAATTCCTGAATCCTGGCTCTACCTGCCTCCTTCTCCCTGTTCTAAACCCCCCCCCACACCCCCAACATTTTATCCCCCCTATCCCCATCCCAACTCCCTGAGGAGGGCTCAGGTTCATATGACTGCTCAGATGTGGTGTCCGTCGCTCCTGGCCCTCTGTCATCCCAGAGATGTTGTCTTGGGGACTACTAACCCCACCATGTGATCCGTTGACCGTCTCCAAACCTGCACCCTTGGGCCGCTCACTCTTGTAACGGTTACACTCCCCAGCTCCACCCCAGGGTCCATCTTTTGTCACAATACCCCTTCTTACTTGACCGCCTTGTGTTGTAATGTTCTCTGTCTCCCGTAAACATTAACTTTCTGTTGGGTGTCTTGCCGAAGCCTGGAACTTTCTTCCATTCCCACGGTTTCCTGCAGGGTCTATCCCCTCTCAGTTGACCCTCGCTTGTCCCTTGGCCCCCCTCCTTGTAAATTCAGTATGAGCTCTCCATCCTCGCATGAGGTGATTCTATGCTGTCTTCCTTCCCACGTGAATAGCAGTCCGAAAGGGAAAGTCCATTTGTATCTAATTTGCTTTGACGTTAAGATTCGCACTACGGGGCCCATCTGTCTTCTCTTTTGCAAAGTGGCTTGTTTGTTTATTTATATGGCACGCAAAACCCTGAGGTATCTAGGTGCTTAAACTTAGTTTTGGTGCTTCAGGTTACAGTAAAGGAAGCGCAAGAGGTGAATTACAACATCGTGAACGTGCACAGGTAATACATCATACGCAAAGTGCAAAGGAGAGGTACAAGGTGATCACATCCATTAATCCTGACCCCATGTTACAGGGCGGCAGCTACACACAGATGTAAAGTCAAATCAGAGGGCAGATATATGGTGCCTACCCCATGTTGCAGGGCGGCAGCAACACACAGATGTCAAGTCAAATCGGAGGTCACATACATGGCGCCTGCCCCATGTAACAGGGCAACGGCAGCATGCAAATACAATACAACATTTAAATAAATGGCATAATCAGGCTTGACAGAGAGGGATGAAGGGGAGGGGTAGGTCAGCAAAGGCAGGAGGACAACCAGAGGTGGGGGGTTGTGAGCACGCACAACATCACAGGAGACCGAGGGGGGGTGGGGTGGTGGGGAGCACGCACAACATCACAGGCAACCGGGGGGTGGAGGGTGGACACGCACAACATCACAGGCGACCGGGGAGGGGGGAGCATGCACAACATCACAGAGGGCCGGGGGGGGTGGGAAGCACGCACAACATCACTGGCGACTATGGGGGCAGGGAGCACACACAACATCACATGCGACAAGACAAGGTAGGGGGAGCGTACCTGAAGCGTGCAGTGAGCAGACAGGACTTGTGCTAAATCCTGCTACAGTAGCACCTCCTCTGTTAATTCGAACATAGCCTGCCTGCTTCGCCTTTGCAAATGTTTTTCCTGTTGTTCGTAAGAGGTGATTGCCACCAGAATTTCACAGTGGCGTGCTGCAGGTTCTCCCATTCTGCGTGGGGCTACTCTATGTATCCTATCAATCTGGACCCCTGGTGTTGAGTCGTCTGCCAGAGCCTCTGCAGATTGGCAGGGCTGTGTTTTTCAAGTCCTGGTCCTTCACTTTTTCCGAGAGGTTCTTGATTCTGACGTTACACCTCTGTGACCGATATTTGAGGTCCTTGGATTGTATATCCAGGTTATGTGTTAAATACATGATGATCCAGAGTTTCTTTGATTTTTCTCGAGTCCTCTTCCATCTCCTGGACAGCCCTTTCGACTGTGTCTTTCCTTTCTTCTAATTTGGCCACGTCCAATTTCACTTCCGGTACGGTCTGTTTTATTTCGTTTCAAGGAGTCAAATTCCGTTTGAAAGGAAGCCATGAATTGGTCCTGGAACTCCTTTAACCAACCCTGCATGTCTTCTTTGCGCATTGCCATGTCTGGTTCTGGGCCGGTGTCCTGGTGCTTCGGCTCTGATTGCTTCCTGCACTCCTTGAGCTTGTTGCTGTCTCTGCACCCCACAGTTGTTTTAAACTCGAGGGCTGTTTTGCTTGGGCAATATGTTGTGTCACCGCCACTGCCGCATTCCCCCTTGTTTTTGACATGCCGCTATTGGGCTGTTGGCGTCCTCAATTCCGTGCGAGTTTAGCCCACCCTTCCTCATGGGTTATTCTTCGTAGGGCCCGTCTTGCGTAAGGGTTCGAGTCCTTACCGGGTTCCGTGGCTCTCTTCCGGTTCCTCGTCCCCTCTTCGGTGGTACCTACTCCTATGGAGGTTGTTGCCTATATGTTGTTGCCCCTTGATGCCTGTTTCTTCTGATGATGCTCCTTGCTCATTAGCCTGTTTCTCACCTATTTCTGCTGTTGATTCCTCCCCGCCCCCCGGCGTGCCTTTGCTAATGTGCGTGGACTTGTGACGCTGCTGCAATGGATGAACTCCCCACTAGCTTCTGCTTGAGTTTAACGGTGCCAGCGATCCGCTAGTACCTGATTGCACTTGGTCTGGTGCGGCCTTCTCTGGTGTCCCCTTGGCATGTCTTGAGTGCGTGCGGGGGGCCGCACCTTCCCTGTGAGGGAGAGGCTCCCGCTGCGTTCTGTTTAGATTTAACCTCCTAGGTGGCCGGTCTGCTTTCCCTTCCTTTTCCTAGGTATCAGCGGCGACCGGTGCCAAGTCTGTTTATTCTTGCTGCGCCTGGCCTGCATCTGCCTCCACTGCTGTCCCCCCAGCGTGCTTTAGATGCTAGCAGGAGTCTGCTCCTCCTCTGTGAGAGCGGAACTCCCCACTACGTTCTATTTATAAAGTTCTAATCCCAGAGCACCATCCTACAGGTAACATTGCTAATAAGATTGTTAAAGCCATTAAAAAATGTGGTGCAAAAATATCCCCTGCACAGGCTACCTTTGGCTAACACTCTACCAATAGCTCTTCTACTGGCACCTATAGGTACCCCTGTTCCCAAGTATCATATATAGTTGGTTAATGTTCCAAAGCCAACAAGTACCAATAGAGGGACTAGAGATACCCTAACCAATAAGGTAATCTGCTGTTTATGAGCCAAAAGGGTTTGCTATTCAATAATCAGAAGCAATATTATCACTTGTAAACGCATCACAAGTATGGAGAATAGACACAGGGATCTTATCAAAGTACAACTCGCAGAAGAAAAACTAGTTGAAGGCCTCTTTGTGATAGAGGGCCTAGAAATGTCCATTGGACTGCCCCCTCATTGCTCCAGGACATCAGGGAAGATAGGCTATGCAGAAATGGGGAACGCTTAAAAAATGTAAGAAACACCTAACTCGTTCACTGAGAATCCATTGAGTAGTAATTCAGGCTTTGCAAGTTCTAAAAAGCCACTGGTAGGCTCATCAATAGGTATATTGAGAGACCCTACTGGTGATGTAGCACAGAATGAATTCAGCATTCAAGTAACCTCTGGAGTGTGAATAGATCCAGGGCCACAAGGGTAACTAACTTCGCACCTCGCCTCGGATAGTATTTTTTCGGATGTTGGGACTGTCTGACACTGTGAACCATTTTAAAGCTCCAATCACTGGGATGCACTTAGGGTCTGAGGTGTGTATTACGTCCTGGGATATTGTTGTGGTCCATAAATACTTAGGAGATGAGTGGAACATGTTCATCCACTCACAGGAGATTATATGTCTCCAGGCGACCCGGACGATAGAGACACCACATTTGCAGGGCTATGCCACCTTTTCTATTCTGGCAGACCAAGTGGGGGGATCTTAGTTCGGATTAATTCTGCATCTTTTGTGAAAGAGTAATCGATAATGGGTCTAAGGACCTATTGGAGCTGCACTTGACTCTTGTCCTCCTAAATAATCTGTACAATCTCCAGACTCCGAATGGTGGAGCAATGCTTTTTGCTCTACTGAAGAAAAGGATAGACGATTGGAGGGTGAAACACAGTAGTCAAGCCAAAATTATAGTTATGGGGGATTTCAATCTTCAGTTTGAGCCAGTAGACATCGTGACTAACCTTACAGAAGAGGAGGATCAGTTCTGTGGAGTAGAGGAATTGAATGCCCCAAATCCAAAGAGAAAATATAGATATGCTGAGGAGGTAGCTAGCTTGATCATAGCACCCGACTTGAGGGCTTGCAGTGGAAGATTCTCGGGGGAACCACAGCAAATACAACCTTTAATAGTGGTACCCTGTCGAGGCTCATTGATATGTACTAGTAAACCGGGAAGTCATACGAGAGTAGAAAGCGACCATCATCGCTTTTGGTTTTTACAGTGGATGGTGCACTAATAGGTGTTAAGCATGAGGGAACTGAAGGGCCAAATGTAGTACTATCAATTATATGCCATGCCAGGTGTACTATTAAGTGGGAAACATTATATCATGATAAATTAATGTGTGCCATAGTATCATCCTCCCAGCTTTGGAAGGCTTCTATGGCATCAATTACGTTAGTTGTGCTGAAATAGTTGATGCGCATGTAAAACACACAGAGGATTTTGGAGGGTTTTTCACTAAACCTTACAAAACAATTAGGAAGCATTCCCAGCATAAAATGCCTTGATATGATGGGGGAATGCTGACGTGCAAAGGGCTTTTTGATTGACCACGCTATGTGGGTGTCCGCAGAGGTAGCCATAGCTCTACGCAGGGTAAAGGAGAGTTATTAAACCTTTATCAAGACCAAGAAATTGGCATATGTTGAGAAGATCTAGAATGCCATTCTGACTGCCATAAGTAACAAGGATTTGCATCAATTCTGGAAAGTGATGGGTTCTAGCAGATCAGTGAACCATACCAATATTCAGGGTTTTATACCAAAACAGGAATGGTTTGTGTATATCCAGGATTTGTATAATGAAAATAGAATCTTTTAAGGTCAGGGGGATATGAGCCTGGATCAGACCCATGACAATCAATTCAGTGATCCTCCATTAGTAATTAGCGAAGAGGAAGTGAGAATAGCGATACAGAGCCATCACTGGTCAAGGCCCCTGGACCAGACAAGATCCCGATAGATTGTTTTGCCACAGAACCTCTTATTTGGATTTCCTATATATAGAGCAACATTATTTAACACAGCTCTAAAGTTAAACAAAGTCCCACCAGGCTGGACCCAAACAGAGATAGAGCTCATTTATAAAAAGGGGGGCAGGGACGCACCTTGTAATTATAATTGTTCACTTATAACCCGCTTAATACCAGGAATGGTTTCTAAGTGTAGGATCGGGATTCAAACCTGTGTTGCGCTGCATTGTCTTGATTCCAAGACAAACGTGTTGCCCGAGAGCTATCCTTCCTCCCCACCTTGCAACTTTCGACTAATTTCTTTATAGGGCACTGTAGGGAGGATCTTTGCACACGCTGTTTTGGGACACCTTAAGGCCTGCGTTGAGGAGTGTGGCGTGCTAAGCCACCTACCTACAAATGGGCTTTCAGAAGAGCACAAGCCTGATTGAAGTTTGCACCTGTGTTTACTGCGTGATAAATATACCAAACTAAGGAAGATGCGCCTATACTCTGTGTTCATTGACCTCAAAACCGACAGGGTCCCGAGGTCAAGGCTGTGGGACATCCTCATAAATGTAGGTATTCTGAGTCAGAGCTGAGTCTTTGGCATATCACTTTGCAGATCATTCGCGGAGACGGTCTGTCATTACTTCCATTGGAGGAGGAGGAGCGTTAACCCTGCAAGCATACAAATGCTCTAATGTGACGTGGAGCAGACGCAGATTCCGAGCCGAGTCTTTGGCAGTCTTTGGCGAGCAGAGAAGGCGGACCAGTGACCTCTGGCAATTGCTGCAGGTACCTCCCCTTCCACTTTCTATACTATAATTTGGGTGTACCATGTTTACGCCTGGCATCTTTCTCGTCATAAAGGAGGTGACACATTTAGGGCATATTCAATCTAAGGCACAAAGGATATTTGCATTGTTGCCCCACCGGCGGGATTGCAGCTCTACAGCCCTATTGTTTTTGTTAGGTCTGTTTGGAGAAGGAATTAAATTAACCGGTGTGCGGCGACAGAGGCCTTCTGTGGTGAGTCCTGGAGAGAGAATCTAGTGTGGCTGGGTGGCTAGCTTCCTCGGAACTCAGTACCACTGTGACTGGTGGATAAAGGCTAAGGGATCTTTTCTCCCGGCATAACAAACTTCTGTGACATTTATCTCTTGAGTGGATTGGTACTGTTTTGAGATGAAGGAAGTCATATACTGGTTACGCTGTGGGGGAGGTACCTCCACACTGTCCTGTTGCCTTCTTACTGATGAGGAAATACTAACGGCGGCAGGGATGCCTCTACCCCCCTCACCCCGGACTCCGGCCTATTGATTAACCCCTTAAGTGCCAAGGGTTTCCCTCCCTCAGTGCCAAGGCCTTTTTTGGTGATTTCAGTATGTCGCCATTCAATCCCTTGTAATTCTTTGATTACATGAGATATCTCGGCTAAATTTGGCCCCTTTTTTTCGTAACGCCACCAAGGAATCCTAGTTTGCTGTAGGGCGGTGAGAGAAAATACCAAAAAGGGAGAACATTTGTTTTTTTTTTTCCTCAGAAAAATGGCAATATAATGATGTACAAAGAAGCCTGTTTCTTGTAAGAGCTACGAACACATGGTTTGCTGGGCTGATTTCGCCATTTTCCCAGCTTTCAAGAACAGATTGAGTGGAAACCAAAAAAACATATTTTGATATGGTTACCTGCTGTTTTGTGATATGTAGGTGATTTTGCCCTTTTTTTCCAATTGGACATGCGTGGAGAGAATGGAAGAGGAGGGTAGGAAAGCTGAATGGGAAGACAGAAAGGCATACATTTCTGAAAAGTAGACACAATTCCAAGTCTAGGAGGGGGTGATTTGCGCAGGTCAGGCAACAACTATGTAGGGAAAAATTCCATAGTTTGGGCAAAAATCGAGAAAGTTTACGAAAAGAATGTATGTGGTGGACATGGTTGGCCCGGTACGGCAATGGCTTCCGTGAATTTTGAGAAAAACAATGCCCCGCTACATTCCTTCCAGTTAGGAAATCACACATGTTTCATAATGTTTCACAAAACATGTACTACCACAAGCCAAAAACTGAGCCATGGTACACAGGACTTTATGCTTACGGCCTAAACAGACGTACTTACCATGTGTAAGTAAAGAAAACAATTGTGGTGAGGAAGGACACGCATACATTTTTTGAAAGAGCACAGGCAGACCTTTGGAAGGGTAGTTGACTTGTGCAGGTTACAAAAGTGTATAGTGCCTAAAGCAGTGACTAAATGTAGGTCAGATTTGGGAAATGAAAGGGTTATGTGACAAAGGGCAGCAGCAAATGTTCGAAAATGTTATGAAAACTACACAAACACAACAAATGTCCTACCTTCCCTCATTCCCACAGGTGTCCCGACGAAAACGGTACCTCACATGTGTGGGTGCACCTACTTGGGTGCAAAGGGAAAAGGCTAAACCACTGGTAACGCCAAGTCTTTCGGCAGAGCAGATTTTGAGGAATTTTGCTCTTGTGGACAACCTACATATTTGGGCATGGGGTGTCGCATCCAGCAAGGAAAACGGGGAACACCATGCATTTCCGAAAAGAAGACGCCCGTGGGAATCCACAGAGGTCTGGCTTGCGTGAATTGGCCCAGAATGTATTACCCTCAATCCCCGGCAAAGTCTGAAATTTGGTGAAAAAAACCACACAATTTTTAGAAATTTCCCTCCGCCCACCCACCGAAACAAGCCGACAACAACACATGTCTTACCTACCCGCGTTCCCAGCAGGTGTCCCAGCGAAAATGGTACCTCACATGTGTGGGTGCACCTACCTGGGTGCAAAGGGGAAAAGGCTAAACCACTGCTATCCCCCAAAGGGTTTGGGGAGCCAAACTACAGATTTGGGCGTGGGGTGTCGCAGCCAGCAAGGCAAACAGGGATCCCCATGCATTTCCGAAAAGAAGACACCCGTGGGAATCCACAGAAGTCTGACTTGCGCGAATCGCCCCAGAATGTATTACCCACTATATCTGGCAAAGTCAGAAATTTGGCAAATAAACCACAATTTTCTGATATTTCCCTCCGTCCACCCACCGGAACACGCCGCCAACAACACATGTCCTACCTTCCCACGTTCCCACAGGTGCCCCGGCAAAAACGGTACCTCACATGTGTGGGTGCACATACCTGGGCGCAAAGGGAAAAGGCTAAACCACTGGTAACCCAAGTCTTTTGCCAGAGCAGATTTGACGTGATTTTGAAAACTGGGAACCCCGTGCATTTCAGAACAGAAGACACCTGTGGGAATCCACAGAGGTATGACTTGCGTAAATTGCCCCCAAATGTATTACCCACAAGCCCTGGAAAAGTCCCAAATTTAGGGAAAAAGACACAACCTTCAGACATTTCCCACCTGGAATCTACTAAAACATGCCGCCAACAACACATGTCCTAACTTCCCACATTCCCACAGGGGACCGGATGAAAACAGTAACTAACGTGTGGGTGCACCTACCTGGGCAGAAATGAAAAAGTGTTGACCGTCCACAAGTCCAACGGCAGACCCAGGCATCCCCGGGAGGATCCCCGTCCATTCTTCAAGGGAAATTCTGTAATGCTGCCTAACCAGAGCTCCGGGATGGTCGGGGTGATGTCCCTGGCCTTGCTGGCCTGTGTTACAGCTTTTTCCCACTAGGGAGTGCGGGCAGTGTGCCAATACCTCCCTGAAGGGAAAAGCTGTAACACAGCCCAGCCAGAGCTCCAGGATTTGTCAAACAACAACACATATCCTAACTTCCCACATTCCCACAGGTGTCCGGATGAAAACAGTACCTCACGTGTGTAGGTGCACCTATCTGGGTAGAAATGAAAAAGTGTTGACGGTCCACAAGTCCAACGGCAGACCCAGGGATCCCCGTCCATTCTTCGAGGGGAAATTCTGTAATGCTGTCTAACCAGAGCTCCAGGATGGTCGGGGTGATGTCCCTGGCCTTGGGTGGTTGTCCCTCATATGGGTTGACCATCCCCAAGTCCAACTGTGGTTTCGGGAGCCTCGGTGGGCTCCCCGTCCTTTCCCAGAGGGAGAAGGTGTAACACAACCCAGCCAGAGCACAAAGATGGTCGGGGTGATGTCCCAGGCTTTTCTCACCCATCACTCATGTGGGTCAAACACCCCCAAGCCCAGCCTGAAGCTCTGGTTAGGCAGCATTACAGAATTTCCCTCGGGAATGGATGGGATGTCCAAGGCCGGGGCCATCACCTCCATCCGCCCAGGATTTCTTGCTGGCCTGTTTTGCAGCTTTTTCCCACTAGGGAGTGCGGGCAGTGTGCCAATACCTCCCTGAAGGGAAAAGCTGTAACGCAGCCCAGCCAGAGCTCCAGGATTTGTCGGGGTTAATGTCCCTGGCCTTGGGTGGCTGTCTCCCATGTGGGTTGACCATCCCCAATTCCATTGGCAGTTCCAGCAGGGTCCCAATTCTTCCCTGGAGGGAAAGGCTGTATTTTATTTTTCTTTCTCTTTCTTTCTTCATATTTTAAAGTGTTTTCAATTGTTAAGTAGTACTTTTTGAGGGTGGGGCGTGGGGTGGGTATGGAGATATTATTGGGTTTGTTTATATGTTGTGAAATGATTCATTGGTATGAACATTGTTTTGGTTGTATTGTATAATGGTTTGAGAAAATAATACATTTGTTTAAAGAAAAAAAAAGGAATTGGTAGGGCACAGAAGGGAAAAACGCCGCTTACTGAGGCAAGTCAAAGCTAACTTATTGCTTGATGTTGTTGAGAAGGGGGGTTGTGAAAAATCTATACAAAAGAGATATACAAATTGGCTTAGGTGTACTAGAGCAGCACAAATGCAATTAGATGCAGAACATATGTTGGGTACACTCATTGAGACAAATACAAGAGCATTCTGCTCTTTAATAAATACACGTGAGAATCCAAATGTTGGGAATATGGTGAATGCGGTCTCGGAAGGAGCCTGGATAGAACATTACGATAATATATTTACGGCCCCTTCCCCAGATACATCTGTGGGGATAATGGAGGTTGGCCATTGGAGTGAGTGTTTGCACATTGATTTTTCACCCTCCAAGATCTACTCCACAATCGATAGATCGAGTAATTCCTGGGCCCCGAGCCCAAGCAGCCTTTGAAACTTGCTATTTAAAGAAAATTCTAAAACCTGGTCTGAGATACATTCAAATATCTTTTGGGAAATGATGTACTCCGATCAATTTACGGAAAGTTGTAGATGTGCCCACGTAATACCAATTTATAATCGGGGGGATAGATCCCAGGCATGTAATTACCGACCAATAGCAATTTTGGAAGCTGATTCAAAAATATTTCAAGTATCCTTTAAGAACATCTTAAGTCCTGGGCCAATAACCAAAAATTGATTCCAAAGTGGCAAACTGGATTTAGAAAGGGAATGGGCACAGTGATTAACCGAGTATTGATCAAGAGTATCCAAACACATGCTATGGGTAAAAGGAACTACCTCAATATATATGGCATCGATCGATGTCTCTGCAGCTTTTGATGGAGTAAATAGAGTCCTGTTATGGCAGAAGCTGAAAAAATGGAGCATTCCGGAGGGACATTTGAGTTTATTAATTGCCCCACATGAACGTTCACAAATTCAAATTAGTTTTAAGTCAGGATGGATACTTTTCTCGCCCCATTGAAACATTTAGAGGTGTCAGACAGGGTTGCATTTTTGCTCCCTGTCTGTACAACCTCTATATGGCTGACTTGGAGCACTCACTACAGGAAGTGGCATTGGCAATGGCAAAGATCCTGATACTGAGGCCGGTGTGGACAGGATATGCCGATGATATTTTGATCTTCGACTCCACCCCCATTGGCCTCCAGCGTCTGCTAAATGCCTTTCATATTTTAGTAACTGTGAAATCTCTCTCATTTAATCCTGTGATGACAAAAGTTATGCACTTCACCAATACACGTACAAAATTATCATTTAAATGGAGGATTGCGACAGAAAATATAAAGAGAGTTGACTCACTTATATATTTGGGTTTTAAAATAAATGCCAAATAATTAATTAATTCCCTTTGTGAGTGGTTAAGTGAGAAGGCAACCAAGTTATCTTACCAACTCCAAAGAGTTCGGTAGGTTTTCTCTAATTCCTTGTTGTAGATTTTACGAGGGAAAGATTGTCCCGAAAATCTTATATGGTATTGAAATGTATGATCCGTCTGTTATTGATTACCTGCTGGTTCTCGAGTCTTTCACCCAAAGGTATCTTTGCGAGAGAAAATGGTTCCATATGCTCCTAATAGAGATCTGCACTCAGCTAATCGCCATCATCCTTCGCTTCCACGCATTAGCAAGGTAACAACTGGACGCCGGGCCTTTTCTGTCATAGCACCATTACTCTTGAACTTGCTCCTTTGGCTCTTAGGCGCATTGATCATCTTAATTTTCATAAAGCCCTCAAAACATTTCCCTACCCTCAATAGTTGCTATTTTCTGTTTCTGCTCCTTTCCTCTCCCCTTTGACCCCCTCAGGCGTATCCTGGTACAGCGCAAAGTTTGCCTGTTAGTACGGGCAGAATTTTAAATGACAGATTTTGCTCCCATATTGTTGAGAAAAGAGATTCTCTGGAGATGTTGAAACACTCGGAGGAGGCATGTGTTCATAGCTACTCCAGGCATTCAAAAGTATTTGCTGTGGGCAGAGAATCCCTCTCAGCGAATTTTAACTAGGACATGCTTCAACTATCTTCCTCTTAAAGTGATTGTAGTGCCGTGATAGTGATAATTAGTCTTGTTTAATGTGTTTAATGGGGAGAACCCAGAGAGTACCTGGCACACTTTTGCTGTTCCGCCAGGTCTTCTCTGAGTTGAGTGAAAACGTTGAGGCTGCTACTGCACAAACTGTGGTTCCTGCAGTACAAACCTGCCCTGCTTTATCTCTCATGGGGTTGACTCCCCGCTTGTGGGCTGGGACTCTTACCATTTTTGAGGCAATCCTTCTATGAAAGAAAATGTTTCTTGAAATTTTAGATTATTGTAATTTTTCTTATTTATTATGTTTTTGAACTGCTGTTGCAAGTTTGTTTTAACTTGTCTCTTTTTATGGACATTTCTTGTTTCCGAAATAAACTCGATTGACTGACTGAATGTGTATCTATCTGTTTATATGTACTAAAGGCTAAACTTGTAGATGTGTATTTGGCCACATTGCAGGGATAGAGATTGAGGGGAGATGGGAGCCAATTAACTCCTGCTTGTAGGCTAGAAGAGCCTGGCTAGCTTGACACCTACCGCTACCAGGAACAATTTTTGGCTCCCCATGGTAACTGATGTTAAGCAAACACACCTAGGTGAATGTAACTCTGTGTGTTTGGGACTATGTATAAATAAACATGAGGGCACATCTATATGACATTTAAAGCATAAGGAGGGTCATAAATAATGGTCGCAATTATTTGTTTAGATCGTCTATGAAGTTTGATTTGCGGAACACTGTGTACTAGCTCCTCGTTCCCCAGTGGTATCTCCTGGTGATTGGTTGATGCTGGATACCCTTCATTTCGAAACCCTGCAGTGCCCCTCCTAGTACACATTGCTCATTTGAAGTGCAACAGATACATGAGATCCTCTATCCGGGATGCTCACTTCAGATTGCTACAGATTGCTACTGTGCTTCAATAATGCTGAAACATTTCTTTGGCCATAATGAGAGCCTAAGGAGATCCAATTATTGCTGTCCATGTAGCAGTTCTTGAATTGGAAGCAAGGATGATCTTTCCAATGTTCTATTCAGAATCAGAATGATTTTATCGAAAACCTTCTTTGGTAATGCTCTAACCTTTGGACAGTTACAGAATAAATGACTCGCATCATAACTACTTTGATGGATAGCCTAAGGAGGTACTTTATGTAGTCCATTGAATTTCAAGTGAGAGCTTGAGTAATTTTCTACTGTAGCAAACAACTTGCATTTGCAAGATGTAACATAATCCTCCTCTATCCAAATGCAATATCGTCCCTCAATGTTTTACAGTAGAAAGCACAAACACTTCTACCTCTGCCTAGAATTGATTTCAATGGGGAGTATTACATGGCCGCAAACTCGCAAAGGACCAGTGAGTGGAGGGTGGATAGATATTCACATGGGCCTTATCCATTTGGATGGGAATTTAGTGGTTAGTGTTGATCTCTCCCTAAATGCCATTCCTTTTCTCTGTGCTTACGGGTCAGGGGCTCTTTGTGACAGTTGCACTTCATCACATTTAATATCTCTTCTGTTTTTTGGTATCTCCAGCACCATGGGTATCCAGATCCTGTGCTGCCCTTCTTGTAAGTTTCTTTTTTTTTTTTTTTACAATGACCTGATTGCAGCAGGACTACCTAGATGTCGGAGGTCTCAAAGGGACCTATACATAAACTCTCAGTTGGCTTTATTGGACCACCTCAAAAGCCTATTGGTCCCGCAACTCTAAAGGGAACTACCCACATTGCACCTATCTGACAGCTTATGCCTATTTCCACACACTCCCTAGCAGAGGAGCACTTGCTCTGTGCTCTCGACGTGCAGCAATTAGGGTACTATGAGCCATGGCAGAGCAGGCAAATTCTTTGGATTAAGGCAAAGGTACACACAGAGCATTCAGCAGCCCTGGACAGAGATACTTGAGTTAGGGAACAGCTTTTGCTGTGGGGGTCCACCCTCCTTCAGGGAACCTAGGTAAAGCAAGTCTTCCCCTTCTGTGGTTGAATAGCACCAGCGCACCATTTTGCATAGTATCTGCGAGCCTGTGCTGATTCCAGCATCTCATTAGCTACAAGAAGCATGCTGCTTCTAAGTGTCCAGTTGCCCCCATCATTAAGGGATAAGTGGTTCCTGGGTGACCCCTTTCTCAATGCTGTACCATCTGTTGGACCCATATACCAAGTTGTCAATGATGGCTCCACCATTTTTATATGCTGTCATTGCCAGCAGTGCCTATTCCTTCAGAGAGAGTGAAGAGCTGTGTAAAGGGATGGGTGTTGTCATTCCGGTATCCTTTGCCTTACACAGCTTCTGTCTGGTTCCATGTTTTAAAATCGCAGCAAAAATGGCCGTTTACACAAAAAATTGCGGCAAAAAGGCAGTGGTTTTGCCCCCGTAATCCATGTAAAGGATGCGGAGGACACCCCTGCAACCACCAGACCCATTATACCATTTAAGGAGAGCAGGGGACACCCCCGCAACCCCTGCTCCCCTTAAATGGTATAACGGGGTACACCTTTACCAGCTTCACTTCCTGTGCCTTCAGAACCTTTGCCAGATCCCCCACTGCGCATGGATCTAGTGGTCTAAGATGACTTGCCCATTTACCTTGGTAGCGGGTGGTAATACGGCTGATGACTAGGTTCCCCTTGTCCGTCACGTTTTCACCACCGTCTGTTTGGATTTATGGATCCCTTGGACATACAGATCAGACCTTTGGCGGTGGTGACAGATGATATGATTGCATTGCTTTTACCCAAACGGGAGAATGCTAGCATCTCTATCCATGACATATTTCCTGAAGGAGGATCAAAAGATTTGGGAGATGCCTCGCTCAATCAATGCATCTTACAGCATAATTGCTGAGACTGCCTCCTGAGTGGCGTTTTCTCATGGGCATGAGTACACATGGTGGCCTGGTGCAGAGGTCTTTGGTGGAATTCTCTTGTGAAGGCGAAATTCTTTTACAGCCAGTCGTGGCTAATATTCTGGGCCTCCAATTTTCCTGCCTTTTACTGTGTGATCAAACGCAGCCCTCACTTAATGAAATAAAATAATACAAAATGCATCAGTCAGAGGGATGGAAAACAATGGGATAAAGTGGTGGGACTGACAGTATTTAGTTGCAGGTTATAAGACACTTGTTTAAGCCCATCATGACATCAACCCATGACCCGAGCCATACCGTCTTATTATTTTCCTTTTAACTTCTAGCTGACTTTGGCGAGGGTGTCCCTTGGCCCTTTGTTTGCTTAAGGCATTGCTTGCACATGTTCGCGTAATCTGCCAAGTACAGACTTCGTGGCTTGCCCAAGTTATTTGACAAGTTCATTGAACTGAAGCCAATGGACCGCAATGGTTCGGACTGGCTCTGACAATTGACCTCTCATCAAAACAGGAAACTGTCATGACGGCACAGTATTTTTTAGTATTTTATTTATTTCTATAGCGCACCAGGCCCAGGGGCATCCGGGCGCTTAACTTAGTTACAACAAGATGAAAGCATGACAAGGCAATGTGACAGAGTATTACAAGATTATTACAGGAAGATTTACAAAATTTACAACATATACATTCAAATGAATATCGATAAGGCAGTGATTTACAGGATAGTTAATAAGGGATGCCGAGTAGGTCAAAGTGCAAGTAGGGCAGTAAGCTGATGTTAGCAGTCTTGGGCGGATAGCCATGCTTTGGTAAGGTATTTGAATTTCAGGAAGGAAGGTTCTGCTCTAAGGTCATTGGGGAGTGAGTTCCAAAGTTTGGCTGCCAGGATGGGGAAGCTGGTTCCACCAGATCTTAGGAGATTAAAGCGCGGGATGACAAGGCAGTTGGCTTGGGCCGCTCTGCGAGGTCTGGTGGAATTGTGGAAAGAGAATCTGTTTGCCAGGTAGCGAGGGGCTTGGTTGTGGAGGCATTTGTGTGTGAGAGCCAAGGACTTCAAGGAGATGCGCTGTGGGATAGAGAGCCAGTGCAGGTTGCGCCTGGTGTCAGATATATGCTGGCGCCTAGGAATGTTAAGGGCCGCTCTGATCGCATTGTTTTGGACAATTTGTAGCTTATTTAAGTTGCGGAGATTAGTACCTAGATAGAGGGCATTACAGTAGTCAACCTTGGATAGAACAAGGGTCCTGGCCAAGGTTACGCAGTTGGCAGTGGTTAGGAACGGGCGACAGGCGGTGATGAGCTTGCAAGTAAGCGCTGCTGCAGATGAGACTGCGTTGGATTGTCTAGTCAAGGATAGGGTTGAGTCGATGTAAATCCCAAGGGTTTTCGTGTCCTTAGCAATCGGGATGGTATTCCCATCGATGGTGAAAGACTTGAAGGCAGGGTTAAGTTTAGTGAGTTTTTGTGGTGAACCAAGAATGAGGAGCTCTGTCTTTTCATCATTTAGGCAGAGGCCGTGCTGGGCCATCCACGCTTGGATGACCTGGTAGATGGCGTTGATGGCAAGGGAGTCAGTTGTGTAATCGCCTGTGATGGGGATGAGTATCTGTGTGTCATCAGCGTAATTGGTATACGTGACGCCCAAGTGATCCAAAATATCGAAAAGGGGTTTGGTAAACACGTTATATAACGTGGGCGAGATACAAGACCCTTGAGGCACACCACAGGCGACCGGAGCGGGTGGTGCGGCCGCAAGTGGGGAGAATACACGCATAGATCTATTATCCAGGAAGGATCTGATCCAAGTGGCGGCATTTTCTGAGAAGTGTGCGGCTGATTTGAGGTGATGGCAGAGAATTTTGTGATTGACGAGATCAAAAGCAGCAGAGAGGTCCAGGAGAAGTAATAATGCCAGTTTGCCTTTGTCTTTGAGATCTTCGATCTGCGTTTTTAAGTCAATAAGGGCGGTCTCAGTGCCATGGCGAGGCCGGAAGCCTGATTGCCTGAGTCCCAGAAGGTTATTAGATTCAAGGTATTCCTGAATTTGTAGGTAGGCCGCGCGGTCGAGGATTTTTAGTAAAAAAGGTACAGTGGTAATTGGTCTGTAGTTTGTGGGTATACTGGGATCGAGGGTAGGTTTTTTCAGAAGCGGGATGACCCATGCATCCTTAAGATTGTCCGGTACAATCCCAGAGCTAAAGGAGGAGTTGATGAGCGTAGTGATGAAAGGTGCTAGGTCGTGAGCAGCTTCCTTGATAATAGGTGCAGGACAGAGGTCACCCTGACAATTGGACGGTTTAAGGCTAGTGATAATCTTTTCCACTTCGAGAATGGAGAGTGGAGAGAAGCTAAAAGGAGTCAGGGAGTCTGTGATAGAGGGGTTTGTGGTAGGTATAGGGATCTGTAGAGGGTTGGATTGAAGGCTAGATTGTTTGTTGTTAATTTTAATTTGGAGAGTGGCAATCTTACCTAGGAGAGCTTCTTGGATTTTGGAGCACCAGGTGCTATCTTTGGTACATGTGTCAGGTGGGGTAACAGGAGTTTCAAGTTCTTTTAGAATTTTAAACAATTCTTTGGTGTTAGATTTGGCTTGCTCGATGCGTTTGTTATATGTGTCTTTTTTGCCTGGAATATAGCTTCCTTGTAGTTAAGGGTGGCCAGGAGTACGCGTGATTTGTTAGCTAGAGAGTGATTGCTTCTCCAGTGGGATTCTGCAATTCGTTTTTCTTTGCGTAGTGCTCTGAGATGGGGAGTAAACCAGGAGTTTAGGTGGGCTCGAGGTTTAGATTTTCTCAGTTTCGAGGGTGCAATGGTGTCTAAGGCTGTAAGCATGGCCCGGTTGAAGGTGTCGACCAGGGCCGTAGGGTCAGAGCATGATGGATCCAGAACATTAAGAGCTGGAAGGAGGAGGGGTAGGAGTCTATCGCAGGTAATGTTGCGTTTGTTACGGGTGGCCATAGCCGGGGCAATGTTGTGAGGGAGGCTGATAGGTTTGGACTCAATATTGAATGTAATTAAGTTGTGGTCTGTCCAGGCGCACTGTTGGTTAGAGGTGATGTTGATGGGACAGTTGAGGGCGGCTAGCCAGTCAAGGGTTCTGCCCTTGTTGTGGGTAGGTTGGTTTAGGAACTGAGTGAATCCAGCATTAGTGAGGATGTTGTCAATAGACGAAGCAGCGGTGTCCTTGGGGTCGTTGAGGCCTAAATTGAAATCCCCCAGTATCATAACCTGGGAGGTAACTTTGGTGCTGTGTGTGAAGATGTTGGAGAGGTCCTCCGCGAAGGTAGATAGTGGGCCGGGTGGCCGGTAGAGTAGATGAAAGGTGATAGAATGGTTGGGTGTGAGAGCTAGTTTAGCAGTCAGTGCTTCCAGAGTGGAGGAGTGATGTGTGGCTGAGAGGTGGAAGTTCAAAGCGTTTTTGTGGATGATGGCGATGCCACCTCCTTTAGATTGGATGGAATTACGGTCATGTCTGATAATGTTGTAGTCAGGAGGGATAGCGAGGGAGAGAAGAGGACCTGAAGCTGGGTGGAGCCAGGTTTCAGTGATTGCTAAGAAGTCGAGGTCAAGGTTGAGGATCAAGTCAGCTACTTCTAGGGCGTGAGCCGGGAGTGATCTGGCGTTGATTAGCGCGCCTTTGATGTTGTTTAAGTTAGGGGAGTTGGAAGATGGTGGTAGATTAGGTGAAAGTGTAGGTGGTGACAGAGGGAGAGGCAGTTTGATGCGGTGAGCTGAGTGATGGGAAGCGTGGGTGAGACGCGAGCCAAGTCTAGCATTTCTCAAGGAGATAGAGCAGGGTAGGTTAGGTAAAGGTCTGGTGGCGAAGTGCTGGATCCAGAGGGCTGGGTTGTTAAGATAAGGGTTGGTGTGGTGAGTGTGGGATGGCATAGTTGAGGTAAGATGCAAGTAAGAGTAGTAAATAGAGGTGGTGGTATGGTATGGTGCGGTGCAGCCAGGGTGCAGTATAAGGATGAGAAGGGTAGGCAGCAGTCTGGTCAGTAGTGTACTGAAAGAGTACAGTGGTGAGTTTGCAGTAGTTAGACTGTTGGTGGGGGGCATGTTAACCTGGTAGAGTCTAAGCGCGCGTAGTATGGTAGGGAGAGCGAGGGCGACCATATGACATTTACACAGTAGCACTGGTCAGTTAATGACCATAAGGCACGACACAATTGCAGTGGTCAGTTAGCGACCATAAGGCACGACACAATTGCAGTGGTCAGATAACGACCATAAGGCACAACACAATGGCAGTGGTCAGTTAATGACCATAAGGCACAACACAATTGCAGTGGTCAGTTAAAGACCATAAGGCACAACACAATGGCAGTGGTCAGTTAATGACCATAAGGCACAACACAATGGCAGTGGTCAGTTAATGACCATAAGGCACAACACAATTGCAGTGGTCAGTTAAAGACCATAAGGCACAACACAATGGCAGTGGTTGGTTAATGACCATAAGGCACAACACAATGGCAGTGGTCAGTTAATGACCATAAGGCACAACACAGTTGCAGTGGTTGGTTAACGACCAAAGGGCACAGGCCTATGCCCCGCACATGCGGAATACTGCATCAGAAGTATGCGTGAGAAGCCATCTTCACCTAGAACTGCTACACCACATGGTATCTCTCACGTGAACAAAAACGGACCACTGTTTTTCAACAATGAGGGATATTGTTTTAGGCGGGTGGAAGGAATAGTGCATCTAGAACGTTTGCTGATCATGTGTCCGAAACGGGATAAAATTAGCAGATTTGGAGGGGCGGGGGGGGGTGAGGGGGCAAGTTAGTTGGTTGGGAATGGGTTAAGGGTATTATGTTGTCCGTTTGTCATGCAAGCAAGCCAAATAAATCCTTTTGCTTAATCATTACTTGAAATTAAGACCGAAAGACTGAAAATAACGGCTTTTGAAGTGTCTGATGGGTTCCTACAGTGCGAACATTTCTTGTCACAGGAAGTATGCTCTGCTGTTTCACTGTTTGGGTCATGAGGGACAGGCTATATTTAAAAAAAATAAAACAATACTACATGAACCAGTCGTCCAGGAGAATGAAAATCATAACGCATTTGTAGTTAGCGTTTTGGAAGTTGCATAAACCCGTAAGAATACAATAAAATAAGATATTTTATTTGGCTCCTATCTCGCAACACGTAAACAAGAGAGGAGAGACAATCGAGGAATTCCTTGCCTCTGCAAGATCTGGCCAGTAAGTGTGAGTTTGTGCATTGTTCTGAAGAACATTCAAGTGATCAGCTGATCATTAAATATGCTAATCAAAAAAATAAAAGGAGCACTCTGGAGAGAGACGGCACCCTTGTTGGCCAAGGCAATTTTGAACATATTGAGTGCTGCATCAAAGGGCTAGAGTATGAGGGTACAAAAGGGGAAGGTGAAATCACAGTCCTTTCAAAATTCTGAAAGGTCCATACAGAACAGGGTAGAATCCTCCCTAGTGAAAAGAGGAAACCAGATTTTGGAAAGGCTTGCAGGTTCAAGGAAGATGTGTGTAGCTTCAAACCCATATCTGCAGGAAGCATGGCATCCAGATATGCCAAAAGATGTTTAGGTACAGTAGTCTAGAACACGTTGCCAATGACAAGGAGTGTTTTGAAACACACATCATATGCAAAGGCTGCAACGAGAAAAGACATGTTGTTAGATGCTCTAAGAGTGTAAGTCAATATAGCAATACAGTTTGAGGTATTGGGGTCAGACCTGGCGAACGGAGGCCAGTTGATGGGTGAAGAGATATATTTGTCATTGCAGTTAATGGAAATGCCAAGGGCGCAAAATCACATGCCGTGGTAATGATTAACAGAGTCAAGACGGATCTGCTGGTGGACAGTGTAGCAGATTACACATTAATAAATTCCCAAGTTTGGGGCTCAAGATTAACATCTTGCATACTGTGTGAGACTGAGGTGGAAGCCAATGCCTATGGAGAGGTCCACATTGATATTTTAGGAGTGGTTACAGCCAACTTTGTATTCTAAAATCAAAGTGACACTGAGATGATCAGGCCATTCGAGGTATAAAACTTGATCCTGGCCATCTAGATCAAGTATCATCGCAGTGTGCACTGAAGGCAGGTGTAATGACATGGGATTTACCAGCATGTCGAATCACCAATAGCAAAAACGCACCTGTTTACTTTTATACTGTGCCCCTGTGGAAGGGTACCTTTTGGACGTGATGGGCTCTAAATTCTCACAGAGCAGCCGGTCCCTGCCTCATAAGCCAAGCCGACACATGAAGAGATTACGGAGAGGGGTGCCAGATCCTCATCACATGGCATCTTTCTATCCCCTAGTGAAAAAAGTTCGGTCTCTGAGGGAGCCTGGCTGAAATTGATGTCTGAAAAGAACCTGGTGGGCCACAGGAGAGGCACCAGCATCACTGTGCGCACTACCGCCTCCCTGAGTGTCTGTGTATGAGCGGAAAAAGGGAGCAGCTAGATAGCCATATCCTCCCATGGGATTGCAAGACCATCCACCATGGAGTCCCTGTCTCTGCCCAACAGGGGGCACTTCGTGTTGCCTATACAGTGCATCTGCTTCTTGCTTTACCTCCCACTGCCAGATTTAAGGCCTGCGAGTGGATATTCTATTTGATTGACCAATCTCACAGCTCTACCGCCAGCACTGGAAGCTTGCGTGATGTGATTGCACACTGCTTGTTCAGATAAACATAGTGGTCATGTTGTTCGTCAGCACTCGAACACAAGAATTCTTGGTAACCGGAAAGAAGGCTTTCAGGGCATTGAGGTGGCCTGGAACTTGAGCATTTTGATATGGAGAGACCACTTTTTGGAATTCCACCGATTGTGTTCCTGCAGGTCACCCAGGATAATTTCCCAACCCGATAGTGAGGATTCACCAGGAAGGCAGAGGATCCAAAACCCTCTCTCTTCTTATCAGATTGGAGTGCTCTTTTCACCAACTCAGATTGGAATCATACACAGGGGTCAGGGAGTGGGAATCTGTAACACCACAAGTAAGGCTGGGAGGCTTGAGACCAAACTGACACTAGGTAGAGCTGAACCCACCCGATCTTGTGCTTGGTGTAAGGACCATGATAGTAGACAGGGGACCATGAGTCCCAAGAGCCTTGAAACCACCAGGCATTAGTCGCTGAACTGTTCACAAAAAGCATGCAAGTCTTGATCTGGTCCTGACCTCTCTTCTCTGTAGGAAAATACCTGACAGTTGGGTGTCCCAAACAAAGCTGATAAAGTTCAGCCTCTGTGCAGACAAGGTAAGGATACATGTGGATGTCCCCCTATCAGAGAAAGGCATCCATAGCTGACATGTTTTTCGTACATTTGCAGGGAGCGAGGGGGGTTGGTCGGGGTGTCTCATTGATGCTAAAAGGGAGCACTATGTACTGGAATTGTGGCTTCCTCAGCAAGAAAAGCAAGTGGGCACTCTCCCTGAAGCAGCACTGTGCAAGAGTTGTATGTATCCCTTAGAATTGTGCAGACTTTCCAAACCTTTACACCCTACAATGCCATAAGTGGCCTGGAGACTTACTTAAGCTTTCTTTCCATAGAAAACAAAGACATCACGCTGAAAGGCTGCATACTTTCCTCCTCCAAATTTCCGGTTTATATTCCCCACAAGTCTTAACCCAATAGTGGATGGCCTGTAAAGTAATTGCCTTTTCATAATGCTTAAAGTTTAGGAAACCAAAACTCCCTTTGGTAATCTCTCTAAAAGGCACACTACATCCTAATGTGTTGCCCCTCTGTGCCTCACCCCACAGAAACCTCCCTGGTGCCTTATGAAGAGAGCTAAGATTTGACAGTCAAGGACAGGGTAACGCCAACATTGTAGTTCTAGCTGACAAAGTAAAAGCTTGAAAACAAGCAGTGTTACTATTCCAGTGCCTTAATTGTGATTAAAAAATCGACGACGGGGCCTAACTAGTCACAAATCAATGTTTAGGGGCAGGGCCTAAGAAGTATCTGACATGTCTGCTCACACGCAGTACAGGAAAACATTAAAGGAATGTTGCTTATGTAGGTAGTGGTCTAACGGATGTGGTTTAGCTTTCATACCTCCTGGCATGAAAGTGAAAAAAATCCATTTAAAGATAATCTAATTAGTTGGCAGTCAAAAACCAACTAAAGATACATTGAAATATAAACACAAGCTCAAATTAAAATAGGTCAATGCAGGTTCCAATCACTTCATTTGAAATAAATTCATGTTTCTTATGCATGCCAATGGACACAGGCATGTCTCTGTCACAGATGGTCTCAAGAACACACCAACTTCCAAAGACAATTCAAAAGTTTTTTATTTACGTTTTTTAGAAGAAGTTCTCTTAGGGCCTTCCCTCTGTCTTTCGTCTAGGAATGGACCATCCCTCCCCAATAGAGGCCCCCTAAACTGGTACTAGAGATTATTAAACCCTACTATCTAAATGCTATCTGCCTTCTCATGGTGGCCCACAGGCAAATGCCTTAGGTGCTTAGGAAAACAACCTAGTACTTCCTATTCCAAGATTTCCCAATGTAAGGAAACTAAAGGTTGGTAACTTCCAGACATTCAAGCCACCCTTGCTCTTTTCCTTCTGCGCTCTGATGTTGAGCTTCCTATATATCTGTCCCTCTCCCTTTTCTCCCCTTACTTACCTCCCTCCTACTCTCACTTCTTCCTCCGTCCTTCCGGTCTAGCTCCACCCTCCAAACTTACATCTTAGTAGTCCCTCTCTCCCCTTATATGTTACCAGTACTCTCCTCACCACTACTACCCTCCCCTCTTCACATTACTGCTACCAACTGCCTGCCACAACCTCCAAACACCTATAATCCCTGACCAAGGGCTGGGCAGTGCTATAATCCTTCCCCTTTTGTTGGGGTTGGTCTTTCTGTGAGGGTCTGTACCTGTGATTGGTTCTCCGTACATGGCCCAGATATGCTTAGTTTGAGCTTCTGAGGCTGGATAAAGCCCTTGAAGAGCTGGTCTGCCATTTTGAAAGTTACTTCTTTCCTGGGTGACTTCCCTGTCTGTGTGGGCCTGCGGGGCACTCATGTTCTGACCTTAAATTTGTAACAAATGCTACTTAAGGGCAATGAGGACACCAGATCACTCCCCCTTCCCTTCCCCTCCCCCCCACCTCAAATCCTACACCGTAACTCCCTTCACCTACCCATACTCTACCCTCCCCCCACTCTCTCCCCCCCTTGTAAATAGTTTTGTTGTAATGACCTGTTCATGTTTGTAAATATGCTTCTCTCACTTTTGTACCTGTTTATATTGTAAAGCGCTTTGGCTTAAAGCGCTATATAAATTCAATAAACATAAACATGTTCATGTTTTGTTGGTATATATGCATAAGATAAGTGGGTAAGTGTAGAAAAAGCATTTTGGAAATTCATACGGTTTGCTGACATGAACATGGTATGTCATGTGGTGTTGAAGTTTTCAGCAGGCTTTCTGGCGGTGTACTGCTGAATAGTACAACCATTCTCTGAGCACTGTGCGGGCTCACAGTGTGAGTCACGCAGGCCTTTTCCATGTGCTGCCACTGTCAAAGTAAGCCCCTGATTTCAGTGCTGCAGAAAAAGGATTTGTACTCTACATGTTTTCCCTAACTCTCAAAGTTCCATTCCCTTAAAAGGGATGGTGTCAGCGTGTGTAATCATTTTCTGCCTTACATGGGAGGGCCAGGAGACTGGATGGTTGTCTTCCTTTGTTTTAAGCAGTCTTCTTGAACTTGTGTGCTTTTGTAGCACTAAGATGCTATGTGCAAGTGACAACGACCAGTGTAAAATATCCTTTACAAACAAAGGTTCAGTTCGCATGGATGAATGTATTGCAGGGCGTGAATGCTGTACCATGAAAAGATGCATCCATCACTTGATTTTCGAACTGACTAGTAGTACATGTACGAATAGGCACTGATGTTAAATGATAGCTACCGGTGATTAAGGTTTGCATGCAGTTAGACGCCTGGTCAATGATCTATTGTTTCAGTGCACTTGAAGCGATGTGGCTATTTTTCGCATAGGAGGTTGATTATACGAATTCTATTATAGTAGCCTAGTTGTACACTTTTGTTAAAATAAGGCAATCATTTATACCGTGGAGAATTTCTTACTCAAAGTAGGGATTTCATTGACCGACTCTAGACTTCAAACGGTTCTGGGCAATTTGTTCAGTTTGGAAATACCACTTTACACGTTTGTTGATGAGAAAACATGTTTTACTGGTTTGATATACTTTCCTATTGAAGTATATGTGTTTGTATGTATTTTGAAATGGATGGGATTTATATTGCATGGCAGCACAGGAGTGCTATATATAGTGGATACGCCTTGGGGGTAAGGATTCAGGAAGGCTACTCGGGTAGCAGAGAAGCAGGAAATAGTGGGCGAGCTTTGTTAACAAATATCGGCAAGCCAAAAGTAGGGCACACACTATGAGTGTAATTCTATATTGATGAGCAATGGACCATTAAAAGTATGATTCGGAGAAGCTTGAATTTCCTATTAAAAGCTCTGTCCCATAGAATAGAACAGCATAACATGACCATATAAAAATCCCAGTTGGTGAGCAGGTTCAAGTGGATCGAGGTCACGTGGCCTGCTGTCAATCACTTTAAACTGTCGGTGCCTTCCTGTTTTGCTGCCCTTTCTCCCTGCTTAAGCAGCCCTGCAGCCAGGAGTGTTGCTAGGTCTGGAAAAGATCCAGGGCTACGCTAATGTCAGGACTGTCAGGATTTGAGGCTAGCTAGCCTTTTGGTTGCAGCCCCTGAGCATCTATCCCGGGCTACAACCAAAAGAGCCTGGCTATAGCCCGCTTACCCCCCCATTTTCCCAGCAACGCCTCTGCTGCCAGCCTCTTTTCCTTTGCAGTTGGTGAGCAGGTGCAAGTGGATCTAGGTCACATGGCCTTAGCCTCACCCACCTTCTTAGCCCTGCCTCTTCCTTTCGGTTCTTAACTCTAAGATCAAGGGTGTCTCTCGCTTGGGTGTCTGAAGTGAAGGGCAGACAAAGAGAACAGCAATTGCTGTTTGGACCCGTTTGGCCCGGGAGGACTAAGGGATCGAGCCCCTGCTCAACAGGTAAGCATGCGCCGACATGTGTTTTCTCCCTCCGTCCCCACAGGCCATCCCCACCATCACCAGGCAACGCCAACATCGATGGCATGATCCCATCTCAGCAACCTCACCCACATCAGTACCCCCTACCCGTCCATTACACGGAAGTTGATGCTCGCCAACGTCCGCTCAGCTATCACCCATGCAGCAGACCTCGCTGACCTCTTCACTAGACACAACCTTGATGCCATCTTCATCAATGAGATCTGGCTGACGCCAACCTCGACCCACATTCTAGCCTTCCTTGTCCCTGTGTCAAAACTTGCAAACCTGGTTCCCTTTTCCAACATCTCCTCACCTGAATCTCCTTCAAATTCTTCTCGGAGTTCCGTCTTCTCTTTCTTTCGTGTCTTTCTGATTTCTTTACTCCTTCTTTGATGCAAGTATGGGCGTGACTCCCAGGAGGCCACCATGACCGGATAGGAACCAAATCCCAGGAGCCAACCAGCTGTTCCAGGGAAAAAGCCGTAGGCTGAAAAAACCCTGTGTGAATGGTCTTCTTCAGGTTGGATAGAAGAGTAGAAGCGAGTCCAGTTCCTTCTTCGGTGTAGATGATCGAGTAGCCGGTGGTGCCGAAGGTACTGAGGCACAATAGAAGCACAGGAAACTGGTCGGAAGGTAGAAGAACGCCAAGGCAGCGATACCACGAACTGATGAATAGTAGACTAGAAAGCCTTTAACAAGAGAGCAGAAACTCAAGGCGGCAGAAAAGGAGTGAGTAGAAAAGAAACGGTAGTCAGGAAGAAAGTTAAACAAGGTAAAAGCAGGAAGGGAAAGTACAGGGGCTGAGGAGTTAAGAACAAACCTCAAAGTGCGATTAACAGGGATCAAACCGTTAAGAGAAAAAAGCTATCCAAAATAGTATGTTTACCTCTGTGTAAGATAGTGAATGAAGAGAGAGGTAAAGCAACAGGAAGCAATAACAGGTAGCGAAATATTCAGCAACACAGCGCTGGTAAGGTACGAAAGTACTAAGATACAACGCATCGGAGCACTGGTGCGTTGTGCATAAATACGTGCTGACGGCCATCTTGGATAATGTATAGACCGCTACACGAAGTTTCCAGCATCCATGTTAGGTGTACTTCCATCGGTTCCAAACCTTCCAAGGTCGATGCATTACACCCTGACGTCTACAGCATCCAACACAGAGACCTGCCGAACAAGACAGGGGGGGCCCTCACAGTCATCCACAAGACCTTGTGGCCCTCTACCAGACTGGACGTCGACAACATTGGCTCCTTCGAAGTCCTCTCCTGCCACCTCCCACTTTCTGGACGGACACAGTCACCTTCCATCTCATCTACAGACCACCTAAACCCAACTCTACCTTCATCAGAGACTTCACCGACATGGCCACCACCATGTCCCTCATGCACGTCAACATCTTCTTCCTAGGTGAATTCAACCTCCAGGCAACAAGGCCACCAAACCGATAAAGGAAGCTCTCCTTTGCCTCAGCCTCACACAGCACACGAAAGACCCAACACCAACCTCCTCTACCTAATCATCACTGCGCTGTCTTCCATCCACTAAAGCTCTCCTCTCCCGCTTGACTTGTCTGATCACCTGGCCGTGCTTTGCAGCATCTTGCACACCACCCCAGTCAAGCACTCCCTGCAGAAACCCATCAAACAACCTTCAGGTCCTTCAAGAACTTCCAGGTGGAAGCCCTCACGGAAGACCTCACCGACCTGCACCTTACATGGACCGAACACGCCCAACCGAACTATGATTCTCTACTAGAAGCACTCAACACCACCCTCTCAGGCTCAATCAACCAACTCGTGCCTCTGAAACAAATGCACCTGCAAACCAAAACCATCAGCACCCTGGTACACGCAAGAATGCAATCTCTGCAAAAGAGTCATCAGGAAACAAGAGAAAACCTGGTGCCGCTCCTCAAGGAACTCTGAGCAACCTGCCGAAAACTGATCAACACAGCCACGGCCTCTTACTCTAAAAACACCATAGCAGAAGCCGACAACAAAAGCAGAGCCCTCTTCAAAGCCGTCAAGCATTGTGTCAACCCGCTACCCAACCCTGCCATTCTACACTCCATCGAAAAAGCCACCCCCATCAACACCTTCTTCATCGACAAAATCAGCAAGATACGCCAGCACATAGACGCCAGCTCTGCATCCACAAACCCACCTCACGTCCCTGCTCGCAAAATCTCCACACCTTGGCCAACATTCAAGACACTCTCGACAGAGGACCGGGTAGAAACCCTGGCCACCTTCAAAGTCACCTCATATACAGATGACATCCTCCCAGCTTCCATACTCAAGACCCTTTCTGCAGAAGCTCTCTTTCCTTAACTGGAGATCATCAACTGCTCCCTAATTCAAGGCACCTTCCCATCGACCCTAAAAACAGGACACATCCTCCCTCTACTAAAGAACCTGTCACAAGTCTCTCCCCTTCTCACCTGTCTTTCCTGTTTGCTTGCAACCTTCTTTTGTGACTTCCTCTGCACGGTCCGAGATTTGTATAAGTCCGCACGTGGGTTTTCAGATTCCAGCGTGCTTCGTTCAGATTGTCCAGGACGGAACCAGGAAGGAACAATTTCCGCGCGCGGAGGCATGGAAACCGTGGCTCGAGCCAAAATCCAGGAAAGTTCGGTAAGTTTGAGGGATGAAAGGAAAGGTGGAATCAAGGAACTGGGAATAGGGAGATCAGGAAAATAGCCCTGAGCGTACTCCGGCAGCACACGTCCAGGTACGGCGAGCAGTAGCATTGAGATGCGCAGAGCCGTGGGGGCGTGTCTGTTTTGTAGAACGTAGAGCATGTAGCGCAGAGACTGGCAAGCAGCGTTCCGCATCAAGCGGCCATGTTGGAAGGATTACTGAGTTCAATCCCCTATGTGTCAGGGGCCACGAAGTCCAGAAGGGACGCAGACGGCGGTTCATGACAGTATGCCTCCTCTGAAGCCCAGCTCCTCCGGGTTTGCCCGTATGTATAAGATGGTATCTTCAAATCAGCCTGGGAGCATTCATGTATGACACAGGTTCCCAAGTGCGCTCACTGGGAGGGTATCCTTTCCATTCGACCAAATATTGTATATCACGTCGGTATCTAGAGTCACAGATTCTGGAAACCTCATATTCGAGTTGGTCCTTGGTAATCACTAGAGTAGATCTTGGAGCAGCTCGAGAGGGCTGAACATATGGTTTCAACGGAGAAGTGTGGAAGACTGGATGGATCCTTTTCCATGACTCTGGTAGCCGAAGTCGAAAGGCCACTGGATTGACAATTTCTTTTATAGAAAAGGGCCCGTAATACCTGGGAGCCAGTTTATTTGGTCGCAGATGTCGAGGAAGGAGTTTCGAGGATAACCAGACTTTATCTCCTACTGAGTAAGAAGGCCCAGGTCTTCTTTTATTGTCGGCATGATGTTTAATGTCTTTTCGGGCCTTTTCTAAGTGTTCCTTTGTTTCTTTGTGTACATTAATAAGGGTTTCAATCCAGGAATCAACCGTAGGAACTGGGGTAGGGTGGGGGAGAGTGGAAGGTAAAACTGAAGGATGAAATCCTTGACTACAGAAGAAAGGACTGGTGTTGATAGCTGAATGATCCGAATTGCTGTAAGCGAATTTGGCCACAGGTATTAAGAGTGACCAATCATCCTGGACCTTGGTGGCAAAGCAACGAAGATACTGTCCCAGAGTTTGGTTTACACGTTCAGTGGCTCCATTGGTCTGTGGGTGATAACCTGAGGACAAGGCATGTTGGATTCCCAGTATACGACATAATTGTTTCCAGAACTGGGATATGTATTGGGGTCCTCGGTCAGAAATGATCTTGGAGGGTAGCCCATGAAGCCGGAATATGTGTTCCAGGAAGATTCCGGCGAGTTCCGATGAGGATGGCAGTTTGTATAAACGTGTAAAATGAGCCATATGAGTGAACAAATCTATGGTAACCATGATTGGTGTGTATCCCCTGAAAGATGGTAGTTCCACGATTAAAATCCATGGCGATGAATTCCCAGGGTCTTGTTGGTATTGCTGGTTGAAGCAGTAGACCTGCCGGTTTCTTATTATCATGTTGGTCTGATTGCAGACTGCACATGCCTGGATATGGATCCGGACATCCTCTTTCATCTTCGGCCACCAAAATTGGCTTTGTATTAAACGGAGGGTGTTGGTGATGCCACGGTGTCCTGAATGAAAAGTATCATGATATAGGCTTGTGATCTTTTGCCGCAGTCCAGGAGTGGGGATGACCAAGCGATTGTCCTTGAACAGATATCCGTCCCTTGTATTGAGTTTCCATCGATTGTTTCTCTTAAAATCCTTCCATGTTTCAGAGGACTGAGTTTGAATTCGAATATCCTCCAGGAGGGTGATTGCTAGGGCAACACATATTGTGTGGGGAAACATTTTAGGAAAAGTCCGATCTTCAAGGGTTTTGTAATCAGGACGTCTGGATAAGGCATCGGCTATAATGTTGTGTGTTCCAGGGACATGATGGATTTGAAACTGATATTGAGCAAAAAAGAAGGCCCAACGGGCTTGACAACTGTTTCTACATTCTAGGGATTGCAGGACTTGAAGATTCCGATGGTCCGTGCGGACCTGTACCGGGTGTTTGTGTCACGAATCGTCTCAGCCTTCCCAAACTCCTCCTCACCTGTCTTCTCCGGTACTTCTTCCATCCTTACTACAGCCGCCTTCTTCTTCTCTCTTTCTCCTTCGGTGGGTTTCTTCTCCTTTTTCTTTTGTCGAAGGTAAGGACGCGCTCCCTCGGTAGCCTCCGTGATCTGGCTGATAACAGACCAAGGGAATACCCGAGGAGCACGCCCTAAAGAATGGGGAAAAAGCCTCCTGGCAAAAAACCCCGATCAGTATTCAGGTGTCCGTGGAATACTGATGTCCGGCAATTACATGGAGATCATGATTCCTGTAGTCTCAGAGCTCCGGACACGTAGTATGAATGTCCACACCTTGCTCAACTGTAGTATCGGCTGAGTTGTGATAGGAGGGAGGTCTCGGCCTGTTGGAACACCGAAGAGGCGTTACGAACGGAAGAAAGGAGGGAGGAAAGGAAGAGGTAAGGAAAAGGACAGGAAAGTATGGTCAGTCGAAAACGCTCACAGCGAAGATACAAACGCTGAAGCGCCGGCTGAGTGAAAAAGTCAGGAAAAATACTTACATGGAAAACGCAGGGGTAGAGTGCGTTGTGCAAGAAAGGACAGAAGATAAGACCCTAATCACCTTACCTGAAAACCTGAAATAACCTCCTGTGTAGGGAAAGGAAAGGTAGGTAATTAAAGACTTTGAACGCAAGGCAATGTTGAAAAGCTAGACGCTGAGAGCGACTAGCTGGGCACGTAACGGAAACGATACAACGCGCAGAGCGTTGCTACGGGCCGCTAGTTATAGAATATGTCGGCCATGTTGGAATAAACTAGACCGATAGAATGGAACAGGCCGCCATCTTAGTAGTATCTCCAACGACTAGCAATTCTCCAGGGCTGGTGCATGACAGTTTGGCTCCCAGGAGAAGATTACGCCAATCAGTGAAGGCTTGGCGGATGGCTAGCAGTTCCTTTTCCAGGACGGAATAATGAGTTTCACTGGGAGTCAAGGTGCGAGAAAGATAGGCGATGGGGTGTTCTAACTTATCATCAAGTTCCTGTTTTAGGACTGCCCCGATGGCGTAGTTGGAGGCATCAGTTTCCACAAGAAAAGGGCGATCAATGTCGGGTTGAGCTAGGATGGGAGCTTGTGTAAACTCCGACTTCAACCATTTGAAAGCCGTATCTTGGGTTGAGGTCCACTGAAAGGGGGTATCCTCCTTTAGTAATTTAACAATAGGATGTACAATCTCCGAAAAGGCTGGTATACATTTCCGATAGAAGTTAGCAAGCCCCAGGAAGGATTGAATTTGTTTTACAGTAGTTGGAACGGGCCAGGATAGAATGTAATCTACCTTTGAGGCGTCCTTTCCAATCCCTTTAGGGATAAGAACGAATCCGAGATAGTGAACAGTTGATACATGGAAAAGACACTTCTCGGGTTTAGCCAGGAGCTTATGTTCACATAGACGTTGTAAAACTGCCTTTTACGCGTTCTTCATGTTTCAGGTGGTCCTTGGAGTATATCAGTATGTCGTCCAGATATACAATGACGAAGAGGAACAGCATGTCAGAAAACACCCGGTCCATAAAACGTCGGAAGACCGCTGGGGCACTAGCAAGTCCGAAGGGCATTACCAGGTATTCAAAATGGCCAAATGGTGTTCTAAAGGCTGTTTTCCATTTGTCACCTTCCTTTATACGGATTAGATGGTAGGCACCCCTGAGATCTAATTTTGTGAATATTACTGCACCTCTTACTGCTTCCAGGATAGCCGAGATGAGAGGCAATGGGTAGCGGTCCTTGAGAGTACACTGGTTAAGGCCACGGTAATCTAGACATGGTGTGAGCTCCTTGGTATCTTTCTTCGGAACGAAAAATAGCGAAGCGCCCGCTGGGGACTTGGATGGTCGTTTGGTGCCATTTTCCAAGTTAATATCCAGGTATTCCCGGAGGGCCCTCTTTCCAGGTTCTGATAAAATAAACATTCTCACAAAAGGGATCACTGCTGAAGGTTCAGTATCGATGGCACAATCCTCAGGTCTGTGAGGAGGAAGAGCTTGAACTATGGCAGTCGAAAATACATCTGTGTAAGCCTGATAGGCCCTGGGAATTCGGATGATGATAGAGACAGTGACGGGATTTTCCTGGAGTTCTTGCGGTTTTTCAGAGGACTTTGGTAAGGAATCTAGGAATAAGCAGTGGGACATACAGTGTTCAGAACCAAGAAACAAGGAGCCTGCTGCCCAATTGATGTAGGGGTTATGCTTCTGTAACCAGGGCATGCCTAGGACCATTGGATAGTGGGCAGATCTTACGATGTCAAATTTGATCCTTTCTTGATGGTGACTTATAGAGAGTAGGATCTCTTTAGTTTGAAGGGTTATGGGTCCTGAAGATAGGGGTCTTCCATCAATTGCCTCTACAGGTTGCATCGTCTCTCGAGTTTCATGTGGAATGTTGTGAGTAGTGACCCAATCATGATCTATGAATATACCCATGGCTCCACAATCCACTAATGCCACACTAATGCCAGAATCGGGTAAGATTCTTTCTTGGAAGGTGATGGAAAGGCCTGGAGAATCACGAGCGTATTTGGTCCAGGAGAGTTCAAGGAAGGAATTGATGTGGAGCAGACATAATTCTCCCAAAACTGTGCCCCATCTAGGATCGGGAGCTGGCGTTTCCCGAACGCCGTGGAGGAGCAATAGGGCACTCTCTGACAAGAGGTTTATCAGAGGCGCAATACATGCAGAGACCAGTGTGAATACGGCGCATCCTTTCTTGTGGGGTAGTGGGTCCACGGTATGCCCCCAGTTGCCACGGTTCTGGATCTGAGGTCGGAGAAACTGGGGGTTTTGGGCTAGAAGGGTGGTCTATGACAGCCTTTTGGAAGGATGATTTTGACTTCTGTTTCTCCGCCTTTCTTTCCTGGATTCGAAAATCAATTTGCATGGAAAGGTCTAAGAGGGCCTGGAAGGAATTAGGGCGAGCTACCCTGGCTAGCTCGTCCTTTATTTCTTCATTCAAGCCTCTGCGAAAGAGAGTGAAGCTAGCCTCTTGGGACCAATCAGCTTCCTTCATAAGTTGTTTGAAATGGGTGACATAGGTGAGCATATCCTGAGAACCTTGTCGAAAATCAAGTAGATGTTCTTGAGCGCTGTAAACCTGCTCAGGACGATCAAACATGGCCTTTAGGGCTTCCACAAATCCATTGTAATCATCCAGGAGGCTGTCGCCCGAATTGACTAGGGGAGTTGCCCAGGTTAATGCGTTGCCAGTGAGGTGTGATATCATAAACCCCACCTTTGCTCTAGGGGTGGAAAAGTAGTAATGCTTGAAGGTGAAATGCACCAAGCATGAATCAAGGAAGGCACGAAGGGTCTTTTGGAGAGCCATCATATTTGTCCACCACTCCTCCCAATAACACACTTTCCTTGGTAGCAGAATCACAAGACAATACCAGCTGCTTTAAGGCAGTGTTCTCAACTTTAAGGTTTTGAATTTCTGTGGTGAGTTCCTACATGCCTCGCATGAGGTCTTGAACCGCGGCTTCCATCCCTGTATCCGTATCGATTTTTAGGCGTCTCAATCTGTCACAAGTCTCTCCCCTTCTCACTTGTCCTTCCTGTTTGCTTGCGACCTTCTTTTGTGACTTCCTCCACACGGTCCGGGATTTGTATAAGCCTGCGCGTGGGTCTTCGGATTCCAGCGTGCTTTGTTCAGAATGTCCAGTACGGAACCAGGAAAGAACAATGTCCGCAAGCGGAGGCACGGAAACCGTGGCTCGAGTGCGGGCGAAAATCCAGGAAAGTTCGGTAAGTTTGAGGGATGAAAGGAAAGGAGGAATCAAGGAACCGGGAATAGAGCGATCAGGAAAATAGCCCAGAGCGTACTCCGGCAGCACACGTCCAGCTACGGCGAGCAGTAGCGTTGAGAGGCGCAGAGCTGCGGGGGCGTGTCTGTTTTGTAGAACGTAGAGTGTGTAGCGCAGAGACTGGCAAGCAGCGTTCCGCATCAAGCGGCCATGTTGGTAGGATTACTGATTTCAGTCCCCTATGTGTCAGGGACCACAAAGTCCAGAAGGGACGCAGACTGCGGTTCATGACAGAACCCCACTCTGGATCCCGACAACCTAGTTAACTATCGCCCTATTACCCATCTTCCCTTCCTAGTTAAGATCATTGAGAAAGCCGTAGCCACAAAACTGCAGAAACACATCGACAACAACAATCTCCTCCAAACCTACCAATCCGGGTTCAGACCCAGATGCAACATGGAGACAGCAACCATACAGGTGGTCGACGACTCCCTCAATCCCCTTGACGACGGCAACCTCTGCCTCCCGGTTCTACTCTACCTCTCGTACACTTTCGACACAGTTGGACACCAGGCGCTTAAGGACACCCTACGTCGGAGCATGGGGATCAGTAACCTTGTCATACACTGGTTCAAGTCCTACCTTGCCAACTGCAAGCAGTTTGTTCAGATGGACTCATCTAGATCGCAAATTCTATCCGTCACCTTTGGAGTCCTGCAGGGTTCCATCCTCTCCCAGTGATCTTCAATCTATACATGGAGCTGCTGAGAGGAGTCCTAGCCACACACAACATCGACATCCACCAATACGCCAACGGCACACAGCTATACATCAAGATCGATGCCATCAAGGACATCTATAGGCTCAAAACATGTCTCTCGCTGATCCAGTCTTGGAAGTCCAGTGCATACTTGAAGCTCAACCCCTGCAAAACAGAATTCCTACTTCTCACCAACAACACACTGGCGTTACAGGGGCCCTGGTAGCCCCGGCGGTGCGGGTGGCCCCGCTAACACATGTCCTGGGAGGGGCTCCCGCTTGGAGAAAAAAAAAGAAATTATTTTTTTCACATTATTATGTAACCGAAATAATTTCTTTATGGAGGCAGAGTGACTACAAAAAGAAACTTTCTTTTTGAAGTCCGAGGGCTCTCCCTACCCCATGATATGGAGGACGCCAGGCTTGCGGCCTCCATGTCATGGGGTGGGGGGAGCCCTATGACTTCAAAAAGAAATAGTTTATTTTTGAATTCACTCTGCCTTCATAAAGAAATTATTTCCGTTATGGTTAGGTCTTTAACGGAAATAATTTCTTTATAAAGTCAGAGTGAATTCAAAAAGAAACAATTTATTTTTGAAGTAATAGGGCTCCCCTCAACCCCGTGACGTGTGTGAGTGTATGGTGAAAGTGTGCACACTTAAATGTATAGGTGGCTGCCTGTGTGAATGTATGGTGAAAGGGTGCACACTTAAGTTTATGGATGGCTGGGCATGCGTGTGTATATGGTGAAAGGTTTGTGTGCTTGTGTTCAGGAGTGCAACAAAACCTACATTTCGGGCGGGGGGGGGTAATCCTTCAAATGTTGGGAGAGGCGCTAACTTGGGGAGGGGCAAACTTATTTGTGTGGGGGCATCTAACTTCTTTAAGCATTTTAATGAGTCTATTCTAGTGCAGCTTCAATGTTACAAGCAGTTAACTCTCTTCTTTGAATCTGAAAGCACCCACTTATGGACTGCTGTGAGAATGAGCGATCTCCTGTTTTCTCTCTACCCTTACAATCACTCCCTTGGCATGCAAGTACTAAACCCACATCACGATTTAAATTGCCTACAAAATTTGGCATTTGTGTGACGGTACTAACAGTGAAATGCTTTATGTTAATAATTGCTGGGCTCTTGTTAACAGCGAAACCCAGGTGCCATTGAACATCTGTGTCCTGTTCTGTCCGGCAACTGCTCTGAAGGTCAGCCAGGTTGAGTCAACATAGCCCAAAATATCAGGGGGGGGGTGCTAAAGCCCAGTCAACTCAATGGTTTTACGCCACTACTTGTGTTTAATACCTTGATTACTTATTGGTAATCGTCATTACTCCTAGCCCTAGTCTTCCTCTTCCCCTGTAATTGTGTATGAGGCAGTACTTGTGTGTGAAGCACTCTGCCTCATACACAAGTACTGGGATGAGGTAGAGGTACATGGAAGTAATGCCTAACTTAGCTACCTGTACTCTGCATTACTCCTAGTCACACTCTTCCTCATCCCAGTACTTACCTATGAGGCAAGGGGCCTCATACATAAGCTCTGGGACAAGGAAGAGGGACGTGAAGGTAATTCTGCGCCTGATTTTGGAGGTTGGGGTAGGGGTTGGGAAGGAGAGGGGATGTGTGGGGGGGCTGGATTGTGCGATAAATCATAATGTTGTCCATGTCCAGACTAAGCAGAAATGATATGTGGTATTAGTGGCTAGAGCGGCATTTTGGTGCAGCCAGTCTAGTCATTCCTCAGTTTGATTTGACTTTTTTTTTTAACTGCACATTTCTGATAAAGCAGTCCTGCTAAGTGTAATTACCTGGCTAGACTGGCATTTGGGGGCTGCCAGTCTAGCCGTTTCTTACTGCGGCATTGTATATTTCTTTAGGCATCTGTGATAAAATGATATATTATATGATATGCTATAAATCATTTATAACATGCCTGTACACAAGTGTTTCTAGGCGCGACAAGACAAGGGAGGGAAGATGGAGGGAGGACTAGACAAATGATCTTACTAGGCCTTGTGTCAGTGTGAGAACGTGAAATGCAAGGGGAAAAAAGAGAGCGGGGGAGTGCAAGGAAGAGGGGAGGGGAAAACAGGGCATTAATGATCTGAGTAAGTGCAGCCATGGCAGCGCGGCTCTGGGTAGTGCAAGGAGCTTCCTATTTGAACAAAAATGTAGATTTGCGGAATATGTCTTCTTTTACTATGTTAAGAATTATTGTGAATTGACTTTGTTTTATATGATTATGGATGCCCTGCAAATTTCTCTTTACCTTTATTTGATGTATTCCTACACGCCTGTTCTTCTTATGTAATTTTATGTTATGTTTCGTATTTTTGTGTTGTTGTTTTCTGTCAGTGCACTACGGGCATGTTGCGCTACATAAGAAATAAACCAAACCAGAACAAGGGACTGTAGGGTTACAGTTACAGCCCCTAAGTGCGTGGTAGGCCCGGAGGCAGTGCAAGGCTGACTGATCAAGAAAGATTCTGGACTCAGTGAGACTCTGAGGGTAGCCAAGCAACTTGTCGGTACAGCAGACAGGTAGGGCAGCAGGGGAGGGAGATAGAGAGAGAGAGCAGAGGAGAAGAACAATGTTTTGAGCTGCTTCCGGAACTTCAGGTGGTCCGCTCAAGTTAGAGAGGGGCAGGGAGGCCATTTCAGAGGGAGGCACCTGCAGAGGAGAGAGATCTACCCCCAACTCTCTGCCTGGGGAAGCGTCTAACCCTTAGAGAGTTGGAGGTAGCTGGGGGAAGGGCTTGAGAAGGAGGGTATTTTGGAAGAGAGCGTTAGATGTAGTGTGGGCCCCGACCCGAGAAAGCTTTGTGGACAATGCAAAGGGTCTTGAAGTTGATCCTTGCAGCCACCCGGAGCCAGTGGAGAGATTTCAGGGCTGGAGAGATACGATCCCTGGGCTTCAGGCCAAGGATAAGTCTTGCAGTCCTGTTCTGGTTTAGTTGCAGAGGGCGGAGAATAGAGGAAGGCAGATTGAGAAAGAGGCTGTTGCAGTAGTCCAGCCTAGAGAGAAATAGGGCTCTGCAGACAGTGAGCTTCTGGGGGAAAGTGAGAAAGGGAAGACTCCCTTTGAGGAGGAGCAGTTGATAGTGGGACTTCTTGGCGACGTCCGAGATATGAGGAGAGAAAGAGAGAGTGGAGTCGAAGATGACACCAAGGTTTTTGCATCGCAGGGAGGTGGAGGAAGAGGGCCCAAGGTGGGCAGTCAGAGTGAGAGAGGGAAAGCAGGGGTCCCAATGAGAAGGATCTCTGTCTTAATGGCATTAAGGCAGTGATTGTTGGAGGCGCACCAATCCGCAATCGCGGATAGACAGTCAGGAACGAGCAAGAGAGGAGAGGAGCCTGAAGGAAAGCTGAGTGTCATCCGCATAACACTGAATGTTAGAGGAGGAGGGAGAGATCAGGTGGGCCAAAGGGACCAAGTAGAGGTTGAAAAACCAGGGTGAGAGGATAGAGCCCTGGGGAACGCCACAGGTAGAGAGGGAGGTGGTGGAGAGAAAGGGACCAAGTTGGACCTTGGAGGGACAGTCCAAGAGGAAGGAGGTCAGCCACTCCAGGGCCAGGGCCTGATGCCGTGATGCCCAGGTTCTCACATAGTCGATTGATCAGGATGGCGTGGTTGACTATGTCGAAAGTAGAGGAAGATCAAGGAGGATTAGGACAGAAGGAATGCTGGAATCAAGGTTATAGAGCAGATCTTCACGGGTGTTCAGGAGAGCAGTTTCCGTGCCTCTGGCAGCTGTGAAGCAGACTGATGGTCATAGAGACAACCAACGGATTCAGTGTGGAGAGTAAGCTGGGAGATGGCCAGCTTTTCCAAGAGTTTGCCCAGGAAAGGGGTGGTGGAGATTGGCCGATAGATTCCCGGGCAGGTAGGATCGGCAGACGGCTTCTTGAGGAGTGGGTGCACAAGGGAGTGCTTAAGGGGAGAGGGAAACGTTCCATTGGCGAAAGAGGGAGTACAGAAATTGGTCAAGACTGGAGCGAGGGTGTCAATATGGTCCTTGATGGTTCTGGAGGAGCAGGGGAGCACCTGTTTGGATGACACTTTCATAGATCGGACTTGTCTAGAAACCTTGTCAGGTGTTGTCAGAGAGAAAGAGGAGAAAGGAGGAGGCGAGGTAGAGATGGCCAAAGGGGGGACGAGAGAGGAAGAGTTAGAGGAAGAGGAGATAGAGGACAAGATGTCCTGAGTTTTAGCAGAGAAGTGAGAGGCAAGAGCCATAGACAGGGCCTGGGAGGGAACAGGAGAGGAAGAGACTGCAACAGGATTGACCAGTTCCTTGCAGATTTTAAAGAGTTTGGCCGTGTTGTTAGAGGCCACGGAGACCCAGGCTTGAATGTGTGCTCTCTTCTTGATGAGTGTTATTGCTTCGACTAGCATTTTGGTGCAACCAGTCTAGGTATGTCTAAATTTGGCCTGGCATGCTTTACTGTAATGTTATTACGTGTATACACTGGTCTACATTGTACAGCCAGTGGGACATGTTTCCAATGTGGCATGGCATTTTTAATAGCAAAGCATTCATGTTCCTGTGCACTGTTGGTGACTTGCATGTATTGGATTGGTGTTACCCTGCAAAACAATTGCAAACTCTGTGGCTTTTTAGCAAATTTTTCTCAGAAAGTGTGCTGTTTATTGCATTAAAATACATATGTATATCTTTCTCCTAGTACAGTGTGCAGCATACCCCTTCAACAGCACCTTTTTGCGTATTGTGCAAGCGTGATAATCTAGGCCGGCCCAGAGTGTGGCACGCCCCATGATTCGTTGCCAAGTTGGGGGGTGGGCCTCAGTATGGCTCGCAGGGAGGCCCCCACATTTTGTTACGCCACTGCAACAACACCGAACACCCAGACATACAGACCTATCAACCATGACCTCTGAGGGCTTCACACCCGAGATCACCTCCTGTGCCAGGTCCCTCGGATTCCACATAGACAAACCCCTCTCCTTCAAGACACACATAGCTAAGAAGACTCAGTTTGGTATCAGCTCTCCCTTCTGTGAAAAGTCAAGCCCTTCCTCCCTCCGGACAGCTTTGGATCCACTTTTCTAGCACTGGTCCTATCCCACCTGGATGGAGGCAATACACTCCTCGAAGGCCTCCTGTCCTCCTCCTCCTCGCAGATACAACCACCTTCAAGTCTTGCTGCATCATCTATAAGGCAGTCGCCCTCAAATCACCCCGCTACCTAGTGGAGAAACTCAGTATCTCCGGCAGACAGTGCACCGCACTAGAAGCCAGGACACGTGCAGACTTGAAATCTGCAGCTGCAAAAAGGAAAGGACCAGAAAACAAGCCTTCTTTTCCCATGCCCCAAGACTACGGAAACTCCTCCCTGTCAGTATCAGACTTGCCCCCAAGCTCCTACAATTCAGAAAATAACTCCAGACCCACCTCTTCAAGGAGTCTCTCCTCAACACCTAGGCCATCACGTCGCCTCCTGACCTGCTTGATGCTGCCCGCCACTCTCCTCCGTGCCACGCCTTTGTGCCCCTCTGTATCCTACCCCCAGCTGTATATCTGTTCTGATACCTCTGAAAAGTGCTGCATTATGCGTCTGTACTGTTCTATACCTCTGTAAAGCGCTCCATTGGCATAATAATAATAACATAAATAGCTCATACATGAAATTTGGGGGAGCCAAAAAGAAGGGTTGATATCATATACCGGCTGTTGTCATAAAAAGCCCAGGTACTGACTCCATTGCACGGTTTTGCCATCCAAACTCCAGGTTCTTGCACCATTACTGTGGTCTGCAGTCAAATGCCTAAATACTCACTCCGTTATCAGGGATGGATGTTAAATGCCCAATTACGCATGCCATTGGCCAAGTGTTGTGCAGCTGCAGTGGGAATTGAAAAAGGTGCCTTTGTAGCTGCAGTACACGTTCGGTTTTTTACCTTTAGCGCACACTCCTCGTACCTCCTGCATAGGTGCGCATGAACTGCACTGCATTTGTGAAGTGTGTATTCCTTTAGGTATCACTGCTTTGAGTGTGGAAGAGTGCATGCTGCACGGAATGTTTGGGTTGAATCATTTTGTCAGGCCATGCCCTCCTTTCTTTCATGCAATTGACAACAGGTAGTGATTGATGGCAGCTCTGCCGATCAGCCACAATTGAAAAGGGAACTAATATGCCTATTGTTTGCCAAAGATGAAACCATGAAGCGATTGATGCATGTATAACTCCGCGCTAGCCGGCTCACAATCTTTTGCTTTTACATTGTTTTGTTGTCAGTGTCGCACGGAAAGTGAAGATGGGCAAAAAGGGGGACAAGGCCGCGAAGGACAAGGTATCTGCTATTAATATCGAAGATGAAGCAAAGAGTGCAGGTAAATCACATATTTTAGTTAAGACAACATCGAGCAGCATCATTGCCCAGCTAGAGAATACTTTTTCACTTCATGGTTAGTGTGTGGTGATATGTGGACTGCTTCACTGCAATGGTGTTAACATGTATTGCTTTTAACATTGGAACATTGAACAAGGGTAACCGTGAGGGGAAAAAATAAGAACAGATCAGCTTTGTGGCTCTGACCCAATGTATACAATAGCTACGCATCAGACCTATGTATGAACCTTTGTCCAGGAGCCTACATAACTGCTAGGTGGGGTTGGTAGGAGTCAAAATAATACTCCTGAGCTCGTTTGCTTTGAACATTGACGCATCTTCAAACCTGAACAACATAAATTGTTATGTTTTATCATGTAAATTCATCATTCGAAGGGATTGTGTCCTCCGACGTATTCCTTATCTTAGATATCTCTTTCCAGCTTTGGTGGCCTCGGACATTTTTTCCTCTCTAGAGGGCACTGCGCGTCGACGTCCGCCGAGTCGATGTCCCTCGACAGCTGCCGTATCGACGTCATCCTGCCTATAAAGGCCGTGCGCAGTGTCCGTTGCTCAGTTCCGTTTTTCTGCGCTTACTCAGTGCCTCGGAATATCGTTGCTCAGTTTCGTAGATATTATTCCATTTTCCTCGAGATATTCGAGCCATACTCAATGGCTTCCTCGTCTGAACCGACGACCCCTCGGTCTGGTTTTAAAAAATGCAGAGACTGTGGAAAAAAGATGTCACTGACGGACCCTCACAGGGTCTGTCTGTGGTGTTTGGGAGCTGAACACCATTGTTCGGAGTGCGAGGACTGTATGTCCATGACAGCTAAGGCCCTGAAGGAGCGTAGGTGGAAGCTGGAAAAAGGTAAGACTTCTAAAGCTTCTTCTTCCTCGACGAAGTCGAGACATTCGTCTCCTCGTCACCATTCCCGCTCCAGGTCTCGAAGCGGGTCCCATCACTCCTCGAGATCGAAGCACTCGAAAAGGAGACGCCGAAGATCCCCTTCTTCGTCCTCCTCTTCCTCTGTTTCACCTAAGAGAATCCCTTGCCCTACCAAACATAGTTCCCGGGCTGAATGGGAGGAATTCCGAAAAAATATGATGAGCGTCTTTGAGAAAGCGGCCTCGACCCCCTCGAAGACTGCTGAGAGCGATGCTCTGGTCGAAAGACCCGAAGGTCCAAAACGCCGTGAGTCGCAGCACCCAGCAAAGGAAGCTTCTCGAGCGCGTCACGAACCCTCGAGTAAAGCAAAGACCTCGAATCCTTCTTCGAAGGTTCCGTTGACGCCGTCGACGAAGGTTCCGTCAACGCCGTTGTCGAAGGGACCTTCGACACACGGGTCTGTCGACTCGACGCCATCCTCAACACCGGCGTCGACGCCAAGGAAAGTCACGGTTGCGGCGCACCCAGTGGCTATTCCCAGGTCTTCGATGACGATGTCGTTGAGATTGTCGATATCCTCAAGCAGAATTCCGATTCTATCGAGGACCTCGAGGCCTCCACCTTTGTTTTCGACGCCACGTTCGAAGCCTTCGACGTCGGCGTCGACGACATCGACGTTTTCGAGGCCGATTACGACAAGTTTGGCGCCCTCTGCCTTGGAGATGGGTTTCACACCCTTTGTGAGTTCAGACCAATCGAGAAAAATGTCCTCAATTATGGAAGAGGGAGAACTGCCTGACCAAGAAGAGACATTTGAGTTGCAGGGATCTGCAACCCCAGTTCAAGAGGAGTTATCCTCAGAGGAACACAGATTAAAGGAACTCCATGATTCCTTACATGAGTCAAGTGGTTTCGACACTTCCCCAGAGGTGGAGTTCGCTAGGCCAGACCCGGGGGAGCATGCTGAAACCCCTTATAGAGCCTTAATGGCCAGGATTACAGAATTTATGGGGTGGTCAACACCCTCACAGGCTTTCCAACAGGATGACCTCATGGATATTCTTGATAAAGGTCCACAGGAGGATCCTGTAGTACCTTTTCATAAAGCTCTTCAAAGAAAAATAATGACGAACTGGGAAACCCCAGATGTCGTCCCGGCAGTAAATAAAAAACTGTCTACTAAATACAGGGTATCTTCTGCAGACCCTGAGTTTTTGTCCAAACACCCATCCCCAGAAAGTCTGGTGGTACAGGCAGCCTCTTCTACTGACATCAAGACTGCTTACCCTACCGTCCCACAGGACAGGGACGATAAAAAATGCGATGCTATGGCTAAGAAAGTCTTTTCGGCATGTAGCATGGCTTTAAAATCTATTAATGCTACTTGCACCCTTGCTAGATTTAGCCATACACTTTGGGAGTGTGCTTCTACAGCGGCTGACTGCATCCCGGAGGGAGAAGAAAGGGAGGCGTTCCTAAATATCATAAAGGACGGTAAAGACGCTATGTGCGAATCCCTCCAGACGGGCATTGATTCGGCTGACAGTATCAGCAGAGCAATGGCGGCAAGTACAACAACCAGGAGAGTTGCTTGGTTGAGAAAGTCTGGTTTTGCTCCAGATGTGCAAGCCAGGCTCTTGAACATGCCATTTGATGGCTCTTCTTTGTTTGGGAAAAAGGCGGATGACAGTTTAGAAAAACTGCAAACATCAAAGGCAGCAGCAAAATCCCTAGGCGCTGCAATCCGTCAGACACCTTTTCGTCCCACAGGAACCTCTGCGAGAGGCAAGTCCTTCCGCTTCTACTCCGCATTCGGAAGAGGTAGAGGACGACCGGCTCAAAGGGGACAAAGAAGAACTACCCGAGGTGGACGGGGTAGGTATTCAAAAGCCGCAGCAACAGCAGGTGCCTCTTTACCATCGGCATCTGCATCAGCCGCCCCAAAACCACTCTGAGGACTTCCCTCACAAGACACCTGTAGGAGGCAGGTTAACTCAACATCTGGCGGAATGGCAGGCTATCACGTCAGATGCTTGAGCATTGGAGACAGTTGCACAAGGTTACTGCCTGCCTCTCCTACGCATACCTCAGAGTCATCCACCGGGGATCAGCTCTCAAAAAGCTCCAGATCCGCTCCTCTTGCAGGAAATTTTAGACCTGCTAGAGAAAGGTGCCATAGAACCGGTACCTGTAGCGGAGAGGAACAAGGGCTGGTACTCCCCTTACTTTCTCATACCAAAGAAAGACGGAGGACTGAGACCCATCTTGGACTTGCGAGAATTGAACAAATTCCTCAGGAAAGACAAATTCAAGATGGTAACTCTCTCTCAGATCCTTCAGGCCCTTCAGTTCCAGGACTGGTTGGTATCTCTGGACCTTCAGGACGCTTATTTCCATGTGCCAATCCATCTCAAACACAGGAAATACCTGAGGTTCGCAATTGGCAACTCTCATTATCAATTTCGAGTGCTGCCATTTGGGCTGACCTCCGCCCCGAGGGTCTTCACCAAGTTAATGTCGGTAGTGGCTGCAAGTCTAAGGAGGGAAGGGATTCACGTCTACCCCTACCTGGACGATTGGTTGATCAGAGCTGTATCTTCGGAACAAGTTCAGATCCAGCTAGATCATGTTTGCCACTCCCTTCACAGACTGGGCTTCTCCCTCAATTTAAAGAAGTCACAAATGATACCATCGCAGAGACTCCAGTTCATCGGAGCGATCCTGGAAACTTCCCTGGGAAAAGCCTCGCCACCAGAGGTGAGGGCTCAAGATATTCTACAGATGGTCACCAAGTTTCAAAATGCCCAACGACTTTTTGAGGTTGCTAGGCCTCATGGCATCCTGCATTTTCCTAGTGCCAGAGGCTCGCCTGAGAATGAGATCTCTCCAGTGGACACTGAGAACTCAGTGGTCACAATTCTCAGGGAGAATGACAGATCTTCTTCAGGTTCCCGACAGGGTGGCTCGAGACCTTCAGTGGTGGGCCTGTCAGGAGAACATTCTGAAAGGAGGGCAGTTTTGGCAACCTTGGCCGGAGATAACAGTAGTCACGGATGCCTCACTCACGGGGTGGGGAGCCCACGCCAACGACTTGACCATCAGCGGTCGTTGGTCTCCATCAGAGTCCAGACTACATATCAACCTGTTAGAGCTGAGGGCCATCAGACTTGCGCTGAAGGCGTTTCTGCCACCTGTACAAGGAAAGAATGTCCTGATAATGACGGACAACAACACAGTGGCCATGCATTACCTCAACAAAAGAGGAGGCGTAGGATCACTACCTCTGTGCAGAGGGCCGATGCAGCTCTGGTTTTGGGCAATCCAAGAAGGAATCTCTCTATCGGCAGTTCACCTAGCCGGAGAGAGGAACTTGACAGCGGACGCTCTGAGCAGGCAGAGCACAGTCTCCCACGAGTGGGAACTAGCTCAGGAAGTCCTTCAAGAGATCTTCGACCTTTGGGGAACCCCTCAGGTGGATCTGTTCGCCACCAGTGTCAACAGGAAGTGCGATCTGTTCTGTTCAAGGGAATTTCCCCCGAGAGGAGCTCTGGGAGACGCATTCATAGTGGACTGGGAGTTTCAACTCCTGTACGCGTTTCCACTGGTCCCTGTCATTCCTCAAATGATCAGGAGGTTGAGAAGATTCCGGAAAACCATGATCCTAATTGCCCCAGATTGGGCCAGGAGAACGTGGTACCCAGACCTTCTAGACTTGTCCATCTGCCCTCCAATTCGACTTCCACTCAGAGAGAATCTGCTCTCACAGAAGGGAGGTCAGGTTCTCCATCCAGACATCAAAACCCTCAACCTTCACGCTTGGCTTCTGAAAGGCTGAGGTACAAGGATTGGGACCTCCCTGATGACGTTATGGAGGTGTTGCTTTCGGCAAGAAGGCTAGCTACAAAATCTCTATACCGCTGCCGTTGGAACAGATTTTGCAGCTGGTGTAGGGAAAAGAATATCGATCCCTTTTCATGTGGTACACCAATGGTTTTGTCCTTCCTACTTAGCGAATTCAGGCCTTCAAGTTGGCACCATCAAGGGCTATCTCGCAGCGCTATCCATCTTTAAGTGCACTGCGGAAGAACCATCCTATTTCAAGTTACCCTTGGTAATACAGTTCCTAAAGGGGTTAACTAACGTTTATCCCCCAAGACAATTCCAGGTTCCCCTATGGGATTTAAATTTAGCCCTAACTTTCCTGATGGGCACACCTTTCGAACCACTCCACTCTTGTTCGTTAAGATTTCTTACCCTTAAGACTGTTTTATTAGTAGCACTTACATCTGCTATAAGGGTGAGCGAGTTACAAGCTCTTTCTTGTAAACCCCCTCATACAATCTTTCACAAAGACAAACTTGTTCTGCAAGTGAAGCCTAATTTCCTCCCAAAGGTGTTTTCTGAATTTCGTGTCACACAGAAGATTACCCTTCCATCTTTCTATCCTCCTCCCCATCCGGGGAAAGAGGAAGAGAGGTTACACAGGCTGGACCCAAGAAGGGCTTTAAGTTTTTACATTAGTAGACTGGCTAGGATAAGACAAGCAAACCAGCTGTTTGTAGGCTACGCAGGTCACAAGCTGGGGCTACCGATAATTAAGCAGACCATTTCCAGATGGATTATTTTAGCCATTTTGGAATGTTATAAACTGGCAGGAAAAGAGCCCCCTCAAAATCTTAGGGCTCATTCGACCAGAGGTATCGCAGCTTCATCGGCCCTTAAAAGAGGAGTGCCGGTTCGAGACATTTGTGCGGCTGCCACATGGTCGTCCGTCCATACCTTTACACGGTTTTACAACTTGGATTCCTCCTCCAGTCAGGAAACTAGGTTTGGAAGGGCAGTATTGCACTCTATTCATCAATAAGAGGAAGCATGAAGTCAGTACTCCCACCTCCAATAACCGAATACTGCTATGGGAGCCTATCTAAGATAAGGAATACGTCGGAGGACACAATCCCTTCGAAGAACAAGTTACTTCTTACCTTGTAACGTTCTTTCGATGGGATGTTCCTCCGACGTATTCCTTATCGACCCTCCCATCCATCCCCGCAGTACTACTTCCCTTGTTGTTGCAGCTTACGCTCCTTCAGGGTGATTAGTTGAGTCCAGAAAGAATTATTGTGGGCTACAAACCAGAACTGACCAACGGACACTGCGCGCGGCCTTTATAGGCAGGATGACGTCGATACGGCGGCTGTCGAGGGACATCGACTTGGCGGACGTCGACGCGCAGCGCCCTCTAGAGAGAAAAAATTTCCGAGGCCAGCAAAGCTGGAAAGAGATATCTAAGATAAGAAATACGTCGGAGGAACATCCCATCGAAAGAACGTTACAAGGTAAGAAGTAACTTGTTCTTTTGCTTTATATTTAGTTACTTATCAATTGCCCGAGCATTAGTCCGAATGTGAAGCTTTAACAAACCTGCCTTTTGGCCAGTCATGGGTCTAAAAGGTTACTAGGAATATAGACATGCACAGACACACATCTACTCTCCTCAACAGCATTATCATGGTTTTTTCCTGTGGTATTTTCACTTGTATCCATTGAGTCCATTAAAATCGGATCTCTAAAGGCATAGTTTGCTAGAGATAGCTTGTTGCAAGTGATTTATTGTATGTTAGATATTGACGTTTCACAGCATTGCAATGACAAAAATGTGATCCTTGGAGAAATAAACGCCAGTGAAGTCTTCCCCAGATAACTCAAGTGTAAACACAAACCTCATTTCCCCTCCAGAATCCTGAGCTCCATGCAGGGCAACAGTGCTGCAAATTCTCAGCAGTCTGTGCAAAAGCCAAAGAGACAGACCATTCTAATGGATTCTTTCCTCCCTCCTTTATCATCGATTATATCCCTACCCCATCGCAGTTGTTCTCTGGAATCCTTTTTGCCACCAGAGGGCGCAGCGTAGCTTCGTGGCGGTTCTGTCGATGCCTCTATGTGGCATGCGCCAGACATGATGTTGGGACCAGTCCAGTATATATAGCAGGGCCGCGCCCCCTGACCTCAGTTCCTTTTTTCTGCGCACTCTGTTCGCTGATTTTAACTATTTGATTTTTTTTCCGAATCCGCCATGCCAATTCCGTTCAAGGCCATGGGATTGAAGCTGTATACAGACTGCGGCAGGCCGATGTCGGTCTCATATCTGCACCTAATTTGCTTATATTGCTTGGGCGTAGATCAGGACATCCAGGTTTGCATGTCATGCCAGTCTATGCACCCGAAAGGCCTTTGGGAGAGGGCGGTGAAGATCGTCACATGTCCATAAGGTGAATGGTGAGGCTACGCAATATCTGTTGAGGTCGCGCAGAATGGAACGATGCTCCGAGGAGCAAGTGGCTCTGCACAAGTCAAAGGATAAGAAGCAGCATCAGAAGAGGATCTGCTCTCCGAGTGAGTCCTCGCACTGACATTTGTTGTCTTTGAAGAAAAGCAACTGCTTCAGGGAGTCCCCTGAGAGTCCAGCGCAGGTACCGTTTCCTACCCCGTCCTCCACGCCAGAGGAATTTGGACATCTTCGACAAGGCGCTGGCGGCTGCGGCCTAAGCATGTGAGCCACATGCAACTGCCCTATCAGCTCATGCTATGGCACTGCAGGGTCCCTACTGCGTCTCCTGGAATCAGTAGGGTACCCTCTGGTGACCACTCCCGCATGCCTAAGGGCTCGGGCCTGGACCAGATGTAGACAGGGGTCTCAGTTCTGACAGGCCCTTCCTTTGGGAGCCACAGCCTTGGCACCGGCATCATCTGAGATGTCAGTGCCTTGGACACTGCAGCTTTGCTGGTGCTGAAATACATCCCACTCCCTAGGGACGCCTTCATGCCACGGATGTATGACATCTGTGACAAAGAGGGCGACTAGGTTCTTTTTTGGCTTCTACCTATTGGTTCTAGGGAGGTGAGGGATTTCCCGGGGAGGTGAGGGATTTCCCAGATGAATTCTACAAGGAAGCTAATTATGTACTGGGCCAGACAGAGGACCTGCAGGGAGCCAGTGGCCTCATCACCTCCCAGGAGGTATATTTCTTGCCAGCTCACACCCCAGGAAAGCCTCAAGCCGCCTTACAACCCTTGATGGTGGCTAAGGTGGCCAGTACTCTGGGGCTATCTGCTCCATCCAGGTCCATGGTTCAGTACGAACGTTGCGATATTCTGGATGAGGCCCCCAAAAAAGAGATGCTCCAGCCCTTCAATGTGCCAGAGGCCCCCGTATTGGAGGTGTGGGAGAATCCAGCCTTTGTTCAGGCAGTGGACAGGGATCTGGTGAGGAAACACTGTCCCGCTCCGTTGGGCCTGGCATTTCTTTCACCTGAGAGCTTGGTGGATTAGGCCGCGACGGGTAGCCTGAAAACGTCTACCTTACTTTGCCCTGTCCGGTGGAAGGGACAGTAAGAGTTTAGACGCATGGGGCAAGTAGGTGTTTGCGTCAAGCAGTCTTCCACTGTGGACCGTGAATGCCACTTGCGCCATGGCAAAGGTCTCTTTTGGCCTCTGGCCAGTGGCAGCCAATGCACCGGAGTACGCCCCAGAGGGAGCGATGAGGGACAGCTTGCTATCCTTGGTTTCTGACTGCAAGGAGGTGGCATGTCAGATACTGCAGTCAGGACTGGACACAGGTGACTGTGTGGCAAGGGTTATGACCACTAGTAGTTCAGTGGTCATGTGCCTCTTGTGGATGAGGACATCAGGGTCTGCAGCTGATGTCCAGATCAGATGGTTGGATATGCCGTTTGGTGGCCCTAACCTTTTTGGAGCTAAGGCTGACTATGCCCTCCAGAAGGTCCAGCCCTCCAAGGCGACTGCTAAGTCTTTGGCGCTAGCGGTGCAACAGTCTTCCGCACAGCCTTTGTCACGTGGCAGGGATTTTTGTTCCCTTTCCGTCTTTGCCCTGAGGGGCCATGGTCAGTCTGCCCCGGGAAGACGGCAAGGAAAGCGCTTCCCGAGGTTAGAAGAAGGGGTGCCTGGCTAGGGTCGTTACAGCGTCCGTTGTCCCCGCCATATCCCAGGTTGCCTAACCTCAGTGATGGGCATCGCCATTCTTCACCTGTAGGGTGGTTAGGGGGGACTCTTTCCTTGTTAAGCCCAGGATGGTTGAAGACCACGTCCACTGCTTGGGCCTTACAGGTAATTAGGCAGGGATAGTGCCTTCCATTCCATCTGTGTCCCCCGGACCACAGCCTCGACCACTCCTTCATCTCTGGACCCCATTCTACTGGAGGAGGTCTGCGATTTTCTGTCAAAAAACATGATCAAGCCAGTTACGGGCTCATAATGAGGGACTGGGAGGTACGCCACCTATTCTCTGGTGCCGAAGGAGGATGGAGTTTGCGCCCCTTCCTGGACCTCTGGCTGCTGAACTTGTTCCTATGCAAGGACAAGTTCAAGATGGTGACTGTAACCCAGATTCTACAAGCCCTCGATCTGCAGGACTGGTTGGTTTAACTGGACCTTCAGGATGCCTACTTCCATGTGCTGATTCATCGAAAGCACAGGAAGTAACTGAGGTTTTTGGTCGGTTAACGCCATTAGCAGTTCAAGGTCCTGCCGTTTTGGACTTTCTTCAGCTCCCAGGGTTTTTACCAACCTGCTAGCAGTGGTGGCGGCTTGCCTCAGGAGGGAGGGAATTCCTGTCTTTCCCTGCCTGGACGTCTGGCTCGTCTGAGCCCGCTCCCCAGATCTAGTGTCAGAGCACCAACTCTGCACATGCAATCTATTGCACAGCCTGGACCTTTCCCTGGACTTGAAAAAGTCTCAGGTTTTTCTACCCCCAGCCCCTGTGATTTATCGGTGCGGTCTTGGACACTTGCCTGGGTACACCCTTCCGGTGATACTTCCGGTTATAGCCCCAGATACTCGCACCCTTTTGCGCCTGCTCCCATCAATGGCCAGTTAATACCACTACGGCAGTGCCTGGCAAGTGCCTTTCCCATGGGTACGGCCTTCCGGCCCAAGGATCGAGTGTCAAACATTTTTCATATGGTCAATGTCCTTTAATACCAGGGACAAGTGCCGGCCTCCTTCTGAGCCTTATGGTCTTTTGCATTCTAGTGGTGCCAGAGTCGAGGCTGCGCATGAGATCGCTTCAGTAGCTCCTCTGTTACCAATGGTCACAGTTTCAGGGTCACATGTCGGATCCTTTCCAGATCTCAGACCACGTGGCTCAGGATCTTACGTGGTGGGCTGTGTGAAACCCCTTGCTGAAAGGCATGTTTCACCACCTTGGCCCCTCGTGTCTTTGGTCAGGGACGCATCTCTGACTGGTTGGGGTGCTCTCCTGTCACACCTAATGGTGAACGGACTGTGGTCTCCCGCTGAGTCTCGGGAACACATCAACTTGATTGAGCTGAAGTCGATCAGGCTGTGCCACATCACTTTCCTCTCTTCTGTGAAACGCATTACTGTGCTGGTCCCGACGGACAACACAGTGGCCATGCATTACCTCAACAAGCGAGGTGGTGTGGGGTCCTTGCCTCTATGCAGCAAAGCAATGTGACTGTGGTTCTGGGCTCTGGATAACGGTGTCTCTGACGGCGGCTCATCTGGCTGGATAAGAGAATGTCACTTCGGATACCTTGAGCAGACTATGTCCTCCCTCTGTAAGGAAGTTCTGGAGGAGATATCCTCCTTTTGGGGAACTCCTCAAGTGGACCTCTTTGCTTCCAATGTAAACAGGAAGTGTGAGTTGTTCTGCTCCAGGGAATTTCCTCATCGGGGAGCTCTGGGGGATGCGCCGATGGTCGAGTATATGTTCAAACTCCTTTATACGTTCCTGACCATCCCTGTCATTCTGCTTGTTCTCAGGAGATTGTGCTTGTTTGGAAACGCAATGATCCTGCTCGCTCCAGACTGGGCCCGGAGAACGTGGTGTCTGGAGTTGGCTAGAGATGTCTATCTGCCCTCGCTCAGGCCTACCAAGGAGAGTCGACTTCTTCTCCCATTTGAAGAGGCAGGTCCTCCACCCGAACCTCAGCAGCCTGACCCTTCATGCTTGGCTATTGAGTGGCTGAAAAAAACAAGGAGTGGGACTTGTCGGATGAGGTCCTCGATGGGCTCCTTTCAGCTTGGAGGCTCGCTATGAAATCCTTTTATGACTGTAGGTGGCATACATTTTTGATTTGGTGCCAGGAGAGGGACCACAATCCTTTATCTTGTCCTCTATCCCCTGTGTATGATGTTCTGCTATCTATCGCCCAGTCGGGCCTGCCGATTGACACTGTAAAGGGTTACCTCGCCGCGATTTTGGTGTTCAAGAGGTCCCTGGAACAGGGCTTGTTATTCACAATTCCCACTGTGATGCAGTTCTTGCAGGGTGTGTGTAACCAGTTTCCTCCCTGTCAGTTTGTGGTTCCAGCATGGGATCTGAATTTAGTTCTAACTTTTCTTATGGGAGCTCCACTTGAGCCCCTTCATTCTTGTTCTATTAGATTGCTCACCCTTGAGATCATTTTCCTGGTTGCCAGCAATTCCACGAGACGGTTGAACTCCAGGCATTGTCTGTTTTACCTCCCTATTTGGATTTTTCTAAAGAAAAGGTGGTGTTAAGAGTGAGACCCTCCTGCCTGCCAAATGTGGTCCCGGATTTTCATCTCTCTCAGAAGATCCATCTTCCTGTATTTTTTCCTCCATCTCACCCATCCAAGGCGAAGGAACGATTCCAACAGCTGGACCCCAGTACAGGCCCTTTAGTTATACGTCTCTCGTACTAGAGCGACTAGGAGAGATGAGCAGCTTTTAGTTGGTTACACTGGTGCTTGTGTTGGCAGATCTTTCACCAAACAAACCCTGTCCAAATGGATCATTCGAATGGATTGTGTCCTCGCACGTATTCCTTACATTTGATATTTCCTAATATCCAGCCAGCTTGCTTCCTCAGAATATTTTTTTTTCCAGTAGAGGGCGCTGTGCGTCGATGCCTGTCGAGTCGATGTCCCTCAGAGGCCTCTGTACCGATGTTGATGTCATCACAGGTATAAGTAGTGCGCGCAGCGTCCGTTGCTCAGTTCCGTATTTCCGCGCTTCACAACATCAGTAACGCAACGCTCGGCTCCGTGTATTCATTGAATTTCTTCTAATTTCCTGTGAAAATGTCTACTAGTCTTCGACGAGATGGCCTCCTCATCGGCTCCATCTACACCTCGGTCTGGTTTTAAAATATTGTGCGACTGCAGGGCTAAGATGTCCATGATGGATCCACACAGGGTCTGTATGTAGTGCCTTAGGGCAGAGCATCTGTGTTCCGAATGAGACGAGTGCATGTCAATGACGGCCAATGCCATGAGGGAGTGCAGAGGGAAGTTGGAGAGAGGTAAGCCTCAGAAATATATTACCATGTCCAAACACAAATCTTCTGATGAGTTGAGGCCTTTGTCTCCTCGTCATAAAAAAATGCTGCCGATCACGTTCTCCAAGTGGATCGCATCATTCTTCCTCTTTGAGGCATGGCAAGAAAAGGCGACTTCATCCTCTAGTTCACCAGAGAGGCTCATTTGTCCTTTGAAACACAGTACCCCGGCACAGTGGGAGGAATTCCAAAAAAGTATGTTAAAGGTGTTTGAGAACGCTGCCTTGCCCCACTTCGAAGACACCTAGAGGTGATACCTCAGGCGTAACACCTGGAAAGCACAGGGGCCGTGAGTCCTCGACCTCGGCTGTGGAAACTCCTCGAGAGCGTGAAAAACCCTTGTGTCGAGTGAAAGCCTCTGTGACGCACAAAATGTGATCACTATTGACTCATATGGCAAAGCCGAAGAGTGCGTCATCGATGCACTCGGTGGCCTCATCGATGGAGAAGCCACCGACGCCTTGCGTGTCGATCTCCCCAACGCAGTACAAGACAGTACCTTCGATACTTTCGTCAAAGGCGTCGACATTGGTGTCGATCGCATCGACGACTTCCGAGAAGTCAAAGACATTGATGTCATCATCGACGATTTTGATAGTTTCAGCTCCAATTATAAACATCTAAGCGCCTTCTTCCACTTCTCAGAAAAATTACACACCACAACCTCGTTCAGAATATTTCAAAACCCTCTCCTCAATCTATGAGCATGCAGAATCATCTGAAGAGAGACTTTTTGGTCTTGAATATGGGACACCTTCTGTTCCCGAAGAACTTGTCAGAAGAATCCCGTCTGCAGGACTCTCTGCATGAGGCAAGTGGCATTGGCACTTCCCCTGAAGTTGAATTCAGTAGAGCTGATCTAGGAGATCATGTTGAAGGTAATTACAGACTGCTTATAACTAGAGTGATGGAGTACATCGGGTGGTCTAGGCCCACACCTGTTTTCGAGCAGGAAGACCTAACTGATATGCTCGACAAAGGACCACAGGAAGACTCTATTGTCCCATTGTAAACTTCCAAGGCGGCGGTCAAATTCCTTGGAGCTGCAATAAGGCAAAAATCCAAACCGCTACACAGGTGCGCCCTGAAGGGGTAGATCCTCTCGCTATTATTACACATTCGGAAGAGGCAGAGGACAGCCAGCTCAAAGAGGTCAAAGACGAATCCCCTGTGGTGGACGGGTAGAGGTACTAAGACTGCAACAGCAGGTGCTATTTTACCCTCAGCATCTGCGTCAGCTGCCCCAAAACCTCTCTGAGGTCTTACATCACAAGACAGCAGTAGGAGGCAGATTAGCACAACATCTGACAGAATGGCAGGCTATTACTTCAGATGCTTGGGCATTGGAGACAATTGCCCAAGGTTACTGCCTGCCGTTTCCTACAAACACCTCAGTCATCCAGCGGGGGGCAACTCTTTGAAGGTCCTGGATCCGCTCCTTATGCAGGAGATTTTAACCCTGCTAGAGAAAGGTGCTATACAACCAGTATCTGTATCTGAGAGGAGCAAGCGTTGGTACTCCCCGTGTACAGGAGAGAGAGTGACCCCTGACCGGCCCATAGAGTCAGAGCTCGCTCTCAAGTACTTTAAGACGAGATAGCTGCACCTTGAGGTGGATGGGGGTGCAGGCTTTTTACTCCAACACCAATCAATAAGGACAACTCAATGGTTTGGCAAAGGGGAGTCAGTTTAATGACAAGTACAAAAAACAGGGAAACATGGAAACCAACAGTGATGCAATAGCCCGTCTCGCTTCAATTCCCAACAACTTCATGCAATCAGTAACAGTTATAGTCAAAATTCGTCATCATTGATGTGTAACACTCAAAAAGTTTGTCATGCAATTCTATTGGTTGGAAAAGGTAACTTAAATATAGGTGCTATATCTGTGTATGGTAACAGAGTGTGAGAATTGGATAAACATCATTAGGTGGGCTTCTAAGCCCATCCTTCTAACATTACTCTTGTAGACGTCACTAAAAGTACGATGTCCCATTGGTTCTACTATCTATAAGACTCTAGATTATTTGGTCCACTATGATTGGGTTGGCTTCAACCCCATGCATAAATCTCCACTTTAATTAGCAGCACGCTGAATGGTCAACTAGGTGCAGGATGCCCCAAGATTCACCCAGCCTCCCTTCCATCAATCAGTACTTTAGTGCTATGTGTCAATTAGTTGGCTGTAGTCGGCCTCGAAACTGTAGCTTCTTGTCATGAAAAGTTATAGTATCTTCTGTTTGGGAGACAGCCAGGTGTAGGTGCCTCTTCTCGCTCGGCTGGTCACGTGCTAGCACACCGTGAATCTGCTTAGTTTTCCTTCTATTTGTGCATTTAATTCTTATTTGCCTTGCCACCTGCCTAGGCCTCCTTATCTCGACATTCACGGGGCAGGCTGCTCTGTTCTTAAGTTTTGATTCTCCAGAGCCAGTGTCTGCCTCCCTCTCTTGGTTTGACCTCGATTTCCCAGGCACGAGGTGCTTCTTGCTAAGTTTCGATTCCGCCGTCTCTTTTCTTGTTTTAGCTGGACTACGAATCCTGTCCTGTTTGAACCTTAGTAACATGAGTTAATTCTGCTTTTGTATAAAGTGGACTCGCACTTATATAGTATGCTTTGTTGAGGTAGATACATAGGTGGCGCTTGCCGCTCTATTCTTCTACTAAGCGTAGCAAGCCGCACTACATTCCTGCTTTACATTTTGTTTCTTTATTTTTTAACATCGTCTCTCCTTCTAAGTTTATGATATCCTTATTCATGGCGTTTCGTCTCTGTGTGTCATTTTTTGATTGTCGTTTCTTTCATCTGTGAGTCTGTCTGGGCCCTCGTGACGTCACCATTCTTCTTCAATTAAGGCCTGTTGAGTTTCTTCTGGGACAGTGTTTAAGCAATCTTCATTTCGTGTCATTTGCTGGTAGGGTTTTCTCAATGGATACCTTACTGTCCATGGTTGTCTGGTTATTGGTACTTCAGTAGGTATTGCTCTTCTGATGGGCACTGAGCAGAGCCCTAATGCGGCTCTTTGCTGGTTTATTTGCTCATCATACGTCACATATCTCGGTGTGAACGTTCCTGGTACTTCAAAATGGGCAGCTGGAGTGCAGGCTATATTTGGGACCTCCTGCACATCCGTATTTTCTAATTCCGAAAAAGGACGGAGGATTGAGACCCATCTTGGACTTAAGAGACTTGAACAAGTTCCTCAGGAACGACAAGTTTAAGATGGTAACCCTTTCTCAGATCCTTCAGGCCCTCCATCTTCAGGATTTGTTGGTATCACTGGACCTTCAGGATGCTTACTTTCATGTGCCAATCCATCACAAGCACAGAAAGTACCTGAGGTTCGCCATTGCCAACTCTCACTATCAGTTTCGGGTTCTGCCATTTTGGCTAACCTGCGCCCGAGGGTTTTCACCAAGTTAATGGCGGTTGTGGCAGCGAGTCTCAGGAGAAGGGGTATACTGCTACCAAGACGATTGGTTGATCAGGGCCAATTCCCCGGAACAAGCCCTAGATCATCTAAGTTACGCTTGCCACTCCCTCCACCGGCTGGGCTTCTCCTTCAACTTAAAGAAGTCCCACATGATACCATCAGAAAGACTCCAATTTATTAGAGCAGTCCTGGATGCATCCCTGGGAAACGCCTCTCCACCAGAGGTGAGGGTTCAAGACATTCTACAGATGGTGACAAAATTCCAAAATGCCCAACATCTTCCGGCCTACGATTTTCTGAGGTTGCTCGGACTCGTGGCATCCGGCATTTTTCTGATGCAAGAGGCTCGCCTGAGAATGAGATCTCTCCAATGGGCTCTCAGGACCCAGTGGTCACAGTTCTCTGGAAGGATGTCAGATCTCCTACAAATCCCAAACAGAGTCTCACTGGACCTTCAGTGGCGGGCCTGTCGGGAAAACATCTTGAAAGGAGAACTTTTTTGGCAACCATGGCCTGAAATAACAGTAGTAATGGTCGCCTCACTCACGTGGTGGGGAGCCCATACCAACGATTTGATTATCAGCTGTCCTTGGTTTCCATCGAAGTCCAAACTACATATCAACCTTTTAGAGCTGAGTGCAATCAGACTAGCACTGAAGGCCTTTCTGCCCTCTGTGCTGGGAAAGAATGTATGATGATGACGGACAGCACAGTGGCCATGTACTACCTCAACAAAAGAGGAAATGTAGGGTCACTAACACTGTGCGGAGAGGCAATGCAGCTCTTGTTCTGGGCGATACAAGAAGGAATCTCTCTGTCGGCAGTTCATGTAGCCAGAGAGAAGAACACAACAGCGGATGCTCTGAGCAGGCAGAGTACAGTCTCTCACGAGTGGGAACTAGTTCAGGAAGTCATTCAAGAGATCTTCACCCTTTGGTCCACCCCTCCAGTGGATCTGTTCACGACCAACGCCAACCGGAAGTGCGAACTGTACTGCTTCAGGGAATTTCCCCCAAGAGGAGCTCTAGGAGACGCGTTTGTGGTCGACTGGGAATTTCCACTTCTCTACGCGTTTCCTCCAGTCCCTGTCATTCCTCACGTAATAAGGAGGTTGAGAAGGTTCAGGAAAACCATGATCCTAATTGCCCCGGCTTGGGCCAGGAGAACATGATACCCAGACCTTCTGGAAATGTCTATTTGTCCTCTGATTTATCTTGCACAAAGAGAGGATCTTCTCTCGCGAGAGGAAGGTCGGGTTCTCCATCCGGATATCCGGATATCAGGACTCTCAACCTTCACGTATGGTTTCTGAGAGGCTGTGATACAAAGATTGGGACCTCCCGGATGACGTAATGGAGGTTTTGATTTCGGCCAGAAGGCCAGCAACCAAATCTTTATACCACTGCCATTGGAATAAATCCTGCAGCTGGTGTAGAGATAAGAATGGTAACCCTTTTTCATGCAGTACCAAGATGGTGTTATCTTTTATGTTGCATTTAGCAAATCTGGGACTCCAGATTGGTATGATCAAAGGTTACCTAGCAACGCTTTCCATTTCCATGCACACTGCTGAGGAAGTCTCCTACTTTAAAATACCTGTTAATACAATTTTTGAAGGGGCTAACTAATGTTTATCCCCCAACTCCTTTTCAAGTCCCCTTGTGGGATCTAAATTTAGTCTTAAACTTTTTAATGGGTACTCCCTTTGAACCTCTTCATTCATGCTCATTAAGACTTCTTACCCTCAAATCCGTCTTTTTAGTGGCAAGAACATCTGCCCGAAGGGTGAGTGAGCTACAGGCTTTGTCTTACAAGCCTCCTCACACTGTCTTTCACAAGGACTGAGTGGTATTAAAGGTGAAGCCTAACTTCCTCACCAAGGTGGTATCTGAATTTCACATCACTCAGAAAATAACCTTGCCATCTTTTTACCCTCCTCCACATCCGGGGAAAGAGGAAGAAAGACTGCACAGACTTCATCCAAAGCATCCTTTGACTTTTTACATTAGCAGACTTGCTAAATTGAGACAAACTGACCAATTGTTTGTGGGTTACACAGGTCATAAATTGGGCCTAGCCATCAACAAACAAACCATCTCTAAGTGGATTATTTTAACAATTGCAGAATGTTACCAATTGGCCGGTAAAGGGGTCATTCAACCAGGGGTATCACAGCTTCATCGGCTCTTCAAAGAGTAGTTCCAATAAAGGATATTAGTGAAGCTGCCACATGGTCGTCTGCACACACCTTTACAAGATGCTATAGTCTGGATTCCTCCACTAGCCAAGTATCTAAATTTGGAAAGGCAGTATTGCATTCTGTGCATACTTAATGACTCAAATGTTACACCCTCCTCCTGATTGTATTACTGCTTTGGGAGAATATCAAAGATAAGGAATACATGGGAGGACACAACCCATTCCAAGAACAAGTTACTTACCCATGGTAATGTTCTTTTCGACTGGATGTTCCTCCCATGTATTCCTTATCGCCCCTCCCATCCTACCCCGCAGTAAAACCTCCCTTGTGTCTGCACTTTCTCAAGGGTAGTAACCGTCTAACTCAGGACAATGCTTAGCTTCAAAATGGAACTGAGCAACGGACGCTGCGTGCGCTACTTATACCTGTGATGACGTCGACATCGGTACAGAGGCCTCCGAGGGACATCGACTCGACAGGCATCGATGCACAGCCCACTACTGAAAAACAAAATTCCGAGGCAGCAAGCTGGCTGGATATTAGGAAATATCAAAGATAAGCAATACGTGGGAGGAATATCCAGTCGAAAGAACGTTACCATGGGTAAGCAACTTGTTCTTCTCTGAATCTCAGAATGCTACAATCTGGCCGCTAAAGATGTACCCAGGGGTCTTGGAGCTCATTCTAACAGGGGAGTAGCTGCCATCTCTGCCATGCGGTGGTAAGTCCCAGTCCTGTATATATGCCAGACAGCACGGTGGGCGTCCTTGCACACATTTGGTAAGCATTACTGCTTGGATTCCCTTGCGGGCCAGGATAACTGTTTTGGGCAGGCAGTCCTCCAATGATTTCTGGTTTAGGTGGTGTTCTCGCTTCCTCCCTTCTCCAGGGTTATGTTCTGCTTTGGGAGTCTATCATAGATGAGGAATCACTGCCATGGAAGAATCTGTTAGAGGAATAAATTACTTGCCTTTCAGTAATGCTCTTTTTGATGGATTTCCACCCACGGATTCCTTATCACCCTTACTACCTGCCCCTCTTTACAGAAAGCTAGCACACCATCGGTTCTACACTCCCGCAGCGTCTGAGTGCTATGGGGAAAGGTTGGAACTGAGGTCACGGGGTGCAAGGCCACTATATATACTGGCCCGATTTCATGCCCAGCGCAGGGCACGTAGAGACATTGGACGGAGTTGCTCTGCGCCCCATGCTGGTGGAAACATTTCTGGAGAACATCTGCACTGGGCTAGGGATATCTTAGATGAGGAATCCGTGGGAGGAACGTCCATCAGGAGGAATATTACTGAGAGGTATGTAGTTTGTTCTTCTCTGCAATGGCACCACACTGCTGAAACAATGCCCATTGGAAATGCAGCATGCAGGCAGCTTCTTGTCCTTTAGGGCTAAACTCAAGAGCCACCTATTGTCACACTGAGTCCTCTATTTTTAGTTTGGGCTGTCAGGTGGCACTAAAATGCTGCCTATACGCCCAAACTACTGCATTAGAGTACAGTAGGGAGAAATGGCATATGAGGATGGACACAAAGTGTTGTTTGGTTATTTCCCCACCCATTGACTGCCCATGACCATGCTAATCCAAATAGCCATTATCACCCATTTCCTGCCCCTCTTTGCCAAATCTCGGAGCTCCCATTAATCAAACTTTACCATCAAACTTTACACTCAAAGCACCTGCCGTTGTTTTTTCAAAGCAGTCTTCTGAGAGTTAATAACTTAATTGGAGCTGTAAACCCGCTCCTAGTGTAATAAAAATGTCTTAACCAGGCCCATCTTCAGCCACACGATTTATAAGCACTATTCGTGTCCTTCACTGAAGTACTGTTCAAAGCAAACCTTGGCAAAACCAACAGTTTTGGCTTGTGTTTAAGTATTCGCCATTTGCCAGGCACTGCTATTATAGCCCCAGATACTCGCACCCTTTTGCGCCTGCTCCCATCAATGGCCAGTTAATACCACTACGGCACTGCCTGGCAAGTGCCTTTCCCATGCGTACACAAAAGCCCAAACTGTTGGCATTGGCGATGCTTGTTTTATCAATCTTCTGTCACCTATCAACTGCTGCTGCAACTCTATGAAACAATTAGTTTTTAGGTGTGTGCCATACCAACAAACTTGAACATAAATATACAAATTCAAGGATAAAACATGTTTTACATGGAAACAATCTTTGCCTAAGCATGAGTTATCTGTATTGCCAAAATTTTATTAATTTAAAAATGACTTTCCTTGAAAAGAGAGTATGATCCGTGAATTCCTTCTGGTTTGGAAAATCTATGGAGTGGTAGATATATGTGGAAAATAGGTAGATGTCAATTACATATTGATTTGCTTTGGAATATGAACCTTCTTAGGTGGGAAGAATGAGTTAACAAAGCTTAGCTGTTATGCTAAAATATTTTCCCAAGAAACATGAAGATACTAATTTCTGTGTGCTTACTATTTGCAACAACCAGTCATTGGCATTCTCAGCTGTCAATATTTTTCACATAACCTACTCCTTTGCAAGTAGTTTGCAAAACATAGAAAACCTAAAAATATGCATCCACATAGTGATTACAAATAAAGGTGTTTGACCAGACAACTACTCCTGCGTTGAAGTGGTTTGAAAGCCTCCTTGAAGGTTTCTGAAGCACCCTTACAGAAAAAAAATATTAGGTACGTTGACGAAATGTGCAGAAAGGCACTTTCATTACGCTGTCACAGTATGCATCTTTCGCATACAACACTCTCTTTCTTTAAAACCATTGTAACTTCAAAATCCGTGTACAAAGGAGATGCATTTCCAAAAATCACTATGAAGCACCTCCACCTTACAAAATGTAAAATGTATGTTGTATGTGTAATATCTTTCTAGTGTATATACTGTTGACCAACAGATTGATTTTAAGTATGAGCTAAGTAAGTTCAATATTAAATGTAAGAAAGTTAAAGTGCTAAGATCCCATTCCCACGGATGAAGAAGTTATTGGGCACTTTCTAAAAACGAACATATTTGCCATCCAGGTATCAAAACTTTGTTTTTTTAAAGACCGTTTATTTAAGTTTTAAGTAAGACCATTACATAGGCACTCCAACAAAGGGTCATCTTTTCTAGTGAAATTATCCCACTCTAACTACCTGTATTTTGTCATTTTTTTAAGGCCAGGCGAGGACATACTAACTTAAAATAAAAAAAGTAGATCTAATCCTTACAGGGTGTCCAGTCAAAGATTCGAATCCAAAAGGATCGAATGCCATAGGATCGAGTCAATTTGACCTAAAACAAAAGGGTCGAATTTATTATTTTTTTTAAGTATATATTTTTTTGGTTTTCCGTTTTGGAAAAAGTGTTTTTTACCACAGAAAAGGGGGATTGGAGGGCGACCCCCCCCCCCCCCCAAAAAAAAATGTAAAAAAATAAAATCGACCCTTTTTGTTTTGGGTCCTTTTGATTCGACCCTTTTGTCATTCGATCCTTTGCATTCGAATCTTTGACCTATAACCATCCTACAGTCCTACCATTTCAAAAGATGGACTTCTGGTATGAAACTGACGCCAGATCAGAGGGTCATCCCCCTTCTGCACTTTATATTTGAGTTCTGATCTTTTGTGTGTGTCCCAGACACATACCACAGGGCCCTGAAGTCACTATTGGCTGTATGGTAAACATTTCCCCACCTCATTAGCATTTGAATTTGAGGTTATTCCTGCCGGGGGTCTTTCATAAGGGCCTCTATATTTTTGTTTACATTATATCCCTCTATCAGCTGCTCTCTGAATAAGTCTCCCTTCCCGCCTGTTTTTACCTGGCATTTGCTTTTTCCCTGTCTCCTCTTCTCCACACATTCTCCCCTTTCCCTCTGTCTCTCTATTTTGCCTTACCTCCTTTCTCATTGGTCTAGCTTTGATCTACATATACTACTCTTTTACAGATGCCTTGCTCCCATCTCTCCGTTTCTCCCATTTCCTGTCATCCCTAGTTCTCTGTTGCTGCCTTCCTAAATGTGTTTGTCTTTCCATAAGCCTATGGCACCCTCCTTTTCAATTCCCTTCCTCTCCCATTCCTCTTCTCCCCTCTCCCATACTCTTACTTTCTGTTCTACTTTTGCTCTCATCTCCGCCTTCTTTCTCCTATTACTCCATATCGCTCACTTTCTCTGTATTTGTCTGTTTCCCTTTCTTTGTTTCAAACCTTGGCCAATCTCCCTCTTCTCTCTTTCTCTGTCTACCTCTCATCTTGTCGCCCCGAGGGCCGTTCGACATTTAGGCTATTGTAGGCAGTTCTGTAGGGTGCCACCATCAGCCGGGCACCAAGAGGGCACGATTGTGGCGCTAAACTCATCAGATTTGGTATCATAGTGCGGGTGGTGCCAAAATTGGGCTTTCCCTGATATGGTATGAAGGTCCCGCCTTTCTCCTTCCCCTTTCTGCGTATCTGGGTCTCTTACCCTCTTTCTCTCACTGCTCTCTTTCACTAGCTTCTCTCTTTCTCTCTGTGTGTCCCTTTTACTCACTCTCACGCTCTCCATCCCGTTTTGTGCCACCTTCAATCTCTTATCTCACTCTTCATTCATCTCTCTCTTCCACCCATTTTCGTCTCCACATTTACTTTCCTGCTCATCCTTCTGTATGTGTTCCTTTTTCTCTGTGGGTTTGCCAGCATTGGGTAGGTAGATTGCTGAATTCAATTAAATGGGGTTCATTGTGAGACTTTGGACACCTGTAATTATGACATTACTGTCAGGCCCTGATACTTCCAATACTTAATTGAACGCGGCACCAACCAGGAATTACAATAAAAGTAAATAGTTACTACCCAGAGGCACACGGATTTATTTTTTTTCTTTATATATAAAACTCCTTTGGCACGTCTTTATGGCTGGTGAATTACAGTTTATAAGATTTTTCATGAGTTCTCCTAAAAATAAATATATGCCTTGCTACTGGACGTTTGGAGATGTCTGCTTTAAAGTTTAATTCCATAGTTAAGATTTGATTTTAAAAATGTGTCCAAACCGTTGTTCACTGCTCTTTTTCTCTGCAACTTCAGCTACCATTGTTCAAGATAAAGCAGTACAACAGACAGCTGGTAAGAGACAGGAAAGACAGGTAGAAAAATATGTTTGCAGTCTATTCCTCATTAGCCTTGCATAAGCATTGACGTCTTGTACAATTCAACAAAATATCAAAGCATAGCATGGAGAGCATGTTTCTGTTCCTCCCATTTGCCCGATCTCCTTCAGATGTGAAGTTTCTGTGCTCTTTATTTAGTTGAACGCATCACCAATGGCATGTGTGCCATGAAGTTTACTGTTGATTTGTTGCAATTTGTATGTGTTGCATCATCAGTTTGCATATGCCATGACCAGTTTTGGTAAACATATGTCGCACATCATCACTCAATAAAAATCTATTTAGGGAATAATCTACCGTTTATTATAAAGTCCAGCATTAAGAATTCTCTCACGTAAGTACTATAAAATGTAGGAAACGGATGTTGTCACAGATGGCCTGACGAATACACCAACTCTCAAAGATAGTCGATGGGTTTTTATTAAAGTGTTTGATAGAAAGCTCATTAAGGGCCATCCCTCCCGTCTCCGTGGGCTTTTCCATCCGTAAATATCAAGGTGGTTGCTAGAGATCGGTAACGCCTACTATTTAATAGCTGACTGGCTAGTCATGATTTTCTGAGGGCAAACACCTTATCTATTTGACGGCCTGTGGGGTCTTCTGTGTGAATCCTATTCAGGGGGTCCCCACAGGAAAAACTATGATCTTAATAACCTTGAAACACTTGTGCATAGGCGCGTTATAAATGCCATATCACATCATAAATGGAATAAGTGCCTTCCAATTTGATTTTCCCTCTTATGCCCTTGTACCCTTCACCCTGATCGTCTGTCTCTCTTTCCCTCCTTCTACTCTTCTCCTTGCTCTTCCTCCCACCTTCTCTCCCTTCCTTCCTCACTTGTCTCTCTAATGTGCTCTCTCTCTCTCTCCTCTACTCCTTACTTCTACCCTCTGATATATTCTCTACTACTCTCTACTCTTCCCCTCTCCACTACTACTCCACTCCCCTCTCTAGTACTGCTCCACTTCTCTTCCCACTGCTGCACTCCACTTTACCCACCCTTCTCAATCACCCTCATTTCACTCTCCCAGTGCCCTCTCTCAGCCACTTTTATTCACACCCCCTACACTCCCTCAGTTTCACTCACTTATCTTACACGCACTCACACCCAAGTACCACTTGCTCAATCCAACCAATACCTCACCACACCCAATTACTACTTGCTCTAACCAACCAATACCTCACCTTTTACACGCTTTATATAATTCCCCTCCACACTCTGCTCTACCGTCTTTGTCACTTGCTCTGCCTTTTTGTCCCTTGACCTTGCCCGAACAACCCACACTGCCATATCCCCTCTTCTCTCTTTTTTCCTCTGCTACCACCTTGATTAGTCCTTCATGTCAGCTTTCTTCCCTGGGCCAATAACTGCCTTTGCTTTCCCCATGGCCGGGGTTACATGTATCAGAGAAAATAAAACTGGGTTTATGACCCACTCCCTTTTCGTACACAGGTCTGCCGGCTCTCCGTAATGGCAGCCTAATACAATTTTATATTGTAGTTCATGTTCATTTCCACATTGTATGGAGCGTCAGGATTGCCAGTCTGACTCACTCTGCTGCTTCCCTTCTCATCGCAAACTTTCTCTCCGGTGAGCTGTATATTTCCGTGTCCCGCACAAGGGCTTCAGGACAAAATGTGAGGAACACCTGCCAGCATGCTGAACAGCAGGTATGGAGCAAGAAGAAGTGGGTACTTCCTTCATTAAGCCAGGCAAATGTATAAGGAACATAGGCTGGGGCCCTCCCAATTTCCTCATCTCACCTCTGGGCTGGACTTCCTCTTGGAAGTACGCTGGTAGGCCTCCTGCCCCAGCTTCATATGGATACCCATCCCCTCTTGACCCTGCCACAATGTAGTACATTCTTGGTACTTCTATAGGCATTGGACTCAGGTGCCCTTGCACCCCAGACACAGTGTCGGAGGCAACTTCAAATTCACAGGGTCACAGTGTGGAAAGCAAAACAAGTCTTCAAAGTTGCAAAGAAATCGTTTTTTGTAAAAAAAATAATGTTATTACGTTTTTGCAGTTGACAAACGTTCAAACCGCCGCACCTCTCCCCCCATCAACACAGCAGTTTATATATCTGAAGAGCAAGCTTATAGAAAATAGTACACAACGTTACAGATTGTCAATTTGTTAGAGTTGGCATGAATCTAGGCCTTCCATTTCAGCTTCCTGCTGTTCTCGCTATCACTTTATAAGCCTTATCCTAGCTTTTTAGTACCCTGTTTAACCTTAAATAAACTTCCTTCCACTGAAGAATTCCTTTATTCGCTCTATCCCTCTCCCTCACCTTTGTCCCTAGACTTTGCCAGTCCCGCTTTGCTACGACTGGTCGCCCATATTCCCATGAACAACCCCTATTATTTCTCAAAGGATAAGATTTCATCATGCACTATATATGTTAATTTCTCCATTGAGAATATATCCCGCACTTTTTTCAACCAATCTTCTTTATCTGGAATTAACTGATTTTTACATTTTTGGGCCACCGCCGATCTGCTCGCCCTAAACATTGCTTTCCACATTTGTGGGAAGCAGTACTCTTCTCTTTGCCTCGGGGGGATGCCCAGTAGAGTTTTCTGGGGATTCAATTCCAGTTGTACTCCTGTCACCTCTTTTATCCAACCTAAAAGTTCAGCCCAGAAAATGTGTACTAGTTGTGAAGAATCCTATGGATCCCTCAATGAAACCCTGCCTAAAGTCTCCTCAGAGGAAGGCAGACGCTTCCTGATACCCACACTGGGGTTCGTGTACTGTAGGAGGATCACCTGGGAGGAGACGGGGCCCAGGGTGGTAGGATGAGACACAGTATCTTTCCTCTGAAAGAGAGACTCTTACCACGGTTTATAGTAATTCCATCGACAGCCAAAGCATCTAATGCATTTTCTTTTCATTTTTTTTAATGGGGGATCCCACCCAACACCCCTTTTTTAAATCTTTAAAACCCAATCTTTATTGAACTAAACCCTTTACCATCTAAAAAAAAATGCATTAGATGCTTTTTTTTCTATGCATTTTTTTAGATGGTATGGCTGTCAATGCTTTGGTTGTCGATGAAATGACCGGATACCTCTTACCACTGTACCAAAGGAGGTCATGGCTTATTGTCATTTTAATGACTCTCAATCTTATGAGATCTAATGTTGTAAACTCTAAGATCATAAATTCAGAGCACACTATACCAAAAGCAAGACATTTATTGGTGTCACAAACCAAACACCTTCCTCAGTCCCAAAGGTGCAAGGTAAAGGATTATGGAAATATTGTCTTCTCTACAACATCTTCCTCTGTAAAAGCTAAATCTCACATCCCCTCTGTTAAAAATGTTAAGGGAATAACATCTACCTTTTATAAAGAATGTAGAAGTTGAAAAACCTAATTTCAATGGAACAAACTACAAGTCCCAGAATCCTGCAGGGACTGGGATGAAGAAGAAGGCTGAAGAGGCATGCAGATGTAGTAGTCAGGCAATTATGCCTAGTAGCCATTGCAGCAGTCAGGTAATTGAGGCGTATAGCCCACACCTGAAGCCTATTGCACAAACTGAGTGGCATAAAAGGCCCCAGCAGGAAAGCAGGAGTAGAAGGAGTTAGAACAAGAACTGGAAGGCTGGCTCTGGCAGCAGTAGCAGAGGAGAAGCACAAGGCTGGCAAATCACAAGAAAGTGGAAGAACGGAAAGGACACCGGAGCGCAAAGACAGCAGATTTCATGTGTAAGCTCTGAGAGAGTCCTGTTCTCACAAACTCTTATATGCAGTGGCTATGCAGCGGAAGACGTACAGAAGGCCGAGTTTTCCCCATGTGAGCCGTGTTGCAGTGATTGCAGAGTCGTGGAAGTGCAGGAGACTAAGGCCAGAAGCAGAAGGCGAGCCGAGGGTCTCGTGAAAAAAGGAAACTCCCACATCAAGTGGCCGGACCGAAGACAACCGTGCTGGAGATGGGTGTGGGTCCCCAGCGAGCCAGAACTAGTGGAAGCGTAGGAAGTCGGGGAAAGTTTCTGGAAATTGGAAGTGGGTCTTTTCATCCAGGGACAAAGAGTTGCTACCAGTGGATTTTTGTTTGATGAACTTTGTTTTGACTTTGAACTTTCAAGAGCTGGTTTGGAACCCTTCTTTTCTTTTGTTGAACATTTTAAAGTGACTTTAAAGCCTGGGGAAGGGATCTTAACCAGGACAGGAGAAGGCCATAAAGATAATGGGCCTAATTCCGAGATTGGTGGTAGTCATAGCGCTAATTGCGCAATGACTGCCACCAATAATGGGACCGAGTCCGGTGTGGTGCAATGGGGACTTACCAGCCTAGTCCGACCCTGGCAGGACCGGTAAGTCCCCATTGCGCCAACCATTCCCCATTCCCATTTGAGTCCCCATAGGGCTCAATGGGAATGGGGAAGGTGCTATTTACGGGCCTGCTAATGGCAGGCCTGTAATTAGCGGCCTGGTCCCCTAACGGGACCCTTAAGGGATGTGTGGTCCAACTACACGTCCCTAGCGGTTCCCGTTAGGGGACCTCAGAATCGGGCGGTAGGGGATTACCGCCACCGGTCTCCTTACCGGTGCCCGGTATCCCCTACCGCCCGACTCGTAATGAGGCCCATTGTGTTCATATCGTTTATTATATTGTGTTGCTATGTAGTTATCTTTGTATATTAGTTGTTTAGAGTGAGGGAAATTGTACACATAGTAGAGAATGTTCCATTAGCCTTTAGACTAGGCAGGGAATCCCTCTGTAGAGTAGGGCAAGTCAGATACATTCTCATTATATTTTCTTTAATATAATGGCTTATTTTTAGACATCTGCAAGCAGTCGCATTACTGACTCCTCACACCATGGACAGGACCACCAAACATGACTTAATGTGCCCATCTGTCCACAATTGGGGATGCCGCCTTGTACATTTTGGACAATTTCAGTGTGTCTCTGTGCAATCCATGTAACATCTTGTTCCATCGCTGCTGTAGAGAGGTTACTGTGGAATGTGACTTTCTAACTCTTATCCCAAATATGTTCTGGAATTTCCTACCCCGTCACTTTGTCCCAGTATTTGCCAGTATTTGCCTACCTTCTAAGTCGGAGGTGATTAGTATCTTGTATATTTTTGAGACAATGGGCCTCATTACGAGTCCGGCGATAACCGAGCCGGAAAAACCGGCAGGTTACCGCCGGACTCGTATTACCATTCCGCCTCCGTGATTCCCGGAATTACCGGAGCATTATGACCCGGTAACCCGGGAATTCCGGAAGTGGAATTGTGTAAGTCCCCATACCCATGGAGTCCAACAGGACTCCATGGGGATGGGGACAATGGAAACACCGGTTCCGTCTATGACGGAGCCGATGTTTCTGTTTCTGCCTGCAGGCGGGTGGTGTTAAACCCGCCAGGTCAGACCTGGCGGGAGTGACACCTCCCGCCCGCAGGACTCTTAATCAGCTGGTCCGGAAAGAACGGTGGTGGCAGTTTTATTACCACCGTTCTTTCCGGACCGGCAGGGTCGTAATGAGGCCCAATCCCTTTTCTTGACCCCACTCATCGAGAACCTTCTCAAATGTAGTAAGGCCCCTCTCACATTTTTGTAACCATCCAGTCACATGTCCTTTCAAACGCAAATATTCGAAAACTCTAATAGCATCTCTCCCCAGCATCTTACTGGCTTTGTACTCCTTGAACTTCCCACCCTGGAAAAAGTGTCCCACTCTTTCCAAACCCTTGTCTGACCCTTGTCTGACTAATCTTGCGCTTTCCCTATGCCTAGAAGATTCAGATCTATGGAGGACCTAACAGTGAACTCATTGGGGAGGGCCACATGGTTTAATTTCTCAGATTGCCTCCCTCTTCTCCATACTGTCCATATTACATCCAGGGTCGGAGGGGGGCCTTGTTCTAGTCCGCAGTGCCTTTAACGGTGCCCAAAGTCAGTCTCTCACTTTTTTGGGATGTTACCCAGTCCTCCAAAAATGACCAATATGTTCCCAAGTCATCTCTCATATGGTCCTGCAGAATTCTAAGTTGGGCCCCTCTATAATAGTTAAAGAAGCCTGGGAACCCAAATCCTCCATGTTCCTTCCGAAGGGTCCGCATCAATCTCTTCATCCTGGGCTTTTCCCCTTTCCAAACAAACCTTTATATCATAGTCTACCGCCCTAAAGAAACTCTTTGGCAGCACCAACGGGATCATGGAAAATAGATAACATAGGCGAGGGAGAACATTCATTTTGACCGAGGTCATCCTTCCAAACCATGAGAGCGTGAGCATTCCCCGTCCCCTATGTCCCTTCATATGGTTTCCAGAAAGGAGTCCTAATTTAAGGCTTGTAGTTTTGTTAAGTTGTTTGGAACTCTTATCCCTAGGTTCGTAATTGCCTTTTTTTCTATCCTCATCCTCTAGGATCGCTCCCTTTATACGAATTGGTAATATGCTGGACTTGGTAGCCTTGAGCCTCAGTCCAGCAAATTCCCTGTATGTATGTACATTTGGCATCATTTCCCTCAGTGGCTCCTCCGTATCTCCCAAGTAACCCAGGATATCATCTGCAAATAATGACAATTACAATTTTGTTTCACCACATTTGATTCCTCTAACTTTAGGATTACCTCTTACAGCAATTGCAAGGGGTTTTATGGCCAAGACATAAAGCAGCAGGGATAGAAGGCATCCTTGTCTTGTGTCTCGTGATAGCTCAAAGGGGTCCGTAAAAACTCCATGTACTTGAACCCTGGCCTTTGGTGACCTATACAGAGCAGCTACCCATCGTCAAAAATTGCAGCACATGCCACATCTTTCAAGGACCGTCCCCAAAAACTGCCATTCGACCCGGTCCAATGTGTTTTACTAATATTGTCAGAGCCCTGCCACCCTCATAAAGTTTACCTGGTCCCCCGTGGATAAGCAAAGGGAAAACCCCCTCTAACCTATTCCCAAAGATCTTTGCCAGAATTTTCACTTCTTTACTTTCCTTGTGAATGGCCCCTATTATCGCCCCCAACATTGATTCAGGCAGCATTCCCCCTTCTAGGACTTCATTAAATACTTTCACCAGGAACAGATCCAGGGTAGAGCAGAACATTTTAAAGAATCAGACTTAGAGCCCGTCGTCACCTGGAGTTGACCCCCCCCCCTTTCATGTATTCTTTTTTTTTTTTAACAAGCTTTATTTTATTAATTTAAGCATCAACCAAGAACATGTAATAGAGCAGAACAGGCCGCAGTTTGTTTGATGTCAACTTATTCTCCCACTCCTCCCACCTCACCTCCCCACCTCCCCCCCTCCCAACTCCCGCAACTTAACAATGGTGGTATATCCGGTGCTGCGACATAATTTTTCGGAATCTGACCAACAATATATTTTTGGGTTCAGTATGAAGCTTAACGATTAGAAGTTCAGCGTGTGGCATACAGCGTCCAAGATCCCTCCCCTGCAGGATCATAGCACCGTGATGTTTTGGGGATGGCTGGCTTGTGGAATTGATTGTCTCTTTCAGCTATGAATTTGTGAAATGGAAGCCAGACCTTCACATAGTTCTGGTATTTATTCATTGCTAACGCACACACTTTTTCCATCGCCATGCAGTATCAGTCCTTGTTCCGATCTACAGTTATGTGTCAGCGTGAAATGCGCTGCCGCTAACATGTGGGTGATCAGAGTTGATCTTGCTCCATTTACCCTATATAAACATTCTACTACTGCCCCCAGTAGGACCACCTTTGGACACATTGGTAACTGTATACCCAGAATTTCTTTAATGTGACCTAATATTTCCTCCCAGAAATGTTTAGTTTTTGACACGTCCAACACATGTGTCCCGTATCTCCCACTTGCCCACATCCCCTCCAACACTCTCTAGGAGAGTCTGGGCTCGCGTTGTGAAGTCTCAGTGGGGTCATGTGCCATCTCATGTATATCTTGTATGCTGACTCTTTGATTGTGGAGCACCTCAAGCTTTTCTGGGCCCTTACCCAGATTTGCCCCATTCCACCTCCTATATGGGCATATCCAGGTTTTGTTGCCAACTTCTCATGTAGAGCAATTTATCCTCCATTACGGCCCTATCCAGTAATCAGTAAAATCTCAAAATGCCCTTTCTTGAGATCCTTCTTTTATTGTAAGTTCCAGACTCACCGGTTCACTAATAGCCGCCTCTCAGCACTCTTTAGATGTGATCCAATGTCTAATTTGTACATAGTGAAAACTTTCACTTTCAGGAAGGGCGCATCTCGTTTTACATGCCTCAAACTGCATGGGAACGCCTTGAAAAAAGTCATTTAGTGTCAAGGTGGTGCCCCCCTCCCAGTTTTCCCAAAACTCTGGGGCCAGGCCCAGAGAAAATTCGCTATTGTGACACAATGGGGCAATGGGCCCCTTCCCATGGCTGAGCTTCCTCACTCCCAGCGCTTGTCCCAGTAACGAAGTGTGTTTCTTGTGGATGCGAGCAGGCGCCCCCCTGTTTCTCTTGCTTTAGCCTTTAGAAAACCCAGATACCCCAGTGGAATGCTTGTAGTTTGTTGTTCCTGCTCGCACCCCCCTCTCTCCGCATCTTGCGAGGACCAGTGCAGCATGGGTTTCAGCTGGGCTGTAGAGAGGTAACGGGATATCTCTGGGACCCCCAACGCCCCCATTCCCAGGGTTCTGAATAGGATCCATCTGGCCACCCGTGGTCTCTCCAGCGGCTCCATGGCCATGGCAAAAAGTAGCACAGAGAGCGGGCATCCCTGTCTAGTGCCCCTGCGTATAGCTATCGACTCCGATTTCTTCCCCTTCATATAGAGCTTCATGGAGGGAGTCTGAAAATTCACCAAGATCATACACGTAAAGATTTCAACACATCCCAAGTGGGTCAGCGTGAGTTTAAGGTCCATGCTATCAAATGCACATGAGGCGTCTAATGCTACTACAGAGAATTTCTGCCCAGTCTTCTTCCCCCATTCTATCACATTCACTGCCCTCCAAGTATTGTTCTGAGTATGTCTGCCCATTATAAATAATGCATGATCCGGGTGGATGATTTTAGGCAAATACCTCCTTAGTCTAAGGGCAATCATTTTCGAGTATATTTTGGCGTCACCATTAAGTAACTAAATTGGGCGATAACTGGAGCACAGAGTGGGGTCCCTGTCAGGTTTTAATAAAAGGATGGTCGTGGACGGCCCCATATCCCCGGCTACCTTCCCGGTTTCCCTTATAAGATTAAAGAGTGTCGTCAATGGGCCTTTTAAAATCGGTTAGAATGTTTTATAGTATTTGTTCCCGAACCCATCTGAGCCTTGAGCTTTACTCCCAGCTAGCATGCTTCTTGCCATCCCCGTCTCCTCCTCCGTGAAAGGTGCCTTTCATGTTTTTTCTAGTCTTAATTACTTCCTCCCCTGAGATGGGGGAAATCCAGGATATCTGAGGTCTCCCTCCCTGGTAAGGTCAGCAAGTCTATAAAATGTGCTATGTGGCTCCCTATCCCATCATATTCTGCTGTATATAGAGTCTCATAAAATATCCTGAACTCCTTACCCAAAATTCGGTGTGTCATATACTACCCCTGCCTTTCAGATTTGGATTGAGGAGATCATTTTAGATTTTCTTTTCTCTCTTTCTCCAGGCCAAGATCCTATACACCTTTTTCATACAATTTTTGCTTAAGGAATTGCAGATTCCTTTCTGTCTCGTGAATCAATAATGCATTCAACTGTGATTTGTAAGCTTTTAGCTTCTTTGATATCGCAGGTTTGATGATGTCACACATAGGCAGCGTTTCCATGCACCGCTCTCTAACAGACGTGTCTACCATCTAAGTCACAGTGCGAAGGCTTCCATTTGGCATAAGTGGAAGTTGCCATGGAAACTGTATACTTCGCTGTCTAGAGCAAAGACGCGTTGTCCATGTCATGTGAGATCAGCTGACATTCCCGACTATGCTTATGCGTAAGCCCCGCCTTCCTACAACTGTTTAAATCTGGTGTTCTGCAGTTCCGCAGGGCTTCTAATTGTAGCGTTATTCGGACAATTGTATTCATGATTGCATTTCCTTGACTCGGCTACGTTCAACGGACTCCTTTTCGCCTACTCCTTTGTTACAACGCTCCGCGCTCCTGTGCTGACTTGGACCACTTCTGGACTTCTATTGCCTCACGACTTTGTTGGAATCGAGAGAACTCTAGCTTTAAGGCTTTCACTCAGAATCCGTTTTTGCCAGTATACCGCTACTTGCAAACACCATACGGTATGTTCTCTCTGTTTGTACGACGCTGTTGTTTCTATACCTTACCTCAGCTATACCAATAACAACTTGCATGGTAGCAAATAAGTGCAAATCATTGTGGAGGATCCATTCTTGCCTAATTACTGAACCACAAGGGAACATTCCTTCTTGCCTAAACTCTGAACCACAAGTGTTATTTTTTCACTTCATCTTGTTCTGGATTCCTATGGACTTCCTGCAGTGCTACAATCAGTGCACTCCTGAACGCTTTCCTACCTAGTGCTCAACCCGTCACTAGTGCGCCCCTTATGCCGCCCGGGTTATCCTCCCTATACTCATTTTCCCCTTTATTATTTTATCCCTACGTTTGTCTGAACTAGAAACACCTTTATTACCCATACCATCTTGGTAAGCCCATTCACCTTATATTACGTAGTGAGTTTATTGACATAGGGATTCCAGTTTCAGTGGGTTGATGGTGTATTTGGTTTTCTATTTAGGATCAGAACCCACAAGCCCTAACGGCCAACTTTATCAAGTATTACTGTTTTTGTTGAGGTCTAGGTCCTTATACTTGTATACTTGACTCTATTTTTGGCATTAATCTGTTCTGTGTGGTTTTCTTGCAGCGCTGGTTTGGCGGTGCGTGTGTTCCCCGCTCTTGTATGATCAACACCTCTGTCTGTCTATTGCTAGAACAGCAGAGGGGTGTATCATAAAGGAGAGTTCCATCATGTTGAGGAGGCTTGAATTCTTTGGTTCTCTGTGAATTCAGGCTGACTAGTGATTCAAAGAGGATCTACTCGCTGTTCCGTTCGCTTGACTTGAGGACGTCTGAACAACGCCCCGAGCTGATTGGTGTGGTGAGTAACAGATGTAATTAGTCCCCAGACCGCATGGCTGAAGAGGTTTAATCTTCCCCATCAATGGTTCTTCCTCGAGCTGGCGTTCTCGCTTCTTCTGTGACCCAATCCTAATGAGTTTACCTATTATTGTGGCTTTGAACCCTTTCCACAGAGTAGGGGCAGTAATTTTCCTATTTTCATTGAACTGAACGTTTTCCTTGATGCTAGATTATAGCCCCTGAGCTATCTCTGTCCTTAAGGAGGAAACCATTACACAACCACCTACCTCTTTGACCTTCCCCTGCCCAGTCCTCCATTTTAACCATCACCAGATCATGATCAGACCATGGGGTTGGCGACAGTCCCACTCCCTTGACTTTCCCTTTCACTCCCAAGGAAGGCTACCAGGATGAGGTCAATCCTCAAATAGGAATCATGGACAGCTGAGTAGTTTGTGTAAGGTGGATGCCCCTTTACAAGCGGCGACAATACATCCTCAATACCTAAGTCCTGTTTTATTTCTCTAAACCGTCTGGATTCTCCCACTTGACCTTGGGGCATCCCTGTACTCTTCATCCATTTTTTCGATCCTTTTCTGGGTGCAAGATTATGTTGAAATCACCTCCTATAGATAATGTTTCCTCACCAAACAGTTTAACCTTCTGGGCTAATTCCTCCCAAAAGGGGGGAGATGGTTCGTATTTGGACAATAGATTGCCCCTATTGCACTTTCAGACCCTTGCTAGCTTCCCCGCAGGAATAGGTACCTTCGCTCAGGATCTCTTAACACCTTCTCAACTGACAGTGTACAACGGTCTCCCACTACTATGGGGTCTACTTTTTTTCTCTTTCACTTTTTTTCTTAACTTTCCCGGAAGCATAATAGACCTTCTCAATACTCTTCCCTCGGATCGAGGGTTCTGTCCCTTTGATCTAGTGATTCCTGGAGGCAAAGCCCTTGTAACCTTAACCTGGTAAATTCCCTAGTTGTCATTGCCCTTTTGGCTAGAGAGTTTAGCCCTCTTAATTCAGAGACGCCATAGTCGATATAATGTTGGGATCAGCCATAGCCTTTTCGCCTTGCCTTCCCGTTGTCTTTACCTCAACTGTCTGTAGCCTCTCTCTTCCCCACGTAATATTACCATGCCATCTCTTCAGATTCCTTTTAAGAACACATTTCCCACAATAATTGCCAAACAAAAACAAACTCCCCCCTCCCCTTTTCCTTCCTCTCCAAGCATCGAGATCCTGGCAAACCTCCTACCCATGACCGAGTCGAACCGCCAGTACCGCTCTCACTCATGGCAAAAACCAAAGCTTCAACTCTCTTCCCTGAGCCCCCACCAGCATTTCAAACATATTATTATATCTATCTTACAACCCCCTTCTAACTCCCCTTATTGTCCGTACCTCCTCCCTCGTCTAAGATCCCCAACCCACCTTCATGCCCCTCCCCCTCATGGTAGATGAAGTTGATCATCAGAATCCTTTGCAGCTCAACTAATGAATTTGTTCCTCATTATCCAAATTCAGCATCCGGTGATATACCACTGCAGCAATTCCTCCCATCACCTATCCTTCCTTCGTCCCTTAGATCCAACTATCCCTCGTCTTTTCTTAGGCGATATTGATATTGATATTTTATTTCTATGGCGCTCATACACAAGTGTTTCAGAGCGTGACCAGGCAAGAGAAAGAGAACAGGGGAGAACAAAAACAACGATCTTACTAGGCCGAGTGACATTGAGAACGTGCAAGTGCAGGGTAGAGGGGGAAGGGGAAGAAGTGCATGGAAGGGGGAACAAAAGGAGAGTGCAGAGCGAGAAGGAAGAAAACTAAAATAATAATAAATAAAAAGGCAACAAACAATTGGAGTGCAGCCAGCAAGTGGCAAGTGCTGGGTTTATGGCAGCAGGCCATGTAGGTCTGAAAGTGCAGGAAGAAAAGGGGAGGGATATATGGGTACAGATACAGACCCCCAGTGCCGGGGGTGGCCCGGAGGCAGTGCATGAGGGTGGCAAGATGAGCAGGTACCTGGGCCCCGAGGACAGAGGGTGGCCAGGTGCATGGTGCCGAGGGAGAGTAGAATCAACATGGAAGAGGAGAGGAGAAGGCAGAAGCAAAGAGGACGGTTTTGAGTTCTCCTCAAGTTTTAGAGTGGCAGGGAGGCTGTTCCAGAGGGAGGCCCCAGCCGAAGACAGAGATCTACCCCAGCTTGTTTCTTTGAGAAACGACTGACCCTGAGGGAGTTGGAGGTAGAGGAGCGGAGTGCTCGAGATGGGAGGTATTTTCAGAGGGATAGCTGAAGGTATGTTGGACCCAGGCCCCAGAAGGCCTTGTGGACAATGCAGAGGGTTTTGATGCCCAAGTTATCCCGGAGACGGTTGAGCAGGATGGTATGGTTGACTGTGTCGAAGGCAGAGGAGAGATCAAGTAGGTTGAGAACAGAGGGAATGCTAGAGTCAAGGTTGGAAAGCAGATGTTCACGGATGTTCAGGAGAGCAGTTTCCGTGCTTCTGCCAGATCTGAAGCTAGACTGATGGTCATGGAGACAGCCAACAGAATCAGAATGAAGGTTTAGCTGAGAGATGGCCAGCTTTTCAAGGAGTTTGCCTAAGAAGGGGGTAATGGAAATTGGGCGATAGTTGGCCGGACAAGAGGGATCCGCTGTGGGTTTCTTGAGGAGAGGATACACAAGGGAGTGCTTAAGAGGGGAGGGAAGGATCCTGAGGCAAAGGAGTGGTTGCAGAAGTCGGCAAGGGCCAGAGCAAGGGTATCAATGTGGTCCTTAAGAGTTTGAGGAACAGGGATGAACCTGTTTTGACGAGGCTTTCATAGATCGGACTTATCTAGCAACCTCATCAGGGGAGAAGAGAGGAAAGGAAGATGAGGAGGGTGGAGGGGGGTGGCTGGAGGAGGGTCAGTGAGTACCGACGGAGGGGGGCGTAGAGGCGATGGAGTACATTCTTCTCCTGTCTATGGGCTTCTTCCCACTGGAAATGACATCCTGCTGCAAATTTTCCTGTGTACAGGGTCCCCTTTCCCCATGATTTCTCCTGCGACTCTCTGGATGTCGTCTTCGGTGACCAGGTTATACGTCATGCCTTCATGTTCAAAGCAGATTGAGAAGGGGAAACCCCATCTATACCATACTCTTCTCTCCCTAAGTCAGCGGGTGAGAGGGGAGCACAAGCATCTTCCTAAGACACCTGGTGAGAGTGGAGCACAAGCGTCTTCTGACCAGGGTGAAGCCCGACAGATCTTGGAAGATTGTTATCTTAGAAGGGCCATAGTCATAGGGACTTTCTCTTCTCACCCTGTCCAGTACTCTTTACTTTTCTGCATACTAATTAAATCTTGCACGCACGGACCTAGGGCCTTGCCCCCCCTCCACCTGATTGTTACATCCTGTCAATCGTTACGTCCCTTATATCCTCCGCTCTAAATAATACCTTAGGTAGTTCTTGGATGGATTTCACAATCTCTTTCTCGGTTTCGCCCTCCATTTCTGGAAAACCAAAGAACCTAAGGTTGTTGCATCATTCTCGATTGTCGAAATCATCCATCTTCAATAACATTGCTTATTCTTGTTGTTCCAATTCAGAGATTCTCATATGCAATTGTGTCTCTAGGATGTCCACTGATGTTTGATCTGCTTCCAAACCCTTCACTCTGTTGTCCAGAGACTAAATCTTTTAATCCAGCCTCTCGGTTCTATATTCAATGTCTGTTCATATTCCTGTAATCTCTTCCAGTAAAGCAGAGTTATCTTTCTTGGCAGCCAACTGTTCCTCCATGGCATCAAGAGGCAGGCCTTCTGATCCACCAGTCAGCACCACAAGAGAGCTAGAGCTTTTACATTTTTGCAAAGATTCTTTCCAACTCATCTCTCCCTGCGGTACCTAGGCATAAGGGCCCCTCCTAGATGATTACTCTCTGCCTCACCCCTATACCTCAATGAGGATCAGGCTGCTTAACCTAGTTATGATTCACACAGTCTAGAACCCCTGGGGCCTGGGTGAAATTTTGGGTGGTCGGGGGGGGCTGTACCTCCCGGCACAGTGCTCTGAATTCTTGGAGTCTCCAAATGCATTCTTATTTCTGCTATGTTCAAACAAAGGGGTGAATAAGATCTGTATCCCTCTGACTAACCATTTTGCTTGTGTCGTGTCACCCTTTGCCCGCTTTCCTGTTTGGATTGAACAGACTCTGTTTGTCCGGGGTGAGCTCAGGTGTTTTCACGTCTCTCCTTCCTGAGCAGCGGGGTATGAACAGTTATCTCTTAGCTCCTCTCGCCTCCTTTCCATGTACTGTGGTTCCCCTGGCTCTTTCAGTCATTTTCCTTTGGGACCGGCTATTGCTGTCCCTTGAAGAGCACTGCTCCCCAGTATCTTCTGGAGTGTCTGTTCTACCCCTGTGTCATGTCCAACAAGGGCTTATAGTTCATTTCCACCTCTGCGAGTCTCTGCATCTGAGCCCCACCTATGATGGGTGCGCCTCTCTCAACCCTGTGCCTCCCCTCACCTCTGTCTCCTCATCGTCCGGTCCCGACCCCGGGACCCAGAGTCCTCCCCGCACCAGTTGATCTTGATCGTTGGGGTCTGCCCGCTGTGCCAAAAAGCTGCAGCTCCCCCATTCCTCTTGTAATGCGGGAATCCCTCTGTGTCCCTGCCACCAACCCTGTAATACTGGATGGGCATCGGGCCTCCCACTCAACTGCTGTTGATTGTCTTTACCCACACTGTTCTCAGAATTGCAGGGGGAGGGGCACTTCCGGCGCCATTGCCACGGAGGCCCTTAACGATCATGGTGTCCGATTCCAGAAGCACTGTTCTCGGGATCGCAAACTGTACCCTAAGGCCGGTGGACGACCCCTCCTGCTGCTGAAAATGATCTTCTGTTTCCTCCTCACTCAGGGCTTTTTCTCATATCCAGCGCTGTACACACTGACCGATGGGTCTCTCTCCTCGGGAATTGCAGTAACTCAAAATGTACTCTGTTACCTGTCACCGCTCTACAGATCAGGGAACTCTCTGCATACGATGGCCTTCTCCCTCGGGTGGCTTTAGGAGAGCCAGGGCCCTATTCTCCTCCCAGGGTTGAGGAGTGCGATCACTGTGCCACCATCTTGTACACGCCCCAGGTGGCCTCTGTTGCAAAGAATTTTAGATAGTTTAAACGTTGTTCCATAGCGTTCAGTGGGACAAAGTCTGTAGACCACTTGAGGTTACAATGAAAAGTAAGGTAAGTATTAACAGTGCTTGGGGGCGTGGCTTGGCAGCCATGGACTAGGCTGCTCTCCTTGTGAGCTCCTGGATCCTAACACTGATCCGGACTGGCGCATGCCTTTTGACTTGGAAATTAAACGAGAAAAGAAGGTAACAACAATAGGAAAGAAAGCGGACTGCAAAGCACGTTGATTCGGGAAGATCGGCTGAATACATCAGAAGTTACGGAACTCTGAAGTTATTGAAGAGCGCCGCAGGGCCGCAAACAAATGGCGGCGAGCCCCGGACAAAGGAACCCCAGCCTGTGAGGACCATGCCAGATGCGTGGGGCGAGGTGACTGGAGGAGCCGGCTGTCTCGCTGATGGTGCTGAGCAAAGTAGCTGCCGGAGAACACACCTCACGTGACAGTGGCTGCGGTTGCTTCCCTAGGGGTGCGGCAGAACGGGACACGCACTCCCGGGGAAGCATGAAGATGTATGTGCCACAACGTCCGGGCCCCCGCCCCACAACGGGGGTATGAAGTGCGCATAGCCCAGATCGAACCGATGTGCAACAGGAGGTCCATACAGACAGAAGCAGCGTGCGGCCGAAAACAGCATTGCGAAATCGCAGGCGCACGTCAAACAATTGCCCGATCGTGATGATCACAGGATGTGCCACACGGAAGATACAGCGGAGCTCTGGCGGACAGCAAGGTGGAATGGGAACTAAGTAGTGAGAGCACCCGCCAAAGAAAACAACGCTACATGGGGGCAAGCTGAGGACTAAGCAAGCACAATCTCATTATAAGGGGGAAATACGTGTCGTTGATGTAACAGCAGGCCAACGGCATCTCACAACAGAAGCGGCACACCCAGGACATGGACCCTGGCAAAAGATGTCGGGGTGAGTAGCACCTGGCGAGAGGCGCAGGAGAGAGAGCCCCTCACGAGAAAAGGAGGGGGCGAGCCCTGTAACACCAAGAGGAGGCGCCCAGAAAGTGAGTTTTGTTATATAAGGAGACAGCTAAAGGAGATACACTACCTATAAGCCACAGACAAGGGCAAATTACAAGGAGGGTGAAGAATTGAGGAGGTCACCTTACGGTGGTGTGTGCTAGAAATGCCATACTGCTGGGACAACTGCAGAACAATAGAGAGGCACAATCAGTCAGGCAAAGGGCCAGCAGACCAGTAGAGCCAACGGCTTACTTGCCTTACCCCGTCAAATTGCACTCTAGTCCCGGAGAGAGGGACTAAAACACATCCCAGCAGCCGGCACGCTCCATTGCCTGGAGAGGAGCGGTGCACAAGGAACACACAACAATGGGGTTTAGGGGAGCCTAAACTAAAGCCCAAGCACAAGTCTGGAATAGAGCAGGGGCCCCCACTAAACGATCAAGAATCTGCAGGCCGAGAGGCCAGTGCAGTGACACTACGGTCGCACACGTAGGGTGCTTACAAACTTAAATAAAAGTGCATGCAGGTAGCGCCACGGGACGCCCTGCATGTGAGAAGTAACAGCCGCGGGCAAATGAGACCTAATAAACGGCCGACGAAACACATTCTTGAGTAGTAGACGGACAGGGCCAGAGACGACCAGAGCAATGGCTCTCAAAGGGGGCAAGGGTAAAGGCAAGCAGCCAACTATGGATATTTTCACTAAGCAGACCACGACAAAGCCTGCACAAACTATGACCACTACGCCGGAAGACACAACTTTGCCGAGGGGTGACCACCTGATACTTGCAGCCATAACGGAACTGAAATCCTCATGGGGCACTACGCTGGCAGACTTGAAAGCGGCACTGGAAACGAAGATTGACACAGTAGGGATAGAAGTCAACCTACTTAGGCAAGACGTAAGGGCGCTGGCGGAACGGACGAATAGCTTGGAGAGCGCAGTGAAGATCGATGAGGATGTCAGCACCACCAACGCTAAAGAGGTCCACATTTTGAACCAACAAGTGTCCAACCTGGAAAACCGAGCTGAGGAAGCCGAAGGGCGAGCACGACGCAACAAGATACGGTAGGCCTGCCGGAAGGAGAAGAAGGCCTGGACCATACCGACTATGTGGAAAACATGCTCCTTCAGGAAATAGGGGCCGGCAAGCTCTCCCAGGGGTTCGCAATCGAACGAGCGCATAGGGCCCTGATGAGGAGGCCCCAGCCAGGGGCTCCCCCCCGCACAATCATAGCAAAGATACTGAATTACAGAGACAGAGAAAAGATCCTGGAATTTTTCTGGAAAGGCGGAACAATAACGCGGGTGGGAGCAACTATCACAGCATACCCGGATTATACTATGTTGGTGCAGAGACAACGGTACAGCTAGGTGGCGGTGAAAAGGAGATTGCAGACAACCGGGCTCAAATACATGCTCCTGTACCCTACAAAACTGAAGATCTTGCATAAAGGCAAGACACACTTTTTCGACACCCTGGAGGAGGCGACAGGTTGGCTGGATGCCCAGGACCTCCTGGAGTCTGGAGACGGTCAAGAGGGAGACGGACAGGATAAGTGAACCAGCGTTATGCTTGAAACCGTGGGGGGCAGGTGGGTTTCTTCTGGAAGATATTAGAAGTGTGGCAAGGAGCGCGTTAGAAAATACGAATGCCTACTACCCAATATGCCTAATGAGTGGACTTGTTGGACTGGAATATAGAAATGTATAAGATAGCCGTGAGCTACAAATGCGCTGCGCACGGTGGTCAATATAGGACACACAAGATGTAGGTAGAGTAGTTGAGGCGCTAGTAGGGAGATATCTTCCTGCTGTGCCCTGAGTACAGTTGAGAGCCAAGAAAAGGGCTAGATGTGGGGCTGTCTGGGATGGGGGTGGAGGGGGGTGGAGGAAGTTGAGGACCAAGTTGGGGCTGGGTAGGGGAGGGGTTGGGGAAGTTGCAGTGTTTATAGTTGGGGGTAATTTTAAAATGGGGAATGAGCTTATACGCATTAGCATTTGCATTCTGGGCAGGGGTGGGGGAGATACAGAAGGGGGGTGGGAAGTGGCTGGAACATGGGAGACTTGAGGTAATCTCCTGGAATGTCAGGGGGCTCAATAGCTACCTAAAAAGGAACAAAGTCATGATGTACTTGAGAAGGCAGAAAATAGACATAGCACTTCTGCAGGAGACTCACCTCACAAAAGAAAAATTAGAGGTGATCCAGAAGAAATGAGGAGGAACTGTTATTGGTGCAACATACTCGGCATATGCCAGGGGGGTGATCACGTGGGTAGCACCGCCGGTCCCATTCCAATTACTACAGTCCACAGTTGAAGCGGACGGAAGGATGGTGGCGATACGGGGGCTAGTGGAAAATAAAGAAATATGCATAATAAACACATGTGCCCCTAATCAGGACACAATGACGTACTTTAAGACCTTACACAACAAATTGTGCTTGTATATGGGAGGGGCGGTGATCTGAGGGGGAGATTTTAACTGCACACTAAATCCGAAGATAGACAGGTCGGATAATAAACAAGACAGGCCCACCCCTGCAGCTAAGGCCCTACAGGCGTTGTTGACAGATTTCTGACTAGAAGACACATGGAGGGTGTACCACCCACAGGATAGACAATATTCGTACTACTCTGCCCCACATAATTTGTACACAAGATTAGACTACATGTTTGCCACACAAGAAATGATAGCAGAAGTAGTACAGACAGAATACAAGGCACGGGTCCTATCCGACCACTCACCACTGGTCCTAATATGGCAATACCAAACCCTAAGATTCCAACCTGGCGACTCAGAGCTGAAGCACTAAAAGACCCAATATTTAGGGAGGACCTGAGAGAAGAAATTGTAAGGTACTTTGAGACCAACACTGGGAGTGTGAAATCAGCCGGAAAATTGTGGGAAGCCTTTAAGGTGGTGGTCAGAGGGATAGCAATAGCTAAATCCAAAGGGCTGCAGGGAGGTATACTAAGAGACCTGTAGCGGGCCGAATCTAAACTAGAGCTAACCTTGAGCAAGGGGGGGGGCGGGGCACAAAGAAGGATGGCGAAACTATAAGCCAACTGCAACAGGAATGTGCGGAACAGTGGGAGAGACTATGTAATTTGAACTATAAAAAGTATGTAGAGAGGCAACATGCGGGAGGAGACAAGCCAGGAAGGATGTTAGCATGGTTGTATAAAAGGGAGACTCCCAGATCCATGATCAGAGCAATAAATGGGGAGATCGGACAGGTAGTAGATACCCAAGAGGGCATTAATCGGGAGTTCCTTGAATATTATCGGAAACTATATGGGGACGATGGAGGGAGCGACAGCCGAGAAATAATGGACACACTGGAGGATATAGGCTTGCCGCAAATAAGCACGGCGGAGCGAGAGGATTCAGATGCCCCGATCACACTAGAAGAGCTAGAAGAGGTGGAAGTGCAACTACCCACAAGTAAGACGTCAGGGGCTGATGGGCTCCCCAGTGAATTTTATAAAATGTACAGAAGCGAGGTGCTTCCCCGCACTGCTAACAATGCTAAATGAGGCATTCGAGATAGGGATAGGGATAGGGAGGCTGCCAGAAACCCTCAGAGAAGCAATTATTATCCCACTCCCCAAACTCAACAAGCTAGGCACGGATTGCAGATCGTTCAGACCGCTATCGATGTTGAGTTACAGGAAGGACAATATATCACATACAATAGAATGGTACGGCGGATTAAAGAGACATGGTCAGAAGTAACATTAGATGAGCAATCTGACGCCACCATGGAAACAATATACGATATAGCAGAAGGTGGGCATGAGATATCCAGATTATACGAACTACTGATGTCCAAAGTTGGCAAAGAGGTGACACAATTAAGACAACATTGGGAAGAAGAGGTGGGGGAGCCCATGAGTGACGGGATGTGGGAGCGTGCCGAAGGGTACCACAAGAAAGAGTCTAGGAATGTGAGGGTTCAACAAATACAGCTATATATAACCCACAGGGCATATTTGACTCCCCAAAGAGTTGCTAGATTCAGGAACGCAAAAAGGCAGACATGCCCCAAATGCGGGGAAGAGAATGTGGGGATGACGCACATGTTCTAGGCATGCCCAGAAATTGGGAAATTCTGGGAAGAAATAGCCCACCGACTAGATGAAAAAGGGATCAAAATAAATGTGGAATCAGCGCGGGCATGTCTGGTAGGAGGATTCCCTAGGCCACGCCAGCTAAAACATGTGAGCAAACTAAAAGACTTGGCGTATATACTTGCCAAGTGCAGAATAGCCATGGGATGGAAGGCATGTAACAGACCCAAGAGGGACCTCCAAAAATGAACTTAAGCCGAAACAGCAGTGTGGCAGGAAACAGGGTGTAGTGGAGGGGAGGAAGAAGCTGAATCCCTGACTGCCTGGAAGCACTTAGTGGCCACACTATACGGGCCTGGACTGGTCGAGTGACCAGGACTCAGATGAGGACATAGAAGAAGGAACCCCTGAAGAAGAAACCGATGCAAATAAGAATGCAGTGTAGGCTCGGATAGGGGGAGGGTTAGGGGCAGGCGCAGACACGGAAAAATAAAGTAAACTTTTGAAATACAACAATATGTACTGTAAGTCTGTAGCACATTGTTTTGGTTGTTCTAAAATCAATAAAAATTGTTTTTTTAAAAAAAAGTATTAACAGTGCTTCACAGGAGCTGGCCAGGAGGCAACCTTCGGTGTTGAGCGGCTAGAGGAGTTCTAAAGTGTTTCAGACCTGTTCCTGAAGCCACGTTGCAATACGTGTTGGGGATACACAATACCCAAGAAGATGAAACCAGTGTTGGGGGCTAAAGTCAGAAGACCCTGGGGAGCTGACCCAAGCTGTTGGAAGCAGTTGAGGAAGGACAGTAGTCTCGGGTGTAGAGGTCAATTTAGATGGCAGGTTTTAGTTTTGGTTGAAGTGCCAGTTCATGTTGCAGGTTCTGCAAGCAAAGCACCTATAGATGGCAGTATTGGTAAATAAAGTCTCCATATATATGGTCGCTATACATAATGTCGGTGTGAAAAGGTGGTGGCAACATTATATATCGTGACACCATGTATGGGTTTAAGATGGGCGGGGATGACCGCCTCTCCCCTAGGAAAAAAAAAATGGTTTGAGGGTTGCGGGGGGTGTCCCCCGTAGGTTAAATGTAATAATATCCCACATGGAACCCAGGTGGCTTGGCAAATAAATCCTCACTGGCGATGTATGGTGACTTACTTAAAGTTATCAACAGAGAGCTGGACACGGCTGAAGAAGCAACAGTGAGTAAACATAGTAGCAACCCATTAAAACTGGTCACCAGTATGCTCTTGTGCATAAAAAGGGCTTCTGGGCTGGAGTCAGGACAGCCCCACAATTAGGAATAACTCTAGTGGTCTTAGCCAAGATGTCCCATGAACGAGCTGGTATGTTTTCAGCAGCAGTACAATGCCACTCTGGTTCCTGACATGCAGCCGGGACTCCCACTTTAGGTCGGGTAAGTTTCATGAGCCTAGGAATCTTCAGGGCCACACCAGAAGCCTACAGACACAGATGTTCCAATGATTCCTGCTATGAAGAAGGCAAGGAAGAGCCTGAAGCAGGATTTCAGTGCCCGAGAGGCATAGTTTCACAGTCGGGAGTATCAGGCGTCAGCAGACCAGCTAGCCTTGAGGATCTTCCGAGATATCTCATCTCTCCAGCATTTTCCAGCAAGGTATGAAGCTTCTACAATAGCTCAGAGTTTCCATAGTTGAACAATACAAAACTGTGCACCTTTCAAAGTTTTGGCAACCAGCCATTCAACATTATCCAGTGTCACAAAACCACAGGTTTGATTTGGGATAGAGGTTGTAAAGGTCATCGCGGCCGGGCACTGCTACCTCCTACATGATGCTGAGCTCAGGGCAGTCCGTGGAGGATCCTCTGGTTTACCCCACTATGCACTAGCCATGTGGCAGGGGCTTGCCGCACTAGGCAAGAAAAGGCCTGTATCTCTTTGAAGGACATTCCAAGTCTGGGTAATACACTTAAACCACAAACAACTTGCTGGTACATCCATCTTCAAAAGATGTCACATACATTAGGAGCTGGACCTCTAATTCCCATGAGGCATTTCTGCATAACAGTCATGGCTCCAGGCAAGGTAACACTGGAGCAACTGGGGAAGAAGGCCTTGCCAGTCCTGTCTGCAAAGATAAAGCTGTAAAATAGGTGCAGGGACTGTGAAATTAAGGGTCCATGGTAATAGTGCTGTGTCCTAAATTCAAACAGTGGGTGCAGGCAACTGTGCACCAAGCAACCTAATTTATCTAATACGCTATCGGAGCCACCAGGCTCATGAATCAATTTAGGTTAATGACCGAGTACTCTTTATTCATTGTCTTGAAAGCTAAAGAAACTGCAACCTACAATTAACACTCTAATGCGACCCACCTTTCAGACCCCTCACCATTATAGATCACTGGCCACCTGGCAGAATTGAAACTTAAGAAAGCGTACTACTAGGCCTTCAGGTACACTTTTCCTACCTTAACAAAACAGTCAACTCGTTCAACCCTATCTTGTCCATCACTAGTGTTTGTTATGATATGACTTCCAGTCTGCCAGTACCTGCAGAAGGGGGGTTGGATCTCTTCTTCCATGACGACTTCCGGTCTCTTATGTACAGCCCAATTTTGTATTTGTATTTGTATGTACTATTCTTATATGTCCATTCCAGTTCATCTGGTTATATCCACCAGGCCAGTGTCTTCGACCTTGGCACACTAATGCCTTTGGTCAGCACTTTCCAGCTCAGTCCTCAGTGCACATACTCCAGTGAATCCCTTGGAAAACAAGAAATGGCAAAGCCAAACGAAATCTGTTAACATCTAAAAGTCAGCTAAATGGAAGACACTGGCAGAAATGGCAGTGACGTGATAGGGGTGGGACCTACTTTCTTCAGTTCACGGGTATCACCAACTTGCAATTTAATTTCCTTTACTTTTCATTCAGTTCATTTATTTATTTATCGTCCGTTTACTCCGTCATAGCATACACAGCGGAGCAATGCCACTTGTGAATGTGGTATGTAGAGCTCTGTAAAGTCAGCCGCACTCCAATATTTGCAAAGTGGGATTCCAAAATGAGAGCCATCTTTGATCAAGGGTCTGATTGCCTTCCACGCCAAGCCGAGCAGAGCCACAGAGTGTGGGTGTTTGGAGACAGAGAAGGACCTTTGGGGCGACGGGAGGAAAACATGGATGTGGGCCAGGAAGAAGGAGACTGAGGAAGTGTCCAGAGGGAGATAAAGGGTAAAGGATATGGAGGACAGTGAGGAGGAACATGAGAGGAAGAGGTGGCTGGAGGAAAAGCTAAATGGAGAGGAGGAAGAGTATGTTAGTGTAGAGGTTGGAGGTGACATAAGTGGACAAGTCTGTACTGGAGGAAGTTGGGGGAGGAGTTGAAGAGAGGAGATCAGGGAAGAATTTCGAAGTAACCTCAGCAAAGAGATGAAGGAGAGGGCTAAGGGTGAAGCTGGAAGATGAGTTGAGAAGGAAAAGACCAGAGGGTAGTTTAAAAGTAACCTGGATAACCTAATGTTGTGGTTTGTAAGTGAAAGGGGTAAGGGTGACAGTAGGAGCATGTGGCAAAACATTGAAGAGGCGGAAGTGAGATAGGCCAGTAGAGTACAAATGGTACATGAAAGATCCCCTTATGCACAAGACCATGCGACTCATCTGAGGTAGAGACGGGAGGGTTGTTGGGTGTGGGGTCTGGTGTAGGTGGAGGATGTTCCCAAACACAACCTGCTAAGGCATTCTGGTGGCCTGCAAGCCAGCTGGTGGATGATCCGGGGCTTGCCCGAACACCATCCAGCCACATTTTCTGCTTCTGTCCAATCTTTCAGTGCAAGCACATATCGGGTGCCGAGACCCAGGTGAGGAGTCCTGCTCCTGGAACAGTTGTCAAAAAGCAGAGACACTGAATCTACAGAACAAATAGCCAAAAAATAAGTGCGGGCACATGCAAATGCCGAAAAACTGTGTGTGCCAGAGAAGTGAGCATATCTTTGGAAGGAACTCTTCGATTGAGGATTATGAAACAAAGAGACTTTTTGTTAAACCCAAAGGCTTTGCTAAACCCAGAGACACTGTTGTCTAAAAACCCATGCAAAGACTCCCATTGTTCAGTTATACTGTACTTGGTTGACCCACCGCAGATTAGTGGTGACGAAACCTTGATACTCATTGCTTTTTTAGAAGACTTGCAGGGTTTTGGTAGTCCTCTTGTTTATAACCATGAGAGTCCATTCTGTTGAATCCCAGTGCAGTAGCTGTAACATTCCCCAAAAACTGGCAGGTAGGAGTGAGCCATTTATTTATTTGGACAAAATTATGAAAATTATAACAGTTAACTGTTCTTACTGATTTTTACAGATAAATAAATTCAGAAATTATGATTTTTCCTTTCAGTATTTATTTGTAAAAGCGGATGAAAAGCAGAAATACAATTACCTCGATTAGCTCTTCAGGGTGTCAATTAAGCCTTGCCGGCCAGTAGACATCTGCAAAAAGTTTTGCGATCAAAAACCAGTAAGACATTTATGGGACTACTCCAGTTAGCAAAAGGCAAGCCAAAAAAGACTTTCCGACCTACTCAAATAATTTAAATTTAACAGACGACAGCACAAGGGCAATGCACTGGTCTTGGAAGCAAGACCATACAGTAAAGAGGTTCGAATCCTGGATCCGCACTTAGAAACCAAAATCAGGCGCGTTATATAAAACCAATTAAATAAAATAAATACTCGGTCATGAGACCTAATTTGTGATCATGGACCAATATTGTTGATCCTTTAGTGTTAAAGAATGGCACTGTACATTATCCAAAGAAGGTTGCTAGACATTCCCAATTGGGTAAATGTGACAAAGAATTGAAAAGCTATTCTTAGATGATACTCTGAATATCATGGAAAAAACCTCCAAACTGTAAATCTTTTCATGCTAGGCATAGCTGAACAAATCCCTACTTGATGCTCTGAGTAACTCACTGATTGCCCTTTGCAATTTCTTTTTAGGCACCACGGGGATTCTCCCTTCCCACCTTAAAGCATTAAAACCCCTCGTCAAGAAACCAGGGCCTGACTTGCAAACACTTTCCAACTATCATCCAATCTCCACACTGCCATTGGAAGCCAAGTTGATTAAAAGCACTGTATCCAAACAACTGTAGGAATACAGTGAAAGCAATGCACTGTTCCATGATAAGACAATCATACTTCATACCAGGAAGGAGTAACTGATGAGCCTGCTCGCCAAGAAATCTATGGCTATAATTCCCCTTCACCAATCAGTTTATGATACTTTTTCGATCATGACATCCTTCCGTCCATATTGGTAATCCACAGGGGCCTATAGAGAGTGAACTATACAAATAATTCTAACCCTAATGCACCTCAACTTGTATGCTCAACCAATACATACCAACTACAAAACTTTGTTCCAGTATTTATACAATGAGTCCTTACTTCTATATCTCTTAGTATGCATCAAAGCTCATACATGAAACAAACATATTGATGGAAAAATAATTAATTTATTGCTTGATTGCAGTATTCATGTATTGATAATTTATAATGTGATTGTTTTTAACACATTGATGAACAATTATTATACAAGTCAAACAATTCCTATGCCTCCCCAACACGTGTTTCGCTTAGAATACAATAGCCCTTTTTTAGTGCAGTCTAGTGTCAAGGTCTGCTGATTCCTCCCTCCCTTCCTCCTCACCTGTCTCCTCAGCAGAGTTTCCTTCCAGATCCTTCTTATTTCTCCTAGCAATCCTCTGTTGGGTACTTCCTTTCCTTTCCTTTTTCTGGTGCAAATAGGGTCTCTCTACTTGGGATGCCACTCTGTCGGTAGGGAGATCCCCAACAGAGTGGTCTCCCCTGGAGTAAGCCCAAAATTAACAGGGAAAAGCCTCCAGGCATAAAAACCCTGTGAGTCCAATCAAGGTGCGTTATTTTTGTAGGTATATTGTAGAGGTAGCCAAACAGAAGCAGGACTTGCTGGAACAACTCCTTAGGTAAGAAGAATCCAAAGATGCAGCTTAACAATACACTCTGGAACCAGAGTGCAACCAGCGACAACAGAAGGTAAGAAAGCTAGTCGGAACAGGAAGAATCTGTCCGGCCAGAACGAAGGGCTTGGGAGCAAGGTTCCTGAAAAGCAGGAAACGGAGAATACAAGGCAAAAGCCGAGCAGAGTCGGAAAGAATAGAAAAGGAATCCCGAGGGACGGGAGAGAGAAAAGTAAAAGGAAGCAGAACGGAATCAGATAGAGGAAGACAAAAGGAAAGTAAACACGAACGAGCCGCGTAATGAGCAGCGAGAGAGAGCAGCACTAGGAGGGAGATAAGGAGCGAGATGAGCAGTACGAGGAAGCCAGAGGAAATGAAAGGCAGAGTCCCAGGGGGACAGAAGTGAGAAGGGCAGAAAAAAGCTTATCGCAAGCGATACGGAACAAGCATGTAAGCACGTAAAAATCCAAGGTGCAACGCGCAGGGGCACTGCTGTTGTGAGTGTATAAACCTGGTGGCGGCCATCTTAGAAAAACAACTAGACCGTTACAGACAGAATGGTTGAAAAACGTGATGGAACCTCTAATGGCGCCGCCAGCTATCCCACAGCTTCCAAGAGGGCATGACATCTAGTGAGCTTCTTCAGGAGTATTAAAATAATTGTATATAGCAAAAACCATCATTACAACATCCATTATCAAGTATATTCCATGTTCTTTACTTCATCAATCTGTAAAATAATCCAGAAACAATAAGCCAGTCTAAGGTTACTAAAAACCCTTAATGTTGTACAATGTTCATTTCAAATCTATCTCAATTATTTATGAGTCAAACAGTAGCATAGCCATACCCAGTATTGTTTCCACATAAAACCTAGATAGTGATCTCTGGACATACTCTGACCCTATTTGTAATCAACATGATATTTTATCAACCAAAATTCAATGGAAAAAGCAGACGTATTAATAAATTGCTTTATACTTTCTTACATCATCCCCTATATATTACTTATATAGTTACCTTGTAACCTTTGTTCTTTTATTTTCACACAATCTTATTAGTTGCCCTTCTTTAGGCTTAACAAAATTATTGTGGAAATTTCTGTAAATAATAACTCTTCCATTGTGATCCTTTACATTTCATTACATGTTGTAATTCATTCCATGTTGTAACTATAAAAATCACCAAGTCCTATTATTGCAGAAGTTCAAAATTACCTTAGTTGTGTTCCCTTCAGTCATGCCATGTTGGGCACATGATTCCAGCGTTCAGAATTAAAGTAAATTATTTATATCCATCTTCTCCTAATTCATGTTTCTGGACCCATGCCAAAAAGGCCCAAAGTCCACCTGACATTTTGACACTCGCTCCAAATCTTCCTTAGATTATACTGAATGCTACTATATTATTGCCTTATGTTATAAAATGTTTCCTTTCCTTTTATTTTAGTGCATGATGTTCCTAAAGAAACACCACTTAATCCTTCTATAAACCCGATCTAAATATGTCATCATTAGTGATGTTTAATCATCTTGGATTTTTCTCTTGAGAACCATCACTGTCCTCTGTGGTCCATGTTTATTATTTATTCCTTGATCATTTGCCATGTTCCCTTAAACTATGGCTGTTTCTAATTTTATGGCGGTCATCTGTCCCCCCTCTTTGTTCGTATATATCTGTGGTCTGAGACTAAATTCATCAAATACTCTCACCACTTTTCCACTAGATTACACAGCTATCTACAATACTGCGCTTTCATTACAACAATAAAAACATCTCATAGGGCCTCTTGCCTTGTTCATGCCACTATGAACTCACCCATATTTAAATGGTGCATTTACAAAACAAAACACATTTTCCCTTAATCACCTAAACAAAATCGTCATGTTTAGGCTTGTATCATCCAATCCCTTTCTTACAACATTGATAGGTGCCTGTGAAAAATGGAACAAAATTTGTCATAACACACTCTCCTCCATAGACTACTACGTCATCACTAGGCAATAAGACTGTCAGGCCGATTCATGGAATAAATGTGCGCCGAAAATCCCGGCGCAGAGGGGCCAATACGTGCGCTGCGCCGAAAATTAGCGAAAAGCGCAGGGAAACCAGCGCACGTCGATTCATGGAAGTCCGTGCGCAAGAAAAGCAGAGGACGTGCGCTGAAAAAGCGCGCGGCGCAGGCCGGCGCACAGGTCAACCAACGTCGTGCGCCACGGCCACTGCGCTATCACTCCGAGCGCAGCGCACAGCTCTAAAGTAGGCGGAACACAGGGCGGGACACTCGGAATGGGGAATAAAATGGGGCACAACACTCGGAATGGGGAAGAATGTGGGCGGCACGGGGAAAGTATAGGAGGCAAGTGCGCGGAACGCCCACACGCTCGCATACAACACGTATTCATAGAATAGAATAGGGCAAAAAAACGCACGCTCAAAGCAGCGCACAGGCACAAACAGGCACAAACACGACCGCCACAAGAAAGCAGGCGGTAGCGTCTCTGCGCCTGCAAGAAATGTGCGCTAAAAGGTGCGCCAACAAATAGCACCTATATACAGACATGATCAATGTCCAATACTGTGGCCCTCCAGGACAAATGACGTACAAAGGGGTACCCACAAACACAGACACGCGCTGAGAGAAAAAATAAACGTGTGCGTGCATACCGGGGTGCGCGGGAAGTTGCACACGCGATTAGTCAGGGTACGTGGATTGCAGGGGTGCGCGGGAAGTTGCACACGCGATATGGCCGGGTACGTGGATTTCAGGGGTGCGCGGGAAGTTCCACACGCGATTAGTCAGGGTACGTGGATTGCAGGGGTGCGCGGGAAGTTGCACACGCGATATGGCCGGGTACGTGGATTGCAGGGGTGCGCGGGAAGTTCCACACGCGATTAGTCAGGGTACGTGGATTGCAGGGGTGCGCGGGAAGTTCCACACGCGATATGGCCGGGTACGTGGATTTCAGGGCTGCGCGGGAAGTTCCACACGCGATATGGCCGGGTACGTGGATTTCAGGGGTGCGCGGGAAGTTCCACACGCGATATGGCAGGGTACGTGGATAGCAGGGGTGCGCGGGAAGTCCAACACGCGATATGGCCGGGTACGTGGATTTCAGGGGTGCGCGGGAAGTTCCACACGCGATATGGCCGGGTACGTGGATTTCAGGGGTGCGCGGGAAGTTCCACACGCGATATGGCCGGGTACGTGGATTTCAGGGGTGCGCGGGAAGTACCACACGCGATATGGCAGGGTACGTGGATTGCAGGGGTGCGCGGGAAGTCCCACACGCGATATGGCCGGGTACGTGGATTTCAGGGGTGCGCGGGAAGTTCCACACGCGATATGGCCGGGTACGTGGATTTCAGGGGTGCGCGGGAAGTTCCACACGCGATATGGCCGGGTACGTGGATTTCAGGGGTGCGCGGGAAGTACCACACGCGATATGGCAGGGTACGTGGATTGCAGGGGTGCGCGGGAAGTCCCACACGCGATATGGCCGGGTACGTGGATTTCAGGGGTGCGCGGGAAGTTCCACACGCGATATGGCCGGGTACGTGGATTTCAGGGGTGCGCGGGAAGTTCCACACGCGATATGGCCGGGTACGTGGATTGCAGGGGTGCGCGGGAAGTTCCACACGCGATATGGCAGGGTACGTGGATTTCAGGGGTGCGCGGGAAGTTCCACACGCGATATGGCCGGGTACGTGGATTTCAGGGGTGCGCGGGAAGTACCACACGCGATATGGCAGGGTACGTGGATTGCAGGGGTGCGCGGGAAGTCCCACACGCGATATGGCCGGGTACGTGGATTTCAGGGGTGCGCGGGAAGTTCCACACGCGATATGGCCGGGTACGTGGATTTCAGGGGTGCGCGGGAAGTTCCACACGCGATATGGCCGGGTACGTGGATTGCAGGGGTGCGCGGGAAGTTCCACACGCGATATGGCAGGGTACGTGGATTTCAGGGGTGCGCGGGAAGTTCCACACGCGATATGGCCGGGTACGTGGATTTCAGGGGTGCGCGGGAAGTTCCACACGCGATATGGCCGGGTACGTGGATTTCAGGGGTGCGCGGGAAGTTCCACACGCGATATGGCCGGGTACGTGGATTGCAGGGGTGCGCGGGTTGGCTGTGTGCTCCCAGGCATTACCTGTACACCCTCCACGGCCCCTGCAGGCAGCACACACCACAGGGAACTACCCTGCACACCTGCTCATGTCTCCCACCACCCCCACCCCCCATCCACCAGGGACACCCTCCACCAGGCCCCCACCTATGTCTCCCACCACCCCCACCCCCCACCCCCCAGGGGCACCCTCCACCAGGCCCCCACCCATGTCTCCCACCACCCCCACCCCCCATCCACCAGGGACACCCTCCACCAGGCCCCCACCCATGTCTCCCACCACCCCCACCCCCCACCCCCCAGGGGCACCCTCCACCAGGCCCCCACCCATGTCTCCCACCACCCCCACCCCCCATCCACCAGGGACACCCTCCACCAGGCCCCCACCCATGTCTCCCACCACCCCCAGCACTGTGGGGAACCTGCCAGCAGGCCCCCACCCATGTCCAACCCATGTCTCCCACCACCCCCACCCCCCATCCACCAGGGACACCCTCCACCAGGCCCCCACCCATGTCTCCCACCACCCCCACCCCCCATCCACCAGGGACACCCTCCACCAGGCCCCCCCCCATGTCTCCCACCACCCCCACCCCCCATCCACCAGGGACACCCTCCACCAGGCCCCCACCCATGTCTCCCACCACCCCCACCCCCCACCCCCCAGGGGCACCCTCCACCAAGCCCCCACCCATGTCTCCCCCCACCCCCCATCCACCAGGGACACCCTCCACCAGGCCCCCACCCATGTCTCCCACCACCCCCAGCACTGTGGGGAACCTGCCAGCAGGCCCCCACCCATGTCCAACCCATGTCTCCCACCACCCCCACCCCCCATCCACCAGGGACACCCTCCACCAGGCCCCCACCCATGTCTCCCACCACCCCCACCCCCCATCCACCAGGGACACCCTCCACCAGGCCCCCACCCATGTCTCCCACCACCCCCACCCCCCATCCACCAGGGACACCCTCCACCAGGCCCCCACCCATGTCTCCCACCACCCCCACCCCCCACCCCCCAGGGGCACCCTCCACCAGGCCCCCACCCATGTCTCCCACCACCCCCACCCCCCATCCACCAGGGACACCCTCCACCAGGCCCCCACCCATGTCTCCCACCACCCCCAGCACTGTGGGGAACCTGCCAGCAGGCCCCCACCCATGTCCAACCCATGTCTCCCACCACCCCCACCCCCCATCCACCAGGGACACCCTCCACCAGGCCCCCACCCATGTCTCCCACCACCCCCACCCCCCATCCACCAGGGACACCCTCCACCAGGCCCCCACCCATGTCTCCCACCACCCCCACCCCCCATCCACCAGGGACACCCTCCACCAGGCCCCCACCCATGTCTCCCACCACCCCCACCCCCCACCCCCCAGGGGCACCCTCCACCAGGCCCCCACCCATGTCTCCCACCACCCCCACCCCCCATCCACCAGGGACACCCTCCACCAGGCCCCCACCCATGTCTCCCACCACCCCCAGCACTGTGGGGAACCTGCCAGCAGGCCCCCACCCATGTCCAACCCATGTCTCCCACCACCCCCACCCCCCATCCACCAGGGACACCCTCCACCAGGCCCCCACCCATGTCTCCCACCACCCCCACCCCCCATCCACCAGGGACACCCTCCACCAGGCCCCCACCCATGTCTCCCACCACCCCCACCCCCCACCCCCCAGGGGCACCCTCCACCAGGCCCCCACCCATGTCTCCCACCACCCCCACCCCCCATCCACCAGGGACACCCTCCACCAGGCCCCCACCCATGTCTCCCACCACCCCCAGCACTGTGGGGAACCTGCCAGCAGGCCCCCACCCATGTCCAACCCATGTCTCCCACCACCCCCACCCCCCATCCACCAGGGACACCCTCCACCAGGCCCCCACCCATGTCTCCCACCACCCCCACCCCCCATCCACCAGGGACACCCTCCACCAGGCCCCCACCCATGTCTCCCACCACCCCCAGCACTGTGGGGAACCTGCCAGCAGGCCCCCACCCATGTCCAACCCATGTCTCCCACCACCCCCACCCCCCATCCACCAGGGACACCCTCCACCAGGCCCCCACCCATGTCTCCCACCACCCCCACCCCCCATCCACCAGGGACACCCTCCACCAGGCCCCCACCCATGTCTCCCACCACCCCCACCCCCCATCCACCAGGGACACCCTCCACCAGGCCCCCACCCATGTCTCCCACCACCCCCACCCCCCACCCCCCAGGGGCACCCTCCACCAGGCCCCCACCCATGTCTCCCACCACCCCCACCCCCCATCCACCAGGGACACCCTCCACCAGGCCCCCACCCATGTCTCCCACCACCCCCAGCACTGTGGGGAACCTGCCAGCAGGCCCCCACCCATGTCCAACCCATGTCTCCCACCACCCCCACCCCCCATCCACCAGGGACACCCTCCACCAGGCCCCCACCCATGTCTCCCACCACCCCCACCCCCCATCCACCAGGGACACCCTCCACCAGGCCCCCACCCATGTCTCCCACCACCCCCACCCCCCACCCCCCAGGGGCACCCTCCACCAGGCCCCCACCCATGTCTCCCACCACCCCCACCCCCCATCCACCAGGGACACCCTCCACCAGGCCCCCACCCATGTCTCCCACCACCCCCAGCACTGTGGGGAACCTGCCAGCAGGCCCCCACCCATGTCCAACCCATGTCTCCCACCACCCCCACCCCCCATCCACCAGGGACACCCTCCACCAGGCCCCCACCCATGTCTCCCACCACCCCCACCCCCAGCACTGTGGGGAACCTGCCAGCAGGCCCCCACCCATGTCCAACCCATGTCTCCCACCACCCCCACCCCCAGCACTGTGGGGAACCTGCCAGCAGGCCCCCACCCATGTCCCCCTGGCCCCAGGTCCTGACGATACACAATCATGGCAGTAATGGCCAGCATACCCAGCACAAACACCCAGGCAAGGATTGCATGCACCCACATAGTGAATGCAATCACATGACACAACCCCAAAGGCAAGTATGCAAAAGAACACATGTCCGTCACACACACATACACAATGGGTGCAAGTGAATGTCAAAACCCATATCATGACATGTAAGAAACCAAAGAGAAAATAACACAAGTGTAAGATAATATAAAAATGTATTAAAAACACAAATCAAGTAAACCAATAAAACATACAACTATGTGGCAAAGTAAATAAAAGGTCCATGTCCGAGAACAAAAATGATAAACCAAAAAACAAAGGATTAATAAATCAATATAATTTGTCCAAAGCAAAACCATGTAGTAGGAAATCAAAGAAAAACCATTACGTCATGGTGTAAACAATAAAAAAATTAAAAAATGTATCTCCCAAAATATAACAATATATACAGGAATGTTCCAGGGTCCATGAGCCCAACAGCACAAATGAAACCTAATACTAACTAATAAAATAAATATGTACAAAAAAGTGGCCATTGTCCGAGCGGTCCAAAATAATAAAAATAAATAAAGGAAACCTAGCACTAACTAACTAAAAAACTATATACAAAGGCAGCGGGCTAGTCCTGCGGCTCACTTGGTGATGCTGGCCAGGGCATCCTCGAACTCCATGTCAATGTCCTGGAGGCGGGACTCTGTCCTGGCCCCGAGGTCTCGCAGGGACAACCCCATGTGCTCACCAAAATCCCTGCGAGCCTCCTCGAGGCACTCAGCCCGCCTCAATGCCCGACGCATGGAGATCTCCGCCCTGGCCATGGCGAGCCGCTCCTCTTCCGCCCGCTGCCGCTCCGCACCTATCCGCTGGCCAAACTCCTCCCACACGGAACTCACCGCCATGCCAGGGTTGCCCTGCCCTCCGGCCGATGCCTGCCCCTCTGATCTTGATGGCCCTGAGCCATGATGCCTCCCACGTCGAGCCCGCTGCTGCCTCCGACGCCACTGCCTCTGCCAGCACGACGGCATCCAGGCTGATGGTAACCACCGACGCCGTCGTGCACGTGCCCTGCCCGATGATGCCGGCACATCTTCCATCTGCTGGGGTCCACTTGCTGTGTCGTCCACCCCTGCTGGACCTCCGACTCCCAACTGTGGCAGGGATGGGATCCCCACCGAGCTGGCTGCATTGGTCGGGGCAGGTCCACAGGGAGCCATGGTGGCATCTGGGCCGGAAGACGGCAAGGAGAACGACCGGTGGATAGCCTGCACAGAGGAGGAGAGGGCCGTCAGATTGGCCAACACATGCAGGAACCCCCCGAACATGGCCGATCCCAATTGGGCCACGTCGGCACGGTGCACTTCGTGATGACGTGCGTGCTCCTCCCGGGAAGCACGCACGTCATCACGAATCACAGCCGTGCGCATCGCGACCCCAATCAGGACCTGCTCCACGCGGCCAGGGGTTCCCACGGCCGCAGGTGGAGGGGAGTCAGTTGACATGGACATCCCCACTACCTGCGGACGGGCCTGGGACGGGGCATCCCTGCTGGTGCATGGTGGTGCACTCACAGGGTCAGGGACAGCGACATGCACAGGCACCTCCACGGTGACCTGTGCTGCCTCCTGCCCCTGGCCCTGGACTGCACCACTTGCACCAGCAGGGATGCTCCCACCAGGCCCCATGTGTGCACCAGTGTCGGCCTCCTCCTCCTCTGTGCAAACCACCAACCTGGATGGCTCCTCACCGTCTCCCGCCGTAGCAGGCCCCTGTGGGGGCTCACCCACCCCTTCCGCTGCAGCCGTGGGGGCATCCCCGCCGCCTTGCTCCACAGTGCCGTCTCCGCCCTCTTCTTCACTAGCCGCTGCGTAGAGGGAGACAAAGGACACAAGCATCAGGCTACTGTAAAATGGTCCCCTAGACAGGAAGCAATAGCAGATGAGCACCCCTGTCAAAGTACACTTCCATCATGTCCCTCCACAACACATGGGTCAGTCCAGGCAAAACACACACAGTAACAGGCATGGTGCATGCCATGCACATTTCCATGCATGTCCAATTGACTCTTGAAACATTCAATGATATGTAACTCACATGCATCATGGCTCATGCATATCACATGCACACACTTCACCTCAGTCACATCCATCTGGCCCCAAACACAACGAACACAGGCGAAACAAGGGTTAGTTGGGTGCGTCACAGAATCTGTGCATTGTCACACACATGTGTCATGCATCCATGGCATGCACAAGTCACAGACACGCAGGTCAGGCACACAGACATGGCTACCATATATGTACCTGGCATCAGCACCCATCCATCACCCCCATCCATGTCCAGGTACAGAGACTGGCATGCTCTCATGTCCTAAATCTGCATAGGGCTCCCCATGCCACATTTCAACACATGCAACAACCATGTGGGTCACACATCACTGGTCGCACATGCAATACCATGATGTCCCTGCACACATACATGCATACATGGCCCATGGCACACATACAGGCAAGTATCATAGAACCAGCACACCGCAACATGCCCTGTCACACACAGTAATGCTTGCACACTTACCGCTCAACTCCAGACGGGCCTCCCTCTCAAGGACCTGGGCGTGGAGCGCTGGGCGTACGCGTTCCAGGACCCTCTTCTGGATGGAACTCATGCGGCCCCGGCCCCCCTCCACGAGGCGCCGGGCCTTCACAAGGGTCCTGGACCTCAAGTCCTCCCAGCGCTTCTTGATCTTCTGGACGTTGCGGGTTGCCACCCCCTCCGCGTTGATGGCAACCACACAGTCGGCCCAGATCCTCTCCCGTCCTTCCTTGCTGGCGCGGGACGATCCAAAGAGGGCATCATACTGCCCCAGGACATGCTCCACCAGGACACCAACTTCGGTGGCAGTGAAGCTGGTGCCCCTCTGCCCCTCTGGCCTGGGGTTGCCACTGGTGCCAGATGTCGAAGTGCCCGACATGGCAACCCCAGAGGCAGGTGTGGGTGGGCAACTGGGTCCTGGGGCTGGGCTGTGGAGCGATGTAATCCCAGTTGGGAGTCTTCAGTTCCAGCAGGGGTGGACACAGCAACTGGACCCCTGCAGATGGCTGATGTGCAGGCACCAAATGGCAGGGCACGGTGGCAGCAGGCAGGCAGGCAGGCAGGCAGCAGCAGATAGCACGTGGGAGGCTGCTCAGGGCACTGGGGGGGCAGTAACTCGGCCTTCTGGGCAGGAGCGTGGTGTTCCGTGTGTTTTCGGGTGGCCAGCTTGATACGGAGTGATTTGGCACGTGAAATTCCTGCACGTCAGCGTGAAATCCGAGGAAAGGGCCTTAGCGCGTAAGTGCGTCAGCACGCATACGCGATTCTATTGGACCAGAGTCCCTCACCGCCTAAGCGCGTCTGACGTGATCCGCACGGGCGTTCCCCACTCAGCACGTGATGACGGAGCACACGTGGAAATACTGCACGTCAGAGTGTCATCGCGTGTAATTGGCCAAAAGTGCGCGTACACGCGATTGGCCAATGTATGTGTATTACATCGCGTGTAATTGGCCAAAAGTGCGCGTACACGCCATTGGCCAATGTACGTGTATTACATCGCGTGTAATTGGCCAAAAGTGCGCGTACACGCCATTGGCCTATGTACGTGTATTTCAGGGGTGCGCGGGCACTTACACACGCAAGTACGTCAGCGCACCTGTATGCCTGCTGCGTGGGAATTTCCACACGCTATTGGAGTGGGAACTAGATTCCAGGGGTGCGAGGGTCACACGCTCGCCTAGAACACGCGCAAGGCATTAATTTGCGCACTTATCAATAAACAAGCCAGATGCCAGGATGAACATACCGTTCCTAGCAGCAGTGGCAGTGGGCTACCAAAGGAGGAGGAGGAGGAGAGTCAGGGCCAGAATATTCACACCCAGAACCAGCCTATTCGGGATGCCTGATGACCAGGTGTATGGGAGGTACAGGTTTCCAGCACACATCATACTGGACCTGGTCAGTGAGTGGGAGGATGACCTCACATCACCCACCCTGTGCTCCCAAGCACTCAGCCCCCTGCAGAAGGTCCTGAATGTACTGCACTTCTTGGCCACTGGATCCTTTCAGCGGACAAGTGCCATAGTGGGTGGTGTGTCACAGACCACGCAGTCACGCTGCCTACACCAGGTCTTGAACATCATCACTGCACTGCCATCAGTCCGCAGGCACATATATCTCCCCAGGACTCATGCAGAAAGGCGGACGTGCATCCAGGAATTCTATGGTGTGGCTCAATTCCCCAAAGTGCTTGGTGCAATTGACTGCACACATGTGGCTCTACGTCCACCCAGGGCAACAGAGCACATCTATAGAAACCGCAAGCACTGGCATTCCATCAACGTGCAAGTTGTATGCAATGCCAAGGGAATCATCACATCAGTATATGCCAACTATCCCGGGTCCACCCACGACAGCTTCATCTACAGAATGTCTACACTATGCCGGGACCTAGAGGCTGGCCAGCATGGAGATACATGGCTGCTTGGTGAGCATGAATGCCACTGCACATGCATGCATGTCAGATACTGGGTCATGACACAACACCACTAATGATACCCATCACCACCTCCGCAGGGGACAGTGCCTACCCTATCAGCCCCCACATGATGACCCCAATCCGGAACCCCACCACGCCACCCGAGGTAAGGTACAACACAGCCCACATTGCAACACGGGGCATAGTGGAGCGCACATTCGGAGTGCTGAAGTCACGCTTTCGCTCCCTTGACCGTTCTGGCGGGCAGCTGTTATATGCTCCCCGAATAGTGTGCAGGATCATAGTGGCAGCATGTGTCCTGCACAACGTTGCAACACGCCGGGGCCTGCCCGTGGACATGGTGGTGCCCCCACATCCACAACCACATGCACGCCCGCTGCGCATGGGAGGGGAAAGGGCACGGGGGGTGGCAGCCCGTACGCAACTGGTGGCCAACTTCTTCACCTAGGAATCACAGTGCTGGCTAGTGCACACTGCTCTGGCACATACCATCTGACAATCAATGATGACACTACCTGACAATGTCACAAAATTACTTGACAATAAACTGTCAGATACACATCAGCCTGAGATTGTTAACATGGAAGTGTCACTATGTGTGCACCCCTACCTACACATACACCAGCAATGCATCACAACGAAAAGACACAACTCCATCAATCAAATATGCATTGCCACAGGCGATTCACTACATGACAACATTGCCATGTCACCCATTCCCTTCACAGTCCCGCCACTGAGGACACCATGTCATGGTATGTGAGAGCAAACAAACTGGCCATCACAACATGACACCGGTGTCACAAATAGCAGTGCCCCAAATGGAAAATAGCCGCACTTGAACAGCTAACCGCGCTGGAGCCACTACTACACACCTGTGTAAGAGTAATTTCAATCAAATTACACACCAACCCACCCTGAAGCCCACCCAAACAAGACACAATGCATGTAATCAATGGTAGTCTCATTACCTGATTCTGCTGGTATGTCCTCACCGTCCAGATGTACAGTGATGGCGCCACGCAAAAGTGTCAGTGCACATCTACCGACATGTAGTCTGACTCCAGAGAGTATGCCCGTGTGAAGAACTGTGTGAAATACCTGCAAAACATGAGCAACATATGTAAGTAGAGGCACATATCAAACCATCATGCATAGTTAGGTGCAACAACAATGTACACTATGAATGTCTACACAGTATTGACTATGGACTGGCCAACAGCTCATGGGAGTCCAATGTCACCGTGTAATTTGCTGTCACTTGGGCACACCCTTTGCAAGCCCATGGAAACGGAAGCAGGAGGGGTGTGGATGTCTGCTACCCAAGCATCGAAACCAAACTCAGGACAAGCCTGCATGTGCCCAGCCACAATACAGTGTATGCCCAGGTACCCACACAAGGCAACACTCTTGGAAAAGAAAAAAGAAAATTGAGAAAAAATGGCCATGAAAGGGCCGGCGGGGGGGGGGGGGGGCACCTATGAGGTCCGAGGACAGGATGCACGCCACAATCCACCTGTGTGGATCATGGGAAACTAAAACGCCCCATAGGCTCGTGGCCCACACGGCTACTCTGTTGTGGGAGATGAGTCGCTATCGCTCTGGCCAGACCCTGCAGCTGACTCAGGAGGTGGGGGAGCTGCCTCAGAAGATGGTGTGACAATGGGAGGCAGCCCACGCAAAGCACGAGTTTGCTCCTCCATGGCTGCAAGCAGGCGGGTCTGGTAGTTCTGGTTCTGGGTTATAATCATGCGGAGGTCCCCATGCAGTAACTTCCGGGATGACCTGACCTCCGCACGAGTTGCCTGCATCTCGGCCGAGAGCGTCCGTGTCAGACGCTCCAGCTGCTCCTCTGTCCTTCTATGGGATGAAGCCTCAAGCTCCAACAGGGTCGACCTGAGGTGATGGAATTCTTCCCTCAGGCCTTCCCTGTGGCGCTGGGACTCCATGGAAAGTGATTCCCGCAGAGTCGCCAGTGCCGCCCGCCTGTCCTTGTTGGACGCCAACATATCCTCCCTGTGTGCCTGGCAGATGGACTCTGTAGCCTGCTCCAGTCGCTCCATCAGCCTTTCTGGGGGGACAATGGAAGTGGCCACCCTATCCATGGCCTGTGCAATCATCTCGGATGATGCTGCCTGTTGGTTGGCCATACCGTAGATGGATTGCTCCCAAGCGGTATTGCCAGGTGGCATACGGCCACCACGTTGACGGGCACCACACCTGCCTGGGGCAAGGCGGACTGCGCCTTGCTGTGCCGGCAAGGCCTCAGGCTGCAGGACTGCATTCCCTCTCTGATCTGCAGCCCCAGGAACAGGATCAGAGATTGTGTGGTGTGGCCCTGCATCCGTAACCACCGGAGGCTGAGCTGCCGACACTGACATCCCCATTGAGGGCAATGGCCCGGCTGCAGGTGGGTCGGACAGAGGAGATTCTCTCCCAAGAACACTCACCTGCGACTGCACATAGGTGTCATCCTCCGAGTCTACACCTGAATACTGCTCGGGGGAGGAACCCCCAGAGACACCCCTCGACAGCACGACCTGCAGCACTTGTGGGTTTTCACCCACAAACACACCACGTCCCTCACTTGTGGAAGGTCGGCCCGGGTTGCCCTCCTGGGACGGCTCAACCACCACATCCCCAGCATCAACAAGTGCTTCGTCCCCTGCAAAGACATGAAAGAGAAAAATGGAAACAGGCATTAGCACCATGGCATGCAACAAGGGCTGATGAACAACAGAGGCAGTAGTTCTACGACACATGTCCCACATGACTGGGAGACCTCCTATGCATTCACCATCACTGGGTCTGTAGGGGAGGCTCAGGGCATACAATGTACAGATTGGAGAGCAACGCCTGCTCACCATGCTGCCTAGCACTGCCATCACACATTGGCCGGTGATTGCCATGTCAAAGGCACATGCCATCACACACATGGCATGTGACATAGCCACCAAGTGAAGAGGGAGAGGAGGGCAACTTTTTTGGATTTCTACCACTCTGGTCCTGACATTGCATCATCACATCAATAAGTTAACATGTTGTACATGGATCTGCTAGTCCAAATTGGCCACGATGCACAGTGCCTTGTCTACATCAACAAAATGCAGTAAACAATGAGATTCCACCTCCCCATCACCTTTAAAGGAATCATATAGCATTCGTGATGCACCGGTCCAGAAATGTATGAAGGTACAGCGGAGCACTGAGGGGTGGTGGGGCAGTAGGGGATGCCAGTCAACAATCCTACTGGTGCTGGTGTCATTCATGTCACGCAAGTGCAGGGGTGGGTGGCACAATGAAGTGCAAGGGGAAGTGGCGGCTGGAAGTGCTGTACAAGGTAAGTAGGACTTAACGTCAAGGGCAGATGGTCTTAGGCGCAGACAAGTGCTGGGGGGGTGGCCTATAGGGGTACAGAGACAATCATGCAGTGCTGTGGGCTCGGAGGGGACAGGGGAGGTACACACTGCATCTGGCTCGGCAAGGTCCTTGCAGATTTCTATGTGTCCTGCAGAGTTGTCACATGCCGCAGATATGTGCCCTTGGATTGGGGATCTCATTTTGGTGAAAAGGGTGAGGCGCTATTGCCTTTGGAGCATGTGGCAGGCCAGTTTGCCAGAGGATGAGCATGATGCAGGACATTCCCTCTCTGCCACCCGGCACCTGTGGTCTGGGTTCACAAGATCCGAGTCATGCCAGGACTCTGCATTGGCATGGGGCTTCAGACAGGTGGTCATGACCGTGGCAAAGACATCCAGTGTACCTGACATTGAGTGGAGCATGGAGTGGGCCCTGTCAGGATGGGAGTGAGCCTAAGGGGGAGCTGGATGGGGGGGAGATTTTGGCAGCATGAGCCTCGACTGACACACACTTCATGGGTTGGAATACCAAGAAGGTGTGTGACAGTGGTGAGGGTGGCTTTGCCTGTGGGGTGGTGAGGGTGAGCTGGGAGGAGAGGAGAATGTGATCACTCCAGGAGAGAGGAGTGCAGAGATGGACGGAGAGGGGAAAGTCAGATGAGATCAGAGCATCAAGAGTGTGCCCTGCAGAATGAGTAGGGACAGACGGGAGTCTAGAGGGTGAGAGGGAGTTGCTGAGGTCACAGAAAGGTCACGTGGGGGGGTCAACAAGCATGCAGGTGGATGCGTACAGCAACAAGGAAGAGGTTTTCTGTGTCTGGGGACATGAGTGAGGAGGAGAGGTGAGGACACTCAGAAAGGAAGTAGTACATTTGACCAGTTTTCCCAGACACAGTACGCACAGTTTGGGAATGTCAAGGTGTGGTAGAGAGAGACGTCACACAAGCCATTCCAGAGTGGAGTAGGTCTAAGTAGGAGTGACAGTGGCAGGAATACCCTCAGGGAAGCCAAGGGCACACCCCCCCTGCACAGTAGTGGCGGGCCAAGGAGAGGGTCTCCTGAACATCAGGTAGGAGTGTGTGAAGGATGCAGACAGAGCTGGCCGTCAGACATGTTTCCATGAGACCAAGGATGTCAAGGTGCATAACCTCATGTAAGTGACAGATATCGGAGGAATGCCTGATGCAGCCGCAGTGAAAGGAGTGTAATTGTGGAGGAGGTTGACAGCCTTGGAGGACTTACGGGGAGTGCTAGAGATCAGAGGTGCAGCATGTGTAGGAGTTGGAGTGGGAGGCGGAGAAGGATCATGGGAGGGTGCAGGGAGGCAGTGCAGGATTGATGAGGAGAGAGGAGGGGGGACAGCAGGAGAGGAAAGGAAGTTGATGAGATGTGGCTAGCATTTCTCAAGGAGAATGAGGTTGGCCTAAGGGCCTTGGACTGAGATGCTCCCACTACCATGCACATCAATTGTGGCCTCTGAGGATTGGAAGGAGGCCAGGAGTACACCCCAACGGGTCCCACCATTGATGGTGGAAGAGGAGCAAGGAGAGAGGACAGGGACCATGTGAAGGGTCTATGGGACAGGCAAAGGCATGTATGAGCAGATGTCAGTGAGAGTTGGCTTTGAGTAGGCTCAGATGCACTTGTCAGCAATAGGGTGGGTCGCATTGGAGGGCAGGGTGCCCTCATTTGACTGTTAGCAAGCAGGTGTCGTGAGTAGGGCACGATGGTCTGAACTGTAGAAGTCAGGGAAGATAGACCATGAAGAGCAGCATGGAGTGTGAGGGAATGGGGCTCGAAACCAGACGGTACCAAAGCACACAGGTAGGAGGTGGATGTCAAGGCAACATCCACAGTATGACAGCATGTTGGTTGGCATTTATATACAGAGGACGCATTAGCATGTGGTATCATTGCATGTCAGGCATGTGAAGATGAAACTTGATTGGCTGGGGGAAAGTATAGGAATGGTATGTAAGACATCAGATGAATAGACAGGGGAGTATGAGCAACAATGTAGTGACAAAATGACAAATCAAGGGCAACTTCCATGGTGTAGGGCCATATGTGCACTGTTGCCAGTTGGGATAGTGCTGTGGGCAGATGGTGTTGCACTGAACATACTGGATGAGGCACATGGGTGCCACTATCAACTCTGCCACACACCCCCTTGACAGGCACCCAACATGAATGCTTCACACACACACCATGCACATGGATAATACACACATGCATGTGCACTCACCGGATGATGCCTCGTAATCAGGGAGATCTCCCACACCTTGGAGTTGTCCCTCGGTGACGTAGGATCCAGCTACGGACTCGTGTGGTGTGAGTTCTATTTCCTGTGCTGGGGACCCACCTCCAGTCACCAAGGTTGCGGCATGACTTGAGGCCAGCTTATCCTTTGCCCTGCGCTTAAGGTCATTCCAGCGCTTCTGGCAATCACTAGCTGTGCGCCTCACTACTCCAAGGGCACTTATTCTGTCAGCAATGGTCTGCCAGTGTGCCTGGCGTCTGGCATGTGTGGTCTTGGACCCTGCAACGATGACCATTTCCCTATCATGATCTGACACATACTGAACAAGTGCATTCAGTTCGGCGTCTGTGAAGCTTGGCTTCCTTGATGGGCCAGACTGTGCAGCCGTGCCTGGGGAATCAGCCTGTGCCGGACGTGCACTCTTCCTCTTGCGCTTGGAAGGGGGTGGGGATCCAGAGTGTCCTACGCCGCTGTGGACACTAGGGGCAGGAGCCGTGGTGGACTCAGTACTGGGTGTGTGGGATTGCACACTCAGCATGGGAGTAGGTGCAGGCATTGGGGGTAGTGGGATGGGGTCAGGCCTGATCTGAGGTGCATGAACTAGGACCGACACAGTCTTGGCAGGGTGTATGAGAGGTGGGGTGGATGGAGCCACACCCTGGCTACGGGGGCCAGCAGATGACCTATCTGGCATAGATGCGCGTGCCCTGATGACACCAATGTGCACCGGTGCACGTGCAGTGGACCTGCTGACCTGGATGTCAGCGATGGGATCACCCTCGGACAGGTCTGCTGCCACAATGGGCTGGTCCGACAAGGGCTGATCAGGGTTGGTATCAGCCACATGACCCTCAGCTGGGGGGGGAGGGGAGGGGGGCATGGGTGTCCCTGACTGGTCCTCCAGACTGGGGGGGACAGGGGCACCCTGCAAGTCACAACCACGTCCCCTAGTGGATCCTCCACGGCCACCACGTGTGGCTCGGCCACCTTTGCCACCCTTACGGCTTGCACGCCTCCCAACCATGGCACTGATGTTATTGTGCGTATGGGAGTCGGTGTGCACAATTGTCCTGGGCAATTGGGTGTCAAAGGGGTTGGGTACCAGATGGTATTCGTACCCTAGTGCAGTGGCAAGGCTATATGACACCCCTGGGGAAAGATGACGGGTCACGCAACGCACAGGCACCCCAGAAAAGTTAAGGAACGTGCACAATACCCCTCCTAGACCACGTGTGCTGATGGAAAACCCTGCACTACGCTGTGGCATCCAGTAACACAATGAACGTATGCGTGTCACACGCAGCCTAGAATGACCTCTGAAGGGGTAGGCTACACACGGGGCAAGCACAGAAGTTAGATACGTGCGTGACTCACCGTCTGCCAGGTAAAAGAGCGTGAAAAATGAGCGCGTTTGGTTGGCAACACCCCCGCCAAAAGAAGATGTGTACGCTGTCTGAGGAGACAGGACAACAGTAGAAGGGGACACTGTTTGAGGGAACAGGCCCAGGTAAACCAGTACAAGAGGAAAAAGAGAAAAAGCTGTCAGAGGTAACAGGGAGTACGAACTGGAAACGCCGTGAAGTAAATCGCGTGTGAAACGACAAGAAGTACAGAATTCACCCACTCGCTCTCCACGAAAAGCACGTACAAGGAAATGGTGTTCTACACTACCTTATATACAGGCCCACACGTAAAGCGTCACTTACGGCGTGTACGTGCTTGGCCCATGTTCACCAATCACACGCTTTGTCACTTCTGCGTGTGGATCCTTTTTCACCAATCACACGCTTTGACACTCCTGCGTGTAGCTCACTTTTCACCAATCACACGCTTTGTCACTCCTGCGTGTAGATCCATTTTCACCAATCACACGCTTTGTCACTCCTGCGTGTAGATCCATTTTCACCAATCACACGCTTTGACACTGCACGCGCAGGTAACTATAGACGCACATATGCTGGTGACGGGTTTTCCCGCGATTCGCTGAGTGTGGGGTTTTCACGTGCAAAATCACTCCCTATCAGGCTGTCCACGCGTTCAAACACGAAAGACCACGCTCCTGGCCAGGAGGCCAAATTACAGTCCCCCAGAGCCCTGAGCACGCTCCCATCTGCCATCTGCTGCTGCCTGACTGCCTGCTGGCCACGTGCCCCACAGTGCTGGTGGGTGGGGGTGGTGGGAGACATGGGTGGGGGCCTGGTGGAGGGTGCCCCTGGTGGATGGGGGGTGGGGGTGGTGGGAGACATGGGTGGGGGCCTGATGGCAGGTGCCCCTGCACTGCTGGGGGGTGGGGGTGGTGGGAGACATGGGTGGGGGCCTGGTGGAGGGTGCCCCTGGTGGATGGGGGTGCAGGGGGACATGATCAGGTGTGCAGGGTAGTCCCCTGTTTTGTGGGCTGCCTGCAGGGGCCGTGGAGGGTGTACAGGGTACACCTTTGAGGGCCCACCCAGCCTATTCGCGTGTGATAATTCCCACGCACCCCTGTAATACACGTACCCTGGCCAATCGCGTGTTGAACTTCCCGCTACCCCTGTAATACACGCACCCTGGCTGTTCGCGTGTGATAATTCCCGCGTACCCCTGTGATACACGTTCCCTGGCCTATCGCGTGTTCTACTTCACGCGTACCCCTGTAATACACGTTCCCTGGCCAATCGCGTGTTGAACTTCCCGCTACCCCTGTAATACACGCACCCTGGCTGTTCGCGTGTGATAATTCCCGCGTACCCCTGTAATACACGTTCCCTGGCCTATCGCGTGTTCTACTTCACGCGTACCCCTGTAATATACGTACCCTGGCCAATCGCGTGTTGAACTTCCCGCTACCCCTGTAATACCGCACCCTGGCTGTTCGCGTGTGATAATTCCCGCGTACCCCTGTAATACACGTTCCCTGCCCTATCGCGTGTTCTACTTCACGCGTACCCCTGTAATACACGTTCCCTGGCCTATCGCGTGTTCTACTTCACGCGTACCCCTGTAATACGCGTTCCCTGGCTGTTCGCGTGTGATAATTCCCGCGTTCCCCTGTAATTCACGTTCCCTGCCTAGTCGCGTGTAGAACTTCCCGCGTACTCCTGATTTGAAGATTGCCCGCTTTGCTTTCCTTGTTTGCCTGCCCTGTGAAGTGGTCCAGGGTTAGCGCAGCCCTTAGCGATGATTTGGCGATTTTGATGGCTTTTCCTTGCGCGAGGGCGTTCTTGGGGGCGTTACTGGCGCTGCTGCAGACTCGCTGCGATTCTCTGCGCCACGGCTGGTTTGGGAGCATGAAATCCATGAATACGCTGTGCGCGGAAATCAGTTTTAGCGCACGTGCCTGGCGCAGACTATCGCAGGCGCACGCTGTGCGCCAGCCGCGTGCGCTACTTGTGCGCTGGATTCTATGAATTACCCTCTGTGTTCATAGTTTTCAACAAAATCCTCAATTGTTCTAATAATCATTCAACACTTTTCTGTCTTTGCTATATGGACATGCAGTCCTAATGTCTACCACTAGAACAAAGATGGTCTCCCTTTGCCATATTAATTTTCAGCACTCCTTGAGGCTTAGTGCCAGTAACAATTATGAACACACCAAGTCCTTGAGGCTTTCCCACTGTGGGTGCATGCATAACCTTGTTCTTGCTTTTCTTCCTTTCATAATGACACCTTCCCTCCTGTATGTCACTATTTATTCCATGTTTGCATATTGCTGAGTCTGTATATGTGCTCACTGCACTTGCCCTCTGCAGTAAATCGGTATTGCACTTTTCCTAAACTGCTGTACCTGCTGCTCTCGCAGCGCTCCTGTCTGATACAATGTCTGACCTGGGGAAAAAACCTTCTCTACCTTTTTTTAATATATGCAGGCAGGTATGATATGATATGGCATTTATAATGCACCTATACACAAGTGTTTCCAGGCGCGACGAGACAACAAAGGGAGGACGGACAGCGATCCTACTAGGCCAGGTGTCATTCAGATCGTGCAAGTGCGTGGGAAAGGGGCAGGGAAAGTGCAGTACATGGCAAGATGATAACAATAAGTAAGTAGCTGCCAGCATGTGGCAAGTGCATGGCTAAGCGCAGACATCAGGTGTCGGGACTGGGAGGGGGCTGTAGGGATACAGAGACAGTCCCCAAGTGCGGGGGTTGCCAGGTGGGCAGTGCAGGTGTGAAACGCTGGCGGGGGAGGACCTGGTTCCGAGATCAGAGGGAGTCCAGGTAGCCAGTGCAGTTTCCAGTTGCACTAGGAGGTCAGCAGAGGAGGGGAGGAGAAAAAGCAGAAGCAAAGAGAAAGGTTTTGAGGAGCTTCCGGAACCGGAGATGGTCGTCTGCATATGCCATGGCAGGAACTGGTGTAGAATTTATTTTCGGTGGATTAGTTTTGTTGGATCTTAGATGTTCCTCGATGTCCGCCGTGAACAGGTTGTAGAGAGTTGCTGCCAAGGGGCAGCCTTGCTTTAGACCATTTACTGTTGGGATTGCGTTGGTGGTGGCTCCTTGTTTTGATAATCTCACTTTTATGGTGGTTTCTGAATAGAGGAGAATGATTGGCTCGAGGATGTTCGGTGGGCAGTTCCATGCTCTACGTTTTGACCATAGTTTGTACCGTGAGATCGCATCAAAGGCCATCTTTAAGTCAATGAATGCTGCGTCTATTGTAGTGTGAGAATTAATGGCTTCATGCTTTATTCGTAAGAATAATATCAGATTGAGATTGGTTCCGACATTGGCAGTGAAGCCTGTTTGTCTGATCGAAAATGTGTTGTTTTTGCATGCCCATGTAGTTAGTTGTTTCAGAAGTACTGAGGCAAATAGCTTCCCAAGCGGATCTAGTAAGGCAATTGGACGGAAGTTTTGGGGTTCTTCTCTTGGTCCTTGCTTGTGGATTGGAACAATTATTGCCGACCTCCAGGAGTTTGGTATTTGGTTGAGTGTGTTTACCAAGGTTGTGATATGGCACATGAAGTTCGCCCAGGCAGACGGGTCTTGCTTGATGACAGCATTAGATAGACCGTCAGGACCAGGCGCTCTAGACGTGTTCAAGTTTTTGATGAGCTGCATGAAGTCTTCAGATTCTGCATTTACATACCATTTCAGTTCGTTTGTCGGCATTTGATTTTGAGGTTGCGTTTTTCGGGCTCCGTAAATGGTCGAGAAATGCGTGATCCAAGTTTCCTGCGGAACGTTGGCTGTTAGTTTGTGCTGTTTTTGCAAGTTGTCATTGAGCAAGTTCCAGAGCGCTCTCGTATTGTGAGTCTTGTGTAGTTTCATTATGTTTTCTGCATCTGCTTGTTGGAGGATTTTTTGTTGAGATTTTCTCGAATTTGCGTATTTCTGTTTTAGATTTTTAATCTGTTCCCTGTTTTCCACAGATGTTGTTTTCTTTAGATGTCGTATTAATCGATTTTGCCATTTTTTCTTGTCAGCTATTTCTTGGTTGTATATATGGCGATGATCTATATGTGGGTGGTTTTTGAGTGTTTGCCGGAAGTGGAGTAAAATCCATTCATAGTTAAGTTTCTCAGAATCTGTCAGAATGGCATCATGGAGTTTCTTCGGTAGTTTTGCCAGGGCTGGTTGTGGGATTCTTAGTCTTGATGTTGTGCCATCGAGTTCTGCGGAGACTGTTGATACTGGTTCACTTTGTTGAGTTAATGACCGGGAGTGGACAGTGAGTCAATTATGATCACTTTTATCAGTTATTGTGGTTTGCGCTTTTGTGACAGATTCATGTAGGTTGTATGATAGAAATATGTAATCGATGATTGCATTTGATGATCCTCTGGTCCAGGTTGGTGTATAGGCTGCGGAGTTGTTCTTTGCATGATTCAGGAGGATGAGATTGTGAGTTGTAATTTCATTCATCCATCTGCTTGCTTTCAGAGAGAGCTGTGACTGAGTTCGGAGAGATCCATTCTGGTTGAATAGCTTGATATTCAAGTCCCCACAGATTATTATTTCTGGTAGTTGATGGTTTGTCACGACCTTGTCGATTGGCAGGAACACACCGTCGATGAATGCTTCCGTTGATATTGCTGCAGGGTTCCAATACAGGTTTAGGATTGCAACTGTTGTGTCGTTTTTTTTTCCCGTTTGAGTAGATCTTTGTGCAAATTAGTTTTGTTAGTTTGGTCCAGGGATTGCTGTTTTCGGTGCTCAGTACTGTGCAGTGGGGGTTTATCTTGATTAGGGTGAGGAGCCCTGATGCTGGTCTTCCTTGTTTTTTGACAATAGCAGGGTTGAGAAAGGGGAGAAAGCCATCACAGGCCGGAGGTTCGCTGAGCCAGGTTTCCTGAAAGCATATGATTTGATATTGTTCTGGGTCTTTGGAGGGGTTTGTGAAAAGATGCAAGTTTCCTCTGGTATTCCACGAGCAGAGTGACCACGTGTATCCCAGGTTCGTTGATTGTTATGAGCGGTAGATCGTCGAGTCTTCTAAGGAGGCAGTTTCTGTGGATGAAGTTTCCGAGTTGTAGGTTCTTCTAATCGGTCCTTCGTCTGTGCGTGGTTGTTTTGTTTGTGGTGATTGATTCTGCTTTCTGTCAGCTCCAGTGTGGTCGGGAGTATAGTTGTTCGTTTGTGATCTCGATTGATGTTGCCAGTTGTCGTCTCTGTCTGTAGTTGCTCTGTATTTCTGTTTGTTGGGTATTCTTGTGGTTGTGGCAGCCCAGCATGCAAATCCAAGTTTTTGTAGCTGGGCACGTCTTGATCAGATCAATTCCTGGTTGTTAGAATCCACTAGTTCTATGACAATCTTGTCTAAGTTTAGATCGTCTTTGAATGTTATAAGGTCAATATCTTTTGTTACTATTTTGTTCAGATGCGGTATTGCTCCAAAAAGGCGTAGAACATTGTTTCTGTTTAGAATTAGAGGTTCCGATCTGTTGATTTCATTTTCAATGTGAATTTCGTAAATTTCGTTTTGTCGTAGCGGGTTGACAAATGATGGGAAATTGAAACTATGTTCAGTGCGATCTTGTGATCTTGTCGTGAGTGAATCGGATGAGATTTGATTGTAGATTTTGTTTGTTGTTTCATCCGTTGTCACTTTCTAGGGACACGTCTGAGATTTCTTCTAGAGAGAAGTCTGAGATTTCTTCTTGGTTGTCAATTGTTGGTTGTTCATGTTCCAGAGGATATTCATCAATTATTATGAAGCTCGCATGGCCTGTTGGTTGAATGGATGGCAGTTTGTTATCTGATATTTGGTCTGCGTGGGTAGATAAATTAAGTAGTTCTTCATTTATGGATGGCACTTGAGGCTGTATCTGGGTTTTAAGGCTTTGCTTTCCTTGGGTTTCAGCGGTTGGTAATGTCAGTAGAGTTTGAGTTTTGCTTTTTTATAGCTGTAGGAAGTTGATCGGTTGGTTTCACGGTTATTAGGAATGCTGTTTGCTTGTTTAAGTTCCATGGTATCCGATTGTGAAATGGTGATATTTCCAGCTGTTTCTTTCAGTACATGCTTTTCGTGAGTCGGAGTTGCGACTGTTGGTTGTTGCAGTAAATTCTCAGGAAGAGGGATTGGTATTCCTTGATCAGTGGGTAGGTTGGGTTGCGAAGCTGGTTGCTGTTGGTGGTGTGATTTAAGCATCTGTAGTAGTTCTGTTGTTAGCTTTGTTTTTTCTTGGCGATCGCCTCTTGCTATTTCGGCTAGTCTTTGTTGCCAGCGATGTGATTCTTCTGCTTCAGCAGTCAAGCGGGATTCGATTGACGAGACAAAGTTCTCCATATGGATTTGTTTCAAGTGTATCAGGGCTAAGAGCGTTGCTTGGTCCTTGATACTGTCTTTCATATTTTGATGTAGTTTGAGGAAGGGAATCATCGCTTGAGAGAGTATTGCAATGAGCATGTTTTGTAGATCTATCATCGTGGTCGGAATTCTCGGGTTATTGTTTTCCTCAGAGTGATCGTCTTTTGGTGTGGTATTGGTATTTTTATCTTGTAAAGTGATCGGTTTTGAGTTCTTAATTGTAAGATCTGGAGTGTGATAGGAGTCATCTGAATCGTAATTGAAACGTGTTGGGAGGGTTTGTTTCTCAGAATAGTCAGATTGGGGTTCTGTTTTCACAGGTAATTTTTGACTATCGTGTGTGATACACGGAGTCGAGGTTAATTGGAGTTGATGTATTTCTGTTAGATTACCAAATACTTCCTTTCTTTTTTCAATGCTTGTCATTATTGACTCAATTTCAGTAATGTCCATTGATAATCTTGCTGCTTTGGTTTTTGTTTTGCTGCCGGGAGCGTCTAATGGTTGTACGAAGTTAATGGAGTTGTGAGTGTGTAGCCACGCGAGTTTCGCTAGTCTTGCTTTTTCTTTCTTCGTTTGTTGAGATGACATCCATGATGATTTTTGGGGATTTATGTCGTCTCTAGATTCGATTAATGGGTGTGTTGGGTGTCTTTTCCAGGAATGAAATTAGTTAGGTCTTTTGTTGGCAATTTGTTGATGGTTTCTTGTGTTGCAGGGATAGGTTTGAAGGATAGTGTGTTTCTTCGTTCACTTGTCATTTGAACTTTTTTTTTTGCTGTCTTGATGTTGTCGCTAGAGTGGTTTGAGTTGATATTTGGAAGTTCAATGCGGTCCGATGTTGTTGTTCTGGGTTCTTGGTTGATGAGTGTAGGTATTGATATTATATCTTGTGTCGTGTTACACTAAGGACTAGTCTTTGCAGGTCGCTCTTTTTCGCTGGACTGGGCGAAAGTATCAGTTACCTGGTTGCTGGGGGGCGACAGGGGAGTGCAAATGGTTAGAAGTAATGGATCTTCTTGTTGATTCGCAGTACAAGGATTGTGGACTTGTGTTGTGATTTGAGTAGGTATTGTTTCTTCGGGGTTGGATTGGTGGATAGCCTCAGCAGTTTGTTTCTCAAATTCAGGTTGAAGGTTTTCTTGGAGAGTGGTGCCGATGTTGGAAGGGTCCTCTGTTACGAGGTCGTATTCTCGTTTGGCTTCGAGGTTCTTTGATAAAACATTTGGATTTCCTTTGTGATTTGGTACTCTTTGGAAGGATTGTTCCATGGTTAATTGTGACACATCTTGATCAGAGGAGCCAGCAGCAGCAAGTTTAGTTCTTTGTCTTGTTTTTGGCCGTTGGATGATTTGTTGTTTAGTGGTTTGATTTGTTGACATTCTTCGTGAATTGGTGTGTTTCCTGTTAGGATCCAAGGGACAGGCCCTTTCGGTCTCCTAGCAGTAGTTGGAGTTAAGTTATGCTTGATATGGTATTCAGGATCCAAGGGAGATGCCCTTTCGTTCTCTTAAGCGGTAGTAGAACCAAGTCTCTGATATGACTATAAAGTGGTTTGATGTGTCTTCCTTGTTGGGATCCAATGGACAAGCCCTTTTGGTCTCCTACTGGTGTTGGGTTTTGTGTTGAGATAGATGTATGGCGCAGGATCCAAGGGACGTGCCCTTTCGGTCTCCTGTCGGTAGCTGGCACAGATCTCCTGTATGTAGCTGGCACAGATCTCTGTCAGAGGTGTCAGGTATGTTGTTGGAACTTCTTTGTTGGGATCCAAGGATCAAGTCCTTTCGGTTTCCCAAGCCGGCAGTATTTCGTTGTTTTATGCCTGTTTGCAGGAGTAAATGCGGTAAACTAATGGTCAAGAGGCACAAAGGATGTGCTTCTTCATTCCGTTGTGGAGCGGTGTCCTTTGGGCTTTTCTCTTTAACTTTGTTTCGTGCTATGTTGAAATCACTGGCTTGAAGAATAGCTCTATCTATGCACAGTTTTCTTCACAGGTTGTGTGGATTCCTATAGATAGAATGACGAGGAGGAGCAAGAGTAAAGAAGGAGTTCCTTTGCTCTCGTGATGGAAGTCCAGTGAGGGTGTGTCAGTAAAAATCGCTGCAGTGCCGCTCCAGTGTCACTTGTTTGATGTTGCTGTAGTGGTTGTGGCCACTGCTCGCTCGTGCCACAACCGTAGTGTATGCCTGTGCAGCGTCTTCTAGGCTAATCAGGGCTTATCGAGAGACTACAGTTTGCTCGTGCAAATGCCTCAGTGGCCGCAATCGGCTGGCAGGGTGAAGGGGGATGCTGTGCATGTCTGGAGATCCTAGGTCTCACTGGTGTCCTAGTGGTGATAGTGTCGGGAGTCGTGGGCTCCTCCAGGAAATGGCCGAGCCGTTGTGTGAAGTTCGCGGCTCTCTGCTGGGGTGTATACTCCGGTGGGGAGGGGCGAGGAAGCTGCCGTGAGATCTGGAAAGAAGTCGGCGCCGCGTAGCTCTCGCTGGTGTCCTGTGGTGGTGACGTCGCAAGCCGCGGTCTCCTCCAGTAAGCGACTGAACCGCCGTCCGAAGCTCCCGTCTCACCGCTGGAGTTTGTGCTCTGGCGTGGAGGCGCTGGCTGGAGGCTCTGGCGAGGGGTGCCGCGGGCCTCCCTCTAGGGCGAGGAAGCTGGTGCGGGGTCCCACGCTGAGCTGGGCTCCGTTCGCTGGGTGTCACCTGGCGGCGCTGGGGCAGTGCTCCACAAGTCAAGGCAGTCGCGAGAGATACCGCGAGGGGGGATTGCCGGCTGGCGGCCTGGACAGGACCCGAAGGTGAGGGTCGTCTCTTTCTTGATTTCCCGCTGTGATTTCCTGCTGTGATTTCCCGCTGTTCTAGGGTGGTTAAATGATAGGGTATTGGAGGGTATAGGAGGTGATATATGGGGTCAAGAGTTGTTGAGCAGTCGTGCCGTAAGGGGGGCCGGTGCACCCCCAGTATTCTGTATAGGAATTTCAGTGGGGCGGGTGGGACACCCGCAAGCTCCTTCATGGATCTTGTGGAGGTTGTGAGGGGCTGGGGGGTCAGGGTGGGACTGGTCGGCGCTTCTTGGAGTTGCAGGAGGGGTGGGAAAAGGTTGGCAGCTGTAGGAATAGAGTCAGGTTCTACTAATCACGCAAATCAATGGAGTAGTACGATGTTGCTCACAGTGTCTTGGGGAGGCGGGCGGGTGGGTCGAAGACCGCAGAGCCCGAAGACCCAAAGACTCTGCAACCGACTCCGCGGCCGCTACGCGGTGTTCTGGGGATTTTAAGTTCTTAGGTGATTGCAGTAGAAAGAGGACTGTAGGCAGTCCAATGAATGCAGTCAGCAGCAGCAGCAGCCAAAAAAGAGAGTAAACCTTCTCTAGTGCACACCCAAAGACTCTGCGACCGACTCCGCGGCCGCTCCGCAGTGTTCTGGGGATTTTAAGTTCTTAGGTGATTGCAGTAGAAAGAGGACTGTAGGCAGTCCAATGAATGCAGTCAGCAGCAGCAGCAAAAAAAAGAGAGTAAACCTTCTCTAGTGCAGACCCAAAGACTCTGCGACCGACTCCGCTCCAATGGCTGGGCACCTTTTCCCTCTCTTCTCTTAAGCCCCAGCCCAATAATGAAGCAATAAGTAAGGACTGAAGACTGTAACATTCCCTGTTTTATCTGCATACCACTGTTCTGTCGCCTGTGGCAAATGCATCATGGCTCATGTAATCTTATGGGATATGTCTACTGAGTCGAGCAGAGTGAATTCTGGGATAAGCAGGGTTATTTGTCCAGATCTGTAGCTGGCCAGCAAAGGGTCACATAATTGTGGCAGTTCTGGGCTGGAAAAATAAGTTAATTCTACAAAAGACGCTTTATTTTTAACGATCTCTGTCATTTGAAATGCTTATGGTAAAGACAATAAATCTCCCAGTGTGCAATGTTGTGTTTAGCTGGAAGATCTGAACTGCACTGCCGAGGAACATGGAATCCAAATCTGCATTGCTTTAGCACTACATTCACTACAGTGCACTGTGTCAGTCTACTGGGAAATCTGGAACTGAAATATGCTGTTTTAGCACTGCATACCCCACAAACTACTGTGCTGGTGAACTGGAAGACCTTGCACCAGAATCAACACTTTTGAACTTTTCAGACACCTTCATACTGCATTACATGCAGTGACACTCTGCATCCTCCATACTGCACTTGTCAAATGGAAGGTCTGGTACCATAACCTACATGTGTCAGCCCTCTCACAACCTCTCTGTGAGGAATTCGACCATCTGCACTGTGGGTGTGCCCCCCCCACCCCCGTGGGCTTTTTTGAAATTTTAAATGAAATTGAATGATGGTAGATCAACCTCTGGAAAATGTATGGGGCTAATCTGCACACATTTTCCTATGCTCACTGCATGACATACGCATAGACCCGTGTACTCTGGGTGGACACAGCCTATAGGCGCAATCCCCCACCTGTCATATTTAGTTGGGGTCTGACAGGTGGAGTAAACGATGCATCTCCAGAAGGGAGAAGACCAAACGTTCCCCCTGCCAATGCCAGCCTAATTAACTAACAAAGGCTCCATGTATCTGTCCTGTCCGTTTGTTGAGTCCTGTAGCTCGGTGCAGCATTTGCATGCTAATCAGAGTTTAATTCAAACAGGCCCAGATGGGGCATGGCTGCAGAGGCTAACAAAGGGGACAGGAAATCCCAAGACCCTTTCATATGCACTGTGTCAACCTGATGCCAGCTCCCTCCCTCAGTATCGATCGACAGAAATGTCATGCCTGGGACTGCATGTTTACAGTAGTCAGCCCGGGATGGGGGGAAGGGGATTCAGAAGTTATGAGTATGTGCTTTGGCGGATCTAGAAAGTCTGGTCTTGCTGCAGCTTCAAGGAAGACTTGCCACTTTAATCAGAAACCACTGAAAGCTCCATCAACCAGAGGGATCCTTTGATCCACAACGGACAGGAAGATGGGTATTACTTGTTTTCACCCCTTTGCCTTTTCTGTTGCAAAGCACTCTGGTTACAACCTCATGCATACAGGAGATTGTTGATGGGGACCCAGAATTGGTTCATTAAGGTAGGCTTAGCATACACCAATCCCTGTTGCCCATTTGGCTTTTAAAGAGGGCTGAGCCCCTCTTTTGGCAGATCATCTGAAGGCTTCACCAGAAGCACAAGGACGACCTCATTGGACCCTGGCAGAAGGTAAAGTCTGCCTCACATCTTCTGCCATTGAAGGAAGGCCAGGACCTCCAAGAGGGAAGCAAGATCCCGCCCATAAACATCTCCCAGGGAATAGAGGGATATACTGAATCCAGAGGACCCTCCATCAGCTACAGAACTGGTACCCAGCCAGCACAAAGCAGGCCGTGCTAGGCTCTGCAGCAAGCATCGTAGGTGGGAAGTACCAGAGAGTCTGTGAACCAAACCAAGGACAAGGCAGCTGCCTGCAATGCTCTCCTAAACTGTGGGCCATCCGCCTAAAAGGACAACATGAACCCAGTGAAGAAGCTAAGAGGAGTGTATCGACAAGCATCTAACAACATCCGCCTTAAATTTTTGAGCCAGTCGAGCCCCTCGAACTGCAACCGACTGCACCGCTGACTGTTATGCCTAGTCGCTAAAACTGTCTGAGACGCCTCGAACAGTGAATCAGAACCGCCAACCAGCAGTGAGACAGCGATTCCTGACCCTGAGCTGCCATGTAGGCCAACCTACAGCCGTCCATCTAGCTTCACTCATTGAACTGCCTGCAGCTTGATATTCACAACTGTCTCCCATCTTGAACTCTGTTGCAGAAGCTGCAAAGTGCCCTGAAACCGATTCGACCCTGTCGAGCACCAAGGTCCTTCTCCGAAGCTCCTACTGACATTTTACGACTCATTGCTCCCTTTATGTTCAAACCAAGTATCCTTGAACTATTGCGATTAATTACTATGCTGACTACCATCCTGTCAGTATCCAGATTGTGTCAATTTTTCCTTCTTTGAAACTGGCTGTGCTCTGTATTGCTTTACATGGTGGGTTTCTTAGTGTGCTACAACTGTCTGTTGTTATAATAATAAAATAGATATTTTTGTACAACCTTGACTGAAAAGTCCCTTTTTTCCTTGGGTAATAATTTTATTTTCGCTGTGTTACAACTAACCAACAATCCACAACCTTTCGGAGATAAGCTTGCCATTCCATCCACATTACCAAAATTGGACAAGGAGTTTTATAATGTCCTTGTGTATCCAATCTGTTCGGATAAATTCTGGTGTACTAGAGGTGTGCGGCTGATTGATGGTTTAGAAACCGATATTCATCCCTGGACCACTGGTGCCCTGGAAGTTGATTCGTCACACTCACAGTCGCCTCATCAGGCCTGTGCAATTAGTTATATGGACACACATAAAATATTATTAAATTGATCTCAAAGGATGAACAAACAAGGTCTTTATTCCAAATCTTGCAATATTCTGATAGCATCTCATTCTGTGCGGCTACCCAAGCCAATCTGCCTATTCCCCCAGCTCACCTCCCTGTATATCTCCCCAAAGGTTCAACCCCTACGCATCCCTACAAAACTACAAGCTCATTCTTCCCGCCGCATGAGACAATTAACTCCTTTAAAATTTCAACTTAGTCCGTCATTGACCTTTAGTGCTTGCTGATCATCACATGTTGTTAAACATCCGGTTCACCTCATTGCCATTTTCGATTTCCAGACCCGCCCTCTTCAGGCAAAGGACCTAAGTCCACTACCCCATGACATATATATATCCACTCAAGTAAAGGCTCCTTTGTTAGGAATGGATCTAACCGGCACACTACAAATATGGCGGCTGGGTGTAATTTACTAAGTGTACCTAAACGTCCTAAAAGTGCTGAACTCCGCACTCTCTACAGCACATGTTTCATCACTGGTGCAATAGATGGTCGAAGTTTGCATAATAATGAAGAGGGAGACCTAAAGGTAGCCCTTGTTACACCTACCCCACTCTTGTTTTGGCAGCAGATAAATGAATGGTGCACATCGTTCATGGTTCCTTCATTTTCATCACCGATGTACCACAGGTGTGAAAAACGCTATTCACTCAGACAGCCCTTCATGCCGTACCATAATGACGTCACTGAAGATATAGGGCTGCAGTCAACGGAGCAGGTCGACTGACCGAGACCATGAAGAGCTGATGATGCCACGATGGTAACTATGACGTAGATGCGTTAAACATGAAGCACATTGACATCCCTGCATGAAGCTACGCAGACACTTTAGATTGAATTACTGATAAACACGAAGAAGATGCTTATGACTCACTTAGATAGAGGATGAACACACGCTTGCTATGCAGTAACCACAAGTTGCACAAAAATGCATATGGACTGTTTGCCGACGCTAAACGCAACTAACATGGGTGCCATGTAAGCCAAGATGGAAGCCACAATCGCATTGAAGTGAATGGAAGGTGCTAGAGGATTCGAAAATGCAGAGAGAGGCTGAAATGCTGATTTCGCAGATTCACGCAGACCAAGCTTCCAGTGCAGCGAGTGAACATAACCATGCCAAGGACACCGCAGAGTAAAAGTTTCATATTTTGCAGACGAGATAGAACACCTGCGTGTGTAAGAGGTCAAAATCCTCATAAATACAGGCAGGAGAAATGAATACCGCAGTCCTTGCACAGGTGGCCTGAACCTGAGCAACAGGGCTATTCATTTGAGATGGATTAAGGCATTTGTTCCCATCCAACCGAAGAGAGGATATACAAAAGTAATACCAGGTTCAAAGCTGAATGGTCTAGAGGATTTGAGATGGTAACTTGTCGGGAACATGCAGCACCTTCTGGGGCGTTCTCACCACCTTGAATAGTTGCACTTGGCCTTGTAACTTTCCATAGCTCCAAGGCTGAGAAGACCCTCTTTGACCAATCCCTACTCACCTTTCACGTTAAGCCCCCACTTTGTTGCCACAGCACATTATCCTGGAATACCTGTAGTGACAACATTTAGGAGGTGGTCACAGGAGGAGCTACCAGATATTGTTTAACCAATTCAAGTACTAATACACTATATTTTATATATGTAGTCTACCTCACTAACTAATCCTAGTCCACATTAGGGTTTGAGAATGTATCATTATTTTGTGATGGCATTGTGCCTTGAAACGCCTGGACGAGCCTGTAATTGGAGAGAAGGTTTTGTAGAATGCTGGATTGTACACTGCTTAATCCCTTTGTGAGAGCTCTCAAATAAAGCAGTTAATCTTTGTTACAGTGTCGGACCTCTTTGTTTTTGAGCATGGGGGATTTCCTCGGCCCGGTTCCTCTTGCTTGTAATCAGGGAGGTTAGCAAATCCTGTGCCTTAATTCAATAGATCCCTGCCTAACGAATGTACTGGGGCCATTGGGCTCAGAAGGAATACATGCTAGTCAATGACGGGTCCTAATGTAATGGTGAAAGGCTCTGCAACTGGGTGAATGGTAGAAGTGTTCGAGATACCTACAGCCTTAATGGTTTCTGCAGAAACAAGGATATCTGAGACAGCATCCATCTTCAGGGCTGATCTATTATCCCAGTGTCCACCAAACAGGCTGCAGCTTTTCCTTCTATGTGACATTGGGTATATATACATGGACCTAGCTGATCTAATGCAATTAAAGGTGCTTCAAGGGTCCCTTCATCTCCAAATTGTCAGTAAGTATCCTGGTCCATCAAAGTAGCATTAGCCTTCATTGAGACAAATTAATTTACATTAGGAGTAGGGAAAAGAGGTGTAGCCCCCTTTGGGATTTCCAGGAATATTGCCTGGTCGTCACTGCTGGGGTGTTGGAGCACTTCCAGGTGCAACATTTCCTTGCTGATATGGTCTCTGACTTTGAATGCTCCTCCTGTCTACAATAATTACAAAGTAAGAGGCCTGCATGGCTGTTCTTGGGCCCTGCTGACTTGGCCATCCGTGCTGTCTCTGGTGATCTACCGGACCCCAGAATCTCTGAATATGGTGGCCACCATGGTTGTTGCTGGGCTGGCTGCCCTTTGAAGCCTCCGTGTAGCCTTTCAACAGGTCAGTGCAGCAGTGATTTTTACCGTACGTCAAGGAGATTTTCGGAAAACATCAGGGAGAATTGAGATAAACATCAGGGAAACATGCATGGAAGCTTAGGGATATTTTGGGGAAACCTTAGGCAGAGCTCGAAGTGGGCGGGAGCGATGCTCCTGTACTTTTTATGTTTTAGTTTCACCGCTCCTATACTTTTATTTTAAAAAGAAACCATTCTGGAATGCTTTAGTTTTAAAATAAAAGTGTAGGAAGAAGTTGAAGCTTGCATTTCAGTGCACTGCACTGCACATTGCCATAAATAGTAGGTGTGTTTGTTTGGGGGTTTGGATTGTGTGTGGGAGGGGGCACAGCAAAGGGGTTTGTGGGGAGTGGGGCAGACCAGCAGGGAACATAGTTCCACTACTTCTTTTCGTACACTTCGACCACTGACAGTGGGGAGATTTCAATGGCTCAGGATGGAGTTGGTTGAAAACGTGAGGGGTATTGGATTCAAACCTGTAAGATTTGTAAAGAAACTGGCAGCAGACGATGAACCCTCTGCATGGGATAATGTGTTACACATTGATTGTGTGCCTTGGTTTACTGTTCTGTGACCCATATCTTGACATTTTTCTGAAGGCATCATTATGTTTTGATGTAAAACTAAAAGGCATCTTATATGTTCCTTACATCTTATGAAAAAATTAACGTCAGTGCCTTCTCCTATTCCTCATTACCACTTTACTAGGTACATGTCTTCAGTTGTGATTTTTAGTACACTAATAGCTATGTTTTATGGGATCTGGAAACATGTTTTATTAGATAAAAAAATAGACAAATGAAGATCAGGTGTTTTTGTGTTTTGTTTAACACAGTTAACAATTGAACTTATTTCCAAAAGGCGCACCGGTGCTTTTATTTAAAAACAAATTAAATTCAGTAATGTCTGGGAAATGCAGCAGATACAAAAGCAATGGGTAATAAGAAAAACAAACCCAAAATACACTGCCACAAACCAACAATAAACCAGTTTTATACTTTAAGCTTGAACAAGCTGATTTGTCAATGGGGGCACAGCATAGCAGGACTCTGTTAACATATGTAAAAGGCATATCATTTTTTTACTTGACAGAACAATGCGGAAAGGGAAGAGAAGAGACAAACTAACACTGATGACCACACAGGGGAAGAAAGTGTAATTTAAGTGTGCAGTTAATTGAATGAAAACCTACTCTCCTCAACTTATAAAGCTGGGATCTTATTCTGCTAAAAGTCATTTTTACTGTGGCTGTCAACTCTGTTAGCCCTGGATTCAGCCCTCCTAGAAAGTCCTCCCATCACATTTCCAGAATTTTAGGATCTCCTTATTTGCCTTTGTCACTACCTAATAACACAAGAGGACCACTTTCCTGGAAAGACTCAAATATGCAGTAAAGTGACCAAAAATGAGCAGGTGGGGTGTTGTGGATGCCTAGCCTTGGTAATTAGCTCAATTCGAAGGAGGGCATTAGACCAAAAATGTTGGGTGCATGCGTTGAGCATATGGCGTTATGTACCCCTCTCCTTGCTATCATGCCAACATTGGTCAAAAATCAGCCAGTTTACAAAGGAACCATCCTCACAGGAGACCAATATACCAGAAAAAGAATTCTTAGTTTGACATAGTGCAAGTAAAGATTGGTTTAAATATTTAGTTCCAGGTAGTATGGTGTATACTTGTCTGAATTTAGTGGGCATAAACTATCCGATTTGGACTCTTTCCTACTGCCAGAGTGCATCCTCGTGGATGAGGCCAACAAGGGTTGTAGGTTAGGCAGGATGGGGGCTCTCAAAAATACAAAATCATGCACCCATTCAGCCAGGTATAAAAGAGCAGCCAAGGAAGCATATTGCTGCACTTCCAATGAAAAAAAATGTATACTTAAATATAAGGTAATCAAAGGTCACCATACTGGCATCTATCCGGACATTCTTGAGATAGTGAATCTCATCCTGGGACCATAAAGCCAGCATAGTTTATTATTGTTTTTCAAAGCCGGGTTGTATCATATTGATTCATCTTCACGTAGTAAAATGCTTCATCCCATGTCACTTATGATCCCCTTCCTTCATTCAGCCATTCATGATAACGTGCAGGGGATTAAACCTGTTTTGGAGGGGCTAATCCAAGGACAGCCTCTGTAACAGGGAGCTCCGACACAAGGCTTGATTTTGTTTTTATATGCTCTCAGTTTAGGATCTTGCTGACCAGAGTGCCTGTATCCGATCCATGCTGAAACCAAGAGTTTGAACAGCATAGGGGAACGCCCTGCGATTTTGAAACACTTCAAAAATGTCACTCTTCTTGGTGTGTCCTTTTCAGAAGAGCGAGGGCGATACGAGTTAGACCCCTCAAACTCCACAGGAATAATTTCTCTGCCTCAGTGTCATTCACATACATGGGCAGCTGGTGCATGCTTAAAACCTAAAGATAGTGTTCTCCTTACCACACAGGTCAAGGCAGAGGTCTCTGAAGTGTTTCTGCAAGACCAGTTTTAAATGTGTCCATAATAATTGATTAATAGCTCTGATGATGTATACTCCAAGATAGGTCAAGGAGTACTTAGCCCACATAAGGCAGACATCTTAAAGCACTGTCTTTTTGCAAGACATGAAGACCAGGAAGGGCTCAGTCTTGGATTCATTAATCCTAAAAAGTCACAGAAGGAAAATCCCTCAATCTCAGTTCGGCATGTGGGGCAGTGGCCAAGAGGTCAATAGCTATGCTAAAGAGATAAGATGAGAGAGAACGACCCTGCCTGGTGCCAGGACAGGTCATACATACGACCATATGAGATATGACTATTAGGGCATTGTGAAGGGCCTTGAACAGATTGGTGAAACATGGACCAAAAGTGAACTTTCCAAGAATAAGTGTCATATAATAATAATATAATAATAATAATAATAATTTCGCATTTATATAGCGCTACGAGCCCTCAGGTATCTGAGCGCTGCTTATTATTACCCACGGTGTGTGGTGCTCCACCCAACATGATCAAAAGCCTTCTTAGCATGAATGGACATAATGGTATGTTCCTCCCCTGCCCAATGTCTCTGCCACGGGATGTAGATAACTAGGCACTACTGGCCTCAGAATCAAAGCTCTTATTTCAAACATTTCACGAGAGATGACCTTGCCTGACGTTGCTGACCTTAGGGTAACCCAAACCCTTATTTCTTCTGGTGCAATCTATATGCAGTCTTTACAGGGTCTTGCACCCCATGTCTCACTCTATTGTATATTCTTGTGGGCTAGTGAAAATAGACTGCAGGGAGAGATACAGAGCTGTCTGCTCGAACTTCCTTCTGCTCTCCTTCCCCACCTCTCTAAACTCACAGTAAACTCCCAGACCCCAATTTCCACCTCCTCCCACCATCTGGTCCTGACCCAAGCAGGCCCAACAGAACCTGCCCGCTCTTACTAGCGAAGGGTTGGATCTCACTATCCTATTGATCCCTTTCCTTGCTGTCATAGGTTGCTGTCCTGGCTAACCTTTCTCCTCCTGATGTTATTCCCCCATTCTCCTCTGTATCACCTTTATTTTCACTGCCACCTCTTTATTGTAGAGCTCATCATTCAGCCTCTTTAATGTTTTTCCCTCGTCCTGATGCCACCCCCTCTGTATCATTACCAGTCTCTGATGCCCTGACCTACTCCTCCTTGGATCTCAACACCACCTCCTGCTCTTGGGCTCCTATCACCTCTCCTTACACTCTCTTTGCCTGATGGTAGATTGTCCTTTGGCCACCATCCTTCACTTGATGCTACCACCTCCTCTCCTACTCACTTAATTCATGCCAACTCCTTCTCTCTCCCCCTGTTATTATGACCTCTTCTCTGATTACCACCTCGTACTGTCCACTCTCAGCATTTGATGTTACCACCCCCTATTTGATTGTCTTATCTCTCAGCACGACATCCTGCCCGCCACTGCTGCCACTCCTTCACACTCCAACCTCTGCTTTATCCACTGCTCTCCATTTTCCACCCTTCTCCAATCAAGAGCCTTTTGCTCCTATATCCCACACTGCCCGACTGGAATTGTGAGTTTTTATAGTACATGTCCTCCTGCCCAGCGGCAAGGGTCTCCTAGGGAGGGTCTGCACTTGTGGCTGGCAATTTGGTGAGGGATTTGATTGGCTGTCTGCCCTGTGTGCACTTGTGGATGCTGGTGCTTCAAGGGGCTTGGCCACGTCTATACTTGAAAGTCAGACTTGGGTGTATTTTTGCATTTACTTGAAAGTCAAACTGTGTGTATTTTTGCATTGACTTGAAAGTCAGACTTGGGTGTATTTTTGCATTTACTTGAAAGTCAGACTTGGGTGTATTTCTGCATCTAACTTTTGGCCATTGATTGTAACCTGCTAGCCCAGTGGCTGTTCAATACTGCTTTACTTGCTTACTCCTCCCTCTGCCTCTTCTCATTTCCACTCATGCTGCTTTCTGTTTCTCCCATCTATTCCAACTGCTTCTCTATCAACTATCTTTCCATTCTCACTAAGTCTGGAAAAAAGAAATTTAAAAAGGATATCTTGGCCTCCAACCCTGGACTCCCCATCGCTGATACCTATACCAGCGCCTCTTCCAGACAGACCCTCACCGACATCCTCTTTGTTGTTCCTTTGCTGGAAATATGGACCCCCCCATATGATCTCTGTGCTTTGTCCTGTCTCCTCCTCTCCCATTAATGGTGGCACTCGCTGGGATGTCCTCATGGCTTCTTTCGACTCCTCCAGAGTCATCCTTAATGTCTACCTAAATGGCACTGTCATGGTCCAAGGTCCTCAGGCCAATCTCCTCCTCTTCGATAGGCGTTTCCCACGCCTCATCAACTTCCTCTCATCTCCAGCTGTCCCCTCCTCTCACTCCCTGGCTACCTTACCCACTTTTCCTCCTCCTCTGCCACTCCTCTGCCACTCTTCAGGCTACCTCTTCAGGCTACCTCCACAACTCCTCAGGGCGTACCTCTGATTTGTACCCCTCCCCGGAAGTTCTTTAAGGCCGGCAACCTTCATCTTGCCACTCTCCACTCTCGCTCTGCTGTCAAACACTCCTCTGACATCTGCCACCTCCTTGAAGAACTGGACCTTGATGTCCTCGGTTTTACGGAGACATGGCTCACGGCTAGCTCTGTCACAAGCTTTGACACTCTACTCCCTGAGGGCTACAAGATCCTCTCTGCACCCAGATCCACTCGACCTGGAGGGGGCATAGCCCTGATCTTTCCTGAGTGGATCAGATTTACTACTCTTTTGAATGCCTTGTCTGCAGGCTCTCAATCTCTCCTAGCCACTCTTACTGTTGCTATTCTCTACCGGCCCCCCGGGCAAATCACCTCTTTTCTTTCTGAGTGGGCCGACCTCTCCTCCTCCCTCCTGGCCTCAACTACTCAACTCCTCCTCCTTGGTGACCTCAACATTCACCTCGATTCTCACTGTCCCTCATCGCTGCTCTTTCGCAAACTCTGCAATACCCTCTCCCTCTCTATCCTCCCCTCTAGCCCGACGGACACACACTTGATGTCTTGATCTCCCCTGGCCTCCCACTCTCTATTCCTCTGACCACTCCTCTCTCCTGGAGTGACCACTGCCTCCTCTCCTCCCATCTCTCACTCTTCCCCCCAAGCCAACCACACCCCAACACTTCCACTTACCTTCTCGGACATCCGACCTATGAAGTGTGTGTCAGCTGAGCTCCCCCTCCTCCTCCTCTGGCTGACTCACACCCCGACTCAACCCTGTCCCTTCTCTACTGTTGTATCTCTGATACTCTTGATGCTCTTGCCCCTGTCATGAGGATCCGCTTGAAGTCCAAAGCCAAGTGCAATTCCTGGTATGATTCCGACCTAGCTACACTTAAACATAAGTGTAGGGCGGCTGAGAGGAAATGGAGGTCTTCTTGCTCATCCTCTGACAAACTGGCCTGTCACCTGCTCCAAAGGCAATACCGACTCTCTGTCCGCACTAAGAAGAGAGCCCACCTTTAAGCCCGTGTCTCTGCAGCATCCAACAACTCGGCCGAACTCTTTAAAATCTGCAAGGAGCTTGCCAACCCTGCAGCAGTCTCCTTCCCTCCTCTTGCCTCCCAGGCTCTCTGCAATGCCCTTGCCTCACACTTTATCTCTAAAACCCAGGACAACCTGTCCACCCTCCCCTCCCCTCCCCCTCCTATTCCCTCTCAGTCTGTGCTTGCAGACCCTCTCTTTAACCACCCCCCCACCATCCTTCTCTTCCTTTCCTATTTTCTCCCCTGACGAGGTCGCTAGACAAGTCTGATCTATGAAAGCCTCATCAAAACAGGTTCATCCCTGTTCCTACAAAACCATCAAGGACCACGTTGACACCCTCGCTCCTGCCCTTGCTGATTTTTGCAACCACTCGTTTGCCTCAGGATCCTTCCCCTCCCCTCTGAAGCATTCTTTTGTGAATCCTCTTCTCAAGAAACCCACAGCTGATCCTTCCTGTCCGGCAAACTATCGTCCAATTTCCATTACCCTCTTTCTGGGCAAACTCCTGGAAAAGCTGGCCATCTCTAACTTAACCTTCATTCAGATTCTGTTGGCTGTCTCCATGACCACCAGTCTGGCTTCAGAGCGGCCGGAAGCACGGAAACTGCTCTCCTCAATATCTGTGAAGATCTGCTCTCCAACCTTGATTCTAACATTCCCTCTGTCCTCCTCCTTCTTGATCGCTCTTCTGCCTTCGATACGGTCAACCACACCATCCAGCTCAACCGTCTCCATGATAATCTGGGTATCACTGATCAGACTCTGGCCTGGCTGACCTCTTTCCTCTCTGATCGACCCTCCCAGGTCCAACTCGGGTCTTTCTTATCATCTATCTTCCTCTCCATCTGTAGGGTTCCCCAGGGGTCTAACCTCTCACCCTGGCTTTTCAACCAATACCTGGCAACTCTCGCTCACTGCATTGCCATTTTCTGCTCAAATTTCCAGTGCTACGCTAATGACACTCAACTCATTTTCCGGCTGCCCTCGGCCACCTCCTCTCCCTCTCTCATCTCTGACTGCCTAACTGCCATTCAAGATTGGTGTGCCGCCAATGATCTTTGTCTGAATGCCAGCAAGACGGAGATCCTCCTCATCGGCACACCATCTCCATCCTTTTCCCTCATTCTCTGGCCGGCCTCCCTTGGCCCTCCTCCTATCCCTACCTGCGAGGCTAAGAACCTTGGTGTCATTTTTGAATCCACACTTTCCTTCTCGGCCTATATCTCTGACGTCTCTAAAAAGTCAAACTTCCTACTGCACCTCCTCAGAGGTATTCTTCCTTTCCTCTCCTTTCCTCAGAAGCTCACTGTCTCCCAAGCTCTGGTTCTCTCTCGGTTGGACTTTTGTAACAGCCTCTTTCTAAATCTACCTGCCTCTACTCTCTGCCCTCTACAACTTATCCAGAACAGGGCTGCGAGACTTGTCCTTGGCCTCAAGCCTTGGGATCTTATCTCTCCAGCTCTGAAATCCCTCCATTGGCTCCCAGTGGATGCAAGGATTAAATTCAAAACCCTCTGCATTGTCCACAAGTCTTTCTGGGGCCTGGGTCCAAAATACCTTCAGCTATCCCCCCTCAAATAGCTCCCCCCTCGAGCTCTTCGCTCCTCTACCTCTAACTCCCTCCGGGTCCATCGTTTTTCAAAGAAATGAGCTGGGGGTAGATCTCTATCTTCGGCTGGGGCCTCCCTCTGGAACAGCCTCCCTGCCACTCTAAAACTTGAGGAGAACCATCTCCGGTTCCGGAAGCACCTCAAAACCTTCCTCTTTGCTTCTACCTTCGCTCCCCTTCTCCCCTGCTGATCTGCTCTCTTGGCACTGTGCACCTGGCCAGCCTCTGTCCCCTGGGCCCAGGTACCTGCTCACCCTGCCACCTTCCTGCACTGCCTCCTGGCCACCCCTTGCACTGGGGACTGTATCTGTGCCCATACAGCCCCCTAACCCCCCCATTTGTCTTCTTTTTCTGCACTTATTCAGACTTACCCAGTCTGCTGCCTTAAATACAGCACTTGCCGGCTGCACTACCGCAGTTTGCCACCATTTTCTATTTATTTTTATTTATTTTATTTATCTGCGCTCCTCGGCTCTGCACTTTCCACTCTCCCCCTTCCATGCACTTTTTCCCTTTCCCTTTCCCATGCACTTGCGCGTTCTCAATGACATTGGGCCTAGTAAGATCGTTTTTATGTTGTGCTGTGTTCTCTCTTGATCCCTTCCTTAGTCGCGCTCTGAAACACTTGTGTACGAGCGCGATACAAATAAAATATCATATCATATAATTGGCCTATCCACCATCTTTTATTTGACTCTTTCTCCCCTTATTCTCCTTAGTTTTGAATGTGCTGTGATGACTTCTTTAGTGTTTCTAGGGTCAACAGTGTAACTGATACTCTGCTTCTGGTGCTGAATTTTCAGCAGTTAGCAAGTCAGAGACCTACCGAATTGTGCCTGTGGTTCTGCAGCATTTAACATTGGTCTGTTGGGTTGTAGGTCAAAGGATCGACAACGAAAAAATCGAATGGTCAAAGGGTCGACACCAAAGGACCGAAAACAAAAGGATCGAATGTTTTTTTTTTTTAACCTTTGTTACCCCTGTATTTTGTGGTAAAAACCACTTTTTTCCATAAATGAAAACCCCTAAAAAAATGTAATAAAAAAAAAATATTCGATCCTCTTGTTTTCGGTCCTTTGGTGTTGATCCTTTGACCATTCGACCCTTTGTAGTCGACCCTTTGACCGGACACCGGTCCGTTGATGTTTTGGAGTATGGGGGGTGGAGTTTGTAACCATATCTAAACACTTGCTGCCATCGCAGAGTGCTGGAAAAACCTCTTCCTTAAATGTTTTGAGTTAGAGCCTGCTCAGGGAGAGCACCAAGGCCTCTCGGGTAGGGGGAGTGTGTACTAAGTTTAGCCTGCAGGGTCTGACAGGGGTTTTGGGTAGGGTGTGTCAGAGCTGTAAGATCGCTTTCCTGGACTGGCCTAAAATGAGGCACTGATGGGTCCCTTGCCATGTTATTGGGATTAAGAGATGGTGCTCTTTGATCTGGCATTGACTTGCTCAAGGTAACCTCCAACCCCCTGGGCCTTCACCTTCCAGCTCCCCAGAACCAAACAGGGAACTACATCACAGGCAATATAGTTCACTGAAATACTTATGGAAAACCTGGCGGATGTCCTTGTCTGCGGCCAGGACATCTCCCTGTTTGGTGAAATGTCCTGAATTTTCCAACTTAGGTAGCACATTAGCCAAATGTTTCTCTACTCCCTCTTGTGATTCCAAGAAGGACTGGCAGGTGTAAAATGCATCTCTTTTGGACTGCTGGTTTCCTTCGAAGTTGAGCTTGTATCCAAGCCTCATTCCGTACTGCCAAACTGGCATCTTTGTTCATTCTCTGCATACCATTCCTCTTTCAAAGGATGACCCGTCCCTACTATGTGGTCTAACCTGCCACCTTTATGTTATAGGCAAACCAAATAATATGACAAGAAGCTGCCCTCCTGCTGGCTGATGAATAAAGCAAGATTCGGAAGCGTTGGGACTCTTTGTGGGGGAACTCGATGGGTCCGCCTTTTGGGAGAGTCTTTAAAACCAAAGTTACTGCACCTTGAGTAATTCTCTTGATTGAATATCTTATTTGTCTGCTGCTTCCGATTGCAAGAGTGACTTTAATTTATATGCAATAATCCTGCCGTCTGCATCAGAGACCATAGGCCTGAGCTAATCAGTTCTCCTATGAACTCTCTTGTTCTCAAGTATAATTTAGAGGATGGTTTCCATTGACTGGTTCAGGGTCTGTGAGGACTGCAAGCCTGTCCTTGGGTCAGAATACTCTCAGCTTTAAACCTCTTAGCTGGGCTTGGTCTGTCTCTCTGTCTTTACTCTCACACCCCTGTCAAACATTTTTGGGGATGTTCTGTGTCAAATTAGTAAGAATGGAGATGTATGTAAGGATCTTCAAGGAGAGGGCAGGAGATCAACCGGTAAGCTGCTGCCACCACCACAGCCCCTTCTAGAAACCTCCCCAGTGCCTTTTTAAAATGGCTTCTATTATTTTTTTGAAAAAAGGGGAAATAAAAACACGGAAACTAATATGCATGTAATGATGGCTAGGAGACGAGACTTTAAGGTAGACAAGCTGCGCCGGAGTCCCACAGTGCATTGCAGTGACAAGAAGTGTTTTTTAAAACGTTTTATGAATTACTGATTAAGGATTAATCCTTCATGATTACTTAAACATAATAGTATAACTCAAGCCATAGTTACCAAAAATAGCATAAAACGGTATAGGCATTAAAATAATAGCCTGGAATGTGAATGGCTTGAATTAACAAACAGTGGTGGCTGCGTCATTTTGCAAGAATTATAGGAAATGCAGGCAGTTTTAGTTATATTTCAAGCCACTCATTACGTTGTACTGTCAGATTATTCTCGGATAACATGCTTTATGGATGAATGAACATGACATATCAAGATGTTAAACCACTATGGGGGAAAATACAAAATAGATGGAACTCAAATTTAACGTTTATCTGCCTAAACATTGATAAAAGGAAAATGGGCCCAAAGGCAAGCTGTGACAAAGATGGCTGCTTCGCTTCATGGCTGCGGTAAGGGCATCCACTACGGTATCTATTCTGTGGTTTCCAGCTTGAGTTGAGGTGAGGCAATGATTTGGGACAAAGAGAACTACAGCCAATCACCTGCTGTCCCATGTAATGTCTCCTGCATGTGGAATTCTGTTTGTTTTGGCTGGCCCTGGTCCTTGTTCTAGCACACTGTGCTTCAGCATATCACTGTACCTTCTTCAGTACTATGATGCAGAGTTCTGCTGAGGAATTAATTCCTTAACCCAAACAGTGGAGCCTGCCTGCAATGCATTTAGGGTGCTACAGCTGGGACTTTCACTCCTGAAGTGAAGTGCACAGTCATTCCTTGTTGGACCCATGTGATGGATGGTGGTACTTGTTGTAGTAGAGGGGCTTCTGGATGGGGGTGAGCCATTGTTGGGCGTGGTGGTGAACATTCATGCACCTGGAGTTGACTGGGGCTAGCTGATATTTTGATCTGCTTTTGATGTGCGACTATAGTGCCAACACCCATTCACTGTGGCCAACAATAAAGAGAAAAAAAGGGGCCAATAGATTGCACTTTGGTCAGAAAAAGGTAATGTATGATTAGGCCTATGTTTAGCGGGTTGTAAATGGATTAAAACAAAGTGGAGAAAAGATGTTCACAATATCCACACAATTTGAGAAATAATGGAGCTATCTAAAAATGTTCATTGGTATTGATGGGATGTATTATGAAGGAAGATAGGGGGTTGAAATTATGGAATCTCGGTTCTGAAAATGAGTTATTAAGTATAGATAATGTTTTAATGTTCAATAAGATTTTTAAACAATAAATTTATTTTTCAATGTGTTGATTAAAGATTTGTATTCTTTGATAGATGATAAGATTAAGTGCAAATCTGTTAAGTCCATTCCAAACAATTTATTTAGAAGATAACAGGTAAGGAATGATTTTAGCATATACAAATATCTTGCAAAACCAATACATATTAATATTCTGCGTGCCATGTTCACTTGAGGTAGCAGCAAGTGTCCTGCTGGGGCCAAGGAGTCACATTTCTTCCACTTGTTATACATGGTATTCTCTGTAGTTTTAATGTTAAACGCTTTCTGTGTGATATGTGTGGCTCTTTTCCCAGAAGGTTCTCTGACCAGCATTCAGGTAGTTCTTGTTGGTATGCAGTGATATTATTGAATAGAAAACGAGTGGATGTTTAAACAAACCCAAAACATCTTTTAAAAAAATAACGATTTTTTAAAAATATACATATGGGGTTGGGAATGGGAATAGTAGTTTTTGGGTTGGGGGAAAAGTATTAAAAAAGGGGAGGAGCCAAAAACAACAACAACAATACATTCATAATTCTTTTTAGATGTTTTGTGTTTGTTCAAAATTCCATCTTTTTATTTACATTCGATATGATCACATGTAATGGTTCTTGATAAGGAGAACAGTGAACCACCCAGAATGGGCATCAGGCACCTTATAGGGAGAGAATGATTCTATGAATCATGCGGTAAAGGATCACAACATATGAGTGTCAAATGACTTTGGAACCCTCCCAGGCTGATTAGTGAAGACATCAGCGGTATCCCAGGTAGAATCACCAAAGAAACAAGGGGAACACTTCTTAACCAGAGTCCTCGTTGGGAGATGGCTCTGCCAAGAAGTGATCGGGTCGCGTGAGCATTTAGGATTAGGTCCATAGTTCTGAACCTCCTCCAAGAATCTTTTTGGAGATGATGTTTCCAACTCCATATTAGCAGTGTGGCACAAGAAGATATCAACTTCTGTCCTGAAGAAGGTTGAATTAAGTTGAGGGCTATAGTCGGAAGCCCACCTATTCCGACTGAAACATGCGTCGACAACAACACTTGTTGCAGAAGAAATAGGCACACCAGTACACATAGGGGGTGCAGAAAAATCTTGTGAACTATTGCTATATGGTCTTATATGTCACATGACCATTTGAAAACGTACTGTGGAGTAGCACATTATGTATATGTATGATAGAGTAGACTGAATGCAGTATGAGTTATTATGTATATATGTATTTTTGGATCATTCTGAGCTTATGTGGGTTGAGTACCACCAAATGATTGTCTATATGTAAATAAATTGATACATTTTGTGTAAAAAAGATTTAACAGTTTCTTGCCATTATCAACCTCATTGGTCCATTTGTTGTATTTAGCAACCACCAGTCACTCTCGTCCCTTCAAAGGAAATAGAAATCGAGAATGCGACCAGGAAAAGGAGGATACATCTTCCTTTAGGCCCCCTACATCACTATACCTCACATAACCTAGATAAGCACCTCCACAGGTGAATTCACATTCTCAAGCCACCCATACCTTGCGTAACATACATACCAACCTTCCACATGTGACTGCACTCACCCAACACACCAGGTCTTCACACCTAGAAAATACAACCTGGTACACACAAGAAAGCTGGAAACAAAGCAACAAAAAAATAAAGAAACTACTCCAGTAGGCCACATTGGGTAACAAACAGCACGGCAAAACGAAAGAAGAACATAAAGGAAACTGCATGCCATACTCCCCAACTCTCCAAATATTTCAGAGAGACAACATTGCTAAATGACAAGTAGCAAAAGAAAGTAATAATAATCAACCAAACTAGATGGCAACTCCCACAGATCATAAAGCCTACCAAATGACAACTCCCCGCAAATCCACAACAATGAAACTTGAGGTTCAAGTAAATAACCACTATTAAGTTGACATAAATAACCAATATTCCTGTAACTGCATAACTGCCCTGGGCAGGCACCATACCTGTGAGACAAGTGTTGAGTTAACACCTCAGATTGACTAAGAACATTATTCTGTTACAATCACGAGTCAAGTGTTAAATCAAATATAAGACATATATTGGTACCCATACAACACCATAACACAACTTGATAAAATTGTATTAATCCATACCCGCCTATCGCTACCACCGGGTGCCACAGGGTAACAGAAGTTGTTCATCTGTAGCCTCTACACAGCGTCACAGGAAAACAAACGTAATATTGAATTTCAACGCGGCACGATAAATAATAGCTAACCTAGTTGGCCCGACGTTGCTGCCGAACCACACCGGAGCTGAAGTCAATCTACTCAACAATGTAGTTTTAAAATAAATTGATTGGTACACCATAGTACCACACATATTTGCTAACAATTTTTATATTTAAATTCTACTGATAATAGCTCAATCTAACAGAACATACTAGTATGAGGACCTTTTCCCCCCTATGGTCACCACACGTTGCCACAGGGGTTAACCATGCTACAGGTGTACTGACGTGCAACTAACTTTATCTATCTGTCGCTACAACTCTAGCCACAGGCAACATTGGCTCACTACTAATTATTCCACTCTATCATTTTTGTGATATGATTTCAATGAACACAATTGAACAGCAGGAAAATCCCCACATAAAGAGCATATTCAAATTTCAATTTGCATCAAAACTCCAGCGTACTAGAAACAAATATTCAATTATGAAATACGAACACTCTGCTTTGGTTACACAGTTGCATAATATTTATCAATTCTGAAAAACGTAACCCTCTGTTTTAACATAGAGATGTTTGTTAGGCAGAATCCTGTGTAGTTCCCTTGGGGAACACTGCAAAAAGATTAAGACTACAGGAGTAAGCAGTAAACCGAATTGGTAGCAGTCTGCACCACCCAGATTTACCTGGTAGCTGTGGCTGAACAGTCGGACCTCTCTCAAGAAGAGTAGGGCGGTATGTAGAGTATACACAATAGGGCTAAAAACACAGTAGAGCAAACAAACACTGACCAGAGCTTTGTAGTATAAAAAGTATATAATTATTCATTTTAAACACACTTTAGGCAATATACTAGCACTCTAAATCAAAAGCAAGTTAAAACACAGTCAGGTAAAGTATACACAACTCCCTTGATAACTATCAGACAAGTCAGAGTTAAAACACCACGATTTGTTAAAACAGATGTGAGCGCGTAACCTGATGGCACTCCAATAGTTCAGTTAAAGGGAGAGAAAAAGGCAGAGCATAGAAATAAAACAGGTCCCAACACTTTTAAGAGTTCTCAGCAAGGGAAAAAAGGCAGTATACACTGTAGAGCCAAAGTTCATAGGCCAGGCCCACTTCAAAAAATGGAGCAAAGCGAAATGTGCCCAGGATCACACGGTTTAAAATGCACTAAAGGTCTTTGCAGAATGTTTAAAACAGATTGGGGTGATTCAAGACGGTAAAGTTAGAAAGTCTGGGGCCAACCCAGTTGGAAAGCCAAGAATTTAAGGGTTACCTTGGGCAAACCGAAGAAAGGGAGGCCAGGCAGGACACAGTACCTTAAAGAGAGAGGAAGCTCCAGCGGTGGCAGTTGTTCCTGGCAGTGGTTGCAGTTCATTGTTTCGACCAGGGGAAGAGAGGATCTCGTCGAGGAGGAAACGTGGAGTCGTTGCACTGCACAGGGATGAAACCAGCCACAGTTTGTCGGTAAAAGGTGCGTTCCTTTTATTCACGGTCAAAGTGGTGAAGCTTGGTTATCCGGCCGCCGGGGTGCTTGGCACGGGCGATTCGACCAAGAGACGTCTTTGGAAGGCGAAAGGGGCAAACTGGTTGGTCCCACCAGATCAGAGGAAGAAGACTCGTCCAGCAGAAGATATTCTCTCGTTGTTGTATAAGTGGTGAGTTTGTTGCAGCAGGGCTTCTTCGGATTCTTAGGTCCTGTGGCGACTTCAGAAGTTCCAGTCCCAAAGGCCCTGCTTTGATGCAGAAAAACCCCCATTCAACAGCCTAGGTGTCACTCAAACATGCTAAGTGGTGAGCTGGGTGGCTCACCACTGGCCAAATCAGAACAGAGTGCGACTTGAGTTGCTAAGGCAACACAGTCCAGGGTGCCAATTCCCCTCCCCACCCATCCTGTGGAACCCAGAGAGAGTGGCACCATTTGGAGGGCTTCTGTGAAGAAGCCCGCCAAAAAGTGGAACAAAGGGCTCGACCTTGGTCAGGGTTACAGAGACGGACACAAACGCCATTTTAGAAAAGAGTTCTGGCAAAAAGACCCAGCCGTTGATTTAATATTAAATAAATAAACCAGCGGTATCTTTAACATTGCACCAAAAAGTGGTGCGTTTAAAATCAATGGGAAAATCCCATAGAGAATATTCCGGTGGAATATTTCACGTGGTAACCACTGCCACCAGCCAGAAACTCAACAAGGGAGGACTGGACAGTGCCCCCTTGAAAACAGACCCAGGGGCAATATAATTAAACCCCTTCCAGTACTTCCACAATATGATGGTTTGTACTGGTTCTGTTCACAATTTAGGACTAGTAAAGTCAATGGTGACTTTACATGCCCTGGGAGACAGTAGTCAGTCCCAGGGTATGGAGTCTATGTTTGGGGGTCACTATGACACCCCTGTGTTACTGCACTGTGGGTGCTGTGTAACACACACATAAAAAAAGAGATGATACCCTATGGAGCAAAAAGAAAACCCCATAGCCCATAAGCACACAAAGAATCAAAGACATACCTCAAATCATGCCTAAGAGTGGAAGGAAAAGAGTCTCACTCTTAGCAGGAGAAAAAAACAAACCCCAAAAATCCAGCAAAGCTGCTGGGGGCCTCACTAGGTTTGGTTTGGGAAATTAGCCTTATAAGAGAATTCTCCCTAACAATGTTCATCAAAACTCTACATCACAACTGAAAACATACATCCACTCTACTCTATTCGTAAATGTACCATTGTTTTTTAACATACAAAAGTTGATGAAGATTAGAACACCTCACAAGGAGTTCTCATTTGTATGAGAAATATCCCAGTTACCAAATTCTCCCCAACCTCTCAACATTAGAAAGGTAATGAACACAAGCAACTAATACATCTAAGCTGCCATATGAAGTCCATTTGTAAGAGGTGTTAGGGTCAACGATGGCAGTTCTTTGAGACTTGCTTTACCCAAGTCAATGTGTGAGATGGCAAGCTCATGGACATCTGATCGGGAAGCATCAGTAGATGTTTGATAACAAGAACTATCTAACTTGCAGCAGGAAGCCAACCTGGTAACTGTCCATTGTATGCATTTGTTACCATTATAACATTAAATACTTTGCTTAGCACACACTCACACCTCAAGGATTCAAAGTACAAGTGCTGTGTGTGTGTCGACGAAAGAGGGGATAAGGACTGTGATCAAGCAAGGTCTCCTTTGGAATTGTTTATATGGAGTGCCAGGGTGTGATGAAATATTTTGACTAACAGTGCGGGTGTAATCCAAGAAGGTATGGGGACTGTAATTGGACAAATCCATAGGCTGCAGATATCTTGAGGCTGTGCACAAAATGTAACTTCTTCTTGAGGAGGTGGGTGGTGGTGTATGCATGGGGAGGTAGTGCACAGGGAAAAGGTCAGATCACAAGGCGAGTCCTGCTCTCAGTGAGCCATAGAGGGATACAGTACCGACACCAGTAGCGCATGGGTATGAAGGGCAGAAGCACCAAATTGCCAGGCCTTGTATGCATGTTTCCCATATACTGTCTTTTTAAAGTCCAGAGAGTGATACCTTAGGAGCAAGAACATTTCCAGGATATTCTTTTAGTAGCTGTATTGTAGTACACAATAAGTGGCACCCTGTGGTTGTACAGGTAACAGCAGAGTGAGGGGGGTGGAGTGGGTTCTCTTCCTGTGAATTAAAAATTGGTGGTACCCATGGATGTCGAGTGTGAAAAACAATACCCTAAGTGACATTGAAAACAGAAGGGGCACACAGGAGTGATGGAGCATGACTTTTCAAACAAAGCTCTTTCTCACAAACTATAGGTACCTCCTCCCCTTTTACGAAGACCCCAAACTCTCCCAGTATCCGGTTTGTTCATAAGAATCCCGATTAGTGGAGAATCACAGAGGAAAATAATTTAGACAGAGGTGATTTAATGTTCCTGCAGAATGTGGTTAAAGAAATGGGATTATATAGTCACACTACCATTGTGTACCAATAGACCATGTGTGATGGGCCGAAGTTGCCTAGTAGCTAACGGCTTGTCCCGATAGAGGTTAATTTGCTCACCCATTGCTAAGAGTACAAGGCACTACATAAATGTGGTTTCATTTTATGTAACACCTTTGTGGAAAATACCCTCATCCATAAATGCAATCTAGCCTCACAGAAACACCATCAATTGTCCTCCTCTTCCTTGTCCTCACTATCCTCTTCCTTCTGCGTGCTCCCTAAGTTTGATTGAGGATGCATTAAGTGTCATTAGCAATGTGTTAAATGTCTTTGTAATGCATCACTGTTTTGTGTGATAATTTATTTTGACCAACCATAATGCGAAACATAGCTGCACAGTTTAACAAACAAACTTTTTGTGACCATATAGTTCACACGAGACAGATTACATGTTGTGGCTTGTTTCAGAGGACTATCAGTGCACTGGAAATCTTGAAGTGGACTTTACAGAACTTTGTAACCGCATCGGACTCACAGAAATTCCAAGAGTCACACTGGTGGAACACATGCATCATTACTTGGACAAATCTGCACGTGGTAAGAGGCCTCTAGCAACGTAAATCTGTTTACAAAATAAAATCTGGAAATGTGAACATTGAAGGAAAACTACACTAGAATGAGGTCCTGTGACACAGAATTGTTATGTTTGAGGCTTACTCCCACCTCACAATCCCCCATGAGAACAAATCTGGTGCCCACAGGAAAAACAGCCATTTTCCTTAAAACATATTTAGAAAGATTAAAAGGCCCTTTGATGTTGTCTCTACCAAAGATTCTGTAAATATTCTCAATATCCCCGTTTTGCGTATCCTTTCTTAATGTAATATACTTTTGTTGGTTTTTGTAGGTTACTCAAGTTGTGTTCTACAAAAGGAACCCAAACCTCCACAAATAGGGAGGTTTCCCACTTCCATTTCATAGTTGTGTGCTTTTTACATAGTCATTTTACTTTCTCTCTTAGGCCTAAAAGATCAAGCCTCATGAATGCCTGGGAAGTAGGGGTCTCACCCTGCCGTTGACCACTGTGGGGAGATGGAGGCCAACCAGCGAATTATTTATTTATTTATAAAGTTTTAGCTTACTGATCTGTACCACTTATTTGTATAGAAAAACTCAGCTCGGAGCAGCCGGGCATTCAATGTCTTACTTAATGCACTAAATGTCAGGTTGGTTATTTGGAGATGGAAATGGTGGTGTAGACCATGCATAGAGATTAATTAATAGGTTGCAATTCTTAAAAGCAGAATCTCCTCCACCTTGACGGAACACCCACGCTCTCTCTCGGCATAAACCCTACTCCCCCAAACTCACTTTTGTCCCCATCACTACACTTACTATCAACTAGTGTAGTGATAATACCCTGGAATGTTAACCGGTCTTGCTAATACCCAGGAATGTTGACCAACCTTGCCTGTAAAGACCTACCACCCAGCAAGGGTCTATTAATGCTGGCGATGATGTTGGTACCGGCAAGGTCAGCATGCCATTTAGGTTATTCACCAATGGCAACCCCAAACCAAAGATACGGCAACTGAAGGCTTTTTTTCAATTAAAAAAAGAAATGAAAACGTTCTTGAGGTATCTGCAACCACAGGCAATTATGCTGAAGTCTGTTTCAGTGTTGATTACTAACCATCAACCTGAGAAATTGACTTCAGTAGATCTGTGCGACATCAAAAAGAGCTCAACTAAGTTTTATTGTTAGTTTATTTACATAAGAGCCTTACACACCCATTTTGAAGGGATTGTGTCCTCCGACGTATTCCTTATCTTGATATATTACTTCCAGCTTGCTGGCCTCAGAATTTGTTTTCAGTAGAGGGCGCTGTGCGTTGAAGTCTCTCGAGTTGGTGTCCTTCGACAGCCTCCATATCGGCGCTGACGTCATCGTGCATATAAATAGACTCGCGCAGCGTCCGTTGCTCAGTTCTGTTTTTACGCGCTTCGTGGGCCTCGGAATCATGTTGCTCAGTTCTTTATTCAAGTATATTCTTATTATTCCTCGAAGATATCTTCTTCATTCGATGGCTTCCTCTTCCGAACTGTCGACCCCACGGTCCGGCTTCAAAAAGTGTTGAGATTGTGGGAAGAAAATGTCATTGACGGATCCTCACAGAATCTGTTTGTGGTGCCTGGGATCGGAGCATCACTGTTCGGAATGCGAGGACTGTATGTCCATGACGGCGAAAGCCTTGAAGGAGCGTAAGGGGAAGCTAGAAAGAGGTAAGACTCTTAAAACTTCAACTTCTTCGAAAGTTTCCTCAGCAGAGTCGAGACATTCGTCTCCTCGCCGTCACAGGAAACATTCCCGTTCAAGGTCTCGAAGCAGTTCGCATCAGTCTTCGAGATCTAAACACTCGAAAAAGAGGCTTCGTAGATCTCCCTCTTCTTCGTCTTCTTCCACTTCCTCAGAAAGGGTCACCTGCCCCACAAAAAACAGCTCTCCAGCTAAGTGGGAGGAATTCCGCAAAAAAATGCTTAGCGTCTTCGAGAAAGCGGCCTCGACCCCCTCGGAGACGGCTAAAGGTGATACCCTGGGTGAAACACCCGAAAAATTGAAACGCCGCGAGTCGTTGCACCCGGCGAAAGAAACTGCCCGAGAGCGTCATGAACCCTCGAGCAAAGGCTGTAAGACCGAGTCATCGACGCCGTTCGTCGAAGGTTCCTTCGACTCATAAATTTGCGTCATCGACGCCTTTATCGAAGGGCCCGCCGACACACAAATCGGTTGAATCGACGCCGTCCTCGACGCCGCTGTCGACACGATAAAGGACAGACCTACCGCTGTTACTACATCTCAGTCAGTAGACGTATCGATGGCTTCGACCATGACCTCGAGGATGTCGATCACCTCGACGACTCCGAGTAGGATTCCGATCCTCTCGAGTTCTTCGAGGCCTCTTCATACATTTTCGCTGCCTTTTTCGGTTTCATCGAAGCCTTTGACTTCCGCGATGACAACTTCGACGTTTTCTCAACTGGTGACTACAAGTTTGGCCCCTTCTACTCTAGAAATGGGTTTCAAACCATACCCAAGATCAGATTATTTCAGAGCCTTGTCCTCTATATATGAGGAAGGGGAGGATTGTGATCATGAAAGACCCTTTGGGTTACAGAGGACCACTACACCTATACCAGAGGAATTTATCTCTGAAGAGAAAAGATTGAAAGATCTTCAAGACTCTTTGCATGAAGCAAGCGGTTTAGAGACTTCTCCAGAAGTAGAATTTGCTAAAGCAGACCCAGAGGAACATGCTGTGAACCCTTATGGGGTCTTAATGGCCAGAATAATAGAATTCATGGGGTTGGCTACACCTTCACCTTCTTTTCAACAGGATGATCTTATGGACATTTTACTTAAAGGCCCACAGGAAGATCCTGTGGTTCCCTTTCATGCTGAATTGCAGAGAAAAATATCTGTCAACTGGGAAACTCCTGAGGTTATCCCGGCAGTTAACAAAAAACTATCTGCCAAATATAGGGTATCTGCTTCTGACTCTGAATATTTGAGCAAACATCCAACTCCAGAGAGTTTGGTTGTACAGGCAGCAACTTCATCGAACAGTAGATCTGCATACCCTACTATTCCACAAGACAGGGATGATAAAAGGTTTGACGATATGTCAAAAAAGGTCTTCTCGGCATGTAGCATGGCGCTTAAATACATTAATGCTACTTGTACGCCCGCAAGATTCAGCCATACACTTTGGGAGTGTGCTTCATCTGCGGCTGACTGTCTCCCGGAAGGAGAGGAAAGGGAAGCATTTCTGCACATCATTAAAGATGGTAAAGATACAATGTGTGAGTCCCTACAAACTGGCATTGATTCTGCTGACAGTATCAGCAGGGCCATGGCGGCAAGAACTACTATCCGCAGATTTGCGTGGTTGTGAAAGTCTGGTTTTGCTCCAGATGTACAGGCCAGACTTTTGAATATGCCCTTTGATGGCACTTCTTTGTTTGGTAAGAAGGCTGATGACAGCCTAGAGAAGTTACAAACATCCAAGGCAGCAGCAAAATCTTTTGGAGCTGCAATCCGTCAAACTCTGTATCGCCCGTCAGGAACCTCATGGAGGGGTAGGTCCTTTCGCTTTTATTCCGCATTCGGAAAAGGCAGAGGACAGCCGGCTCAAAGGGGCCAAAAGCGATTCACCCGTGGTGGACGGGTTAAAAGTATAAAAGCTGCAGCAGGTGCCTCCTTGCCCTCGGTATCTGCGTCAGCAGCCTCTAAACCACTCTGAAGTCTCTCCTCACAAGACACCAGTAGGAGGCAGGTTAACTCAACATCTGACGGAATGGCAGGCTATTACGTCAGATGCTTGGGCATTGGAGACAGTTGCCCAAGGTTACTGCCTGCCTTTTCTACGCACCCCTCAGAGTCATCCAATGGGGAACAACTCTTTGAAGTTTCCAGACCCGCTCCTTTTGCAGGAGATTCTAGACCTGCTAGAGAAAGGTGTCATAGAACCTGTACCTGTAGCGGAGAGGAACAAGGGTTGGTATTCCCCCTACTTTCTGGACAGAGGACTGAGACCCATCTTGGACTTACGAGAATTGAACAAATTCCTCAGGAAGGACAAGTTCAAGATGCTAACTCTCTCTCTGATCCTTCAGGCCCTCTAGCTTCAGGACTGGCTGGTATCTCTAGACCTTCAGGATGCTTATTTCCATGTGCCAATCCATCACAATCACAGGAAATACCTGAGGTTCGCAATTGGCAACTCTCGCTATCAATTTCGAGTTCTGCCATTTGGGCTGACCTCCGCCCTGAGGGTCTTCACCAGCTAATGTCGGTAGTAGCTGCAAGTCTAAGGAGGGAAGGGATCCACGTCTACCCCTACCTAGACAATTGGTTGATCAGAGCAGTATCCTCGGAATAAGTTCAGATCCAACTAGATCATGTCTGCCACTTACTTCACAAACTGGGCTTCTCCCTCAATTTAAAGAAGTCACAGATGATACCATCACAGAGACTCCAGTTAATCGGATCGGTCCTGGACACTTCCCTGGGGAAAGCCTCGCCACCAGAGGTGAGGGCTCAAGATATTCTGCAGATGGTCACCAAGTTTCAAAATGCCCAACGTCTCCCAGCCTTCGACTTTTTGAGGTTACTAGGCCTCATGGCATCCTGCATCTTCCTTGTGCCAGAAGCTCGCCTGAGAATGAGATCCCTCCAGTGGGCACTAAGAACCCAGTGGTCACAATTCTCAGGAAGAATGACAGATCTCCTTCAGGTCCCGGACAAAGTGGCTCGAGACCTTCAGTGGTGGGCCTGTCGGGAGAAAATTTTGAAAGGAGAACTGTTTTGGCAACCATGGCCGGAGATAACAGTAGTCACGGATGCCTCACTCACGGGGTGGGGAGCCCATGCGAACGACTTGACCATCAGCGGTCGTTGGTCTCCATTGGGTCCGGACTACATATCAAACTGTTGGAGCTGAGAGCTATCAGATTAGCACTGAAGGCTTGTCTGCCATCTGTACAAGGGAAAAATGTCCTAATAATGACGGACAACACAGTGGCCATGCACTACCTCAACAAAAGAGGAGGCTTAGGATCACTGCCACTGTGCAGAGAGGTGATGCAGCTCTGGTTTTGGGCAATTCAAGAAGGAATCTCTCTATCGGCAGTTCACTTGGCCGGAGAGAAGAACTTGACAGCGGACGCTCTGAGCAGGCAGGGCACAGTCTCCCACGAGTGGGAGATAGCTCAGGAAGTCCTTCGGGGAACCCCTCAAGTGGATCTGTTTGCTACCAGTATCAACAGGAAGTGCGATCAGTTTTGTTCAAGGGAATTTCCCCCGAGAGGAGCTCTAGGGGACGCGTTTATAGTGGACTGGGATTTTCCACTTCTGTACACGTTTCCTCCGTTCCCTGTCATTCCTCAGATGATCAGAAGCTTAAGAAGATTCCGGAAGACTATGATCCTAATTGCCCCAGACTGGGCCAGGAGAACGTGGTACCCGGACTTTCTGGACATGTCCATCTGCCCTCCGATTGTCTTCCGCACAGGGAGGATTTTCTCTCGCAGAAGGGAGGTCAGGCTCTCCATCCAGACATCAGAACCCTCAACCTTCACGCTTGGTTTCTGAAAGGTTGAGATACAAGGATTGGGACCTCCCAGATGACGTCATGGAGGTGTTGCTTTCGGCTAGAAGGCCAGCAACAAAGACTTTATACCGCTGCCGTTGGAACAAGTTTTGCAACTGGTGTAGAGAAAAGAATATCGAACCCTTTTCATGCGGTACACCTATCGCGACCCCTATCCAGAAGACCCCCTGGCAAGCCCATGGGCCAGGAAGGGTCTCCACTAAAACCAGGTATCCTTGGCCTAGGCCTTCTTGGGGCAAGTCCTGGCGCCTTTGGCGCCAGGATCATACTTGATAAAGGACTTGTATTGGGAACTACTTTATTTCAGTGTCAATCAACATGGAGGCATCCACATAGCTTGGCTCCTTGGAACCAAGCTATTCGGTATAATATTTTTGGGTGTGGTACCATAGGAACTATTTTACCTGGACTACTTTTTTGAAGCTATTTAAACCACACCCGACTGGGATAACACGCTTCGCGTTACTTTGCAATTCTGCAACATGACGCTCACCGGGTTCAGCTGCACCCGCGAACCTCGGAAGAACAGCATCTGTAAAGGAGGAAAAGGACATTGTTAGCAGCAGCAGCAGCTTACCTGTAATTTCTTCGTTAGCTGTCCACGGCTCTTGAGATCAGCATCCTGCTACCAGCGCTCCTCCCGAACCGACGGATCTGCAAAAAAGGAAGAAACAAGGCATTAGACATTTTTACAATTTAATGAACGGTGCCGAAAAGCTTACCTCGCAAGCCGCTCCTCGACCAACAACGCCTCAGGAATTCCATGCACCGGGTAAGCACCGCGACCTGTGGGAAAACAAGGCAACGGGTTAGCAAGAGGCAAGGCATCATAGCGCTGCGCTTAGCGCCTACTCACCGCATCAAGGTGCTCTAAAAACGCCTTTACTTACCGGCGAGACCCAATTCAGTCTATGCCACATATTGGACTTTCGCGCACTTAAGGAAGAGAAAAGACATTAGTTAAACAAAAAAGGCATGCAAGGACAATAATATAGCACAGCAATAAGACCTACCTGAAAGACTCAAAGCGGGCCGGCATCAGTGAAGTAACTCAATCGCAAACGCCCACCAAGCACAACGCGCCCCTGCCAAGAAGGCAGGACGGAGAGCACACCTGCATTAAAAACAAGGTGAGGAGAGGTCCAGTGAGGCTGCGGGTATACCGGGTGGTGGGGGACTGTTTACCCGAGTTGCCCAGTCTTGAACATTGCCCACCTGTATTCCAGGCAGAACTCTCCCGCTGGTCACACCTGGGAACTGCAGAGAAGGATACCTGAGTCCCAACTGCTGGGTGGCATCCCCGTGGAACCAGGTTAGTGTAACAGAACGCGAAGCCTGCCAAACCAATCCACCTGGGCGCCATGGAGAAATCGGAATTAGACCAATTGGCCCAATTAATAGAAGAACTGCGTGCCGAAGTTCATTCTGCCTGGCAGGAGACTAACGCTCTCCGAAGAGATTTAATAGTGACTAAGGAGCGCACAGAAGACATTAGCAGACAATTCTTGCAATCACAAACAGGACAGACACCTCTGCCTAGAAGCAACCCGACGATGCAGAATCCTACCCTGCCATCCACTTCCTCTAGTCCGGTACAAATTATGCTACCAGGAACAGTTCCTTTGGCACCGCCGGAGCGGTTTACAGGTGATCCATGGAAATACGCAGCTTTCATGAATCAGTGTCGCCTTCACTTTCATTGCAGGTCAGGAGCATTCCCAAACGACCAATTTGGGTAGCCTTTGTTTTATCATACCTGAGCGGTAGCGCAGCAGATTGGTCTGTACCATTGGTGACCCATGATGATCCTTTATGACATGACTTTGGGGGATTTCGGAGGGAAATGGAGAAACTTTTTGCTCGCCATGCCCGAGAGCAAGCAGTGGACAATGAACTCCTTTCCCTCCGACAGGGGAATCAGGACTTGTTAACATACATTTCAACAGATTGGTTGCCGAAGCTAGGTGGCTTGAAAACAAAGGAACCACGTTGTTTCATCGGGGCTTACGAGGCGAATTAAAAGACGTTCTAGCTCAAGTAGTTGATCCTCCTCGAGACTGTTCCGAGTTCATAAATCTGGTCGTACAACTAGACCACCGGTTGCAAGACCGAAAAGCAGATCGTTCCAAAATGGATCCTCGGGCTGTGTATGTTCGGTCTAGAGACAATGTAACCTGAGCACAAGAAAGCACTGTGGGGCCCAAGCAAATTGGGGGGGGTGTGACCCCCATTAACAAAACAAGAGCGAGATAAAAGAAGGCAACAACAGCTATGTCTGTATTGCGGAAACCTGGGCATTTCCTGAAGGACTGCCCGGTGAAACCTCCAAGGAAGATCGTCGGGGCCGCGGAAAAAGATGAAGAGAAAGAATCTAAATCGGAAAACTACCCAGCTCGTCAAACGTAGAGGTTAGTTTGTCGAGTGAGAGGAAAGAGCCACCAACCTCACACTTTGCAATACCAGTGATCTTAATCAATAACCAACGGTCGTCAAGAATGCATGCCGTTTAGGCATACATCGACAGCAGAGCAGTCGGAAATTATATATATCAAGACCTGGCTGCAGAGATGGGCTTCCCTTATGTTCTAAGCCGACTACAGACAAGGTGACTACGGTAGATGAGACAGAAATCGTTTCCGGACCCGTAACACAATGCACAGCCGAGATAACCTTGCTGTGCCAGGACGGGCATCGGGAACTCATTTCGTTAGATCTAATCAAGGCACCTCAATTCCGGCTTATACTAGGGATGCCATGGTTAGTCGCTCACAACCCTTTGATCGACTGGTGGGCCAGGAAATTAACCTTCCCCAGTGACTGCTCTTCAGCCTGTTATTATCAAGAACAGAAACCAGCTTTCAGTATTTCTGCAACTCCCGGAGCGACAACATCACCCCTGGGTGTAACTAATACCTTGCCAGAGGAATACCGCAATTTCCAGGATGTATTCCAGAAGGACCAAACAAACGCCCTGCCGCCGCACAGCCCTTATGACTGTCAAATCGACCTTGTTCCTGGTGCTCAAGTCCCTTTTGGTAGAATCTATGCTCTTACGGAACCTGAAAATCTTCATCTGAAGTCTTAGTTTAGTTTAGTTTGTTTATTTATAAAGCGCATCCGAACCCTCAGGTAACTGGGCGCATAATCATGTGTACAGCAGAGTTACAAATCGTTACACGAGCATCAAGGTACAACGGACAGAGCGTACATTAGTCCAGGCTCTGAATGTTTACATACAAGAGTAGAATATACCGAGAGAAGTATGAACAGAGAATATGCAGGAAAGAAGTTCCAGTGGCTAAAGCGGACCGAGTTACAGGTTGGTCCTAAATAGGCTGTCGGTAGAGTAAGCATTACTACCGGTGGACAGCGGCGGCTAGCAGGTCATGTCGGTGAAAGTCTGGATGTTTAGGCTAGTAGCCATGATTTTACCATGGCTCTGAATGGCCAGAAAGCGGCTTCTGATCTAATTGAAGTGGGGAGGGCGTCCCAGCATTGTGCTGCGAGCGCTGGAAAACTGGAGCCCCCTGCTGTTTTTAGATTATAATTGGGGATCTTTAGTTGGTGTAGATAAGGTGTTCTGGTGGGTCTAATGGGGCAGTGTCTAAAGAATTTGTCAGAAAGGTAACGTGGGGCAGTAAGTGATAGGCACTTGTGGGTGATGACCAATACCTTAGACCAATACCTTGCAAACGGATTCATCTGTCCATCGAAGTCCCCTGCAGCCAGTCTTTTGTTCTTCCTGCCGAAAAAAGAAGGGGATTTAAGGACCTGTATTGACTACCGCGCATTAAACCAGATCACTGCAAAGAACCGTTATCCCTTGCCACTTATCCCGGAAATGCTGGACCAGGTCAAAGATGCTCAGATTTACACCAAATTGGGTCTTCGGGGAGCGTACCACCTGGTCTGGGTCAGAAGCGGAGACGAATGGAAAACTGCTTTCCGTACCACATATGGTTTATTCGAATATCAAGTCATGCCCTTTGGGTTATGCAACGCTCTGGCAGCATTCCAATATTTCATGAATGACGTCTTGAGAGAGTTAATTGATGTCTGCGCCCTAGTGTACATAGATGATATCCTAGCGTACTCAACCTCAAAACAGGATCATATCAAGCACGTCCATTCAGTCTTCGCCAAGCTCCGTGAACATAGTTTATATGCAAAGCTTGAAAAGTGTTTCTTTTACATAACCGAAGTAGAGTTTCTAGGCTTTATTCTTACTCCCGGAGGCATCAGGATGGACCTGCACAAAGTTGACGCCATTCTGAAGTGGCCATCACCAACGTCAGTAAAAGGAGTGAAAAGTATGTTGGCCTTTGCGAACTTCTATCGCCGGTTCATACCAGACTTCTCCCAAGTTGTACACCTGATCACCGTATTACTACGAAAAAATTACAAAAAATTTGCCTGGACCGAAGAAGCAGAAAAAGCTTTTCAGGAACTTAAGAAAAGGTTCACCTCAGCGCCAATCCTGCGACATCCACGTCCAGATCTTCCTTATATTGTAGAAACGGACGCTTCCAGTATAGCAATGGGATCTGTCCTCTCACAAAGAGATCCTGACACCAGCCAGCTACATCCAGTGGCCTTCTGGTCAAAGAGGTTCTCACCTCCAGAAGTAAATTACGCCATTACGGACAAAGAACTCTTGGCAATTAAATCCGCCTTTAAAGCTTGGCTACACTACCTTCTGGGGGCAAGACACACCATTACAGTTATCATGGACCTCCGAAACCTGCAATATCTTAAAACAGCTAAAGCCCAGTCTTTGCGCCAGTTGCGGTGGGCTCTTTTTTTCGCCGAATATGATTATGTCATTGCAATTCGACCAGGGGTCAAGAATGGAAAAGCTGACGTACTCTCTCATACTGGCACTGATGACAGTTTATACGGCCCAGACCCAGTCCCCATCATACCCGAAGACAAACTCTTAGGCCTCACTACGGCCTTAACCCAAATGGAACTGGGAAAAGAAATTCAACAAACCATGAATCCGGATGCCCTCCTTGCATGGCAAGCGCAGGGGGAACAATATTCCATCAAAGATCACTTACTTTTTTTTAAGGGTCATCTGTACATACCCACCAAGGACTTACAGCAACAAATCATTTCAGGTTATCACTATTCTTTGATCGAAGGACACCCTGGAATTACCAAGACCTTAGCCAAGGTAAAACAGAACTTCTGGTGGCCTACCTGACGTAGAGATGTCATCCAATACATTCAGTCTTGTGGAGTCTGCGCACAAAACAAGTCGCAAAAACAAAAACCATCTGGCCTTCTAAAACCTTTGGACATTCCTCCTGCACCATGGCACACTCTTTCCCTCGACTTCATCACTGACCTACCTTCCAGTCAAGGGTTTAACATCATTCTTGTTGTCGTAGACCTATTCTCAAAGATGGCACACTTTATTCCGCTCAAAGTCCTCCCAGACGCATCCACTCTAGCCAAGGTATTTCTGGACGGTATTGTTAAAATACATGGCTTCGTCTCTAACTTTTGTAGAAAGTGTTGCAAATTGACGTCCGGCTATCCACTAGCCATCACCCCCAAAAGGACGGTCAGACCGAGAGAACCAACCAGACCCTTGAGCAATACCTACGATGTATGTTGCACCATGAATTAAGAGACTGGAAGGACTTACTATGGATAGCCGAGTACGCATATAACAACTCCTTGCATTCCAGTACCAGACAAACACTCTTTTACACCCTATATGGTAGACACCCACATACCTCAGAACTGGATCTCCCAACCAGTTTGGAAATGCCAGCAGTAAAAAACCCTTCACACCAACATCACTCAGGCTTTCAAAAAGGCCAAAGAACATCTAATTCGCGCCAAAGACAGGCAGAAACAATTTGCCGACCAACACAGGAAAAAGGCCCCAGACTATCAAGTAGGGGACAAGGTTTGGCTGGCCGCCAGGTTTATACCCATCAAAGGAACCCGAACCTTTCAACCCAGGTACTTAGGACCCTACACCATCAAGGCGATTATTAATCCAGCGGTCGTCAAATTAGATTTACCATCCAATCTACACATCCACCCGGTATTTCATGTGTCCCTTTTAAAACCAATGCAGCCTGGTACACGGATTGGAACACCACCAAAACCCATTCTTGTTGACAGAGAACCAGAATTCGAAGTTAAAGGCATACTGGACTCTAAGAGGGAAGCTATACTATCTAATTGATTGGAAAGGATTTGGACCCCAAAATAGATCCTGGGAACCCTGTGAAAACGTTCATGTGCCACGTCTGATCAAAAACTATCATCAAAACTTCCCAACTAAATCCAGGCCGGACAGGAGGAACACCTTGAGAGGGGCCTTGTGGGGGGGGGGGTGCTTTCACAACCCCCATCCAGAAGACCCCCTGGCAAGCCCATGATGGGCCAGGAAGGGTCTCCACTAAAACCAGGCATCCTTGGCCTAGGCCTTCTTGCGGCCAGTCCTGGCACCTTTGGCGCCAGGCTCATACTTGATAAAGAACTTGTATTGGGAACTACTTCAACATGGAGGCATCCACATAGCTTGGCTCCTTGGAACCAAGCTATGCGGTATAGTATTTTTGGGTGTGGTACCATAGGAACTATTTTACCTGGACTACTTTCTTGAAGCTATTTAAACCCCACCCGACTGGGATAACACGTTTCGCGTTACTTTGCAATTCTGCAACGTGAGGCTCACTGTGTTCAGCTGCACCCGTGAACCTCGGAAGAATAGCATCTGTAAAGGAGAAAAAGGACATCGTTAGCAGCAGCAGCTTACCTGTAATTTCATCGTTAGCTGTCCACAGCTCTTGAGATCAGCATCCTGGAACCAGCGCTCCTCCCGAACCGACGGATCTGCAAAAAAGGAAGAGACAAGACATTAGACATTTTTACAATTTAATGAACGGTGCCAAAAAGCTTACCTCGCAAGCCGCTCCTCGACCAGCATCGCCTTAGGAATTCCATGCACCTGGTAAGCACCGCGATCTGTGGGAAGACAAGACAACAGGTTAGCAAGAGGCAAGGCATCATAGCGCTGCGCTCAGAGCCTACTCACCGCATCAAGGCGCTCTAAAAACGCCATTACTTACCAGCGAGACCCAATTCAGTCTATGCCACATATTGGACTTCCACGCACCTAAGGAAGAGAAAAGACATTAGCTAAACCAAAAAGGCATGCAAGGACAATAATATAGCACAGCAATAAGACCTACCTGAAAGACTCAAAGCGGGCCGGCATCAGTGAAGTAACTCGATCGCAAACGCCCACCAAGCACAACGCGCCCCTGCCAAGTAGGCAGGACAGAGAGCACACCTGCATTAAAAACAAGGTGAGGAGAGGTCCAGTGAGGCAGCGGGTATACAGGGTGGTGGGGGACTGTTTACACCGGTTGCCCAGTCTTGAACATTGCCCACCTGTATTCCAGGCAGAACTCTCCCGCTGGTCACACCTGGGAACCGCAGAGAAGGATACCTGAGTCGCAACTGCTGGGTGGCGTCCCCGTGGAACCAGGTGAGCGTAACAACACCAATAGTGTTATCTTTTTTGTTCTATTTGGCGCATTCAGGTCTTCAAGTTGGTATGATCAAGGGCTACCTTGCAGCGCTGTCGATCTTCAAGCGCACTGTGGAGGAGCCATCATATTTCAAATTACCCCTAGTAATTCAATTTCTAAAGGGGTTAACTAATGTCTATCCCTCAAAGCCGTTCCAAGTTCCCTTGTGGGATTTAAATCTAGTCTTACATTTCCTGATGGGTACTCCTTTTGAACCACTCTATTCTTGTTCATTAAGATTTCTCACCCTTAAAACAGTCTTACTAGTGGCTTTGACATCTGCCAGAAGAGTGAGCGAATTACAAGCTCTATCTTGCAAACCTCCTCATACAATTTTTCACAAAGACAAAGTTGTCCTACAAGTGAAGCCTAATTTCCTCCCAAAGGTAGTCTCTGAATTCCACATCACTCAGCATATAACCTTACCTTCATTCTATCCTCCTCCCCATCCAGGGAAAGAGGAAGAGAGGCTACATAGGCTGGATCCAAGGCGAGCCTTGAGTTTTTATATCAGCAGACTTGCCAGGCTAAAGCAAGCAGACCAACTGTTTATAGGTTATGCAGGACACAAATTAGGATTGCCAATCACAAAACAGACTATTTCAAGATGGATTATTTTAGCCATTCTAGAATGCTACAAATTGGCAGAGAAAGAGCCCCTAGGGCTCATTCAACCAGGGGTATCACAGCCTCTTGGGCCCTCCAAAGAGGGGTACCGATTCGAGACTTATGTGCGGCTGCCACATGGTCGTCAGCACATACCTTTACAAAATTCTACAATCTGGATTCCTCCTCTAGCCAGGAGACAAGATTTTGGCAAAGCTGTGCTACACTCTGTTCATTCTTAAAGGGAAATATTACAATTTTATTCCCACCTCCGTTTACACACCACTGCTATGGAAGTCTATCAAGATAAGGAATACGTCGGAGGACACAATCCCTTCGAAGAACAAGTTACTTCTTACCTTGTAACGTTCTTTCGATGGGATGTTCCTGTGATGCTGGAAATGTATCAGAGGGACAGGGCCTCTGAATCCTTGTCCTCTTCTGCCTTTTATCGTGTGTTCTGTTATGTTTTCTGCCCAGGAATCCATTTGGGACTCCTGGCAGTGCAGCTCTCTCTTTTGGTTTGGTGAACAGACCCCTGGGATACCCTTATGGCACCCATGGGTGGGGGGGTACAACCCTGTGCCCCTAGTGTATGTTTTTGGGCACCTGTGGGTGGCCCACAGAGCAGGGTATGGGCTGGTGGCAGCTCCATGCTGAATTGGACAGGTGCTCTGGGTGTCCTCCATTTTGGGATACCCAGGCCCTGCCATTGGGATCAGTTGATTCCTGATAGAAACAAGATGGCCCCTGTGGCCTCTTGCTTTCTATTGCCTGTTGTCTTGTTTTCCCAAAGTCCTGGGATGCCCTGACTCTGTCCCTTCCCCCTGACTGGCTGTTGGGTGGAAGTTCCATATATGGTGTTGTTGTGAAGGCCCAGCTAGACTGACTGGAGCCTTCCCAGTGACTGTATGTTGTGGGTACCTCCTGTGGGTGGGACCTGGGTGAATGGAGTGTGTGACCAATATACACTCCTTGTTGTGGTTGTCTGGTTTCTGGCATGAGAGACAAAGACTGAGACAGCCCTGCCCGAAACTGGCCTGAATGCAGTGTGTAGTGTTGAATGGCTGGGTACTTGTCCCAATCCACATTCCTTGTTGTGAGTGTCTGAAAGGGAGGAGTGTGGCCTGAATGCACTGTGTGCCTGATTGGCTGACTGACTGCATGAATGCCCTTCTGTGTGATTGGCTGCTGTGTGTGTGCCAGCAGTGTGGATGAGAGACAGAATAGTATATCTGGGGACCTCTCACCACTGGAAATTGTTCAGAAGCATTCAGAAGCTGAGTCTCCACTCAAGAGTAACTGGATTTGCTGATCCTCGACGTCCAGCTGGAAGAAGAAGACTTGCTGTGGCATTTGCTTCGACGGAACTGAAGGTTGTCGAAATCGTCGAGGACTGACCCGAGAGAGGACCTGGTAAGGCGCCCTCTTCCCGTGCTCCGAGGGACCATCGAGCACCGCTGAATCTTCGCCGAAGCGCCCTGGAAGTCAGACCCTCGAAAGGCTGCCGACCCGAGACGGGACCGCCGAGGAGATCGAAGTGAAGCACCCGGACATCGACGCTGTCGAAGTCCATTGCCGTCGACCAGGGTTCGCAGGTCTGTGTAACCGCTGGAGGCCCGTCGAAGTTGTGTTGCCCAGCCGTGGGAACCACTTGACGCCGTGCCGCCGACGATCGGAGCCGTCCGCTCCATTGCCTAAGAACATTCAATCGAAGGACTCTCTCGACCGCATCGTCGACCGCTTATCCTGCCGGAGAAAGTCGAGGACGACCAACGCGCCGAGGAGAAACCTGCCGGTGGGTTTCCCGCCACCCGACGACCCCAAAGACTCGGACGACTCGACGCCCTTGCTGGGCTCCCGTCTCTACAATCTTTGCGGTCCAGAACTATTGTCATCGAGGTGCCCCGCACACCTCCGCCTTGCAGGACGCCGACGCCCCGACGCCGACGAGCACCGCTCGGACGGAGCTGCCGCCTCTTCGACAACGTTCGGCCTCGTTCGTCGACGGACGTTCGACGCCCCGTGCCTCCCGCCTGAAAAGGAAGGCATTCAAGAAGGGCCGTCGATTCCCCGTCGCCGAACAGCGAGTCCCTCGACGCTTGTCGACGCCTTTTCGAGGAACTCGACTCCACCAGGTACATTGGGGGGGTAAAAACATTATAGGAGAAAAATAGACTATTGAACAATATCTGGACTGGGCTGGGGTTATATCTCTTTATTTTGCAGGTTGCCCAGGTGGGGGGATCTCCACACAGAACTGTGTCCAGTAGCAAGGGCCAGTATTCTGCCTATTGTTTCAACCCTCTGTTATCTCTCCTCTCTCTATTGCTGGTTTCCTTCTTATTGATCTGTGTGCCATTTCTACAGTATTGTGAATGCACTTTAATGAGGTCTAATATTAGTGGTACCACTTTAGAATTGTAGATATTTACCATTGCTGATTTTCCTGAGCACAAAGTGCGTTATTGTGATAAGTGTACATAACCCTTGAATATTAATTATATAAAGACTGTGTTTTCAGTAATACAGTGTGTGGACATTCCTTTGTGGGGGCTTGGGGATACACTGTACTTAAGAACCAGCCTGCATCACCTCCTGAGAAGCTAGGCCTTGATTGCTCGTCCATCGCTACCGTATTAGAGAATCTTGGCTGGGGTCCTCTGTGCCTCCCCTCTACCATATAGAGAGCAGAAGTACAGACCCCCCCACCGGTCTTCTTTACAAAGCTGGTGGCAGCGGTGGGATGCTTATGGTTTTAAGACTCAGTGTATAACCGTGCCACTTACAAAATATCCGCACTTTTATTAGATTAAGGTTTGGGTGTGTACCAAATAACTGCATTACAAGCAATGGAGGCCATTGCAAATGGTAAATTGACTCGGATGAGCTTAGAGGCTCTCCAGAGTGCTTGTGAAGCCAGGGAGTTAGACTTTGTGGATAAGTCTAGGGCTGAGCTGATAGCTGCCCTGGTGGATTACCAGACTGATGGTGAAACTCTTGAGGAAGGGGGGGATGCAACCAGTGAGGACTCTGCCCCTGGGGTTGTCGCTGAATCTGTTTCTGGGAATGCCACCATTCCTGCTGCCTCTGTTCCAAACCCCAGCAATTCCATGGAACTTGAGTTATTGAGGATGAAGTTAGCCTTTGAATATCGCAAGTTGGAAATAGAAGCTGAGCTTAAGAAAGAGGAGCTGGCACAGCAAGTGGAACTCAAGAATAGGGATCTTGAACTCAGAAATAAGGACCTTGAACTCAAAAGCCAGGACACTGAATGTCAGAGAATCCAGCTAGAGAAAGCCAGAGTGGAGACTTCAGCTAGATCCAGTGAGAGTGTCAGGTCCCCAGCCACCAAGTTTATGAAAGATTTGGTTGGTGTGTTTGTGGAGGGTTCAGATATCCTCCAATGGATTGAAGCGTTTGAAATGGCTTGTGCAATTCATGATGTAGATAAAAGAGATTGGGCTAAGTGTTTGTTAAGCAGAGTGCCTCAAACTGGATATGACTGTATTCTGAAGCTGAGTGTGGAAGAAAGGGGTCAGTATGAGTGTATGAAGTCTGCTTTGATTGCCAAGTTTGGCAAGACACCTGCCCAATACCTTAAAAGGTTCAGGGAATTTAAGAAAAGAGAGAATGTGTCTTGGGTTGACTGGGTGAGTACTGCGCACATGAACATGATGGGGTGGATTGATGGATACAAGGTGAAAACTTTTGTTGAGTTGTCCCACCTCTTGTTTTTTGAGCATTTTTCTGAAGCCTGTTCACCAGAGCTGCGTCAGTATGTGGCTGACCAGAACATTTTGGACCCCTTTAAGCTGGCTAGGTTGGCTGACAAGTGGGTCTCCCACCGGGTGTCCCCTAAGGACTCCAGTGGGAAGGACAAGGACAAAGAAAAGGGGGCCTCTCAGAAAGCTGAGGAGTCCCAAAAGCAGTCACAGTCGGGTAAACCAAAACCTTCCTCTCCTAAGACCCAAAAATCTAGTGGGGATAAGTCCTCTGTGGGTGGGAATAAGAGTAGTGGTCCACCTGCTGCAAAGCAGGCTCCCAGTGGTTCCAGTACCGTACCCCGCACTCCTGGCACTTGTTGGGATTGTGGGGCTCTGGATCACAAAAGGGGTGACCCCAAGTGTAAAGGTAAGGCACTTGGAGTACAGGCTGTCAGCCTGACCTACCCTTACCCCGTGTCTGAGGTGGAGGCCACTGTCCTCCCCTCCTCTACAGGAATCACATTTGGTGCTCCAGTAGAGATTTCCTTAGTGTCCCTTGGGGCCTGGGACCAGTACGCGGAAGTACTGGCGACTATCCCGCAGAACACCCGTAGGTTTTTGAGAAGTGTCCTCTTGAATGGCCAGCCTTCTACTGGTTTGAGAGACACTGGGGCAAGCATGACAGTGGTGGACAGGACCCTGCTCAAGCCAGAGGACTATGTAGGTGCTCCTCTGAGAACCACCAGGTTAGCTGGTGGGCCTCCCAAATTATCGCCTGTAACCCTAGTCACACTCATGATTGGAGACAAGACAGCAAAGCTTCCTGTCCTGGTTCAGGACAATGTCCCTGCTAACATTCTGTTAGGAAACGATCTAGTAGAGTTGGGGTTGATCTCGGATGGTCTTCCCATGACTGCTGCTGCAGTCACTAGGTCACAGGTGACACCGGGTCTGGCTGTGAGTCAGGTATCCGAGCCAAAGGCGAGGCCTAAGGCAAGAAGAAGGAAGACCAAGAAGGCCACCTCTGGGGAGGGAACACCTTCTCTTCCTGCTGTTCCGACAGCACCCAATGGGATCCATGCTCCGGACGGGCTGGGTCCAGCGGAAAACCCAAACTCAACTCCTGTGGGAGAAGAGACAGAAGACTCTCCTGTGGGAGAGGTTCTCAACCCGGAGGATCATCCCGACCTTCAATGCTTGTTAGCTGAAGGGGGACCCTCCCGGGCAGACTTCTGTAAGGGACAGAGAGAGTGCCACTCTCTCGAGGGCCTGAGGAAACAGGCCCTGTCCCAGGCACAAGGTGAAGTGCCTAGGACATTCAAGATTTATTGGGAGGGTGAGCTCCTTGTTAGTGAGCCCACTAAGCCCGAACCTGGTGCCCGCAAGAGGTTGGTGGTACCCCAGGTTTACAGGCCCTTCCTACTGCAGTTGGCGCATGAGGTGCCCTTGGCTGGTCATCTTGGGACCAAGAAGACTAAGCAGAGGCTCTCTGCCCATTTCTACTGGCCACGGATGGGAGTAGAGGTGGAGTCCCACTGCAGGACCTGCCCAACTTGTCAGTTGTCTGGCAAGACTGGAGGCAGGGTCATTGCCCCACTGCAGCCATTACCAGTGGTTGGCACCCCATTTGAGAGGGTGGGCATCGACATCGTCGGTCCCCTTGACCCTCCCACTTCAGGTGGACATCGGTTCATCCTGGTCTTGGTAGATCATGCCACCAGGTACCCTGAGGCAATACCCCTTCGGACTGTTACTGCCAAGGTGGTTGCCAGGGCTCTCCTGGGCATTTTCACCCGTGTTGGATTCCCCAAGGAGGTTGTCTCTGACCGAGGATCCAACTTCATGTCTAGTTACATGAAAACCATGTGGAAAGAGTGCGGGGTAACCTACAAGTTCTCCACCTCTTACCACCCCCAGACCAATGGTCTGGTTGAGAGATTTAACAAAACTCTCAAGGGCATGCTAGGTGCTTTGGAAGAGCCCCTAAGGAGGAAATGGGATCTCCTCCTGCCATGCCTGCTGTTTGCTTACAGAGAGGTACCTCAAGAGGGTGTTGGTTTCAGCCCCTTTGAGTTACTCTTTGGACATCCCGTGAGGGGGCCCCTCGCCTTGATCCGAGAAGGCTTGGAAGCCACCCCTCCAGGTCCCGCCAAGCAAGTGGGGGACTATGTGTTAGGCCTCAGGCGGAGGATGACACAAATGATGGGTCAGGCAACAGCAAATCTCAAGGCCAGCCAGGAATTGAATAAGTACTGGCATGACCTGAAAGCTTCGCAAGTGGATTGGACTCCGGGACAGGAAATCCTTGTGATGGAGCCTACCAAGCCTAGAGCTTTGGCAGACAAGTGGACTGGACCCTTCAGGATCATCTCCAAGATGGGCGAAGTCAATTATCTGGTGGACATGGGAGCCTCTGGGGTAGCCCCCCAGGTATTCCATGTCAACAGGCTCAAGCCTTTCCACAGGCGAGCAGAAGTCTCATGTCTCTTGCTAGCTTCAGGGCAAGAAGAGGATGAGAGTGAGCCCCTTCCTGATTTGCTGCATAGCAACCCTCAGGATGGCTCAGTGGAGGGAGTACAACTCTCTCCCGATTTGACAACAGAGCAGCAGAGGGCCTGCCGGGCTTTGCTCCAGCAGTATGCCCCTCTGTTTTCACTGACACCGGGCCTTACACCGTGGTGTAAGCACGAAATTGACACTGGTGACAGTGTGCCTGTCAAAAGCAGGAGCTATCGTATGTCAGATACCGTCAAAAACCACATCCAGGCTGAGGTCGCCAAGATGTTGGATCTGGGTGTTATTGAACCCTCCACCAGTCCCTGGTCCAGTCCAGTGGTCCTTGTCCCCAAGGCAAGTTCCCCGGCGGGTACCAAGGATTGGAGGTTCTGTGTGGACTACCGAGGAGTCAATGCCGTCACCAAAACTGACGCGCACCCATTGCCCAGGGCTGATGAGCTCGTGGACACTATAGGTGCTGCCAAATTTGTGAGCACCTTTGACCTTACCTCAGGCTATTGGCAAATAGCTCTGACGGACCATGCCAAGGAAAAGACGGCATTCTCCACACCTGAGGGACTCTACCAGTTTAGGGTCATGCCCTTTGGGTTGAAGAATGCCCCTGCCACCTTCCAGAGATTGGTCAACCATGCGCTCAGTGGGCTGGAAGCCTTTTGTGTGGCTTACTTAGACGACATTGCCGTCTACAGTTCCACCTGGGAAGAGCATTTGACACATCTGGATAAGGTGTTGCAGGCCTTGAAAAGGGCTAACCTCACTATCAAGGCCACCAAGTGCCAGATAGCTCAGGGGAAAGTTACCTATCTTGGTCATGAGGTAGGAGGGGGTCAAATCCAACCTCTCTCCAGTAAAGTACAGGACGTACAGAACTGGGAGACTCCCACTACTCAAACCCAGGTGAGAGCCTTTTTGGGCCTCACTGGGTACTATCGCAATTTCATGGCAGACTATGGAACCATAGCTGCACCCCTGACAGCTCTAACTTCACCCAAACAGCCTAGGAAGGTTAATTGGACTGAAGACTGTCAGAGGGCCTTTGATGGCTTGAAAGAAAGTCTGTGTAGGGCACCTGTGTTGAGTGCGCCTGACTACAGCCGACCCTTTATCGTCCAGACGGATGCCTGCGACACCGGAATTGGAGCTGTCTTGTCCCAGTTAGATGACAAAGGGAGAGAACATCCTATCATATTCATCAGTAGACAACTCAAGGGTAGAGAACTTAGGTGGGCTACTGTTGAAAAGGAATGTTTTAGTATAGTTTGGAGCCTTAGGCGTTTTAGGCCCTACCTTACGGGGTCCACCTTCAAGGTCCAAACAGATCATAAGCCCCTGAAGTGGCTTATGCAGATGAAGGGTGAGAATCCGAAATTGCTCAGGTGGTCGATTAGCCTACAAGGGCTAGACTTCACCGTAGAGCACAGACCAGGGAAGAGTCACGATAATGCAGATGGCCTTTCCAGAAGGTATGTTGACCGTCTGGATGAGGGTGTCTATCCCGTGGGAGATTAGGCACCCTCCACCTCAGTCTGGGGGGGGCGACTGTGATGCTGGAAATGTATCAGAGGGACAGGGCCTCTGAATCCTTGTCCTCTTCTGCCTTTTATCGTGTGTTCTGTTATGTTTTCTGCCCAGGAATCCATTTGGGACTCCTGGCAGTGCAGCTCTCTCTTTTGGTTTGGTGAACAGACCCCTGGGATACCCTTATGGCACCCATGGGTGGGGGGGTACAACCCTGTGCCCCTAGTGTATGTTTTTGGGCACCTGTGGGTGGCCCACAGAGCAGGGTATGGGCTGGTGGCAGCTCCATGCTGAATTGGACAGGTGCTCTGGGTGTCCTCCATTTTGGGATACCCAGGCCCTGCCATTGGGATCAGTTGATTCCTGATAGAAACAAGATGGCCCCTGTGGCCTCTTGCTTTCTATTGCCTGTTGTCTTGTTTTCCCAAAGTCCTGGGATGCCCTGACTCTGTCCCTTCCCCCTGACTGGCTGTTGGGTGGAAGTTCCATATATGGTGTTGTTGTGAAGGCCCAGCTAGACTGACTGGAGCCTTCCCAGTGACTGTATGTTGTGGGTACCTCCTGTGGGTGGGACCTGGGTGAATGGAGTGTGTGACCAATATACACTCCTTGTTGTGGTTGTCTGGTTTCTGGCATGAGAGACAAAGACTGAGACAGCCCTGCCCGAAACTGGCCTGAATGCAGTGTGTAGTGTTGAATGGCTGGGTACTTGTCCCAATCCACATTCCTTGTTGTGAGTGTCTGAAAGGGAGGAGTGTGGCCTGAATGCACTGTGTGCCTGATTGGCTGACTGACTGCATGAATGCCCTTCTGTGTGATTGGCTGCTGTGTGTGTGCCAGCAGTGTGGATGAGAGACAGAATAGTATATCTGGGGACCTCTCACCACTGGAAATTGTTCAGAAGCATTCAGAAGCTGAGTCTCCACTCAAGAGTAACTGGATTTGCTGATCCTCGACGTCCAGCTGGAAGAAGAAGACTTGCTGTGGCATTTGCTTCGACGGAACTGAAGGTTGTCGAAATCGTCGAGGACTGACCCGAGAGAGGACCTGGTAAGGCGCCCTCTTCCCGTGCTCCGAGGGACCATCGAGCACCGCTGAATCTTCGCCGAAGCGCCCTGGAAGTCAGACCCTCGAAAGGCTGCCGACCCGAGACGGGACCGCCGAGGAGATCGAAGTGAAGCACCCGGACATCGACGCTGTCGAAGTCCATTGCCGTCGACCAGGGTTCGCAGGTCTGTGTAACCGCTGGAGGCCCGTCGAAGTTGTGTTGCCCAGCCGTGGGAACCACTTGACGCCGTGCCGCCGACGATCGGAGCCGTCCGCTCCATTGCCTAAGAACATTCAATCGAAGGACTCTCTCGACCGCATCGTCGACCGCTTATCCTGCCGGAGAAAGTCGAGGACGACCAACGCGCCGAGGAGAAACCTGCCGGTGGGTTTCCCGCCACCCGACGACCCCAAAGACTCGGACGACTCGACGCCCTTGCTGGGCTCCCGTCTCTACAATCTTTGCGGTCCAGAACTATTGTCATCGAGGTGCCCCGCACACCTCCGCCTTGCAGGACGCCGACGCCCCGACGCCGACGAGCACCGCTCGGACGGAGCTGCCGCCTCTTCGACAACGTTCGGCCTCGTTCGTCGACGGACGTTCGACGCCCCGTGCCTCCCGCCTGAAAAGGAAGGCATTCAAGAAGGGCCGTCGATTCCCCGTCGCCGAACAGCGAGTCCCTCGACGCTTGTCGACGCCTTTTCGAGGAACTCGACTCCACCAGGTACATTGGGGGGGTAAAAACATTATAGGAGAAAAATAGACTATTGAACAATATCTGGACTGGGCTGGGGTTATATCTCTTTATTTTGCAGGTTGCCCAGGTGGGGGGATCTCCACACAGAACTGTGTCCAGTAGCAAGGGCCAGTATTCTGCCTATTGTTTCAACCCTCTGTTATCTCTCCTCTCTCTATTGCTGGTTTCCTTCTTATTGATCTGTGTGCCATTTCTACAGTATTGTGAATGCACTTTAATGAGGTCTAATATTAGTGGTACCACTTTAGAATTGTAGATATTTACCATTGCTGATTTTCCTGAGCACAAAGTGCGTTATTGTGATAAGTGTACATAACCCTTGAATATTAATTATATAAAGACTGTGTTTTCAGTAATACAGTGTGTGGACATTCCTTTGTGGGGGCTTGGGGATACACTGTACTTAAGAACCAGCCTGCATCACCTCCTGAGAAGCTAGGCCTTGATTGCTCGTCCATCGCTACCGTATTAGAGAATCTTGGCTGGGGTCCTCTGTGCCTCCCCTCTACCATATAGAGAGCAGAAGTACAGACCCCCCCACCGGTCTTCTTTACAGTTCCTCTGACGTATTCCTCATCGCCCCTCCCATCCATCCCTTCAGTAAAACTTTCCTTGTGGTTGCAGCTTTCGCTCCTTCAAGGTCAATAACCAATTCATGCACAGCTACTCTTAAGCTTCAAAATGAAACTGAGCAACGGAAGCTGCGCGAGTCTATTTATACGCACGATGACATAGGCGCGGATACAGAGGCTGTCGAGGGACACCAACTCGAGGGACGTCGACGCGCAGCACCCTCTACTGAAATAATTTTCCGAGGCCAGCAAGCTGGAAGTAATCTATCAAGATAAGGAATACATCGAATGAGGGGGGGCGTGGCCAGCGAGCACTCGATGGAGACGTGATCCGTCGGAGCTCCCAGGGCCACCGGCATTATCCTGCTTAAATCCTGATCAAACGGGCGTTTGAACTAAATAAAACGACTGCAAGCTGTGGCGGAAATCTGAAGCAACAACCAGCTGACTTCGTGGCCACATTCGAGACCTGTAACCGAAGATAATCCCTACGGAAGAAACGATCCACCGCCGCAAAAAAGAAAATCCAAGATGGCCGAGGGCAAGATACGGGGCTAGGAGGCGACCGTTACTGTGCACACACCACCAAAGCAAAGTGACATCAGCAAGACATCCTGAGCGCGACAACTCAGGAGCAGCTCACTCGTCGGATTCCTGGTCCGCGACTCGGCGAACTGGATGGCCTCGTCACCAAGTCACCAAGGCAGACGCACTGCCCGCATAGGCTCCGACGGCTGGCATCGACGGAGCCGACTTTAGAATCGCGGTCAGGTGGAAGATAGCAGGCGCTCCGGGATACGTAGAGCGCTCGCCGATCCACCGACCCGAACTGCAGATTGGAGGGAGAGGCGGCCGTGGGACCAGAAGACACGGTAAGGAGAAGCAGAGGCGGTGGGTGGAAAAACGCTGCCCAAGACACTGGTCCCACTTAAGGAACTACGCGGCTCCCGCGCGCCCAGGCCCTCCAAGCTAGCGCAGCGGGGAGAGAGCGGCTGCATCCGGAGAAGACCGCTGCAAGCGGGGACAACCACAAGGGGAAAGCGCACAACAGAATAACACCCTGAAAGCCAGCATACTGAACATTGTTGTATCAGGGGCAGCACAGAACCAACCCTGGGGAGCTACCCAAACTGTGGCTGTCACCCACGTGCACCAAGAAACATTAGCATCTGCATGGGGGACCCGAGGGGCGACAAACTAAATACACCCAGACGAACAACCCAGAGAGAGAGTGGGTGAAAATCAACGAGAAAAGCTCCTGAGAACCCCACGCCCTTTCCCCCACATACCCTGCAGTACTGGCCATAGAAGGACTGTAACAACGAGGTAGGGGTGCAGAGGTAGATCCTGCGATAAAGTACACAAACTGCTGACAAGCATCCCCACTACGAGCTGCCAGCGTAGCAGGAAGCAACGTGGGGGAAAGGGTCCCAACAAGTGCTAAGAGAGCAGGGAAGGACATACAAGCCCTAGAAGGGAAACTTGGAGGGGGAAACCCCCCCCCTATCCGACCGAACAGAACTCCCCCGGACTCCGCCTTCAAGCGAAACTCAGACTGCGACGACCCCTATAACCAGAGGGGGGAAAAGGGAAAGCAAGACCCACGAACCAGCACAGCAACTGATGGCACACGAGTGCAGCAGAACGCAACGAGGAGAGTTTCGCACATAGATAACAAAGAGCCTCACAGGTGCGCAGCACGCTTTGATTACTAGTGCCCCTACAAACACGAACGCCACTGCACAGACTATCACGCAAACTGAGTCGTATCACTAAAGCCCGCACTTTACACAGCAACAGCAAGCCAACAGCCAACAACTGCAATGGGCAAAGAGGACAGCAACGAAAAAATTGACCAATCAAAGCACGATGGAACAATTCACAACCACCACCATGGCTCCAACAACGGAACCGGGCAGATCTGAGGATGCACAAAATCCGCAAGATAATCTGTCCCTAAGGGATGTGATGAATGCCATCTCCAGGTCTCACCTACATTTATGGGGGTCAAAATGGACGGCATCTCCACAGAAGTCTCCCTGTTACGTCACGATCTTCAAAAGCTCTCATCCCGCACTGGAGAGACTGAGACCCGTATATCGGTTGCAGAAGACGAACTGAGGGGCATGGGTCAGCAAACGAATAGAGCACTGGAACGCATAAAGGTACTAGAGAGCAGGGTGGAAGAGAGTGAAGGCAGATCAAGGCCGAACAACATCCGCATACTGGGCCTGCCCGAAAAAGCTGAGGGGGAGAGCATGGAACTCTTCCTAAAACATTGGCTTGCCAAACTATTTGCACCCAAGACTTTGTCGAAACTGTTCTCAATAGAAAGGGCGCACCGAGTTCCGACAGACAGGCTGCTACCTGGTGGACAGCCGCAAACTGTAGTAGCGAAGATCCTTAACTACAGGGACCGAGATGCAGTACTGCAAATGGCCAGGGCAAAGGGAGAAATAACATATAACGGCTCCAAGATCGGCTTCTTCCCAGACTTCACTAGGGAAGTGCAAAAAATGAGGCAATCCTTTGACCCCCTCAAAAAGCGCCTTCAAACACTGAACGTGAAATATGGTCTCCTATTCCCGGCTCAGCTGAAGATATATCACAATGGCACGACAATATACTTCACTAACCCCAAAGGGCATGGACCTGGGCAGAGAGAAATTTGAAAGGAGACTGGAATCCACGCAAACATCAAGATTGGAGAAGAAACAGGCCACGGCTAAACGAACCACCAGAAACGCCACCCCATCAAGAAATGGATGCGACACCACAGAGAGAAGACGAATAAATGTGAAGGCGGATGAATGATGGAAACAGATACGGCACAAAATTAAACAAACTTTATTTGACACATATTGCAATCGGAAAATGAATGCTGGGGGCCCACAGACCAGCACGACACACCCCCCCACAACAGCAAGTGCACACCGAGGTATTTCCAATACCAAAGAGAACTACGCACTTACGATTAGTTTGATTGGTTAAATGTTTTGTTTAATGGGCGACAGATGCTTCAGTTGGGGATGGAGTATGGGGAGGGGGTGTTGGATGTTACACAGGTATTCGCTAGACACTCGGCTCAGCAAGGCCACAACAATCACAGCAAGCATGAAGATCGCAAGGGAAGGACATCTGCAAATAACACTAAACCCAAGGAGCAATAGCCACAACAAGAAATAATGCAAAAAAACTAGCCATCATGACATGGAATGTGAACGGCCTGGGAAACAGCATAAAGCGAGGACTAGTAATGCAATATATAAAACGGCAAGACCCTGATATAGTAATGCTTACCGAAACACATTTGGCAGGCACAAATTGCCGATTCTTCAAGAGGACTATGTATAGGACGGCAATGCACGCAGGGTTCTCCATGGGCTCGAGGGGACTGCTAATATTGATAAACAAAAGGACCCAGATCGACATAACTAAAGTAATCCAAGATCCCGGAGGAAGATTTGTTTTCATACAAGGCACACTATGGAACCAAACCATAGCCATACTGGCAGTCTATTCACCCCCGACACTCATTGCAGCTTTAATTGAGGAGATTACACCGATAATAATGAACAACCCGACGGATACTTTTGTAATGGGCGGAGACTTCAATGAGGTGATGAGCATCAGTGAGGACCGCACGCATACAAGAGGTAGAAACCCGGCTTTACCAACCAAGCTTGCCACCTTCACGTCCGCACTGGGCCTGAGGGATGCATGGAGAGACCTTCACCTAGCGTAGAGGCAATTCTCCTTCCACTCAGGCGCACATGCGTCGATGTCCAGACTGGACTACTTTTTCCTCCCCGGCGAAAACATACACAGAGTAATAGAGGTGGTACTACAACCCCGAGGGATTTCAGATCACTCCCCACTCACGATGCTGCTTGAGACAGAGAGACCTCAGCCTCCACCGAAGTGGCGAATTAATGCATACTACCTGGGATTCCCGGAACTAACAGAGAAAATTCAGGAAGCAACTGCAACATACTTCGAATTGAACCAGGTCTCAGTGGATGATGCGGGAATAGTATGGGAAGCATACAAGGCAACTCTGATAGGTGAAATCCTGAGCTGTACAACAGCTCACAAAAAAGCGCATCAGTACGAAGTGGAGGCTGCAGAAGCAGGGGTGAAACAGGCTGAGGCGAAGTTCATAAGCACGGGAGCGGCGAGAGACAGCACAACCTTACAAGTGGCACAAAAGAAGTTACATAATGTGGCGCTGACACGTGCGAAACACGCACACAGAACCATAGGCGCCAAAATATACGAAACGGGAGATAAGGCCAGCAAGATGCTAGCATGGCTGGAGAGGAGAGGAGAGGAGAGAAGAGGGCCACCTACAAGTGCGTTGGATAAGCATCACAAACACCGAATGGGCCACAACGGACCCAGTTATTGCAGAAGCATTTGCAACCTATTATGAAAAGTTATACACCCCGCCGTTGGTCCCTATGGATTCCAGCATACTGGATACGCTTACCATTCCAGCATTAAATGAAACACAGAGGTTGGCACTCGAAGCTGAAATAACAGAGGAAGAACTGACGACCGCCATCTCCCAGCTCCAAAATGGAAAAAAGGGGCCCAATGGCTTCCCAGTGGAAATATGGAAGAAAATTGGCACCGCAGAAATGGCACCACATATGCTAAAAGTTTTCTTGCATGCAAAGGAAAAGGGAATCCTCCCGCCGGATCTAAGAAAGGCCAGTATAGTGGTGATACACAAAGAAGGCAAACCTCCAGATGCATGTAGCTCTTACCGACCAATCTCACTCGTAAACACTGAAGCCAAAATACTGGCAAAAATACTAGCCAACCGGCTACAGACAGTGATTACAGGCTTGATCCATCCGGACCAATGCGGCTTCATGCCACAGAGATCCACACGAATGAACATTCACAGACTTCAAACAGCCATCGAAAGAGCACCGGCTCTACAAGACACACTGGTACTCCTCACTATTGACTTTGAGAAAGCCTTTGACTCCGTCCACTGGGAGGCTCTGTGGATCATAATGGCCAAAATGGGGTTCGGAGCTCAATTTACAAGCTGGGTCAAACTCCTATACAATGCCCCAACAGCAGAAATTAAAGTAAATGGGTGGCCTCGCGCAGCATAAACCTTGGGAAAGGTACCAGGCAGGGATGCCCGCTATCGGCGATGCTATTCGCACTGGCAATTGAACCACTAGCGATAATGCTGAGAGATTCCCAGGAATGGAGAGGGTTCCGGTGGGCACAGAACTGGGAAGACAGTTTCCCTATACGCCGACGATTTTCTAATCTACCTGGGTGACCTAACTCTCTTTTGCCCTATCGTCTCGAATATGCTAAACACCTATGGAACCTTTAGTGGGCTAAGAGTCAATAATGATAAATCCCTGCTATTCCCGATCAAGGGACTTGATCTGACAACTCTAAATAACTGTCCGTACAAAATTGAACAAGAGCAGTTCCGATACCTCGGGATACAGATCACGATGGATCTAACATAATATATGGAAAAAAACCTACACCCGATAAGAGACAGGTTTGTGAACAATGTGAGGCACTGGATGACTCTCCCGCTCACACTGCTGGGAAGAGCTGCCTTATTCAAGATGCTCGCCGTCCCCCGGTTCTTATACATACTGCAAAACGCACCATTATACATACCGAAAATAGAATTCCGCAAAATGGATGAGACGATTAGTGGGAGGAGGGCACCCTTGTATCGCACTGAAAACCCTACAGCGCTCAGTATGGGAAGGAGGAATTGGGCTTCCGGACCTACAAACATATTATTGGGCAGCCCAGATGCCAGTAGTGAATGACATCCTGCACAATAACACAAGGCTACCGCACAATAGAGCGGATACTCAGGCGGAGCAAGGGATCACCCCGATAGAAAATCTCTACCAAAAAAGAACACGGCAGAACACATCCACAATGGCCGCGCAGAGAGCACAGATCTGGACGGATACACACAAGCACCTGGGATGGGAAGGGAAGGTCACACTGAAACAGCCCCTGTGGCATAAAAGCATCTTCCGGAACTCAGAGGAATCCCCAAGTGGCCGGCCTGGGAGGAAGCTGGGATCAACAGACTAGAAGACATGGTAATGGAAGGAGAAATTAAATCATTCCAAGCCCCTAAAAGACGAATTCAATCTCCCTGACTCAGAACACTTCCACTACAGGCAAATGAGACACGCCCTTATCACAAGTGAGATAGACCTCCCTAACGTCCCAGAGTGTACCCCGATCGAGAGGAACATAGTAATGGAACGAATTGCTCATAAAATAACCTCTACAATGTACAATGAAATCAACTCATTCACTACAATGGAGCTCACAGAATTTAAAGAGAAATGGGAGAGAGACGTGGGCCCAATTCAATCGGAGGACTGGACTACTGCCCTCATGTATCCCAAGGAGACAGCAATCTCTGCCAGAATCAGGTTGATCCAACTAAAAATCCGCACAGGATATATTATCCCAGAGAGGCCTTGCATCAATGGGGAAGGGCGACTGATCCCAACTGTCTACGATGCCACCAAACGAGAGGGACCTTCTTCCATATCCTGTGGGAATGTTCACAAATACAAGACTACTGGCAAAAATGCTGCGACGGGCTATCAATAGTGATTGGCCGCGAGATACCGATGGACCCCAAACTTCTAATACTGGGGATAGATGCAGATATAGAGCTATCGCGATACGAAAAACTCATGTTCGCAACATCCACTGGACTTGGAAAAAGGCTCAATTATGGGGCTCGGCCTTGCCCCCACAATACGAGAAATGGGTAACGGATGTGGACATGTGTGTGCCGATGGAAACGAGAGTGTACACCACAAGAGGATGCCCAGAGAAAGCAGCTAAGATATGGCAAAGGTGGGAAGACACCTGAAAGCATGAAAAAAGGAGCCCAGAATCTGATGAATTTCCGGAATAGAACTCACCCGAGATGATCCTAAAAGTCATCAGATACAACAGATTTACAGTACAAAAGGAAAAGAGAACGTAGCCAAGCATCGAGAAGAGGTGAATACCTGTGTGTTTAATGTATTGACTAAGTGTTTAATCAGTCTCTGTTTTGTTTGTATCTATAAAACAATAAAAAATATTATATAAAAAAAAAGATAAGGAATACATCGGAGGAACATCCCATCGAAAGAACGTTACAAGGTAAGAAGTAACTTGTTCATCTTAGGACTACTGGTTGTAAAGGGTGCGCAAGAGTCTGCTGAGGAGTGGGGGCGGCAGTCGTGGAAATGGTGTCAGTTCCACGCTGCACTCAGGCTTCTCCAAACATACGCTTGTATTGGTGAATGCAACTGAGTTTCTAAGCAGCTTGATTGGCTGTGCGCCCTACCCAGTGTGCAGACTGTACATTTCTTTCCATAGTCACACAATTATGTGCCTTGGCCTATTTAGGCCCTGATCAATGATTTGTTTTAACTCCCCATCACCACTAGGTCATTTTCCAACCACCCAATCTTCGAAAATCTCTTTAAAAGCACCTGCGTGTAGGACTGCCCAGTTTTATGCATATTGCTATGTAAGTGTTGCTGTTAGAAACACATTACTGTCCCTTCCATGTTTCCTTTCTGGTGGTGAGAACGGCTTTGGAGGGTGGGCAGCTCATACAATGCAATGGGTATGCATTGAATTTTGGTGTGGAAAGGCGTGTTTCGCCATAGGTGTATATGCTTTGGGCTGACTTTTCTACTTGTTGGCCGGCCCTTGCTTGTACTGTGTTGGTGTTTTCAGGACCACCAAGGATTTGCAATTGCAGGATTGTGGAGCTGCTCCTGTGCCTATTGTTTGGTATGTGTCGGGGCCTGCTGTGCAGGGAAGAGTGGAGGAAATCTGTTTTGGAGTCAGGGGTTCATTTGTTTGTTTTAGCATCACTGTTTGCATTGGTTGTGCTACCAGGGAATTCACTGATCCGGCATGGTTTATGCTACAATTCGCATTTGCCTGGGCTTGTGTGCTACCCGTTGACCTACTAATTGGTTCTGTGTTGAAAGGGTATGCACTGTGCGGATAGGGTTAGGGGGAGGGTCCAGATGCTGTGTGTGGTCTTTTGTGTTTTTCCCTTGGCCAGGTTGTGTGGGTGGGAGGGGAGTTAGTTCTTTGGTTGTGTATTGCAGAGTGTGAGCTGAGCTGTGGAAGAACTGGTTTGTGGGTTCATTGTTGTTTGGTGTTCATATATAATGGAGCAGGGTCGGGGTGGGAGTTTTTCCTTAATGATTGTTATTAACAGGTTGGTGTTTCCATGGACCGGTATTGTTTCAAGGGGGTGGGGGGTGTTGGGTGGTTCTTCTTTTCAGTGTCTAAAGGAAGAAAATCCTGAATCATTTACAGAGCCTGAAGCCCGATGGTGTTTTTGCAGGACACTCGCCTCACTGAGGCAGGGACATTGAAACTGCAATGCGGATGGGTGGCACTGGTGAATGGTTCGTTGTTCAATTCCCACTCCAGGGGGTGCAGAGTCTGCCGATCCAGGTGCTCTCCAAGCAGAACGATAAGGAGGGTAGAATGACCAGCATCTCGGTGTGCCTGCAGGGAGTGGTGTTCACTTTGTGCAATATATATGTCCCCACCGTAGACAATGGCTCCTTTTTTAGGGGAGTGCCACAATCCTTACAGAATCGGGGATATAATAATAATATCCTTGGTGGGCATTTAAACATGGTGCTGGACTCATTTTTGGACAGGAGTGACAAAAGGGTGGTGAGATGTGGTAGTCGTCAGTCAGAGGCTTTGAAAGATCTGATTTCTGAGCATAATTTGACAGATGCCTGTAGGTTGGATCGCCCAAATGAAAGGGACTATAGTTTCTATTCTAATGCAAATGATGAATATTTGTGGATTGACTTATTGCTGACAGCCGGCTTGGTTAATTCAAAATATTTGGGGAGTGTAATTAGATCCATATACATTTCGGACCATGCGTCTGTTGAAGTAGTTGTTTCTACATGCTTTGCTAGGCACAGAAGTTTGTTCTGGAAGCTATGCCCTCATGTACTATTGTGGAGTGCCGTTATGAGGGACCTGATGCCTGTGATCTTAAAAGCTCTGCCAGGCTAAATTCGAAAATCCATGGTCTTTCATCTGAGATAGTCTTTCAAGAGGATTACGGTAAGGTATTACGTTGGGCAGCCTGCTATCAGGCTTCCTGATTGCTGGAATATATTTAAAAGCCAGTTGAAAATGGCCGACCTGCATTTGAAGCCATTTTCCTAAGCCCTACCCACACCCGATGTCCCGCTCCTGCCCTCTGGTAATTGGAGGTCCATGTGTGAAAACATGGTGGCCCCTGGTAGCTGCCAGGCGTTGCCGGCCCCCTACAAAGGCCAACGACCAAAGCCTGCATCTGTGCTCCCTGTCTGGCCCTGTATTGAGGAAGTGAGGACTTCAGAGTGCCTGCTCGCCCCATCTGCATGCTGCTCGTCATCCCGCATGCCCTCATCTACTATTATGGAGTGCCGTTATGAAGGACCTGATGCCTGTGATCTGAAAAGCTCTGCCGGGCTAAATTCGAAAATCCACAGTCTGTCCTCTGAGACCATCTTTCAAGATGATTGCTATAAGGTATGCCCCGGTGGGCAGCTTGCGAGCAGCCTTCCCGATTGCTGCAATATATTTAAAAGCACTTGAAAATGGCCGACCTGCATTCAAAGCCATTTGCCCAAGCCCTACCCAGGGACGATGTCCCGCCCCTGCCCTCCGGTGATTGGAGGGCCGTGTGTGAAAACATGGTGGCCCCTGGTAGCTGCCAGGCGTTGCCGGCCCCCTACAAAGGCCCATGACCAAGGCCTGCATCTGTGTTCTCTGTCTGACCCTGTTAGGCTCCTGAAAGACTCCGGACAACCACTACTACTATACAACGGCATGTGCCGCACACCAACCCCAAACGGATCCTCTCCCTCTCCATGTGTTGTTTGTTGCCGGAACATACACCAATCCATCCCTCACTATTCCTCCCTGCCGCCATACAGATCTGCTGCTCCCTGGGATTGCATACTATGGCATGGACATTTGAAACCCACTGGGTCTCCAAACCCTGCAGTACTTACTCCTGTAACGTGCGCATTTCCGCCCGATTCACCCATACCCCTCATCACATAGATGGACCCTTGCCAACCAGCACCCATAACAATAGCATTAGCTCCAGACTTACGAGCTCCCACAGTATGCCTTATGTAGGTCCTGCTAAACTCCACACCTTCTGTTCGCTCCCATGCTTTCCCATGGACGCTACCCTCCTGCACCTAACTGGCCCATCTGCCAATGTAATCAACACCCGAGTTGGAAGTGTTACCATTGAGGAACCCACTGCCAAGACATCCCTCACAATAAAGAGACAGACCTATACTCCTGCATTGGCAACTAATACCTCCATTAAGTGCAAATCAGACCAATCTGCTCCTCATGCCAACCAGACCGCTATGGGCACCCCCACAAAGAAATTTCACCAGGCTCATCTCAATGTATATACAAAGAAAATGTTGTCACCTCCACTTCACCCTAACAGTGCCACTATTAATGTACTTCTGTCGAAAATGTCTTTACCTGTACCTTATGTGAATAGCATTACTATGCAACCGTGCGTGCTGAAAATGAAATTGATAACTGCACCCTATGCTAAGAATGATATTGTTGATGCCCTCTTTCCCAAAATATCTTCATCTGTACCTTATGCTAACATTGTAGCTATTGATGCTCCCTCACTCAATATGCTGTCAACTGTACTCCTTACCAACAGTGTCACATCTGATTCCCCTGCCCATGACAACCCATACGCCATGAAAGTGAGCTTGCTCTCTCCCCATTCCCACACCACCACTGCAGGTACCCTCGACTTCGACTTGAAACATGGTCACACCAATGCACTGGTTACTCGCCCAAAAGTGACCCCACCTATGCCACCTACTAAGGTTATTCTCATAATTCCTTCTGCACATAACATTGCAAATATCATGACGCAATGCCCCCTCACTGCCTTCGATACTGAGCTCACTGACCATCTAGCCAAGCTTAACATCGCCAACAGTGCCACCTACCATCAGGCCACTAACTCACCTCAGGCTAACATGGTTAAAATGACTCAACCACAGACATGCCCCGCCCCAATCACCAACCGGGCTCCTAAGGTGACTGAAGACTTTTTTCTATGGTTCAACAAACAATATCCCACCAAATCTAACCTTTCAACTATTTACAGATGGTACACTTCTGGTATAAATTCGTCAAACAACTCGTTCAAAACTCAGAAGCACTTGCCTTTTCGATGATTTGCTCACAATATAATATTCCTACATCTGGTCTCCCATTTTACACTTCCTTAATCAAATCAATCACTAAATCCCTTTCTACCTTTAATCAAAAATCCCCTTCACCACTTTTAGCTAAGGCCAATTCAGACACCAGAGAATTATTCGCCATTCTTGGAGATCTGGAAGCTCCTATCCCCCTAGCCTTCACTTTGTCTAAAGGCCAGGCCTTGTGTGATACCATACAGAATGCTATGTGTCAAAAAATTGATAAGCTATAGAAAGAAATACCCGCCAAACAAGACAGCCTTAATCTCACCTGCCAGGGCTCTAAGGTAACCCATACCGCCACATCCAACAAAACAGGTGTGCCATTATTTAGTTTTGACAAAGTCACGACTCAAGAAACCCTAAACATTTTAGAAAGCTTAAAGCCTTCAAGATGCAAAGGGGACGTCTGGCCAGCCCCTTTGATTAAAGATTGCACTGAAATACTGGTGCCGTTCATCATGGCCATCATCAACTCTTCCTTCTCAACTGGTGTTGTACCTTCCAGCATCAAAGAAGCCTGGGTCCTACCCCTCCTAAAAAACACTTGACCTGGCCATACTTAACAACTTCCGTCCCATCACAACAGTCCCCTTCCTCTTGAAAATCCTTGACAGAGCTGCTTATGTCACAATCCAACAACATCTATAAGTCAACCATATCTTAGGAGTTTGCCAATCCGGTTTCTGGCCCAGACACAGCACTGAAGCAGCACTCCTTGACCTCAAAAAGCTGATGAATGAGATTAGGGATGAGCCGAAGTCTGCCCTACTACTCCTCCTAGACTTGTCTGCAGCCTTCGACTTAGTCAATCACAATATATTATGTCACCATCTTAACTCATCAGCCTCCTACCCCGAGGCAGCATCCTGGATCGCCTTCTTCTTAGAAGGGATAGTGATGAAAGTATTCTCTGAGAATGCCTGCGCCGCCCCCTCCCCCATCACCTGTGGGGTTCTCCAAGGGTCCTGTGTCTCGCCAACCCTCTACTATATATTCACAAAGCCCTTGTTCAATCTCCTGGATTCCCTTGGCATAGCTTACACCAACTATGCTGAATTTGCGCAAATCCTCCTCGCCTCTCTGGAACCTACACTGATGATGTTGACATGCTACTCCACATACGCCACCATCCAAGATTGGATGGCAACCCACGGCATCTGTTTCAACAATAAGAAGATAGAGCTTCTCGTTGTTGGATCCTCCACTATCTAAAACAAACTAGACCCTGAGTACTCAGCCTTCATCATTGATGGCACACGGATCCCAGTCTAACCTGCTGTAAAAACCCTTGGAGTCTACCTTGACGCTACCCTCTCCTTAACCCATGAAGTAAATGCCATATCCTCCTCAGCAGCCCACTCCACCAAACTCATAAATGCTGCCAGACCTTTCCTCTCCACCAACAGTTGCCTGACGATCGCACGTGCAGTGGTGAGCGCCAGGTTGGATAACTGTAATGCCCTCTTTGCTGGTACCTCGGCCCACAACATACATAAACTCCAGACTATCCAAAATTATGCCCTATGGGCCGCCCTGAACATTACCAGATCAGAACACATATCAGCTGCCCGCAGAGGAGTTAATTGGCTCCCCACCCGAGAAAGAATCCCATTCAAGAGACTCACAATCACCCACAGATGCATCTCCAAATCTGCCCGCCTTATCTGTTCAAAGATTTGCCAAGAATCTCTCTACCATGCCCACTAGAACCCCTAACACCAACTGGTTCAATCCAAGTTCAAACGTGCCAAAGCAGGTGGGTCAAGCTCCCCAGTCACTGCTGCTAAGCAATGGAATTCCCTCCCACATGCGTTAAGGGTGCAGGAATCCTTTTGGGCCTTCCGCAGATCCCTAAAAACCTGGCTGTTTAATTAACCCGCCCCTCACAAACTCCCCTTTTGCCACAGACATCTGATGTGTAGAGCAGCATCACTGTAACTACTTGAATCCGAACCTATTATTCATGCTAGCTGCCTGTGAGGTGCTGTACTGCAATGTAACCACTTTGTATGCTAGTGAATGTTATCCTTGCCTCTGGGCTACATGTAACTGGTTTCTCCAGCGCCCTGATGCCTGGAGGTTTGTGTGCGCTATACAAATGAAATAAATAAATAAATATATCTTTATTTGATGAGGCGGAAGTCGTGAAGAAAATTGTGACTGAGGCAAATTACTTTGTGGAAGAGAACCATACTGGGGAGATCGACCTGGGTACAGTTTGGGAGGCATTCAAATTTACAATGAGGTCTCTTGATTGGTTTTTCGAGCAAGAAAAAGAGGGACAAGGTAGAGGTGATGAAGGAAATGAGTGTAAGGTTAAGAGCTTGGAGTGGGAGGTCATGATTTTGACGGGTGACCGGAGAAGAGAGCATTGTGTCAACTTAAATGTGAATATAATAAATGAGTGTCTGAGAGGGCGCAATATATGCTATCTCGCACTAGATGCACATACTTTGTAAAAGGAGAGAAGTGTGATTGGTGGTTGGCACGTAGGCTTAGGACTCTGGAGAAAGGTGGGCCATCTCGTCTATTGAGAAAGCTGATGGCTCAGTGACATTTAACCCTTTGGAAATCAATGCAGTGTTTCGTAGCTTCTATAAGGAACTTTTTTCCTTTGGAGGAGGTTGGAATGTGATATATCCCTGATCTTAGTCCAGACTTCAAACTTCTGGAACTTTCTGTTGGGGAATGGGAATATTTGGATGAGGAACTTTTGGTTGATGAATTGAGAAAGTCGGCTTTGTGTCCTAACCCGGGAAGTGCCCAGGCCCGGATGGTTTGCCCATGGAATTCATCAGAATAATGCCAAACTCTGTCTTTGAGCTATTAAGAGATATGTACAAAGCCTCAGACGCTCTAGGGATTCTCCTGAAGACGAAGCTCCACTCATTGATTTCGCTGATTCTGAAGAAGGATAAGGTTCAGACGTCGCCTGCAAACTATCAACCAATAAGCCTCATTAATACTGATAATAAAATCCTGACACAATCAATGGTGAGATGGCTGGAGACGGTTTTACCAAAGTTAATACACTCTAATCAGTCCGGCTTAGTAAAAGGAAGACATGTGGCGTCTAATATGCAGAGGTTGCTTCAGACTGTGTCACAAGCAAATGGAATGGAATGGATGGAGAGGCAGCTGTTTTCTCATTGGATGCAGTGAAGGCGTTCGATCGGTTGAGCTGGAGTTACTTGTATGCTGATTTGAGTAGGATGGGTTTTGGGAGAGGCATTCATGAGATGGGTCAGATTGTTATATGCAAATCCTACTGCAGATGTGTCAACTAAAAGGGTGCGTTCTGAACCCTTTAATCTAGAAAGTGGAACTCGAGAATGTTCACCTCTGTCCCCTTGGTTATTCTTGATTGAAATTGAACCTCTGGCCTCCAGCATTAGGCAGGATGGAAGAAGAATATCTGGGGTTGGTTATGGAGGGTTCACACAGAAACGTTGGTTATGGAGGGTTCACACAGAAACGTTGGGCATATGCGGATGGCGTGCTATTGCTGTTGAGTGGCCTGGATCACTTGCTGCCGGCTTTAATGGAAGAGATTACCATGTTTAGTGCTTGTTTAGGATAAAAAATTAACTGGTCCAAGTCAGAGGCATTACCTGTTTTGCCTTGCTGCCAGAAAGATGCAATAGTGGATTTGAGTTTCAAGTGATGCCCCGAGAGGATAAAGTACCACGGGGTTTGGCTGACCTGCAGGGTGGACAGGATGATGTTGGAGAATATGGTGAGGCTGGTGTCGGTTCTGAAATCAGATTTGGAGAGGTGAAAATTGTTGAATCTGTCCCTCTGGGGGAAAGTAAATGCACCGAAGATGATCTCTGCACCCAAAATCATGTATTTTCTCAGTATGTTGCCTTTACCTGTAAGCAGGAATTTGTGGTTGGATATTAATGCTCAGCTACAGGGTTTTCTGTGGGACGACAAGCCGGTGAGAATGAAACTCTGGAAACTTCAACTACCTGTTGATAGGGGTGGCGTGGGTGTTCCTACCTTCCAAGACTACCACCTAGCTTTCATTGTGAGGCATCTGGCGCCATTTTTGAATTTTGTACTGGATGAATGGACTAGGGCGGAGGCTAGCTTGTGCGGACCATTGACACCTCAGGCTCTACTTTCAAAGAAATGTATGCAGCCCTCTGTTGCTTCATTGTTTACAGAGTTCTCGAGGGACTCTTGGAAGAAGCTTGTGCTACTTTTGGGTGGGCAGACATTTCGACGTCTGGATTCTTTGGTTTGGTGTAATCTCTAGGTCTGGAAAGTGTTCTTCTGGCCGGATGGGTTCTTTCGTGGGGTTCAGTGGATTGGTGATCAGAGGACAGATGGGAATGGCTTACCTTCACCCAGCTGCAGGCTGCTAAAAGGGTTCCTGATTGCATGATGCAGGAGTTTTGAACTCTGAAGAGGTGTATTTCTGAATTCTGAGAAGGACGAGATTGATTTTGGAGAGGAGATTGCGAAGACTGAATCAGAGGGTCATCAGGCAAGTAGGTTAAACAAACTCGTTTTGTCATCAGCAAAGGGAAATTCTGCTTTGTTGCAGGAGTGGTCTGCAAGGCTGTCTGAGGTGCGCTGAGCGACTATCTGTAGAAATGTGGTTCTGTCTTCTATCAGCCTTGGGGAGAGGTCGAGGCAGCTAAGATTTTGAACAGGGTCTATTGGACACTGGAACATCTGTTTAACAGTGGGATGTCTGTTAGTGATGTGTGCTGGGGATGTTCTCATAGGGCCAGAATGTTAGAAGACATGCTGTGGGAATGTAATAGAGTGAGACACTTCTGGGGTCGGTTGTCTTTGATATTCAACCAGTTGCTGAAGCTATCATTTCATTTATTTATTTAGATTTCTTGTAGAGCGCCTTATGCCCACAGGCCTCAAAGCGCTATCCAAACAACATATACAAACAATGTAACAAAACAGTCTGCAAGAAAACATTTTAAAAAAGCAGTTAGGGATAAAAACGCATCAAATTGCTACTAAGGAGGATAAGCAAAGTCCCACTATGAGGCCAAGGTTCGTGGAGCCCATGGGCAGATACTTACACCGTTTCAGGAACATGGGCACGGCACAGGCTCTGCACCCCACCAGAATGCAGTCTCTGTTCCCTTGGACACACCAATTGACCAGTTCTATCCTACACAGTAATTTACAGGTCGGAGGAGCGCACTACCCCGGGCCCCGTTTGTGCGCGAAGCCACGCAAGTACTTTGTTACGGAGCGCGTCTCGGGGTTCACTTTTGGAGGGTTTCGGCACATTAGTAATAATGAAGTTTCGTTTGTCCATAACCAGGGCTTTAATGACTGGGTCCCCCGGTATTGGCATGTTGGGTTTTTTCAGACGCACAGCGACTTATTAACTACATGAGGAGAAGATGGTGGTACGTCTTTCCAAAGGGATCATGTCACAGGGCTAATGCCAGCGCACAAGGTCCTAATTGCGGAAGCATGATGTTCAGCTTCCTTCAAAGACACATCCGTCTGTGTAGAACAGTTCTCTAGGCTCGCAGGCGGCAGAGTCATCAGTGCAGCATTGACTGCTTGCACCCTTTTCTCAAAGAAAAAGGCGTGATATTGCTCTGCAGAGATATCCAGAGACACTAGCCATGCATCGAAATCCTCAGCTGTATTACTGTTATTCAATTCCTTTGTAAGGGTGACTCTTCAAAGACTCCAGGGCTCGAGAATGGAATTCGTCTCGGCGTCCTTCAAAAAGATTGGGAGAGAGGGGGGGGGGCGGGAGGGGATAGCAACCCTCTTCCCCCCAGGGAGAGGGTGCCAGCATAGTAGAAGATAACCCTACCCCATTATTTGCGGAGACTTGAAGGGACGCCTGGGTGACGTTGGCGGTCCTATCCACCCCACCAGGAGTTACTGGTAGGGTGAAGATTGATTACGGCTTTGATACTCGTACTGGGAGATGATATGCTTGTGGGTGGTTTGACTTGTGCACAGAAAAAATGGTTGTGTTTAGTCAAACGTTCCCAGAAAGATACTCTTAAGTTCCGTCACTTTTCCTCGTACTCTTGGGTGTCTCACGGAACGGGACAGTCCCTTTCTCCGCATAGGATGGGACGCAGGGTTGCAGACCCACACGGTTTTTGCTAAATGCGTTTGTGTAGGTGGCACACGTGGCATTCCTGGGACACGTGCAGCTCACTTTCGCTTCGGGCCCTTCTTAGTAGATGAGCACACTTGGAAGAGGCCTTTTGTAAAAATCGCTGCAAAAGTCAAGAAAACAAAATCGAAGGCAAGTCAAGTTTTTTTTTATTTCCAATGGCACTTCGCAAGGGGAACTCTTTTTGGGGCTTCCCCAGTTACAAGAGGGGTCAAGGAGACCCTTTACCCTGTGTATTGGGAGGGCCTTCCAGTCTGCAGCCCAAGGTCCCTCGAGGAACGAGCGCCATAACCCGCTCACCTGTGCCCACAGGCCACCCGACAAGGATGGGCAAACTCCTTTCTGCACACCTGGCTCACTGGTGCCTGCGCCCATTCTAAAAAGCACTCCTATCTGTGTATGGCAACCAACAGTACTCCGTTTGGGCACAGAACTTTGAGACGATAGGCAGAAATCTCCACGCTAGGTGCAAGAGTTTAGGAAACCCTGTCCACATCTGTACCTCTGCCGCATGCCTGGGAAGTGGTGAAGACCTAAACCCCCACGCTGCTAATAACACAGGTGGAGCCAAGCATACCCCATTACTGCAAGTGAAGGATAACTGTTTAGGCCATCGTCAACACCACCTCAAGGCTTGTTACTTGGAGAGGTCGGTGCAGGATTTTACCGGCCTATGGTCGCCACCCATGAACCCTTTCTGGAACCCTCAGGTGCCCTCAGTCAATAAGCATGGGTCTGCACTAGGCACGTTCTGGCCTCATCGGGGAAGTACTGGCGCCCCCCCAATCTCCCTACTCTGTGGAAACCTGGACCACAAGTAAACCGAACACCATGGGTTCAACAGGTGCCATGCAAACCCAAGCATTTTAGCCCTGTGTACAGTGGATGCCTGGTCAGGGAAATGTTCACGAGTGCCCAGTTCTTGCAGACTGCGCACACACCCATCCTTTGCAGGATACAACATGCAGACATTGCTTCAAAAACCAATCTGATATACAGATGAATAGATGCAAACACTTTCTCACCAGACCAGACATGCAGGGCTTTTTCAAAGATATCCTGCTTGTGATTACCTTTCTCTTTTCACCAATGAGTACACTTTACGATTGGTTTTAGGAGTTTCTTGGCTCGCACCATAGCAAAGATTGGAGAAGCCAGAGTACAGTTCCACTGGCAATACAAGCACGGATAGTGAAGGGGTTCTTGAGCAGAGGTGTCAACCCTGGTAGTTAAACTGAAGGTTTGACATTCAGATGGGCAAGTTGCACTCGATGCCTGGTTGAGGAGCGAGTCTCCCCATACCGTCTATCTTGGAGGGCAATAACATCGGATCCTTTGACTTTGCCACTAATGAAGTTGGTTTTTGCTTTTCCCAACTTGCCCACCCTCACCATCCCCAACAATTTTCATTGAACCTTGCGAAAAGGACTGCTATTGAACGAGTCCAGTTGGAGAATCTGGTTCGGGGCTACTTTTTGTGGGGTTTTTTTGCCTCCTCAAAAAGGGACAGTGTGGGCTGGAAAATCATTCTTGACTTGTCCAGCTTGAACAAATTCCTCCTGTAGAAGAATTCCAAGGTGGTCACGTTGATTTAGATATTGTCTGCTCTACTGGAGCGGGATTGGTTGGACACCCTCGATCTACAGAACGCTTAAATGCATAAAGCAATTTGGATCCTGCACCACAAATACCTCAGACTCTTGATTCAAGGTGCACACTAGCATTACAAGGTGCTTCCATTCGGACTGAGATTGGCACCAAGGTTTTTCACTAAGGTAATGGAAGCCTTTATGTCACATCTGCGTCTATAGCAGATCCATCTCCACCCATATCTGGATGACTGGCTGATACGTAGATCCACCCTTTTGTGGGGTCAAGCTAGACATACAACAGGTTTATGCACTGGGCATGACGATAAATATGTAAGAGTCAACATTTACACCATCTCAAAACTACAATATATATCAATAATGTGCGACTGCACACAGGGGAACATTTTTTTCCACCTTCAGGAACTGATGAGCTTGAATTGGATCTGCCACGAGTGCCCGAGAAGGTCATTTCTACCAGTCATAAAACATAAACGCCTCCTGGGTCTGCTAGCATCCTGCATTCTAGTGGTTTTACTAGCCAGGTTGCACGTGAGGGTGATCCAGTTACAACTGTTAGCTCAGTGGTGACCGGAAACCCATCCGTGAACAGAACAGATTTCAATACCAACATGCTTGCATGTAGACCTCCATTGGTGGATGGATGAGAAAAATCTCAGTGTGAGAGTACCCTTCCCTGACCAGGATGCTGTCCACAAATGCATCCCCCTCAGGCTGGTGGAGCAATATTCGACTGCTGGGGAAATGTACAACTTATAGAATCCAGAAGAACAAATTCAATACACAAATGATCTAGAATTGAAAGGCATTGTCCTGGCAGAGAAGACAGGCTTACCAATAGTGGCTGGTCTCTGGGTATTGATTTGCTTGTTGAAATGAAAAGCAATGCAATACAAAATCCCCCTCTTGTATCTCCTGGAAAAGGGATGTGAACCTGGTGTCTAAAAACACAATCTCCCCGATAGCATCCCAATTGTCAGGTGTTAGGCAGAAACCTGTGCAGTTCCCTTAAGGAGCACTGCAAAAGATTTAAGACTACAGGTGTTGGCAGTAAACCCACTTGGTAGCAGTCTGTTCCACCCAGATTTACCTGGTAGCTGTGGCTGAGCAGTCAGACTTCCCTCAAGAAGAGTTAGGCAGTATGCAAAGTATACACAATAGGTACTCAGATACACGAATACAAGCAAACACTGACCAGAGCTTGGGTATCAAAGTATATAATTATTTATTTAAAAACACACAGTTGAAATACTCCAGCACTCTTATTGTAAAATATTCTAAACACAGTTACTATTGTAATATATACACCCCTTTTTCCTTATCAGATAAGTCACAGTAAACACCACTCATTTTCATACAGAGGTGAGTGCTTAACTAGATTGCACTCCGATAAGTTTATGAGAAAGGGAGGGAAAAAGACAGAATAGGAAAAGGTACACCCCTCTAAGATTCAGGAACACTGTTAGCAAGGCAGAGAGCAAAAAGTCACTGGTGATCCAAAGTCCAAAGGCTGGGCCCACTCTTAGAGAGAGCAGAGCACAAATGCGCCCAAGATCACACAGTTACACTATGCTTAGAAAGTCTTGCAGAGGGTTCAAAAAAAGGGTTGAGAGAGGCTTTAAGAAAGTTTAGCCAGGGTGTCCCAGACTAACCCAGGTTCGAAAGCCGGGAGCTAAATCTACCCCATACAGTCGGTCGCAAGGGAAGCCAGGCGGGACACGGTACCTTAAGTGGGAAGGATCCTCCAGCGGTGGCAGATCTTCCTGGCAGTGGGTGCAAGTTGCGTCATCGTCCAGGGGAAGAGAAGATCTCGATTTGGAGGAAAGATGAAGGTCGTTGCACTACCAGGGAAGAAACCAGCCGCGGAGTCTTCCGGTTAAAGGTGGTACCTTTGTTTCGCGATCGTGGTAAAACGTGGTATCCCGGTTGCCGAGGTTCTTGGCACGGGCAAGGCGGCCACGAGGTACGTCGGGAAAGCGAAACGACAGTGAAACTGGTTATCCCCACCAGTCAAAGGAAGAACACTCTCCGGCGGGAGATCTCCTCTGTCATCGGGAAAAGTGGTGAGGCAGTCCAGCAGGGCTCCACCGGTGGTGGTGTCGTGGCAGGTCGGCTCAGCTTCTCCCTCGTCGGATTCTTAGGTCCTGTGGCGACTTCTGAAGTTCCAGTCCCCAAAGCCCTGCTTTTATGCAGCAAACCCCCATTCACTCAGCCTAGCTGTCACTCAAACATGCTAAGTGGTGAGCCAGCCGGCTCACCACTTGGGCCAATCAGGATGGAGTGCGACTTGAGTTGCCTAGGCAACTCAGTCCAGGGTGCCTAAATTCCCCTCCACCCCTCTTAAGTACCCCAGACAGAGTGGCACCACTTTGGAGGGCTTCTGTGGAGAAGCCCGCCAAAAAGTGGAACAAAGGGCTCGACTTGGGTTGGAGTTACAGAAGAGAACACAAACGCCATTTTAGAATCAAGTTTTGGCAAAAAATACCAACCAGAGAATTAATATTAATTAAATAAACCGCCGGTATGTTCGAGGCTACCGTAAATAATTAAATAAAGATAGTAGCCTAAAACAATGGGAAATCCCATAGGAAAATATTTGCGGTTGAATATAAAAAGTAGTATCCACTGCCACCAGCCAAAACTCGATCAGGGGGGATGGAAACATGCCCCCTCGACTAACAGACCCTGGGGCAATCGAATTGCCCCAGCCAGTACGTCCACAATATGATGGTTTGTACTGGTTCTGTTCAGAATTTAAGACTAGTAAAGTCAATGGTGACTTTACATGCCCTGGGAGACAGTAGTCAGTCCCAGGGTATAGAGTCTATATTGGGGGGTCACTATGACACCCCTGTGTCACTGCACTGAGGGTGCTGTGTAACGCACATCACAAAAACACATGAAGCCCTATGGAGTAAAAGACCCCATAGCCCATTAAACACATCTAGATTCAAAGAAACACACTCAAATCATGTCCAAGAGTGAGGGTAAAAGAGTCTCACCCTTGCCAGGAGAAAAAAATAAACCCCAAAAATCCAGCAAAGCTGCGGGGGGACTCACTAGGTTAGGAAATTCAGCCTAAACAGAGAATTCTCCCTAACATCAGGCGAGGAAAACATCAGGGTGGATGCCTTGAGTCAGAGAACACACACAGGCTACACAAGTGGGAACACAGTCGGGAGACATTTCTAGAGGTGTTTCATGCCTTGTGTACACAAGGAATGTGAGCTCTGTGCATCTCGGAAAGGGAAGGGTGCTGATTGTCAGAGGGGTGCCTTCTTGCTCACCTGCGATGGTCAGACAATTTATGCAAATTGAAGCGAACAGTTGTCGGATAATCCTGGTAGATCCCTCCTGGCTGAAAAATATCTATTTTTCAGACCTCCAAAATCATAAATGTTGAATGCCACCACCCCTCTTCACCGCAGCCGCTTGCCAGTTGGCCAGACAGGGCTGGTTCTTCATCCTCAACGCACAATCTTTCTTCAGCTACTTGGTCCCTGATGACTGGGGATGTCCAAAAGAAATATGGAAATCATTAAGGCAGCCAGGAATTGGTCCACCAGATCCCAATATGCAAGTAAATGTATGCGTTCCCGGTGCCTGGGGAAAGCAAATGTGGATGGTGTACTGTCCTTTATTACAAACTGAGCAGAATCAGGGGTGTCTGTGTTCTGCTTCAGAACTTTGAGAGTAATAGGACCCTACCTAAATCGAAAAATAGTGATCTCATTAGCAAACCCTTTAGTGAAAGCGCTCTTCATTGGGCTACTGAGACTTTTCCCACCGAAGTAGCCCCACGGCGCCTCAATCTCAATGTGGTGGTAGTGGTGCTCATGCACAAGCCTTTAGCCTCGTTGGATTTGAAGGGGGGCCCCATATATATTTTTTCACAGGGGAAGATGTAGTGCTTAAAACCAACTCAAGCTTTCCGCCAAAGGTTGTAGGTAATTTTCATATCATTGAGGATATACCACTACCTGTTTCATTTCCGTCTCGTTGCATTGGGGGGAGAAAGGAGCATGCACACTTTAGACGTGGCAATACCATTAACATTCTACCTCAAACTAACAAAAGAAATCAGAAAAGGAACACAGCTGTTCGTGACCCTTTGTGGAACAGAGCAGTGTACATAAGCATTGAAGGCTTGACTGGCATGATGATTGCTCTCTGCCATACTGGGCAAGTGCCCCTCCTTACGAGCTCACTGCTCATCTGGGGGCGATTACCAGCCTCTGTTGCCTGTATATCTGCAAGGCAGCAACGTGGGCCAATCCACATTCTTTCTGTAAGCACTACTCTCTCGACTGCAGTTCAAGGAATGATGTGACCTTTGTGCACGTGATTCTAATGAATCTTTTTGCTACATAGGTTCAGCCAAGCTCACCTCCTTGCGGGATGCTTTAAAATCTCCCAAGAGTATGGAGGACATGGAACGGGGCATAAGAGTATCAACATGTTACTCAACGTAGTGACGACTGTGCCGCTCGTCTGTAGTCCCATTTCCTCCAGGAAAGGGGACTATGGACTAAGACTACTTTTGTCAGTATGATGAGTAGCAGACACATTCCAAACCTTTATAATGATGTGCTATTTATATAGGCTTTCGCTAAATCGCCTTACGTGGAATATATTTACATACAATATCACCCAACCCAAGTTGGTACTCCTGTATCGACCTCGGAAGGATGAAAGGCTGAGTTGGCCTTGCTAGGATTCGAACCTGCGACCTGAAGATCGCACACACATGGCAGCAACAAGCGCTCAGCCTGCTGAGTTATCTTAACGGCTTTAGAATTCTAGAAAATCCCCTGAAATTCCCTTTTTTCTTGCTGCTGTTCAGCCAAGAGAAGTATCTCTCCTCTTTTAGATCACTCTTGTCATCTTAACATTTAGTCATCCTATAATTTTGGGAGGAGTGTGAAGCAAGTTCAGATATAACTATTAAAATGTGTGCTTTTTGTTGTAACCTTTGTGAACCACCCACATAGTGATGTTTGTATAAGAGAAGTAATATTGCTGAAGGCAGAGCTGGCACAGCCGGTTACACTTAACTTATTGAATTGTAGGGGCTCCATTATGAGTACGGTGGTAATCATAAAGCAGACAGTATTTTAAATACCATCTGTTTTTTATCATCCACCCTCGCTGTCAGATGGCGTTGCATTGTAACAGTTCATGACTTGGTAGGAAAGCTCCCTGGAAATGTTTGGTGAATCTGGACGCGTGTTCGTCCACTGTAAAGGTGAAAGCGTCATTATTATCATCATGATTAGTACAAATATAAAATGTGCTTGCCCCTTTCCACAATGCCCGTTTTGCGTGAGCTATTCCGCTAATATAGGGGCCACGGTGGCGCTGCGGGATTTGCAGGCAGTAGAATGCGCCTTCTGTGTTTGGAAAGTGAGGCCGAGAAAACCAGCGCATTCTCCCGGTCTTGTCTCTAACGTGCACACGTGAGTGCACTGCAGCCAAGAGTCCTTAGCTAGGCCGGCACAGCAGCGGCTTGACGCTCGGCTGTTCCGCACGCACGCTTGCCGTCCCTTTCAGAGTGTCCATGGCTTTATTTATTATTGGGATAGGATTCCATCCTGTAAAGGTACTGCATCCCTTGAGGTTCCTGGCCGTCACAAATACTGCAATGGTAGTAGCCTTATTGCCGCCTCTACTTTATTGCTGAATTAATACCACACACCCCCTAATGGGGGGGAGGCAATAGTAAAAGATGACATTTAACAAACATGTAAACACACACCTGGCTGCATACCCATTAGAACCAACCAGATGTGCATGATTCCTAGACGCAAATATATTGTGCAGCTTGTCGCCCAAAATGAAGCAACTCTCTCAAAAGCTCTGTTGTTTTGTGATCGCCAACCTGTGTTCCGTTTCTACCAAACTGTTCAGTTGGAGATTATGAACTCCTGTCCTTTGTTTTATTAAGTGAAGAGCTTTTCTGCTGCGCTGATCACCAGCTCCAGGGCTTGTCCGGAGAGGGTCTTATTGTGCCCCCACTAGGTGTATCCAGACCTTGGTTTGCTTTATGATTAGAAGTGCAGCCCCCATTTCAAACTCTTCTTTGTACTACATGTTTGCTGACACATATACCGTAAACTGACTGGTTCAGCAAACCGCTTTTGGCCTGCCCATCCTGCCCAGGGGCTGCAAGCTCTTGTATAAAAGAGGAGAATCAAATGGACTGATACAAAGGGAGGGTTAATGAGGCCGAGGAAAGGAGCAATCGGGACAGTTGTTTAACGATCAGTGTAGGAGTTTTTTTCTTGAACTGTGAGTATTAAAAAGTGACTGTGTTGCAGCATGGGCTTCCACGAGGTAACCCCTTTATGGGGTAGCGGTCTCTCCATGCTGTTTTGACTGCCAGCACAACACATACCCCCAATTGTGTCTCTAGCAGATAATGGCTGATCCAGTGATTGAAAGTAGGATGGGTGTCTTTTGCAGAAGACCTGTTGTGTTGTGCAGTGGATCTTAAAGCTTGGTTGACTGGGAGCTGATGGAAGTCCAGAAGATGAGTCCTGTCAGAGGTTTGATTGTCTGTGTTGATCAAACCGGCAGCCGTGTTTAGGATGAGCGGAACCGTGTTCATGGGCCTGATTGGCCGGTTAGACTGCACAGCATTCTTTACAGCAGTTGATTTGTTAAATGGTGCTTTCCCGTGTTATTTATTTTCCTCTCGGGTGAATGTTGCCCAGGGCACACACTACAACAGTCTGGTTCGAGATGAGCTCTCGAGCTTTAGTATGCTCTGCAATGCACCAAACGAAATTTCATATTCAGCTTATTTTTATGAATTTCACTGGGAAGATGTGGTCTTGGTGGGAGGGATGTTACTCTCAGCATCGGCAGACTATTGGGCTCTGTAAATAGATAGGAGCTCAATGCCTGTGTTTTTTAAAATCTATTCTGCTGATCTAAGCAACACCGCCACACACATTTAAGGGAAGGCCAAGTTAGAGATGGAAGTGTTTTTGTCCATTTCATGAAATACCATATACCCTTTCTGCTCTACAGATGAGACTGACGTGGCATCTGAGAAGGACTCGCAAGCGAGTGGGTCCATCGTATGGGATAAGTTCACATATTTCAAACCATCGCTTCAGATACGTCTCGAAAGTGAGGACGCCAAGTCTGCCCGTGACATTTTCATTCGAGGTAAGACATCATTGGTTAAACTTCCCATCATCAAAATTCATGGTTGTGTAGCTTAACCACCTGGAACATGGGAAGCTCCTGTTGTGCTTTTTTCAAATATGCATTTTATTCGATTTATTTTTTAAGTTTTGGCTCATTTGCCATATGCATACATTGTTCCTTTAATGCGCCAGGGATAGAGCGAAAAAGAGGAAATGGAAAAGGGTACACACATTGACCGTCCCAAGTCGTGAATCCAGGCACTACGGGAAAAGAGGATGTTTTTGAGGTAATGAGGATATCAGGCAAAGCTATCTAGGTGAAGGCTTGCTTTGATAGTTTTTCTTTCCATGCCGTTGCCCTCTGAAGGTACTCCCACAATGAGGGGCATTGGACTAACAGGACTGCCCTCCACATGTCATGTGTACTGTTTTTCATTCTCTGAGTAAAGGAAGGTCTCGTAATTCAGATCTGTGCTCGGATAGGTGTGCAATATCTGGGTCAGTGCCTCTTCATTACCAATGGCTTCCAGAATGTCCCTGTCACCTGCCCCATACCCTTCTGGGGAGTTTGAAGCCTGCACACTGTACCTCAGAACTAGCCCCCAGACAGGAAGTCCGGTTTGGCTGACTCTCGCTTATTTATGACTCATACCACATGGACCCCAGTAGGAATGTTTTCAGAAAACAGTTATTTTTGTTAAACTCTGAACGAGTCCCAAGAGAGCAACACCAATACTAAGATGGTCACTGTGACAGGGAACATCCCTGTCCAGTGCATATAGAGTTGGAGTTTTTATAGAACGTAAAATGCAACTGCTAATATACTATGCATTTTAGTGTATTCCATTGTGGATTGAGACACGATCAGTGCAGTTATGTGCATGTTTAACGTGTACTGTCACCTCCTGTCCTTAGGCTATGTTTGTTGGTGCACTAGGAGCGAGTATTTAAGTATACTATCTTCAGAATCTGCGTGCCATTGCTCAGAATACCGGGGCACTGCTACTTTCTTGCACATGATGCACGGATGCTCACATGTAAATGAGAATCCGTTTGTTATTGAGCTGTCAAACCTTGCTGTGCCCTTGTTTCCCTGTCAGTAATTTCACAGTTCTGTGTTCCTCACTGAGTTTCTGGTTCAATGCTTCTCCTGCTTTACTTTCTTCTGCTTTCCACTCCAGGTCAGCTTTGATTCGGTTCATGTCAATGCTGCATGTATAGGTACAGGCCTTGGTTCGGAGATCATTTTAATATTAGCATGTCAAATAGAGTTGCATTCAAACTTAGCTTTATTTCGGCCGAAACCTTAAAAGCAATTCATTTCCTAAACACAGACAATAAATACTTTCCATCATCGTGTCACGAGGTATAACAACGTGGTGAAACAAGGACATGGTCTAACAACATAACAAATAAAATCGATTTTGCCGGTGGATTCCAAGATGGCTGTGTAAAGACTGGAGGGGGGTGTCTGTACCTCTGCTCTCTATATGGTAGAGGAGAGGCACAGAGGACCCCAGCCAAGATTCTCTATTGTGGTAGCAATGGACAAGCAATCAAGGCGTCGATGGATCCTTCTTGAGTGACCCCCTTTCAAGCAGGAGTCACGGATCGTCGAGAGGCGTCGAAGAAAGTGAACTTGGCGTCGATGAGAAGTTCAAGGGTGCCGAGACCACGACGTCGATCCAGGCGGTGCTCGTCGGCGACGTCCTGCGAGGATGAGGTGTGCGGGGCAACTCGGCGATTGATTGTTCAGGACCGCAAAGAGTTTCTGAAGAACTGTGGCCCAGCAAGGGCGTCGAGTCGCCGAAGTCTTTGTGGTCTCTGGGTGGCGGGAAACCCACCGGCGGATTTTCCTCGGTACGTCGGCGGCCTTGACTTTCTCCGGCGGGACAAAGCGGTCGACGTTGCGGACAAGGGAGTCCTTCGATTCAAATGTTCTTAGGCAAAGGAGCGGGCGGCTCCGGTCGTTGGCGGCACGGCGTCAAGCGGTCCCCGCGTCTGGGCAACACAACTTCGACGGGCCTCCAGCGGTCACACAAACCTGCGAACCCTGGTCGACTGCAATGGACTTCGACAGAGGCGAAGTCCGGGTGCTTCACTTCGTTCTCCTCAGCAGTCCCGTCTCGGGTCAGCAGCCTTTCGAGGGTCTGACTTCCAGGGAGCTTCGGCGAAGGTCAGCGGTGCTCAATGGTCCCTCGGAGCACGGGAAGAGGGCGCCTTACCAGGTCCTCTCTCGGATCAGTCCTTGACGAGTTCGGCAGCTTTCAGATCAGGTTGAAGCAAATGCAACAGCAAGTCTTCTTCTTCCAGCTGGGCGTCGAGGATCAGCAGTTCCAGTTACTCTTCAAGTGTAGACACAGCTTCTGAACAATTTCCAGTGGTGAGAGGTCCCCAGATATACTATCTTGTCTCTCATCCACACTGCTGGCTCACACTCAGCAGCCAATCATACAGAAGGGCATTCATGCAATCAGTCAGCCAATCAGACACACAGTGCATTCAGGCCATCCTCCTCCCTCTCAGACACTCACAACAAGGAATGTGGATTGGGACAAGTACCCAGCCATTCAACACTACACACTGCATTCAGGCCAGTTTCGTGCAGGGCTGTCTCAGTCTTTGTCTCTCATACCAGTAACCAGACAGCCACAACAAGAAGTGCATATTGGTCACACACTCCATTCACCCAGGTCTCACCCACAGGGCGTACCCACAACATACAGTCACTGGGAAGACTCCAGCCAGTCTGGACTGGACTTCACAACAACACCATATATGGAACTTCCACCCAACAGCCAGTCAGGGGGAAGGGACAGAGTCAGGGCTTCCCAGGACTTTGGGAAAACAAGGTAACAGGCAATAGAAAGCAAGAGGCCACAGGGGCCATCTTGTTTTCCACCCGGAATCAACTGATTCCAATGGCAGGGCCTGGGTATCCCAAAATGGACGATACTCAGAGAACCTGTCAAATTAAGCATGGAGCTGTCACCAGCCCAAACCCTGCTCTGTGGGCCACCCACAGGTGCCCAAAAACATACACTAGGGGCACAGGGTTGTACCCCCACCCACGGGTGCTGTAAGGGTATCCCATGGGTCTGTACACCAAACCAAAAGAGAGAGAGCTGCACCGCCAGGAGTCCCACATGAACTCCTGCGCGGAAAAAACTACAGAACACAGGATAAAAAGGCAGTATAGGACAAGGATACGGAGGCCCTGTTCCTCCGATGCATTTCCAGCATCACAGTCACCCCCCCCAGACTGAAGTGGAGGGTGCCTAATGTCGCACTGGATAGACATCCTCATCCAGACGGTCAACATACCTTCTGGAAAGGCCATCTGCATTACCGTGACTCTTCCCTGGTGTGTGCTCTATGGTGAAGTCTAGCCCTTGCAGGCTAATGGACCACCTGAGCAGTTTCGGGTTTTCACCCTTCATCTGCATAAGCCACTTCAGGGGCTTATGATCTGTTTGGACCTTGAAGGTAGACCCCGTAAGGTAGGGCCTAAAACACCTAAGGCTCCAAACTACACTGAAACATTCCTTCTCAACAGTAGCCCACCTAAGTTCTCTACCCTTGAGTTGTCTACTGATGAAGATGATAGGATGTTCCCTCCCTTTGTCATCTAACTGGGACAAGACAGCTCCAATTCCGGTGTCGCAGGCATCCATCTGGACGATAAAGGGTCGGCTGTAGTCAGGCGCACACAACACAGGTGCCCTACACAGACTTTCATTCAAGCCATCAAAGGCCCTCTGACAGTCTTTAGTCCAATTAACCTTCCTAGGTTGTTTGGGTGAAGTCAGAGCTGTCAGTGGTGCAGCTATGGTTCCATAGTCTGCCATGAAATTGCGATAATACCCAGTGAGGCCCAAAAAGGCTCTCACCTGGGTTTGAGTAGTGGGAGTCTCCCAGTCCTGTACATCCTGTACCTTACTGGGGAGAGGTTGGATTTTACCCCCTCCTACCTCATGACCAAGATATGTGACTTTCCCCTGAGCTATCTGGCACTTGGTGGGCTTGATAGTGAGGTTAGCCCTTTTCAAGACCTGCAACACCTTATCCAGATGTGTCAATTGCTCTTCCCAAGTGGAACTGTAGACGGCAATGTCGTCTAAGTAAGCCACACAAAAGGCTTCCAGCCCACTGAGCGCATGGTTGACCAAGTTCTGGAAGGTGGCAGGGGCATTCTTCAACCCAAAAGGCATGACCCTAAACTGGTAGAGTCCCTCTGGTGTTGAGAACACCATCTTTTCCTTGGCATGGTCCGTCAGAGCTATTTGCCAATAGCCTGAGGTAAGGTCAAAGGTGCTCACAAATTTGGCAGCACCTATGGTGTCCACAAGCTCATCAGCCCTGGGCAATGGGTGCGCATCAGTCTTGGTGACGGCATTGACTCCTCTGTAGTCCACACAGAACCTCCAATCCTTGGTACCTGCCTGGGAACCTGCCTTGGGGACAAGGACCATGGGACTGGACCAGGGACTGGTTCAGGGTTCAATAACACCCAGATCCAACATCTTAGCGACCTCAGCCTGGATGTGGTTCTTAACAGTATCTGACATACGGTAACTCCTGCTTTTGACAGACACACTGTCACCAGTGTCAATCTCGTGCTTACACCACGGTGTAAGGCCTGGCGTCAGTGAAAACAGAGAGTCCTGCAGGCCCTTTGCTGCTCTGTTGTCAAATCGGGAGAGAGATGCACTCCGTCCACTGAGCCATCCTGAGGGTTGCTATGCAGCAAATCAGGAAGGGGCTCACTCTCATCCTCTTCTTGCTCTGAAGCTAGCAAGAGACATGAGACTTCTGCTCGCCTGTGGAAAGGTTTGAGCCTATTAACATGGAATACCTGAGGGGCTACCCCAGGGGCTCCCATGTCAACCAGATAATTGACCTCGCCCATCTTGGAGATTATCCTGAAGGGTCCAGTCCATTTATCTGCCAATGCCCGAGGCTTGGTAGGATCCATCACAAGGACCTCCTGTCCCGAGTCCAATCCACTTGCGATGCTTTAAGGTCGTGCCAGTACTTATTAAATTCCTGGCTGGCCTTGAGATTCGCTGTTGCCTGACCCATCATCTCTGCCATCCTCCGTCTGAGGCCTAACACATAGTCCTCCACTTGCTTGGCAGGACCTGGAGGGGTGGCTTCCAAACCTTCTCTGATCAAGGCAAGGGGCCCCCTCACGGGATGTCCAAAGAGTAACTCAAAGGGGCTGAAACCAACACCCTCTTGAGGTACCTCTCTGTAAGCAAACAGCAGGCATGGCAGGAGGAGATCCCATTTCCTCCTTAGGGGCTCTTCCAAAGCACCTATCATGCCCTTGAGAGTTTTATTAAATCTCTCAACCGGACCATTGGTCTGGGGATGGTAAGAGGTGGAGAACGTGTAGGTTACTCCGCACTCTTTCCACATGGTTTTCATGTAACTAGACATGAAGTTGGAACCTCTGTCAGAGGCAACCTCCTTAGGGAATCCAACATGGGTGAAAATGCCCAGGAGAGCCCTGGCAACCACCTTAGCGGTTACAGTCCGAAGGGGTATATCCTCAGGGTACCTGGTGGCATGATCTACCAAAACCAGGATGAACCGATGTCCCCCTGAAGTGGGAGGGTCCAGGGGACCGACGATGTCAATGCCCACCCTCTAAAATGGTGTGCCAACCACTGGCAATGGCTGCATTGGGGCAATGACACTGCCTCCAGTCTTGCCAGAGAACTGACAAGTTGGGCAGGTCCTACAGTGGGACTCCACTTCTACTCCCAATCCGAGGCCAGTAGAAATGGGCAGAGAACCTCTTCTTAGTCTTCTTGGTACCAAGATGAGCAGCCAAGGGCACCTCATGCGCCAACTGCAGTAGGAAGGGCCTGTAAACCTGGGGTACCACCAACCTCTTGAGGGCACCAGGTTCAGGCTTAGTGGGCTCACGAACAAGGAGCTCACCCTCCCAATATATCCGGAAGGTCCTAGGCACTTCTCCTTGTGCCTGGGACAGGGCTGTTTCCTCAGACCCTCGAGAGAGTGGCACTCTCTCTGACCCTTACAGAAGTCTGCCCGGGAGGGTCCCCCTTCAACTAACAAGCATTGAAGATCGGGATGATCCTCCGGGTTGAGAACCTCTCCCACAGGAGAGTCTTCTGGCTCTTCTCCCACAGGAGTTGAGACGGGGGTTTATCACTGGGCCCAGCCCGTCCGGAGCATGGATCCCAATGGGTGCTGTATGAACAGCAGGAAGAGAAGGAGCTCCCTCCACAGAGGTGGCCTTCTTGGTCTTCCTTCTTCTTGCCTTAGGCCTCGCCTTTGGCTCGGGCACCTGACTCACAGCCAGACCCTGTGTTACCTGTGACCTAGTGACTGCAGCAGCAGTCATGGGAAGACCATCCGAGATCAACCCCAACTCTACTAGATCATTACCTAACAGAATGTTAGCAGGGACACTTTCCTGAACCAGGACAGGAAGCTTTGCTGTCTTGTCTCCAATTATGAGTGTGACTAAGGCTACAGGCGATAATTTGGGAGGCCCACCAGCTAACCTGGTGGTTCTCAGAGGAGCACCTACATAGTCCTCTGGCTTGAGCAGGGTCCTGTCCACCACTGACATGCTTGCCCCAGTGTCTCTCAAACCAGTAGAAGGCTGGCCATTCAAGAGGACACTTCTCAAAAATCTACAGGTGTTCTGTGGGATAGTCGCCAGTACTTCCGCGTACTAGTCCCAGGCCCCAAGGGACACTAAGGAAATCTCTACAGGGGCACCAAATGTAGAGATTTCTACCCTGTAGAGGGGAGGACACCTCAGACATGGGGTAAGAGTAGGTCAGGCTGATAGCCTGTACCCCAAGTGCCTTACCTTTACACTAGGAGTCACCCCTCTTGGATCCAGAGCCCCACAATCCCAACAAGTGCACAAGTGCCGGGAGTGCGGGGTACGGTACTGGAACCACTAGGAGCCTGCTTTGCAGCAGGTGGACCACTACTCTTATTCCCACCCACAGATGATTTATCCCCACTAGATCTTTGGGTTTTAGGACAGGGGGGGTTTAGGTTTACCAGACTGTGACTGCTTTTGGGACTCCTCAGCTTTCTGAGAGGCCCCCTTTTCTTTGTCTTTGTCCTTCCCACTGGAGTCCTTAGGGGAGGTGGGAGACCCACTTGTCAGCCAACCTAGCCAGCTTAAAGGGATCCAAAATGTTCTGGTCAGCAACATACTGACGCAGCTCTGGTGAACAGGCTTCAGAAAAATGCTCAAAAAACAACAGATGGGACAATTCAACAAACGTTTTCACTTTGTATCCATCAATCCACACCATCATGTTCATGTGCGCAGCACTCACCCAGTCAACCCAAGACACATTCTCTCTTTTCTTAAAATCCCTGAACCTTTTAAGGTATTGGGTAGGTGTCTTGCCAAACTTGGCAATCAAAGCAGATTTCATACACTCATACTGACCCCTTTCTTCCACACTCAGCTTCAGAATACAGTCATACCCAGTCTGAGGCACTCTGCTTAACAAGCACTTAGCCCAATCTCTTTTGTCAACATCATGAATTGCACAAGCCATTTCAAACGCTTCAATCCATTGGAGGATATCGGAACCCTCCGCAAACACACCAACCAAATCTTTCATAAACTTGGTGGCTAGGGACCTGCCACTCTCAACTGGTTTAGCTAAAGTCTCCACTCTAGCTTTCTCTAGCTGGATTCTTTGGTGCTCAGTGTCCCTATCTTTGAGTATCACTTGCTGTGCCAACTCCTCTTTCTTCAACTCGGCTTTGGTTGCCAACTTTATGTATTGAAAGGCTAACTGTTCCCGTTGTAGCTCCAATTTCAAAAGTTCAATCTTCAGGGCTTCCCCCTGAAGAGCAGTGCTGGGGTTTGGAACAGAGGCAGCAGGAATGGTGGCATTCCCAGAAACAGATTCAGCAGAAACCCCAGGGGCAGAGTCCTCATTGGTTGCATTCCCCTCTTCATCAAGAGTTTCACCATCAGTCTGGTAGTCCACCAGGGCAGCTATCAGCTCAGGCCTAGACTTATCCACAAAGTCTAACTCCCTGGCTTCACAAGCACTCCGGAGAGCCTCTAAACTCATCCTAGTCAATTTACCATTTGCAATAGACTCCATTGCTTGTAATGCAGTTATTTTGTACACAACTAAACCTTAATTTAATATAATAAAGTGCAGATATTTTGTAAGTGGCACGGTTATACACTGATTCTTAAAACCATAAGCATCCCACCGCTGCCACCAGTGTAAAGACTGGAGGGGGGTGTCTATACATCTGCTCTCTATATGGTAGAGGAGAGGCACAGAGGACCCCGGCCAAGATTCTCTATTGTGGTAGCAATGGACGAGCAATCAAGGTCTAGCTTCTCAGGAGGTGATGCAGGCTGGTTCTTAAGTACAGTGTAGTCCCCGAACCCCCACAAAGGAATGTCCACACACTGTATTACTGAAAACACAGTCTTTATATAATTAATATTCAAAGGTATGTACACTATCACAATAACGCACTTTGTACTCAGAAATCAACAATGGTAAATATATACAATTCTAAAGTGGTACCACCAATATTATCAGATCTCATTAAAGTGCATCATCTATACTGTTAGAATGTCACACAGATCAATAACAAGGAAACCAGCAGTAGAGAAAGGAGAAAAAGCAAGATGGTTGAAACAATAGGCAGATTACTGGCCTCTACCTAGACACAGTTCTGTGTGGAGATCCCCCCCACCTGGGCAATCTGTGAAATAAAGATATATAGCACAAGCCCAGTCCATATATTGCTCAATAGTCTTATTCTCTCCTATAATGTTTTTACCCCCCCAATGTACCTGGTGGAGTAGAGTTCTTCGAAGAAGCGTCGATGGATCCTTCGTGAGTGACCCCCTTTCAAGCAGGAGTCACGGATCGTCGAGAGGCGTTGAAGAAAGTGAACTTGGCGTCGACGGCGTCGATGAGAAGTTCGAGGGTGCCGAGACCACGACGTCGATCCAGGCGGTGCTCATCGGCGACATCCTGCGAGGATGAGGTATGCGGGGCACCTCGGCGATTGATTGTTCAGGACCGCAAAGAGTTTCTGAAGAACTGTGGCCCAGCAAGGGCGTCGAGTCGTCGAAGTCTTTGTGGTCTCTGGGTGGCGGGAAACCCACCGGCGGATTCTCCTCGGTACGTCGGCGGCCTTGACTTTCTCCGGCGGGACAAAGCGGTCGATGTTGCGGACAAGGGAGTCCATTGATTCAAATGTTCTTAGGCAAAGGAGCGGGCCGCTCCGGTCGTTAGCGGCACAGCGTCAAGAGTTCCCCTTGTCTGGGCAACACAACTTCGACGGGCCTCCAGCGGTCACACAAACCTTCGAACCCTGGTCGACGGCAATGGACTTCGACAGCGGCGAAGTCCGGGTGCTTCAATTCGTTCTCCTCAGCGGTCCCGTCCCGTCTCGGGTCGGCAGCCTTTCGAGGGTCTGACTTCCAGGGAGCTTCGGCGAAGGTCAGCGGTGCTCGTTGGTCCCTCGGAGCATGGGATGAGGGTGCCTTACCAGGTCCTCTCTCGGATCAGTCCTTGACCAGTTTGGCAGCTTTCAGATCAGGTTGAAGCAAATGCAACAGCAAGTCTTCTTCTTCCAGCTGGGCGTCGAGGATCAGCAGTTCCAGTTACTCTTCAAGTGTAGACACAGCTTCTGACCAATTTCCAGTGGTGAGAGGTCCCCAGATATACTATCCTGTCTCTCATCCACACTGCTGGCTCACACTCAGCAGCCAATCATACAGAAGGGCATTCATGCAGTCAGTCAGCCAATCAGGCACACAGTGCATTCAGGCCATCCTCCTCCCTCTCACTCACAACAAAGAATGTGGATTGGGACAAGTACCCAGTCATTCAACACTACACACTGCATTCAGGCCAGTTTCGTGCAGGGCTGTCTCAGTCTTTGTCTCTCATACCAGAAACCAGACAGCCACAACAAGAAGTGCATATTGGTCACACACTCCATTCACCCAGGTCCCACCCACAGCACGTACCCACAACATACAGTCCCTGGGAAGGCTCCAGCCAGTTTGGACTGGACTTCACAACAACACCATATATGGAACTTCCACCCAACAGCCAGTCAGGGGGAAGGGACAGAGTCAGGGCTTCCCAGGACTTTAGGAAAACAAGGTAACAGGCAATAGAAAGCAAGAGGCCACAGGGGCCATCTTGTTTTCCATCAGGAATCAACTGATTCCAATGGCAGGGCCTGGGTATCCCAAAATGGAGGATACTCAGAGCACCTGTCAAATTCAGCATGGAGCTGCCACCAGCCCATACCCTGCTCTGTGGGCCACCCACAGGTGCCCAAAAACATACACTAGGGGCACAGGGTTGTACCCCACCTATGGGTGCCGTAAGCGTATCCCATGGGTCTGTTCACCAAACCAAAAGAGAGAGAGCTGCACCGCCAGGAGTCCCACATGAACTCCTGCACGGAAAACACGACCGAACACACGATAAAATGGCAGTAAAGGACAAGGATACGGAAGCCCTGTCCCTCCGATGCATTTCCAGCATCACAGGCCGCGATGCTGTAAACACTGCAGGCCACCGTGCCCCCGATCCCGAGGCCCTGCAAAGCTGCCTGTTGTTTGCTGTAGCCCTCCCCAGGCGATAACAACCGATGCCGGACCTCCCCGTGGGGACACGGAAGCAAACAAGGAACATCCTTGGTCCTGCGTGGGTCGAGGAGAGCGGATCGGCGGACCCGCGCGTGGTGCCTGCCGTGTCCGCGCAGCATCCAGAGCGCATCCAGCACCCGGCAACTTACCAGTGAACGAGAAAGAAGCTTCCCGGAAACCCAAACACCGCCACGGAAAGAAGCCTCAGATCGAGTCCTGGGGGGCCTGTGGAGCGGCCCGAGGCAGGTCCCCTGCACTTCCCTCCTCCACGGGAACGTCCCCCCCTCGATTCACCATAGGGACTTGGGGGCAGAGTCCGGGTCGGTGGGGAGCGGAAGCCAGCGCCTGCCCATTGACGGCGCCGCCCACACCTCCTGCGAGAAGCGGAACTGCAGGCATTGGAGGGGGTGCCCGGTCGGGGCCTTGCCTCCGCGAGGAGAGCAGCTTCCACCGGCTACAGCAGTGCAAGCGGCCGGGAGCACCAACAAGACCAGAGTCCAGCAGCACAGAACAGGCCCCGCCTGATCAGCAGAGGACCCCGCACCCCAGGGAGCATCTCCTTGAGAGAGGTGAGAACGTTGGCCCTCCCTCCCTGGGCCTACTAACACCATCGTCCACGAGGATTATCCTCTATAACTGCTCCAAATTGGGCCTCTCCCGCCCCCATTGAACCACCCTCCCCTGGAGTTGGATCCTATAGGCTGCTGGCGATCTCGAGGTCTACGGAGGGGAGGGGAGATGAGCGGAGGGGTAGGGTGACCCCCCCCCCCCCCCTCTCGGAGACCCATCCCTCTTCCGTGGGCGCCCTTGCCCTGGTCTGAAACTCCTGTGTAATTACACTGAAAGGACTAGCACAAGCCCCCTTAGGCCCAACACATTGACATACACTACCCCAGCCCTGCAGCGCCCAGAGCGGGTCACTATCACACCAAAGACCAGACGCACTCACTCTTGGGCAATCGGGGAGGCTCCACCTAGACTGCGCTGTTCAGATTGACCAGGAGAAGTGTAGCAGAGACCACAGAAATACCAAGAGCAGCAACACCCACAAGGAGGCCCCTCCATCGGATGCCAATCTGCACTCATCCAACTCTGCTGATCAAGGGCGGAGGCCCCCCGTTGGACGGTAGCCCGGTGGACCTTGCAGACTCTGCCTCCTATTGGAGAAACCCGGAAGCCCAAACACTCAGCACAGCACCCGGAGGTGCCGTCACTATGTCCAAGAGTAAAACCAAGGACGCCCAACCCCTGCAAAGACCCCTAAGGTGACCGCAGGAGAATGTGCTGACCAGGATATGGGCCAAGGAAACGGAGGACGCCCAGGGATCGTCCCCCAAAGAGTGGCCCGCGGGGGACCCCCAGGCGGACCCTGAGGCCCAAGACAAACCCATTACACAAAAGGCACTGAAGCTCCTCTTAGCCGATATAGTGGATAAGATCACCACAGCAGGTCAAAGGCAGATGGACACGCGTAGGGAGGATATGGCAGAGGGTCTTAAGGAGATCAAGAGAGATATTAGCAAGAAAGAAGAAAGAGTGGACACAAACGAGAGGGCGATTCAAGACTTAGCCGAGGACGCATGGAAGACGGACTGTTACGCTCACCTGGTTCCCACGGGGGCGTCGACCGGAACTGGGCCGCTGTTATTTCCACCAGCGTGACGTGTAGCGCCGAGATTACGGACTGGACTGGCCCGCTCAGCCTAGTTTGTCTGGCTTGCAAGAATATTCTTCTGCAAAGGAGAAGAGGAATTAACCACCCGTGGAATTGAGTGTCAACCCACCTTCCCGACTCCCGTTGTCTTCCCACTGATCACTCTTGATGTCCTCTCCTTAGTCTCACCTGATGGTTTGGAAGGATGAGCCATCCTGCGTCGACCGCAGGGGCGCGTTGATGACCAGTTACTTCACTGGCGTAGAGGAATTGGTGAGTTCCAGTATTGACTCTAAAGTCCAATTGTTCATAAGAGTTCAAATGTCTGCTCTTCACTCTGTCCGATTCCTTGCAGGTTGCCGATTAATCCACTCGAAGATTTCCAAATGGCACTCGGTAAGATTCAGGTAAGTCTATTGTGTTTTTCCCCTTAGGAGCCGGGGTATGGCGATGAAGCAGAGTTGACTGCGCCGACCCGAAATGAGGTGAGTACCTCCCGTGGTAAATCAGGTAAGTCCTTGGGGTAGCTTGTATGGCCTTAGAGAGTCCCCTTGCTCACCTTGCTGTCTTTGTCTCCTTAGGTGTCGGAGGGCGGCCGCGAGATGGAGAGAGCGTGATGGAATGCTGAAGTACCGCCAAGCAGGTGAGTTCAGCGCGGCGCCGTAGGAATGCGAAGCGATGCTTCAAAGACTTCTGTCTTTCAGTTCCGTGGCGAAATGGATCAGGATTCAGGTAAGGATTAAAGTTAAAACTCCTGTTCTAACCTTTATCCTTTTTGTCTTCTTGTTTCAGGAGTCCCAGGACTGAAGCGGGCGTGGCTGAAGACTGGAGCTGCAGAAAACACGGTGAGCGTTACGCTGCCGCAAGCAGAATGACGCGAAGCACGTGTGGCTGTCCGGGCGTGGTTTAAATAGCCTTGGAAGAAGATCCAGGTAAGTATTCTTCCACAGCCCCACCCAAGTAACAAAATAGTCCCTTCAGTAAAATAATCCCTCCTAAGCCTCATTTGGCTTGAGTCTTCATGCAGCATGGTCTGCCTCAGGTGAGTATGCAGCATGGTTTGCTTCAGGTAAGTTATCAATAATGAGCCTGGCGCCCATGGCGCCAGGACTGACTTTATCTTCATGAGCCTGGCGCCATGGGCGCCAGGACTGTACCCAAACAGCCCCTAACTGGGGCTTTTGGGCATGCTCCAAGTGGCATGATGCCTGCTTCCGGGGCTGCTGGGCCTGGTCTGGTCTTCCGGGGGCAGGCATCATGACACGGACTTCCTCCTTGACACGTTTGACGACAGCCACGCATAACCTGGAACTCCAGCTGGAAGACCTAGAAAACAGGTCTAGACGCTTGAATATTCGTATTAAGGCCCTTCCAGAGGACACCCAGGACCACGACCTGCCCCAAGCTGTTAAGGGTATATTTGTGGATCTCATGGAAGCGCCAGAGACGTAGGACTTGGTATTCGATAGGATACACAGAGTGGGTCCCAAACGAGCAGAGCCAGGCGCTAGACCCAGAGATGTCCTAGTGGCAATGCACAGCTATACAGTCAAGGGGCGAATTCTCTCTGCAGCACGAAAGACAGGCCGACTCGCGTATAACGGGAAGGCAATAGCGTTATATCAGGACTTGGCGCAAGCAACCCTAATCAAATGCCAAAGAATGGGCCCGGTTCTCTCCCACCTAGGAGCCCAAGGCACCCGCTACAGATGGCTACACCCCTTTGGCCTGGCCTTTGAATGGCAAGGGAATGCTCAGAGGATTACCACATGTGAATAGGGTCTCGCCCTGTTGGGGTTGGAAGAGGATCCTCCGCCTCCACCCGCTCCGCCTTCGACCCAGCGGACTGAACGTAGAGAGTGGGAATGGTCTACGGCCCGGCCAAAGTAGTCAAGGAGAAACGACATCCAGCCGCTCCAGAAGGGTCCGACACCTGGGAAGGACCAGGAATGCCGGAAGTGAATGGATCTTCACTGGGAGCAAGCTTCAGCATAGGATCCCGACTACGGAACAGGAAAAGGATGCCTGGGGAGCAGATAAGGGCTTTGGCAAGCTTGAGAATTTCAGCAACACCTATAAGGGTCTTGGTGGCGGGGGGCTCAGTTCTTGGAATGGGACGGGGCGGTCCTGCGTTAGAACAGTTGAATGGCATTCGATGGGATGACTCTCGAGGTTCTGATTCGAGGGGGGCTGAGGCCAGTCGTCTCACACTGCCAGAGGGACGGGGGGTGTTAGGGAGAATTCTCTGTTTAGGCTGAATTTCCTAACCTAGTGAGTCCCCCAGCAGCTTTGCTGGATTTCTGGGGTTTGTTTTTTTCTCCTGCCAAGAGTGAGACTCTTTTTCTCCCACTCTTGGACATGATGTGTGGTGTTCCTTTGAATGTTAATGTGTTTCATGGGCTATGGGGTCTTTTACTCCATAGGGTCTCATATGTTTTTTTCTATGTGTGTTACACCGCACCCTCCGTGCAGTAACACTGGGGTGTCATAGTGACCCCCCACCATAGACTCCATACCCTGGGACTGACTACTGTCTCCCAGGGCATGTAAAGTCACCATTGGCTTTACTAGTCCCAAATTACTAACAGAACCAGTACAAACCATCCTATTGTGGACGTACTGGTAGGGGCAATTCGATTGCCCCTGGGTCTGTTGTTCGAGGGGGTACTGTCCCGTCCCCCCTCGTCGAGTTTTGGCTGGTGGCAGTGGATACTACTTTTTATATTCAACCGCAAATATATCTCTATGGGATTTTCCCATTGTTCGAGGCTAATACTTTTTTAACATAGCCTCTAACATACCGCCGGTTTATTTATTTAATATTAATTCACCGGTTGGTATTTTCTGCCAGAACTCGGTTTTAAAATGGCGTTTGTGTTCGCCTCTGTAACTTCAAACCAAAGCTCGAGCCCTTTGTTCCACTTTTGGCGGGCTTCTACACAGAAGCCCTCCAAAGTGGTGCCACTCTGTCTGGGTACCACAGGGGGTGTGGGAGGGGGTTTAGGCACCCTGGACTGAGTTGCCTTGGCAACTCAAGTCGCACTCTTGTGTGATTAGCCCAAGTGGTGAGCTGGCCGGCTCACCACTTAGCATGTTCGATTGACAGCTAGGCTGAATGAATCAATGTTTCTTGCATAAAAGCAGGGCTTTTGGGACTGGAACTTCAGAAGTCGCCACAGGACCTGAAAATCCGACGAGGGAGAAGCTGAGCCAACCTGCTACGACGACACCACCAGTGGAGCCCTGCTGAACCGACTCACCACTTCCCGACAACAGAGGAGATCTCCCGGCTGGAGAGTCTTCTTCCCTTGACTGGTGGGCACAATCAGTTTACCTTCTTTGCTCGCAGCCCAGGACGTCTTGTGGTCGAATTGCCCTTGCCAAGCACCCCGGCAACTGGATAACCACTTACCACTGGACCGCGAATAAAAGGACTGCTCCTTTTAATTGAGAACTCCGCGGCCGGTTTCTTCCCTGGCAGTGCAACAGACTCCCGTTTTCCTCCACGACGAGATCCTCTCTTCCCCCGGACGAAGCACCGACTTGCACCCGCTGCCAGGAACAACTGCCCCCGCTGGAGCATTCTCACAATTTTTAAGGTACCGTGTCCGCCAGGCCTCCCTTTCTAAAGATTGCTACAAGGTAACAATAATCCCTTAACCTTCTGGACTGGGCTGGCTGCCTTGACCATCTAACTGGTCCCTTTCTATTGGTCCAACTCTTTCTGAAACCCTTGCGAGACTTTTGGGCACTTTCAACCGTGTGACCTTGGACACATTTCGTCCGGAGCCTCTTAAAGTGGGTCCGGCCTTGTTAACTTTGACTTTACGGTTTTAATCTGCCTTCTTCTCCTACTGTGTTCTTCCGAAAGTGTTGGGATCTGTTTCTATCTTTGCTCTGCCTTTCTCTCCCTTTTTAACCGATTGATTAGAGTGCCATCTTCGTTAAGCGCTCACGGCTGTCTGAAAATAAGTGTTGCTTTACTTAAGACTTGTCTAATAATCGTTGAAGAGAGTGTATATCTTTTAGTGACCGTGTTTTTGAACTGCTTAAAATCGGTGCCAGTGTGGTTAACTAGATGTGTTTTTAAATAAATAATTATATCTCTTTTACACCAAGCTCTGGTCAGTGTTTGCTTGTTCTACGGTGTTCTTTTGACCTATTGTGAATACTCTGTATACTGCCTAACTCTTCTTGAGAGAAGTCTGACTGCTCAGCCACAGCTACCAGGTAAATCTGGGTGGTACAGACTGCTACCAATTGGGTTTACTGCCACCCACCTGTATTCTTAAATCTTTTGCAGTGGTCCCAGAGGGAACTGCACAGGTTTCTGCCTAACAGGGGGGAAGGGGCAGGAATGGGGTTTGGGGGGTTTGGGAGAACCAGTGTCTCAGAAGCAAAGGAAGGGCTGGTGCAGTGAAACCTAAAAGGGCGAGCCAAAGGGAGGAGGTCCGGACGATAAGGGCGGTGCCACGCAATCTATATCATGGCCATTAAACTACCATGTCTAGCCAACGAGTATTGAGGATCTTCTCCCTCAATGTAAATAGCCTCAATTCACCAATCAAACGCAAGAAAGTAGAGCGCTTTGTTAAGCGTGACCAGCCGGACATTATCACGCTCCAAGAAACTCATATTAGATCAGCTGATCGAGGAAGGGTCAAGCTTTGGGGCTACTCCAGGTCGTTACAAGTGACTCAAGCTGAAACAAAAGCTGGCGTCCTGCTGGCCCTTAGGGATGGGCTGGAACTACATATCACGAGAAGGTCACAGACGACCAAGGAAGGTTTTTGGTGGTTTCTCTGGAGGGCAACGAACACCCTCTCACAGTGGCAACGATATACGCCCCCAACACAGCAAAAGATCTCTTTCTCCAGAGCGCATTGGGGAAGTTTGAGAAATTTGCCAAGTTCCCTATCATCCTTACTGGCGATTTCAACATCGCGTGGGATCCTGCAAAGGATAGAACGGCGGGAGGGACCGGCCCACAAGGGAGACCAACACACGACCTGAAGGAGAAAATCAGTAACCTGTCCCTGGTGGATACCTGGCGGGAGATGAAGGGGAATGCAGGGGGGGGTATACCTTTTACTCACATCCTCACCAGTCCCATTCGAGAATAGACTATATCTGGCTGTCGGCCAGTATCTTGGGGAGGGCGCTAGACATCTCCATGGGCACCACAACTTTGTCTGACCATGCCCCCCTGACAATAACCCTGAAATCGAAGGGCAGACCCCCGGGGCTGTGGAAATGGCGCTACCCGAGTGCCCTCTTCAAAGACCAAACTCTGGTCCGAGAGATTGAGGAGGTAATGGGAAGCTTTTTCGCTGAGAATTTAGCAGGGGACACATCACTCCAGATTAGGTGGGATGCCTTTAAGGCGACCCTGAGAGGAGTAATAATAGCGATTAAAGCGAGAATGGATAGGGAGCTGAGAGTAGAGGAGGCGCGGCTAGAGGAAGCACTAAGGGAGATAACTGCAAAAATGGGGAAAAACCAAACTCAGGCCATCAAAAGGGAGTACAGGGAAATTCGGGGCCAGTTGGACCTGATCCAGACTCGAGCCACTGAACGGAGCTTACTATAGCTCAGGCAGAAATGTTATGTTAAAGCCAATAAGGCAGACCGGTTGCTCTCGAGAATGCTCAGAAAGGATCACAAGGAGAAGACAATATTAAAAATTAAGGTGGTGGGAGGGACCACCAGTACCAAAACTGAGGACATTTCAAGGGAATTCACTCGTTTCTATTCAGCTCTGTACGCAACACTCCGGCGCACTCTTCCCAACTAAGTTACCTAGTTAGCGTCAAACTGCCTCGCATAACGCAAGAAGAGATGGAAACACTGGAAAGGGATATTACAGAGGATGAGGTTAGGGACGCAATTAGAGCTCTGCCTAATCTTAAATCTCCGGGCCCAGACGGCTATGTGGCGGAATTCTACAAACGGCATAAGGAAACACTTACCCCTATCTTAACCGCACTCTTTAACCAAATAGGGCGGGATAGCGCACTCACGAGATCTATGGAAGAGGCAAAAGTTGTCCTCATCCACAAAAAGAGCAAGGACCCAACCGAGTGCACCTCCTATCGTCCCATAGCTTTGATCAATGTCGACTCCAAAATACACGCTAAGATCCTAGCAAAAAGATTAGATCACCTTGTCCCTAAGTTAGTCCACCCAGACCAATCGGCAGACATACTTCCGACAACGTCAGGAGGCTGGCTCACTTAATAGAGAAGGCTCACAAAAGAGGAATCCCCGTTCTCCTGATGGCAATTGATGCTGAGAAGGCATTTGATCGGATGGAGTGGGGGATTCCTCTTTGCAACCATGCTCAGGATGGGTTTCGGTCCCAAATTTATGGATAGGATTAGAGCCAATTATAGACATCCAACCCTCAGACTGGCTGTGAACGGGCAATTGTCCGACGTTGTGCATGTCGAGAGGGGCACTAAGCAGGGCTGCCCTCTGTCCCCGATACTGTACGCCCTTCATTTGGAACCATTCCTCGAAGCGGTGCGAGCCAACCATCTCATAACTGGCCTCCCTTTCGCAGGGGAATCGCATAAAATAGCTGCATTCGCAGACGATATGATAGTCGCCTTGACCCTCCCGAATACGGCTATACCAGCAGTAGAAGCTGAACTAGCGCACTTTGGCAGCGTTGCGGGCCTGAAAATAAACGCTTCTAAAACAGAAATTCTCAATCTTACAGTCCCGACGCCAACGGCTCACTCCTTGAAGCTCACTTCCCCCTATAGATGGGTGGAGCACTCTCTCACCTACTTAGGAGTAAAATTGACGACAAAGGTGGGTTAGTTGTTCCGTGCGAACTACCCACCATTACTGGAGAAATTAAAGAGTAAGATGATCGATTGGGGCCCCCTGGCGATTTCATGGCTGGGGCGTATCAACATCCTAAAAATGACTGTACTCCCTAAGCTCTTGTACCACTTTGCTGCCTTACCAGCACACGTTCCCCAGCTTTTTTCAGGTCCTTGAATAAAATTATTAGCAGGTTCGTGTGGGCCAACAAGTCTCCAAGGATAGCGGCCAGGGTGATGAGAACCCCCACTGAGCGGAGGGGGCTTGGGGCTACCCGACTTTAGGGGATACTATAGGGCGGCTCAGCTGAAGGTGCTCCAGGACTGGCAAAGAGACAACCGGGGGAAAGTATGCAGGCCCATGGATAGGGCGGTGCTGGGGGAGGATCTCGAGGGGGTCCTGTGGAAGCCGAAACAGGACAGGCCGATTCGTATGTATTGTAGTGCAATCCTAGCCCTGGTAGCCCGTACCTGGGATGAGGCGGTGCAGCTGGCCCACCTAACGACACATCCGTCGCCCTATACCCCCCTGTTCACTAACCCGCAGTTCACCCCTGGGCACAACACCACTGACTTTCAAGACTGGCAGCAAGGGGGATGCAGGATGTTACGGGACATGTTTGAGGGGACCCAGGTAAAGCAGTTCGAACAGTGTAAGGCAGAATTTGCGCTGAGTGAAAGGGAAAGGTTTCACTATTGCCAACTTAGGCATTGCTCAGCCATCCCACTCTAAAGCAAGCCGCAACTTGACAATTAACGCCCTTTGAAAGGTATCTCGGCAGGGAATCGGGGGGATAAGCACTTGATCACAGCCATATATAGGCACATGAAGGAAGGAGAGGATCCTCCTCTGCGGCCTTACATGAAGAATTGGGAACTAGTTACTGGGTCCGCAGTTGAGGACAACGACTGGAATTGGTTATGGAAGCAGATACCAAAGCTAACAAGATCCCTTCAAATAAGGGGGATCTGGCTGAAGTTGCTCACTCAGTGGCACTTGACCCCCTCCAGACTTCACAGAATCTACCCAGGGAGCTCCCCCATGTGTTGGCGAGAATGCAGTGAGGTGGCTACATGGGAGCACATATGGTGGGAGTGCCCAAAAATCGAGAACTATTGGGCTGGGATTTGGGACGCACTTAGACAAGTCCTGGGACTTAATCGCGGGGGTAATAAAGGTCTGGCGATACTGGGCTTGGGAGGGACCCTCGCATCAATTAAGACCAAGGCGGACCGCAAACTCTATGCAATAATGTCAATGGCCGCGGTAATGGTTCTAGCCCGTAGATGGAAAGCAAAGGACCCTCCACAGGATCACGAATGGGTGGCAAAGATGTGGTCCCTGGTGGCACGCGAGTGGCTCACATACTCAATACAAGGAGAAAATCTAAGGTTCAGGTCAGACTGGGACTCTCTGCTTTCATATCTGGTAGATGGAACAAGGCAGCAGTGGTGCCCTCGGAGCATGCGGCTCTTGGGCATAATAGATGCCATTGATCCTGCAGACTCATAAAGGGGCGTGACAATTTAGCTCAGCTCATCCTATTGGGGCTCGGAAGGGGGAGGTGGGCGGGAACGGATCGTCTGGGGAAGCGATGCAACACTGGACTTCTCTCGAACCCAGGGTGGGGGAGGAGGGAGGAAGGGGGGGCGTTGGGGTATGTTGGTCAATGTGTTGTTCTGTTTAAGGAAATACCAATAAAAAGCAAATTTAAAAAAAATCGATTTTGCCTACTCCCTTAAAAACAGTTAATATTGTCAATATAAAATCAGTACACACGCAAATAGATAATACATTTAGCATTCATTAAAATGCTATACATTCATTATGAAGTATCATCTAGTAATCCATGCCTGTTTTAAGAACAATACGATTGTGTAAAGCCTGTCTTCTGAATGGTTTGTTGGAGAAAAAAAAGTGCATCATTCAAATTCCTGATTCCTTGGTTAACCAGGATCGGTTTTAACCACTTGGTTCTTAATCTTGGATACAGTGGGCATAGAAACACAAAAAGAATGTTTAATGTCCTTGACCCATTTGATACAATAGGGACATGTCAATATGGTTGCCGCCCACTGAGATGTAAAGGAGGACAGGGGAAGAATACCAAGGCACATTTTAAAATACAAGGATTTTGAGTACTTTCTCCATTAGGGAAATCCAAGTAGTTTTCAAAACATAGTTGATTTAGTAAAAAGGTACCTGCAGGATAAACTATGTTGGCGCTCAAAGGTGTAGCTGGAAGTTCAGAGCCAAGCTACCATAAGCCGATAGGAGTATTGATTTGCAGTTTTTCACCAATTTACATAGGTCATACCATAACATCAACGTTATGAGCATATTTATTTTAACTATTAGAGGTTCACAACTCCTTGACTTTTGAGAAAATCATCTAATGCTTCCCGAAATATCTTCAATCAAGTGTTCCAAAGTTTCATCCAATATAATAGATCCCTCAGCCCAATGGTATAGCCAATAACCCTAATTCCAAGTTCAAAATAAAGTGGTGAGGATGGTGCACTGTAAGGTAATCCCAATAGACGTTTCAATATTTATTCCGTCTGTGGGATACTTGGGGGGGAAATACCTGAGATCTCTGCTGCAGCTGGTTCCGCTTGTGCTCTCCATCTCTATAGGGCATGTGATAAAGTAGTTCCCCGAATTTCTTGGTTGAAATAATTCATTGCATCACCCCGTCGTTTTAGTATTCTATACATTTTCTTATGTTGGGCAGACCACACAGTAGACCTATAAAAGTGAGTACCTACATAGTCAATCAGTTCAACCATTTGTAGGGGTTTATTGTCCACCGTGAAACTCAATTTACGTGGACAACCTGTTATGTTCAATTTACAGATCATTGTTTTTTTATGCTGTTAATCATAATGCCTTTTCTTTCACAAATTGTGACAAAAGTATTCAGTTGGTTTACAGCCTGCTGAGCATTTTCCAAATAAGGACACCATCATCCATTAATAAGAGAATGCCCCACACACAGCCACCAATGCATTGGGCATCTTCCTCCAAGGTATTTAAAGCTATCACAATTAAATGTATGTACACCAGAGACCGCATGGGTGCAAGAACACAACCCTGTCTGACAGTCCTTGCTTATCGAGACAGGCCTGGTGCATTCTCCATTCGTTCCCCACCTTATCAGTGCGTAATTGTTGCTTTGCATGGCTTGTATAGCCCGTATAAGACAGGCAAATTTAAAGATCACACTTAGTCATGCATAATTTGTCCTGTGGGACGGTTTTCTCAGGTAAACAAATATTTGGAAAAGTAAATAAAGCCTAAATGATTCATCTATAGTTGACCAAGTTTCCCTAAAGCTAACTTGGGTATCAGAAATTACTCGTTAATACACCAATTTTCTAGTCTTCCCAAATTAATTTTTGAATTCATTTTTGCCAAAGAGTCCAAAATTGAAATTGGGAGATAGTTTATTGGTTCCTCTCGGTTGTCCTTTTTACAAATGTGAACAGTGATTGCACCATGTCAACTCAGCGGAACCTGGCTACAAGCCACAATTTCATTAAAGAATCTTAAGGGGCACCAATTACTGGGCCTTTCTTTAATAGATCCTCTGATAAGTGGTCCGGCCCAGGAGCCTTATTACAACATTGCCCTTTAGTTGCCTTAAATACTTCTGTCAAATTCAAAATCATTTTATGCTCCTCCAATTGGCTAAATTTGGAATTTCATTCATCAGGTTGATTATAATGGCTCACTGGGTTATCATGGACAATGGCACTAGTATACAACATGTGGAAATGCTTCTGCCATGTGGATTTGTCGATATTATTACCCCTACCGCTAGCATCTGGGTCTCATCCCTTTGTCACAGTATACCAACATGGTTATATTAGAAAAAGCAGTACCTTGTATAGATCTATTGTCCTCCAGGTGGGTATACACGTCAAACACAAAAATTGGACCAATAGATAAAGATGACAGGATGCTTGTATAAATGTTATCAACTCTTAACAATACATGTTTATTTCATATTTTTGTATAAACAATTCATTAACATGTCACAGCATAATAATAAAAAATAAAAAAATAAAAATAATAAAAACTCATATTTCCCATCATTCAAACTCATTCATATCTCATACATGCCATATTCATACCAACAAATATTCCTAACGTAGGTGTCTATTTTTCATCATAACATGACAAAAAACAGATTCTAAATCAAACTCATATATATATTCCAGATTTGTCTCTGTATGATTTACAGGAGATATGTCTGTCGACACCTGTTTCGGTTGTAGTTTATTAAGGGCGGAGGATACCTTGCCATAATAATTTAGCCAATCTTCATCAGGACGGAGGACAACTGACGAATATTTGCTGCCTCTAGGATGGATGCGATGAGCCCTGTGATCTAAAAACACAATAGTAAACTAATTACAACCAACATTCTTTTGAGTTTGCATTTTTAAGACATCCCACGAGTGAGTGAGCACTGTTCCTTTTTTTTGTCTCAAATTCTTTTGTAAAACCCTCTTTTTTCAGCTATCCTTTTAGGATCTCTGGTGGTTGTTAGTTTATCACAAAGCCTTGCTTTTGCAATTTTTCATTCTTTATGAAATCTTTTAGAGGTGTGGCTTTGCAAGCTAGTTAACAGTATTCATGGTTTTGGCCAAATGGATTTGACCCATCAACACTAAATTATCATAAAAATATATAGGGGTAGGGCAGCATTCTTGGCATGAATAATCCTCAATAATAGGGATTATATCATAATAACATTTCAGAAGGATAGAATTCCTACAGATTGAGTATCTTCAGATGTTTCCTGCTTAAATGTACAGCTTGGACTGGCAGCCTCGGGAGAAAGGTATCAGTAAATGTTTGAGCAGCCTCCTTTTTTAGGACCATTATTAGTGGATGATGTTCACTCTCCATACGCTCAATTATTTTTAATGATGAGATAGAACTCCAGGCTTCCAGATTTACCAGAATGTAGTCAATAAATCTTTGCAGAGGACCTGCAATAGTACTTTATAGAGTCCTAAATGTGGGGTGAGAGAGGGAAACATCTTTAAATCACCCATTACAGTCTCTAAAAACATGCATATAGATAGCCTTCTCTATATGGCTGGCGAAAGGATATTTTCCAGCGGAGAAATATGTACTTAGGTCAGGTATACCCCATATGTCATCCTTATGGCTGACGTCTGCGGCTAATGTTCAGCTGGATTCAAACCAACAATTTGTCCATGGTTCATAGATCTGCATTGATCGAATATAGGGCCTCATTATGGGTCCGGCGGTAGCGATGCCCGTAAAACTTGCAGATATGCGCCGGACCTGTAATGAATTACCGGCGCCTGACTTCCCGGTGCCACTGGGCTATTCCAAGTCCGGTTGCTGAGAAGTCAGGCGCCAGTAATTTTTAGTTCCCAGACTCCATGGGAATGGGGACACAGGGGCACCAGCACCGTTAACAATGGTGCCGGTGCTCCCGTGAGAACTCTATGAGCAGGTGCCGTCCCGCCCAGCAGGTCTGACCCTGGCGGTCAGGACGGCACCGGCCTGCAGAGTCGTACTGTGCTGGTCCAGTAACAACGGTGCTGGTAGGCTTATCGGCACCATTGTTACTGGATCGGCACAGTTATAATGAGGCCCATAGTCATGACAGTGAACTCAGTCTGCAACTTCTCTTGTTTTAGGTCTAATGTAACCATACGTCAAAAACTTGGAGATTTATGACCCATGGGGCAAACAGACAAGCCAGGAATGTTATCTCGTGGCTTTTTTAGGTTCATAATGGGTCTTATGAAGGCCTCAGAGGGCCTTTGATCTTTGGAAATGCATTCCCCATTGGGTTTGCACCATATGCGATTTGGGCAAATGCTCTACTCGCAAGTGCATTTGTTGCTGATCCTATGGGATGCTTCAGAGGATGGTCCTGTCCATTTAAGAGTGTCCAAAATATTTGCTATTGTTAATTTCACTGTGGTCTGGTCTGCAGATAAAAGGTTTACTGATTGCTTTAGCGTGTGAGAAACCTGAAGGTGTTTCCCTGACTAATCCTGTGAATCTGTCATCCAGGTGGCCAGGACACGGCCATCACTATTGGATCCAGTTCCTGGGGTGGACCAGTAAGTGAGGATCACCTGGATGGCTGGGTCCTCGGGCAGTGGAAGTGGGACACCAATGGGTGAGATGCGGTATCTCCCTCCTTATAACATTTTTTCACCAACCTAACACGTAGGATGCTCAAACTCTCTACCCCATGCCCCCCTTTTCCAACATGAACACTTTCACACATCACAAAAGACAATAAACTAACACTAGAGCTGTTTACCTGGCATGTCACAATACAAAGGTCAAGCAAAGTCAGGCAGTTGACCAGAATCACACACACCTGACAGCCCTTTCCCCTCCCCACAGGGATAAAAGGTGGAGTACGAGAGCACACGACGTGCAAGGTAGACCGCATGACGAGACAGCTATCCAAACCCAGCAGTTCGAGAGGAGGAGAAAGGCGTCAAGAAACGAAAGGGTGACAAGGAGAGAAGCGACCTTGCCCTTTCCAACCCAGACCAGCAAAACCTCTGTAGAAGGAATCGTAAAACCGCAAACAATAGCCAACGTGTGTTGCAGCAGATGTCAATGGTATACAGAACATGCCTACGCTGATAAGCAGGACAGGGAGATACGACTTCTACCATGGTACCATCCTTGAGTCCAGATATAAGAAAAGCCAAGCGGTTCATCACAGCCGGTAAGTCGAGGGGAGAGCCGATAAGAAACCGAACTGTGTTGAAAGAAAAGTCGCAAAGTGGCAAATTAAGGGAAGTTCAAAGAACTGTTAACATTAAGGGAAAAGTAGCTGCAGAGGGGTCTGGCACCACATGGGTGCTCAACCGAGAGACTCAGGTTGCTCCCACGTGTGTTGAAACTACCGAGACCAGAAGGCCTTAGGAGATCCACAAGGAAATGGTCAAAGCGGTCATACACTGATCTAGCAAAGTCCTCTGTACAGTTGAAAGTCTTTGACCGACAAACCACTGGAAAGTTAAGGAAAATGAATCCCAAAAAGTGAGAAAGCGAAAGGAACATTGTGTTGACGGGAATGAACCTGCCGACAGAGGGAGATCCACAGTGAATTGTTTAAAAAGACATTAAAACTTGTGAATACAATAGTTGAGATTGTTTGGAAGAAGCTGTAGTGAACCCGACAGAGGGAGGCTAACATTCGAGAGGGGTCTGAGCCGGGAAGAGAGGGATCCAGGGGTGGAAAGCCATCTCCCAACGACAAGTGAATGCCGTAGTGAACCCGACAGAGGGAGGCAAACATATGAGAAGGGTCTGAGTCCGGAAGAGGGGTCCCAGTGGTGAGCTCATCACACAACGTACATTGGAAAGGAACTTTTTGTTTGTTATTTTTTAACACATCATGTCCTCTGAGTCAATAGTCTTTTTTTAGAAAAGAGATTTAACCACCAAAGGTCCTGATACCTGAGAATGGAAATGTCATCTCGTACTGGGAAAGCTCAAGCGTGTGCTATGTTCAGGAGTCTCGCCTTGTCCTGTGCTCAAAATGTGGGGAAGGGAGAACCCTGGCTACCACAGTCTTACTTATCATTTGTGAACACTTCTTTCTTTCTTGTGAACGCCATCCCACACTCTTTTTGTATTAATTGCAAGGATTGGCAATCGTTTCTTTTTTGTATAGGCCCTTTTAATTTAACAAGAAGCCACTAGGACTGCCTTATTATTATTTGATGGTCGTAGCTTGCTCCGATCTTAGATTTAGGTTTAGATTAGGCGTTTTACCAACCTGCATATACAGTTTAATAAACACCCTTGAACTGTGATCACTTGTGTCTGTCTTTACTGTTGCCTCCATGAGTTCCTTACAAGCGACAGGCAGTGGGAGCATCTGTTGCCATCAATGGTGATCTGCAGGATAGAGCAACTTCCGGCTACAGGTGGCTTTTCTATTGCTGTTATGTTTGATTTGCTTTAATGATGGTGATGAAATGTTGCCAGATGGGCTAATGTTACCTAAGTCCACTTCTGTGTCATGGTTCGATTGACCAATTTGCGCACATTTTGTTTTGTGAGCTACTATGGAAACTTCATATTTCCATCCTCCTTTTTGGCCGGCGTTACGGGGGATTTCTACCATGCATGGAACAATAGTCTCACGTGAACACCGAAGGGCTTCCATGTCTGGTTTTGTGGCTCTACCAAGTGGGGATGGGTTTGATTTCAAGTTAAAGTATTAATTGGCTTTGCATTCTGAAAGAAGTCCAGCAAATCTGGGTTGTTATGTATAGGGTTTTATGTACAGCGGGATTCGAGATGGATCTAGCAGGCCCCAGATGGGGTAGATCTTTGACTCAATTTCATTGATGAGAGATTGTCCTCATTAATAGGTGCTGGAATATCTGCATTTTCCACTGTTTTCCTTTTCTGAGGGTGTTGGAAATAAGTCGCAGACGGCCCTACGCTTCGCCGTCTCGGGATGCTCTGTGTTATTCTAGCAGGACCTCCACCCTTTCCACCCTCACAATGTATACTCAATGGTTAGTAAGATGTAGTGGGAACCAGAGAATTTTATTATCGGGTGTTATGCTAAAGGTCTCACCTGACATCAACGCGGGTCTCCAAGGTCGGTAGATACATTTCCTGCAGTTTCTCCTGTCGACACTGCGAGCCTTGCCGCTGCAGGAAGTCTCCCGTGCATAGTGATGGGGGGGGCAAGGCTGCTCCCAGCATAAGCGTCAATCCCAGAGGCAGACTACCTCAGCCTGCCCTTGCGCCCCTTCCTGCTCTGTGCCGCTTGATTCTAATATCCTATTGACATTCCCTTCTTTTATTGGTGTTTCCTTACTTCCTTGCCCTTAGCCTTAACCTCTGTTCCCCCACACCTTCACCTCCTTGAAGAGTGTCTCCACCTTCTCGTTCAGCATGTCTCTCGTCTTAATATGCTTCCTGTCTCTTCTTCAGTTGAGCAGGAAGGGTGGAAGAAATGGCGGTGCTAGTGCTGCAGTGCAGCAGGTTCAGGGGAGAGAGGATAACAGGCCGTGACTCAGCACACACGTGAATGGCCAGGAACAGGAGCAAGAAGAGGCTGCACCGGGAATAAGGCCACCTGCGACAGCTTCGTTTCAAGTGCTGCTGAATATGTTTTTAGAGACCGAATGGCTCACAGGTTAGAGCAGGTGTTTACCAAGGCTGCAGGTTCAAGTGCCCTTGTTGGCATTAAAATACTCAAACTGGTAGGTTGACTTGTGTGTTGGGAGGAAATAAGTTAAATATTTAAAATGGAGTTTTATTATTACATTATAACACAGTATTGTATACATAGGCCTGACATAGTACCAATTTGACATTTTTCTTTTTCTTAATCTCTTGTTATAGTACGCAACATTCTCTGCCCTTCACACATATTGATAAGTACTTTCAGTAGGGTGCAATTGATCCATATAATTCTGTTCAGTAGATCCAGTGTATTGCTACAACAACAAGGTTAGTTAAATAAACAGAAAATGCCACTAAATACAAAACTGCAAAGCATATACTATTCACTCTTGCCAAGTTAAATATATATGTATAAGAAAAAAAAGGGAAATGTTGTCAACACGTGCACATGAACAATAATATGTTAAATATACATGTGTTGATGTGTTGGTGGTGACAAACGCTATGCCTATGTCATGTTTTCTGCTGTCACCAATAGTTACCTGGCTTCTAATTTGACATGTTTTCCTTTAGTGATCTATGATGTGTCAATTTGCTTCACAGCAGACACAACAAGAACTGCTTTGTGAAAACACTTTTGGATTGAATGTGCCAGGGTTGGACACAGAAAGAGGGGGTAGAACCCACCAGACACAGGCCCAGACCCACATATGTCACAGGAAAGGGGAGCATGGTACAATCCTTATAGAAGGAATTGGTGCATACATCAAAACAGGCACATACTTAAAGATTGAGAATTAAGAAAGCCCTATTGTATACATGTCAGAAACGTACACTTAAATAGGCGACAAAGGGGTTCCATGCGTGCTATGGCATGGCCTTCTGTACTCTAAGTAATGGGAAATAACTACATTTCCCATGATACCCAGCCAGCCACCGTTTTGGAACAAAGCCTATAAAAGCCACGCCTGCTCAGCTGTCTGTGCTCAGCGTTTACATTTGATCTGAGGATTGTCTTACCTGCGTGAAGATCCCCTTCCAAGCTGTGTCCCATCGGTCACCACTGCCTCTCTGTGCACTCTGGACCATTTCTTGACCACTGGATTCCTATTGAACTTGAGGATTGCCGTCCTCCACATGCCTTCTGAACCACTGAACAGGGGGCGTCCCGCAACACGCTAGTGGGCGCCCGGAACCCGATAATCTGAGACCTTTGACCACTGGATTCCTATTGAACTTGAGGATTGCCGTCCTCCACATGCCTTCTGAACCACTGAACAGGGGGCATCCCGCAACACGCTAGTGTGCGCCCGGAACCTGATAATCTAGGACCTTTGTCCATGTGTTTCTTCCAGGGACGGGTGGGACAAGGCCTGCATGCGAGGGTCCTGGGGCAATGTAGATCACAACATTGGCAACGAGGATGCAGCTGGGCAGGGTGAAGGTGTTCCGATGTTAATTACATCACAGGAATGTCTTACCTACGTGAAGATCCCCTTTGAGGCTGTGTCCCATCGGTCGCCACTGCCTCTCTGTGCTCTCTGGACCATTTCTTGACCACTGGATTCCTATTGAACTTGAGGATTGCCGTCCTCCACATGCCTTCTGAACCACTGAACAGTTCTATCTTCTTACTGTGATGTGATCAGGTGGCGTGACGGCAACGTTCTGCCATTGCATGTTGTATTGAATAAAGGGGGCATCCCACAACACACTAGTGTGCGCCCGGAACCCGATAATCTAGGACCTTTGTCCATGTGTTTCTTCCAGGGACGGGTGGGACAAGGCCTGCATGCTGGGGTCCTGGGGCAATGCAGATCACAACATTGGCAACGAGGATGCAGCTGGGCAGGCTGAAGTTGTTCCGATGTTAATTACATCTCCGGCAATGTAAAGCCCAAATCTGTTGCTGCAAATAAAGTGAAGGCCATCAGTCACGAGTTAAATAGTAACAACAGTTTATTTCGCTTCAAGCAGACCCAGGTCCATCTATGTCTGTCAACAGTCATAGATAAATTGAGCAATTTACATTGTGGTTTGCTTGCCTTTTATATAGTGCTGGATTGCTTAGGTTGTCAATTTCCACACAGTTTGAGTACCTGAAACGTATACATTTTTCTCCAAAATACATACATATCTTGTCTACGTCATGTTTGCACAAATTTACTGTTCAGAGCCACAAGGTTCAGACGGTTCCCAGCGCAAGGAGACAATCTTGCATACCTAATTTTATTTTTGCTTTGACCAAAGGTCGCCGTGCATCTGCGGCTCGGAAGTTTGTTTAAAATCTTCCTTCCTGGAATGTACACAGTATGTTATGCTTTTGTTAATTGGTTTGTGCAATTAGCTTTGGGATTTAGAACCCGGGAAGACATATATGACCTCTTATCTTTACTTGTGCATAGCTGTTCAAGCAACCCAATCCGACGCCTGTCGGGTGCACCATTCATCGCATTAAGGAAAACACCGCCATTTTGAAGTACCAACAGCAGCGGCTCCCCACGTGGAGTGCTCGTGCACCTTGTGGGCAATTTTTGGAACACACAAGGGCCACGAACTACAGGCAGGGCCACAGGCGCCCTTTTACCCAAAAAAACAAGGTGAGAATTTTTTCTTTTTTTTTCTCTTTTTGTGTACAGTTAATGTTTTATCAGCCATGCTCTGCTGCTGCCTGTAGGGGCTAACATGCCTCGCATCAGGGCGTGGACTCCTGGAAGGAGCAGAGTGTGAAGTCCCAGACATCTGCCAACAGGTGTGAATCGCTGCCTTCTTTCGTGAAGGGGGTGCCTGTGCGATTTTGTTTGTTTCAACTATGAGCAATGAAAATGACCTCCAGAGAGCTGGTCAAGATGATGCAAGGCCCACTTGGGTGAGAAGGACACCATGCCACCAAGGGACACTGACCCCAATGCCAGAATTTGACACTTCAGGAAATCCCTTGAAGCTGGGACCGAAATGGTTGCTCTGGATAGAGAAGTTGGACATGTATTTTAGAGCAACCAGCGAAACAGATGAGGCCAAAATCGCAACCATCCTATACTCCGCTGGGTTGGAAGTTCATAACATTTTCAAGTCCCTCACTCCCATTGACAACTCCTATCAAGTGGCAAAAGACAGCCTCAAAGAACACTTCTTGCCACTAGCTAATCAGGACTATGAAAGGTTTATTATGTGTAGCGAAAAAAATAAAAGGAGAAGGAATTCCTAGACCAGTTCTATGGCAGGCTCTGTCACCTGGCAAGTACATGTGCATGGGTGAATGAGGACGGAATGGTAAGAAACCAACTGATACAAGGGCGCGCTTCAGAGAAGCTGCGCTGCTAAGTACTGCGTGAGCCTGGTCTGTCGCTGGCCTGCATTTTGGAAATGGGCAGATCATATGAACTAGTGGAGAGCCGCACAACAAAGATTGATGCTGCGATTCGTTCACTGAAAGTGGACGTGTGCGCAATAGGACACCCGCAAAGTGCTGGTCCGACAAGGCCCATATGGAACACGAGGAAAACTGAAACACTGCTGCCCTGCCGCAAGTGTGGCTATGACCTTCCGCACATGCGGGAATGCCCAGCGAAAGGGAGAGTGTACGGATGCTGCAGAGCAGCGGGTCATTGCACACCAATGTGCAAAGCCCCCTCACGAGTGACTATTCCCAGAGGACCAAGCAGGACACCCAATGACACTGTTTGGCAACATAGGCAGGTGGCGGATGTCGAGCAGGTGGCACCAGGTCAAGATCTGGCAGAGGAGTAAGAGGAGGAAGAAGAACTCTTCTTCATATCAAGTATAGACTCCATGAAGAAAAAGAGGAGACAACCCATGTGCACAGTATCCGTGAAGGGAGCAAAGACACCAGTACTCGTGGACACTGGAGCGTCGGTGTGCATGATGGTTACCCGTCACTACGAAGCACTCCCGGGGCCTCCAGCGCTGTCGAAGGCCTGGCCGAAAATCTTCACATTTGATGGCACCCGACCAATACCACTCGGGGGGATGTTTGTCACCAAAGTGGCCCACGAAGGAAAGGAGATTAAATTTCTGTGTCACTGACATAAGCACTCGCTCTCTACTGAGCTGCTTGGCAGGAGAGGGCCTTGGATTTGTACATTTTGTTCTGAGTGTTTATGCCGAAGACATAAATGAGGTCCATGAGAGGTTTACGGCGGTGTATGAGAGCGTTGGCAAACTGCGAGGTGAGCCCATTAAGCAGCACATCAACAAAACTGTACGCCCGACCACACTGAAACACTCTTGGATCCCTTTTCATCTCAGACAACAGGTAGAACTGGAATTGCAGAACCTGGTGAAATTGGACATCATAGAAAGAGTGGAGGGACCCACCCCTGGGTGTCCCCTATCGTTTTGGCGAGCAAGCCAAAGCAACCAGGGTCGGTACATGTGTGTGTCAACCTGAGGCTTCCTAATCTGGCAATTAAGCGTGAGCGACACATCACCCCGACTCTTGACAACGTAGTGGGAGAACTACACGGTGCAAGGGTGTTTTCAAAGCAAGATCTGCGCTCCGGGTACCATCAGCTGGAGCTCACCCGGACTTGCGTTATATTACCCCCTTCACAACCCACCAGGGCCTTTACCAATATAAACATTTGAGGTTTGGGGTCTCCTCCGCAGCTGAAGTATTTCAGAACGTTATACGGGGAGCCTTAGCAGGTCTCCAAGGAGTCATCAATCTCAGTGTTGATATTCTGGTATATGCTACGTCGGAGGCTGAGCATATGACATGCCTCGAGAAGACTCTGGTGAGAATTCAGCTCCTTGGGCTCACTCTAAATCACAAGAAGTGCGGGTTCCTGAAGGATAGCATAGAATTCTTTGGTTTAGTATTCCATGAAAAGTGTATCTCGCCGAACCCGCAGAGGCGAACCCACCAGGGAACGTATCTGAAGTCGGGAGCTTCTTGGGGATGGTGATGTATCGTGGTCGCTTCATACCGAACCTGGCAACCCTCTCTGAGCCCCTCAGGATGCTGACGAGAAAGGACAAAGTCTGGGAGTGGACCGCCACAGAACAGGATGCCTTCAAAACTATCAAAAGGGCACTCGCGGGGAAAGGAGTCTATGGCATTTTTCACTCCGAGGAAGGAGTCGGAGATCATTGTCGACATCACCCCAGTTGGGCTGGGATCAGTTTTGTCGTGACAGGGTGCACAGGGACAGATGAGACTGATTGCGTATGCCAGCAAAGCACTAAACAACATAGAGCAATGCTACTTCCAGATCGAGAGAGAGGCTCTGGCCATCTAATGGGGATGCTGACATTTTCAAATTTAGAAACTGGACAAACCTGTTACGGTAGTTAATGACCACAAACCGCTACTACCCATCATGGTGGGGTCGTCGTCCAAGCCGCCCCCAAGGATCGAACGATGGATACTGGCCCTGGTGGAGTACAGGGTGGTGTTGACGTACACACCTGAAGCCCACGATCCAGCTGACTACCTCTCACGCCATCCGAGGAGCGAAGGTGAGCAAGAGGACGCGGCACAGGTAGCGGTCGAAGAACATATTTGCGTGGTGGTGGAGGCTGCCAAACCGGTTGCGCTCAACATTCAGGTGGTGGCAGATGCCTCGAATGGGGATGAATGTTTTCAGGTGGTCCGTGTGGCCATGATCAGTGGCGAATGGAAGAACGTCCTGTCCAACCCCAACCGCAGGAGTGGAGAGGCGCAACAGGGCCTGGAGCAGATGTGGTGGTTGAGACACGAACTGTCAGCAACGGATGAAGGACCAGTTCGTGATCCTGCAAGCACTGGTGGAAAGAGCGATGGAGATGGCACACTGTGGCCATCAGGGAATGGCCAAGATAAAGTCAAGACTACGACTGAAGGTCTAGTTCGCAGGTCTGGAGGCGAAAGTGGATGAATATATCTCCAATTGCCTCTGGTGTTAAGCACCTGCCCCTGTCAACAAAGAGCCGAGGATAGAGTCCATGGCTCACAGTGACCAGCCGGTGGACATTGTCCACGCAGACTTTGGGTCCACGGGTAGGGGAATACACTTCCTAGTGATGATAGACCAGTGGTCTCGATGCCCGAGGTTGATCTAGTGGAGTCCACATCATTTGACCAAGTTGTGCAAATCATGGAGAAGATGTTTGCAACACATGGCTTACTCAGGATGATATGCTCAGATAATGGGCCGACATTTCAATGGGAAAACTTTGCAGAATTCATGGCAGACTGAAGGAACACACACCAGAGAGTCACACCAGCCTGGCCCAGGGCCAACGGGAAGGCTGAATGCTTTGAGAACATTGAATAAAGTGTTCTGCATAGCGCAGGGCTAGGGAAACAAACTAAGGACTCTACTAATTCCTGAGGGAATACAGATCAAAACACCACAGGTCCACGGGTGTGGCCCCGACACAGGCTGTTTTCCAGATATGCTCTCGAGGACTCCACGGGTCGGCCTTCGGGGACCATTGATGATGAGAGAACGTCCGAAGATCGGAGGATACACAACGACGAGGAGAACCTCCGAAGGCACCTCAGACCTCCGAACATAGCCATTGGGGACACAGTACTGGTGCGCAGTCATCACCCAGAAGGGAAATGGTTCCTCATCTACGAGCCCTCCCCCATGGGAGTTGTTCAGGTCAAAGGTTTGATGGTGTCAGACTCTGTCTTTATCTTCTTGCAGGAGTGATGCTGGCCCACCAGACCCCCTTGATATGCCAGCTCAACAATCCTTAATAATTAAAATTACCAAAACGGCAAACCCAAGGGGAAAGGGGAATAGAGGATAAAATAACAACTGCAGATCTACACTGGACACTGGCTCCCTGATTCTTGGTTTTCAGCTACTCTGACTCCGTAGATGATTTTTCTTTATTGCTGAATTGATTTAGTTTTCATCATTAAGCTGTGTCTGTGAAAATCTGAAAACAAGAATATACGGGTTAAAAATACTCTACTCTGAATATAGTCTATATATATATATTTAATTTTAAACCTTATTTTCTCTTTACCTGCTGCCTATGCTTGATTAATGATAGACATCAATTTTATGATACACTTTTCATTAAGTCTTCAAATATTATATAATATTTCAATTGTTCATAGAACCTTGGTAGTTTTTCTTGACTTAAGTGTTGCTGAAAATCTGAATTGAAATGGCTTTGACGAAATAGTTCAATTATAGTTCTTAAAATTCATGAAATAATTAAAGTTCTTCTTTGTAGAAACTTCCAGCTTTCTATGTATTGTAATTCTTGAGGAATAATGTATCCGTGTGTAATTTTATTCAACTCTGTAGACTTCTCAAGTTCTTTAGATAAAGGATAACTATTAAGCACTGAGAACAAAAAATATAACTTGTCTGCAGGACGCGACATTACGCGCAAACAGAACGGAGTAGAGAAAAATGAAGACACGAAGCAAAAATAAATCCGCGCCCTAATACATACTGGTAACCCAGAAAAAACTCTCTGCAATATTAACTCAACTATTTAAAACTAAAACACTGAGTATTATAGAGTTTTTTCAAACAACGTCCACTACGTCACTAGAAACGACTAGACGCCAAACCAGGAAGTAAATCAATACTATCGGGACGCACGCAACAGACGCACGCGGGTCCCTTACTCTAACTAAAATTACCGTTTACTCAAATATAAACGAGTCGCGCGTGTAACAAGAAAATACTGCGAAAATGATGCAGAATACACGCGCAACTCCTAAGAAAACAGAATCGAATTAAACACTACTGAAAATAAAACCTACGCAATACAATAATATGCTAACACGAAGTCGCGAGAAAAAATAAACGCAATGTTAAATTTCGTTCTCCAAACTTGCGCAGTGCAAATAATAGTTCTTTTCAAATCATAAACCAAAATGCAGATATTACAGTTTCCTTGTTAATAACTCATAGTTGAGTTCAGTCAAAAAGATGAACTTTTCAGATAGAAAGACTTAGCTTGCTTCATCTGTAAATATTCTTGTATATAATGATGACTTCTTCTTGAAGATATCTTTCTGTAGAGTTATCATTTAGGATTTACTCAAAAAGGAATTCTAAAACTTCTTAAAACTAAATATCTAGGGAGCTATAGTTTCAACAACCTTTCTCTTTGGGAACTGGAATGAAAGGCAGTTTAGAATCTTGAAAGTTCCAAGCTACCTCACAGCACTATTCCTCCAATCACTGTTATGGAACAGAGCCACCATTTTGGCTCGGGAAATTAGGCACTTCCTGCATAGTTTAACATTAAGGAATTTTAGGTAAACAATAAGATGTGAAATTCAGAACTAACACTCAAACTTCACTCACCCATTACTCTTACATATATATGTGATGATGAAATTTCTTAAATGAACATTTTCTAGTGTAATGTCTCTTTAACAATGTGGAAATATGCCATGGGATCCTGACAGTACCCCTCCGTAATGCCCTGCCCCAGGGCCAACTTTTTCAGGATGTAAATGATGAAATCTTTTTACCAATCTAGGTGCATGTACATTTTCAACTTTCTCCCACAAACGCTCTTCAGGACCATATCCCTTCCAATCAATCAAGTATTGAAGTTGACCATGAACAATTCTGGAATCTAAAATAGCTTGCACTTCAAATTCATTCTCATCTTCAGAAAACACAGGACCAGGAACATCATGCATTCTGGTATCATTCCTAAATTTTTTCAATAATTTTACATGAAAGGTTGGGTGAATTTTTAATCCTGATGGTAACTTCAATTTCACAGATACTGGGGAATAAACCTTTTCTATCTCGAATGGTCCAATATATCGTGGACTAAATTTACTTCTCCCCTTCAAAGGTACATTCTTTGTAGATAACCATACTTTGTCTACGACGTGATAATTTGGTTCTTTTCGGCGCTTTCTGTCAGCAAATATTTTGTAATTAAGTTTACTCTTATTCAAAGCCTGAACAGCATGTTTTAAATTTTGTTCCATAGCAATCAACCTACTCTCAACATCTGGAACCTCAATTTCATCCAAAACCACTCCTCACAAAAATCATGGATGGAATCCCTGTTTTAGAAAGAATGGGGACATAGAAGTTGAATCTTTAGTAGCGTTATTATAGCAAAATTCTGCCGACCAAAGTAATTCCAATCACTCCTGACCTGCACCAAGATAGCATCGTATATACTTCTCTAACTCTTGATTCACCCTCTCGGTTTGGCCGTTACTCTCAGGATGATAACTTGTTGTTAAATTAATCTCAATCTTCAACTCTTTGCAAAAAGCTTTCCAAAATCTAGAGACAAATTGAGATCCTCTATCGGAAATTACTTGATTTGGTAAACCATGCAATTTAACAACATTTTGTAGAAAGGCCTGAGCTAAAGATGTCGCTGTAGCGCCTCCCTTGATGGGGATAAAATGACCAGCCTTAGAAAACACATCCACAACAACAAGAATAGTAGAACAACCCTTGTCAGGTGGTAAATCCACAATATAATCCATTGATACCGTATGCCACGGACGAGGTGGAACTGGGAGTGGAACTAAATATCCTGCAGCTTTCTGATGATCAGACTTAGAACGAATACAAACATCACAAGTTCTCACATAATTCTCAGAATCTTCCCTCATTTCCTTCCACCAAAATTCCCTTTGAAGAAGATCAAAAGTTTTCTTAATTCCTGGATGACCAGCCAAAGGGGAATCATGACAATTCTTTAATGCTTCAATTCTCAACTCTTCAAAAGGCAAATACAATTGCTTTCCAACATATGGTAAACCTCCTATAATGTGACGTTCAGAATCTTCTGCCGCCCAATCCAACAGTTCCTTGTCAGTAAAAGATTGTAAAATTGACTCACGAAAATCTTGAACCTTCTCAACCCCAGCAATGACAAAATTCTTTTCTGCCAGCAAAGGCATAGATATACAAGGATCATTCTTCAAACTCCCAGGAATACACCTAGACAAGGCATCTTCTTTTCCATTAAGACGCCCAGGTTTGAACAAAATTACAAAATCATATTCTGCAAAAAATAACGACCAGCGTAATTGCCTTGGTGTTAAAGTTCTTGCAGACCAAAGAAAAGTTAAGTTTCTATGGTCTGTCAACACAGTGACTCGGTGTCGAGCTCCCAATAGATAGTGTCTCCATTCAACAAAAGCTGCTTTGATTGCTAACAATTCGCGATCTGAAATCGTATAGTTTCTTTCAGCTGGTGAGAATTTTTTAGAAAAGAAAGCTACTGGATGAAGCTGCCCCATAACACGATGACGTTGTGACAACACAGCACCCATAGCACAATCTGAAGCATCAGCTTCCAAGAAAAAAGGTTGTTCAACGTCAGGATGTAATAGAATGGGCCCAGTAACAAATTTATCTTTCAAAAAATCAAATGCTTTCTCTGCTTCTTCACTCCATTCAAATTTAACTTCTTTCTTTAACAATCTTGTCAAAGGAGAAATAATCTGTGAGAAATTTTGTATAAATCTGCGGTAAAAATTAGCAAAACCAATAAAACTTAGTAAGTCTTTTACAGAATTTGGCTGTGGCCAATCTCGTACAGCTTTCACCATAGCTGAATCCATCTCAAGTCCTTCTGGAGATAAAACAAAACCTAAAAATTCAACTTTATCAGTGTGAAATTGACTTTTTTCAAGTTTTGCAAACAATTGATTTTCTCTTAACTTAGTCAACACCTTTTTAACGTGTTCAATGTGTTCATATAATTCTTTAGAGAATATTAAGATGTCGTCTATATATACTACAACAAACACATCCAAATATTCTCGAAGAACTTGATTAATGAAAAATTGAAATGCAGCAGGGGCATTGCAAAGACCGAATGGCATTACCTGGTACTCAAACAATCCATATCTAGTCCTGAATGCTGTTTTCCATTCGTCAGCCTCTCTCACTCTTACTAAATGATATGCTCCTCTTAGATCTAATTTGGTGAATATTTTAGCTCCTTGAATTCGGTCCAACATAACTGATATCAAAGGTAAAGGATATCTATTCTTGATTGTGATCTTGTTCAACGCCCTATAATCAATACATGTTCTTAAGGTCTTGTCTTTTTGGGTACGAAAAATAATGGTGAAGTTGCTGGGGATTGTAAATGTCTAATAAACCCATTGGCTACATTTTCATCAATATATTCCTTTAAATGTTCATTTTCTTTTTCTGTCAATGCATATACCCTCCCACAAGGTATGGGTGCTCCATCTTCAAGGTCAATTCTACAATCAAATGAACGATGTGGGGGTAATTCTTTAGCTACTTGAGTATCAAACACATCCTTAAACTCCTGATAACAATCTGGTAAACAGCCAGACACAGCTCCTATCACATGTTCATTAATAACTCCAGCAGCTAGACAAATTCCTTGAACTTCAGAAATCTCCTCCTGATCCCATTCTTGAAATGACAAAGAACTTTGTTCTTTGCAAATTTCTGACTTGAACTCTACTGTTCTTCTTCCCCAATCAATATATGGTTATGTAAAGTTAACCATGGCATTCCTAGGATTATTTGTAATTGTGGTGCATCAATTAATTCAAACACAATTTCCTCACCATGTTTTTCACCAATCTTCATTCTTAACACACCTGTCATTTTTGTAATTAACCCAGATGTTAATTGTGTACCATCCACCGCTCTCACTTGTTCAGGAGTTCCCTTAATTACCACAGGCACCCCCAATCTTTCTGCTAAAGTCAAATCCATAAAATTTCCAGTTGCTCCACAATCAATCACACATGGATCTCCACATCTTAATTTACCATCCCAATATAAGGATACATTGAGAGTGATATGTGGTATAGCAGTCTGAATAGTATTTGCTACAACTTATCCCTTTCCAGGAAATGGAGGAAGTCTTTTAGGAGCACGTGGGCATCTTCCTACAAAATGTGTTCCATCTCCACAATACAGACATAATTTCTCCTTGCGTCTTCTCTCCTTTTCTTCTTTAGTTAAAGGACCTCGCATTTGATTTTCACTCAATTGTACTTTAACTTCTTTTCCAGCATTTTGTTCTACTTTAGGTCGTTCACTCCTATTCCAAGTTTTGTTTTCGAAAACATTTCTCCTCTTTTCTGACCTACGCTCCAATATTCGTAGATCTAACTGAATTACTAGAGAAATTAAATCCTCACAAACGGTGGGTCTCTCTACTATAGTTGCTAAGGCATCTTTTAATTCTTCTCTTAAACCTCTGTAAAAGATGGACGCTCTCTTCTCCTCTGGCCACTCACTCTCTTGCACCAATGATCTAAAGTGTGTAATATAGGCTACCAATTCTCTGCTACCTTGATGTAACTCTAATAATTCTCCATCTACACTTAAAGATGACGTTCTTTTATCAAACATTTTACGGAATTCATCTTTAAACAGGTTCCAGTCTCTAAGTTCTCTTGCACCTCTTTCTACAAAAGGAGCTACCTTGTATCTACGAACCTAAAAGAAACAGTACGGACAATACTGCTCGACTCCCATCTTCACAGACACACATGGATAAGCAAACCCTAGTTACAACACCTCTAATTCCAATCCTAACTCCTACTCACCCCCACCAAAAGACACGTCAGAGTCAAAACAAACACACAAAAAGCTTCGTAAGTCATCCTATACCTAACAACACCTTAACTCTTACTGGATCCCTTATTAATGCCAGATCCATGGTAGCACATGCAATTGAAATTGCTGACATTCTGAACAACAGTAACATTGACTTCCTTGCTGTAACAGAAACATGGCTCCATGAGGCAGCAGGACCCTCACTGATGTTAGCCATACCTGACAACTACCAGATCTACAGAGTAGACAGACCCTATGCCAAAGGTGGTGGCCTAGCAATCATCGCGAAAACCACCTTGCCTATCCGACTCACCACCTCACACCCTTGCGCCTCCTGCGAAATACTATCAGCAAAATTGCAACTCTCCAACAACCGCACGCTAACCATTCACCTGATCTACAGGCCCCCAGGTCCCCTGGGAACCTTTGAAGATGACCTTACTACCCTCATAGCGAACAATACCCAAAAGGCGCATTCGCAAATGTTGCTGATGGGCGACTTCAACATTGGCTTCAACGAACCAGGCAATAAAAATGCCATTTCTATAACAGCTATCCTAAACGACCAAGGCCTTACCCAAAAAATTCTCTCTCCCACACATGCTAAAGGCAGAACCCTTGACTGGGTCTCAGAACTTAACTGCAACATAGTCATCACCTCCATTACCCCTCAACCATGGACTGACCACTCTCTAATAAATTTCACTGCCACACTTGACCTCCCCAGCCCTAAGACTATCAAAATGATACCACCACTCCCCACAAGAAATAAAAAATATATTACGACAGAAAAACTTATCCCCCTCCTCCTCCCTACTATTAACGATCTGAAGGACAACACCGACCCAGACACACTAGTAGACACCTTTAACAAAGCTATGTCCCACGCACTAGACACTATTGCACCTGCAAAACTACGTAAAGCGAAGCAAGAAGCCCACCTTAACTCCTGGTTCACCCCCCACCTTAAGGACCTTAGAAAGCAGAAACGAAAACTCCAAACTATCTGGCGCAATTCGCCCACTAACGACAACAAAGCCAAGTTAACCCAAATTACAAAACATTACAAGTCTGAAATCATCAACACCAAAAGAAATGTATTCAATGACAGAATTACCAAAGCCAAATCGAATACTAAAGAACTATTTACCATACTCCGTGAAATGGAATCCCCTATCCAACCTTCTGACACGGCCCCTAAGGACAAGATATGGTGCACGAATATTCAGAATGCCCTAGCTAACAAAATTTCCACCCTCCAACTTAAAATAAAGAACAAAAAAGATGCCCTCTCTCTTACTGACCAACAACTGCCTCCAGTAACCAAACCGACCACTATCCCCCCTTTTAGCTTTAAACCGATCTCCATCATCGACACTGAAAAGGCCATCCTCTCACTGAAGCCCTCTAACTGCAAGGGTGACAGCTGCCCAGCGCAAATAATAAAGGACGCTGCCAGAGACTTAGCCCCTTTCATCTCCAAGCTCATTAACTCATCCTTCAAATCCAACACAGTGCCAGCCAACTTAAAAGAATCCTGGGTCCTCCCCCTTCTCAAAAAACAAACCCTTGATCCCTCTATCCCGACGAACTATAGGCCCATCACCACAGTGCCCTTCCTACTAAAAATAATCGACAGAGTAGCCTATATCCAAATCCAAGAGTACCTAGAAGTCTATCATCTACTAGGCTCACGCCAATCGGGCTTCCGCCCGCTCCATGGTACGGAAACTGCCCTGATAGACCTCAAAACCAAAATTGAGGAACTCAAGGACAATGGGAAAACAGCGCTGCTACTTTTACTGGACTTGTCAGCAGCTTTTGATTTGGTGGACCATGCGGTCCTATGCAACCACCTCAAGCTGGCTGCCAACTTCACAGGAGACGCCATAGCTTGGGTCCAATCCTTTCTAGCCAACCGGACTATGAGAGTGTTCTCCGCCTCTACCTGTGCTGACCCCATCCAAATCACATGCGGAGTCCCACAGGGCTCCTGTGTCTCACCCACAATGTACAATATCTTCACCAAGCCATTGTTTGACAAGTTGGACAGTCTGGGTGTCTCCTACACTAATTACGCAGATGACACCCAGATCCTCATACCCCTTTCGGGTAACTACGAAGTGGACCTGGCTCTGGTGAACAAAATCTACATCCTCATTCAAGCATGGATGGCCACACATGGCCTCTGTCTGAACGACGATAAAACCGAAATCCTGCTCCTCGGTTCAGACCACAAACTATCCAAACTTACCCCGGACTACACCTCATTTAACATTGATAATAATACTATTAAGGCTATGCGTGAGGTCAAAACGCTGGGCTTTTACCTTGACTCAGCTCTCACCCTCAAAAAGCAAGTGAATTCCCTTGCCTCCTCTACTACCTACACATGCAAACTCATCCGTGCCGCCAGACCCTTCCTGTCCAGTGCCAGCGGCCTCACCCTAGCCAATGCCCTTGTCATGTCCAGACTTGACTACTGCAACGCCTTATACTCAGGTGCCAACAAGTCGGTCACCGACAAACTCCAGAGACTGCAAAATAATGCTCTGAGAGCAGCTCTGAACATCCCACGTAGAGAACATATTTCCAAACATCGGATTGAAGCCCATTGGCTAAAGATAAAGGACAGAATCCTTCTTAAAACTATCTCCCTCACGTCCAAATGCCTCAACAATCAAGCACCCCACTACCTAGCGGAAAGAATCAACTGGAGACCTTCCAACCGACTGACGAGATCTGCCAATACTTTCCTTCTGGAAGTCCCCAGATTCAAACTCACCACAGCGGGCGGTGCAAGTTTCCCAGTTAGAGCTGCTCAATCATGGAACACACTCCCACCAGACCTTAGATGCCCTTTACCTTACACGAGCTTCAGATCCTACGCTCGCAAATGGCTGCACAACAACGACATGCAACGTCCTTCACCCTAGTGGTAACAGCACAAACCTGCTACAACTGCTCTCATTGCGCTTAACTGGATATTCTATATGCATTGTATCACCTACTGTAACCAACCACCGTTTTTTTTTTTTCTGTAATAGCCTATGTCAGGCTGTGTAACTAAGCTTCGAGTCATCTTGTATTGCTGCGCCCAAATGCCCTCGGGCTAGGAGCGCATTACCAAATAAATAAACAAATAAACAAACAAACAAACAAACTGACCATGCTGATGCCTCTCCTGTAAGATAGGAAATTAAAAATGCAACCTTTGCTGTTCCTGTAGGAAATGCTTCCGGTCTACACAAATAATGTAATTCACATTGCATTAAAAATGTCTTTAATTTCCTGTGGTCTCCACTAAATCCTTCGGGTGGCGCTAATGGAGTGGGTACTAAAGATATTCCTGGTGCCAAATGAATGTCTTTCTTCTCTTCTACTTCATATCTTGGCCATTTAACACCTAACTCTGGATACAAAACTGGTGGTTCTTTATCAATTATTTCTTTAGTCTTAGAGGTTCCAGGAGTCTCTGACCTATGCACATAACTGTTTAACTCTTCCATTCTAACTCCTAAATTAATTGTCTCACTTTTCGCTAACTTTAACTCCTCTTTAATTTCCATTAACATCTTTCCTATGGCCCCCAAGCTTAACTCTGACTCTGGATCCATCATCACTCGGGCAAGATTCAAATACGTGGGCCTTTCATTCTGTCAGACTCTGTCTTTATCTTCTTGCAGGAGTGATGCTGGCTAACCAGACCGCCTTGATTTGCCAGCTGAACAATCCTTAATAATTAAAATTACCAAACCGGCAAACCCAAGGGGAAAGGGGAATAGAGGATAAAATAACAACTGCAGATCTTCGCTGGCTCTCAAGACGCTGGACACTGGCTCCCTGATTCTTGGTTTTCAGCTACTCTGACTCCATAGATGATGTTTCTTTATTGCTGAATTGATTTAGTTTTCATCATTAAGCTGTGTCTGTGAAAATCTAAAAACAAGAATATACGGGTTAAAAATACTCTACTCTGAATATAGTCTATATATATATTTAATTTTAAAACTTATTTTCTCTTTACCTGCTGCCTATGCTTGATTGGTGATAGACATCAATTTTATGATACACTTTTCATTAAGTCTTCAAATATTATATAATATTTCAATTGTTCATAGAACCTTGGTAGTTTTTCTTGACTTAAGTGTTGCTGAAAATCTGAATTGAAATTGCTTTGACGAAATAGTTCAATTATAGTTCTTAAAATTCATGAAATAATTAAAGTTCTTCTTTGTAGAAACTTCCAGCTTTCTATGTATTGTAATTCTTGAGGAATAATGTATCCGTGTGTAATTTTATTCAACTCTGTAGACTTCTCAAGTTCTTTAGATAAAGGATAACTATTAAGCACTGAGAACAAAAAATATAACTTGTCTGCAGGACGCGACGTTACGCGCAAACAGAACGGGGTAGAGAAAAATGAAGACACGAAGCAAAAATAAATCCGCGCCTTAATACATACTGGTAACCCAGAAAAAACTCTCTGCAATATTAACTCAACTATTTAAAACTAAAACACTGAGTATTATAGAGTTTTTTCAAACAACGTCCACTACGTCACTAGAAACGACTAGACGCCAAACCAGGAAGTAAATCAATACTATCGGGACGCACGCAACAGACGCACGCGGGTCCCTTACTCTAACTAAAATTACTGTTTACTCAAATATAAACGAGTCGCGCGTGTAACAAGAAAATACTGAGAAAATGATGCAGAATACACGCGCAACTCCTAAGAAAACAGAATCGAATTAAACACTACTGAAAATAAAACCTACGCAATACAATAATACGCTAACACGAAGTCGCGAGAAAAAATAAACGCAATGTTAAATTTCGTTCTCCAAACTTGCGCAGTGCAAATAATAGTTCTTTTCAAATCATAAACCAAAATGCAGATATTACAGTTTCCTTGTTAATAACTCATAGTTGAGTTCAGTCAAAAAGATGAACTTTTCAGATAGAAAGACTTAGCTTGCTTCATCTGTAAATATTCTTGTATATAATGATGACTTCTTCTTGAAGATTTTTTTTTTAAAACGTATTTTATTGGTTTTGATAGAAAAAAGAAAAAGAAAACGTGCAATACAACAAGAAATCAACATTGGTTTGAACTGGGGAGGAGACGGTGAGGGGGAAACAAGGGGGGGGGAACAAACAAATCAACAACAGTCTTCATGTTGTAGCAAACTTACAGTGGACGGGTGGGTTAGGGGCAATGACCCAAAGTTTCAGGAAGCAAGAGGGGTCAAACACAGGGGTGGTTCCACCAATGCCGGCATCCGAGCAGTGTCAATGCAGTGGTGTGGGACTTCAGGGGGGTTTGTAGTCAGCGCTGAAGCGTATGTCTCTGAGGAGGGCCTTCCATGATTCCAAAGTGCCACCTTCGGTTTCGCCACTGTTCGTGATTCCTTCCTGCCAGGCCCTGGTTTCAGCTGTTGTCCATCTCTCGAGTTCTTTGAGCCATCTCTCTTGCCTGGGGCCCGACGGCGTCTTCCAGGCCATCGCTATTGTTCTTTTAGCCAGGATACATGAGATGTCCATTAATTTAACAGCGTGCTTGGATTTGCTAGGTCTGGGGTAGGTCCCCAGGAGGCACTCGCCAGGAGTCCATTCGTATCTTGTCATTCCGGCGTCCATGCAGGTCTGTTTGGCCTTGGACCACAGTGCCATCGCCTTGGTGCAGGTCCAGAACATGTGAATCACATCTGCTTTATCATTCCCGCACCAGGGGCATGCAGGGGAGGATGTCTTATTGAAGGAGGCAACCCTATGTGGGGTCATGTATGTCCTGTAAAGAACGTTCAATTGGATCTGGCCAAACCTGGTGTTCCTGGATACTTTTTTGGGAAATATCAGCGCTCTTTCCCATTCTTTATCTGAAATCGGGGTCTCAAGGTCCGCCTCCCATTTTGTCCTCAGATCTTCGCATTTAGGGTTGGTTTTATCACATAGTCTGCTGTAAAGCCTGGAGACAGGTCTCCAGCCGTCCGAGAGGTCATGCATCTCTTGTAGCAGAGGGTCAGGGGAGGGCTCCTCCGGCCATCCGGTCCATTGTTTCTTAGCAGTTTGTTTGAGGCGATGGTACCAGAGGAACTGGCCCGGGGGAATTCCATCGGCAGCCTTAAGAGATTCGAAATCCCTGAATTCTCCCTCCTCATACATGTCGCTCCATGTGTAAATGCCGGCCTCTTCCCACCTCCTTGCCGTAGAGATGTCTGCAGCCGTTCGACAGGTGTCTGCTAGGATGGGATTGTCCGGAGAGTATGGGTGTCGTATTCGCCTGATGCAGCAGGACCTGGCCCATATCTTTCTTCCCAGGTCAATCACCATGGAGGGGACCGGGGGTTGCCATGTAGGGTGCCATAGGATCTCCTTGGGGATCACATTGTCCAAGGGTTGCCTCAGCAGTTCGGTCTCTGCTGAAGGCTCATCCGAGAGCCATCTCGTTATGTGACTCAGCTGGGCAGCCAGGTAGTACAACTGGAGATCCGGTAACTTTATTCCGCCATCTTTGTGTGGGAGAGAGAGGACGGACAGCGACAGTTTATGCCTGTGTGGGCCCCAAAGGAAGTCCCTGATGATGGCCTCCAGCTTCTTGAAGAAGGACGGTCTAATGTAATGGCAAATGTTTACGAAGAAATACAGGAATCGGGGGAGTACGATCATCTTGACAATCGCTGCCCTGCCCACCATGGCCAATGGGAGCTTGGACCAAAACTTTATAGAACTTCGGAGACTCGTGATGGCGGCCTCGGTGTTGTGTTCATGCATGAGTAGCGGGGTGTGGCTTATGTTGATCCCCAAATAACGGAACTGGACCAGTTGCCAGCTTATTCCTATCTCTGGGAGATTGTTTTCCGGAATGTTGCGTAAGCCCGCCAAGGGGAAGGCAGAGGACTTATTCCTACTAAAGCGGATCCCTGAGTACTTCGCATAGTTGTCCAGTATCTCCAACGCGGTTGGCGCGTTAACTTCGGGGGAGCTTAGGTAAAGAAGGACGTCGTCTGCATACAAGGATATTATGTGGTGTGCATTGCCCACCTTAATGCCAGCATCGAAAAGCTGCTGCCTGAAGTATAATGCAATCGGTTCCAGGCCCAGTATGTACAGCATGGGTGATAACGGGCAGCCCTGCCTTGTTCCCCTTTGTATATCCCAAGCCGCTGAAACCACTCTTCCCGTTCTTACTCTCGCCGTCGGGGAATTGTAGAGGACCTCAACCCACCTGATGAAGCCCCCTCCAAAGCCAAATCTTCTCAGGACCTCCCTGATCCACTCCCAGTATATGGAGTCGAAGGCCTTGATGGCGTCGAGCGACAACACCGCCAGGTCCTCGTCCCTGTCATATGTTTCGGCCATTACATGCTGCAACCTCCGGAGGTTAGCAGTGGTGTTGCGCCCAGGAACGAATCCGTTCTGATCTTCGTGAACGATGGAACCCACCACCCTGGCTAGCTTGCGGGCCAATATGGATGTGAGGATCTTGGCATCGTAGTTTAGCATAGCCAGAGGGCGATAGGACTCACAGTCGGTGGGCGATTTGTGTGGCTTGAGCATGGGGACTATTATGGTTTCCTTCATGGTGTTGGGGAGAATCCCATCCGTGTGTGCCTCCTGGTAGACCTCGTGGAGAACTGGGGCAAGGATGGACTCATACGCTTTATAGAACTCAGGTGGGAGGCCGTCACTGCCAGGGGCTTTGTTGTTGGAGAGGGACCTGATTGCCCCTTGAACGTCCTCAAGAGTGATCTCGGTTTCCAGCTCCTCTCTCTGCTCGAGCGAAATGTGGGGAAGTTCTATCTCCTCGAGTGTGTCTATGATGTCTGCAGCAGGAATCTGGGTCTTGTGGGTATACAGTTCTGTGTAGAATTTAGCAAAGGCTTCATTGATCCCTAGCTGAGTCGAGTGGGATGACCCATTAGCGTCCCGTATCTCCACTGGGAGATGTTTGGGGTGTTCCCGTTTGCAGAGCCATGCTAGTAGTCTTCCCGGTTTGTCCGATTCTTTATGAGATCTGGCGGTGTGCGTGGCGAAATCAAATTTTTCCAGTCTTTCCCATGCCTGCTGACATTCTGTGCGGGCTTCCTTCAGCTTGGTCTCTGTCTCCATAGAGTTGTCGCATGTGGACTCCAGTCGGGAGATCTCAGCTTCCTGTGCTTCCAGGGTTCTCCGCAACTGCCTGCGAGTTCCGCCGGCTCTCGATATGATTTCGCCTCTGATCACCACCTTCATTGCTTCCCATAATGTGCCCCAGGAGGGGACCGAACCGATGTTGTTCTCCAAGTATTCTTCCAATTTTTCGGCAAGGGTTTCCCTGAACTCGAGGTCCGCAAGTGCCGCGGTCGGCATCCTCCACATGGGGATCGGGGGTCTGGGGCCTCTCATTTGCCATAACATGGTCAGTGGGGAGTGGTCGGAGATCGTCCGCCCCAGGTATTCTGTGGTTGCTATGTGTGGGGTAAGTTCCTTATTGATGAACAGATAGTCAATTCTTGTGTGAACTCCGTGTGGAGCTGAGTAGTGGGAGTAGGACCTGTCGGTCGGATGGTGTTCCCTCCAGATGTCCACTAAGTTGAGTTGCTCCAGAGTTTCCCTCAAGGCACCGGATGTGAGGCTGCTCGGGCGTGGGGGGGGCAGCGATCTGTCTGCACTCGTGTCAGCAACACAGTTGAAGTCCCCTCCCCATATGAAGGTGCGGTCCCGGTACCGAGTCAGCTTCGTTATCAATGTGGCGAGGTACGCCGATATCCCGTGATGAGGGAAGTAAGAGTTGATGAAGCAGACTGGGGTTTGTTCCAATGTGCCCCAAATCGCTGTGAATCTCCCTTCTTTATCTTGTTCACTTCCCTCCATCTGGAAGGGGACGTCCGGGCTTATCCATATTAGCACCCCTCTGGCGTATTTAGAGTAGGGGGACCCTCTAACAGTCCCAGCCCATCGGTCTGCAATTTTAGACATGGCCTCCGTCGTGAGGTGAGTCTCTTGAAGGAGTGCAATGGAGATTTTCTTCCTCCTGAGGTAGGACTGTATACGATTGCGCCTGAGGTATGAGCCCATGCCCCGCACATTCCAGGTCATTACAGTAAGCTGTGCCGCCATCCGGTTCGAGTTTCAGATTTGGTGTGGGACTCTGGGGTCCGACTCCACTTTAGTCTTGTTCGGGTGGGCTGCAGGGGGGATACCACTGCATTTCGTTCATCGGTGTCATGTCCCAGACCCATCTCGGTCTGCGTTGGCAAAAGAGGCATGAAGACTGTACAACTAATAAAACTAACAACAAAACTTAAACTGGTGCGCCCAGCAACTACAACATTGTCGCGGTGCTCAGGCGCTCTCGAGCCGTCGGAGCCCATCCGGGAGTCGGGCGCGAGCTGGGTCAGGCGGGTGCCCAGACCGGGTAAATACTACGCTGGGGGTGGGGCAAGGGCCTGGCGGCAGAGCCGAACGAGGCCGTTTCCAAGTGAAAAAACTGTAGTTGGATTATCTTCTGTATTCCGGTCTCACGTGCGATGTTTCTTACATGGGGGTCGCTGGGGGGTTAGGTCTCAGTCTGTGAGTTGTCCTTGCCATCCGCCAGGTTATTATCCTCAAGCCACATGTTGGCCGCATCTGGGTTCTCGAGAAATACCACTCTCTCCTTGTAGACAACCCTTAGGCGCGATGGATAAAGTAGTCTATATTTTAGGTTCAGTTGTCGGAGCCGGGCTTTTATCGGGACAAATGAGTTCCGCTCTCTTTGTACCTTCTGCGTGTAGTCCGGATAAATGGAGATTTTGGAGTCTCCTCGCTCGATGGGGCCCCCCTCCCTGGATCGCCGTAAGATAGTTTCTCTGTCCTGAAAGTTCAGTATCTTAGCGATTATGGGTCTGGGGTGCGATCCGGGGGGAGGGCGCCTCTGAAGGGATCTGTGGGCCCTTTCGACAGAGAATCCCTGGGTCAATTTGCCGGCCCCTATTTCTTGTAGCAGAAGGGTTTCGACGAAGGATGTGGTATTTACTCCCTCGTTCCCCTCCGGGACCCCCAGGATCCTGATGTTGCTCCGTCTGGCCCGACCTTCGGCCTCCTCCGCCTTTTCCTCCAAAAAGGTGACTTTCCTCTTCAGGAGGACAACTTCGGACTTTATGGCTGTGATGGCCGTGGAGGCTTCCTCTGCCGACTGTTCAACGGTCGCGACCCTCTCCGTTAAGTTGCGAGCGTCTTGGCGGATCAGTTGAATATCGACTTTGAATTCGTCGATCTTGGAGTCTATATGCGTCTTTAGCGAGGCTATAGCATCAAGTATCTGAGAGTGGTTATCGGCCGCCACCTCTTCGCTCGACTGGGCAACTTCAGAGGAGCTGGCCTTGGATTGAGTGGGGGTCTTCGCCCTGGTGGAAACAAAGGAGTCCATGGTGGCGGCTCTGGTCTTGTTCTTGGCGGCCATCTTGGGGCGATGGTTGCGGGTGTTTTAGGCCTCAAAAGTTAGTTCACTTGTGAGATCACTGGTGGGGCCCTTCACCTGGCCAAATATCGGGCCGTGAGCTGTGGTCTGCCCCCGTGTGTGATGGTGTGGTCCGTAGAGGTGGTCTCTAGAAGAGCGGAGCCTCTCTTTTGCTGCTGCCTCTCCCCGCCGAGCCCTGGAATCCGTTGGGGGAGGGGGTACCCCTCGCAGGCACCGCTATGCTGTGCGGGGCGCCATCTTGGATCCAGTAAGAACGGGAGGGGGGGAGAACCGATTCAGGGCCACCGGTGTCTCAGGGGGGTCCAATTTGGTGGGCCCAACAACTATTCAGGTGCAGGGCTGCTTCGCCCAACCGCTCGTTCCTTTTCAGAAGTCGGGGTCGCACGCGAGCCGGAGAAAAAGGATCAGGAAACGGCGTCTCGGCCGGAGCTCGGCGGATCAGCTACCGCTCGCCATCGGCGCCAAGCCACGCCGACTTCTTCTTGAAGATATCTTTCTGTAGAGTTATCATCTAGGATTTACTCAAAAAGGAATTCTAAAACTTCTTAAAACTAAATATCTAGGGAGCTATAGTTTCAACAACCTTTCTCTTTGGGAACTGGAATGAAAGGCAGTTTAGAATCTTGATTGAAGCTACCTCACAGCACTATTCCTCCAATCACTGTTATGGAACAGAGCCACCATTTTGGCTTGGGAAATTAGGCACTTCCTGCATAGTTTTAACGTTAAGGAATTTTAGGTAAACAATAAGATGTGAAACTCAGAACTAACACTCAAACTTCACTCACCCATTACTCTTACATATATATGTGATGATGAAATTTCTTAAATGAACATTTTCTAGTGTAATGTCTCTTTAACAATGTGGAAATATGCCATTGGATCCTGACAGATGGTGACTGCTGCCGATCGAAGGGGGAAAGTGACCCGAAACTCCATTTTCTTTTGAATGTTTGGTGAAAAGGAGGGGCTAGGAGAAGGAGAGGAAGATGTTCCCCTGGCTGGATTCTCAGGTGGGGAGCCAAGACCAGAAGGTAGAGCGGATGACGAGGTGCCGACATCAAGCGGGGCAGAAGGATACGCCGCAGAGGAGGCAACCGGAAATGATATCCCAGCCGAGAAAGCAGAAGATGCCCTGCACGATTCCCGGACTATATAATGGGTGACTAGGATTGAAAAGAACGGTGGCAACGCACACCACCCGATGGTGCCCACGTAGGGCCTAATCCAGTTTGGTATGTTACCATGTTTTGCAATGTTTAAGGCTGACATGTTTACACTGACTATAGTGTGAAAAGGTTTATTTCATTGTTATGAAAAAGGAGCAATGTGATGTGGTCACGTGGCGCGACAGCAACGTTCTGCCGTTGCGTGTTATATTGAATAAAGGAGGTGGTCCCGCGACACGCCAGTGCACGCCGGTAGCCCGATAAACTAGGACCTGTGTCCGTGTGTTCCTTCCAAGGATGTGTGGGAAAAGGCCTGCAGGCGGGGGTCCTGGGGCAATGCAGATCACAACACTTACATCTCCAGGGTTTTTTTTTTTGCAGATTTTTTTGCCAAATATTTTCGGCTGCAAAACTCATTGACATTTCTTTGGGGGGGGTGGCATTTCCTCACAAGCTCCAAGTTCCTTCCTCCCTATTCCCCACACCCCCACCCCCCTTGTGATCCCTTACCCACCCACCCCTATATTTTGCGATTTTTTTCAGCAGAACATTTTTGGCAAAAAACTCTGCGAAAAAAAGCCTGGCGATGTAACTGTACCCACTGAACACTGAGGAGGACTCCAATTCGTTGCACGTCTTCCGGACCTGAAACCGAGACGAACAAAAACAGATATGTGCTTGTGGCACTGTTACAACGTTGGCATAGATTACAAAGAGACAAGATACAAGTAGCTTGAGTGCTGTATACTCATAAGATACTTTTGCTAACAAAACTTCACCGCACATAGGATCTTGGCAATCAAATACCTACCTGCTCATGAGCCACACAAGAAGGATGGCACACAAAGTCCTACTCCTTTGCGGGCTGGGTGGGACCGCTGTTATTCTCCAGTGCTGGCATCTAGGTCCACTTGGGAGTTTGGGTACTATCATCCATCGTGCGTCTGCGTCCTCTTGGAAGACCCATGCTGTCCCTGCAAGATATCAGGTAAGGCGTTACAGACTGCTTCTAATAGGTGAGTATGTTCCTCTATGTTAATATGCATTCAGGTAGTGCTTTACTAAAAATGTATGCGCGCTTAGCGTCAAACATCCATTCAGCTCCGTCAGAATGATTATCTGTTCAATAGTGCACAACATTACTAGTTTGATTTTCAATACCCAATGACCACAAACTTGAATGTTAACAGTAGTGGTACCCCTAAAGGTTCCAGGCCTAATCTTGGCACCCATTATTGCTTACTGATTTCTCAGTACTAACATCTGCACTATCCTGAACCTAGTCCATGGTGCAGAAGTAAATCCATACCTTCTTTTTCACAGCTCACAACATGCCCAGTTCATTGTCTATTCTTCCCTATTCATCTTAACCACTGCTGGGTGGTTTCTCCACTGTACTGAAGTATTTACCTGTTAGGTCATGACAACTGAATCCATATTTTCTTTGCATATCAATATTTGTAATAGGAAAGTGAGATTAAGAGAGTTTTTTGCCACTACGGAAAGATACTCTAATCTGGTCAGTTATGCTTATCAGACAAATGGGTGTTTCTAGCAGCAGTCATTGTTGCAACAGGGTTCGCAAAATCTCCTTGCCCACTCGCATAGACATGCAGTGTGAAAAATAAACCAGGACTGGCTCGAGGAGTCCTGCATGGAACTGGGAAACTTGGCAGCTATAGTCTACCCAGCAGTGTCCTCGGCTAGCCCTGGGAATTCCGCCGGCATGCAAAGCTCTAATGCATTTAGAGGTTGCCCATCCCGCCCAGTAGCCCCCCTAGCACTCACACCCTGCTGGTTGTTCCCTCCCAGATGATCGGTGGGCCTTCCGGCCCTTTGCCTTGGACCCTTCCCGTTGAGGCCTGTGGTCTTCGAGACCGGCCATCTGGTAGGTGGCCATAGGAATGAATGCAAGGACCATCTAGCCAGCCTGCTCTGGAAGTCCCAATGGGTGCCAGATTGAAATTCCTCTCCAGTTCGGTCTATAAGGAGGCTAGATGATTTTGCCCAAACCACCCCCTCTGTCACCAAGGGTACACTGATTTCAAGAAAGCTTAATCGCCTTCCCCGGATTACTGTAGACAGTGTTTATTTGCTTGTCTGTGCTCCACTTGGTTCTCGCTGTCCCATCCGGTTTCCGTGGCGAAACCGCTATTCCCCAAAGCCGGCCAATGGCCAGACCCCACGAGATTTTCCATCAGAGCCAGCCTGCTTGGGGGCACCCTGCCAGCCCACGCAAAGCCTTTGGTGTTACTCTGAGAGGCCTACATTATCAGCCTCCTTCATCACAGTCGGGCCATAGAAAACATACAACGCATTTCATTCTGCCCATCTCTAGCACTAGGGCAAACCAAAACCAGACTCTGTGTGACAAGTGCAGACAGAAATTGCTTGCTCAAACCTACATCGCCGCAGTCTCTTCAGTAACATCAATGATTGACGGCCAATGAGCAGACAATCCTGTCCAAGTCACAAAGAGTCCTCTGGCACAAAATTAATGTTTACCTCCCACCGGACCTCTTGCACCCTTCCGACCTGCAGCGCCACACTTTTGTCTTGTGCATGCTCTCCTTGTTTGTGAGCCCCTCTATCAAGATAGATGTTCCAGTGCCTCAGATGGCTCATTAACAGAAGACAACCAAGCCAAAGGGACCAACAGGGGGGATCGAAGTTGTCCCTGGGGTTGTGAGGAAATGATGGTGACAAACACTACAACAGACACAAGTGATCACAGTTCAAGGGTGTTTATTGAACAATGAATGCTGCATGCACATTGGAAAAACACCTCATCTAAACCTATATCAACCGTCGACCATCAAATGAAAAATAAGGCAGTTCTAGAGGCGTTGCGTCAACATAAAAAGGGGCCTATACTAAGAAACCTATTGCCAAACCTCATAACTAATACTAAAAGGGGTGTGGGATATTTCTCAAGAAAAGAAAGAGGTGTTCTCAAATAATATGTCAGGACGCGGTAGCCTCTGTCTCCCTTCCCCATATTTTGGACACCGGGTAAGATGGGAGCATGGAGAGCAGTACAGTCTCGGACTTCTCCAACACAAGATGACAGTTGCAATGGTATCCGGTAATAAAATCGCCGCAAAAATGTTGCTGGTAAAAAATAAAGGTGTACACCATTATACCATTTAAGGGGAGCAGGGTTTGCGGGGGTGTCCTCCACACCCCCTTAAATGGTATAATGGGTCCGTGGACTGTGGGGCGGTCCCCCGCATCCTTTTGTCACGCCGCTCCCCACGCTACCTGCTGCACCTATGAACACAAAGACACGCCCTACCCCGTCTGTGGCCTCCACCCCTCTTGCCACCCGACACACACACCTTGACACAGGTACCGTTTTGCCTCCTCGCTTCCTGTGCAGCAGGGCACGGCATGGCATGATTGGCAAGACTGGCGTTTATCGCCCTTCACTTCACTGGCAAACGAAGTGGAGACTCCTTCATCGCCGAGACATAAGGCTTTCGCGGAAATCTGCGCGTCACGGATCACGTGACTCGTGGTCCCTTAGAAACGCCGCAGCGTTTTCGCTTCCACATCTCACGTGACTGCGGTCACGTGTTTTCCAAGGGATAAAAGAAGACCGGAAACAGAAGACGTTGCTTCACAGCTGTTTTGTTTGGATCACGTAACGCTCATTATTCGTTCTAAGGATCCATCGCCTGACCACGGACTGCTTCACGGACTGTTACGCTTAACCCTCGTCTGTTTTGGAACTTTGGATTGCCTGCTGACTCACGCTTTGCCCAACGGACTCCTCTGTGCTTAACCCCTTACTTGATTTGGAACTTGGTTTACATCCTGCCGAACTACGCTTTGCTTCACGGACTGTATTCGTCTCTTAACCCTGCATCTGCATCGACCTGGATCACCTGTTTTTGACCACGGACTGCTTGATTTTCTCTACGGATCACGTACCACTTTAGGATTTCGGTCCTGCACTAGGTGTTCACCTACCCTTGCCCTCTGTCTGGCCCAACAGCTGTCTGAAGGTCGACGCCTCCGTCGGCCTTTCCGGAACCACCCTCAAAACCTCACAGGTACATCGTGCTCTTGTATTTTGCATTCAGTATACATTGCCTTGCCCTGTATTCTAACCACATTGCACCTTGCCTTGCAGCGCTCAAGGGGTTCTTCCGGCTGTTCTCCACGCCCAGGCTTACGGACTTCCACCTGTGGCTTCAAAGATCACACAGACAGTATTTCTGGTGTTGTCAGTGTGATACTTGGGGACAGAGGGGTTGCCCATACTCTGCACGGCCATCAAGTTTGTAACAGACTGTGAAGCCTTTTGGTCATCCAGAGTATGAATCCCTCCACCGGCGATCTAGTGACCGCGTTGATGCAAGCAGTGGCGGCCCTCAGGACCGACATGGCCGCCGCCACAGCAGCCATACATCACCGGCTGGACGCCTTACAGAGCACCCAACACCCACTACCCGCAGACGCCGAGTTCGGGGACCCAGCCCCTCCAGACCGACTAGCACCTGTTCAGGCCCCAACACCCACTCCAGTGTTACTCCCGACACCCGTTCCCCTTGCCGCCCCAGAACGCTACCAGGGGGACCCCCGTAAGTACCGCACTTTCATTAATCAATGCAAACTACATTACTTGTGCAGACCCTTGGCTTTCCCCGATTCAGTCACTAAGGCCGCATTCCTTCTGTCACATCTGTCTGGGGTGGCGGCCACCTGGGCAAATCCGATGTTGGAGAACGATCACCCCGCTTTGTATGACTTCGATCTTCTCATAGCAGAAATGGCCAAAGTCTTCGATACTCGCTATAAGGCCCAAACAAGGGACTTAGAACTCCTGGACTTAACACAGGGGAAACAAACACTGATAGAATACATCACACGGTACAACCAGCTTGCCGCCGAAACCTCCTGGCTGGAGGAGAAAAAAGCTATCATATTTTATTGTGGGCTATGCAACACCATGAAGGACGCACTCTCGGTGGTTCCTGCCCTTCCTTCAGTGTTCACGGATCTGGTGGATCTAGCCTTACAGGTTGACGCAAGGCGATCCGAGCGGAGGGCAGAAACAACGTTCACTAGCCAACCAAGCCCGAGCACTTCCATCCCCGCTTCTGAACCTATGCAAATAGGAGGTATCCGAAGTCCGATAACATCTTCCGAACGAGAACGTCGGAGGGCTGAGAACGCCTGTTTCTATTGCGGGTTGAATGGGCACTATGTAAGGGAATGCCCCCGATGCCCCAGAAACAAAACCCCGGGTTTTCAGAAGGCTCGCCCATAATACAGGGGGCACCGGCGAGCCTGTCTATGACCCCCGCTGAACCCGCCTTCGGCCCTATCAGACCGGTGGTAGTCGACGCCCTTCTAAAACCCACTAGGGAGATCACACACATCGTTCAGATTGTGATTGACTCTGGGGCCACTGGTTGTTTCATCGATATTGCCTTGGCCCATCGTCTCAATCTGCCCTTGGTCAGAAAAGAACACCCAGAACCAGTACACGCGGTTGATGGCACTTCCCTATCTTCCAGTCCTATCAAGTTCCGAACTGCTCCTCTGGTAGTAATGATACAGAGTACCCATAGAGAGACCATGTCGTTTGACCTTATCACTACACCTCAGATCAGCATCATATTGGGGATACCCTGGTTGCGACAGCACAATCCTTTGATAGATTGGGGAACAGGACAAGTCACGTTTGAGTCGGAGGTGTGTCAACAGTTTTGTCTCACAGAAGTGGATTTGGTCTCCACTCCTGCTACCATCCTTGGTGCCATGGCTTCCACCCGCATCGATGGCGCAGCCTCAGGCCCTGTGCATTCGCATACCGTGGGGGCCGTCATGCCGAACATACCCGTTGAATATCACGATTTTCATATGGTTTTTGACAAAGCTACTGCAGAAGGTCTACCCCCACATAGACCATACGATTGTCCAATAGATTTGGTCCCAGATGCTCCCATTCCCAGGGGTAGGATCTATTTGTTATCCCAGTCAGAGGAACGAGCCCTCAAGGAGTACATCCATCGGGCCTTACACCTAGGTCACATCCGTCCCTCCTGCTCCCCTGCTGCTAGCCCGATCTGCGATCTACACCCTTGTGTGGACTACAGGCGGTTGAATTCCGTCACCGTAAAAAACAGGTATCCCCTCCCGCTCATCTCCACGCTGTTGGACAGGTTGACCAAAGCTTCCGTATTTACCAAGCTGGACCTAAGGGGGGCGTACAACCTAATCCGTATGAGGCGTGGAGACGAATGGAAGACGGCGTTTTGTTCCCGACAAGGGTTATTTGAATATACCGTGATGCCCTTCGGGCTTTGCAATGCCCCCGCAACGTTCCAACGATTTATCAACGACGTATTTTCTGATATCTTGGATACGTTCGTGGTGGTATATCTGGACGATATTTTGATATACTCATCCTCCTTGGAGGAACACGTCGGTCATGTTAGGGAGGTCCTCTCTCGCCTCAAGGCGAACTCCTTGTTCGCCAAACCCGAGAAATGTCTGTTCCATACAAAGGAAGTGGAGTTCTTAGGCTTTCACATCTCCCCCGGAGGGTTATCCATGAATCAGACTAAGGTACGGGCTGTCACGGAGTGGCTGTCATGATCTCTGCTTCCAAAAGATCAGGACTTGCCTGACTCCCTTGGAAGCAGACCCATAACCCCGGTATCCGAGTGCCAGCCAGTCCCAATTGGGACCTTTTGGACCCTGTCCTGGCGCCAGTGGCACCAGGCTCATAAAGATGCCCAGTCCCAGCGCTGGAAGCGCCGGGCTCATAATGCTTGGGTGGACTTACCTGCAGCAGACCATGCTGCTTACTTACCTGCCAGTTGAACCCCTGATCCTCTTCTGTTTGGGACTACTTTTCCTGTTGGGTGGGGCAGGAGCCGCTCCCTAGGTTCAGAACACTGGAACTCTTCTGGAAAGCAGGAACTCTTTTCTTACCTAGGCGTGGCTGTGGAAGGAGACACCTAAGCACTACAGGAGGCTATTTAAACCACACCCGATGGATGAATCTTGCTTTGTGTTATTCTGCATTCTCTGCAGCAGAACGCTCATCGTGTCTTCTGCTTCTGATCCTGGGCCTAAGGGAACAAAGGCTTACCATCCTGGAATCCAGTCTTCAGCAGCACCTGTAAAGACAAAGAAAGAACAGGTTAGCACTACGGTCTTCAGTGGCAGCGCATCTCTTACCTGGTCCATCGGCTGTCACCAACGCCTCGCGCTGCATTCCGGCATCTGAAAGACAAAAGCTTACCAGCTCTTCGCACGCTCCGGAGGCCTTCGGCGCTGCATCCCGCATCTGAAAGACAAAAGAAGGTGCGTTTAAAGACATTAGGCAACTTTATTACTCACGTGCCATTACTCCTTCCCACGCCGAATCCAGTGGGTATTCCAGCACCCTTCAGCTTCTCTAAAGCTCCGAACTTGTACCTGCAAGATAAAAGGGACAGTTAGTGCGCATCGTGAAGCAGGCTACAAGCGCTTACTTACGTGCTTCCAGGCGCTTCTATTCCTCACGCGGGTTCGATCCTCAACTCTCATCAGCCCGCCATCCGCCATCGCCGGAACCCTGCAAAACAAGAGATATCATTACAAAAGACTTTTAAGACATTTGAAGTGCCCAGAACTTACCGTTCGTGCAGTTAACGATGGACAGCAGTCCTCTGAGGTCAAGAGGCCTGCACCCTTATCCAGTGAAGAAACTGGTTACGGCACCCTGCCCCGAGGCAGATGGAGAGCTCGGCGTTCACTTACCTAAGACATCTTACTCTTCGAGTCAGACATACAGTGCACAGAGGTCCAGCCCAAAGAGCCAACCGTGTGTTACACATCACCTTTGAAGATACGGCATTCACCCAGTCAAGACCGGCGCCTCTGCGGGAATCAGGTGAGCGTTACAGAACACAAAGCCTACCGCAAAACTCCCACCCAGGCGCTATGGAAACCTCGGATACCGACCAGCTAGCCCAGTTACTTGGGGAACTAAGAGCAGAAGTGCATGCAGCCCGTCAGGAAACGAATGCTCTAAGAAGGGAACTGATTATTTCCAAGGAGCGAACAGACGATCTCGCTAGACGATTTATTTACAGTCACAAGCCGGACAAACTCCGTTACCCGCATCAGGGGCAAATCTTCCTTCAACATCCTCTACGAACCCAGTGCAGATCAACCTACCTGGGAATGTACCTCTGGCTCCGCCCGAACGATTTTCTGGTGACCCAAAGAGGTTTGCAGTATTTATTAATCAGTGCCGGTTGCACTTCTTATGCCGGCCAGCAGCCTTTCCAACTGATCAAGCTAAGGTAGCTTTCGTGCTTTCGTACCTTAGTGGCAATGCGGCAGACTGGTCGATCCCTCTAGTTAATCAAGATGATCCGGTTCTCCATGATTTTCAAGCTTTTCAGCTCAGTATGGAAAAACTGTTTGCAAGACATTCACAGGGGCAGGCCTTGGACAATGAGCTCCTTTCATTGCGACAGGGTAATCAAGACCTTTTGGCTTATATTGCGTCTTTCAACAGACTGATAGTGGAAACTCGATGGCCTGAGGACAAAAGGATTACGCTGTTTTATAGAGGTCTACGTGGAGAGCTCAAAGATGTGTTAGCCCAAGTAGTGAATCCCCCGCAAGACTGTTCGGACTATATTGACTTAGTCGTTCAAATTGACCACAGACTGCAGAACAGGAAGGCCGATCGTTCCAAGTTTGATGCTCGAGTATTTTCCAAACCACCAACTCCTACCAAAGGAGTAGACTCCGGGGAACCCATGCAAATAGGGGGCCTGAAAGGACCACTAACACAAAAGGAGCGGGAAAGGAGAAAACAGCTGCAATTATGCCTCTATTGCGGAAACTCGGGGCACTTTCTTCGAGACTGTCCGGTGAAACCAGCCAAGAAGGCAGTAGGAGCTGTAGTTACCAGGGTCACAAACTCTGAGCAGGGAAACGACCTCGCCCGACAAGAATAGAGGTCCTCTTGCCGAGCGTTAAAACCAGTTCACTGACCTCGCATTTCGTGATACCTATGGTCCTCATTAGCCCTGAACATCCGGATCGATTACATGCGATTGAAGCTTACGTCGACAGCGGTGCCATCGGCAATTATGTGGATCATGAAATGGTTTTGAGGATGAATCTGACTCTTTGTCCAAAGGCTGTAAAGGACGTCATTACTACGGTGGATGGTACGGAGATAGCCTCCGGACCAGTAACGCATACCACCCAAGAAGTGACGCTAGTAAGTCAAGATGGACACCATGAGAAGATCGTGTTCGATGTGATCAAGGCCCCTCAGTTCCAGATTATTCTAGGAATTCCTTGGTTAGAGAAGCACAATCCTCAGATCGATTGGCGAGCAAGAACGGTTCAGTTTCCAGAATGTGTCTCTACTTGTCACCCTCGACCTGGTGTTGCACTGGCAGCAATTTCCTCGGAGGCTCCCCAGTTACCTCCTGAATACCTAGAATTCCAAGATTTTCCGGAAGGATCAGGCTAACTCTCTACCTCCTCATAGGTCTTATGACTGCCAGATAGACCTGATACCTGGATCTACTCCTCCTTGTAGTAGAATTTATGCCCTCACCGAGCCTGAGAATCTTCACCTCCGACAATACCTGGATCAATACCTAGCGAATGGGTTTATTCGTCCTTCCAAGTCCCCTGCTTCCTCAGCTTTGTTCTTCGTTCCAAAAAAAGAAGGGGACCTTAGAACTTGTATAGATTATCGCGCCCTGAACCAGATCACCGTTAAGAATAGATATCCGTTACCTTTGATCCCTGAACTCCTGGACCAATCAGAAAAGCATGCATATATACAAAGCTGGATCTTAGAGGAGCCTACCACTTGGTACGAGTAAAAGAGGGCGATGAATGGAAGACGGCCTTCCGCACCAAGTATGGGCTATTTGAATATCAGGTCATGCCCTTCGGACTTTGCAATGCCCCGGCCGCCTTTCAATATTTTATGAACAATGTCCTCAGAGAGCTCATAGATGTGTGTGTTGTTGTTTACATTGACGACATCCTCGTTTATTCTTCATCGGAAACTGAACATCGGAAACACGTGAAAATGGTCCTCCAGAGATTGCGTCAACACAAACTTTTCGCTAAGTTGGAAAAATGTGTTTTCAACGTGACTGAAGTTGAATTCTTGGGATTCATATTATCACCTAGCGGAGTGCGTATGGATTCAAAGAAGGTCGATGCAATTCTCAAATGGCCATCGCCATCCTCCGTAAAAGGTGTTCAAAGCATGTTAGGCTTTGCTAACTTTTACCGCAGGTTTATCCCCGAATTCTCTCGAATAGTCCAGCCCATCACCGCCTTGTTAAAGAAAAACAAACGTTTTGAATGGTCTACCGAGGCGGAACAAGCTTTCCAGAATTTGAAGACTAGATTTATCTCTGCACCGATCTTAAAACATCCTCGCCCAGAACTCCCCTACATCGTTGAAACTGATGCTTCGAGCCTTGCCATGGGGGCAGTTCTATCACAAAAGGACCCAGTAACCAATCAGTTGCATCCCGTGGCATTTTGGTCCTGCAAATTCTCACCTCCTGAAATCAATTACACTATTACTGATAAGAAACTTCTAGCTATCAAGTCCGCCTTTAAGGCTTGGCGGCATTATCTTCTGGGGGCCCGACACACCGTTACTGTGATTTCAGATCACCGAAACCTGCAATATTTGAAAACCGCAAAAGCTCAATCCTCTAGGCAACTCCGTTGGGCACTATTCTTTGCCGAGTTTGACTTCATAATTACCTATCGACCTGGTACAAAAAACGGTAAAGCTGATGCCCTTTCTCGGATGGGAGTGGAAAAACATTTGATCAATCCTAAACCTGTACCTATCATTCCCGAACAAAGAATTCTAGGTGTAATCGCCACACAATCCATAGAGGAAGTTAAGGATAAAGCCAGGCTACTGGTAACTCCAGCAGACATACAGAATTGGCATCTGCAGGGAAAGGACTTTACGGTGAAGGACAACCTATTATATTTCCAAGAACGGTTATACCTGCCCAGCACAGATTTACAGAAGAAGGTAATCTCTTGTTATCACGATTCTTTAATGGAAGGACATCCCGGTATGACCAAGACCTCGGAAAAGATCAAGCGCTACTTCTGGTGGCCGTCTTGGAAAAAAGATATCAGAGACTTTATAATGTCCTGTGGAGTATGCGCCCAAAACAAGAGTCAAAAGGAAAAACCAGCCGGCCTCTTACGCCCTATTGACATCCCGCCTCGCCCTTGGCATACGCTTTCTATGGACTTCATCACCGATCTACCTCCATGCTCCGGATACAATACGATCCTAGTAATCGTGGACCTATTCTCCAAGATGGCGCATTTCATTCCACTCAAAGGCTTACCAACAGCAGCAACTCTGGCCCGAGAATTTCTCGAAAACATCGTCCGACTGCACGGTTTTCCTTCAGTTCTAATTTTGGATCGAGGTAGTCAATTTATTTCTCATTTTTGGCGAAGTTGCTGTCGGTCGGCTCAAATTGATGTGAGACTTTCGACCAGCCACTACCCTCAAACCGACGGACAAACTGAGAGGACCAATCAAACTCTGGAACAGTATTTGCGCTGCATGCTACAACAAACTGAAAAAACTTGGAAAGATATCCTTTGGATAGCCGAATATGCCTACAATAACTCTGTCCACTCGGGAACTGGGAAGACCCCGTTTTTTCTTTTATACGGTAGTCACCCTCGAACCTCGGAGTTGGATCCACTCCAAGATCTTGGAACACCAGCAGTAGACCACCTGCATTCTACAATCACCCAAGCCTTTAAGGAAGCCGTTTCTCACCTTCAAAGGGCTAAAGAACAATACAAGAAAGGAGCAGACCAACATCGGAAGGAAGCCCCCCAATATCAAGTAGGAGATCAAGTCTGGTTATCCACCAAATATCTACCTCTAAAAGGACCACGCACATTCAACCCAAGATACCTTGGTCCCTATTCCATCACTACCATAGTAAATCCAGTAGCGGTCAAGTTGGACTTGCCCACTCACATGAAGATACATCCGGTCTTCCACGTCTCTCTATTAAAACCCGTGCAACCTCAAACCCGACTAACTACATCTCCAAAACCTATTCTAGTTGATGGAGAACTCGAGTTTGAAGTCAAAAGCATCCTGGATTCCAAGATCTCCAAATCTAAACTATTTTACCTGATTGACTGGAAAGGCTACGGTCCCCAAGAAAGATCCTGGGAACCTGCAGAATATGTCCACGCGCCTCGTCTAATCAAAAGATTTCATCGAACATTTCCTAACAAGCCCAAACCCCCGGAGAAGCCCGGTTTGGGAGGGGCCTTGAGGGGGGGTGCTGTCATGATCTCTGCTTCCAAAAGATCAGGACTTGCCCGACTCCCTTGGAAGCAGACCCATAACCCCGGTTCCGAGTGCCAGCCAGTCCCAATTGGGACCTTTTGGACCCTGTCCTGGCGCCAGTGGCACCAGGCTCATAAAGATGCCCAGTCCCAGCGCTGGAAGCGCCGGGCTCATAATGCTTGGGTGGACTTACCTGCAGCAGACCATGCTGCTTACTTACCTGCCAGTTGAACCCCTGATCCTCTTCTGTTTGGGACTACTTTTCCTGTTGGGTGGGGCAGGAGCCACTCCCTAGTTTCAGAACACTGGAACTCTTCTGGAAAGCAGGAACTCTTTTCTTACCTAGGCGTGGCTGTGGAAGGAGACACCTAAGCACTACAGGAGGCTATTTAAACCACACCCGATGGATGAATCTTGCTTTGTGTTATTCTGCATTCTCTGCAGCAGAACGCTCATCGTGTCTTCTGCTTCTGATCCTGGGCCTAAGGGAACAAAGGCTTACCATCCTGGAATCCAGTCTTCAGCAGCACCTGTAAAGACAAAGAAAGAACAGGTTAGCACTACGGTCTTCAGTGGCAGCGCATCTCTTACCTGGTCCATCGGCTGTCACCAACGCCTCGCGCTGCATTCCGGCATCTGAAAGACAAAGGCTTACCTACTCTTCGCATGCTCTGGAGGTCTTCGCACTGCATTCCGGCATCTGAAAGACAAAAGTTTACCAGCTCTTCGCACGCTCCGGAGGCCTTCGGCGCTGCATCCCGCATCTGAAAGACAAAAGAAGGTGCGTTTAAAGACATTGGGCAACTTTATTACTCACGTGCCATTACTCCTTCCCACGCCGAATCCAGTGGGTATTCCAGCACCCTTCAGCTTCTCTAAAGCTCCGAACTTGTACCTGCAAGATAAAAGGGACAGTTAGTGCGCATCGTGAAGCAGGCTACAAGCGCTTACTTACGTGCTTCCAGGCGCTTCTATTCCTCACGCGGGTTCGATCCTCAACTCTCATCAGCCCGCCATCCGCCATCGCCGGAACCCTGCAAAACAAGAGATATCATTACAAAAGACTTTTAAGACATTTGAAGTGCCCAGAACTTACCGTTCGTGCAGTTAACGACGGACAGCAGTCCTCTGAGGTCAAGAGGCCTGCACCCTTATCCAGTGAAGAAACTGGTTACGGCACCCTGCCCCGAGGCAGATGGAGAGCTCGGCGTTCACTTACCTAAGACATCTTACTCTTCGAGTCAGACATACAGTGCACAGAGGTCCAGCCCAAAGAGCCAACCGTGTGTTACACATCACCTTTGAAGATACGGCATTCACCCAGTCAAGACCGGCGCCTCTGCGGGAATCAGGTGAGCGTTACAGTGGCCGACTCCCGTTAACATCAAACAGCTCCAGTCCTTTCTCGGTTTCGCTAATTTCTACCGGAGATTCATCGCCGGCTTCTCTTCTATTGTTTCACCCTTGACCGCTCTGACTAGTCTTCTTGTCCCGTTCACCTGGACCTCTGTACACCAGGAAGCCTTCGAGGCGCTTAAATCTAGATTTGTTTCTGCTCCTGTCCTGCAACACTCTGACCCTGGCCTTCCCTATGTTCTGGAAGCAGATGCCTCCTCGTTTGCATTAGGTGCGATACTATCTCAGCCTTGCCCAACCACGGGTAGCCTGCATCCGGTAGCCTATCACTCACGGAAGTTCTCGGCTGCCGAAACACACTCCACCGTGACCGAGAAAGAGCTATTGGCTATCAAGGACGCCCTCCAAACGTGGCGACACCATCTTATGGGGGCAAAGTATCAGACGGTGGTTTACACAGATCACAAAAACCTACAAGACCTGGCCTCCCTGAAATGTGTAAACAGTAGACAAGTGCGCTGGCACTTGTTCTTTGCTGCCTTCGATTTTGTTGTTAAACACAGACCGGGTCACGTCCACGGCAAGGCTGACACTCTTTCCCGTTCTCCTGGTGGGGAATCACTGTTGTTGTTTCCGGACACACTGTTAGGGAAGGGCCACGTCATATGTATGTGTACACCATTCCCACCCATGCTCACCGCCATCAGACAATGGGTTTCCAAAAATCCTCATGCGCTCGCCGAATGGGACGTTGCCCTCCGGGAAGGGTTGCCGTTTATCCAAGACAAATTGTTCCTCCCTACATGTGATGTGCGTAACCAGGCGCTTGCCTGGTCACATGATGCTGCCATAAACGGCCACCCTGGGCAACAACGCACCCTAGACTTGCTACAACGTTGGTGCTGGTGGCCATCCATGAGAAAGGACATAGAGCACTACGTAAACACCTGCTCGATATGTGCCCAATGCAAAACACGCAGAGGCTGGCCTCTAGGGCTGCTCCTACCGTTGCCCATTACCCCCAGGCCTTGGCACACTATCTCTATGGATCTCGTCACAGATCTTCCCCGCAGACAAGGTCACGATACCATATGGGTTATTGTCGATTCATACACTAAAATGGCCCGGTTCATCCCCTGTACGGGCATACCGTCAGCCCCGACCTTGGCTCGCCTGTTCTTCAAGTCGGTCTTTTGCCTCTTCGGTCTGCCACAGGTCATCATATCGGACCGTGGATCACAGTTTACGTCCTGTTTTTGGCGTGCTCTTACCAAGCTCCTGGGTATCGATGCTCGCTTCTCCTCGGCCTATCACCCCGAAAGCGATGGACAAACAGAGCGGGTTAACCAAGCCCTAGAACAATACCTACGCTGCCTGTCCCTTCAGTACCAAGATACCTGGTCCAATCTGCTCTATCTCGCGGAATTCGCCTACAACAATTCCCGACATTCGTCCACTTGGTTTTCCCCCTTCTATTCATTGTATGGGCAACATCCACGCACCTTACCGCTCCCTGATTTCTCCTCTGCCTCTCCTGCAGCTAACGCCTGTGTGCGCGATCTAGTTGGCGTCCATGCACAGACCCTGGTTCATCTCCGTGAGGCCCAGTCGGTGATGAAGGCTAAGGCGGACCGGAAGCGGGCTAAGGCACCGGAGTATCATGTGGGCGATCGGGTATGGCTGTCGACCAGACATTTGCGGATCCCCGGTTGTCGCAAGCTGTTGCCTCGCTTTGTGGGCCCTTACAGGGTCGCCAGGGTCTTGAACCCTGTGGCTCTCCGTCCGTCTATTCCTCCTGCCTGGCGGATCCACCCGGTCTTTCATACCTCTCTCCTCAAACCCTTCCTTGCTCCTACTCGTGTCCTGGTTCCTCCCGCCCCTGTCTCTGTGTCTTCCCAGGACGTCTATGAGGTCAGGGCCATCCTTGGTTCCCGTGTCCATAGGGGTTGCCTCCAGTATCTGGTGGACTGGCTGGGTTATGGTCCCGAGGACCGTTCGTGGGTTCCCTCCCGGGATGTCCGGGCTCCGCTTCTGGTTTCGCGGTTTCATGCGGATAACCCTGCCAGCCCACGGGGTCGTGGGCCTTTGAGGGGGGATTCTGTCACGCCGCTCCCCACGCTACCTGCTGCACCTATGAACACAAAGACACGCCCTACCCCGTCTGTGGCCTCCACCCCTCTTGCCACCCGACACACACACCTTGACACAGGTACCGTTTTGCCTCCTCGCTTCCTGTGCAGCAGGGCACGGCATGGCATGATTGGCAAGACTGGCGTTTATCGCCCTTCACTTCACTGGCAAACGAAGTGGAGACTCCTTCATCGCCGAGACATACGGCTTTCGCGGAAACCTGCGCGGCACGGATCACGTGACTCGTGGTCCCTTAGCAACGCCGCAGCGTTTTCGCTTCCACATCTCACGTGACTGCGGTCACGTGTTTTCCAAGGGATAAAAGAAGACCGGAAACAGAAGACATTGCTTCACAGCTGTTTTGTTTGGATCACGTAACGCTCATTATTCGTTCTAAGGATCCATCGCCTGACCACGGACTGCTTCACGGACTGTTACGCTTAACCCTCGTCTGTTTTGGAACTTTGGATTGCCTGCTGACTCACGCTTTGCCCAACGGACTCCTCTGTGCTTAACCCCTTACTTGATTTGGAACTTGGTTTACATCCTGCCGAACTACGCTTTGCTTCACGGACTGTATTCGTCTCTTAACCCTGCATCTGCATCGACCTGGATCACCTGTTTTTGACCACGGACTGCTTGATTTTCTCTACGGATCACGTACCACTTTAGGATTTCGGTCCTGCACTAGGTGTTCACCTACCCTTGCCCTCTGTCTGGCCCAACAGCTGTCTGAAGGTCGACGCCTCCGTCGGCCTTTCCGGAACCACCCTCAAAACCTCACAGGTACATCGTGCTCTTGTATTTTGCATTCAGTATACATTGCCTTGCCCTGTATTCTAACCACATTGCACCTTGCCTTGCAGCGCTCAAGGGGTTCTTCCGGCTGTTCTCCACGCCCAGGCTTACGGACTTACACCTGTGGCTTCAAAGATCACACAGACAGTATTTCTGGTGTTGTCAGTGTGATACTTTGGGACAGAGGGGTTGCCCATACTCTGTATGGCCATCAAGTTTGTAACACCTTTACATGATTGCGGTGGAAAAACCACAGCATTTTTGCTGCAATATTTTGTATTCACAGCCATTTATGTTGCGATTTAAAGACATGGAACCGTTGCAATGACAGCTCTCAGGACACACTCTCAAGCTTTCAGCTATCGGGCCGTCGATGGCTCAGTCTCGTTTCACTTGAAAGTCTCTTGCCTTCAAGGACCTGACTTGTTCAAATACCAAAACGAAAGATCCTTTAACAAATGAAAAGTTTGTTTCCAATGTTCGTTGGGTGATCGGTTCACCCCTGGTTCCCCCTCTTTTGGGCGCTGACCCTTCTCACTTGCTTATCACAGTTTCACGTAGGGTGATGGCTTCACCGCTGGGTCCCCCTCTTCTGGGCACTGACCTTTCTTGTATAGTACTCCACATATCACAATGTCTTTTTAAACCGTTCCAAACACACTGTTTCTTGGGACTTTAGACTTTGCCCCTCTTTGGATTCGCTGCCCTTGTTTCTTCTAACTGTGGGATTCACTTCCCTTTCTTTCACTTTGTAGATCAAAGTCTTTCAATTGTACTGGGATTTTACTAGACGTCCTGTATGACCACTTTGACCTCTTTCAGTGACTCTCCTACAGCCTTCTGGTACCCATAGTTTCACTCAGATGGGGATCAACCAGAGTCTATTAGCACTCACGTGGTGCTGGTTTTCCCTCTGCAGCTGGCCTGCGCATAACACTCTTTACACTGTTCATTGAACTTTGTTCAAACTTGCCACTTTGCACTTCTTATTCACACAGCCCGGTTCTTATCGATTCTTCCCTTGACTCACTGGCTGTGATGAACCGCTTGGCTTTTGGATTTCCTGAAGTCAACGCCGGTACCACTGGCGCAGGAGCTACCCTCAGTCCTGCTTATAGGCGTAGGTTTTCCCCGTGTACAGTTGGCATCTGCTACAAGACACTTGGGCTATTGTTCACGGTCTTAGGCTCTCTTCCACGAAGGTCACTTCTCTCCCCGCCTTTCTCCTTCTCTTTAAATTCTGCGCCTAATTAGCCATCGCCTTGTGCTGTGTGCCGTGCTTGTACTGTGCTCTCTGGCTCCACCTTTTATCCCTGTGTGGAAGGGAAAGGGCCGTCGAATGTGTGCGATTCTAATCAATTCCCTGACTTTGCCCGACCCTTGTATTGGGACATGTCGGGTAAATGGCTCTGGTGTTAGTCCGTTGTCCTTTGCGTTGTGTGAAAGTGTCCGTGTTTGAAAAGGGTGGGGGGGGCATGCGGTTTAGAATGTCCTACGTTGGAGGAGGGGAGAAAGGTGTCAAAGGAAGGGTAATGCCGCGTCTCACCTGTCGGGGTCCCACTCCCCGAGGACCCCCCATCCAGGTGATCCTCCATCACTGGTCCACCCTCAGGAACTGGATCCAATAGCGATGGCGTTGTCCTGGACACCAGGATGACAGATCCCTGGGAACTATCTATGGAGACACCTTCAGGTTTCTCACAGGGTGGAGGCAACAGAGTTCCGCTAATGCCCTGCTGCATCGTCTCTCTATTAATCGCGATGTATTACCAGCAATACTAAAGATTGTTATTGTATCCAATATAAAATATTTATCCTGAATTAACTTGTCACAGTACATGCATTAAATATGTCTTTGAAATGTCTTAGAGGGTGTGCATGTCACTGTGCATGTGGTTCTTTGTTAATGTGTTCTGCATGTGAAGCGTAGCAGGGCCCTCAACTGTAGACAGTTGCCCTCGGGGTTGATAGAGTAATGTATTAATATTGATATTAATATTGATATTTTATTTCTATTGCGCTCATACACAAGTGTTTCAGAGCGTGACAAGGCAAGGGAGGGGAACAGGGGAGTACAAAACAACGATCTTACTAGGCCCAGTGACATTGAGAACGCGCAAGTGCATGGGAGAGGGGGAGGGGAAAAGTGCATGGAAGGGTGTCGAAGTGGAAAGTGCGGAGCAAAGGAGAAACCGATAAATAATATTAAATAAATAATAAAGGCAGCCAGCAATTGGCAAGTGCTGGGTTTAAGGCAACAGACAGGGTAGGTCTGATAAGTGCAGGAATAAAAAGAGGGGGGCTGTATGGGTACAGATACAGACCCCAGTGCAAGGGGTGGCCCGGAGGCAGTGCGGCAGGGTGAGCAGGTACCTGGGCCCAGAGGACAGAGGGTGGCCAGGTGCATAGTACCAAGAGAGAACAGATCAGCAGGGGAGAGGGGGAGCGAAGGCAGAAGCAAAGAGGAAGGTCTTGAGGTGCTTCCGGAACCGGCGATTGTTCTCCTCAAGTTTTAGAACGGCAGGGAGCATGTTCCAGAGGGAGGCCTCAGCCGAAGACGGAGCTCTACCCCCAGCTCGTTCCTTTGAAAAACGACTGACCAGAGGGAGTTCGAGGTAGAGGAGCAAAGAGCTTGAGAGGGGAGGTATTTGCAGAGGGATAGCTGAAGGTATTTTGGATCCAGGCCCCAGAAAGCCTTGTGGACAATGCAGAGGGTTTTGAATTTAATCCTTGCATCCATTGGGAGTCAGCGGAGAGATGTATGGTATTCCATTCCCCCTTTGGTGCAGTGGCCACAGAATTTTGCTGAGTTCCACATGGGTGCATGGGGGCTGGGGGGTGGTGTCAGTCCAGGTTGTCGCATGATTACTGACATAGCCATTCTCTCTGCGCTGGAACACTGTACATTGTATGGCTAGTACAATGTCTTTAAACTAGTCATCTCTTCTAATAATTGAATAGTCACCTACTATGTAAATACTATTTGCATGCAATCTAATGCTCTTGTATTTTTATCATGTTTGTTCAGACTATGGTCTTCCGAAGGACCATTAACTGCACAGCCTTTCAGTGCCATATAACAACAGACGCTATACAAATATCAAATAACATAACTACAACCTCACATTCATATGTGTCTTCATTCTTATACTGTAACTTCACCCGGAAAGTCTAGAACTAATTTTCCTGGACAATGTGCCTTACCACTGAGGAACTCAATAAACTTTCCGACCTTATGCAATCCTACCTTATCAGTACATCACAGACTCTATTGTTACAGGTCAGCATTCTCAAAGGTTATAATTATTACACCGAACTCAAAGTGTAGGAACCTATTATTGGAATCAGGTTCATTGTGCCTCATCTTCCCTGCCATTACCCTTATCTCATGTTTTGCTGACTCATTTTTGAGAATATCCCCCCTCAGTTTTCTTGTGCATTTTCTTTTGTGAGGGGATGAGATGAACCTCCTTTCCCTCATCATCCATTGCACCACCTATAGTGTACATATACTCCACCACTTCCTATTCGCCCACCAGAAGTTTATTTATTTATTATTTAAGTTGAAACTGCTTTAGCAGCTAAAACCTTACAGATCGCCAATAAACCAACTACTGGTAAGTCTCCTAAATATCGTAGCAAAAAGAAAACCACCCTTCAGCTTTCTCTTAAATTCACACCGCCAAAGCAGATTAACGGAAATTATGTGAAGGATCCCCTGTATGGCTGCTATCCTTTACGTTCTTCTACCTCCACAGGGGATGTCCAGGACCCTTTGTTCAGCATTTTGCTAGGCTACCTGCTGCCAAACTGAAATGTATACCTTCTTGGGGTTCAATTGCTGGTGGGGTTACACCTATTCTCAATAAGGGCTATACTCTGTTTCACCTATCCGGATAACACTTGAGCTGCAACTCAGTCCCAGTTCCTATTGTACCTGTAGCCTTTCATAAGGTGCATACTCTTTAACCCGACTGTTCCCTGCCTCAGCCTGTGCTTTCAACTATGTAGAGCTCTACTCCATTCCAAATCGTTTATTTGTGCGGGGGTAGTTGCAAGCTACTTTTTGCAGCATGGATGGCTGTGGAGGAAGTCTTAACCTTGCTGTCAGTTCTTAATTCTTCCTCTTCTGGAGACCACCCAACTCCAGGTCAATGCTGCGAATCTTTATGCCAGATCACAAAAAAGTGCCCTTCCTCAACTAGCGAGTCCCAGCTCCTGCAAGCACTCCACTTTTGTGGGTCCCACCGGATATAGGCTCTGCTTCATTATGGCCCCTCTGTTTTTGGGGGTCACCTTTACATTGGAACAGAACCAAATAACTTGCTGTCAGCTCACCCCAGGGACATTCGGAAGGGGCGCACAGGGCTTCCTGCTTCCAAAGACCGGAGCCACCCCTTTATTCAAAAGTTCATCTTATTCAAAAGTTCATCTTACATGCCCCACCCGACGGGGCCATTTCTTTCTTGTAAGGCCTTCATCGTTCTTCAAACAAGTGAACCTCAGATGCTGTATAATGCTTTTCTGCTCCTGCGGCAGTACTGCATGACTCACTGTGCTTACCTCTCAGATTAGTGAACTAAACTGCTGGACCAAAACTAGGGATCCTGTACCTTTCATGAGAGCACCTCCCAGACAACTCCTCCTAGCAGTACGCCATCTAGGATTCCTCTTACTCTACTTTAAAGCTCTGCATGTTAAAGACTTTCAGTGAGTAGGCCTTAAAGCATGTCTGCCTACGTGTTAAATAAAGTTTTTTAAAAAAATCATGGTAGTATCTCTGCTTCAGAAATCATGCCAACATTGGTAAAGATCCTGACTGCTTCCTCATCTCACGTAAATAAAAAATAATCGCACCACTATTCAAGAAACCTACTTTAGCTACCAAAGAATTCCCTTTCAGACCTGTGTCAAAACTTTCCTTTCTGGGAAAACCCAGGAGGTGGAGTTTTGGCACAAATCTGACCACATTCAAATGGCGACCCATACTGTAGAACAAACATTTTAAATTAAATCTGCATTGTGCCCAAAATGTAGCACAAACACTGCAGCACTCGGAGGAGAAGAAATATACTTGCATTGTGGTCTTTTGAGATCCCTTGCTGCAATACCGTGGAGCAGGAGTTTATTCTTTCCAACTTGATCATCGGATGAGGTTAGGTGGCGTGATAAAAGGCTATCTGTCTTCATTTGTTACTGGAAAGTCGGAATATGTTATGGTCGAGACATCAAGTGCCACACTTTTGCAATGTTGATCCATCTTGTTGTATTTGGAAACCTTTGATGTCTTTACTGCACACTAGATGAGCTTCTAATATAGTGGCGCTCCAATGGGTTAGTCACCCTGTTGTTGTGTGGCACATTTATGAAAATGGATGGAGAGTATTGCAAGGAAGGCATGGTATCAAGAATAGACAGACACAAGCGATCTCAGTTCAAGGGTGTTTATTAAACTGTATATGTGGGTTATAAAAACGCCTAATCTAAACCTTAATCTAAGATGGGAGCAAGCTACGACCATCACATAATAATAAATCAGGCCTAGTGACGTTGTGTCAAATAAAAGGGGCCCATACTAAGAAAAACCTTTTGCCAATCCTTATGCTAAATACAGTTTGGTATAGGGTTCACAAGAAAGAAAGAAGTGTTCACAAATGATAAGTCGGGATGTGTTAGCCGGGGGGGCCTCCCTTGCCCCACGTTTTGTGCATGGGACAAGGCGAGACTTTGGAGCACAGCACACCTCGAGCTTTCCCAGCACGAGACTACAGTTCCACTCTCAGATATCATGACCTTCGGTGGTTAAGTCTCTTTTCTACAAAAAGTCTCATGCCTCCGAGGATCTGATGTATTCCAAAATAGTAGCACGTTGGGCGATGCCTTTTCACCCCTGGATCCCCCTCCTTCAGGTTCAGATCTACAAACTGTTCATATCGGTATCCGGACCTTTAATGGTTAACTCTCTGGCTTATCCAATGGCCTGAGAGGTTAAAAAAAACAAATGAAAAGTTCCGTTCAAATTGTACTTGAGGTGATGATTCTTCACCCTTGGGTCCCCCTCCTCCCGGCTCATACCCCTCTCGAATATCAGCCTCCTTCCTGTCGGGTTTACTCTGGCTTGCATTCAAAAAGATTTCTCGCTTGTGATGTTGGGGTAATGGCTTCTCACCCCTGGATCATCCTCCTCCTCCGGCCTCAGACCCCTTTCTTGAATGTTTGCCTCCCTCCATCGGGTTCATAAATCAATTCCGTTTTTTAACACTCAAAAATCTTAATGTCTTTTTAAACAGTTCACCGTGGACATCTCTCTGCCGGGTTCACTTTTGTCAACACACTTTTTCTTGGGTCTTTTTACTTCGCTTCCCTTTATTGGCATCCCTCCGCTGGGTTCACTCTTGCCATTTCACAATTCTTTCTACTTTCTTCTGATGCGGTATTTACTTCCCATGTATTCTCAATTGTTTGTCGGTCAAAGACTTTTGACTGTACAGGGATTTTGCTAGACCCCTGTATGACCACTTTGACCCGTTCCTCATGGCTCCCCTAGGGCCTTCTGGTATGAGTAGTTTCATTCAATGCAGGATCAATAAGAGTCTCACGAATGAGCACCCACGTGGTGCCGGACCTCTCTGCAGCTGGTCTTCCCTTACCAATTTACAGTTCTTTGAACTTTCCGTAATGTGGCACTTTGCGACTTTCATTCAACAAAGTTCGGTTTCTTTATTGGTTCCCCTTCGACTCACCGGCTGTGATTAACTGCTTGGCTTTCTTGCCATTTCAGTATATCTGGAGTCAAGGCCGGTACCACGGTAGCAGGCATCTCCCTCTGTCCTGCTCATCAGCATAGGCATGCTCTGTGTACCGTTGACATCTGCTGCAACACACTTGGGCTATTGTTTGCGGTTTTACGATTCCTTCTACAGAGGCTTTACGGCTCTGCGTCGGAAAGGGCAAGGTTGCTTCTCTCCTTGTCAGTCTCTTGATTCTTGCCGCCTTTCTCTTCTTGAACTGCCGGGTTTGGATAGCTGTCTCGTTATGCGGTCTGCCTTGCTCATCGTGTGCTCTTGTGCTCCACCTTTTTTCCCTGTGGGGAAGGGAAAGGGCCATCCGGTGTGTGCGATTCTGGTCAATTGCCTGACTTTGCCTGGCCCTTGTATTAGGACATGTCGGGTAAACGGCTTTGGTGTTAGTCCATTGTCTTTAGTGATGTGCAAAAGTGTTTGTGTGGAAAAGGGGGGGCAGTGTTTCTGAATGTCCTACGTGGTAGAATGGGGAAAAGGTGTTGGAAGAAGGGGGATACTGCATCTCACCCATCGGTGTTCCACTTCCACTCCCCGAGGACCCCCATCCAGGTGATTCTCACTCACTGGTCCACCCCCAGGAACTGGATCCAATAGTGATGGCCGTGTCCTGGCCACCTGGATGACAGATCCCCTGGGACTAGCTAGGGAGGCACCTTCAGGTTTCTCACAGTGTGCGCAACCTGTAAGCATGGAGAACGTGTGTAATAAACCTGTGTGATTTAAGAAAGGGGCAGAAGACTGATCACAGTGGTCATAGGGCATTCTTGAGTTCTTAGGGGAATTAGAAGGCCCAGTGGGTGCTGTAACTATAGGGGCAATGCACATGCCCTGTACCTAAAATACCTATACAAAAATGTACCTTCACCTGGAGTGGATTTTGAAGTAAAATCCAGGACTGTCTTGTTCAAAAATACAAACCCAATGCGATAAAGACATGGATACAATGGCAAGTTCATTAAATAAATACTCTTCTTCAGGAATGTTGATTTACAACCCCTTTAAGAGTATATTTATCTTTTGTGTTTTCCGTTTTTTTTTTTAAATTAACCAATGTGTGGCACATATGCTCACTTTCATTTATAGTAACTACCCATAGATATTAGTAAGAGGCTCTTCACTCAAACAGAACCTCTTCTAAAACATTTTTCGGCCTGCAAAAAGATTCCCATTAATAAGGATCGCTCACAGATTTAAATACGCGTAATCTAATAAGTGACATTTAAAATACACATTTGTTGGAACAGTGTAAAAAAGCACTTATAATACTGAATAAATACTAAAGACAGTGTGTATTCAATTAGTGTAACACATGTACAGAAGGTTTCTTCTGCCTCTGCTTACGACTCAGCTCCTATGTCCCAGCCATGTAGAGGCAGTTCCTGAGCAAGTGTGCATGTAAACGGGGTGCGTGTTCTTGAGTTTGATAGCAGTTGCCTATTTGTCAAACAAAACTGTACACCTAGAGTCTATTCCAGCTAAATGGCCGCTCAGAATATATAAAGCAAAAACAGAAGCAGGTTTAGGTGTCTTCCACTATATCTTCCAACTGGATCCTCGACTCTATGGTGTCTCCTAGATGAAGGTTGTTGAGGGTAAGCAGCGTTCTGTCAATGACTACTTCATCTTCGTCCTTGATGGAGTGCTGGCTGCAGCGAACCCATCCAGACCAACAGGCAGAGCAGTTAGGCAATATAGCTAATACTCTGGTGGGAAGTTTCTAGCTGGACCTGAGGTTGATGGCTTCTAAGTCACCAGCTGGGTGGGGACCCCCTATTTATTTATGTTAACGGTCCTCTTAACAGGATGTTCCCCAGGCTTAAAACTGTCCCCCCTTTTGAGATGTGAAAGTAGTATTTGAAATGTTCTTTGTGCTTCCTCCCCACGTGCACAGGGAAGATCTGCTTTTCTCTGTATACAGCACAGGGACACATTTGAAGAATGAAGGTCGGTGCTTAGGATGCACCTACTTCCTTTTTCTTTTCTCTTTACAAAGCAGTGGGGTCTGTGCAGAGAATATGACCCAGACAAGGACACAAATTGTTTTTATCTTGGAGGGGATACTCCACCTCTTAGTTCACTTTCCTTGCTTGCGTGCGCAGAGGGCTGTCACTGGATGCGGCCTGGCTTCGAGAGGTGATCTGACTTCAGGGCAAGGCTGGAGAGTCTTTCAGTTGCTCAATTACCGGGGGACGCTGGTACCAATCTTTTTCTGTGTTTTGTAGATTTTTCAAGCACATAGGACCCCTGAATGCTGGTGAAGCCAGGGCCAAGGTGGAGCCACTGGGAGCACTCTGATCCCAGTGGGCATTTCATTCTATGGCTCGGGAGTGCCAATGTCAGGGCTCTGTTTTTCCCCCTGCAAAAGCAGCAGGAGGGGCAATGCAGGCCACGGGTCTCACTGGCCAGGGACTCCTATTTTTCACAGTGCTGAGGCATTCTAGTATAAATAAAGAGCAAGGGTCGGCACTTGTGGAATTGTTGGAGCTCAGTCAAGCACCCACTGCCAACCTGGGCCAGATGGCCACATGGCCCTACTACTATCGCACCTGAAGGGCCATGATGCTGATATGGCAGCAGTAGAGGAGGAATTTGTATTTTATTGAGCTTCTATAGTGCTTTATGCCTAAGCACTTTACAAAAACAACGTGGAGCAATGAAGGCCAATAACGAATCATCAGGAAGACAGAAGGTGAAGTTTCAGGCGAGATTTAAAGAGAGACGGAGAAGAAATAGAACATAAAGAAAGAGTGAGAAGATTCCAGTGCTTGGGAGCCAATAGCAAGAAAAATTGAAAACGAGAGAAGGCGCAGAAAGAACAAGGCACTGTCAAAATTAAGAGATTGTAAACGGAGGGCCCGAGGAAAATGCTAAAAGGAGACCAAAGAGGAAAGATACAAGGGGAAGTTTAGATGCCAAGGTTACACTATGCCACCTGCTACCATCGGTACAAAAAGGAAAATAACTGAGGCAGGAGAACTGACTCCCTGCACACCCCAATCCCACATCCTCCATGTGGCCATGATAGTCACTATCTGCAAGCCCTTGTGTGACCCTGAAGCCTCATTGTTCTGGCTAAGGAGCCAATCACATCTCTCCTATTACAAAGGTGCGCAGCCCTTTTATGGACTCAAAAGGTAGCTTCTCTTGCTTCAGCTTCTTTATCTATTATACTCCTCTTTGAAGGTGCAGTGGGGAGTGCAGTCTTCTGCACTGTACTCTGTTGGCTGACACATTGTTTCTGCAGGAGTAGAATTTGGTGGAATCTACTCTGATGATGAGATTGGCTCCCAGCGCAGAGCGAGGCACTGAGTGCAGTCTGCTGACCATACTATTATTCAGAGGTATTGTGAGCAATAACCAGCACTTATTTGAAATTGAACATTGATGAAGATACTCCCCCTTTTTCCATCTGGTGGGATTGTAGAGGGTGAATTACAACTTATCATTATTTTTTAATGCCGCCCCCAAACGCATAATGTCTGGCCAACAAGTGACCAACCTTAAAAATGTATGCACTGAGGAGCAAAGTTGGTTCTAAGACTGAGGCTAAAAATAAAGTGAAGCCCAACAAAGTGGTTGCTGATCCCTCTATTAATTCTTTGGTGATATTGCCTTTTAAATCCATCATAAAAACAAACAACCAAGATACAATTACAGCCTTCTTTGCAAAACAGCAATCCACTTCAGAATTGGTTATTGATGAGGACTTAGGAGGCTTTGACAAGTCTCTCTACTAATACTTGCAGATCCAAGTAGTCAAGTAGACCCTGAGGTAGCTAGTATGCACGATTCCGAATTTAATCTACTACACTCTGCAGCAGCACCTCCTCACGAAAACCTTATGAGCCCCAATTGTACTTTCAGACATCTTAGACTACCCAGGTAAATTCTTGACTTCACATTTGCATCAAATGATGCTACCTTCGGCATCTATGGATTTCTCTTTTCAGCCAATGCCTATTCCGTTGGAATTTCTGCACATCTTACATTACACGGATCAGCTGGAGGGGCTGGGTCAGGAGTCTATTTTTGCATTAAATTTTGTTTGAAATTTCTTAGTGAAGTTCTATGTAAAAATAAGCAACAACATGAATGAAGGAATCTATTATAAATGCAATTATGTCCAAAATATGTTTCCTTGAAGGATTTCTTTTACAGCTAAGACCATTAACCGTTATGAAATACCATCCGACTGGTCATCACACAAAAAGCTGGACGTGCAAACACAACAAGAACCACTAAGAAACTATTCTCTTTAGTCAGTAGTACCACAGTGAATCCTGATAGCCCGGGAAACATTGATCAACCAATTATTATGATACAACAAACGACTCAATCCATTTGACAAATCCAAACCTCAGGAAAAAAAACAACCTGACAAAATACAAACAAGAAAACAAAACGTTTGTAAAAACCTACAGTTCAGGAACATTTCTAAGGAGTCTACGTAATCAAGAGTTAGAACTACGTGACTATTCAAATATGCCATTGTCATTTGACAAAGTCTCTACTTCTAGGTCACAGGTGCCTAAAAAAAGAGAAGAAAAAGAAGCAAAATAAGTACTATGATTACACCTATGGAAGGTTTATCATCCTAAACAGTAATGATCTGTGCCCCAATGAATACGTGTTTAACAGCCATTCCTCAACAAAAAGTATGTTCGAATGGATTGTGTCCTCCCATGTATCCCTCATTTTTTATATATATCCTATCCAGCGTCAGCTGCTCTCGGAGTGTTTTCACAGCAAAGAGCACTGTGCGTCATTGTGTCGTAGATCTTGTGTCCCTTGGCGGCCTCCGTCCGCCCTCGAGTTTATCAACGTTGGTATATATTGCACGCCCCACGTCTATTGCTTCAGTTCCGTTTCTCCGTATGCACAGCACACTTTGACAGTTCATTTGTGCCGTGTAGTAGCACTTTCCTTCGAAAATGTCTACTTCTAAAACAGGCTTCAAAAGGTGTGAAGATTGTGGGTGGAAGATGTCTATAACTGACCCACACCTTTGATGCTGTGGAATCGACCACAAGGTCAGTCCGTGACCGGAAAGGCCTTGAAAGAGATGAAGGGGAGGTGATATGCTAATTGACCTTTTCACAATTGACCTCGGGAGAATTGACCTCGGGACAATTGACCTAATTTAGAAGGTCAATTAGGACATATAGGCGGGGGGGAAACCCCCCACAGCTCTCCACCCAATCCAAACCCCCACCCCTGCAACTCCCCGCCCAATCCCCTTATATTATTTATAATCCAAGACTAACCCAATACATATATAAAATAACTAAAATAATGTAAAGGTCAATTGTGCAGAAGGTCAATTAGGACCACTATAATTAGGTCAATTGTGCAAAAGGTCAATTGTAAAAGGTAAATTTGGGTAATACCGAAGAGGAAACTTGTTCTGGATAGACCCCCTTCAAGATACCCTTCAACCACTCCTTCCAAGAGGAGGTCTTCCGACAAGATGAGTTTGAGAGGCATTTCGCCTCCTCGTTATCGCTCAAAACACTCCAAGCTCTCTCGCTCCAGAAGCGGTTCCCACCGTTCTTCGTCTTCGGCCTCCCGCAAAAGATTGAAGAAGAGACAACATAATTTGCGCTCTTCATCTTTGAACACCTCGCCCAATCTCAGAGTGCATTTTCCAGGTAGTTCAGCTACCAAAGCCGAATGGGAGGACTTTCGTCTCCAGATGAAGGTCTTTGGCCAAGCGGCTTCTCCCGCCCCTTCAAAGAAGTTAAAGGAGGCTTCCGGCCCCATCGTGCCTCGTAAGGCTAATACGTAGTCCACAAATGTTGCTGTTCGCGCACCCTTGAGCCTGGGCAAAAAACCTTCAAAGCTCCTTCGAGAAGCTTTGTAGACCTTGAAGTCTCGAGACAAGCCGAATGTTAAGCCTCGTACCTCAACTGATTTGAAGGGACTCGAGTTGAGTTCCTTGATGTCAAAACCATCTGGGCTGAAGCCCCCTACATCTTCAACTGAGGTGTGAAAGGTTTTCAAACCTCTTCCTAAAACAGACTTTCAAGTCTGTCTTCGATTTTTGAAGAGGAGGTTGTTACTGATCAGGGCACTCCTCTCTTTGGCCTGGAATTCGGTACTCCCAATGTTCCTGAAATTTGAATTTGTGAGGATTCCACAATGCAACATCTAGTGGAATTATTGAAAGATGCTAGTGGGCTACATACCTCCCCAGAGGTGGAATTTGCCAACTCGGGGCCTTCTGCACATGCAGAGGCTTCCTATAGGGAAGTCATGGCCAGGTTTTACTGAGTATCTGGGCTGGGCTGCGGTGTACAAACAGGATGACCTCACGGATATTCTAGACAAGCGCCCCCCCACCCATAAAGACTCTATTCTCCCTTTCAATACTGCACTGAAGAGCAGAGTCATGGCAAATTGGGAAAGTACTGATAAAAAACCTGCGGTTAATAAGAGTTTCACCAGGAAATTCAGGCCTTCGAGTGTAGACCCAGAGTTCTTATCAAAATATCCGTCTCTGGAGAGTCTAGTGGTACAGGCTGTCACTTCTCCATCAAGACTAATAACAAAAAAGTGGTTTGCCCCTGGTGATACAGCTATGGTGGGGGTCTAGAATATACATATGTAGAAATCCAAAAAGCTGCTGAGGAAATGTTTATTCTAGCCTAACTAGTGAATTGAATTCAGTTTGTATTCATGTTTGGTATCATTGATATCCTTATTGATTAACCCTCTTTATTTAAAATACAGTCAGCAGAAGAAAAAGAAGAGAGAAAAAAAATGATTAGAACTTTTTTAGTTTTTCTGATTTATTCTATTTAACAGAAATACAAAAGGTGCAAATAATTTGCTGATTAGGTCCCCTTCTCCCGAGCAGGTCCTGGAACATCTCAGCATCACCTGCCACTCTCTCCACAAACTGAGCTTATCCCTCAATTTCAAGAAGTCCCACATTATACTTTCTAAGAAGCTTCAATTCATTGGAGCAGTCCTGGATGCTTCCTCTGGAAAAGCCTCGCCACCAGAGGTGAGGGCTCAACATATTCAGCAGATGGTCATCAAGTTTCAGAATGCCCAACGTCCACCGCCCTTTGTTTTTTTCAGGGAGCTTCAGATCCCGAGCAAGGTCGCACAGGATCTCTTGTGGTGAGCCTGTGAGGAGAATGTTTTGAAGAGGGAACCCTTTTGGCAACTGTGGCCTAAGATAACTATAGTTATGGATGCCTCCCTCACAGGTTGGGGGGCTCATGCCAACAATCTGGCAATCAGAGTCGTTGGTCTCCATCAGAGTCCAAAATACACATCAACCTTTTGGAGCTGTGCAGAGAGGCAATGCAGCTCTGGTTTTGGGCATTGCAAGAAGGAATCTCTGTTTCGGCTGTTCACCTTGCCGGAGAGAAGAACACGGCAGCAGATGCTCTGAGCAGGCAGAGCACAGTCTCACAGATCTTCACCCTTTGGGGAACCACTCAAGTGGATTTGTTCATGTCCAGTGTCAACGGGAAGTGCCACCTGTTCTGCCCCAGGGAATTTCCTCAGAATGGAGGTCTGTGGGACATGTTGGTAGGGAATGTTCCACTCCTGTACGCGTTTCCTCCAGTCCCTGTCATTCCTCATGTCATCAGGAGGTTGAGGAAGTTCGGGAAGCCCATAATCCTCATTGCCTCGGATTGGGCGAGGAAAACATGGTACCCAGACCTTCTGGACATGTCCATCTGTCCTCCAATTTGTCTTCCCCAAAGAGAGGATCTGCTCTCGCAAGAGGGAGGTTGCATTGTTCACCCAGAAGTTGGGACCCTGAACCTTCACATCTGGTTTCTGAGAGGTTAAGATACAAAGATTTGCACCTTCCGGAAGACGTATTGGAGATGTTGCTTTTGGCCAGAAGGCCAGCAACAAAGGGCCTATACAGATGCCATTGGAACACATTTTGCAGCTGGTACAGAGCAAAGAATATTGACCCCTTCTCTTTTTTGCTTCATTTACCCCATCAGGGGCTGCAAGTTTGTGACTGCAAAGGGATATTTGGCAGCATTGTCGTGATCTAGTTTCTAAAGGGGTTAACTAAAGTTTCCCCCCCTGTCCCATTCATTGTACCGGTTTGGAATCTAAATATGGTGCTAATGTTTCTCATGGGAGTTCCATTTGAGCCTGTCCATCATGTCCTATAAGGTTGCAAGTTTATGCCCCCACTAATGTTAGGAGGGACTTTAACAATTTGTACAATGGGAAAGGGGACAACTTTTTCTTTGTTGCCATATGCTTTAAGGATGCTGACACTTAAAACTGTCTTTAACTCCTATTACTTTGGCTCAAAGAGTCAGTGAGTTGCAAGCCTTACCTTGTAATCCTCAGTTTACCACCTTTTACAAGGAAAAGGTGGTGCTGAGGGTCCACGCTTCTTTTCTACCGAAAGGTGGTGTTCAAATGTAATTTGCCACAGAAGATTGTGTTGCCTACTTTTTATTCACCTCCACATCCTTCCAAAGAGGAGGAGAGGCTTCATCTCCTAGATCCAAAAAGGTCTTTGAGTTTCTTCATCAATAAACAAGCAAAACTCAGACTGGACAATAAGCTTTTTGTGGGTTATGCTGGTTACAAGCCAGATCAACCTGTAACCAAGCAAACTTTAGCCTGTTGGATTATTTTATGCATTTCAGAATGCTATAACTTGGCAGGCAAAGATGTGCCTACCAGCTTGCAAGCTCATTCTACCAGAGGTGTGAGTACTTCTTCAGCTTTGCAATGGGGGTACCAGTGCAGGACATCTATAGTGCTGCAACTTGGTCTTCACTTAATACCTTCACAAGGCATTATTGTCTGGATTCTGTATCGGGTCAGGAGGCGAAGTTTGGAAAAGGTATTTTCTCTGCATTAATGAAAAGTAAATTCTCTGTTCTCACCTTCTACAACACACGGCTATCGGAGTCTATCAAAGATGAGGAATACGTGGGAGGACACAAGCCATTCGAAGAACAAATTGCTTACCCCTGGTAATTTTCTTTCGACTGGATGTTCCTCCCACGTATTCCTCTTCGCCCTTCCAGCCTACCCCTCTGCCTTCGGGAGAATTGCTGTGTTTTACATCTTCCTCTCTTCCAACATCAGGTCATCTTGTGGCATTTGAGACGTCTGTGCATGCAAGGGGGAGAAACGAAGAACTGAACTAACAGGTGTGGTGCGCACTATATATACCGACGTCCGCATCGTACTCGAGAGCGGACGGAAGCCGCTGAGGGACACGAGATCTACGACACAATGACACACGCCACCCTCTGCTGTGAAAAATGTGCTGAAGCAGCTGATGCTGGATAGGATATATATCAAAGATGAGGAATACGTGGGAGGACCATCCAGTCGAAAGAACATTGATTTGTTCTACTGAAGTGGATGTAGAGTTGCTCGTCTTATCTACATATTCTGACTGTCAGAACTGACATACAAGATGGAGTCAAGGAAGACCTCCAAACATTTTTAAATGATAAATTAAATGTCAAGAAGGATGATTGTCCTTTTCTAACTATGGAACAGAAGAAGTCGCGTTTAATAACTGCGATTAAACAGGATTGCCCATTAAGTGGAACAAGTACACCGCCAATCAACAAACTAACTCATAACAGCCATCTTGTTTTAAGGGTTGTAAAGCTTCTCTCTACAGCCCGCTCTGTGACAATGAATAGGCAAAATATTCTTTCCATGTTTCAGGAAATTCCACAATTACCATCAATAAACTATAATCACATACATTTAGTGGAATTTCCATACGTTAACAGAACAGATGTTGTTATTTACATATTCCATCTAGATTGATCACTGACTTGATCCTAGCTTAATTTCCCACTTTCCTAACCTTGGGCTATGATATTTGCACACAATCCACTAATTTGTCTAGTAGGGGAAAGGATTTTAGAGAAACCTTCAGTTTACTCCAAATTGAATGGAAATTTGAAGGATCCTAATCCAAAAGTTACATACATGCATAACAACGCATCTGCTGGGGGGCGTGGCTTGGCGGCCATGCGAGAGTGAGCAGACTCCGAGGAGCTCCCACCAGATCCGACCAGAGATCCTGAGAAAGGCGTATTTCAGTAAATAAAAAGACAACAAACGCGAGGAAAAGGCGTCGGAAGATCCAAGGCACACACGGGAGAAGACCCGAGGAAAAACGGAGACCAGAAGGGTGAGAACGAGAAGGGAGAGAAGCGCGCGGCACCACCAACAAAATGGCGGACGCGCAGCGTTGAAAAGAGAACCTCGTCCCGAAGCACGAAGAGGACCGAAGAGCAAGAGCAGAACCGGACGAGACAACTGATCGAAGTCCAGCGCAGGCAAGACCGAAACACCACCGGAGTGGCAGAAACCCGAGACGCCGACTGCAGGGATTGCCGCGTAATACCGACCCGGAGAAGGTGAAGACGGCACGGCTCGAGAACGGGGAGAGGCCCGCGGACCGGAGCTGGAGAACAGCTTTTCCCAGCCGAAGCGGAGACGAGCAGCAGCGGCAGCGGCAGCAGGATCCCGGCGGTACTACGAAGAACCTGAGCGGAGAAGAAGCGAAGGCGAGGCGAGGGGCGACCCACAGATCGAACCCCAGAAGAGCGAAGGTGAGAGATAACGGCGGAGAGTCAACAGGGCGACGTGGGACCCCGAGAGACGAGGTGGTGAAGACCGGGAATCGACCCGAAGACCGGACCGAGAGAGCCCCCCCTTGATGCAGAAGCGGCGGAGGCCCAGCTGAACAATCGGAGAATCGGAAAGCGAGGCAGAACGGATGGAAAGCGGCCCACAGACCGAACCGAGGCAGATTCCCTCGCGTTGAAACGGAGGTGAGCGACAGCGACAGCGGGACAGCGGAGCAACGAGGGAACCCACAACGGCCAGACCATAGAAGAGCTTCCCCCGACCGACGCGTAAGAGAGCAGCAACGACAGATTGGAGTGCCGAAGAGGAGCCCTTACCTGCCAGTCCGGAGCGGAACCGAGGGGGACAGCAGATCAACGCCCGGCATAAGCAGGATCGAGGCGTCACCCGACCGACAGCGAGAGGAGGCACTGACGGCAGCAACGGGAGGGAAAGCCCGAGACAGCACCACGGAAACGGCGCGACATCGAACGAGGAAGGGGGAAGGCGTCGAGACCTACGGTCAGGAAGCAGCCCACAGATCGGACCGAAGAAGAGCCCTTCCCTGTCGCAGAGGTGACTAGCTGATCCTGAGAGGAGAGGCAGCGAAGAGACACAGGAACCAGGCCCAGGGAACAAGAAACATACCGCAGAGCGGGTCAGGGAAGCCGAGACCCAACTCTAAATACCCAAAGAGAGGGGGAAGAGAACACCGGAAAGAGACACGGCAAACGGACAGAAGGGGTAAAGTCACAGGGGATATCGCTTAATAACAAGGTAACACACACAGGAAGAGCAGAAACGAGTGGGGGAACTGAAAAGGGACCCACTGCAGCGCAAACGGAGCCAAACTGAACAGGACCCAACTACAGGCCAAGAGCAGTGGGCATTAACATGCCAGACAAGCCTAAAAGCGGCAGAGGGAAACAAACAGTCATGGAGACATACACCCGGAAGAACGACGGCCAGCAGCCGGGGGCTGAGGAGAAAGACATGCCGGAGTCATATGCCACGCAAGGAGAGATCAGGCAAGTGGAAAGCAGTATACTGGAAGCCATAGGGGCGTTAAAGACGTCGATAGAAGGAAAGCTAGATGCAGTGATGGTAGATGTGGGACTTCTTAGACAAGACACGAGAAATCTGGCGGAAAGGATGACAACAGTAGAACAACAAGCACAGAGTAACTCAGTGGAAGTGTCCGCCTCGCGAACACAAATGTCGGAAGCACTGGAAAGAATTAATATACTAGAACGCAGAGTGGAAGACGCAGAAGGCAGGGCCCGACGCAACAACGTACGAATAGTGGGGCTGCCAGAGGGAGAGGAAGGAAGGGACCCCACGGACTACATAGAGAACCTCCTGATCCAAGAAGTAGGGGCAGGGACCCTGTCCCAGGGCTTCGTAGTAGAAAGGGCACACCGAGCGCTGACTAGAAGACCGCGCCCAGGAGCACCACCAAGACCAATGATAGCAAAAATTATGAACTTTAAAGATAGGGAGAAAATCCTGACTTTCTCGAGAGAAGGAGGGAACATCACAAGGAACGGGGCCAGGATAACAATATATCCAGACTATACGGTACTGGTGCAAAAGCAGAGGGCCCAGTTCTGGCAGACTAAAGAGCGCCTCCGGGCGGCAGGGGTGAAATTCATGCTGCTGTATCCAGCCAAACTAAAAATACTGCATGACGGGAAAACACAGATCTTCGAGACAGCGACCGATGCCCAGGAGTGGATGGATCAGTGTGGGATTCCACAGCCGGCAGAGAGGAACGAGCGAAACAGAAACCACCCCCAGCAAAACAGAGATTAGAATCGAGCACAACAAACATACCTAACGCTACGGGAGCAAGAACGAGACGGTAGAGATGCCCTACCGGGAAGTTATGAAAAAAGCAACCGACAGCCACCAAGTTGAAAAGCCCATAGCAAAGAGACTCACAACGGGAGCACGAGACTTGGAGAAGGGGAACCGCCAAGACCCACAGAGAGGCCCCAGCAGAAACAATGTTCATAGTGTCAGTTTCAAGACACTACGCCGCGACAGGCAAGGCCGAGGAGGAGAAAACGGCACCTGGAAAGCGACGGAGCCCGAGCAGAGGAGAGGAGGCTGGGCGTTTGTTGACGTTATTTAGGTTAACAGTTATAACAGTTGGGAAGTTAAGGCAAAGCCCACAAAGAGAGGAGGAGAGCAGAACAAGAAATAATAGTTGTCACACACAAAGAATCAGCAAGGAAAACAAATTCAGGGGACAGTACCCGCAAACAAAAAGATGGCGGGAGGCACGAGACAAAAAACTCAACTGCCAGAAGAAGGGACACAGATCCCCGGCAGGAACGCACCGTGAGAATGAGACACCGAGCGAGCCCATGGGAAAGAGCAGGCCGCAGGCGCCAGTCCCCACAAAGACCAAGATGTCTTAAGAATTGTCACGTGGAATGTCAGGGGGATGAACGCATACGTCAAGAGGCTAAGGATCTTTACCTGGCTAAACAAAACAAGGACTCACATTGCACTGCTGCAGGAGACGCACCTGACGGCGGAAAAACAGGCCAAAATAAAGAAAAAATGGGGAGGCCAGATGTATAGTGCAACGTATTCCAACTATGCCAGAGGAGTCATAACCTGGGTCGCCCCGGGCGTCCCATTCCAGCTCATCAACCAAGAGAAAGACACAGAAGGGAGAATCCTGGTAGTCCATGGGATGCTAGAAAACCGGGAGATATGCCTCGTAAATACCTATGCCCCTAATCACGACGCTACAGCCTTCTTCAGAACGCTCCCGCCCCGGCTGGCCCCGTACAGGAATGCAACGATGATTTGGGCAGGTGACCATAATTGCACACTGGATCCCCGGCTGGACAGGTCGGACGATAAGTATAAGAGAGCGGCACCGCCAGCGAGAGCACTACAACAGATACTAGACCAGCTCGGACTCGAGGACGTCTGGAGGAAGGTACATGGGGAAGAGAGGGGATACACACATTACAGTGCCCCACATAGAACATTCACACGGATTGACTACCTGTTCACGGGCAGGGAGACACTGGGAGAATTCACTGAGGCATACATACACGCGCGAACCCTATCTGACCACGCCCCCCAGACGATCACATGGGCGCACACACACAGGAGAGCCCCAATACCAACATGGAGATTGAGGGCAGAGGCTTTACTGGACACGGGCTTCCAGGAACACATCCAAAGCGTGATAGAAGACTATTTTGAACATAATGAGGGTAGTGTGGAGAGCACAGGAACGGTATGGGAAGCCTTCAAAGTGGTAGTCAGAGGAGAGGCGATGGGGAAAATGGGAGGTCTCCGACGAGAAACCCTAGCACAACTAGATGAGATAGAAAGGAAAATTGAGAAAGCGGAGAGACAAGCGGGGGAAAAGGGGGCGGAACAAGAGAACCTCACCACCCTGCGACAACAGTGCGTGGAGACCTGGGAAAGATTGGGACGCCTAGACTACGGGAAATATATACAAAAACTACATGCTGAGGGGGATAAGCCTAGCAGACTCCTAGCCTGGCTAACTAAGCAGGAGACTAAGCGGGAGCCAATTAACGAAATTCAGAACAGGGAAGGAGAGGTGATAAGGTCCCAAGAGGGAATAAACGAGGTGTTCTCGCAGTTCTACGAGGACTTATACTCCAGGGTCCAGGAGGCAGAGGAGGGGGACCTGAGGGAAGCCCTCGCGGAAATCAAACTCCCACAATTGACGGAGGAGCAGGCCCAAACATTAGATGCCCCTCTCACTGTGGAGGAACTAACGGAGGTTATCGCCCAGCTCCCGACAGGGAAATCTCCGGGGCCAGATGGGCTCCCGGGGGAATTTTACAAACAATACAAAAATGATATAGCCCCAAGACTACTAGAAACATTAGAAGAAGCATACGAGATGGGAAGACTCCCGAGCAGTATGTCAGAATCCATAATAGTCCCGATCCTTAAACCGGGCAAGCCCCCCCTCGAATGCGGTTCCTACAGACCGATTTCCCTAATAAACCAGGACTCCAAGATCCTGACGGCGGCACTAGCCAACCGCCTGAAAAGAGTGCTACCCACCCTGATCCACACGGACCAGACAGGGTACGTGCCAGAAAGAAACACGTCCTGGAACCTGCGTAGACTCCATTACGTTATAGAAAAGACAAACCAAGAAGGTGGGGAGTGTGCTGTAGCTTCACTGGATGCAATTAAAGCATTCGATTCGGTGGGATGGGACTGGCTCCTGGGGACGCTCACCCACTATGGGATTGGCCAAGGGTTCACAAGATGGATAGAACTACTTTACAGAGACCCGAGAGCGAGAGTCAAGACGGGTAGACAAATCTCTAGAGAATGGAGCATAGAGCGAGGCACAAAGCAGGGATGCCCCCTGTCCCCAATGTTATATATCCTAGCTCTGGAGCCATTCGCAGTATTCCTAAGAACGGATTATAAAGACACAGGCATAGAGATAGACGGGGAAACACACCAGATATCCATATACGCAGACGACATACTCCTTTACATACAGAACCCACGCACCCACCTGCAGGACCTGCTGGAGGCGCTGCGCGCATTCGGGAGGTTATCTGGAATAGTGGTCAACAGGGAAAAATCAGTGCTGTTTCCCCTGGCAGACCTACGCGCAGTGCCGACAGATCAATTACCACCTCTGGGCATCACGTGGGCCCCGAACACCTTCAAATACCTGGGAGTGGAGATCTATCATGACACCATGGAAACACACGCAGGTAACACACAAAAAGCTTTAGACAAAATTGAAAAGGCTATGAAATTCTGGCAGACGCTGCCGTTAGGCATGATAGGCCGGGCGGCACTACTAAAAATGACAGTCCTACCCCGACTCCTATATTACTTCACGAACATCCCATACAACATACCAAAGCCCTTTTTCAAGCGCCTACACACCATAGCGAGAACCTTCCTATGGGGAGGGGGACGGAACAGGGTGGCACTAAGCACACTACAAAGAAGCTATGAGTGGGGGGGCATCAAACTCCCAGATTTCGAGTATTACTATTTGGCAGCACAACTCCAATTTGTGGTGCGATGGCTGGGCGAAGAGACCTCAATAGACGCAATAATTATGGGGCCAGCACTCCGGAAGTATCACCTGAGAGAGCTATTATGGGTCAACGCCGCCCAAGCCAAAGAACTGCCCAAAATAGCCCAACTAGGCCGAATACTATGGAAAAGAGCCTGGAAGACACAGGGCATACGAGACCCCTGCTCAAGACACATCCCACTGGCGGGGCTGGTGGAGACCCGAGTGGCCAGCCTGACCACGTACAGGGCACAATGGGAAGACAAAGGCGTGGCCCAAATTGGGGACCTGTGGCGTGACGGACAGTGGGTGGACTTCCAGACCCTGATGGATGAACAAGATGTACACAGGGGCCAATTCATCCTACACAATAGCCTAGTCCAGACAATAAAAAAGAGGTGGAGCGCTATGCCAGAACCCGAGGACACCGAAGGAGAATTAGAGGCATGGTACGATATATCCGAAGGAGGTCACACGGTGTCCAGACTCTACGAGCAAATACTGGGACACACCAACAAAAAGACACTAACAGCACGGATGAGATGGGAAGAGGAACTGCAACAACCCTTCGAAGACGAGGAATGGAACAAAGTCCTCATGTACACAAAAAAGGTGTCCAGAAACGCCAGGTTCAGACAACTGCAGATATACATAGTACATAGAGCATATCTAACCCCCAAGAGAATGTCAAAGATAGGAGAAGGACAATCCCGGAGCTGTCCGCGGTGCGGAGACGAACAGGCCGACATGGTGCACATGTTCTGGTCGTGCCCGCAAATAGCAGACTTCTGGAACACGGTGAGAGAAAAAGCGTTGACAGCAGACATACAGATGCCAGCAAGAACGCCAGCAGCATACCTATTGGGCCTGTTCCCAAGAGGGCACCGGCAGATGACGCATGTGGCAAAAATGAAAGATTTAATGACGATACTAGCGAAACGCCGCATAGCGATGGCATGGAACAAGAGAGAAGGCCCTTCGAAGGAAGGATGGTGGGCCGACCTACAAAAATGGGCAATAGCGGAGACGGCAGTCTGGGCGAGAGCTACACAAAAGGGAGAGAGCAACAGCGGAGCCAGATTACAAGCATGGAACTCCCTGGTGCAAGACCTGCTTGGCAGTGGAGGCGATGACGATACGACTGACAGTAGCGATCCAGGGGACACAGAAAACGACGAAATTGAACCGCCCACGTCGGGAGGCACTACATAACTCACAATGGAGAGAACTAAGGGGAAGGAAAAGAAGAGGTTGTGACCTGTGCGGACTCTGAACAGTGCAACTCCAACTGGGAAAGACCAGCAAACACACGCAAAGACAAGGCCAAGGGAAATTTCCGAGGAAAGGAGTAAGGCCACTGGGAGACTGGCCCCTCAGCCACGAACTTGACAACGACCGGCGCCGGCCCCGAGGCGGCAAAGGACCAAGAACATAATGCGGCTGCCTTTAGGGAGAGGGAGGGGGGAGGGAGGGGGGAAAGACAATGGGAGAGGGACTTTCGTTTCTGTTTTTTGTTTGTTCTCTCCCATCCCTTTTATGTTGTAAAACCAATAAAAAGAAGTTAAAAAAAAAAAAAAAAAAACAACGCATCTGCTAGGAAAATTGCAGTTCTAGATTCTCTTACAACACCACAACACACGACTAGTCTTGACTGGTCATGATTAACAAATCTGTTAAATCAGCCAATTTTGCATCCTAATAACAATTTGCGATTAACTAAAAGCATACCCCGTAGGGTTCTTTCATTGAATACCAGTGGCTATAAGCATTTATTTGGAGATCTTAACTTATGGACATATTAACATTAAAAAGGTTTGACATCCTATTGCCCCAGGAAGTATGGTTACGAAACAAACCACTTTGTGATGGCTATGATGTCTTTTTTGAACCAGCTATTAAGGGTCGCAGTGTTAGGCTATCTTTAGTTAAAAGTAATGCATCCTATCTACCCATCACCATCCAAAGAATGTCTGGCCATTAAAAGTTCTTGGCTAGATCAATCCGATCAAGTTTTCATAATAACATTTGATCTAGTTGGCATATTGATTTAACTTCCGGCAACATATTGATAGCCAGTGATTTTAACTGTATATTTAAGGATTACAACTATCATAATCAGAAGATGTATAAGAAACTTCATAGTTCATAGTTGTGACTTAAGTTTAACAACTCTTATCAAATTCGTGCCTTCAAAAAACCAATGGTAATATTACTAGAGATATTCTTGCTAGGCATACATGGCAATGTGTTTCATCATCATCAAGAATCGATTTACATTTTTGTTAATTCATTTATAGTTCATAAATCTAAGTGCTTTTCTGTGATGAGCACTTTTTTGAGCGACCACGCTTTCCTACAGTTTACTCTAGAACTAAAAATGTATTTTGTAAACCCAGAGGAGAAAGTTCCTATTGTAACATTTAGGCATGGCTTTGTAAAAGTACATCCATTCCGTATTATGTTGTGTTTAGCACACACATTGAATCGTGCAATCGTTCCATCTGAACTCCATCTTGGTAATTTTGCTCACTTTGTGTTTTTACTCTACATACGGTGAAGGTTCACAGCTTGGAAAGCTCTTAACGTGTCTGCACAGAAATGCGGAAAATGCTGAGCACATTGTTTATCTTTAGCTTTGGGCCTTGAAGAGCTGGCACGAATGTAGATAATAGTAGTTTACTTTGCCTTCCTGTTTTCCTGACTCCTGACATCCCGAGGCTAATTGTGCGACTAGATGATTAAAAGTAGCACAATTTATGCCGTGTGTATTTCTGAAGGCCTGAACTACTGAGTCAAAATGCAGACTGACCTTTTAGTCAAGAAACAACATAGATAATGGAGCGCAAGGAATGTTACCTTGTGTTAGGAACACAATCTACTCCTACACCCACTCTGCTCTGTTCCCAGACAGTAAATTGTCTGAGGAATGACGCAGAGCACTGCAGCATGTGTTGCCATAGCAAAACACCAATGTTTCACTGGTCATGAACTGTGAGAACACAATGGACTGGGATGAATTTTAAGTGTTTTGAAAATGTATATGTGTGCTCCCCCATACCTTGGCTCATCTTCTCTATGGCTGTACACAGGCAAGGATGAATCTGGGTCAGCTTAAGCGATAATAAACTGTTATGTATTTGTTTCGTGACTGGTGTGTCTTTATTTAGTCGCAGTAGTTTATTTTTGGGACTAACAACTTAGATAGACTAAGATAGGACAAAAAAGTCTGTAACTAACTTTAACAAAAAAAGTATTTGCAGGTTCACCAATGGAGGAACATTAATTAGAAACTAATCTAATTTATCCCTTTTGACATGGTCACATATATTGGGAACTGAAGATAAACATCAATCAGACACCACTGTCCCAAGTAGGATACAGGTCCACTGTGATCCATAGTACCGCCATCAAGATTCCAGTTATGCGCACACCTACTTACTAAGAAGCAAGGCGGCTTGCAGGTACTTATCTCATATTTCTCCTTGTTGAGGGATGCAACTAACACACTCGGTGTAGGTACTTAGACATACAGGAGTTTTGGTCTGGGTCCCATTTGATCCCTAATTAATGTTTCTCTAAATTTTACAGGGACCATTTGCAACCCAATTAGGGTGTATGCCCGTCCATCACATGCGGGCCCTCCACTTATTGTGGCAGCGAGGATTACTGCTTAGCCACAACAATTTCTCAAATAGATGCTGTGGCTTGCGCAGGTAAGCCAGACTTGATTTTAACATGGCCAAATTAAATAACTTTATGCTAGGCTTCATTGTGAATCTCCTAGACCGACGTTTGATACGGGCTTTGATCTTGTAGATTGGACTTCAACAATTGAATCAACAAAGTCTGCCAGAAAGGACATCCAATACGCTTTGGGCCTCCTGTCTTCCCATTTATTTGAAACCAGGCCAAATTATTCATTAACCACGGCAAGACACGTAAGCATTAATTGAATTAAATAATAAATAGTCATACATATCACCTTACCTATTCGATAACATTGAGATACTGATATTATCCCTTGTTTCTCATCTTGTAGGCAGCACACACATCGAACAGGCCACCCTTCAAGTGTATTTCCACCCTGATGAAGGCCCACTCAAGATAGGCTGATACAATAGCCTGTGAGGGCTGAAACACACCTGTGTAGACTCTTCCATTTTCACTCCTTGTGTGAATTGTCCACACTGTTTTGCAGTTTCTTAAATAATTTGTTCAGTATTTGTATTTTCTGTATAGACCCCTGTTTTGTTTTTTGTGCAACAGGAGGCTACTCATTGCTTTTAGTTAATGTGTACTAAAAATTGAGCTGCAATTGAATAAAATATGTATGTATTACAACATTATGATTATGGTTAATGTTTGGCCACTAAAGGAATGTTCTATGTATTCTGTGTGCTTTTAGACCTTTAGGGTCTCTCCTTCTTTTTTTAATATAAACATCGTAAAAAAAGATGTGACTACTATGTTATATTAACAATACTTCTGGGGTAACCGAATAGGTGAGTCTTGACCCTGTTCACTTTTGCTTCTTGATTATAGAGCCCCACTTGGCAGAATAGGGTACTAACCAGGAGCCCTTATATGTTGAACTATGTTGCACAAATAAATATGGTTGTTTTTCCTTTCTGCCATTGATTCCTATGTTGACGAACTCCATACATCTGATGTAGAATCTGAGTGGCAAAAAATGAGGGTCGTTTATGACGCAAAACCTTTGTCACGATTACTGCGGTTCGAGTTGGGACTGATTTCCTTAAATGCCATGATTAACTGGAAAAAACTATCACTATATCAAAACATTTTAAATCCTATAACACATTAATTATTTGCTAATTATTTGCATCAAGTGGCAGAAAGGAAAAACTCAATTTTTTATATTTAATTATTGGGCACGTCTTATCTTGATGTTACTAAGAAAGTTAGAATTAACTCCAGACAATTTAAATTCTAATCCTGGGGAGGTAAAAAAAAAGAATTGTGGCTCTGGGACTGGATCAACACTAGGGAAGTAGCTGGGAAATACAAATTATACACCTACATGACCCAAGAAGAAAAAGCTTATCATAGACATCTAAAATACCTCATGAAATTTCCTCGCCAGGACTGGAGCAAGAAATGTATGCGTTTTCAGTTTAATCTGTTTCCCACCTTTGATATAAGGGTTGCTTGTCTGAATATCCTGAATAAAGAACTGTATTGTATACCATACCTTGATACAGATCTGTGAGAACACTACTTTAGGGGTTATGTTCATGATGTTGCAGTGTTATTTATAACAACCTTTTGGAAGATATATCTATGTGCTCAACTGATTTCAATTATAATTGCTGCTATTAGAAATCATTCTACAATTTGTGGCTAGAAATATGATTTTGTGATAACGTACTACATGAAAAGTAATAGACCTTATGTGAAATTTTATGATACACATTTTATAATATTAATGATTTTAAATGGGAGAATTGCATCATAATGTGTACTTTTTATATTTTTTATATTTTAATAATTTTTGATAATTTTTCTTTTTTAAATTTTTCTTTTTACTTCCTTTATTTCTTGTTTCTACTTTTTTGTAAGTATTGCAAAGGTTTTTTGTAAACAAATACACAAAATAATTTTTAAAAAGCGGTAATCATTAATTGTAGTGTAAGCACTGTAATGTGACACTGAGATATGTTGGTTATTCACTTATTTTTGATTGTATAGCGCAGACTGTGCATGTGCTTATGCCACCTGAGATGTTAATGTTTTCTTGCTGATGTTTTGTTAAATAATAGGCTTATCTAATTTAAGTAAAGAAGGTCCCTCGCCAGATTGAAAGGGTTGTTCTGCGTGCATATCTAGATTACATGAAATGCACCCATGATGAAAAGCATCTTTGCAGTATGAGGATTTATGGTTCAGTAGCAATGGTGTTATCACGCTGTATGCATTCTCTTTCAACAGGATGGAAAATTGATGAAAAAATAATGGGTGTCTTAAAAAGGTGCCTGCCAACACTGTCAAATTTGCAAGATATCTAGTGAGTATCTCCAAAGTCTGAATACTTTCAAAGCATTACAAAATAAATTATCATACAATCATTTACATAATGTATGTAAGATGCTATTTGCTTTTGCTCTTTAAGTTATTTTCTTGTCATCCAGATCGCTATTTCAGTGAAGCAGGCTTTCCACATGTTGATCCCAATCATTGAATATGCTCCATCTGCAAAAAATTCACTTCAATCATGGTCTAATTATTTTAACGGAACTTAATCTGTGTTGACATGTACAGTGCTGTGCTCCCCGAGAGGCATGAGTTGAGGGATCCCCGCAGATAGCTAGCATGGGCTCTGATGTCAGAAGACAGACTTGTAGAGTCAGCACATCAATAAATGCAGTTGACCGCAAAACAGTTGCTCCACAGATTTTTCAGTGATCTCGGACTTGAAGTAGCACGAGAGAAACCCACTCAAAGTAATTTAATAAATAGGTGAGGACCTGTAACCAAAAAATCACCCTTTTTCGTTTCCATTCCACAAAACCAGTGGGTCAAATCTACAGCATCTTTACAAATTCAGTTTAAATGAATTCCTATGATTTCATTTTATACACAACTGAATTATGTGAATGTGTATCACATAAACAAAATTAAAGGCACCTGAGGTTAACAGATTAAACAGCTAGGTAGGAATTCATATGTATAATGTTTATTGATAGATATTTATTTCGTGCCACTTTGCCAATATAAGGCTAATGATATTTTGCCAGCATATTTCACATTCTTCCAAGTCTGTTTTGCTGATTTAAAGAGGGGCGTAAGCAACAAACCAATCTACATTAGAAAGTTAACTATGCTGAAGTCACCGCATTTTATCCATGTCTTGTGCTGCCTTCCAACTTTTTCAGTGCCGACCCATGACAATTGTCTTCTTTTTTAAAAAGGTTTTTTATTGTAGGCACATACTTATACCTATAGATCTCTATGCACAAGGTGCCAACAACTTTCCAGGTGTCTCATCAATGGATGCATTAAATAATTTAGAAAAACAGCCCTTCCCAGATGATGGCCATAAAGTAAGACACAGAGCCATGTATCCATAATAAATCGAATGAAGACATAAATGAGTTACGCTCCCAGCAAGTCTAACACACACTATGGAATCCAAAGTTAATTAATATCAGTATGTAGGGAAAGAATGAGGAGACAATAAACGGAGAAAAGGCTGGAAACCAAAGTAGTGCATTCAGTTGGAGGATCTAGACACCGGCTAAAGCAACTCACTATGAAGGGGTGGAGGAGGGAAGGCAACACCCAATTAATTCCAAAGGAGGGAGGGCAAAGGGGGAAGGCTAGCAAAATTATACATACAAATCAATATATGGGGTCCACATCTCATCAAATACACCTGGTAGGTCTCTCTTAGTTTAAGATACCTTTTTTCTGGTAAATAGCAGGGACATTCCATTCATCCAATCTTCCCACAGGGGTCTTGTGGAGTATTTCGATACATCAGGATCCCCTTCTAGGTCGCAATCATGGCTCAACAGGTGCATAGTTTACACCCTTGAGGAACGTTCAGATAGCACTAAAAATTACCCCGCAGTAATATTACCTTTGGCTCCTGGCAGATCCTGTGGCCTATCGTCAAATAAACTCGATAAAGAACATAATTCCAGAAATTCATCACTCACTGACATTCCCAGAAGATATGCATATAGGAGCCGACACATTTATTACACACCCAGTAGATATCAGATGAGTTTAGCTTTCATAGAAACATCATCGCCAGTGACCTGTACAACCTACACATACATTTTTGTTGCCACATCCTCAGATTCAGGTTTTCTTTAGTACTTTTCAGTTTCAAACCTGCCATTGCCCAGAGGGATTCACTGATCACACACCCATTTCCTCTTCCAACATTGCCTATAAGAACATTCAGCTACAGGAATAAAGTTCTTTGTTACCAGCAATTTATACAACTTTGACATAGAAAGGAGCTGAGCTAACCTGCGATTGTAAAGCGCCAGTACCTCATTCAGTTCTGCATATAAGACCCTGGACAGCAGATCAAATATCTTAGCCATTTTTCTATCCTTGTTTGTCATGTTCCGTTAGTTTGTGCGTGAAGCACAGACATTCAAAGAACAGTAAGGAGATGTCAATCCAAACAACACTCATTTTTATAATCCCTGTCCTCATCCACATATGCCAATTTACCTTTTTGGTCATGTGATTTCACAGCCAGGTTCTTTCATAGTGCGTCTTCCTCCTGGAGCAGATACCTTTCTCCCATATTTAGCACTACATTCTAAAACTGGTCCATGGTAGGGGCTTCTGAGGATAGGACCAATCTATTGCAATTACACTCGTCCATTGACAGAAATGCAGCCAGTGTGGTTGGCGTTACTCAGCTGCGTACAATACAAATTCACACATGGCGACCTTTCCACTGGTTCAGCAAACCAGTCTGTAGGACATGTGGTGACAAGGAATGAAGAGACTGATGTGAAGAATCCTACAGCTCTCTCTCTCTGAAACCCTGCCTAAAGTCTCCTCTGCTAGGAAGACTCTTCCCATTGTACCTAAAGAGGTAATGGCTTGGCTTATTGTTGTTGTAATGTCCCTGACTCCTATATTAAAACTAGAAATGTTGACCTAGGTTTTAGAAAAACAAAACAAGCCCTACCAAAGGAAACATATTTTTGGGTATCCCAAATTAAACACCCTCCTTACACCCAAGGGTACAATGTACAGGAATCTGGAATTGTCTTTAATATATTCCCTTCCTCTATAACAGCTAATTCTATAGTCTTTCTCTTAAAAATAACTCAAAACGAAGAGGGTTGAAGAGGCATGCAGATGTAGCAGTCAGGCAATTAAGCCATTGCAGTAGTCAGGCAATTGAGCTTAACAGCCCACACCTGAAAATTGTTACTGAACCTGTGAGACATAAAAGGTCCCATCAGTAAAGGAGGAGTAGAAGGAGCTGGAACGTGAGTCGGAAGACAAACTGTAGCAGTAGAAGTAGAGAAGAAGAATGAGGCTGGCAAATCACAAAAGTAGGAGTACAAGAGGTACGCTGGAATGTGGAGACAGCAGATTTCACATGCAAGTTCTGAGAGAGTCCTATTCTCCCAAAATCTGAAGTGCAGAGGCTGTGTGGCGGAAGATGTGCAGGAGACTGTTTTCCCTATGTGAGCCTTATTGCCGTGATTGCAGAGCCATGAACGTGCAGGAGACTGAGGCCAGAAGCAAGAGGCAAGCCGAGGGACTTGTGAGAAAAAGGAACCCCCAATTCAAGTGACTGGACCGTAGACACCCGTGCAGGAGAAATGTGTGGGTCCCCAGCGAGCCAGAAGCAGTAGAAGTTGTAGTGGAAGTCAGGAAAGCAGTGCAACCCACAAAGCAAGTGTCTGAGAAGCAAGTGAGTGAAGCACAGCATTCTAACACTTTGCGCAAGCCTTGCTGTTAACTGTTTCCAACTCTTTATTGAGTTGTGTATGACTTTATGCGAGCAGAAGCTGTTTTTTATATTCAAAGTACTGTTCACAATGAAAATGTAGCACTCGTGTATACTGTGAAAGATCGAAAATTTGTGTGAGAAATAAAGTCATTGAATTCCATTATTGGACTACTTAAAGACTGTTGATGTCTAACGGAGTAGTACCTAATCTTGTCAATAACTGAGTTACAAAGTTTTAAGTCTGAAAACTACATCAAAGGGAGGTTGTGTGTGCCTAATTGTGATTCCCAAAGGAAGTCAGATCTTTATCCTTTGCCGTTACACGGGAATGCAATTCTCTTTTCATCTTTAAATCTTGGAAACTACTTTAAAGAGGTTGCTTGTACCTAATTGTGTTTTTCAACTAAGAGAGTGAACATTGTATTGTATCTAGAAGTGACATGCTTTCAATTTCTATGAAGTAAAGAGTTTAAACTATTGAAGAGAAGAACAAGCATTACCCAAGCCAAGAGGCAAATCATGTTTATAGTGAAACCAACCTTTCCGAGAGTTAAAGGGGCATCCAACTGAATTGTGTGAGACAGGCATGGTATCAAGAAATGACATAGACAAGTGAAACACAGTTTGAAAACCTTTATTCTCAATGGTCAGGATGGTGTAACTTCTAACTTACCCTAACTCTAAGATGGGAATGTTCCCTAACGAAAAAAACAAAGGGAAGTCTAAGTCTGTCAATCCAAAACATAATACTGTCTGTGTCAAAGCCTATGTATACACTTGTGTATAGGCGTGTTATAAATGCCGTATTATATCATAGCATATGATTGTCCTCACTTCAACAGAATAAAAGGGTGAATGGGATTTGGCCAACTGAGTAGTATTCAAAGTAAAGTTAATGTGACAATGGAGAATTTCTGCAGCTCCCTTCCCCAAGTTTAAGGCACTTAGGATTATAAAGTTCCACCATTCTCTCAGGTTCCACTTGGCAAAGAAAAGTTCACTTGGCGCAAAGTTCACTCTGCAAAAAGTTCACTTGGCAAAAGAAGTTCAAAACCTTTTCCTGGTAAGTTCTTTAGGCTGCTCCGGGTCTACTTTCCATGAACCCAAAAGCCCTCTAGTTCACACTTCAATGGGTCTCTTAGGCTTCCCTCGCCCAAGCTTAGACCCTCGTGGGTTACCTCTGTTCAACTGGTTGAATTGTATTTCCTTTAACACAAAAAGTTCAACTCACAAAAGTTCCACTCGTTAGCATCACAGTTCCCTTGGCTTCTTTCGGGACTCCCTTCTCCATTCCGAAGTCCTTTTTAGCCTTTCCTTTATTAGATCATGCAGCTCCTTGCTTTCAATTGGGCTCCACTAGTCGTGGCGCAGATGTCAGACTGCACGGTCCACGCATTACAGGTCGCGCAACCAGATGCCTTATCCTTAATAGAGTTCTCCTATCCTTATACCGGGGTCTCTGTTGCCAACCTGGACCAATCTCCCGCCTGGTGGCCACCCCGATGCATTTCCAACACTCTTTGTTTGATGTTAATACTTTTCTATCAGTTTTGGGAATTTTGCTCCCACTTGATTTCTCGCACAGTTCCCCCTTTTAGGATCTCTATTTCGCTCACTTTTTGTGTCTGTGCACAGTTCCCCTCTTTGCAAACACTTCCTTTCTTTACACAGAGTCATTTGAGAACATGTAATCAACACATGACCACTCTGCCACTATGTATCCTTGTAATTCCATTTGTCAATGTCCCCTGGCGCGTCTCCAGGCTTACGCGTTTAGGCAGCAACGTTGTATCTTGTTCGCTTACTTCAGTACACACTTGGCCCGTACTGCGCTTCACTCACCGGTTGTGTTTTCTTCATTCTTGGATTAAAGTCTTTGTTGTCTGAGGTCATGGTCTCCTCGCCTGCCCCAGGGAACAAGCTTTTCATTTTCTCAATGTAACAAGGCATCAGCACGCCTACTGGCTACCTTCTTTGGACTTCTCTCCTTGGCTGGAAACAGGGGTCGTTAGCCACGCTTCTCCTGGATGCCTCCTCACACAGACCCTTGCGTCCCTGTTTCTTCCAGCTGGTCCTGGGCAGCCACGGCTCCTGAGCTCTCCTCCCAACTTGCTCTGCTTTTCCAGGCAAAACTGGCTTGGGACTGAGAAGGGATCCCCTGCTGGACCCCGCCACATAGCCTCCCTTCAACTCTCCCTTCTGCTGCTCTCTGCACTGCTGAATGCCCCACCTTTTATACACCTGAACCCTGTCGAGGGATTTCAGTTGTGGGTCCTTGGCCTCCTTTGCCTGACTCTCGGTAGGCCTATTGATAGGACATGCCTGACCCTTAGGTCACCTTCTCTCCTGGTCAGTCCTGAAGTGATGTTCAATAGAGTGCAGTTGTGTATAATGGTTAAGGGCCTCACTCTGCCTGACCTCATTAAAATGATAGCCCAGCAGTGGAGCGTAGTAGGCCTCTCCTTTCATCTTCCTCCTCAGAGTACTTTTCCCATAGGTAATCTTTCTACCTCTGTCGCCTCTTCTTCATCCCAGTACATGTTGCAAATGGGGTTGGGGAGGGGTGGGGCGGGACAGGATGAGATTGAAAATATCCCATAAAGGTTGAGGGAGAGTGGGGTGATGTATAACTGGGAAAAGGGGAATACTGTGTCTCTGTACCAGTAGATGTTACATGTGGAAAAATGAGGCAAGATGTTTTATCGCAACCAAAAGAGGTCATGGGAGGGGTAAAGGTAGATTGGTTGTTAGTAGAACAAAGGGGATACCATATTTCACCCATGGATACCCCACTCCTAATCCCCAAGGACCCTCCACCCACGTGATCCTCCCTCGCTTGTCCACCCCCAGGTTCTGGATCCAACAGCGATGGGCGTCCTCTGGCCACCTGAGAAGAGGATCCAGGGGGAAAAGGAGTGAGAATACCCCCAGGTTTCTCACAACTGTGAAGTAAACAGCCAAGTGGCCTAAAATACAAGTATACCAATATTACCTGAAGCTGAGAGTGGCAGCAAAGCTTTTGGGTAATAACTTGGGACTGATAACTAACAGAAAGGTGTGAGTAAAGCAGGGGAAGGGGAAATAATTGCTTCTGAAGAATATTCTGAAAGTAGACACAACCTGTGGCGCCACAGACTGCAGAAGGCAGAGAGAACAGAGTCTTGTGGCAGGTTGTTACTGTGGCAGACAGACAGTAGAGTCAAAGAGGCTGTCACTTTGAGAAAGTAATTAAAAGGAAGAGTGCCTTGCCTACCTGAAGAGGTTGAAGAGTCTTGTCAAAACCTGCCTAACAATTCAAAGTACTGATCTGGGGTAGTAGTACTTAAGCTGTGGTGGTATAATAATTATCAGTAGAAGTAACATTGAAGTGGTCTGAACCAGTAACACGTACTGTGGGACAAAAGTGACTGTTCTCATAGTGCCAACAGTATAAGTATGGTTGTTGAAGTGGAACCAGCAGCACAAAGAAAGCATCCTGACAAATAGTCCAATGTAAAGTTGTAGATAACAAAGTCCTAACTGTTGATTAAGAACTGTATGTTGTCAATAGTGGGGGGACATTACACCTTCTTTTGAACTATGGCAAACTATCTGGAAGAAGAGACAATTAATCATAACAAGGATGTCCATTGGTGCGCTTTCTTTACTGGAAGTTGCAAGTTGGTCTTACATCCAGGAACAAAGAGTTGTTACCAGTGGATTCTTTTTGACACACGTTTTATTTTGACTTGGAACTCTCAAGAGCTGGTTCAAACCCTCTCTTTTTCCTTTGTTGAATTTGAATCCTGGGGAAGGGACCTTACCCAGGACAGGAGAAGGCCATTCAGACATTAGGCCTCATTATGAGTCCGGCTGTAGCCATGCCGGTAAAAACTGCACAGCTGCTGCAGGAGTCATTTTTTTTCTGGCGTCCGGCAATGGGGATTTACTGGGGCATTACTGCCCCAGCGGTGGTCCCAGTAATTCCTCATTGCCGGGCGCTGGAAAATGTTGCTCCCCATTCCTGTTGAGTCCCATTGGACTCAAAGGGAATGGGTAGGTCGGATGCACTAGCACCATTCATGAATGGTGCCGGAGCATCCATCAACGTCTGCGAGCGGGTGCCTATCCGCCGGCCAGGACAGACCCGACAGGCGAAAAGGCGCCCGTTCGCAGAACTTGTAGTTTGCTGGTCTGGAAACAATGGTACCGGAAAGCTTACCCGTACCATTGTTTCCAGACAATCTCGTAATGACCCCCATTGTCTTAATATTGTTTAATATATTGTGTTGTCATATATTTTCTGTATATATTTGTTTAATGTAGAGAATGTTCCCTTAGCTGTTAGAATAGGCAGTGAATTTCTCTGTAGAATAGGGCCAGCAAGGTATTTCCTTCATATAATTTCTTTAATAAAATTACATATGTTTAGAAATTCACAAGAAGTTGTCTGCCTCGCATTACTGACCTCCCACTCTGACCAATGTGGTGCCATAGTAGTTGCTATAGACTTTTATCAAAATGATCAATCAAACCTGTCTATTCCTAACTCTATCAGGAAGTCTGTGCAAGTCAAACCAAAAGGCTCTCTCCCGGGCACAAAGGCGCCTACAACAAAATAACATTAAGTCCAGCTACTGTTCGCAATCCAGGAGAATGACTCCTTTCTCCTGGATGTAAAGGGTTTGGGCGAGTAATAAATGCAATAAATAAATAAATAAAGTGTCAAAGCGCCTCTCAGGTTTGTTTAAAGCAAAGGTTCTGTTCAAACCAAAGGTTCCACTTAAAACGAAAGTTCCATTCAAAATCTATGTGGAGCTAGGAGAATGGCTCTCTTCTGGCTGGTTTACCCACTATCTCTCACAGTTCTTAACAAAGTGTGTAGCTCCTTTAGAGAGGTTCTTGCATTCTCTATGCTATTCCAAACTCTTGACCCTCCCCCACTGGGACAATGAAGCTTTTTCCTGGAGTTCTGCTCGATTCTCCAGTACCACTCTTGTGGAACTGGCCTGGGAACTGTATCACTCAATGATTTACGATTTTCTCTATTTCATTATTTTTCAGTCTTGTAACCTCCCGCCCCCCCTCCCAGACTTATCTGCATTCCCTTTACCTCTTCCCAGGGAACGCTTTCCAAATTTCACAAGGGGTCGCGGGTTAACCCTTCTTAGCTCAACTTCTATCTTTAGTAATCCTTCATGTCTTGTCTCTCTACATTTTATGTTATTGTGGACCACTTCAGCGTGGCTGTCGGACCCTCCCGTTCTGCCGTGACAGGTTATGCCTTCACCACATTCTCTCGCTCTCTTTGGATGGTCACCTACGCAGCTCTGCTGGAGGCTAAGGTAGGTGGCCTCGGCACAGTTGTCGGACCGAACGGTCCACCCATTACAGATCATGCCACCATCTCTCAGTCCCTGCAAGTTTATCACACTGGTTCCCAACCGACTTGCAAGATGCTTCTCTGGCATCCCGCTACTTTTCCTCTCATCCTTGGATACAAGCCTTGCTGCCATCTTCCGAAGCTTTGCACCATCTCTCCATACTTCAATTCGGCCTCCCCGGTCATCTGATTCTTCCTCTGATTGTATTACAGCTTCGGCTTTCCAGGACCGCATGGGCCACTGCCAGATGGGTCAGAGGATGGCAAAGAACACAGTCCGTCTTTGCTGTTCAGTTTAAATAGCGGGAACGGACCCAGTGTAACATCCTTCCAATTGACTGCAGCTGCTCTAGCTTTTGTGCTGCTCAAATGTAGCGTTTTTGAGTGCTTCTTCGTCTCAATACTTTTGTCATCAGATGGGTTTGATATTTCACAATAAGACACATAGGGGGTCATTACGAGGTAGGATTTAACCATTCCAACCTTGGAGGGCCTGGTAATTCCTCCTTCAAGGAACTCATCCCCATTCGAGCCCCCATAGGGCTCAATGTGAATGGGGAGAGTGCTAACAACGGACCAGTTAATAACGGGCCCATTGTTAGCACCCTGCTCTGCTCACGGGACCAGGGTGCAGAGCAGACTCGTAATGGGGCGGTAAGGGGTTGACAGCTCCGGCACCTTTACTGGCGCCGTTAAACCCTTACCGCCAAGGTTGTAATGACCTCCTATAATCTTGGAGGTGATCTTCTGTTGGTAGGGTTTGGGCGTCATCGGCAGCCTACGTGGTGGGATTTCACAGGGGTTGGGTCTCCCAATTGCGTCCTTATCCCCAGTAGAGGAGTCCCTACCCATGAGCTCCTCCCGCATGTTTCCAACCTTAAGGGGACTATTTCTTAGCAGCCTCACCTCCATAGCCTCATGTAAAGGGATTCTCACCTGGGGTGAAGTGAGGTGACGCCATTGTTGTGTTGTTGATAGTTATGGTAATTTAGAATGTTAACATGTCATTAGTGGAATGAATGGAATGGCTTGGGGAATCTGGAATGTAGAAGGAGTCAGTTAAGAGAAGATAATTAAAGGATAAGGTTTACATATTATGATCTCCAGTTTATTAGTACTATAAATAAAAAACAATTGGCGACAAGGATAAACGGAACACGGGGGAAAGAAAACTGACTTCCGTCACGCAAATTGGAGGTGAAGCGGCAGGGAGTTACGGCAGAAATTGCCAAAGAAACGGAGTCTAAAGATACAAAAAGAAAACGTATGAAATGGTAAGGCGCACCTCGGTAAAATAGCGTCTTTGGGCACAGAAACATTTATTATTGCAAGCAATATCAAAGCACGTAGTTTTAAAGGAAGCGCTGCATCTTTGAAATAATTCGGAAAACGTACATACTTGAAGTGAAACAAAGCGCTAGCTCCGAAATCATCTGATGAGGTAAGGGCGCTGCACGCACGCTATTAAAAGAGCACCTAGAGACGTAAAAAAACGTGCCGCCATTTTGGACATTTCTATGTTGAGGAAACGTTGTCACAGCAACGCAGCATTGATAACAATAAGTATTAAACGAGGAATCGTATCATAACACATTGCTATATTGAGGAAATGTTGTCACAGAAATGCGGCACTGAGAATAATAAGTATTATGCTAGGAATAGCGTCATAACAACACGGCACTGATAACAATTATGATGATATGAATTGTTTCACATTACACAAACAAACAAAAGGAAATGTAAGTGGAATAAAATGAAATGAACCAATTGAATGAGTCAATAATTTAATGAAAGAACATTTTACAAAGATAAAATAATAATATATACAGGAAAGTCAAAGTAGTGCACAGAAAAATATGAAAAATGTCTTCTGAAAATGCAAGTGGAGACATGAGTACTTTATCACAGGCCACATTAGGAAAGCCAGTCATATCAACAGACCCAACCAATTATTTGCGAAAGCCTACTCCTTTCAACTTAGAACCGCAGGATGATCAAGGACAAAGATGGCAAGAGTGGCTTTATGAATTCGAAGAATTTTTGAGAGCAGTTGGAAACCAAAATGCTGTTAACAAATTGGACATTTTCATACATTTTGTAGGACGAGAAATGGAAGTGTTATTAAAACAATACCAGCAGAAGAAAAAACAACCTTTCAACTTTTGGTAACAGCAATAAATACAAGGATTATAGTGCCACCAAATTGAGATTACGAACGCTACATTTTTATTCAATGCACTCAAAGTCCACATGAGACCATAGCACAATTTGCTCTATGTCTCCAACGGAAAGCAACATACTGTGATTTCTCACACTTCAATGATGATGAGCCAATCAGGTTAAGGATCATTGAAGGTTGTTTATCATCCCAGTTTAGGAAACCTCTCCTAAAAAAATCCCTTCTGTTAAGAGGTACTGGAATTGGCGAGAATTTATGAGAGGGTAGATGCACAAGCAGCGAACATGGAAAATCCTAAAAGACTGGACACCATTGCCGCCATGAATCAAAACCAAAGTATTCAATGGCAAAAAAGATACTCAAATGAATCATTGGGGTCGGCACCTTATTGGAATAATAATCGCAGGAGTCCTGGGGAAAGACAGTGTTATAGGTGCGGACTTGAGTTTCCCCATAGAGGTCAATGTCCGACTTTAGGTCATATGTGTCTACGATGTGGTCAGGAAAATCACTTTCAGAACATGTGCCGAGAGAAAATACTGTGGACGCCAATGCACAAATCAAATATGCAGATGATTCCTGGTCGAAGAAATGACAGTCAAAGGAATCCCAGTGCAAAAATGAGCATGGAGAGATTGAATGAAAATTCAAGACCAAATTCGAATCAACTAATCTTGCGACCGGGATTTGTAAGAACAATGGATGCTCTACAGATAGAAGCTAGAAAAGATCTAGAATCTCAACAAGCTCAAATGACACAAGTATATCATAATCAAGTTCACGAGAAAGAGTTATACAGTGATCCATATGAAAATCCTCTGATAGAAGAGAGAAATGCAACCATTGGCTGTGAGAGGAAAATTCACGTGTGATTTGGTACACAAGAATAATAAGATACATGTTGAAATGTTCGTCATTGACAGTCCTGTGGAAAGGAGATGTCTAATCAGTTGCAAAACTGCAACAAAGCTAAGGCTTATTAATAGTAATGTAAACTATAACCAGTCGGAAAGGATAAAGGGCATACCGCCACAATGCCATAGTATACAAACCATAACAGAAGAGACAATAAATCTGGAGAAGTTAAAAAATAAATTTCCTGACTTGTTTAAAGGAGTGGGAAAATTGAAAGGGGAGACAATACATCTTCACATTGATCCATGAGTTCAGCCGGTTCCTCAACATCCAAGAAGAATAGGATTTCATCTTCAGGAGAAAGTCTCTAAAGAATTACAACAACTTATCGATAATAATATAATTGAAAAAGTGGAATGTGGTCCCACACCATGGGTGTCTCCGGTGGTAGTGGTTCCAAAGGCAGATGGACGGATTCGTTTGTGTAGTGTGAACGGGAAGAAGGGGAAAAATGGTGGAATCACCTCCGTGAGGGAGGAATACAGCTGGGTAACCACAGTGAGAGGGAACAGCGGCGACACCTTCCCAGACTGAACCCAGCAGCGCTGGGAGCCGAGGAAACAGGCAGTGACAGCCCGGCGGTTCCCGCTCCCTTATCGCGTGGAGCCAAACTAGAAACGAACAGTAAAGACCCGGCGGTTCCCAAACTCTTCATTCACAGCGGGTCATTATATAAGGAGGACACAGCTAACGGGAAGCCCTCACATGTGACCGCAGGCTCCGCACAGAGGGAGAGTCGGGCACGTAGTCACGGTCTCTTGCACATTCCCGTCTCCCCTGCAGCCATGCGCCACACGGCTTTCCCCACAGATGCCGTCACTAAGTTACACATATCTGAGTCCGCATTTCCCAATCATAGCTACAACGCTACAGAAGCGTTGATAGCATCATCTGGCAGGGAGGCAGAGGTACCCGGCAAAACTCCAGTGTTGACGGGAGAGGCTGCATGGCAAACCACGGGCAAAGAGAAAGGGGGCGGAGTTTGGGGGTCTATTTATAGAAAAATAGGCCAGAACAGCCCTGATTGGTCCACGCAGCCCCAACCCCTATATAAGGGTGAAACTGATGAGGGACTGTGTGTGTTTTTCCACTTCTCTTGCAGAACACCGGGGAAGAGAGAGAGAGAACTGCACCTGATACGCTCTGGGCGTATGAAGACTAGGCGTCACCTTTCCAGGGTTCATCCTTATCACAGAAGAAGAAAGAACTCTATTCAAGAACTTTGAACTATCATTTTTATTTTATTTTTCTCTTCTTTGTGAACCTGAATAAAGGCAATTTTAAGTTCCTTCAAGCCAGCTGCTGTCTGCCTCATCCTTACAAATTTGGTGGCAGCGGTGGGATCCTGAAGCACGCCATGGAGGGCATTATTAAAACTCTAGCCGAAGGACAACAGCAGCTCCAACAGATTATTCAGGTCCAGCCTCACCAAGCACAGACGGACCGTCAAACCATACAACAAGCACTCCAGCTCCAGGCCGCCAGTCAAGATGCACTGAAGAAAGTCACAGATGCCATGGCCCCTACGGCAGTGTTACAGAAATTCCAACCTGGTGAAGATCCATGCTATTTCTCCACCAACTTTGAAAGAGTCGCTCGCAATGCTCAATGGCCCATTGACAAATGGGGACACTTTATAGCCCCCTTGCTGACTGGAACTATGCAAGGGGCCTACCAAGCCGCCAACCCAACAGGTGACACAGCATACGCCGAAATAAAAAGAACCATACTGGAACGCATGGGCATGGATGAAGAAGCGTATCTGATCAGGCTCCGAGAGACAAAACTGAAACCGGGGGAGACCCCCAGACAATTGTACTATCGTGTCCAAGACCTGACCGAAAAATGGCTTAAACTATCCAGTAGCAGTATCCAAGTCATAATGGATAAAGTAAAGTTAGAACAGTTCACAGAAGCACTACCATCTTCAATGCAACGGTGGGTTCGACAACACCATCGACCCACGCTGGCGGAAGCCATTGATATTGCTTCCGCTTTCCAGAAGGCGGGGTCGGTTCGCGTGACTCCCACTGACCTCCCCCTTTCAAGAAACGCTGCCCTAAAAACTCAGGGGGCAGGGGAACAAAGGACACCCTGGCCAAGCTTAAGCCGACAGCTGCAGTGTTTCGATTGTGGAGACTGGGGGCATATAGCAAGGTTTTGCCCCAAGAAACCTAAACCTGCAGAACCAATGGAAATTGGATTCATCGAAGGAAGAGAGTACCGGAGATGTCAAGACCCTTATTTTCTAGACGTCCGTGTGGATGGTACTCCCCGACGGGCCGTACTCGACAGCGGGAGTGAACAAACAGCAATCAGACCGGATGTAAGTGGGGAAGGGCTTGGGTTGGAAACTACCATACCTATAAAATGTGTCCATGGGGAAACAAAGGCGTATCCATCCAAAGAGGTTACCATAGAAGTAAAAGGGGTCGAGTCCAAGATGAATGTCCCCATTATGCCTCACTTGCCAACACCGGTACTGCTAGGGACAGACCTCCCTTCCTTTCAGGACTGTGTAAAGGATGCAGAATGGCTGAAGACAGCTCCCTTTTCGCAAATAGATTTCAATCATGTAGTACCCAGGTCTCCAAGGAAAAGTAGGAGTGAAGTGAGAAGGGGAAAGAGAAAATGGGCAGAAGAGAAAAGGTGTGCGGGGTACATAGACTGGTTACCAGATGATAAAAAGCCTAATTTCCGAAGTGAGTTAAGCACAGATCCCACACTAAGGGTTGCCTGGGACCAGGCCTTAGTCCCTCCAGAAAAGGGTACCTCTTATCCCTGGTTTTAGTCATCAAGGGGTCTTCTGTACCGGGTAACCAAAGACAATGAAGTCGAACAATTATTAGTACCCCTGAGTTTCAGATCTACCATAGTGAAATTGGCACATGATGATAAGACAGGGGGTCATTTGGCAAGAGACAAAACTTAAGAAAGTCCTACAAAGGTTCTATTGGCCGGAGTCTATCTGGATGTGACAAGATATTGTGAAGAATGTAAAGTCTGCCAGAAAACCAATCCATGAATACCTCCCAAAGCCCCTTTGCAACCTTTACCCCTTATAAAAGAACCCTTTTTCCGTATCGGAATGGATATAGTTGGACCCTTGGAACCTAATAGCCATGGACATAAATACATCTTAGTCATTGTGGACTATGCCACGAGATACCCTGAAGCCTTCCCCATGAGAGGTATAAGCGCAAAACAAGTCTGTAACCTGCTTGTACCTTTCTTCGCCTGTGTGAGTATACCATCAGAAATAATCACCGACCAGGGAAGAAATTTTGTATCTGGTGTGATGCAGAGGGTATGTGTGGTAAACTAAGACTCCTTCTCCATAAGACCAAGACCAGAAGGTAAGTAGTTTACATGTAGGCTTTTTTCTCTTAGTTGAAATGTAGAGAAAGCACTGGGACATCCATCTAGCCCAGCAGTTTAGGACCAACTGTCCCCAGTAGAACACTGCACACCAAACATACATCAACATTCCACCAGAGTCCCAGTGACATCACCACACCAACACTCCACCTAGAATGTTAGTGACATCACCACCATCATAACACTCATAGCCATAATCATGACCAGCACACATAATGACATATACCCCTCTCTTCAATCACACAAAACTGGACCCATGGTAGAAACCCCTAATAAGTGCAATTTACGAAAACTATATGGCTCAGACACCATTTACTCCCCCTGAGCCCAAACCACTACAGCCCAGGATCTAACCAAGATCTCAAATGGAAAAACATAAAACAACCCAACCACAAGCTCTTCCCAGAACCCAAACCCACTCATCTACAAACCTGCTGAATGAACCACAACATAGATGAACCAACTAAAAGTCCTTCACCTTGGAGACCCCTGCATCGCAACCAACTAACCATTCAGCAACTAAACCCCACACAGACATGTGGCCAACATGTCTATGTCCAACTATGATCCTACCACTAAACACCATAACAACACACTGTCCCCCTAACTAACCCAGACAGAACCAAACTGCCCGCTAGAGAGCACCTAACTGCCCCCAGAAAATGGCCCAGACAGCACCTCACTGCCCCCCAAAAAAATGACCCAGACAGCACCTCACTGCCCACTAGACAGCACCTCACTGCCCCCAACAATGACCCAGACAGCCCCTAACTGCCCACTAGACAGCACCTCACTGCCCCCCAAAAACAACCCAGACAACCGCTCACTGCCCGCTAGACAGCCCTCACTGCCCCCAAAAATGACCCAGACAGCCCCTCACTGCCCGCTGGACAGCACCTAACGTCTCACCAAAATTCCTGTCAGATCGCTGTATCCACGCAGCTTCCACTTTATTCCAGGACACACATGGTAAATAGCCTCAAATTCCTTGACACTCCCTGCGCTCCCCACTCGTGGCAAGACACCGACTTCTCCTTGACCGCCAGGTTCAAATATGGCCCGCGCTTTGCCATTCTCCGTCCCAAAATTTGCTGAACTCCCTCCAGCGTCACGAATTACAGAAGCATGAACCATCTTGCGCTCCAACTTCCTTCCTGGCGCGGCGCAGCACCCGTATTCGGCCCCTGCGTGTCCATGTAGTGTAACGCTGCGTTCCATGTGAATGCTGCGTTCCAGCTTAGACCGCTGGAACGCCTGTCCTCTGCCCACTAACGCTGGCCCACCTCCAACCAACGTCATCATTACTGCCGCCGGCACCGCAAGGGAAACACCTCTGGCCGGCACACCAACGCTCCGATGACTGGTGCCTCCTATGTTGCTGCTCCATTCCTGCCGCGCAGTCCTGCACCGCACGTCACACAGCTTGCCCAGATCCCAGCAGAAACAGGACCGCTCCATGCCTGAAGCCTGGGCACTGCAACGCGCAGCTGCAACGTGCACTCCAATCAAGACGCACGGCACCACAACGGAGATTGAACTACCTCCTCCAATCTTCCGCAGGGCCCTCCCTGTTGGGGCCCCACCGCTGCACCTGCACACTCCCGACCCGGAGGGCAATGGCAGCCCGACCTCCGCTTCTCCTACGCCAGACCGGCATGCCGTGCCAATACGGCTGCAGCCGCAGACTCTCCGACCTGGGCCTTCTGACACCGCTGCTTCAAGACTACCGTCCAGCTCTGAACCGCCCCAACAGAGTGCAGCGGTCATACGCAGCTGCAGACGCTGAGCTGCCACAGCCCAGCACCGCCTGGGTACTGGACCTTCCAAGCGCTGGGCCAGCTCCCCTGGCACCGCCTGGACTCTGGACCTTCCGGGTCCCCGACCTGGACCACTGTATTGGACCCCACTGCACCGCCTGGCCTGCAGCTCGTTGTTGCTGGATGGATGTCACCCTGGAAGGCAGCGCTCCTCAACTACTGCCCCTTCCCAGCAGGACCATCCTCGTTGCCAGTGATGTAAACTACTTATCCTATGGTGTTCTTGATTGGCGAAGGAGGCTTAGTTTACATCACTGGCAACGAGGATGGTCCTGCTGGGAAGGGGCAGTAGGTGAGGAGCACTGCCTTCCAGGATGACATCCGGGCGGTGCAGTGAAGGTCCAGTGGGGCATAAGCAACGTGATGAAGGATCTGACAAGACATTAAACAGAGGTATGTGTTTGTGAGGCCGGTTTAATGTTAATGCTGTTTGTATTTACGTCTGCTGTCCCCCCGCACCGCACCTCCGGCTCACCTGTAGAGCGCCCACCAGAAATTCCTTCACTGGTCGCTACGCAGGCTGACCTCCTCCAGCCAAAACAGAGCTGGCAACCAATGGACCTCTGCTGCTCCGGGCCGCCAGCCAAGATGCCCTCAGCCAAAACCTCTGGCCACCTGGAAACCAGGGTCACAGGACCCCCACCCTGGAACCTGGCACAGACCTCTGCACCGCCCAGCCTGCAGATGCTGGACGCCCGACCTGGACCTTCACTGCACCGCCCGGCCTACAGATATCTTCCTGCTTGATGGATGTCTCCCTGGAAGGCAGCGCTTCTCACCTACTGCCCCTTCCCAGCAAGTCCATCCTCGTCGCCAGTGTGGTAAACTAAGACTCCTTCTCCATAAGACCAAGACCAGAAGGTAAGTAGTTTACATGTAGGTTTATTTCTCTTAGTTGTAAAGTAGAGAAAGCACTGGGACATCCATCTAGCCCAGCAGTTTAGGACCAACTGTCCCCAGTAGAACACTGCACACCAAACATACATCAACATTCCACCAGAGTCCCAGTGACATCACCACACCAACTCTCCACCTAGAATGTTAGTGACATCACCACCATCATAACACTCATAGCCATAATCAATCCCACACAGATTATGACATATCTCCCCCTAACTAACCCAGACAGAATGTCCAGCGGGTAGTTACGTGTCCAATTTGTTGGTGGCACAGTTAGATAGGGTATTTCTTGGGCTGCCATGTAGGTATTGTTTTGTCCCATGGTTGTAGCTGAGTGGGTTTGGGTTCTGGGAAGAGCTTGTGGTTGAGTTGTTTTATGTTTTTCCATTTGAGATCTTGGTTAGATCCTGGGCTCAGGGGGAGTAAATGGTGTCTGAGCCATATAGTTTTCGTAAATAACACTCATAGCCATAATCAATCCCACACAGATTATGACATATGTCCCTCTCTTCAACCAACACAATATTCATAGCCATAATCATGACCAGCACACATTATGACAGTATGCCAACAGCTGCACATAAGACAGATACGTACCACGATTTATTATCCACAGACAGATGGCCTGGTGGAACGATATAATAAAACCATTAAACAGATGTTAAAAAAAGTGACTGAGCCTACCGGCACTAATTGGGACCAAGTGTTACCATGGGTAGTTATGGTTTTAAGAGACACCCCTCAGTCCTCCACCGGGTTCTCCCCGTTCGAACTGTTGTTCGGACACAAACCCTGAACAGTTCTGGATATAGCTCGAAGTGAATGGGAAGACCAGGAGGAAGAGACCCAACTTACAGACTGTCATTAATCTTCGAGACAACTTAACCAAGTTAAGGGAGTTGGCAAGAATCTGGGCCGCTCACAGATAAATCAGGAAAAATATTACAATCGGTCTGCACGGGTACGTACTTTCCAGAAAGGGGACAAAGTGCTGGTCTTGTTACCCACATCATACAATAAAATGTTGGCCCAATGGAGAGGTCCAAATACAGTGGTAGCAGTGCTTGGTCCTGTGAATTACTTAATAGAACAGCCAGACAGGAGAGAAAAAAACAAAAAACTACCACGTCAACCTCCTGAAAGCATGGAAGGAGCCCAATAAAGCACCAACAGGGATGAACGCATTATCAAAGGACGAACGAAACAGCAAATCCGAACCAATAACTCTACAAGCCGTCCAGTGGGGTCCTGGCTTAACAGAAGAGAAGAAGAAAGAATTAATGGAAGCCCTTAACCCTTTAAGTGGAGTTTTCTCTTTCTACCCTGGAAGAACCTTGCTTGTAGAACATCTAATAGAGACATTACCAAACCAATACGTCAGAATTAGACCATATCGACTTCCGGAAACAAAAAGGGCAACAGTACAGGCAGAAGTTGAAGAGATGTTGAAACTGGGAGTAATAGAAAAATCAACCAGTCATTGGTCTTCCCCGATAGTGCTGGTCCCTAAACCGGATGGTTCCACCCGGTTTTGTATGGATTATCAAAAACTAAATGAGATTTCTACATACCAAGCCTATCCCATGCCTCGTGTAGATGAATTGTTGGAAAGGCTGGGAGCAGCCCAGTATCTCACGACTATAGACCTTACCAAGGGTTATTGGCAGATACCTTTAAGAGAAGAAGACAAGATCAAAACCGCTTTCTCCACACCATCGAGATTATACCAGTTTACAGTCTTGCCTTTCGGACTCCATGGGGCCCCGGCCACGTTCGAGTCATTGATGAACCAGGTGCTGAGAACTCATAGTGCCTATTGTTCGGCGTACTTAGATGACATTATAGTATTCAGCAATAGTTGGAAAGAACATCTTATTCATCTTCAAATTGTCATCAAGGAGTTGGACGGAGCGGGCTTAAAAATCAACCCGAAAAAAACAACCATAGGTGCCCAACAAACCCGGTATCTAGAATATCTAGTTGGGGGTGGAAAAATACGTCCTCAACTAGACAAGGTGGAAGCCATTTTGAAGTTACCAATGCCAAACAACAGGAAGCAGATCAGGGCCTTTTTGGGTTTTGTGGGATACTATAGGAGGTTTATTCCCATGTTTTCAACAGTAGCGGCACCATTGACCGAAGCTTTGAAAAGTACCTACACCAAGTCCATCCACATGGACCAGGAAGCCTTTAAAGCATTTAACCACCTAAAGGAAGCCATTTAAGTACTCCCGGTGTTATGTTGGCCTGATTTCAAGAAAAAATTCTTCCTTTAAACTGACGCCTCAGGAGTTGGGTTAGGTGCTGTTCTTTCCCAGGGAGTGGAGGAAGATCTTTACCTGGTGGCGTTTATTAGCCGAAAACTACTACCACATTTTTCCACTCTGGAAAAAGAGTGTTTGGCTATTAAGTGGTCTGTGGAAACTCTGAGATATTCTCTTAGGTCGGACATTTACTGTATTTACAGACCATGCGCCACTACAGTGGTTAGCGATACATAAGGATTCAAACCAGCGTGTTATAAGATGGTTCCTTACTCTACAGGCTTTTTGCTTCAGGACTGTCCATAAACCTGCATCATTCCAGGTGGTCCCGGATTATCTCTCCAGAAGCATGGATCGACCCGAATGGCTCGATTCTTCGGGGGGGTTCGTGAACGGGAAGAAGGGGAGAAATGGTGGAATCACCTCCATGAGGGGGGAATACAGCTGGGTAACCACCGTGAGAGGGAACAGCGGCGACACCTTCCCGGACTGAACCCAGCAGCACTGGGAGCCGAGGAAACAGGCAGTGACAGCCCAGCGGTTCCCGCTCCCTTATCACGTGGAGCCGAACTGGAAACGAACAGTAAAGACCTGACGGTTCCCAAACTCTTCATTCACAGCGGGTCATTGTATAAGGAGGACACAGCTAACGGGAAGCCCTCACATGTGACCGCAGGCTCCACACAGAGGGAGAGTCGGGCAGGCGGTCACGGTCTCTTGCACATTCTCGTCTCCCCTGCAGCCATGCGCCACACGGCTTTCCCCACAGATGCCGTCACTAAGTTACACATATCCGAGTCCGCATTTCCCAATCATAGCTCACCTGCCTGTGGGAAGTACAACGCTACAGAAGCGTTGATAGCATCGTCTGGCAGGGAGACAGAGGTACCCCGCAAAACTCCAGTGTTGACGGAAAGGCTGCATGGCAAACCACGGGCAAAGAGAAAGGGGGTGGAGCTTGGGGGTCTATTTATAGAAAAAGAGGCCAGAACAGCCCTGATTGGTCCACACAGCCTCAACCCCTATATAAGGGTGAAACTGATGAAGGACTGTGTGTGTTTTTCCGCTTCTCTTGCAGAACACCGGGGTAGAGAGAGAGAGAACTGCACCTGAGACGCTCTGGGCGTATGAAGACTAGGTGTCACCTTTCCATGGTTCATCCTTATCACAGAAGAAGAAAGAACTCTATTGAAGAACTTTGAACAATCATTTTTATTTTATTTTTCTCTTCTTTGTGAACCTGAATAAAGGCAATTTTAAGTTCCTTCAAGCCAGCTGCTGTCTGCCTCATCCTTACACGTAGATAGAGAATTCCCAACATGGCCATACAGAGAGAGAGGCATCCAGGACCTAATATTGAGGATATGATCATCAGACTGAATCGAGCAACGAAATTTACAAAACTTGATTTGAATCAAGGATATCATCAATTGGAAATTTGATCCTGAATCTAGATACACAACTACATTTACAACTCATGATGGTCTGTTTAGGTATAAGCGATTAAGTTTTGGGATATCATCAGCGGCAGAAATATTTTAAGAGGCAATAAGGAAAGTTATTGCACCTGTGAAGAATGCATTTAATTATAGTGATGATATAATGGTGTATGGAGCTACTCAAAGGCAGCATGATGAGGCATTAGAAGAAGTGTGTGCAGCTTTGCAGAATAGTGGATTGACTCTAAATGGATCCAAGTGTGATGTAAACAAGTGAAATTTACAATTTTTTGAACATGTGTTCTCAGAAAGAGGAATAAAAGCAGACTCGGATAAAGTGAATGTCATTCTCAGTTTAGAGGCACCAAAGGATATAACAGAATTAGGATCATTTCTAGGGATGACAGGGTACTGTGCTCGTTACATACCTGATTTTGCAATGCTGACTGACCCTCTCCGGCAATTATTAAAAAAGGAGACTGCATTCATGTGGAATGAGAAATGTAAAGAGAACTTTGAGTTAATTAAGAAGGAACTTGTCAGTGGCCGACAGTTGGCTTATTTTAACCCGCAGTGGGAAACTGAAGTAACGATGAATGCCAGTCCTGTAGGGCTGGGAGCAATTTTAGCGCAAATTGAACCAGGAAAGGAAGAAGCCAGGCACATCGTGATGTATGCTAGTCGTGCATTAAACAAAGTTGAGCAGGCATTATCGCAAGCAGAAAAAGAGAGTTTAGCAGCTGTATGGGCTTGCAAAAAATGTAATCATTTCATAATTGGAAGACCATTTACGCTTGTTACGGACCATCAAGCTTTAATCTAACTTTTTGGAAATCCAAGGATCAGAATGATATGATATGATATGGCATTTATAATGCGCCTATTCACAAGTGTTTGAAGGCGCGACGAGGCAAAGAAGGGGGGGAACAGGGGAAGACCGACAACGATCTTACTCTGGCCCAGTGTCATTCAGATCGCACAAGTGCAAGGGAAGGGGGAAAGGGAAAAGTGCAAGGGGGAAGGGAGGGGGGAAAGTGCAGTACATGGGATAGTAGAATAAATAAGATAGTAAACGGCCAGAGGTGGCAAGTGCAGGTAAATGCATACGTAAGTGCTGGTAGGGGGACTGTAGGGATACAGAAAACATTCCCCAGGTGCAAGGGTTGCCGGGGAGGCAGTGCAGGTGTGAAACTGGCAGGGCCTGGTCCCGAGATCAGAAGGGTGGCCAGGTAACCAGTGCAGTATCAGCCAGGAATTCAGCAGGTGGGGAGGGTGAAAGAAAGCAGAAGGAAAGAGGAAGGTTTTGAGGTGCTTCCGGAACCGGAGATGGCCTCCGCGCATTGAAAGATGGGGAATACACTTGCAAGGGTATGATTATGTCATTGTGCACAAACCAGGGAAAGAAGCTAATCCTGCAGATTATGTATCTCGCTATCCAAGGGAAGAATTTGATGATAAAATGCAAACAGAGGCCGAAAACTATGTGTCATATTTGTCTGCTAATGCTTTACCACCAACAATATCGAGAGAAATGTTTGCAGAAGAAAGTAAAAATGATCCGACAATTCAAGCGGCAATACGTTTAACCACATCGGGCCGGTGAAAATGGATGTTGAAGGAACAGAATGCTGAAAGAGGAGTAGATATGAAAGATCTGAAAAGATTGGCAAGAATAAGTAGAGAATGAACATCAACGAATGATGGAATGCTCTTCAGAAGAAATAGACTGGTGGCACCAAAAAGTTTAAGGAAAATACTGGTAATGCTGGCACATGAAGGACATAGAGGAATAACAAATACGAAAAAGATATTGAGAAATCAAGTATGGTTCCCGTGGATGGATGTAATAATTGAAGACTTTGTGTGAAGAAGTGTTTTGCATGTCAGGTGTCTGCTTCTGATAGCAATGCTGGTCCGCTTCAAATTGTACCATTACCGGATGCCCCTTGTAGTAGAGTATCTATGGATTTCTATGGACCTCTGGAAGGAGGAGGATATTTATTAGTGGTACTGGATGAATATTCATGATTCCCACTGGTGAAACATGTGGTGTCAACTGCTTTCCATCATGTAGTTGGTGTTCTGGATGAATTGTTCAGTGAGTGGGGCATTCCCAAAATAATCAAAACGGATAATGGTCCACCATTTCAGGGACATCAATTTGAGAGATTTGCAGTATACTTAGGATTTAAACATCAGAAGATTACTCCACTGTGGCCACACCACAAGCAAATGACATGGTTGAGAAGTGTATGCTCAATCTGAAAAGAACAAGACAGAAGGCAATTGTGGACAATATGTTGATGACTCAGGCAGTGTCACAAATGCTCAGGAGTTATCGGAACACCCCGCATGTAATGACTGGGTATTCACCCTCTAACTAATGTCCGATATAAACCTCGAACTCGTATACTGCAGTTGAATGGTTACTCGCTGGAAGAAGATGAAGAGAGAAGAGAACGAGATGAAATAAAGAGGAGGAAGGTCAAAGAATGGACTGATTAAAAAAGGAAAGCCAAAGACAATCAAATTGGGGTGGGAGAACATGCGTTAATACGGCAAAGACTGCACACTAAATTGGACTCAAGATATAAACCTGTGGTTTTGAAAGTGAAAAGAGTGAGAGGACCCATGGTTACCGCAGTTGATGAGGATAATCATGAAATTACACGGAATGTATCATTCTTTAGGTAGATGTTTCAAGAAGATACTGATGTTGACGCTGAGAAGGAAACAGGACCTGATCCTGATGGTGAAGTGATTGACAGTTCAATGTAGGATGACGTTTCTGTGGACTCAGGAAATTTGCCGGCTAATGAAGAAGTGACTGAACTTGGGGGTGGAGGTTGTGGTAATTTGGTACCTGTAGTTGATGTTTCACATCCTGGTGAGTTAGGATGTAGTGAAGAATCTGTTTCAAGAAACATACATATGAGAAGTCGTCCTCATCGAGTAGTGCATAAGCCAGACCGATTAATTGAGCAAATGTAGATGTCAATTCAGCAAGCTGTAAGTACAGAGTTAAATAATATTATACATGCTGTTGATGAAGTTAAGTATTTTTATATAGTGATATAAGTCAAATGATAAGTAGGGGGGGTTGTTGTGTTGATAGTTACTGTAATTTAGAATGTTAACATGTCATTAGTGGAATGAATGGAATGGCTTGGGGAATCTGGAATGTAGAAGGAGTCAGTTAAGAGAAGATAATTAAAGGATAAGGTTTACATATTATGGTCTCCAGTTTATTAGTACTATAAATGTAAAACGGCCATCTGAAGGATCGTCAGAGACATCACAAGGAAAAACGTCTTATGTTAGCCCTTCACTCAGGGGTATCAAACCCTCTCTTATCCACTCTTTTTTGAAGACTTTCATTGTTACATCACTTTTGGTTTATCCTGACCAAGAGATTTCTGTTTTAAACGGCCACAATCAACTGTGCCTCTCGTATTGGCAGCGGAAATGGGACCGTATTAATAATGTACAGTACCTTAAGTAGGAGCTTTATCTAAATAGCCTGCATCTTGGTCTATAATCCCTGCCATTTGTTTGAAGTGTGTTTTTTCTGAGAACCGCATTGTGAGATTTTTGCTGGATTTCTTCAGAGGTCTATAAAATATTGTGCACCTTTTTGGTTTTAAAATCTCTGAGATGTGTATGTTTTTTCCGCTGTACCTTTTATTTTACCATGTCAGGTTTTGTTATTTCATTTTACAGTACTTCATTTTAGGGTGGCATTTGGATTGCTCTCTACCGTGGCATGAGCAGTGACCTAGAAAAGTGAACTTTAAGTCTTTGGTGTCATGGTCAAGGAAGCTCGCCAGATAGTATATCGTTGTCCAATTTGTTTCAATCCCAGTCTGAGTTCTAAGACCTGTGCAAAGGTGTTTTGAGCGCGATCCGGTAGCTTTTTCCTGAAGGAAGTAAAATTTGGTAAGTTCATTTTCGAACGTGTAGAACTTTTTGGGAGAGAAGTAAAAAAAAATGGCCTGAAATGTGGGTTACATCTTTTTGAAAGTCTATTTCTATTCTCAAAATTGTTGGCAGTAATGGACTTGAGCAACCAACAATGGAAGTCAATATTTGACATTCTCTTACTGTTTTTTTAGTGTGAAAAAAAAACTGAAGACAAAGTAGCAGTTTCATTTTCAAAGCAAAAATCTGGCAGTTGGGAGGGGATGAATGAGCCATAGAAGATATTCATGGAAACATTTTGTTTTTTAAACCTTGCCATCTATGGAAGATTTTGACTTTCTTGGCCCTTTTCTGGATGTGTTTTGGCTCTATCTGGTCGGAAGACATTTTCAAACTCCATACTTTTCTTCCCTTCACATTCCTGCATTACGATTGCCCAATACCACTTGTATGTGCTTGGTTAATAATACATGCCAAAGACATTCTGCAACTGCCATGAAAGACATGTGACATCTGAGGTTTGAAACCATTGCAAACACCTCTGGCTAATATAAGGACACATGATTCTGGCTCTTGGAGGAATCCTTTCCATTTCTGGATCTTAGTGAATCCTGGAGCAATTCAGACACACTACCCAGATCCTGATATGCTCTCCAGTGCTACACAGAGGGATTCAGCTTAGACATTTGTTTCTTGTTGTCCCATTGAGAAGAATGACCCCGGGTATTTTCTCTGCAATTGGTTGGACAAATGCAGTCTCCACAATTTCTACTAGTTTCTCAGCATGCTTGAAGTATCTAATATTCTACAAGATTTTCCTCTTGGCTCTTGTATCTCATAAGCCTATTGGGCTAATGCCTTCCTCGCTCCTAAGAAGCATCGGTCGTTAAGGGCAAGCATCTTAATGTTAAAAGTGCTAGAGGTAGGCGATTTAAGAATACACAGGGAGTGAAAGAATAGTTGGGAGTTGGGTAGAGCAGCTTTAAATGCTTTTTTGACTTTCTGGTCTTAACTACTCCTGGCCTTTCAAGGACTCTTGGAAAGAATGTCTTTTAGTTTGGATATACCTTTGGACCGGGTCCCTGTCCGCAAGCGGCCATCTATCCCTTATGAACTGAGGTTCAACAGAATGGCCATCTCTGAGCTTTTGTTAAATCATTTTCTATAAGATATGAAAAGAAATATAGGCAGAATTCTTTTCACCAAGTGCACAAGAATCAAACAAAAGGAGGTCATGACACATGTTTCCCAACACCGCTTTAATAGGATGTTTATATGGACAAGTCAAAGAAAATCACTCGGGCCAAGAATGTGAATGCAAGTAACTGAAACATAGTCTGTAGTCATAAGAGTCTCCCAGGAAGGTTAAAAAGGTCCAAAGAAAACACTTTTCAGTTCTCCTTAATGTGGGTGTGTTTGCCTAAGATCCTAAATGAAGCGTAAAGAGTTTCAAGTAAAATATCTATCATGATCTTGTTCTTTCAGTCTGTAGCAAAGTCTCAGTCCTAGGTAATCTCCTTGGCAATGTTCCTGTACCACTAGTGTAACTTGAGGGGTCCTTCTCCCAGGTCTCAAGCCCTTATTGGAGCTTTAAAGTTGATTCTTTAGTTGATGTGAAGCAATAGGTAGCCTTACACATTCTGCCTTGTTGTCTTTGTGTTAAGTAAAAAAACAAATAAAAATGCATAACCTTACATTTTCTAAATTAATTGGCAGGGCAAATAATCTTGAGAGCTAGTGCGGAAACAAATGTCAATGTCACAAGGGAAGGCAGTGGGGGAAAAGTACTGTGAAAGCATGGGTGCTTTCCAGTTTCATCCCTTATATCCACTTCTTTAAAGCTCCTCTCATGACCACTCTGAATCAACATCTTCTCAAGTATCCTCACAGCATCCAGTGTTCCAGCTTGTTACATGTTCATACCACCACACAGTGGGTTTGTTTCATTTTGTCTTGTGCGTATTTGATTAGATTTAACTGTTTCTCAACTTGCAGAAAATAAGTTGTCGGTGGCCCTTGGTCCTCCTCACATACAACAATAAACCCATTGAGAACGCTGTTTATAATGATCCACAGGGTAGTATGTTTGCTCTCCATCCCTCAATCCTCTGGTTTTCTTCTGTATCAATGACTTTCCTCTCTAATTGATGGATTCCGTTATCTCTGCCTTTCAGTTGATTACTATCTTCTGAACCAGTTCAGTACAGAGATTTTTATAATCATGTTCTTTATAACCCCTGATCCCCTCCCCAAAGACGCCATACTTCGATAATTATTTGTCTGCTAGGAGGTAACAAAAGCACATGTTTGTAACTCATATCTCCAAGCCCCCTACCTTAACCCAATAGATCTGAAGACTGGGACATGCACAAAGAAATGGTCTAATGTTTTAGGAGTGTGTTTGGCAGTCGTAGACAGCTTTTGGTCTTTGATGGTGATGTTTATGACTGAAATAAGGGAATGTATTTGCACGGGCCATAAAAACATCCCCTCTTTTGTATCTTGTTCAGTTAAAACATTTCTCATCAAAGTCAATGTTTTGAAGTAGAGCTGTCCACTTTCTTTCTTAAGGTCACTGCGTTACCCTCTGTCAGGCCTTGCACTTGGCAGCACTGGGACGGTGGGGACAACGTGCTGGGAAAACGGACAAAACATCGCCTCATTCTGAGTTTGGTAAAGCGGTAAAAAAGTGCTGGTAATTCCATTACTGCCACTTTTTTTGGGGTAAGAGAATTACCACAGTTTTTATTGCTTCTCCAAATCCTGAGTTTGGCATTGAAGTGGAGGATTTAGTCCAGCAACTTGCTGGAGGTAAACCCGCCACTGTAAAGCCAAAGGCAGAATTACTGCTCGCAGTAACTCCACTAAAACCCATGGAGTCCCAGGGACCCCAAGAATGGGGACTAACACCGCCTTACCACCACATGTAATCCCATGGTAAACCCACAGAACCAAGTGGCGGTAATGATAAGTGATTTTGGCGATAATTCAACAGAATTACTACAGATTTACTGCCAACCTCGTAATAAGGTTGGTGAACACAGCAATGAATGGAGCTCCCAGCCCATGCTTTACAGTTGTAGAGTAACTGCTGTCTCCTCATTTTGATTAAGGTCAAAGTTGAAGTTCGAAATAAACATCCTTTATTAATATAACCTTCTGTCTCCCAGAGCATCATTTAAGGTGGGTGAACAATCTAAATACCCGGGGCTTCAGAACACCACAAAGAGCAGGCAGCATTCAGACCAGGAGATAGCTTGAGGCAAATAGGAACATTGGAGCTTCAGAGTACAGGGTGAACCTGATTGACAAGCACAGCACAGAACAAGGGCTTTGTTTAAATAGCACCTGTGCACAAAAGTGAATTCAGCTCTGCTTTCCAGTTTCATCCCTTATATCCACTTCTTTAAAGCTCCTCTCATGACCACTCTGAATCAACATCTTCTCAAGTATCCTCACAGCATCCAGTGTTCCAGCTTGTTACATGTTCATACCACCACACAGTGGGTTTGTTTCATTTTGTCTTGTGCGTATTTGATTAGATTTAACTGTTTCTCAACTTGCAGAAAATAAGTTGTCGGTGGCCCTTGGTCCTCCTCACATACAACAATAAACCCATTGAGAACGCTGTTTATAATGATCCACAGGGTAGTATGTTTGCTCTCCATCCCTCAATCCTCTGGTTTTCTTCTGTATCAATGACTTTCCTCTCTAATTGATGGATTCCGTTATCTCTGCCTTTCAGTTGATTACTATCTTCTGAACCAGTTCAGTACAGAGATTTTTATAATCATGTTCTTTATAACCCCTGATCCCCTCCCCAAAGACGCCATACTTCGATAATTATTTGTCTGCTAGGAGGTAACAAAAGCACATGTTTGTAACTCATATCTCCAAGCCCCCTACCTTAACCCAATAGATCTGAAGACTGGGACATGCACAAAGAAATGGTCTAATGTTTTAGGAGTGTGTTTGGCAGTCGTAGACAGCTTTTGGTCTTTGATGGTGATGTTTATGACTGAAATAAGGGAATGTATTTGCACGGGCCATAAAAACATCCCCTCTTTTGTATCTTGTTCAGTTAAAACATTTCTCATCAAAGTCAATGTTTTGAAGTAGAGCTGTCCACTTTCTTTCTTAAGGTCACTGCGTTACCCTCTGTCAGGCCTTGCACTTGGCAGCACTGGGACGGTGGGGACAACGTGCTGGGAAAACGGACAAAACATCGCCTCATTCTGAGTTTGGTAAAGCGGTAAAAAAGTGCTGGTAATTCCATTACTGCCACTTTTTTTGGGGTAAGAGAATTACCACAGTTTTTATTGCTTCTCCAAATCCTGAGTTTGGCATTGAAGTGGAGGATTTAGTCCAGCAACTTGCTGGAGGTAAACCCGCCACTGTAAAGCCAAAGGCAGAATTACTGCTCGCAGTAACTCCACTAAAACCCATGGAGTCCCAGGGACCCCAAGAATGGGGACTAACACCGCCTTACCACCACATGTAATCCCATGGTAAACCCACAGAACCAAGTGGCGGTAATGATAAGTGATTTTGGCGATAATTCAACAGAATTACTACAGATTTACTGCCAACCTCGTAATAAGGTTGGTGAACACAGCAATGAATGGAGCTCCCAGCCCATGCTTTACAGTTGTAGAGTAACTGCTGTCTCCTCATTTTGATTAAGGTCAAAGTTGAAGTTCGAAATAAACATCCTTTATTAATATAACCTTCTGTCTCCCAGAGCATCATTTAAGGTGGGTGAACAATCTAAATACCCGGGGCTTCAGAACACCACAAAGAGCAGGCAGCATTCAGACCAGGAGATAGCTTGAGGCAAATAGGAACATTGGAGCTTCAGAGTACAGGGTGAACCTGATTGACAAGCACAGCACAGAACAAGGGCTTTGTTTAAATAGCACCTGTGCACAAAAGTGAATTCAGCTCTAATGTGGAGAGGTAGTGTCTACATACCATCACTGTGCACCAGGGAGAAGGTTCTGAGTTCACACAGAAGCCTAAATGGATTGCTACTCCCTGTGCCTAGACAAGAAATCCTGAGGCGCAGGTGCGGCTACGGGGGGTCTATGAACATCCTACGGTGCCTCCAAGAAGAGAAGACCAGGCAGATGCCCTGGGTGTCACAGAGTTCCCCCCTTCTCACCTGAGACCGATCCTTGCTGGACTCCGTGGGCGGTGGTGTCTTCTTGCGGACAGACCTGGACTTCAATAAGGCTGAGCGAGTCTCTTCCGACTCCAGTGTGTGTTTAAGATTCCGGGATGCAGCAATCCGGGGATCCGGCAAACGAAGAAGACGCGCTGATGTCGCACGAGTCCAGGAAGCAAGAGGAAAGGGAAAGGGGCAAGGAATGGAAGTAGAAAAGCTAGGAACCAGGAAAGCAATACAGCGAACTACGGAGCACACGTCTGATCGCTACTTGGCAATAGCATTGAGATGCGCGGAGCCGCGGTCTAATACTAGAATATGTTACGTCCAACGTATAGACCGCGGAAGGCGTGTCACGCTGGACGGCCATGTTGGGAGTGTCAGGGAATGCAAGGCCTGTTGCGATAAGGACCAGGAAGACCAAAAGGGGCGCGTCCTGTGGGTCATGACAGCATGCCTCCTCCGAAAACCTGTTCCTCCAGGTTTGCCTGGGTGTATGAGGTGGTATCTTCTGAGCAGTCGAGGGGTATTCAGATTAGAAAGTGGTTCCCAAGTTCTTTCACTGGGGGGAAATCCTTTCCATTCAACCAGGTATTGAAGCTGACCCCGTTTATACCTGGAGTTGCATATCCGGGACACTTCATATTCCAGTTGATCGTCCACCACCACAGGAGTGGGTCTGCAGGATTTCCGGGAGGATTGAATGTAAGGCTTTAATAAGGAGATGTGAAAAACTGGGTGAATCTTTTTCCAGGATTCTGGTAGCTTGAGCCGGTATGAGACTGGGTTTATAATTTCCTTGAGGGAAAACGGACCATAATACCGGGGGGCCAATTTGTTTGGCTGTAGATGTTGGGGTAGTAATTTCGAGGACAACCAGACTTGATCTCCAACTGAATAAGAAGGCCCGGGTCTCCGGGAATCCGCATATCTCTTGGTCTGGTCTGTGTTCTGGCCTTCTCTAAGTGCTCGTTGGTCTCCTTATGTATGTTGATGAGTGCTTCAATCCAGGAGTCGACAGTAGGTATAACGGTGTGGGTTGTGGAAGAACTGAGGGCAGAACTGATGGATTGAATCCTTGGCTGCAATAAAAGGGACTGGTCTTAACTGCTGAATGATCAGAATTGTTATAGGCGAATTCAGCCACGGGTAACAGGAGCGACCAGTCATCCTGAACCTTAGTGGCAAAACATCGAAGATATTGTTCCAGAGTCTGATTAGCACATTCTGTGGTCCCGTTGGTTTGAGGGTGATAACCTGATGAAAGAGCGCGTTGGATTCCTAATATTTGACAGAGGTGTTTCCAGAATTGTGAGACGTATTGAGGTCCTCGATCGGAAATTATCCTGGAAGGAAGTCCATGAAGCCGGAATATGTGCTCCAGGAAGATTCCAGCCAGTTCAGATGAGGATGGCAGCTTACTGAGGGCTGTGAAATGAGCCATATGAGTGAACAAGTCAATGGTGACCATGATGGTGGTGTACCCTCTGGAAGGCGGTAATTCCACAATGAAGTCTGTAGTGATAATTTCCCATGGCCTTGTTGGCAGTGCAGGTTGTAGCAGAAGACCCGCCGGCCTCTTGTTGTCATGTTTATTCTGACTACAGATTGCACAGGCTCGGACGTATAGTTGTACGTCAATCTTCATTTTAGGCCACCAAAATTGTCTTTGTATGAGGTGGAGGGTGTTGGTGATGCCACGATGTCCGGAGTGAAGGGTATCATGACAGAGGTTTTTTATTCTTTGTTGTAATTTTTGTGTAGGAATGAGCAGAGCGTTGTCCTTGAACAAATATATCCTTCCTTGACTCTCGGGTTCCATTGATTCTTTCTTGAAATATTCTTCCAGAGGTCAGAGGATTGGGTTTGTACTCGGATTTCTTCCAGGAGATTGACTGCTTGAGCTACAAAGATCGTGTGGGGAAACATCTTAGGATAGACCTTATCTTCGGTAGTTTCATAGTCAGGCCGTCGAGATAAGGGGTCAGCAATCAGGTTTTGTGATCCAGGAACATGAGTGATGTGGAACTGGTACTGGGGAAAGAAGAAGGCCCAACGAGCCTGACGACTGTTCCGACACTCTAATGACTGTAGAATTTGAAGATTTCGGTGGTCTGTGTGGGCCTGGACTGGATATCTAGCTCCCAGGAGTAGATGTCGCCACTCAGTGAAGGCTTGGCGGATGGCTAAAAGTTATTTTTCCAGGACGGACTAGTGTGTCTCAGGGTTCGTGAAAGGTAAGCAATGGGGTGTTCCAGTTTATCCTCAAATTCTTGCTTCAACACCGTTCCAATGGCGTAGTTAGAGGCATCCGTTTCCACAAGGAATGGTCGATCAATGTCGGGTTGGGCCAGAATGGGGGCTTGAGTAAATCTTGTCTTCAAGAGTTGGAATGCCTTATCTTGCGGAATAGACCTGACAAAGGGGGTGTCTTTCTTCAGGAGAGCAACAATCGGTTGAACAATCTCAAGAGAAGGTGGGTATAAACTTCCGGTAGAAATTGGCAAGCCCCAGGAAGGATTGAACTTGTTTCACGGGCGTGGGAGCAGGCCAGGATAATATAGCCTTTACCTTTTGAAGGGTTCATGCCAATTCCCTCTGGAGTAAGGATAAATACTAGGTAATGAACAGAAGCAACGTGAAACAGACATTTCTCGGGTTTGGCCAAGAGTTTATGTTCACAGAGTCGTTGTAGCACTGCCTTTACATGCTCTTCATGCTTTAGAAGGTCCTTGGAGTAGATCAAAATGTCATCCAGGTAGACGATGACGAAGAGGAATAGCATGTTAGAGAACACCCTGTCCATAAAACGTTGAAAGACTGCTGGGGCATTAGCTAATCCAAAGGGCATGGCCAGATATTCAAAGTGACCAAAGGGTGTTCTGAATGCTGTTTTCCATTAGTCTCCTTCCCGGATACGAATCAAATGATAGGCACCCCGGAGGTCCAGTTTTGTGAAAATCACAGCGCCTCTGACCGCTACCAGGATATCCGAGATTAAGGGTAAGGGTACCGGTCCTTGAGGGTGCATTGATTTAATCCACGATAAACGAGGCAGGATCCGAGTTCCTTAGTGTCCTTCTTAGGAACAAAGAACAATGAAGCTCCGGCTGGAGATTTTGAAGGTCTTATGGTGCCATTCTCAAAGTTGCTATCCAAGTATTCTCGGAGGGCCTTTTTCTCAGGTTCGGAAAGGATGAACATCCTGCCAAAGGGAATCACTGCTGAGGGATCCGTATCTATGGCGCAGTCTTCAGGCCTGTGAGGGGGTATGGCCTGGACTATGGCAGTTGAGAACACATCAACAAATCCCTGATAGGCCTTAGGAACCTGCACGATATTGGAAACCATGAGAGGTGCTTGATGGTCTATTGGTGGTTCTTTGGAAGGGGTCAAGGAGGGATCCAGGATTAGACAGTGAGACATACAAAACTCTGAGGCGAGGAATAGTGATCCTGCTGTCCAATTGATATACGGATTGTGTTTCTGTAACCAGGGCATGCCCAGTACCATGGGGTAATGAGCTGACTTAATAATGTCGAATCAAATCTGCTCTTGGTGGTGGTTAATTGAAAGCTGGATGTCTTTGGTCTGCAGGCTTATGGGCCCCGAAGTGAGGGGTCTTCCATCGATCGCCTCCACCGGCTGCATGATGCTTCGTGTTTCGTATGGGATGTGGTGACTAAAAACCCAATCTTGATCAATGAATATTCCCATAGCCCCGCAGTCTACCAAGGCCAAAACAGGATAGGTCTTATTCCCGGAGGTTGATAGGAAGGCCTGTAGTATCACTAGATTGTTTTGTCCAGGAGAGTTCAAGGATGGAATTGATGTGGAGCAAACATCACTCTCCCGAAGCCCTGCTCCATCTAGGATCAGGAGTTGGCGTTTCCCGAATGCCAAGGAGGGGCCAGAGGGCATTCTCTAACCAAGTGTTTGTCTGAGGCACAATACATGCACAACCCCGTATTAATCCTTCTCATCCTTTCTTGCGAGGATATGGGTCCACGGAAGGCTTCTACCTGCATGGGTTCTGGTTCGTTGACTGATCCTGGGTTTGTGTCAGATTTGGAGGTACTCTCAAAGGACACCTTCGGAGGGTTTCCTCTAGATTTTTTCTTCTCTGCCTTCCTTTCCTGGATGCGAAAGTCTATTTGCATGGCAAGGTCCATAAGAGCCTGGAATGAGTTCGGTCGGGCCACTCTGGCTAACTCATCTTTAATCTCCTCATTTAGTCCTCTCCTAAAAAGGGTAAAACTTGCCTCCGGAGACCAATCAGCTTCCTTGACCAATTGCTTGAATCGGGTTACATACGTGAGCACATCCTGGGATCCCTGCTGAAAGTCTAAGAGGCGTTCCTGGGCACTAAATACCTGCTCTGGGTGATCAAACATGGTCTTTAGGGCCCGTATGAAACCATCGTAGTCATCTAGGAGAGTGTCGCCGAAGTTAACTAGGGGTGTAGCCCAGGTTAAAGCATTTCTGGAAAGGTGAGAGATTATGAAACCCACCTTAGCCCTGGGAGTGGAAAAGTGATGGGGCTTAAATGTAAAGTGAACCAAACATGAGTCCAGGAATCCACGAAGGGTTTTTGCCGACCCATCGTATTTGTCAACAATGCCCCCCAGTAACACACTTTCTTTTGCGGCTGAATCACGGGATAGAACTAATTGCTTGAGAGCAGCGTTTTCCGCCTTTAATTTCTGCACATAGGTGGTTAATTCTTGCATACCTCGCATCAGATCCTGCACGGCCGCTTCCATGTCGACTTCGAGTGTGGTCAGTAGGCATCTCAAACTGTCACGCAGTTCCCCCTTCTCACCTGAGACCGATCCTTGCTGGACTCCGTGGGCGGTGTCTTCTTGTGGACAGACCTGGACTTGAATAAGGCTGAGCGAGTCTCTTCCGACTCCAGCGTGCGTTTAAGATTCCGGGATGCAGCGATCCGGGGATCCGGGAAACGAAGAAGACATGCTGATGGCGCATGAGTCCAGGAAGCAAGAGGAAAGGGAAAGGGGCAAGGAATGGAAGTAGAAAAGCTAGGAACAAGGAAAGCAATACAGCAAACTACGGAGCACATGTCTGATCGCTACTTGGCAATAGCATTGAGACGCGTGAAGCCGCGGGGTGCGGTCTATTAGTAGAATATGTTGCGTCCAACATATAGACCGCGGAAGGCGTGTCACGCTGGACGGCCATGTTGGGAGTGTCAGTGAATGCAAGGCCCATTGCGATAAGGACCAGGAAGACCAAAAGGGGCGCGTCCTGTGGCTCATGACACTGGGACTATATGGGGGACCTGTGAGTTGAACAGTACAGTGTGGGCACCACGTGCCATGCACGGTCCAGCCCGTGTACAGGAGCGCAAACCCAGACAGGAGCACCAGGCAGAACAGGCCCAACAGCCTTCCTTTGAACATGGCCTTTGGTTCTCCTTTTGCTGTGTTCTAAAACAGTATTTTAGTAATTTTCAGGATTTAAATGCTGTTGCTGTTGTCAGGATCCTCACCCCAATCAGACGGATAATTGTGTTCCTCACCTGATTGGACTTGACTTGAGGAGGAATCCTTCCATCTTCCCTTCTTCTTTACGAGAGAAGTTTTCTTCTTCTTCTGGAAGAGGTAGGGCCTACCTCGAAGGAAAGCCACTCTGTCTGCCGAAGAGAACGGGCGGACCAGGGGCAACCCCTCCAATGCAGCCTAATAAGGGGACGAGCCGAATAGGCAGAAAAACCCCTCGGAGTGATTTTGCAGTGGATTCTATCCAGGTGGTAGTGTAGGCTGTGGAGGTCCGGAGCGTTGGTCCAGTAAGGCCAGAGATGGTCTGTTGAGACCAGAGATGGTCTGGTGAAGCAAGTGAATACCCCCAATACTGTAGACTGAGAATTCAATCCCAAGAAGCTGTTTCTTTCCAGCAGAATGCTAAGGCAGCAAAAGTGGAAGCCCAAGGTAGAAGGTCAGGATTGGGTCCAGCGGGAGACCACTGGAAGAGGGAGAAGAAAGCCCGCAGAGCAGGTAGACAGCTCCACGGATGTGAAAGGACAGGAAGGTAAGTGGAATGGTGAGAACTCAGGAAAGAATCACTCCCAGTGTCAAGACAGAGGTAAGAAAACCCAGGAAAGGAGGGAGCGCAAGAGCTCCAAAGCCCAGCAGTAAAACCAGAAATAGGAGAGATGCTTACCAAAGCGGCTAGAACCTAACACTAGTGTGGAAATCTGTAACCGAAGGAATGGGTTGCAAAGTGTGGATGTTAGGAACCAGTGTTCTTTTAAAGGATGAGGCAGCGGCCATGTTAAAAAAAAAACAACACTAGACCGCAGCAGCACGTTACGGGGGAACATAACTGGTGAATCAATGGCGGCTCCTCCACCTATCCCATATCCGCCATTAGAGCTCCGGGCGTGACGGCTGTAGGTTGACATACTCAATATCTGTTTTTGGCCTCATTAGTTCACTTGAACAGTTAGCAACGAGATGTTCTGTGGTGCTGAAGAATCTCCTCAGTGTATACTAGATTAGAGTAGGTGTGGCTTACATCTGTATAGATGAATATACAATGTCCCTCTCAAGGATTGTTGGGAGGTATTGACTGTGACATGCCTCTCACCTTTTCTTTATTTCCATTATGCCAATGGGAGACGGTTCAGTGGCTGCTGCCCACAGATCGTCACCATAACGCGTGTGTCTAATATCTTTGTTGGTGCGGGCTTCCTTTAGATACTTTTATGTCCTATAACCTTCATCAATACTCCTGGAACACCAACCCCCAAGGTAGCACTGAAAAACTCCAAGGGCTCCAGGACAGTTGCACATACTGGGGCTCCCCTCAAGAACCTTTGAAGGCCAATCACTGGGAAATCTTTCAATGTTTACCCCTTGTTCCTGCAACCACGTTAAAACCTAAGCGTTCAAGAAAAACTAAATACCAAGAGGGGACAGAGGCAAAACCAATATACCAACGACTCTGTTAACCCAAATTTGAGAGTAGTTTAAAAGCAGCCAATCCTATTGGCTGCTCCCAAGATGCACCAGGGTCCACAAGGACCCCAATGGCAGCCATTCTAGGTCCTTCTCCCTCAGGTCCAATTGGACTTCTGCAGCTTTTGGTCCACATAACAAACACCTTACCTCATTTGAGGTTTCACACCCTTAGCAGACCTTCTGGTGCCCATCACCACAGAGCTGATCCCCTTACCCTCTTTTTCCAATGCATCTCACCAATCAGAAGAGGTTATTTGTCAAATTTGAGATCCCAACACAATCCTCAACCATAAAGACTTACTTAAAGGACCTACCCCCAAGGTAGGCACACCCGTCCGTTCCCTCCTGGCTGGTCCTTCCAGTTATGAGAAATTTAACAAAAGTTGCATGCTACAACATTAGCCCAATTCCTCGAGGACTGAGAGTGTATCTGCGCCCGACATTGTGCAAGGAGAACCAGGAATTTGTAAAGCGCTAGCAACAAATATTGAACAAATGTTCTATTGATCTAATATTATTGATAATCGAAGAATTAGCAAAATCTTTATCCTCTATAAAATCAGAAATAGAAGAGATTAGTGAACAATTACCTAAATTAAAATCAGTAATGGAACTTAAAAATATTCTGGAAGATACCAACCAAAAATTGAGTCCTACAAAAAAAGATATTGAACAGCGAAGAATTAGAACGTTTAGAAGAGATACGCTTGACTGCGCAAGGGACATCATATATTAATGGCAGGACTTCTATCAAAACTCAAGACATACACCCTATAATCCAACCAGACAACCACCAAATAAGCCCAGTGGTGAAAGCAGCGATGCAACGAGCGGCGAGGGTGATCATGTAAATAATACCAATACTAATATCCAGAACGCAGATACCGTATGTAGAAAAAAGACTCCATCACTACCAGGCAGCTCTAACACACAGGCATCGGAACCACAGCCTTTTTTTAGAAGAAAGCAGACCCGAAGACGGCAAAAGAAAACAAAGACCAAGGCACAAATTAATAATACGTTAATTATCAATAGCTCAAGTAAACCATTAGCAGACCACAAATGGACACACTCAATTTAGGATTGTCCTTTATTCCAACAAATAACACCACATGCTTTGAGGAAGAAGTGAACCTCTTTAAACTCATTTGAAAAATGGAGTTAAACATTTTCTTTGAGAACTTACCAGAGAATCGCAACACAGAGCAAAAGAAATAGACTACTTGGAAATGAAAGGTAAAAGCACTTTTCACCCTCAAATAAACCATCCAATCATAGATTTGTTTAAACTGAAAACAACTAAAGAACTCAGATGCTTGAATTATAACACGCAAGGAACCAGCAATATCAGACCACATCGGCTTAGATTGATTAAAGAATTGGCTGAAGACAGGATACTAGTCATGAAACCAGCCGATAAAGGCAGTGGGCTAGTAATAATGGACATAACTTTTTATAATGAAGGCTGTATGCAACTACTACTGGACCAACAAACTTATGTACAATTTGATCAAGATCCAATAATGGAAATTAAAGAACTGGGATTGGATTACAGAGCGCACCATATAATTTCTCATAAATACATTTCTAATCACACCAGTGTTCTATGCTCTACCAATAATCCACAAAAACTCCACAAATCCTCCTTTTAGACCGATAGTGATCGGGACTGAGAGCATATTTCAGCCACTTACAATCTTTTTGGATGCGGCACTACAACCCCTCATACAAAAGACATATACGTACCTTAAAGATACTGCACACTTCTTACAATTGGTGAAAGAACTACATCTGACTAATCCAACACTCATATTTTTCACTCTAGGTGTTACAAGCCTCTACACCTCCATTCCACATGGAGAAGAAATAGAAGCGATGGAATGGTTTCTATTAAATAATGAAAATTGCACTATTCAAAAAGTCTTTGCAATTGAATTATTACACATCATCTTGTACAACTACTACTTCAGGTATAATGAAAAGTTCTACCTACAAATAGCAGGCACTTCAATGGGCTCATCTGTAGCAGCTTTGTACGCAAATACTTTCTCACGTATCATTTTGAAAGACATTTTGTGCTTATGACTCAAGAATGGATGCCAAAGTTGACATTTTGGAAGAGATTTCTCGATATTTTGGGAATTTGGGAAGGAACTAAAGAGGAACTCAGTCAATTCTATAATTATCTGAACAGGTGCAACCAATGGATTAAGTTTACTCTAGAAGTTGGAACACCACAAATCAATTTCCTAGATGTCATGATTCATTATACAGGAACTGAACTTCTAACCACAATCTACAGTAAACCAACAGACATTAACAGCCTACACTACAGATGTTTCCATCCCAACCATCTTAAGGAGAATTTTCCTTTTACCCAATTTCTAAGGCTAAAAAGAATAATATCAGATAGAGACAATTTACACAGGGAATATGAGAACATGAGAACAAGGTTCACAGAGAGTGGTTTCCCAGAAGAAATTTTGGACAAAGCAAGAACATAACCTCTCAAAAGAGACAGCCTTCTCAAAGGCAGCAAAAAGAAAGAAACATCTAGATTGGTTCATTCATTCAAATTCTCATCTCAAAGTTTACAAATCAAGAACATTTTAATGAAGAACTGGGATCTTATTCAAAATGACCCCACCTTACATAGGTTATTCCCTGAACCACCCATGTTAGCCTATAAAAGAGTCAGAAACTTTAGGGATTCGCTCATAAAAGCAGAGAGACCCAAGAAGACGACACAGACATTATTGAAAACACGTAAGAAGGGCACCTTTGCCTGCTTAAACTGCCAACATTGCTCACATTTGATAAAAGGAGATCATATCAGGCACCCCAACATAGGAAAGAAAATTCCATTAACGGATTTTGCAACTTGTGATTTCAAAAATGTAATCTATGCTTTGAAATGTTCCTGCAGGAAATATTACATAGGCAAAACAATGTGGAAAGCCAAAGAACATTGGCCAGAACATAAGTCCAGCATTAGGACAAGCAACATCATGTCCCCAATTTACAGACACTTCATGGATAATAAACATAAAATAGCACAACTAAGATGTTTAATTCTTGAAGTAATACATCCACTCCCAAGAGGTGGCAACATCTTCAAAATACTCTCACAAAGAGAGCTATACTGGATTCACAGATTAGACTCAATGTCTCCCTTAGGCATCAATGAAGAATATTATCTGGGACCCTATATATAGATGAAATAGCGACAATCCTAAGAGTATGGACAGATTGTGAATTCAAATGAGAGGCTAGCAACAAGAGGTTGCAACTATGGATTGTGTAAACATAATAATAATGTGATAATCTGTATACTTATGTATCACCAAGGAGATAAAGATCAACATGTAAGCTCCAATGTCATCACATTATGGCACGTGCAGGAATGATGTGGAGTTGAATTAGTAATTACACTCTACTTAGATTGTGCTCTCAGATGAGACAAATGAAAGGATCAAACATTAATGATTATACATGTGATGATATGAAGATGCATCAATATGCAATATGACAATTGGATAACTGGTCAATCAAAGTTAGGATGATATCCTGTATCCATTAAAAAAATTAGGTTTAGTGATTCTACAGGATCACCAATACATTAGGGCTTGATGATCTTTAGGCCCTGTAAGACCATATATACTTTTATATATATATATATATATATATATATATATATATATAGGACCAGCCTTCACTGGTGGTCTCAGCAACCTTGTTGAATAAAGTGACGTCTACCTCTTCACGCCCGCCAAACACAAAGGAGAGCATAATACCGTTTGGGAACCACTTGTATATCCATGCCAGGAATATTTATTTCTGATTTTTCAACCAATCATCAATTTATTATTTGTCACAGTTAACATTTCTTTTAGTATTATTTCAAACGTTAAATATATTTTTCACAACATAATTTAAAAAAAGCAATCCTCCTTATTCACCACTCGGGCAATGTTTAATCCTGAATGACAATATCAATTTAATTACCTCTTCTGCTACTTCTTAATTCATACTCCTTTGGCAAACAGCACATGTTTAGCTGCTCTTTGGCGTTTTTTAAGGTGGAGGATTACAAACCTCATTACATTCATTTTTCTTTGTTGTCTTGGACCTGTTGTTCCAAATGGGAGGGTTTCCTCTTGCAGGGTAGCTCAATATGATGTACTTTACACATTAGACATATTATTAACATAACACATTCACATAATATTCACATAGCGTTCATAAAATTACTTCATCATAAATCATTACTAAAACCAAATGTATGATCACATTCATTACATGATATACCGTCATGAGTTACATTCTCAAATATTGCCATTGTATATGAGATCTCCCAAAATGAGTTGCGTGCTGTTGATTTTAATAAAGTTTGATAAGTGGCAAAGCCCTTTTCTGGAAGCTTCTGTAAATAATACCATCTCTTCTCAATTAATGTGTGTTACTGTCCACAGATTAATACTGTCAGCCTCTGCATTGACAATTACATTTGTCCTCTAAAATGCAGGAAATCCGTAGCACTAATCTTTGGTTGTTCACATATTTAAAAATAGCATGTTGGACCCAACCCGTCACTTCTCTCTACCTAAAAAGGAAAAGCAGTTTAACTATTTAGGCAAGGAATTGTACCAAAACTCTTCTCTGCACCTTTGCCAAACCAATACATTTGTTATTTTGGTGTTGTGTAAACCATGCCATGGAATGTAATTAGAGAGTTTGCCCGGTTCCTTTTGCAAGACAAACAAGTGCTGTTCCTTGCAGAGTTTTCTGATACTAAGAAAGTGGCAATGGACCAACTTGAATCCATGTTTCACCATGTGAATACGTCGGAAGTTGTGTGTGCATTGGAGCCGATGTCAGGAACCAGCAATTAGGTTTGCAACAGAAGCCACAAGAATTCTAGACCTCCCCTTCATGGAGGTGAAATTGTTCCACTCATTACTCAAATGGGGATCCACTGAAGAAAAAGATGATAATTTTAATGGCAGAATCATTCCTTTCTTAGTCAAACGAACAGGAAAAGTATTTCCCGCCTCTAGTCAGGCTGAGCAGGACAGAAGTCCAGTTTCTTTGCATTGTGGGTGTTCAAGTCCTTCTATCACAGACCCCCATCATAAGGACCAGAGCCCTCAAGTACCATCATATGTAATGCTACGGCCGATGCTCGTCGGCTCAGGCCTACTCGGGCCATTTCTTAAACAAGGTCCAAACAGCAGGTAGAATTTCTGCTTACAAAATTCAAACACTTGATGGTCGAACTATGACAGCCTACTTAATTGAGATATATTGGGGAGTGATGCCACCTGCTCCACTGGCTCCTGCTGCTTCCTCAATAATCTGACTTTGTCACAAGGGGATAGGGACCCCATCAGCCTTGGGTGGAAGGCCTACCAGGGTGCAATCCAGAGATAGTCCTACCCCAGAGGGGCACTCTGGCAGTGGAGAGGGCACTAGTTCCTGTCCCCTCCCCTAGTGCCTGTTATATATGTGCAGTGCCAACTTGTATCACCCCAGGTCAGCTGAGAAAGATGCTTGCAAAGTTTTTAGTTTCTTTCCTAGAACCAAATCAAATGCAGCAGCAGTATGGAGAGACCACCCAAAAGAAGTCCACCCATCAATGCCCCATACGATCGACCCACAATCGTACGAGGCCCCGAACAAGCGTGGGGAGAGAGAAAAGGAGCCAGCAGACGAAGAAATGGAGCGCCTAAGTGGCCGCCTGGCACCATTCCACATCACTGGCATGCACTATAGCCGAGCAACTGCGCCGAGCGTTTTACATCAAAGACTTGACACAGACCAGCATTCTCACAGCAAGTTTCCACTTACCTTGGAGATTGCCCCATGCCAGCCCCCTAACACGAACTGGTACACTCTACACCACAGGCCACCATTGTTACGGAATGGCAGCCCGTGCTGCAAAAATGAGCCAGACGTAACCCTTTATTTGTCCCAGGTGGGGAAGACAGTACCAGATTGATCATTGCCAGTGATCCAATGGGAGAAAGATGGGTAGGATAAGAGGGGCAATAGGAAACAGGAAATTGTGTGTTGTTAGGGTGAGCTCAGAGGAGGAGGAGGTGGCAGACCAGGAGAACTGCAGAGGAAGGACAGTGGACAGGAGTGCAGAGGCAAATTTGATAAACGGTTAGGTATTGGTTGGTGAGAGCAAGGAGTGCTGTTTGGTGAGTATGCGTGCAAGGTGAGAGAGTGAGAATGTTAGTGTAGAATAAAATCCCTTGAACCATTTCTAGAAGTTGGAGTGTTCTTGAAGCCATGTGTGACACAGGATTCAGGGGTTTCATTTGTCTACAGCCGAGGAATTAACCAAAGAAAAGGGCAACGCTCTTAGGGACAATTCTCTATCAGCAATACAAATCAAACCCACTTCCAAACGTTCTACGCCTGTATCATCATATAAGAGTGATAGGGGTAGCGCCTTCCTGGCCCTCTAAAAAACATAACAAATGAGAATTGGCATACCAGGTAAAACCACACCCAGTGGGACGTCGAATATTCAGCTTTTGCCACTCATGGCTCCCCATTATACAGTACACTTGTGTTTTGTTTGTAGTGAGATCCGAATTGTGTGTTACTCCACCGTCCGCACCCTCCTTCCGCACTCCAAACAACATTCATCTAGAGGAGATATATGAAAGCAATAGAAGTGAACCCTTCATTGGAATCTCAGGAGGGTTTTAATTCCAGGATTTTCACAGTACCCAACAAGGACTAGGCGGGCCTACAATCCATTCCTGAACTTTGAGATTCATTCATTTCTACCAAAGGAGAGGGTCAAAATGGTCACACCAGTTCAAATCCTCTTGGCTCTTCATCAGAGACTGGCTTTGTGCCCTGGGTTTGCAGTATGCCTTAATGCACATTCCAAACTGGCCCCACCACCGGATGTTTCTGAAGGTTTCTACAACTGCTCATTGCTACCACTTCAGAGGTGCCCCTGTGCTCTCAGATTTGCTTCGAGAGTATTTTTGAAGGTGAAGGACATGATTGTTGTCATGGCCTTTGCATGGGCTGCATAACTAGTTCGGTGGTGCTGTAAAAAAGTAATCACAAATGTGTTGGGGGGTTACAGAATTGCTGCCATTTGTACCGTACTACCAAACTACAAGATTCACCAGTTTGGTCTCTTCCAAACAGAGTTTCATCTTGCTCATCCAGAACCATCAAGGACAACATTGGCTCTGTTGCCTGCGCACTTGCTGATTTCTGCAGCCACTCTTTTGCCACTGGATCTTTCCCCTCCTCCCTGAAGCACTCCCTTGTGCGCCCTCTCCTGAAAAAACCTTCAGCAGACCCTACCTGTCCAGCCAACTACCGCCCTATTTCCATCACGCCCTTCCTGAGGAAACTGCTGTAGAAGTTGGCCTCGCCCCAACTCAACTTCTACACTCAACTTGTTGGGGGTCTCCATAACCATCAATCTGGATTCCGAGCATCCTGAGGCACGGAAAGTGCTCTTCTGAACACCTGTGAATAACTTCTCGCATCTCTGGACTGAACTCCCCAGCTGTCCTCATCCTACTTGATCTCTCTTCTACCTTTAACACGGTCTACCATTCCATCCTTGTACAAAGGCTGCATGATACCCTTGGTATCTCGGAATGGGCACTGGACTGGCTGACCTCCTTTCTAGCTGACCGCCCTTCCCAAGTCATCCAGGTTACCTTTGCCTCTCCTACTGCCTTCTCCACCTGTGGTGTCCCCCAGGGTTCAATCCTCTCCCCTTGGCTCTTTAACATCTACCTTGCTCTGATGGCACTCCTCATCTCCTCCTTAGTTCTACCCCAACGTCCAGTGTTATGCAGACGACACACAACTCTTTTTCAAACTTCCTGCTGACCCTCTTGAACCATCCATCATCTCAGACTGCCTATCTGCCATCCAGTCCTGGTGCACTTCCAATGATCTCTGCATCAATGCCAGCAAAACTGAGATCCTTCCCATTGTGACCCCTGCACCCTCCTTCATCCCTTCGCTATGGCCTTCTTCCATGGGCTCTTCCCTTGCTCCTTCTTCTTCTGATGCCAAAACCTTGGAGTCATCTTCCACTCCTCCCTCTCCTTCCTTCCTCACACTCACGACCTTGCCAAGAAGTCCCACTTTCAGCTCTTCCTTCTCAAAGGAATTCTCCCTTTTCTCACTTTCCCCCAGAAGCTCAATTTTACCTGAGCCTTAGTTCTCTCTAGGCTGGACTATTGCAAAAGCCTCCTCCTGAATCTTCCTTCTTCCACTTTGCGACCCCTCCAGCTAATTCAGAACAGGGCAGCACGACTTATTCTTGACCTAAAACCCAGGGACCGCATTTGTCCTGCCTTAAAAAGTCTTCACTCGCTGATGGTTGCTGCACATATTAAATTCAAGCCCCTCTGCATCATCCACAAGGCTGTCTGGGGCCGGGCACCACACTATCTGCAACTCTCTCTTACTAAATACTCTCCCTCTAGACTTCTACGTTCCTTTGGCACCTACTCTTTGTGTATAAAGCGTTTCGCTAAACGGCGGGCACAAGGGCGTTCGCTTTCCTCAGCTGGCTCCCTCCTATGGAACAGTGTCCCCCTCCCTCTGTGTCTTGAGCAGGACTTTTTGAAATTCCGGAAGCTCCTCAAGATTTTCCTCTTTACCTCCTCCTTCCATTCTTCTCTTCTCTGCTAATGTCACAGTTGCTGTGATTTGTGTCCTGGGCCTTTATGCATCCTCAGGGCCCTTGACCTCCCACACCCAATCGCCTCAGCTTCTGTCTACCTTCAGCACTTGCCTTGGCACATCCTCCGCCCTGGAGGCTTGCACTTCCACCCAACGTGGCTCCTGGCCGTGTAGCACTTACCTTACCCTGCACATCATCTTTGGCTCACCAACCAGCACAGACACCCCAGCACCTAACCCCATTGCCCTCTTCCTTGCTGCACTTGCACGTTCTGAAAACTCACAAGACATAGTAGGTTCGTCCTTTTTTTTCCCTCCACTGTATTTAATATTTTTGCATATTTTAAAATGTGTTGCATTCCCGTGTTCCCTCCCTGCTGCCCTGTGGGCACTTTGAAACAGAATTTAGTTATTGTATAAGCGCCTAACAAGCGAACAATAAATAAATAAGCAATACATACATTGAAGTGGAGGATTTCCCTCCAACATGATGCTGGAGATAAATCCTCCACTTTAATAGCAAAAACCGGCAAATTTCTCGCAGTGGAATTGCTGCTTGCAGTAAATCAGCCAAAGTCCCATGGAGTCCTATGGGCTCCAAAAATGGGGACCAACACTACCAAGCCTCCGTTCGGAAACCTGTGATAAATCCACAATACTGAGTGGCAGTAATAGTAACTTATTTTAGTGCTAATTCAGCAGATGTACTGCCAAATTACCACCAAACTCGAAATGAGTCACTGTCTGGACATTGTCCACAATTATCCGCACCAGGCTTGTTGAGGACAACATCGCAGCAGTGGCCCTCTTGTGTACTATTTGGACTTCTCAGTAAACACAGAAATCGACTCTATCTGCAAAATCACTCCTGTACATATGGTTCCTGCGGGACAACCACCCAAGCAGGATGGTTACCACCATGGTACACGATTCAGGTTAACATTCTTCTGGCTTCACAATGATCCAAGCAGCCTCCATCACAGAGGAAGCTGAGCCTCAGGGCCCCTTGAGTTCTATTAGTTCCTTAGTCTATTTTCTTTATACTAGAACACTCAGCTTCAGCTGGCTGACAAATGGAATCAAGGGCGAGATCACCAGTCAGCTGAGATTTCTATCCCCAAATAAGTAAAACATGACACTTAGTCCTTGGTGTGCCTGGAAAACTGGTCTACCAACAAGATCTGCTGCACTTCATCGCCATGAATTCCTGGCCGATGGGCACCACCATGTGCTCTTATCAGGTACATGATCTATGGAGCCCTCTGAAAACGGGCAAGCACAGAAACATCCTGGAATTGTAAACTATATTCCTGTTCTTAAAAGGCTATTCTCCCATTCATCTGAGGTAAGAAAGTTCCTAATACTGGCAGAAAACGCCACTGGATTGTTTTATGTGATCAAGTGGGTGTTTGGGTGGCAGGAGCACGTCAAATTTGTGGAGGGAGGTTGGCATTAAATACATTTTCCCAGTAGCCTCCCTCTGACAAACTTCCTCACTGTTCGGGCAGATTATTTTAGTAGACTTCACTGAGCCCTCAATAAATGGGAACTCTCAGACCTGGTACTACAACGGATAGATCAGCATTAGGTTTGGGCAAGGGTGGACCTCTACGTGGCTCAAGAAGTGCAACTTGATGCCTACTGTTACTAGATCAGAAATAAAAGGTAGCACCAAGTCCAATGCTCAAGAAAGAGGGTTAGTCCAATTTATCTATGCCTCGTAGAAGGGGACAGGAGGATACACTGGGAGTTGCCTTCCATCTACAATCGGGGGAGGACAGTTTCCTTTATGCATTTCCTCCTCCTTCCCCTTATCCCAAAGCCATTGGCAAGCTTGGCCAGAGCTGAGACTGCCAGATGATAATCAACGCTTCCATATGGCTCAACAGGATTTTTGTTCGGACCTCCAGTGTTGCTCCACCTTACCTCTACTCCCTCTTTCAGTGTGGAGGGACATTTTATCCCAAAGGTAAGGCCTCCCTACACCTACTTGTCAATCCATATCCTTAGTAGTCAGGTCTCTGAGTACTGGATGTATGACCAGCTTGGTCTTCTCAAAGATAAAATTAACATTAGGAAGGCAGCTAAAGAGTATTTGACTTTGTCTCAATATTCCAGCAAGTGGACTAGGTTATGCCACTGCAGACTAACTATCGTTCTTGCTTGTTGTTATTTCTGAGGTGACGAAATCTGTTATCAAGCTGGACTCCTTCAGGATGTGTCTTTCGGTTCTTAGCGTGTAGAATTCCTCCTGGTCAGCAGACTTCATTTTCTAATCCTGTCAAAAAGAGGTGTTTTAATCGTCGTAAGACATTGTCCCACAGGTTCAGGCCCCTCACACTCTCTGTCATCCCTGGCTCACAAGCCTTTCGGACCTATGGAGTCTTCCAACATCTTGTGTGTTACTGTCAAGACTGCCGTCCTAATCACCATCATTTATGCCCATAGGGTTACTAAGCAACATACCTTCTTCCTTGACAGCCTGTTTCTTATTTTCCATAGGGCCAAAGAAGGGCTTTGCAATGTCCCTAGCTTTTCACCCAAAGTAATTTGTGAGTTCCAACTTAATCTTGTAATCCATCTACCTGTTTTCTATTGAAGCAGATATTCGTACCGTTAATCATTCCTTACATGTTTCTGCCTACAAATATATATGTATTGTGCATAAGTCCTTTAAACAACATTTAGAAAACACCCCTATCATGCCATCTTGGTCATAGCAAATTCTTTCATTCAGAGAAACATCTTCCCTTCTAAAACTCTTTTACTTCTGTCTCAAAGCTATGCATATATATATTCAGTTTCATTCTTATTTTTATACAATGTGTTAAATCTGCAGTATCTCATTGATCTTCTTTAGATTTAAGAAGTCTTCTTGAATTACATTCTACCGTGTCCCATGTTTTAGTCCATATACCCCACTCCTGTATTTCTTTCACAGGACATTTTCTTATGGTCTCTTCTGTACTGGGTGTTTCCTCTGAACCTTCCAATCTCATTGTTCTCTCTGTGGATCACATAGGATATACAATGTATGATTAAATGCATAAACCTAACGTACATATATGTATCCAACACTGAACATTTTTCGTTATGTGAATGTTATTCGCCTTATTACCTATTTTAATTTGGGTAAGTACCTTGAACACTGCTTCTAATCACTATCTAAAAGTCTCAGAACAGATGTGCATGTCAGACCCATACTAAATTGCTCCGCAAGCCAACATCGGGCAGCACAATCCTGCATGCCAATTCTTGCCACCCTGCTAGCAATATCAAAAATAGCCAATGAGTAAGCTCAGAACTAGTCTTAAATGTTCGATATAGTGAGCTGGTACAGCGTTTTTTCATTTTCTTGTTTGTAAGTTGTTCTACTGAGGACTAGTAGTTATAAATAGTGATTGGGGTGCAGACCCATGGTTCTGTACCTCCGTACTGGGCACATCAATTGTAGAGATTAGAGAAAGGACCTAGGCTGTATAGCCTTCGGTCTGAGTTGCACACCCCATTGTTAGGGAGAATTCTCTGTAAAGGCTAATTTCCCAAACATAGTGAGTCCCCCAGCAGCTTTGCTGGATTTTTGGGGTTTATTTTTTTCTCCTGCTAAGAGTGAGACTCTTTTCCTCCCACTCTTAGACATGATTTGAGGTGTTCCTTTGACTTTGTATGTGTTCTATGGGCTATGGGGTCCTTTACCCCATAGGGTTTCATGTGTTTGTGATATGTGGGTTACACAGCACCCTCCGTGCAGTAACCCAGGGGTGTCGTAGCATAGACTACTGTCTCCCAGGGCATGTAAAGTCACCATTGACTTTACTAGTCTTAAATTGTGAACAGAACCAGTACAAACCATCATATTGTGGACGTACTGGTCGGGGCAATTCGATTGCCCCGTGGTCTGTTGTTCGAGGGGGCACTGTCCAGTCCCCCCCGACCGAGTTTTGGCTGGTGGCAGTGGATACTACTTTTTATATTCGACCGCAAATATATTCCTATGGGATTTTCCCATTGTTCGAGGCTACCACTTTTTAAAATAGCCTCGAACATACCGCCGGTTTATTAAATTAATATAAATTCACCGGTTGGTATTTTTTGCCGAAACTTGGTTCCAAAATGGCGTTTGTATTCGCTTCTGTGATTCCAACCCAAGTCGAGCCCTTTGTTCCACTTTTTGGCAGGCTTCTCCACAGAAGCCTCCAAAAGTGGTGCCACTCTGTCTGGGTACCACAGGAGGTGTGGGAGGGGGTTTAGGCACCCTGGACTGAGTTGCCTCGGCAACTCAAGTCGCACTCTTGTGTGATTGGCCCAAGTGGTGAGCCGCCCGGCTCACCACTTAGCATGTTTGAGTGACAGCCAGGCTGAATGAATGGGGGTTTTCTGCATAAAAGCAGGGCTTTGGGGACTGGGACTTCAGACGTCGCCACAGGACCTAAAGAATCCGAGGAGGGAGAAGCCGAGCTGACCTGCAATGACGACACCACCTCTGGAGCCCTGCTGAACCGTCTCACCACTTTTCCTGACGACAGAGGAGATCTCCAGCCCGGAGAGACTTCTTCCTTTGACTGGTGGGGATAACCAGTTTGCCCGTCTTTTCGCCTTCCTGGACCATCTCGTGGCTGCCTTGCTCGTGCCAAGCACCCCGGCAACTGGAATACCACGGTTTACCACTACCGCGAAGAAAAGGGTGGTACCTTGTAACCGCGAAACTCTGCGGCTGGTTTCTTCCCTGGCAGTGCAACGACCTTCAGCTTTTCTCCACGTCGAGACCTCCTCTTCCTCTGGACGAAACACCGACTTGCACCCGCTGCCAGGAACAACTGCCCCCGCTGGAGCGTTCTTCCCATCCTCAGGTACTGTGTCCCGCCTGGCTTCCCTTGCGACAGATCATTCGGGGTGACAGTAAATCCTCGACTTTCTAACCTGGGTTGGCCTGGGGCCCGTTAACTAACTTTTCCTGACTTGATCTCAATCTTTTATGAACTATCTACAAAGAATCTTTGGGCATAACCCCACTGTGTGATCCTGGACACATTTCGCTTGCTCTCTCTAAGAGTGGGGCCTGGCATTTGAACTTCCTTGCTCTCCAGTAGACTTTGCCTAACCTGCCTCACTGTGGTTCTTTGAAAAGTATTGAAATTGTGTGCTTTCATAACTTTGCCTTTTCCCTCCCTTTTTCAATAACTTATTAGAGTGCCATCTTATGTTAAGCGCTCACCTCTGTCTGAAAATAAGTGGTGTTTCTCACTAAGACTTGTCTAATAAGTAATTAGGGTTGTATATATATAATAGTGACTGTGTGTTGAATGTACTTACCTCTTTGTGTGCTAGTGTAATTTACAAGTGTGTCTTTAAATAAATAATTATATACTTTTACACCAAAGCTCTTGTCAATGCTTGCTTGGGCTACTGTATCCCTGTACCTATTGTGTATACTCTATATACTGCCTAACTCCTCTTGCGAGAAGTCTGACTGCTCAGCCACAGTCTGGGAAGTACAGACTGCTACCAATTGGGTTTACTGCCAACCACCTGTAGCCCTAAATCTTTTGCAGTGGTCCCTAAGGGAACTGTACAGGTTTCTGCCTAACACCCATCATCCACTCTGTGGTTGAATTGTTTGTATTAACATTCGTATGGTTGTTGAATAAATTCCATGGTAATTCAAATTATAACTAATATGTAGCACTCAAGTTTCTTATGTAATATAATTGCTCGAACAGTAACACAAATGCTAATCTTGCCAATGCATTTCGAACATCACTTTGTCCTTCATCATGGTCTTGTCATAATCATAATATAAACATTCAGTGAACACATACAGTCATATTATGTACCACACAATCGTACCTATCATCATCATCACCCATGTAAAATGAAATAGTCAGAATTCAAAATAAAACAGTAGGCCACGTAACATACACAACATATACAACATATAAGAGAATGAGAGAACATAAAAGACATGTCAAACAGTATATCATTATTCAGGACTTTTACTAATCTTACAATCATGCCAAAAGGCCATTTGTTTAGCTATACTTTTATCTACTCATTTGTTTTTAAAAATGTTATTTATTTTATTAGCAGGTGATACAACAAAACCAAGTGCAGGCTTTACATCATTATATATTTCACATTCTCCTGCTGTCTTTTTTTTTTATTTTCCCCTCCCCCAAACCCCACCTGCACCTACCCAACACCTTCCTTCCCTACACCCCCCTGTTGCTTCAGGATACTCTGAGCACGTGTCCCATGAGTTCTCCATTTATGTTCCACTTGCGCAGTTTAACACTTTGTGGTGGGAGTCTCCCTCCTTTGTTTACTGCTTTGCACGTTATACTTTCCAGGATCTGATCCGGGGTACCTCTTGACTCTCTTTCACCTCTTGTGAATTTCCCTTTTTTACTCCTTTCCCTTCACACTCCCTCCGTCTGTCATCTTCCCTCTGTGGTCTGTGTCTATCCACTGTCTATAGTTGTCCTTCTCCTTCTCCTGATTGTGGCTTCTCAGGACCATACCTCTCGAGGAAGGCTGACCATTCCATTTCTCTTGATGGGGCCACGCTGTGTAGCTGCCCAGTCAATTGTTCCATTATGTAAATGTCTCTGGCTTTGTCGGCCCATTGCTGTTCACCCAGGAGTTTCTCTATTCCATTCCCCTGCCAGGCCTGCCCTCCCTACCAGCAGAAGAAAGTGGGGCATGTGAGGTAACTTCATCCATTCCCCCTTTACCACTTCCATCCCAAATAGCACTAGCAGTGGGACTACGCTCCTTTCCACTCTGTCTAGAGCTTTTATCCATCCCAGGACCTCTTTACAGTACTTTTGCACCTCCCCCCATGACCACCACATATGCCAGTAGTCCGCCTTCTGACCGCATCTCCTCCAGCAGTAGGGGTCTACCCCTGGGTTCATCTTGGATAACCTAGCTGGGTCCCACTGCCATCTGTACAGAAGTTTGATGCCATGTAGCTTATACAGACACGCAATAGATGTTAGGTGTGCATTTTCGCATAATGTTTTCTGCTGTCCTGCGTCTAGTTCAATTGCCATATCCCTTTCCCATTTCTTTTTATATATGTCTATTCCCCCTCCTTGTGCTGCTAGCAGGGCTTGATAAAGCTTGGATAATAACGCCTTTGTTTCCCTCGTCGCGCTAAATATCTTTTCCGTATCTGTCAGCTCCCTCTGTAGCTTCTCCCTCCATTCACTCAACATCAGTACTCCCTTGAGTTGCAGGTACTTGAACACTGAGATTTTCCCTATGCCCATGTTAACCTCTAGCTCGGCCACATCTATGAATGCCCCTTTCTTGAGTACCTGCCCAACTCTTTCCTGCCCTGCATCAAACCAGTCTTGGAATCTAGCATGATTTGGGATGTGATCACGTATCAGGGGGAGGAGGGCGGCATGTGTGGCTAAGTGGGGACGGCCAGGTTGTAACTCCTGCCATTTCCTTTTTGACCCTCCACAGTTCCCAGCGCTATCCCAGTATTCGGTGCATTTTGGCTTTTCTAGGAATCGTCTACCATGGTGCCCAGAGCCATTCTCCTAGTGTGATCGGTCTCCACTGATAATTTTAATACCTGACCCATTGTTTCTGTTTGTCCATCCTAAACTGAGCTGCCCTGTAGTAGGTTTGCATATCCGGTAGTCCCACTCCACCCTTCTCCTTTGGTTGCATCAATATCCTGTTCGAGACACTCTGTTTTTTCCCCTGCCATATGAATCTACTAATTCTTCTCTTTAGTTCCGTGAAGTGCGAGTCTGGTAGTTTGATTGGTAGAGCCTGGTACGGGTATATAACCCGGGGTATCCGAGCCATCTTAACAGCGTTCAGTCTGCCCAACCATGATATTTTGAGCCTCGACCACGTTTCAAATTCCCCAAAGAGCGTATGCAGCAGCGGGGGGAAGGTTAAGCTCATATAGCCTGTCCAGGTCCATGGGTAGTCTTACCCCCAGGTATTTTATACTTCTTCCACTGGGATCTCCAGAATGCCCCATTCCCCACTACCTTCCCCTGCTTCTCAGTGGGAGGAGGAACAATCACATTGATCCTGAATCCTGACACTCGCCCATATCCTTCCAGGACCTGGAGTGCCTCGCGAACCGACACAGCTGCATTCAAGACCTATAGTAATACGTTGTCTGCATACATGCTAATTTTGTGATAAGGCTCCATTGTCAGTGCGAATAGCAAAGGAGACAGTGGACACCCCTGCCTTTTGCCCCTGCTGAGTTTGATTTCCCTGGACATTTTCCCATTTTCTACTATCTTCGCTGTGGGGACTGCGTAGACTGCCCCTATGGCTTGGCACATTTTGTCTCTGAAACCGATCTTCTGCAACACTGCAAATAGGAAAGGCCAACTCTACTTGGTCAAAGACCTTTTCCGCATGTAGTCGTCACCTGTGTCCCCTGTGACATGCTCCATTAGGTCTAGGGTTTTTCGTATTGCATCCGGGCCCTGCCTACCCGCTATGAATCCCATTTGTTCTGGGTGTATGATGCGTGGCATTTTCTCTTGTTATCTGGTTGTCAGTATGCACGTAAATATCTTTTCATCCACGTTTCAGCAGTGAGATGGGGCAGTAAGACGGGCATTGGGCCGTTTTGCTAGTTTCTTCAGGTATTACCGTTATTAATGCCTTACTGAAGGATACTGGTGCTTCCCCTGTCTCTAGAATGTTGTTCTAGAGTTTTACCATGTGACTCAGGAGCACTCCTGAGAATTATTTATAGAATCCTATGGTGTACCCATCCTCCCCCGGGGCTTTCCCATTTGGTAGGTGACAAATCGCCTCCCGCACTTCCTCCGTTGTTATTGGGCTCTCAAGGTGCTCTATGTCTGGGCTCGGGAGTCGAATCATGTTGACTCCCTGTAGATACTTTTCTATCTCTGTGTCTGCTTCGGGGCACTCTGTCTTATAGAGTTCTTCTTTGTGTGAAACTCTGTTATGTCAGTGGATGTATGTCTAGGGCCTACTTTTGGGTCTTCTAAGGTTGTCACCCATCTTTCCGCCCTTTGCGCCCAGAGTCTAGCTGGCAGGAGCGCGCCCCCTTCTCGTAAAACTTCTGCTTGAGGTACTTTAACTTACTCAGGGTTGGCCCCATTTCCAGTGCTTTAAGTTTGCCCCTCTTTGCCTGTACTGCCTCCCGGGTCTCGTCTCACTTCCCCCCCTGAATGCCCCCCCTCAGCATGCATCCTTCCCTCCACCTCAATTATCTATTTTCGGAGTTTGTCCGCCTGTAGCCTTCTTTCCGTTTCTTACACAAACCATCCCTGATCAGGATCCCTCTCTAAGTGGCCTTCTCCGCATTCCATACCACTCCCGTGCCCACCTCCCCAGTGTTCTTTATCTCAAAGTATTTGTCTATATCTTTTGAAAGCTGGTCCAGGAATATGGTGTCCCTCCAAAGTGATTCATTGCATCTCCAGCTGCTATTAGGTCTGTGCATTCCTTCTATGTCCAGGGTCATTCGGACCATATCATTGTCCGTCCAGCCTACGGACCTAATATCACATCCCATAACTCTTGCCCCTTGGTCTCTATTCAATAGCAGGTAGTCTATCTTGGTGTATGTTGCATGTTGCACGGAGAAGAAGGTATAGTCCCTCTCTCTCGAGTGTGTTATTCTCCACACATCAACCAGGCCGCGTGTCTCTGTTGTCTGCCCTAGATGTCCTAGCCTCTGCACCTCGGTTCTAGTTTATGAAGAACGTAGAGCCATCACTGAATGGGACCATACTTTAAAAAAAAAAAAAGGCACTGTATGGAATGGAAAAAACGTGTACATTTTCTTTGGCCCTGTCTAGGGGTCTCCCTCACCGCTGCTTTCCTGTCCCATGCCTCATTCACCCAGGAGTTGAAATCCCCTCAGTGTTGTACAGCTCCGCTTCCAGCGTGTGTACGGCATCTAGTGCCCTTTGTATGAATCCTGCCTGCCCTTGGTTGGGTGCATATACTGTGGCCAACACAACTCTTGCTCCCTCCAATCTACCCTGCATCACCAGCAGCCATCCCTCCATAAGTTTACTCACTTCACATTCCTATATTCTATATTGTTTGTGCAGCAACCTGTCCTGGGCCTGCCCCTCTCGGAGTTCGCTCATCCCCTCTGACCTGACGTATTTCTTGTAGAAATAGCACATCTAGAGAGGCGGTATGAAACTCCCTTGCCACTAGAGTCCTCTTCATTGGTAAGTTTAGGCATTTCACGTTTAGAGTACCCACAACCAGAATCCTGCTTCTCTTATCTGTACCTGGTTTGTTGAGACTCATTCCCTTGACCTTCTGCTCCTCGGTTGGTTGTTGACTCCCACATTTCGTCATCTTGTTTATAGTAGTCTCTTCTTTTCCTGATCGACACTTACTTTCCTAAAGCATAATCCCCATTTCAACCCCCCCTGAACATTGTAACAGTTGATAACCTTAACTTGACAAACTTTGTAGAACTTGCTGATATGCCCTCCTTATTGCAGATGGCCACCTTGGAGTAGAGTAGTTTCCCTCCCTCCAGCACTCGTTTTTCATATTTTCCCATACCGCCTGGGTTTGCTGGGCTATTCTTGGCTTTCAACCAGTTCCTCCGGGGGCACTATTGTCCAGTTGCTGCTTTAGCATTGCAGGGGTCCCACTCAGAGATGGGCCGTTCAGTCTCATATACTTCCTCCCCGTCTGACCTCTCCTCCATCTCTGCGGGCCTGGGTTTGGCAGTTGCCATTCCCTGTTCATATTTGGTCCATCAGGTTCCCTAGTTTTGACTTCCATGTCTGAGGTGAGGTGACAAAGAGCTTGTTCCGCCTCAACTGCTGATGTTATCCGATAATCGACTGCTTCCACCTCAAACTGCAGCGAGAATGGGTATCCCCACCTGTACCTTATGCCTTTTTCTTGGAGCCATTTAGTGAGCGGTCTGCAGTCCCTTTGCCTGGATCACGTGAGATTGGACAGGTCTTGGTAGATCCTCACTTTCGAGCCTTCGAAATCCAGTTCTCTGCGTTGCTTTGCTCTGATCAGCACTTCCGCTTTGTCTTTATATCTTAAGAATTATGCACAATGAAGCAGGGGCTGTTTCCGTAGGGCTTTCCCCCGTGTGCGCGCTTTCCAGTTGCACCACTTTACCTCCCTCTGCTTCAAAGAGATTGTGTATGAGGGACTGGACCTTCTCCTCCACTTGTGTCGGGGTCTCTCCTGCTGTTTCTCTAAAAACCAGCATTCGGATGTTATTTCTCCTCTGTCTGGTTTCTAAATCATCCATCCTTAGCTTCACCTCCTCTTCTCACAACTCTAACTCTGTCATCCTGGCTTCCATCCGCCTTTCCACCAGGTCCACATTCAGCTAGTTGCTTTACAGGCCCTCTATCTTGCTCTCAACGGTGCCCACTCTGTTTGCTGGATCTGACAGTGAGGCCTGCAGGTCCCCTCTGAGGGCCTTCATTTCTGCCAGGATGTGGCCCGAATATTCTTTCGTGGAGAAGAGAGACATATCCACCTCTGTCAACATCTTTCCCTCAGTTGTCTTTCTCATTGCTCCACTCTGCTGTCCGGATTGGGTAGCTCTCTGGTCCATCTCTTGGCGTGTCGGGCTGGGTGGCCTCTGCTTTCTTTTTCCTTTTCAGTTTGTCATTCTTTTGTTTGCCCTTCTTCCATTTCTTCTGTTTTCTTTTCCTCCCCCCCCCCCTCTGCTTTCGTGCTCCTCCTTTCCTTATTTATTCCATCTTCTGGGTATCACAGCCTGGTTCCTGGTCCTAGGGCTCTCTCTTCACTTTCCCTCTATCTCCCCTCTCCTCGGGAGGATAGTTCAGGGGCAACGTGCTCGCCTTGAAGCAAGACGACACGGAGCAACAGAGGTTCGATTCCCCGGGTCTTGCTTAGAAACCTCTGGGTATTACGCGCATTATAAATAACCTATCATATCCTCTGTAGCCTGCAATGCCTGTGTGCCCTGCATCGATCTCCTCGCCTTTATCTCTGAGTGCCCATCCGGAGGGCCCGAGACCCACCACCGGTGTATGGTTTAGCAGTCGTCCTGTCCCTCGGCCTTGTTGCTGATCTGCTTCGGGTTATCTCTCCCTTTTATTCTTCAAAGCTCGCCTTCTTTGTATCATCCCACTTTTTATTTTGTGCTTGTGCGAGCTGCTCCCACAGCCTGTCTATACAGCGGGCGTAGAGCTCTGTCCTGCAGCGTTGATGTGGGTGCTGAAGGGTCCAGTGGCCTGGGCACTGATTTACCTCTGGTTTGTGGTTCTTGGCTAGAGTAGGGACACCCTGGCGACTGTCCCCTCTTACATCGGTTCCCAGATTGATGGGCCTTGCTTTGTTATTAGTGCGGTCCGCTCTTGGAGGGGTGTGGGGCGCGGATGGGGACAGAGGGAGTTGTCCTGGTCCCCTTTTCAATCTCTGCCCCTTCGGTCATCCCTGGCCCATACAGTTCTCCCCGTGTCGAAGGTGTTCCCTCCCTTGGCACCCAGCCCCCTCTCCATACCCCTATGTTCCGTGTCCTTCGGTCTGCTGTCTGCCTCTCTGGCTGATGGCGCTGCTGCTCGCTCCGTCCATGATGTCCCGCCTTCTGTCTAGATGAGGCGACCGACCCCCTGTGTCTCCTACCAGACTCCTCACGGGTGCCTACTCCACATGTGCTGTGAGGGCGGCACCTCTGCCTCTTCTCCTTCAGTGATGGGGCCAGCCGATTTGGTCTGCGTGGTTTCCCCCCACGCCCGTGTCATGTGGCCCTGTGTGCTCCTAGGGCCAGAACTTGAGACGTTGGATGGGGGTAGAGTCACTCACATTAGCCCTCCCCTGGGCCTCCACCTCCAATAGGCCAGAGATGACCCCTGCTCCTGGCATCCTCCCCACTCAGGGGTACACAGGGCCGGGGCTCAGGCTCCACCACCACACTGTCTCACACAAATCCCCCTGGTCCTGGTCTCAACTCTTCTGGCGACCGTGGCAGTGAAATCTTGCAAAGCAGTCTCGTTTTACGGGTTGCTTTTCATCACTCTCAAAACAGTCTGGTAAGTCTTGTTACCTGCGCACATTCGCAAGACAGATTGGTTTCATGAGTTGCTTCTGGAGGTCAGGGGCTGGGGGGGTTCCCCCTCCTTTGTCTTACTCACTGTTGTGTGGGAACCCCTGGTGGTGCACTTCCCTCTATGCTGATGTCACTCTGCGTGCACAGCTCTGTCACTAGCTGAAGTGGGTCTTGAGGGGCCTGCACTACCCCGCACGGGTCCCCCAGCTGGTAGTGTGGACCGGGGCCTCCCAGCACAGTAAGCAGCAAGTAGGCCTTGCTTTCCCCTCTATGTCTGCCTGTCTACGTTCTCACTCCAGGCTTCTCCGTTTCACCCAGGAGGTGCTTTAACTCTTTGCCTCCAGCCACGCACTGTTAGTTTAGTGGTCTGCCCGTATGGAAGTGATCTTTCTCCTCTCAACAATGCTGGAGGGTGCAGGAGCCGACTTCTATGCAGCCATGTTCCCCTGCGCCCCCCTAGTGGTCACCCTACTCATGCTTTTTATCACCAGCTCCTCTTGTTTCATAGGAACCTCACTTAGCTGAATCTCTGTGTGCCTTTTATTTGGAAACTGTGTGCCTCTATCATGTATCTTCAGATTGTAAATACGTGTTCTAAACCGATATGTCTACGCGTGAAGCGTTCATGCTTAACTGCTTACCGAAGTCTTAATAATGTACGGGTTCCTGAAATCACCCATGCCTAGTGATAGCCACGTGTGCTGGGCTCCTCATATATCAATAATAATCGACTGACCTGCGTTGGATTCAAAATGCTGTACGAGGCAAAGTGGAGATAAGCTGTGAAAAAAAGTATCCATAAAACGCTATGTATCATTACGTGTTAAAGTACATCTTTGACAATGTATTAGGGTGATACTTACCGGTGTGCAGTACAGCACAGGTTCAATCTCATGAATAAGTATCTCTGATCGCTGACGGCGGCTCGAAAAAAGCTCTGCTTGTATCATTGCTGTTAATTTAAACTCACCAGTTGTCATGGTGATGGACGATCGTGTGGTTGTAATGGGATGGGTAAAGTCTGTTGTAAAAAGAGAGGCCATCTTTGCGAAGCAAAGGTTGCCGGCATTGAATCATAGAAACGCTTAGTCGTAACGTAATCTCTCGTGCAAAAAATGTGTATCATCTTTCTAGTAAGGGGTTCGAGAGGAGGATAGTGTGTGAGAAGGTACCTGATGATCTCAAAACGCATGGTACTACCAAAAACATCCTTAATAATTTCATCTGCATTTAACCCGGGTGTCTATAGTTACATCGGTCTATTCACCACATGTATAAGTTACAATAACTCATGAAGCTATTCGTATAAATCTTATGTTAAAAAATGAATCTTCAAGCAATATCGTGGCATAAAAGTGGTATCGGTGTAGTTGGGTGTGCTGGAAGTGTCACGCAGCGTCTGACAGTCACAGGAATGTATGGTTTGTTACGTGTTCATTTGGGATAGTGGAGTGCACACTCTGGCAACAGTCATACTAGCCTCTTTAAGAATCTTAAACCTATACGGTAAACCCTTTTCTCTGGTGCTTTATTCTCCATGTCCTATATACCTGTACAGTAGAGTAATGCTTGGATACTCAAAGACAATGAAAATTATGTTGTTATACAGAAAAGATACTTTGGTACAAGAACAACTATTCACACGTGATACCAAGAGATCTCCTATCTTGCCATACTGTGATTAATGTCTAACATAATATGTTGTTCTGAATCAAGATATAAACACATTTGTTCATCCTAAGTGTTTCATACTGCTCACAGAAAGCAGTTGAGATCCCAATCCTCATTCATCCCATTGAGGGAGAGAATCCAGTCTCTCTATCCAGTATGCTTTGTGTTGGGCTCTTTTCTTTTTTGAGTTTTGTTGAAGATTTCACGAGTTGATTACTTCTATTACTTGGAATTTCAATTGTGTGATGCTGTGTCCTTTTTCTCCAAAGTGTCTTGCTACTGCTGAAAGGATGTTTTTGTTTCTAATGCAAGATTTATGTTCGTTCATTTTCACTCCTATTTCTCTGCCTGTTTTTCCTACCTAATAGATGCTGCAGGGGACATCTTATGCAGCACACTGTGTTTTCTGTGAGACAAGTGGCATGACATTTGAGTTGCATCTTCTCTCCTGTTCTGGGATGAAATACAAATTTGCCTTTGATGATGTTATTGCAGCTGACGCAATTAAGACATGGAAAGGTTGCCCGTGGTCTGTTTCTTTTATTTTGTTTGCTTCCACTTGTATTGACTACGAGGTTCCTCAGGTTGTTACTACGTTGGTATGCAAATACTGGGGGATTGGGACTAAGTCTTTGGTTCTGGCATCACTTGTAAGAATGTTCCAGTGCTTAGAAATGCAACATTTGATTTGTTTACTTTGCACTGAAAATTTCGATACAAACACTATTGGTGGTGATTTTTTATGCACTTTGGTTTGTAGTAGACTTTCCTGTGTCCATTGGATTTAGCAGTTGTCAGGTCTTCCTCAGGGTAGCCACTGTCACTAAGTTTCTTGCATAATTTAGAGAGTTCTCCTTTGCATTCCTCTGGATCACTCACAATACGTTTAATCCTCAATATCTGACCATAGGATTTTCGGTGTGAGAGTAGGTTTTTCCATGTATTTTGGGGTTGAAAACTTAACCGGTGTAATAGGTTTTGCTGTCTCTTGGTTTGATGAATAATGTGGTTGAGATGGTATTATCTTGTACTTCGATTTGGACATCCAGAAAATGGATGTCAGGATTGCATATCTCTGCTGTGGATTGAATCCTTGAATCTATTGAGTTGATGTACAGTAAGAACTGGTCAAGTGATGCCCGGTTGCCATGCCAGACTCCAAAGCTATCATCAATATATCGTAACCATGTTTTAATGTGTTAGCTCATTCATGATGTCCCAGTATATTGGTCGTCTCAAATTGATAAATGAAGCAATTGGCGTATGCAGGTGCCATGGTAGCACCCATCGCTGTTCCTGACGTCTGTAGATACAATGCTGTCTCATCTTTAAAGTATGAGTTCTGTGCGATGAATTCTACGAGAATCATCATAAATTCTTTCGAAGCTCCTATCTTTTCTTCTTGCAAGAGGAGCCACTCAACTGCCTACTGTCCCAGATTGTGTGGGATGCTTGTGTATAGGCTACTCATTTCAGATGTGAAGATTTCTTCTTCTGAGAGCTCTATACAGTCAATTATTTGCAGAAAGTGGGTACTCTCTTTAACATAGGTAGTTGATTTTTGTATTATAGGTTGTAAGAAGTGGTCAATGTAAGAGCCTGGTGGTTGGAGAATGCCTCCTGTGGCTGCAACTATAGGACACCCATGTGGGTGGGGTCATATTTTTGTGTATTTTGGAAAGTAAATAGAAATGGGGAGTTTGAGGGTAAGATGTAGAGAGAAACGTTTTGGTTTTCTTAGAGATCCATTTCTTCTCTGCTGTGCTGGTTAAAATGTTCTCAAGGTTGTTCGCAATTCCTTGTGTGGGATCATGTTCTCTCTTAGCATAGATAGATTCGTCACACAATTGTCATGAACATTCTCCCTTGTAGTCTTTGATATTCTGAATGACCAATGCTCTACCTTTGTCAGAACTGGTCTTTACTACACAGGCTTAAACCCTGCTCTGAGCCTTCCCAGATTAAGAGGCAACCATCTTTTCTCACCGGGAATCAGTGCGCTCCCCTGTGTTCCTTTCCCTGTCACGACAATGGTCACCAATGAAAGGGAGAAGGGACTGCATGTCGTTCCCTTCTCGCCAATCCATTGTGGCTATCTTAATTTATAGTTTTGTCTCAAGTTGAAAACCGGCAAACGCGCCATTTCACAACTTGAGATAAAAACACTATTAGTACCCGGTACAACGTGCCGGGTCACTAATAGCAATATAACCCTTGCACGGGGGGCCTTACTGGTCAGGTAATGCCTCAGGGATTACATTAAAGCCCTTGCTTTGCTTGGGCTTGTAACTCATGCCCCCCTGCTTGGGTTATATTGCTTAATAATTATCCTGTAGCTGAGGGTGCCCAACCTTTTGTGCACAATGAGCAAAATGTGCATATCAAATGAAATGGTGAGCAATATCCATTTTTCGACTGAACATGTCAGCGGTCAGTTGGCGGACAAATGATTCCACCACAAATTAGAAATGTAATAAACTTATCACTTCTTTAACACTTTCATTTGCAGTACTTAATAGTTGCTAGACCATGTGCAATTCTAGTAAAGAAAATTTGCAAAGCCTTTAACTTAATTTGACATTAAGTGGTTGTTTACAGAAATAGTTGCGAAAATTGAGTAGTCCGTAGGACATTTTTAGATAGACAGGGTCAAGTTGTCCAAAGATATAGGGGGTCATTCTGAGTTGAGCGGTAAGGGTGTGGTGCCGGTAAACCCTTACTGCCCAATTCCAAGGTCCCTTACGGGTCCCGCTAAGGGACCAGGGTGCTAATTACGGGCCTGCTATTCGCGGGCCCGTAATTAGCCCCTTCCCCATTCCCATTTAGCCGTATGGGGGCTCAAAGGGGAATGGGGACTTACCGGGTCCACACAGGTCGGAATGTCCCGGTAAGTCTCCATTCAACCAGACCGGACACGGACCCGGTATTGGAGGCAGCCATGGTGCTAATAGCACCATGGCTGCCTCCAATCTCGGAATGAGGCCTATAGTATGACTGCATTTAACATTACCAGGGGTTTTAGGTTCTAGAGCAAAATATTTGACTAACTTTTAGTACAAATGTTTGCACAGTACAATTGTTCACAAGTGGAACACTGATTTTCAGGTATACTTTGGGGTTCTGCCCAGGGATATTTTGGGATCTTTAGTGTCAAATGGTGCACTCTAAGCATACAAGATCATCAAAACTGTTCCACAGTCATCGATTACTGTATTGTGGATTGTTTTATCTTCAGGAGTTTTATGAAATTTTGCATTTCTTTTTGAACAAAGAGTGAACACTATCCTCTTGAGTTAATTTTCCAACAGCCTGTGTAGGCACTATGAAGAATATGTCCGACAGCCAGAGGGGCGGTTGGTGATGCCTAAGCTCAACAGCTAAATCACAAGAAATTAAGATGTTCTCTTAAAACTGTTAAACAGTTCGGAGACCACAAAGGAAAAGTGTCAGTTTGAGTCTTTGGTTGAAACTATCTGGGACTGAGCTATTGACAAACAGCATCCCCAAGTTTAGGAGGTCCAGGTTATAGAAAGGGATGCCCCATGGTTCGATGTAGAATCTTGAAAAGAAAGCTCAGCCCCATTTTAATGAGTGTTGTGTACATGACTGGGTCATATTTATAATTTCAAAATGGCATATAAAAATTGCCAAAATACAAAAAACAATATTTATTTGAAACAATAGGATCTTTTTCGAAGGACACCAAACGGTTTTATGTTTAATGCAGTTGTCAAAACAGCATTATGCCATTTCCTTGAACAAGTAGTCCTTGCGCCACCAGCGCCCCTCCGTTATAGGCCAATTTCTTCACTGGACATTGCCAGTAAGATGTTCTCCAAATGTTTGTTGCTCAGACTGGAGTGGACTAAGAGTAACAATATCTTGAAGTCCTCTGAAACAGGTTTCAGGGAAGGGTTTAGTACAGTGGACCGCTGCTTCACTCTGAGCACCAGCATGGAGGAATTTGGTAAATTTAAGGGGGTGAGTTTATTTTTGTCTTTTTTTTAGATTTGGAGAAAACATTTGATTGATAGAAACAGTGTGGCGGAATTTACATTTTATTGGGGTCCCTAATGTTTTATTAAATCTTATCCAGCTGTGATAAGCACACATCTCAGCGTTTGCCTGATATACAAGATTGGGGAATTATACATTGTTTTCCCCACCAATAAAGATGAAAAGCACAGATGCCGGTTGTCCCCAATGTATTCCTTTCAGCCATTGATTCTAGTATTTCTCTTAGGAACGTTAATCCAACCTCTCTGAAGGGTACATTTTTAGCATGGTTCTTTAAACCAAAGACAACGCTAATTTGGACTTAAGCCCGGCACATCTCCAACAGGGCCTGCTAAACACAAGTGACTAGTTTGGGAACTATAGTTTGAAATTAAATATGATAAAAACAGAAATGATGGTGTTCAGGAAAGGGGTGAAACCATGCATCTAGTTTTTAAATGAATGTAGAGATGAAGGAAAAATACAAAATTGAGAAAAACTGGCTACCCCATTCTATGTCCAACCAGTACTGGCAAAATGATCTACAGATTTATTGTGAACATGGCTTTCACCTTCAAGTTTAGTAAGCTAAAATGTGTGCACAACATATCTTGTATTGTGTGCAAAAGCAAGGAACCATTCGACTCAATTAATACACACTACACATAGCAACATTATTTTCTCAATATGTCCATATCAATTTATTAAGTGTTAAGACCACTTTAGAAAAGTTAAAAAAGGAGAGAGAGGAAACAGATCAATAGAACACACATTAATCGTAGTACATCAGCATATCTTCTCGCTCGCTTCTTAAAAAACACAATGTTTCATATGGGGTTTTTTGATGTCTTAGTAAACAACCACTCTAAACAATTCAGTAGTTTACAGATACAAGACTAAATTCTTTAGCTAGTCTATTGTCAAGTGTCGACATGTTTCGGCCATTTTAGGAGATGAAACACTATCCCTAGTTTCTCTACAACCAATGCTTTTTTAGGCCTTCTTCAGGACAGACAATTTCTTTTTGGTTGATGGACATCTCTATTTCAAATCCCCCGTAACAGGATAATCTAAAAACAAACATGAATACATTTATACATTAATCACACAGTAAAACGATGGTTCCCTTCCAAACACACAACTTTTCTTTATTCTTTAGTCTACATAATGCATCGTATTTTCATAATCTCTTACAATTACTTAAATTTTTCACAATAATTTTAGATCTATCAATCACTCTCGCCTTTACTTACATCCTGGTTGGACTTGAGCTTTATACTAGGAGAAACCTAGTCATAGCAGGTCTTAGTTCCTACTTCCCAGATGTCACGGATCAATTCTGGTTTCTGTTATTTCTTGGCTGTGTGGGAAACCTATTTAACATAAGGAACCCAATGTTCTTTTAATACATGTTCATTTGATTTACATTAATCCAGGACACAGCACTCTCAACATGCTCCTGGTGTCATACTTATTCAAAAAAACACCTGTTACTAAATGTCCCATACTTTCTCTATATTACATACATAGGTTAATTAATCTTCTGTGTTACTTGATTGTTTATTACTTTAAACAACTTATACTATTTTCTTGAACTTTTTACTTTTTCTTTTTATTCTTTTTCTTTTTTTCCTATTGTTAGCCCCATTTCAAACGTATTCGAAAAGTCAGACTACATGTACAATCATAGTCCCACAATAGCTTACTTTATTTGCGCTGAATATGGCGGACCCGTAACAGAAGTTGTTCCGTTCGGTGCGCGGGCAGCACTTCAAAGTGCTCCACAGCTCAACAGTTTGAAAAAAGCTTGGAAAAAGCCACACGCGTCGAGTCACTCAGTGCGTTTCCCTGATTACCTATGGAAACATAACAAAGGGGGAGCGAATTGGTCACATGCCTCTCCATACTCTAAAAGGACTATATCTCCCACACAGGCCGTCTGTGTAGTAGCAAAACCAGCTGGGAACATTTCCCATACATCGAAATCACACGGCGATGACGGCATTGCCATTGTGATCAGCCGCATGTAATTTAGTATGCGAAACAGCAGTCTAGCAGGCTTGGTAAAGCTCTTAGAGAATCGGACTTACCTTAATATTTTCGTACATGTGAGGCAGAGCATCACGAGACGCGTCCAGGCTATTGTGTTCGAATGTATGCAAATGTCTTCTTATTTTATAATTGGCTAACGCGTTCACGTGACATTCACGTGAACGTAGCTCCACTGAGTTTTTAAAGCAGCAGCGTTTTATTACCTTGCTCAAAGCTGTGGGAAGAAAAAACCAAGGCTACTATGTGACGGAAGCATATAGTGGTATAGGATGTGCAACACAACACATGCTTGACACCTGTGCCTTACTAATTTCCACAGGATGCTTTTCACAAATCAAAGCACGAACAAACAGGGAGGGGTGGGGTGTGCGGGGGCAGGGGGGCAGGGCCCCTATTAGGGCACACTCGAACAAAACGAACGTGTGCCCCGCAGAATAGCTCTGTCATCTAGGGCATTCTCTATCATCAGTACTGAATTAGACTATCTTAGGGTGATGATAGAATTCCACTCTACCGCTGAGTTCAAACCTGTCTTTGCTGTATTCAGGGAATAAATCCACCTTTGTTCACCCAGGCTCAGTAACATTTCCCTACTACCTCCTCTTTCAGTTGCCGGGATAGTTTGTAACACAAACCATAAGATGTCAGTATGTTTGTGTTTTTTTGTTTCATAATGTGCAACTAAAGGTTTGTTAGGTACTTTGTTCTTCAGACAAGATTTATGTTCGCAAATGCGTTGTCTAATGCATCTTTTTAGTTTTACCAATGTAAATCAAATTGCACGGGCACTTAATTCCATAAATGACCCATGATGATCCGCAATTGGTAAAAGTGCGGAATACCCAGTTCTTTCCATTAAGGTCAATTTCCTTCAAATTGGTTGTAGATGCACAAGCAACGCACTTGCCACATGTATAATCTCCCACTACTGGTGGCAGCTGCCACAAGGTGGTCTGGGTGGATATTTTCTCTTTTTTAGGGTACGAGTGCACTACTAGATCTCTTACATTCTTTTGTCGCTTGAAGGCGAACCGTGGAGTAGCTGGTTCAAAATCAAGCGTTTTTAGGATATGCCAGTTCTTTTTAATGGTCCGTCTGAGCTGGTTGCTAATTGGACTAAATGTGGTGACACGTCATTTTTTCCTGTTGTACTTTTGGTTCTGGGTGGAGGCATCTATCTCTATTTGAAAGTTTTGCTCGCTTGTACGCAGCATGTACTATTCTCTTAGGGTATCCTCTGGCTTTTAGTCTTACTTTCAAGTCCTTGCCTTCCTTTACATAATCAATTATGTTTGAGCAGTTTCTCCTAATACGCGGAAATTGTCCAATGGGGAGATTTTCGCGTAAGGCTAACGGGTGGAAACTGTCGAATTGCAGAAGGGTGTTTTTGTCTGTAGGCTTTCTAAACAACGTGGTTGACAAATAACCACTTTCAGTTTTGAGGATCAGCAGGTCAAGGAAAGGGATGGACGATGAGTTCCATGTCATGGTGAATTTTATATACATGCTCTGATTGTTGAGCCACACCAGAAAATCTTCTAACATCGCTACATCACTCTTCCAAATCATAAAAACATTGTCTATATACCTATACCAATGTCCCATCTGTTCTTTAAATTAATTATTGGCATGGTATATAGACGTGGTTTCGTGATGATCCATGTACAAGTTTGCCAAGTCTGGGGCAAAGGTTACCCCCATACTTGTTCCATGGATTTGCCGAAAGAAAACTCCATCACAGAGGAAGAAATTTTCTGTGAGTGCTAAGCGAATGCACTCCAAAATGAACGGAGTGGGGACCGAATCAAGGGTCGATGTTCTTCTATTCAGAACCTCTTCCATAATTTTCAGACACTCACCCTGGGGTATGCTTGTATATAAAGCTGTTACGTCTAGTGTTACAAGTATACTGTCTTACTGACATGGTAAGTCATTGATGATGTTAACCATGCTTGTAGTGTCTTTTACAAAAGACTTCATAATTCTTACTAACGGTCTCGTAAACCAGTCTGAGTACATTGACAGAGGTTCTAAAACCGAGTTTATGGCAGACACGATAGGTCTGCCCGGAGGTGTCACTGCGTTTTTATGCACTTTTGGCAGAAGGTAGAATGCTGGAATGGTCGGATTGTCTTTAACCAGAAAAGTGTGTTCATCTTTTTCTATCCATCCTTCTTGCATTGCATGGTCCATCAAACTATTGATTTCGTCTTTAAGGCGCATAGTAGGATCTCGATCAAGCTTACGATAGAAAAGGGGATTTTGAAGATGTATTTCGAAAGAGGCGTCCTGCCATTTCCATGGCGACACTTCATTAGCTGAGGCGCAGCGATTGTTGACACGAAACGTGCTTTGGCGTTGGGAAATGGGCGGTACGCGTCTGCTGATGTCAGGCTCAGGGGCGGGGGATTTGATTTAGTGCCGCAAAAGCAGGTGAGCCAGGGCGATGGGGGGAAATGATAGGATTATCAGAAAATGGCGGCTGATTTCGAGTGCGTTAATGGACGAAAAGTCGGGTAAGGTCCATAGGAAAGTTTTCTACGATCTACCGATTTATGCTTAAAAACACATGGCCGAACCGTAGGGACAATAAAAAAAAAGTCCCGGAACTATCCTTTAAGGACATTTACCGAAAAATAATTAGCATGGTGGCAACAAACACAAATCTTATTATTACATTATTATTAAAAAATGTATAAAGTGTATACCTACGGCCCAAAGGCGTCTAGGTGCTAAACGGACAGGCTAAGCAGTCAGACTTATCTCAAGAGGGAGACGAGCAATATTCAGGGTTTACACATTAGGACTACAATACTATGGAACAAGGAAACACTGACCAAAGCTTTGTATCAAAAAGAATATATATATTTATTTTACACACTCTAATGTTCACACACAAATCACTATTATAAAAGCAAGTTAAATCAGTCAAGAAAAGTATACACAACTCCCTATTTAAATTGTAGACAAGTTTGAGCAAGAGTGAAAACTGAGCAAAAATGGCACTCTAACAATTTCTCAAAAGGGAGGGAAAGGACAACGTTATACAGGAATATACTCTTAAACACACCAGCAACACTTCCCAATAAGATTGTTAACAAGTTAGGCAAGGCTTTACTTTAGCATGTATAATACTGAGGTGAAAACCGAGCAAAATGGCACTTCAAAAGTTTAAAAGAGGGAAGGAAAAGGTGATTATAAGAGTTAGGTGCACCAACACATTTCTAGGTGAGAAGCAATCTAGAGAAGGCAGTTGTAACAGATTTAGCCAGAATCAATAGGCCTGTGCCAGAGTCAGTGGTACAGGGCAAAGTGCCCAGGAGCAAAATGTTCTAGTCGCTGCAGTCACGTCTTTGTTAAACGATTCGAAAAGGCGGTTGCAGAAGGTGAAAGACAATGTTAGATGATAGGGGCGGCCAACCCAGTAGGTAAGTAAAGGATTTAAAACACCTTTAGCAGTACCCAACTAAAAGGGAGGCCTGGCGGAACAATGTACCTTAAAGGTGGAAGAGGCTCCTGCGGTGGCGGTAGTTCCTGCCAGTTCCTGCAATTCGGGAGATCCAGCAGAGGAAGAGAGGCTCTCGTCGTGGAGGAAGGTTCGAATTACTGCACTGCCCAGGGATGAAACCCGCCGCGGTGCTGCCAAACAAATAAAAGGTACGCTCCTTTAAATCGCGGTCCGGGTGGGTGGGTGCCTGGCTATCCGGTTCCTAGTGCTTGGCACTGACGATTCGACCAAGGCAGGTCCGGGAAGGCGATTGGCGAACTGGTTGGCCCCACCAGCTCAAGGGAAGAAGACTCTTGCAGGTGATGATCTTCTCGAGTCGTTGGAGAAAAGTGGTGAGGATCTGCAGCAGGGCTTCACCGGTGGTTCCGTCGTTGCAGATGTCTTCAGCTTCTCTCCTCTTCAGCTTAGTTCCTGTGGGGACGTCTTGTCCTCCAGTCCTCAGGACCCTGCTTTTATGCAGCAAGACCCCCATTCATACAGCGTAGCTGTCACTCACACAGTGGGGTGGCTCTCCTGGCGGGAGAACCCCCCCAGCCTCTCAGGGCAGAGTGTGACTTGGGTTGCCTAGGCAACCAGGGTGCCTATTCCCCCTCCCACACATCCTGTCTACCCCAGACTAAGTGGCGCCGAAAGGATGGTTTCTGTGCAGAAGCCCGCCAAAAGGACGAACAAAGGATCCCCGACCTGGGTTAGGATTACAGAGAAAGACACGAGAAAGAAATTAAATCAAAGTTCTGTTGATAAAAAAACCTACCAGAGTAAAGTTAATATTAAAATAAACCGGCGGTGTGTTAGAGGCTGTCAGTAAAAGTGGTAGCCTCAAACAATGGGAAAATCCCATAGGAAAATATTCGCGGTCAAATATTTACAGTAGTAACCACTGCCACCAGCCAGAAACATTTGAGAGAGGGACTGTACGGTACCCCCTCGAAAATGAACACTAGGGAACAACTATTAACCCTTCCCAGTACCTCCATAGTAAGATGGGTTGTACTGGTTTTGGACATAAGATTTGACTAGTAAAGTCAATGGGGACTTTACATGCCCTGGGAGACAGTAGTCAGTCCCAGGGTATGGAGTATATGTTTGGGGGTCGCTATGACGCCCCTGTGGTACGGCACGGAGGGTGCTGTGTCCCACACATGTAAAAAGATGATTCCTAGGGGGGTGGGAAAAAACCCCATAGACCATAAGCGCACAAGATAGCCAGAAACATACACTAGCAATCTGTCTCAGAGTGGGAAAAAAGGGTCTCACTCTTAGCAGGAGAAAAAAAATAAACCCTTCAAATCCAGCAAAGCTGCTGGGAGACTCTATAGGTAAGGGAAATTAGCCATAGAAGAGAATTCTCCCCAACAATCGCCCCCCCCCCCAAACTAAGGGAAAGGAGGATCTAATCCACTCCTGGATCAGTCTCTTACCAGTAGTCGGTTAAAAACATCCTAGAGAGACCATCAGCATTTTGGTGGTGACAGCCTGACCTGTGCTCAATGGTAAAATCAAACCCTTGGAGGCAGATTGACCATGTTAACAGTTTTGGGTTTTCCCCTTTCATTTGCATCAACCATCTCAAGGGTTGGTGGTCAGCCTGAATGCTGAAAGTAGAACCATACAAGTATGGCCTAAACTTCTTCAGAGACCACACAATGGCAAAACATTCTCTCTCAATAGTTGCCCACCTTGTCTCAGGTTCCTTCAGTTTACTACTGATGAAGCAAATGGGGTGTGCCCTACCTTTATCATCCAGTAGACTAAGGACTACACCTATACCTGTATTGGAAACATCTGTTTGCACAATGAAGGGTTGGTGATAGTCAGGAGCTCTTAGAACTGGGGCTTGACAAAGGGCTCTTTTTAGGCTTTCAAATGCCTGATTGTACTCCTCATTCCATTCGAAGCACGTGCCTTTAACAGCCTTCAGAAATATGTGCTTCTATTTCCTAAACCACAGGCACGCAGACTATTTATACTGTTCAGATTGAACTTGTTCAAAACGAACGATCGCCTCCGCTCATGGAGGGGTTTTTCCCACCTGAGACCTGAATGTAGGTTGTGCTTAAAGCGAAACGAATCACTAAATCATCTAGTCCTATTTTGCACAAAATTAAGATCTGAGAGGACCATACACTTGGGGCCCTGGAGCTTAGCTCATCCATCATTGTGTGCGGACGAGTGGTGGAGCTTAATGTTCCAGGGAACCGACTTGAAACTAATCCTAAGATTGCTGGAAATTATAGAAGCACGTCTGCTACCAATATTTGAAAGTTCTCTGGTAAACGGTGAACTTGGTTGAATAACCATAGATGGAAAAAAGTTGACAAAGTTATAGTAATGGATGTTACATGGATGGGTCTAAGGAACTTTGATAAAGATGTGTGGTTAACTTGTGTCAGATTTTAAAGGTTTGTAAAAACCAATAAAATTAAAAAAAAAAAAAAAAAAAAAAGAAATTTGACCTTTTTAGGAAACTTAGGAGAGGAGATCACATTCAGTGGAGACGCTATGGTCCCATAGTTCTCAGTTAAATTCCTGTAATACTCAGTGAGGCCTAGGAAGGCTCTCACCTGCGTTAGATTAGTAGGTGTTGTCCAATTTTGCACAGCTTCTATCTTGCTGAGCAAAGGCCTTATTTCACCACCTCCTACCTCATGTCCAAGGTAGACCACATTACTCTGACCAATTTGACATTTGCTTGCCTTTATGATCAGTTGGGCCTTCTCAAGAGCCTGCAAAACATATTCTAGGTGGTCAACATATTCTTTCCAAGTAGGGCTGAACACTGCAATGTCATCCAAGTATGCCATCCAGAAGTCCTCCATCCCATTCAGAACCTGGTTAACCATCCTTTGGAATGCAGCAGGTGCATTCTTTAATCCAAAAGGCATAACCTTGAATTGGTATAAGCCAACTGGGGTGGAGAATGCAGTTTTCTCCTTGGCATGGTCTGTCAGGGCTATTTGCCAATAGCCTGACGTGAGATCAAATGTGCTGAGGAACTTGGCTGAACCAAGTCTATCCACCAGCTCATCTGTCCTTGGCAAAGGATGGGCATCAGTCTAAGTGACTGTGCTAGTTTGATTCCCTTAATTCCCTTAGTTCCCTCCTCCTTCCCTCCTTCTGCACTCTCCTCACCTGAGCTGTCGGAATTGTTGTTCGTAGACTGTAGATTCCGCCTGGCCAGGTAATCCTTCTCCCTTCTTGGATGAATGTGCTTGTCACAGAAGGAAGCCACAGTTACCGCTAGGAAACAACAGTTCCATGACCCCTCTTCTGGGAATCAAGCCGGAGGAAGGGAAAAACCCAATCAGGAAGAAAAAAAACCTTCGTAGTACTTGAGTTCACTTCTTTTTCCTCTCTGTAGGTGTCGGTGAAGGCAGAGCAGAATGTGAACGAGCAGGATGGCTTGAAGATCGGCACGGCCTCTGAAGGAGGCAATGAAGGAAACACTGGCAGAAGGGACCTCTGGAAAAGCAAGCAGAGGACGGGTGAGTCCACCCAGTAGCTCCGAAAGAGGGAGCCGAATCTGGTAAGGAAAGGAAGCAAGGACAGAGAGGAAACCGGGGAGTACAGCCAGGAGGCGAAGAGAAAGGAGAAAGAAACAGGTAAGAAGGAGAAAGGTAGGTCCGGAGAAAATAAAGAATCGGACCTAATGAAAAACACTGAAGAATGCTCAAAGGGAAGCATCAGAAAAACCCTTAGCGGGAAGAGCGAAGTGGTGGACGGTGGAGCGAGGAAAGGCACCGCCCACAAGAATGGCCGAGAATGATGACCATAGAAAGAGGACTAAAACACACCACCCCTGTGCCGCCACCTGTAACGCGAAAGAATCTACTAATCGTGGCGGCGGCGGATGCCAGTGACTGCATCTAGATCTCTATAGTCCACACAGAATCTCAACTCCTTGGATCCTGACTTTGGTACTAACACAACTGAGCTAGACCATGGACTAGTAGAGGGTTCTATTACCCCGAGATCAAGCATCTTGTTGACCTCTCCTTTGATGAGTGTCCTTACATTTTCTGACATTCTGTAACCCCTGCTTTTGACAGGTAAACAGTCACCAGTGTTTGTCATGCTGGCCCTAAGGGGTCAAGCCTGGTGAAAGTGAAAACAGGGGGGCAAATTGATTTAACAAAACTTTGCACTCCTCCTGTTGTTCAGAAATCAGATTAGAAGAGAGATTAACTCCTTCTATTTGCCCATCTAGCAGCTTGCCTCTGAGAGGTCAGGCAGAAGTTCACTGTCCTCCTCCTCTTGAGCTGAAGCTAAAAGCAAAGCTGCCAGTTCTGGTCTCGAAACACAAGCTTTTAGACGGTTGGTGTGAAAGACTCTGGGAGTCTCCTTAGGATTGCCTAAATCCACCAGATAGTTCACCTCTCCAGGTTTTCCCACAATCTTGAAGGGTCCTATCCACTTGTCCTACAAGGCCCTCTGCCTTGTTGGCACCATAACAAGAACTAGCTGGTCTTGAGCGAACTCAACCATGTTGGCCTTCTGGTCATGCCAGTGCTTAACCAGAGCCTGACCTGCTTTCAAGTTATCACTTGCCTCAGCCATCATGTGTCACATTCTCCTCCGGAGTCCTATCACATAGTCAGTCACTCTGACTGGCTTGGGGGAAGGAGCACTCTCCGACCCCTCCTTGATCAGGGCCAATGGACCTCTGACCGGATGGCCATAGAGAAGTTCAAAGGGACTGTGACCCACTCCCTCCTGAGGGACTTCTCTAAATGCAAAGAGAAGGCATGGCAGTAGAAGATCCCATTTTTTCTTAAGGGGGTCCTCTAAAGCTCCTATCATGCTCTTCATGGTTCTGTTGAACCTTTCTACCAACCCATTTGTCTGAGGGTGGTATGCTGTTGAGAACTTGTAGGTAACGCCACAGTTTTTCCACATGGCCTTCATCTAGTGGGGCATAAAATTTGACCCCCTGTCGGATCTTACCTCCTTAGGAAACCCAACCCTGGTAAAAATACCAAGGAGGGCCTTAGCCAAAGCCTGAGCTGTAACATTCCTCATAGGAATTGCTTCATGGTACCTAGTAGCATGGTCTACTACAACAAGGATGAACCTGTTTCCTGAAGAGGTTGGAGGGTCAAGAGGACCGACAATGTCGATTCCTACACTCTCAAATGGTACTCCTACCACAGGGAGAGGCACTAAAGGTGCCACGTTCTTGGAGACACTCTTACCAGATGTTTGGCAGGTGTGGCAACTCTTGTAATACTTATCTACTTCAGCCCCCATTTTAGGCCAATAAAAGTAGAGAGCGAGCATTTCCTTGGTCTTCTTGAAGCTCAAGTGACCAGCCAAAGGTATCTCATGGGCTAGTTGCAAGAGTTGGAGTCTGTTATTTTGGGGCACTACAAGTCTTTTGTAGTCTCCAAGGGTTGACTTAGTCGGTTCACTATGGAAGAGGCCATCTTCCCAGTGTAACCTATACTTCCCAGGCTCTTGCCCTTCAAGCTGAGAAGCTGCCTGGTGGCGAAGACCTTCCAGAGTTGGACATTCTCTTTGTCCCCTACTGAAGTCTGCCCTGTTGGGGCCACCTTCTACCAGTAAAGACTGCAGCTCAGGATGGTCCAAAGGGTCCAGATCTCCAATAAGATCCTGGCCTCCTACTAGATCTGAATCCTCAAGCTCTAGTTCAACCACACAGGGTGGTACCTCCCTCTTAGCCTCAGCTGGAGGTGGAATCACAGGTGTGATTTTTGCTAACCTAGGAGATTTCCTGGTTGGCAGCACTGGAGTGCTTTCTGCTTGTTTCTTCTTAGAAGTCTTGGGTTTCCCCTTTGCTTCTGGTTGTCTCGAAATTGCAGTTAGTAACACCAGTGGAGTAGGAGTGATTTCTTTTTCCATCATCTCCTCAGGAGAGCCTCCTAAAGTCCTCTCCCGTGCAGGTCTGATGAGCTCCTGTAATTTCTTACTAGGAGGTCTGGGAGTACTTGACACTACTCCCAGATCTTTCAGATCATTGCCCAGCGACACCCTTCCAGGTACTTCAGATTGGATACTAACAGGTATTCTGATAGTCATGTCATTGCACTGGATGAGAGCTGGTAACTGGGAAAGCATCTACACAGGCTCTCCAGCTAACTTGGTGAGGCATTTGGGTGCCTTAGCAACATCCTCTACCTTGGAAAAGGATTCATCCACCACAGTTATGCTGGACCCAGTGTCCCTAATGGCCGGGGTCTCCTGACCATTGACTAGGACACTGTCTTTATAATACTCTTTAGTATTATTTGGGATAGAATTATACATATCTAAATTCTGTTGTTCCCACAACCCCGAGGATACTAAAGCTACACTAGCTGAGACTTGGATGGGGTCTTCAGCTAGTAGTTGAAAGTTTCCACTGGTCATTGGTACTTCCTCATCTGGAGTAAAGGCTAAGGAGACCGTGTGGATCCTTGAAGATTTACCCTTACATCTGGGATCCCCTTTCACATGATCAGTTGAACCACAAACATAACATTTCCCAAATGCCTTTATGAATGGTGGCTTGTTCTGACCCCCTTCTGGTCTGGGACCAGAAGGTACACTAGCCTGATTAGGTTTCCCTTGTGGTTTACCCTTAGAATTTTGTTTGTGGCCCTCTTTGGAATTGGAATTATTTAAATGCTCCTTGTTGTCTTTCTTTGGCTGATTTCCCTCATCCTTTTTCTGAGTGACCCCAGAATCCTTGTGAGTAGCCCTGTTGGCAATCCACAAGTCAGCAGCCTTCGTTAGTCTCTTGGAATCTAGTTCTTTTGAATCAGCCAAGTGCTGTCTGAGCTCAGGAGAGCAGGCATCATAGATAGACTCCAACATTACAAGATTTCTCATTCCTTCATAAGTGTTCACTCTGTAACCCTTAATCCATCCCTCTAAGTTTTTCAAACACTCATTCACCCAAGCAGCCCAACGGGTACTATCATGCTTTTTGAGGGTCCTAAACCTCTTAAGGTACTGGGTAGGGGTCTTCCCAAATCTAGCTATTAAAGCTAGCTTTACACATTCATAATCCATCCTATCCACCTCCCCCAACTCCATTACCACATCAGATGCAACAGGGGGGAGCCTAGAGAACAACCAGGGGATCAACTGATTCCCTGTGATGTCCTGGAGCCCATGATTGTACTCAAACATAGCTAACCAATCTAATACATCCAACTTAGGTTCATACATACCCACAATCTCTTTAGACATCCGTGGTCTTTTTGGACTGGAGGATCTAGAGGATTCGGGGAGAGAAGCATTTTCCAAAGACAATTTCTTCATCTCTAGCTCATGGTTGAGCTCTATTTCTTTGAGCCTTAGTTCTTGATGTCTCTCTTCAGTTTGGGCACTAATTCTTTTGAATTCAAGTTCAAGTCTCATTTTTTTCTAGAGTGATACATTCTGGACTTAATGTGGGACCTGACAATGGTCCAGTAGCCATAGGTTGAGGCCTTTGAGCAGGCAGAGGGCCAGAGGGGGTGACATAGTTATCCTCCTCTTCCTCTTCTGTTTCAACAATACCATCCTCATCATTATCATCCTCAATGTTTGCTACATTTGCTGGAGGGGTAGGTACTACAGCCCCATTCTCCAGACTTTGTTTTTCTAACAATCTTTCAATCATTTCTGATTACTTGCCTTTGACAGGAAGACCTTTCTGTCTACACAGATCCATTAAATATTCAGCAGTATTTGTAAGGAGGGTCTCCTGGCTATAACTTTCCATCTTTGACTTTCTTTAAAATTAACATTTAGTGATTGTTAAGCCTTGTGGTTAATTGAACCAAGGTACTAGCAGCACTCTAAAATGTAAATCCCACCGCTGTGTTAGGCAGAATTGTGTGCAGTTCCCTTAGGGAGCACTACAGAAGATTAAGACTACAGGTATATGCAATAGATTCCCTTTGGTATCAGTCTGTACCACAAAGATGTAGTTGGTAGCTGTGGCTAAGCAGTCAGACTTATCTCAAAAGGGAGACGAGCAGTATTCAGGGTTTACACATTAGGACTACAATACTATGGAACAAGGAAACACTGACCAAAGCTTTGTATCAAAAAGAATATATATATTTATTTTACACACTCTCATGTTCACACACAAATCACTATTATAAAAGCAAGTTAAATCAGTCAAGAAAAGTATACACAACTCCCTATTTAAATTGTAGACAAGTTTGAGCAAGAGTGAAAACTGAGCAAAACGGCACAGTGAAAACCAAGCAAAAATGGCACTCTAACAATTTCTCAAAAAGGAGGGAAAGGACAAAGTTATACAGGAATATACTCTTAAACACACCAGCAACACTTCCCAATAAGATTGTGAACAAGTTAGGCAAGGCAGTACTTTAGCATGTATAATACTGAGGTGAAAACTGAGCAAAATGGCACTTCACAAGTTTAAAAAGAGGGAAGGAAAAGGTGATTATAAGAGTTAGGTGCACCAACACATTTCTAGGTGAGAAGCAATCTAGAGAAGGCAGTTGTAACAGATTTAGCCAGAGTCAAAAGGCCTGTGCCAGAGTCAGTGGTAGAGGGCAAAGTGCTCAGGAGCAAAATGTTCTAGTCGCTGCAGTCAAGTCTTTGTTAAACGATTCGAAAAGGCGGTTGCAGAAGGTGAAAGACAATGTTAGATGATAGGGGCGGCCAACCCAGAAGGTAAGTAAAGGATTTAAAACACCTTTAGCAGTACCCAATGAAAAGGGAGGCCTGGCGGAACAATGTACCTTAAAAGTGGAAGAGGCTCCTGCAGTGGCGGTAGTTCCTGCAGTTCGAGAGATCCAGCAGAGGAAGAGAGGCTCTCGTCATGGAGGAAGGTTCAAGTTACTGCACTGCCCAGGGATGAAACCAGCCACGGTGCTGCCAAACGAATAAAAGGTACGCTCCTTTAAATTGCGGTCCGGGTGGGTGGGTGGGTGCCTGGCTATCTGGTCTCCTAGTGCTTGGCACTGGCGATTCAACCAAGGCAGGTCCGGGAAGGTGATTGGCGAACAGGTTGACCCCACCAGCTCAAGGGACGAAGACTCTTGCAGTTAAAGATCTTCTCGAGTCGTTGGAGAAAAGTGTTGAGGATCTGCAGCAGGGCTTCACTGGTGGTTCAGTCATTGCAGATGTCTTCAGCTTCTCTCCTCTTCAGCTTCTTAGTTCCAGTGGCGACGGCTTGTCCTCCAGTCCTCAGGACCCTGCTTTTATGCAGCAAGACCCCATTCATGCAGCGTAGCTGTCACTCACACAGTGGGGTGGCTCTCCTGGCGGGAGAACCCCCCAGCCTATCGCGGCAGAGTGCGACTTGGGATGCATAGGCAACCCTGTCCAGGGTGCCTATTCCCCCTCCCACACATCCTGTCTACCCCAGACTTAGTGGCGCCAAAAGGAGGGCTTCTGTGCAGAAGCCCGCCAAAAGGACGAACAAAGGATCCCTGAGCTGGGTTAGGATTACAGAGAAAGACCCGACAAAGATATTAAATCAAAGTTCTGGCAATAAAAACCTACCGGAGTAAAGTTAATATTAAAATAAACTGGCGGTATGTTAGAGGCTGTCAGTAAAAGTAGTAGCCTCAAACAATGGGAAAATCCCATAGGAAAATATTTGAGGTTGAATATTTACGGTAGTAACCACTGCCACCAGCCAGAAACTTTTGAGAGAGGGACTGTATGGTACCCCCTCGAAAATGGACACTAGGCAAAAACTATTAACCCTTCCCAGTACCTCCATAGTAAGATGGATTGTACTGGTTTTGTTCATAAGATTTGACTAGTAAAGTCAATGGGGACTTAACATGCCCTAGGAGACAGTTGTCAGTCCCAGGGTATGGAGTCTATGTTTGGGGGTCGCTATGACACCCCTGTGGTACGGCACGGAGGGTGCTGTGTCCCACACATGTAAAAAGATGATTCCTATGAAGGTGCGAAAAACCCCATAGAACATAAGCACACAAGATAGCCTGAAACATACACTAGCAATCTGTCTAAGAGTGGGAAAAAAGGGTCTCACTCTTAGCAGGAGAAAACAAATAAACCCTTCAAATCTAGCAAAGCTGCTGGGGGACTCTATAGGTAAGGGAAATTAGCCATAGAAGAGAATTCTCCCTAATATGCGTCTTCAGGGCTTTCCTGAAGGGAAGTTAAAGCTCAATGGAAGGGCATTCCACAGGGTAGACGCAAGAATGGAAAAGGAGCGACCCCGCCCCAGTCGCTTCCGTCGAAATTTGAGAATCCTGAGAAGGTGGTGGGAATCAGACCACAGGTTTCTTGTTGGACAATATCTCTCGAGTTTCTGTTTCAAAAAATGAGGGCCTACATTATGCACTGTTCAGTGAACAATACACATAACCTTGAACTCAATACGAGTTGCCACCAGTAGCCAATGCAAACGGTGTAGCAAGGCGTGGGAAGGAGACAGCTGAGGTACCTTACACGCCAGGCGAGCTGAAGCGTTTTGGAGGCCCTGCAGTCACTGGATCTGCGATTTAGGTTGCCCTAAAGAAATACCATTACAGTAATCAAGCGAACCAATTATGGTTGTTGTCGCCAAGGTAGTCAGACTTCCGGGAGGCAGCAAAGGAAGGATTTTTCTTAAGGCCTTTAGTTTTCCGAATCCAGCGCTACATATATCAGAAATGTGCGCCTCTCGTGACCCATTAGATAGTAATTTAACGCCAAGACTTTTCACAGAGGAGCACGGGAGTGGGCATAAATCTTGCATATGTAAACATAATCCAGCTGGAACAATAGCAGGCTTATTGGCCAATATTCTTGCACAGTCCAGGACTCTGTCCTGGCTATATTGCTACTGAGGTCTCATCCCTTCAGCACCTCCTTCTAGGCCTCCACACCATGGCCCAGAGCAACTGGTGAGCTACAATTTAGGGTGCCACAAGCAACATGTTGCTCCCGAGCCACACGTTGGGGATCACTGCGTAGGTTATCTGAAATTGCTTGTTATGCATATGAAAAATAAATATGTCAAAAAAATATATAATAATGATCCTGTAGCATGTACACAGAATTCCACAATCGGGATAGTGCCCTATTCGAATGGATTGGACTTGGTATCATCAAACCAAACCCCTTAAAGGCAACATGGAGTTTATGCTTAGGAGATTGGAAACAAGATTAATTCTGAGATTTAATTGCAAAATCCCTTTTGGCCTTAATACGACTGAAGGTTTCCATGTTTTTCTTTAAATCATTTTCAAAATTCTTTACTTTCAAGAATTTGTAGAAAAATGTTTCACCTCAAATTATGTGTTTTTAGATTTGTTTAAATTATAAAGCATCACTGTACAATTCAGATGTCAATTTATTGCAAAATGCTTCCTGATATTTTTCCTTTATGACTGCCCTTTTGTCTAGTAGAAAAGTTTTGTTTTGCCGTAAAAACAGTTTTTCCTAATTGTCCAATCATATGTACAATCCAGCTCTGAAATGTAATCCTTTGTGATCATCTTGATGCAATTGGTCTGCAGCTTTTTTCTTTTAAAACGCACGTTGCTTGAACATCTTGATGATGGTCTAATAATGTACAGAGCAAATGTGTTGAGGCTCCTACATCACGTCCTAAGAGTTTGTCTAATAACAACTAACAAACTTGCAATGATTGGATTTTTAGAAGAGGATCAACTTGACAAGGTCACTATTCTCCTCACATCTGCTCTTATTAAGCAGAGTATATTGAATGAGGCAAACCTTCTGCTACCCGTGGGCTTTGATTTAGTAGAGCTCCCATAGAGTATGTAGCCCTAAGTAAAGGTTCACAGAGAAAATTCAGATCCCCCTCAAGGAAATCTAATTCGAACAAGAAGGAGGAGGTTGCCTTATCCTTCAGTCAGCCTCCGAACAAACATCCTTTGGGGAGAAAGGTTCATTTGGATTTGCCGCAGCCTCCAAGAAACCGGTTTACCATCACAATTGGAAGTAATGATGAGTGTAGAAGAAGGTGGTAATGCAACAGGGCGCATTGCCCGAAAAGGAACACAATGTGTCCTGGAACTGACTAGCAGAAGCACTGGTCCTGAAGAAAAGAACATACGTACTAGACCAGTTGAAGCCAGTGAAAGGCCTCGTCCTGGGAAGTTGAAATACGAGAGGCTTCAGTCACTTATTCGGAAACCATGAATTAGATTGAGACGTTTGACATCATATATCTTCAAGAAACATGACTTAGAAAAGTTCCCGTATTGGATGGGTTTACTATTCACTTAGCAGCCTTAATAGGACCTAAAGGCAGACCGATATCTGCCCTATTGACATCCATAAAGAACGGTAGAGGCTTGAAAGTAATGGTGACATAGTATCCAAACGCCTACATTTAAGTCTTGCTGTTTCCTGTTAGCTGCATAAGACCTGTTATGCAGGATTGGTTGATTTTATTCAATCTCTATTGGAATCCTGTGAGAATTGAGGTTTCAAATTTCTCTTCTTCAATTATGGGTTTAATTGACAGGTCCTTTTGATTTGCTGCCAGACCTCATAATAATCATTTGTGGTGAGTGTAATATGAACTGTTTTGATCATAACAACAATTTGATAGGAGATGTCAATGCATCTTCAATCCAGGCAGAAAAGAAAGGGCACGCCTTGCGGGAAGACTTGAGCTTCAGGTGTCTTCACCTTGTAAATGACCAAATTAAGGTAGACATTCCACCGAGTGTAACATGGAAAAGGGGTCCAGAATGTAAAATTCAGGACTATTTAATGTATCTCGTAACCTCCTTCCATGGATACCAACACTGGAGGTCATCCCTACAGTACGTAGTGACCATAACATTCTGAAATTGACCTGTAAGGCTTTGCGGGTTTGGACTCCTGAAGCTTAACCCACAGTGGTTGGCGTTTCTGCTGGAAGAAACAGGTTGAATATGAATCCATCTAGAATAACCGTGTTGGCCAAGAGATTTGGAAACCACGTTGAAACCACACCAAAGGGTCAAGCAGCTATTGCCTTAAACTATACTAGGTTTTCGATGGACTTTGTTGCACTTCGGAAATATGGTATGAAAAATGTGTTTTCCCATTTGCACTCATATGATGAGGAACTGAAGAAGGTAATAAGAAAATTGAAATCTGAATTAAGGAAGCTGAAAGGAGAGAGGATCTGGGATTTGTTGATTCTCAAAAGAAGGTTTAAACAACAGTACAGAAATTGGGTCAGATTACGGAATTGTGGAATGTTGCAACAAGATGCAGAATGTATGCTGCAAAAAATTTCAGGGAAAAGGACTGGTGATAATTGGCAGTTAATAAATTCATAATCCGCATCCCAGTCTGCGCTGTTAATAAATGCGGTATCAGAGTCCCTCTGGGTTTAGCACTTCACCCTTTCATTTTCCACGGAGAGTGATGTTTTCAATATAGATGGCGATACATCCTCTGAAGAATAGGCATTTCCAACTGATAGAGAGGACATAATAGATTTGATAATGAATGGTTGACTAATGCCATGTTAAAAAAGGATCCCGAATTGTGGGCAACATTCCTTTGGAAACTGTTTACTCATGTAAAAAAAGTTAAAAAGATTCCGCCCTTCTGGAAAACTTCTGTAGTCATCCCTATCTTCAAGAAGGGCGATAGGTCCGACCCTAAGAACTATAGGCCTATTGCCCTTCTTGACGTGGCAGGTAAAATGTTTGCATCCCTGTTTTTGAAGGCACTCTCAAAGTGTGTCACATAGTCTGCTAATTATGAACCCTTGCAGTCAGGATTTGCTTAAGAAGTGGGTACAACGCTGAACGTGTTCTTGATCAACATCTTAAAGACACGTTGTCATGATGCCTACCTCCAAGGAGCCAGGTCCGACCCAGCAACCCCAGAGACAGGCGTCATTCCCCCCACGGAAGTGCCAGCGGGCCCAAGCTGGGGCCCTTTGGACACAGTCCTGGGGCCTTAGGCGCCAGGCTCATGTTAGACCCCTGTCGGCGCCAGGCTTATAAAGCTAGACATGTGTTCAAGTGTTTTAATGTGCACTTACCTGATGCAGACCATGCTGCTACATCCAGGCCCTCTTGAGGCCTGAATGGAACTACTTTACCTGTGGGACTACTTTCCACCTGGGTATGGTTGGGGAAGGATACATACCTGATCGGTGGAAGGATACATACCTGGAACTTCTTCCAAAGCTATTTAAACCACGCCCGATCAGCAACTCACGCTTCGCGTTGTTCTGCTCCTCACAGCTGGACGCTCACCGTGTCAGCTCCTGCATCTGGACTTCAGCCACGCCTGTCAGCATCCTGGGTCGCCTGCAAAGGGAGATAGGAGATAATTGGAGAGAAAGAAGACCTTACCAGCTAAAGCTGCATCACGGAGACATCACACAGACGATCCTGAAAGGGAAAACATCATTTTAAAAGCATTTCGCTTCGATCGCTGCAGCGCTGCATTTCACTCACCTTTCCTGGGCGCCTCCATCCTCAGCAGCGATCATCCGGATCCGCACCCACTTCTCAGAGCCTAGAGAGAAAAAGACAAGAAAACAAGGTGAGAGAAGGAAGGGAATAGGAAAGGCTCAGTTTCCTTCTAAGACTTACCTGTTGGGTTATTCCCATTTCATTTCGGGTCCTGCCGCTTCCTGGCATTCCGGACCCCGGCCCCTATGGGGAAAAAAGACAAGGACATTGAATGAGCGAATGCAAAGACATTACCTGAACGCTCATCCAGAACTTATCTGTCATTTACTGGAACTGCACGTTTCACTTCGGGTCGGCGCCATATCTCCGGCATTCCGAACCCCGGCCCCTAAGGGGAAAAAAGACATAAGTATTAGCGCTTGCTGCAATAAGACAATGAACATTATTATTAAGCTTGAACTTTTGAACTTGCAACAGAACTCTTACAGCGCCTCACCTGAATAGTCAAGCTTATTTTGAACTCCCATCAAACCTCAATCCAGTGAAGTAACTGGGTTTCAACGCGCCCCTGCATCAGAAGCAGGATGGAGAACTCATCCTTCCAGACCCTAAGGTGAGACTTCACGGGGAATCGTGGAAGGGTATCGTGGAGGGCTGGAAGGGAGTGGGAGGCTTGAGCATTATTCCATCAGTAGGTAATACTCCCTTTTCACGCACAGGGGAATATTCCTGCGAGCCAGAAAAGACCAGAGTAGAGGGGCCCTTCCAGTCCATCTTCAGAGTCCTGCGCTTCACCACTGAAGAAGCATCAGCACTCGAAGCCAGACCTGCGCCTCCGTGGGAATCAGGTGAGCGTGACAGAACGCGAAGCCTACCCACAATTTCCCACCCGGGGGCTATGGAGACTTCCGAGACAGATCAGCTGGCCCAACTTTTGGGGGAATTACGGGCAGAAGTGCACTCAGCCCGCCAGAAGACTAACGCTCTCAAAAGAGAACTGATCCTATCAAAGGAAAGAACAGATGACCTGGCCAAAAGGTTATTGCAGGCCCAGGCAGGGCACACTCCTTTACCTAATTCCGGTGGTACTTCCACATCAATGGGTTTGAATAACCCTGTTCAAATCAATCTACCTGGACACATGCCTTTGGCCCCACCTGAACGTTTTGCGGGGGATCCCAAGAAATATGCCGTCTTTATGAACCAACGTCGTTTACACTTTCTATGCAGACCCGGGGCCTTCCCTAACGACCAGACCAAGGTAGCCTTTATACTATCTTACCTCAGTGGCAGTGCTGCCGATTAGTCTATTCCATTGGTAAATCAGGATGATCCCATTCTCCAGGATTTTCAGGGCTTCCAGGCCAGCATGGAAAGATTGTTTGCTCGACACTCTCAAGGACAGGCCCTTGATAACGAACTGCTATCCTTACGACAAGGTAATCAGGATCTCCTGTCCTACGTTGCTACCTTTAATAGACTGGTTGTGGAAACTGGATGGCCAGAAAACAAAAGGATCACATTGTTTCATCGAGGCCTGCGCGGAGAGCTTAAGGATGTTCTAGCTCAGATTGTAAATCTACCCCAGGTCTGCGCAGACTACATAGACTTGGTGGTTCAACTTGATCACAGACTTCAAAATAGAAAAGCAGATCGGTTCAAGTACGAAACCCGAGTACCAATCAAAACCCACGCTAACTCCAATAGTCCCGACGTATCCGAACCTATGCAAATCGGCGGTGTTAAAGGACCATTAACGCAGAAGGAACGAGAGAGAAGGCGGCAAATGCAACTTTGTCTGTATTGCGGGACTTCTGGTCACTTTCTTCGAAATTGTCCGGTTAAACCACCTAAGAAGGTGGTTGGAGCCACTGATAACGATTTATTGACACCTGATTCGGGAAACGACCTAGCCCGACAAGCGTAGGGGTACGCTTGCCGAGCTTAAAAACAAACTCTTTGACCTCGCATTTTGTCATGCCAATGGTGCTCGTGGACCCAAAACAGCCTCAGCAGTTGCATGCTATAAAAGCGTACATCGACAGTGGAGCTATTGGAAATTACATAGACCGTGAATTGGCTTCTAGGATTAAGCTCCCTCTCCGCCCGAAAGTAACCCAAGATGTCATTACTACAGTAGATGGAACCGAAATAGCTTCAGGGCCTGTAACGCATTCCACTGTTGAAGTGACACTGGTGGGTCAGGATGGACATCGGGAAGCAATTGTGTTTGATGTGATCAAGGCCCCACAATTTCAAGTAATCCTTGGAATTCCTTGGTTAGAAACACATAATCCCAGAATTGACTGGCGAGCAAAGAAGATAAGTTTTCCTGATTGTGAACCAACTTGTTATCCAAGAAATCCAGTTATGGGTCTAGCCTCAGCAACTTCCACCCCTGTACAGCTACCGTCAGAATACCAAGAATTCCAAGACGTTTTTCAGAAGGAACAGGCTAACACGTTCCCTCCCCATCAGTCTTATGATTGCCAAATCGATCCGGTACCCAATGCTCAACTACCTTGTAGTAGGATTTATGCTCTTACGGAACCTGAGAACCTGCATCTGCGTCAGTATTTAGATCAGTACCTAGCCAATGGTTTTATTCGCCCGTCCAAGTCTCCTGTCTCCTCAGCTCTGTTCTTCGTGCCAAAAAAAGAGGGCGACCTTAGAACATGTATAGACTATCGCGCCCTAAATCAAATAACGATTAAGAATCGTTATCCTCTGCCCCTGATCCCTGAGCTTATCGACCAGGTGAAAGACGCTTGTGTGTACACCAAGTTAGATCTCCGAGGAGCTTATCACCTGGTGCGTATAAAAGAAGGCGACGAATGGAAGACTGCATTCCGCACCAAGTTTGGGCTCTTCGAATATCAGGTGATGCCCTTCCGTTTGTGCAATGCACCTGCCGCCTTTCAGTACTTTATGAATGATGTTCTTCGGGAACTTATCGATGTCTGTGTCATTGTTTATATTGACGACATCCTGGTGTACTCTTCTTCAGAATCTGATCACAGAAAACATGTTAGGGCAGTTCTTGAGAAATTGCGCCAGCACAGACTATTTGCAAAGCTCGAAAAATGCGTTTTTCATACCACAGAAGTTGAGTTTCTCGGATTCAAAGGAGTCCGAATGGACTCGCGAAAGGTGGACGCCATCCTCAAATGGCCATCTCCTAGCTCGGTGAAGGGAGTTCAGAGCATGCTCGGCTTCGCCAATTTCTATCGAAGATTCATCCCGGAATTTTCCCGAACAGTCCAACCCATCACAGCTCTCCTAAAGAAAAACAAACGCTTTGAATGGACTCTTGAGGCCGAACAAGCCTTTCAGGACCTGAAAACCAAATTCACCTCTGCACCTGTATTGAAGCACCCACACCCAGATCTCCCTTACATTGTGGAAACCGACGCATCCAGTTCGGCCATGGGAGCTGTCCTGTCGCAAAGAGACCCAGAAACTAACCAATTACACCCTGTGGCCTTTTGGTCCAGGAAATGTTCTCCTCCTGAAATCAACTACGCAATTACCGACAAAGAGTTACTGGCTATTAAATCTGCTTTCAAGGCTTGGCGTCACTACATTCTCGGGGCAAGACACACCATCACCGTAATTACGGACCACAGAAATTTACAGTATTTAAAGACGGCCAAAGCTCAATCTTCACGACAACTCCGATGGGCTCTATTCTTTGCAGAATTTGATTTTGTAATTACCTATCGCCCTGGCTGCAAGAATGGTAAAGCGGACGCCTTATCCCGGATTGGCATGGAAGAACCCAATTCGAGTTTAGAACCTGTGCCAATCATACCTGAACAAAGAATCTTAGGCCTAACTTCATTGCAAACTATTGAGGACATCCAAACGCAAGTAAAACAACTTCTAGACTCTTCAGCCTTACTGGAATGGAGTCAAAAGGGTCCTCATTACACCGTTAAGGATGATTTAGCCTACTTCCAGGAGCGGTTGTTTCTGCCAAGTAAAGAATTGCAAGAACTTGTTATTGCCCATCATCATGAATCATTAATGGAAGGACACCCTGGTATCGCTAAAACGGAGGAAAAAATGAAACGCCACTTCTGGTGGCCTTCTTGGAGAAAAGACATAAAGTCTTTTGTATTGTCTTGCGGAATTATCGCCCAAAACAAGGGTCAAAAGAAAAGGCCAGCCGGCCTACTTCAACCCTTGGATATTCCACCGGCACCATGGCACACCTTGTCAATGGACTTTATAACTGACCTGCCTCCTTGTGCTGGTTATAACACTATCCTTGTAATTGTGGATCTATTCTCCAAAATGGCCCACTTTATCCCTTTAAAAGGCTTGCCTTCAGCTTCCACCTTGGCCAAGGAATTTCTGGAGAATATAGTTCGCATACATGGTTTCCCTTCCATATTAGTCTCGGATCGTGGAAGTCAATTTATCTCCCATTTTTGGAAGAAGTGTTGCCAACTAGCACAAATAGATGTGCGGTTATCCACCAGCCACCACCCCCAGACCGACGGACAAACCGAGAGAACCAATCAGACTCTCGAGCAATATCTTCGGTGCATGTTACACCAATCCGAGTCAAATTGGAAAGACATCCTTTGGATCGCAGAATATGCATACAACAATTCAGTGCATTCTGGAACCGGACAAACTCCTTTTTATACTTTGTATGGTCACCATCCGCGGACCTCTGACCTAGACCCACCTTTGACCCTGGAAATGCCCGCAGTAAATCATCTGCATTCCACAATAACCCGAGCCTTCAAAGAAGCTGCAACTCATTTACAGCAAGCCAAGAAAAAGTATAAAGAAAACGCTGATTTGCACCGAAGTAAAACTCCTCCTTACCAAGTAGGAGACCAGGTATGGCTAGCAACGAAACATTTACCCCTCAAGGGCCCGCGAACCTTCAATCCCAGATTCATAGGACCTTATCCCATCAAGGCTATAATCAATCCCGTGGCCTTTAAACTGGATTTACGTCTAATATGCGTATTCATCCAGTTTTTCATGCATCACTTTTGAAGCCAGTACAACCAGGGACCCGACTGTCCAAGCCTCCAGACCCATTTCAAATTGAAGGGGAATTAGAATTCGAAGTTAAAGACATTTTAGACTCCAAGGTGTTAAAGTCAAAACTCTTCTATCTTGTTGACTGGAAGGGATATGGACCTCAGGAGAGATCGTGGGAGCCTAGTAACCATGTTCACGCACCGCGATTAATACAAAGGTTCCACCGGAGATTTCTGAACAAGCCAAAACCCCCGGAGGGAACAACCTTGGGAGGGGCCTTGAGGGGGGGTACTGTCATGATGCCTACCTCCAAGGAGCCAGGTCCGACCCAGCAACCCCAGAGGCAGGCATCATTCCCCCCACGGAAGTGCCAGCAGGCCCAAGCTGGGGCCCTTTGGACACAGTCCTGGCGCCTTAGGCGCAGGCTCATGTTAGACCCCTGTCCTGGCGCCTTAGGCGCCAGGCTCATAAAGCTAGACATGTGTTCAAGTGTTTTAATGTGCACTTACCTGATGCAGACCATGCTGCTACATCCAGGCCCTCTTGAGGCCTGAATGGAACTACTTTACCTGTGGGACTACTTTCCACCTGGGTGTGGTCGGGGAAGGATACATACCTGATCGGTGGAAGGATACATACCTGGAACTTCTTCCAAAGCTATTTAAACCACGCCCGATCAGCAACTCACGCTTCGCGTTGTTCTGCTCCTCGCAGCTGGACGCTCACCGTGTCAGCTCCTGCATCTGGACTTCAGCCACGCCTGTCAGCATCCTGGGTCGCCTGCAAAGGGAGATAAGAGAGAATTGGAAGAGAAAGAAGACCTTACCAGCTAAAGCTACATCACGGAGACATCACACCGACGATCCTGAAAGGGAAGACATCATTTTAAAAGCATTTCGCTTCGATCGCTGCAGCGCTGCATTTCACTCACCTTTCCTGGGCGCCTCCATCTTCAGCAGCGATCATCCGGATCCGCACCCACTTCTCAGAGCCTAGAGAGAAAAAGACAAGAAAACAAGGTGAGAGAAGGAAGGGAATAGGAAAGGCTCAGTTTCCTTCTAAGACTTATCTGTTGGGTTATTCCCATTTCATTTCGGGTCCTGCCGCTTCCTGGCATTCCGGACCCCGGCCCCTATGGGGAAAAAAGACAAGGACATTGAATGAGCGAATGCAAAGACATTACCTGAACGCTCATCCAGAACTTACCTGTCATTTACTGGAACTGCACGTTTCACTTCGGGTCGGCGCCATATCTCCGGCATTCCGAACCCCGGCCCCTAAGGGGAAAAAAGACATAAGCATGAGCGCTTGCTGCAATAAAACAATGAACATTATTATAAAGCTTGAACTTTTGAACTTGCAACAGAACTCTTACAGCGCCTCACCTGAATAGTCAAGCTTATTTTGAACTCCCATCAAACCTCAATCCAGTGAAGTAACTGGGTTTCAACGCGCCCCTGCATCAGAAGCAGGATGGAGAACTCATCCTTCCAGACCCTAAGGTGAGACTTCACGGGGAATCGTGGAAGGGTATCGTGGAGGGCTGGAAGGGAGTGGGAGGCTTGAGCATTATTCCATCAGTAGGTAATACTCCCTTTTCACGCACAGGGGAATATTCCTGCGAGCCAGAAAAGACCAGAGTAGAGGGGCCCTTCCAGTCCATCTTCAGAGTCCTGCGCTTCACCACTGAAGAAGCATCAGCACTCGAAGCCAGACCTGCGCCTCCATGGGAATCAGGTGAGCGTGACACACGTAGAGCAAGAAATAAAACTACGGTGAACCTTGCTTTTGAGGATTTAGCCCAAGCCTTTGCCACCGTATACCGCAACTGGCTTTGGGCCAAATTAAGGAACTGGGCGTGCACGAGAGATCTTTTGGAGGCTATTAAGGAGTTGCACGCATGTACCTCACTGGAAATAGGATTGGATACAAGGGGTCAGCTCTCTGGTGCCATCAATCCTCTCTGTAGGTGTCGGTGAAGGCTGAGCAGAATGTGAACGAGCAGGATGGCTTGAAGATCGGCACGGCCTCTGAAGGAGGCAATGAAGGAAACACTGGCAGAAGGGACCTCCGGAAAAGCAAGCAGAGGACGGGTGAGTCCACCCAGTAGCTCCGAAAGAGGGAGCCGAATCTGGTAAGGAAAGGAAGCAAGGACAGAGAGGAAACCGGGGAGTACAGCCAGGAGGCGAAGAGAAAGGAGAAAGAAACAGGTAAGAAGGAGAAAGGTAGGTCCGGAGAAAATAAAGAATCGGACCTAATGAAAAACACTGAAGAATGCTCAAAGGGAAGCATCAGAAAAACCCTTAGCGGGAAGAGCGAAGTGGTGGACGTTGGAGCGAGGAAAGGCTCGAGCAAAGCAAGGAGTGCCAAGCCTCAGGAGCGCCTAAACCAAGAAGAGCGACTTCCGTAGCAGGTTGCAACGCGGAGTCTGCTAGGAAAGAGGAAGTATTTAGACTCCCGTCAGGCACCGCCCACAAGAATGGCCGGAATGATGACCATAGAAAGAGGACTAAAACACACCACCCCTGTGCCGCCACCTGTAACGCGAAAGAATCCGCTAATCGCGGTGGCGGCGGATGACAGTATGCCCCCCCTTAGAGCGTTGAACACCAGGCTTCCCCGGGTGCAAGCGATGAAATCTGGCAAGCAACCGAGGGGCATTCACCTGTGAAGCTGGTTCCCAAGAATCCTCTGACTCAGGGTAACCCTTCCAGGAAATGAGGTATTCCAAACGGCCTCGATAGAATCTGGAGTCCCGAATGTTAGAGACTTCATATTCTTTCATGTCTGGTTTGGGGTAGGAAGGAAGACGAGGCACTGATCTGTGATGTGGATCAGGAAAAAATGGTTTAAGAAGAGAGGAATGGAAGACAGGGTGTATGCGATGAAGAGTGGGGGGAAGTCGAAGACGATAAGCCACAGGATTAATCTTAGCTATAATGGGAAAAGGTCCCAGAAAACAAGGACACAGTTTAGAAGGACGGACCCACTTGGGCAAGAATTTTGTGGACAGCCACACCCTGTCACCCGGCTTCCAATCCGGACAATCCCTGCGATGCTTGTCCTCCTCTTTTTTGGTACCTCTCTTGCTAGCTTCCAGGCTGCGTAAGGTAGTGGAATGAGCCTCAGTGATATTCTGTAACACATCTACAACTGCTGGGGAGTTGGTAAAACTGGGCATCAAAGGCAGGATGGATCTTGGGTGAACTCCATACATACAAAAGAAAGGTGAGTAACCTGTGGCAGAATGTTTGGCATTGTTGTAAGAAAACCCCACCGTAGGAAGTAGAGACCCAATTCTCCTGATGAGTAGTGACATAACATCTCAAGTATAGTTCCAATGTAGCGTTCAGCCTCTCGGTCTGTCCGTTAGTTCGCAGATGGTAACCAGACGAAAGAGCACGTTCGATTCCCAATCCGTGACAGAGCGCTGACCAAGACTTAGATACATACTGACTACCTCGATCGGAAATAATCCTATCCGGTAAGCCATGGAGATGAAAGATGTCCCTCTCAAACACTTCTGCCATCTTGGATGCAGTTGGGAGACCTGGAAGAGGGGAGAAATGCGCCAGTTTGGAAAAAAGAGTCCACAGTAACCATAATGCAAGAACAGGATTCCGAGGGAGGAAGATCCACAATGAAGTCAGTAGAAATATGTCCCCAAGGACGAGTAGGTACCTCTGCCTGCTTCAGTAAACCTAAAGGTATACCGGCCTGGTATTTAGACCTGGCACAGATGGGACATGACTTGACATATTTCCGAGTCTCTTCCCTAGAGTGGGCCAAAAGAAGACTCTCGAGATGAGTTCCAAGGTGTTATTCCATCCTCTATGTCCTGCTGTACGTGAGTTGTGACTCCAGTCTAAGATCTTTTCTCGCCAGGGACGCTCGGGAACGTACAAGCGTTTCTTATACAAAACCCAGCCATCTTTCATTTAATAAAGTGATTTGGGGGATAGAGATATTCGAGGTAATTCTTTCATCACTGCTGCTTGCACTTCTTGGAGGAAAGAACCGGCCAGGATTAGAATCTGATTTCTGTGAAACATAGGTTCGGTGTTGATTAAGGCCTTCTCCTTGCTTGAGTCCTTGCGAGATAATGCATCTGCCAATCGATTAGATGTTCCGGGGATGTAAGTGATTTGAAAATCATATTGCGAGAAAAGGTGCGCCCACCTTGCCTGCCTGGAGTTAGCGCATTCCATCTCCTGTAGAACCTTCAAGTTTTTATGATCAGTTCGGATCAGAAACTGGTGTTGGGCCCCCATGAGCAGGTGACGCCACTCCTCACAGGCAAGTTTCATAGCCAACAGTTCCTTCTCCAGAACTGAATAGTTCAGTTGGCTTGGAGTGAGAGTCTTAGATAGATATGCGAACGGATGTTCCACTCCATTGACAGCCTGAAGTAACACTGCTCCAATGGCAATAGCTGAGGCGTCGGTCTCCAATATGAAAGGTTGTGTCTGATCAGGATGTTGCAGAATCAGAGCAGAACAGAAAAGACCTTTGAGATGATGGAAACTCTCCTCTGCGGCAGTTGACCATTGGAATGGAACAGCGTCCTTCTTCAACAGTCGGGTATTGGGATATACCACCTCAGAGAAATTGGGAATAAATCTTCGGTAATAGTTGGAAAGCCCAAGAAATTTTTGAACCTCTCGGACAGTAGTGGGAGCCGGCCATTTCAGTATGGCGTGTACTTTGTCCTGGTCCATGCTAATTCCATCTTCGGATTGCACATATCCAAGGTATTGCGCAGACGGAACTGGAAACTTACATTTCTCAGCCTTGACCAACAGTTTGTCCTCCTGAAGGCGCTTCAAAACCTGCTTGACTTGCAATACGTGTTCCTTCATGTTCGAGGAAAAAATCAATATATCATCAAGATAGATGATGACAGAGACTGACAAAAGATCAGAAAACATTCTGTCCATGAATCTTTGAAATGTAGCTGGCGCATTCACTAATCCAAAAGGCATCACTTTATACTCGTATAAGCCGAATGGGGTGCGGAAGGCAGTTTTCCACTCATCTCCTTTGGCTATTCTGAGCAGATGGTATGCGTTTCTTAAATCGAGTTTGGTGAATATTTTTGCCCCCTGGACTGTCTCTACTATGTCGGTGATGAGGGGCATCGGGTACCGATCTCGTATGGTGACTTTGTTTAGACCCCGATAGTCAATACAAGGCCTAAGCTCATTCGAGTCTCTTTTCTTTATGAAGAATAAAGGAGCTCCAGCCGGGGACTTCGAAGGTTGGATGAGTCCGTTCTCCATGTTTGTGTCCAAATACCTACGCAACACCTGTTTCTCCATCCGCGTGAGGGAAAACATTCTTCCAAACGGAACCAAATCAATTGCACAGTCCTCGGGCCGATGTGGAGGCAGTTTGGCATGCAACTGTTCCTGGAACACTTCTGTAAAGGTGGAGAAATAGCTGGGAAGAGCATGGATACCAATGTGATGATTAGTGAAAATCTTTACTGGCTGAAAATCTTCCCTGCCCTCCACAGGAAGACAGTTCGTGGCGCAGAATGAGGAATGGAAACTCAACTGGTTTTCAGTCCAATTGATCCAGGGGTTGTGTTTGCGAAGCCACGTGATGCCCAGGATGATAGGGAAGTGTGCAGCCCTGATGATGTCAAACCTCAAAATCTCAGAATGTTGATAGATTCTCATGGAAAGATCTTCTGTGGTATGTGTCAAAAGGCCTGAAGACAGAGGGGACCCGTCTACTCCTTCAACCTTCTGCCCCTCCTTGCGAGCGATCCGACTTAGTCCTTGCTTATCGGCCCATAAAGTGTCAATAAACTTGCCTGCTGCACCACAATCCAATAGGGCTAAGGTTTCCACCTGTTTTCCCTTTAAGTCTAGGATCACTGGAAGTACCATAAGTCTGGAGTCTTCTCGGAAATCAGGAGAGGAAATGGATAAGGAAACATAGGGACGTTGAGAAGAGCTTGGTAACCCTTGGACACTAGTCCCTATTTGTGCCGAGGGAGCTCGTTTCCCGACCTCCTCCTTGGTAGTTCAGTGCAGTCCTTGAGAAGATGTTGATCGGAACCACAATACGCGCACAGACCCTTCTCTCTTCTTCGCCTTCTCTCTGCCGCAGATAAAGGGGCCCTGGTGGCACCGATCTGCATTGGTTCATCTGAGGTTGTCGCTGAGGAATGACCAGTGAGGGAGTGCAGAAAGGAGTCCGAGGAGGACCCGGAACCTCTCTGTTTGCGTCGCTCTAACTTTCGTTCTTGAAGCTGATATTCTGTGTGAAGAGCGGCAGCTAACAAGTCCGCAAAAGTGGGTGAGCGAGGAGATCTGGCCAGTTCATCCTTGATCTCTTCCTTTAAACCCCTCCAAAAAATGGCGTACTGCGCTGTCTCAGGCCATCCTGCTCCGGCTGCTAGGGTCTTGAACGAAGAGATATATGACAGGACATCCAAATTTCCCTGTCTAACGTTCAGCAGATCTTCACAGGCCGTGAAAGACAGTTCAGGGCGTTCAAAAGTCTGTTTCAGTAGGTTCCGAAACCCTACATAATCCTGAAGGATAGCATTGCCGCTAGTAACCAATGGAGTAGCCCAAGTTAGAGCATTTCCAGTCATGTTAGAAATTAGAAATCCAACCTTGGCCTGGTCCGTTACGAAAGTACGGGGCCTGAAGGTGAAATATACTGTGCACGTTTCCAAAAATTCTTTCACCTTCTTTGGAGAGCCGTCGAATTTGCCTGAGGAAAGTGCCATGGGTGGTAGTTCTGGCGGTGAGGGTTCTCTTGCTGTTACCATTTGCTTGAGGAGCGCGTTTTCTGTCTTTACTCCCTGTAATTCTTGAGACATGGCTTGAAAGGCTTGCCATAATTCCTGGACTTGCTCTTCAGCTGACATCTTATTACTCTTTGGCGTTGCAAACTGTGCTAGTTTGATTCCCTTAATTCCCTTCGTTCCCTCCTCCTTCCCTCCTTCTGCACTCTCCTCACCTGAGCTGTCGGAAATGTTGTTCGTAGACTGTAGATTCCGTCTGGCCAGGTAATCCTTCTCCCTTCTTGGATGAATGTGCTTTTCACGGAAGGAAGCCACAGTTACCGCTAGGAAACAGCAGTTCCGTGGCCCCTCTTCTGGAATCAAGCCGGAGGAAGGGAAAAACCCAATCGGGAAGAAAAAAAACCTTCGTAGTACTAGAGTTCACTTCTTTTTCCTCTCTGTAGGTGTCGGTGAAGGCTGAGCAGAATGTGAACAAGCAGGATGGCTTGAAGATCGGCAGCGCCTCTGAAGGAGGCAATGAAGGAAACACTGGCAGAAGGGACCTTCGTAAAAGCAACCCGAGGACGGGTGAGTCTGCCCAGTAGCTCCGAAAGAGGGAGCCGAATCTGGTAAGGAAAGGAAGCAAGGACAGAGAGGAAACCGGGGAGTACAGCCAGGAGGCGGAGAGAAAGGAGAAAGAAACAGGTAAAAAGGAGAAAGGTAGGTCCGGAGAAAATAAAGAACCGGACCTAACGAAAAACACTGAAGAATGCTCAAAGGGAAGCGTCAGAAAAACCCTTAGCGGGAAGAGCGAAGTGGTGGACAGTGGAGCGAGGAAAGGCTGGAGCAAAGCAAGGAGTGCCAAGCCTCAGGAGCGCCTAAACCCGGAACAGAGACTTCAGTAGCGGGTTGCAACGCAGAGTCTGCTGGGAAAGAGGAAGTATTTAAACTCCCGTCAGGCACCGCCCACAAGAATGGCCGAGAATGATGACCATAGAAAGAGGACTAAAACACACCACCCCCGTGCCGCCACCTGCAACGCGAAAGAATCTGCTAATCGCGGCGGCGGCGGATGCCAGTGACTGCATCTAGATCTCTATAGTCCACACAGAATCTCAACTCCTTGGATCCTGACTTTGGTACTAACACAACTGGGCTAGACCATGGACTAGTAGAGGGTTCTATTACCCCGAGATCAAGCATCTTGTTGACCTCTCCTTTGATGTGGGTCCTTACATTTTCTGACATTCTGTAACCCCTGCTTTTGACAGGTAAACAGTCACCAGTGTTTGTCATGCTGGCCCTAAGGGGTCAAGCCTGGTGAAAGTGAAAACAGGGGGGCAAATTGATTTAACAAAACTTTGCACTCCTCCTGTTGTTCAGAAGTCAGATTAGAAGAGAGATTAACTCCTTTTATTTGCCCATCTAGCAGCTTGCCTCTGAGAGGTCAGGCAGAAGTTCACTGTCCTCCTCCTCTTGATCTGAAGCTAAAATCAAAGCTGCCAGTTCTGGTCTCGAAACATAAGCTTTTAGACGGTTGGTGTGAAAGACTCTGGGAGTCTCCTTAGGATTGCCTAAGTCCACCAGATAGTTCACCTCTCCAGGTTGTCCCACAATCTTGAAGGGTCCTATCCACTTGTCCTGCAAGGCCCTCTGCCTTGTTGGCACCATAACAAGAGCTAGCTGGTCTTGAGCGAACTCAACCATGTTGGCCTTCTGGTCATGCCAGTGCTTAACCAGAGCCTGACCTGCTTTCAAGTTATCACTTGCCTCAGCCATCATGTGTGACATTCTCCTCCGGAGTCCTATCACATAGTCAGTCACTCTGACTGGCTTGGGTGAAGGAGCACTCTCCGACCCCTCCTTGATCAGGGCCAATGGACCTCTGACCGGATGGCCATAGAGAAGTTCAAAGGGACTGTGACCCACTCCCTCCTGAGGGACTTCTCTAAATGCAAAGAGAAGGCATGGCAGTAGAAGATCCCATTTTTTCTTAAGGGGGTCCTCTAAAGCTCCTATCATGCTCTTCATGGTTCTGTTGAACCTTTCTACCAACCCATTTGTCTGAGGGTGGTATGCTGTTGAGAACTTGTAGGTAACGCCACAGTTTTTCCACATGGCCTTCATCTAGTGGGGCATAAAATTTGACCCCCTGTCGGATCTTACCTCCTTAGGAAACCCAACCCTGGTAAAAATACCAAGGAGGGCCTTAGCCAAAGCCTGAGCTGTAACAGTCCTCATAGGAATTGCTTCATGGTACCTAGTAGCATGGTCTACTACAACAAGGATGAATCTGTTTCCTGAAGAGGTTGGAGGGTCAAGAGGACCGACAATGTCGATTGCTACACTCTCAAATGGTACTCCCACCACAGGGAGAGGCACTAAAGGTGCCACGTTCTTGGAGACACTCTTACCAGAAGTTTGGCAGGTGTGGCAACTCAGCCCCCATTTTAGGCGAATAAAAGTAGAGAGCGAGCATTTCCTTGGTCTTCTTGAAGCTCAAGTGACCAGCCAAAGGTATCTCAAGACCCCCATTCATACAGCGTAGCTGTCACTCACACAGTGGGGTGGCTCTCCTGGCGGGAGAACCCCCCAGCCTATCGCGGCAGAGTGCGACTTGGGATGCGTAGGCAACCCTGTCCAGGGTGCCTATTCCCCCTCCCACACATCCTGTCTACCCCAGACTCAGTGGCGCCAAAAGGAGGGCTTCTGTGCAGAAGCCCGCCAAAAGGACGAACAAAGGATCCCTGAGCTGGGTTAGGATTACAGAGAAAGACCCAAGAAAGATATTAAATCAAAGTTCTGACAATAAAAACCTACCGGAGTAAAGTTAATATTAAAATAAACTGGCGGTATGTTAGAGGCTGTCAGTAAAAGTAGTAGCCTCAAACAATGGGAAAATCCCATAGGAAAATATTCGAGGTCGAATATTTACGGTAGTAACCACTGCCACCAGCCAGAAACTTTTGAGAGAGGGACTGTACGGTACCCCCTCGAAAATGGACACTAGGCAAAAACTATTAACCCTTCCCAGTACCTCCATAGTAAGATGGATTGTACTGGTTTTGTTCATAAGATTTGACTAGTAAAGTCAATGGGGACTTAACATGCCCTAGGAGACAGTTGTCAGTCCCAGGGTATGGAGTCTATGTTTGGGGGTCGCTATGACACCCCTGTGGTACGGCACGGAGGGTGCTGTGTCCCACACATGTAAAAAGATGATTCCTATGAAGGTGCGAAAAACCCCATAGAACATAAGCACACAAGATAGCCTGAAACATACACTAGCAATCTGTCTAAGAGTGGGAAAAAAGGGTCTCACTCTTAGCAGGAGAAAACAAATAAACCCTTCAAATCTAGCAAAGCTGCTGGGGGACTCTATAGGTAAGGGAAATTAGCCATAGAAGAGAATTCTCCCTAATATGCGTCTTCAGGGCTTTCCTGAAGGGAAGTTAAAGCTCAATGGAAGGGCATTCCACAGGGTAGACGCAAGAATGGAAAAGGAGCGACCCCGCCCCAGTCGCTTCCGTCGAAATTTGAGAATCCTGAGAAGGTGGTGGGAATCCGACCACAGGTTTCTTGTTGGACAATATCTCTTGAGTTTCTGTTTCAAAAAATGAGGGCCTACATTATGCACGGTTCAGTGAACAATACACATAACCTTGAACTCAATACGAGTTGCCACCAGTAGCCAATGCAAACGGTGTAGCAAGGCGTGGTAAGGAGACAGCTGAGGTACCTTACACGCCAGGCGAGCTGAAGCGTTTTGGAGGCCCTGCAGTCACTGGATCTGCGATTTAGGTTGCCCTAAAGAAATACCATTACAGTAATCAAGCGAACCAATTATGGTTGTTGTCGCCAAGTTAGTCAGACTTCCGGGAGGCAGCAAAGGAAGGATTTTTCTTAAGGCCTTTAGTTTTCTGAACCCAGCGCTACATATATCAGAAATGTGCGCCTCTCGTGACCCATTAGATAGTAATTTAACGCCAAGACTTTTCACAGAGGAGCACGGGAGTGGGCATAAATCTTGCATATGTAAACATAATCCAGCTGGAACAATAGCAGGCTTATTGGCCAATATTCTTGCACAGTCCCGGACTCTGTCCTGGCTATATTGCTACTGAGGTCTCATCCCTTCAGCACCTCCTTCTAGGCCTCCACACCATGGCCCAGAGCAACTGGTGAGCTACAATTTAGGGTGCCACAAGCAACATGTTACTCCCGAGCCACACGTTGGGGATCATTGCGTAGGTTATCTGAAATTGCTTGTTATGCATATGAAAAATAAATATGTCAAAAAAATATATAATAATGATCCTGTAGCATGTACACAGAATTCCACAATCGGGATAGTGCCCTATTCGAATGGATTGGACTTGGTATCATCAAACCAAACCCCTTAAAGGCAACAGGGAGTTTATGCTTAGGAGATTGGAAACAAGATTAATTCTGAGATTTAATTGCAAAATCCCTTTTGGCCTTAATACGACTGAAGGTTTCCATGTTTTTCTTTAAATCATTTTCAAAATTCTTTACTTTCAAGAATTTGTAGAAAAATGTTTCACCTCAAATTATGTGTTTTTAGATTTGTTTAAATTATAAAGCATCACTGTACAATTCAGATGTCAATTTATTGCAAAATGCTTCCTGATATTTTTCCTTTATGACTGCCCTTTTGTCTAGTAGAAAAGTTTTGTTTTGCCGTAAAAACAGTTTTTCCTAATTGTCCAATCATATGTACAATCCAGCTCTGAAATGTAATCCTTTGTGATCATCTTGATGCAATTGGTCTGCAGCTTTTTTCTTTTAAAACGCACGTTGCTTGAACATCTTGATGATGGTCTAATAATGTACAGAGCAAATGTGTTGAGGCTCCTACATCACGTCCCAAGAGTTTGTCTAATAACTAACAAACTTGCAATGATTGGATTTTTAGAAGAGGATCGACTTGACAAGGTCACTATTCTCCTCACATCTGCTCTTACTAAGCAGAGTATATTGAATGAGGCAAACCTTCTGCTACCCGTGGGCTTTGATTTAGTAGAGCTCCCAAAGAGTATGTAGCCGTAAGTAAAGGTTCACAGAGAAAACTCAGATCCCCCTCAAGGAAATCTAATTCGAACAAGAAGGAGGAGATTGCCTTATCCTTCAGTCAGCCTCCGAACAAACATCCTCCGGGGAGAAAGGTTCATTTGGATTTGCCGCAGCCTCCAAGAAACCGGTTTACCATCACAATTGGAAGTAATGATGAGTGTAGAAGAAGGTGGTAATGCAACAGGGCGCATTACCCGAAAAGGAACACGATGTGTCCTGGAACCGGCTAGCAGAAGCACTGGTCCTGAAGAAAAGAACAGACTTACTAGACCAGTTGAAGCCAGTGAAAGGCCTCGTCCTGGGAAGTTGAAATACGAGAGGCTTCAGTCACTTATTCGGAAACCATGAATTAGACTGAGACGTTTGACATCATATATCTTCAAGAAACATGACTTAGAAAAGTTCCCGTATTGGATGGGTTTACTATTCACTTAGCAGCCTTAATAGGACCTAAAGGCAGACCGATATCTGCCCTATTGACATCCGTAAAGAACGGTGACATAGTATCCAAACGCCTACATTCAAGTCTTGCTGTTTCCTGTTAGCTGCATAAGACCTGTTATGCAGGATTGGTTGATTTTATTCAATCTCTATTGGAATCCGGTGAGAATTGAGGTTTCAAATTTCTCTTCTTCAATTATGGGTTTAATTGACAGGATTTTTTGATTTGCTGCCAGACCTCATAATCATTTGTGGTGAGTGAAATATGAACTGTTTTGATCATAACAACAATTTGATAGGAGATGTCAATGCATCTTCAATCCAGGCAGAAAAGAAAGGGCACGCCTGGCGGGAAGACTTGAGCTTCAGGTGTCTTCACCTTGTAAATGACCAAATTAAGGGAGACATTCCACAGAGTGTAACATGGAAAAGGGGTCCAGAATGTAAAATTCAGGACAATTTAATGTATCTCGTAACCTCCTTCCATGGATACCAACACTGGAGGTCATCCCTACAGTACGTAGTGACCATAACATTCTGAAATTGACCTGTAAGGCTTTGCGGGTTTGGGCTCCTGAAGCTTAACCCACAGTGGTTGGCGTTTCTGCTGGAAGAAACAGGTTGAATATGAATCCATCTAGAATAACCGTGTTGGCCAAGAGATTTGCAAACCACGTTGAAACCACACCAAAGGGTCAAGCAGCTATTGCCTTAAATTATATAAGGTTTTTGATGGACTTTGTTGCACTTCAGAAATATGGTATGAAAAATGTGTTTTCCTATTTGCACTCATATGATGAGGAACTGAAGAAGGTAATAAGAAAATTGAAATCTGAATTAGGAAGCTGAAAGGAGAGAGGATCTGGGATTTGTTGATTCTCAAAAGAAGGTTTAAACAGCAGTACAGAAATTGGGTCAGATTAAGGAATTGTGGAATGTTGCAACAAGATGCAGAATGTATGCTGCAAAAAATTTCAGAGAAAAGGACTGGTGATAATAATAATAATTGGCAGTTAATAAATTCATAATCCGCATCCCAGCCTGCGCTGTTAATAAATGCGGTATCAGAGTCCCTCTGGGTTGAGCACTTCACCCTTTTATTTTCCACGGAGAGTGATGTTTTCAATATAGATGACGATACATCCTCTGAAGAATAGGCATTTCCAACTGATAGAGAGGACATAATAGATTTGATAATGAAGGCTAGCAACTCCCGGGCCCCTGGGCCTGAAGGGTTGACTAATGCCATGTTAAAAAAGGATCCCGAATTGTGGGCAACATTCCTTTGGAAACTGTTTACTCATGTAAAAAAAGTTAAAAAGATTCCGCCCTTCTGGAAAACTTCTGTAGTCATCCCTATCTTCAAGAAGGGCGATAGGGCCGACCCTAAGAACTATAGGCCTATTGCCCTTCTTGACGTGGCAGGTAAAATGTTTGCATCCCTGTTTTTGAAGGCACTCTCAAAGTGTGTCACATAGTCTGCTAATTATGAACCCTTGCAGTCAGGATTTGCTAAAGAAGTGGGTACAACGCTGAACGTCTTCTTGATCAACATCTTAAAGACACGTAGAGCGAGAAATAAAACTACGGTGAACCTTGCTTTTGAGGATTTGGCCCAAGCCTTTGCCACCGTGTACCGCAACTGGCTTTGGGCCAAATTAAGGAACTGGGCGTGCACGAGAGATCTTTTGGAGGCTATTAAGGAGTTGCACGCATGTACCTCACTGAAAATAGGATTGGATACAAGAGGTCAGCTCTCTGGTGCCATCAATACAGGGAAAGGTCTCAAACAGGGGTGCCCACTTGTTTCAGCCCTTTGTAATTTATTCACTTATGATTTAAATTAAACCTTGGAAGGGGCGACAAGCTTTCCACCTAGTATTAACGGTGAGTTCCTAGACAGATTGCTGTATGTGGATGACTTAGTCCTGATTGATCAAACACCAATTGGGTTGCAACGACAACGGAGCAACCTACAGGACTATGTTGAACAAAATGGCTTGAAGATACATATTTCCAAGTCTAGGATACTAATTGTACAATCTGCAAAAGGGGAAAAAAACAATAGAAGGTCATAGTATTTAAATAACTAGTCCCTTATGAGAGTTGACGCCTTTGTGTACCTGGGGATGTACCTAAATAATAGTCTGAAAGACAGTCCAAGGCAAGCCTTTTTGCGAGTAAAAGCTAAAAACTTGGCAGCACAAGGAAGGGTGTTGTTGAACAAATATGGTGGTTTCTCACTTTCCTCTGTTATCTCGTTCTATCGCATGAAAGTGATTCCTACATTAACTTACGGTGCAGAGTTTTTTTTGCACTCCCTGCAAACCATGGTTGGTCCTTTTTGGAAAAAGGGTGCTTAATCCCTATTGTGTTCCGATTCAATTTTTGAGGTTGGAGCTCAACTTAATTTCAATGTATGCGACGGCAACTTGGAAGAGTCTGGCACTGTATTGTAAATGCATACTGTATGATCCTGTAAGAGGCTTTAAAATGTTAAAAGGCACTATTTGTAATGAGGGTGAGCCTATATTGGTTCAGTGGAAGAAAGTGTGTTGTGCAATTCTGGTAAATGTGGGTACCTCCGAGGAGACTTTACTGTCAAACCTGGCCTCTGTAAAACATAAACTATGTAGGCAAGATTGGATAGAGACACAAGATCAGAGACACTTATACAAACTCCATGCTCAATCCTACACGGAAGTCAGGCAATACAACAGTCTCCCTAAGTACCTGTGCAAATTTCCAAATAGACACTATCGTACACAGTACATGCTATTTTGCCTAAACCTTTATCCCAGTAAAGAAGTATTAGTTGCACAAAATCGAAACAGTGACAACGATGTGACATGTAGACTTTGTAAACACAAGAACACTAAAGAATCTCTTCAACATCTTTTATTGTTCTGCACTGCATTAACAGAAATAAGGTCTAGATTTTTTGGATTTTTTTTTGATGAATTCAATTCTGTGACCCCAGACGAGTGGTGGTTCATTTTTATGTGCAGAGAACATAACATCTTTAATCTTGGCCTTGATTAATTTTTTAAAAGAACATTACTGGAGTAATTTTTGTGGACATGATGAAAAGAAGAGGGGGAATCTGTTATGGATTTATGTTTGGTATATGTAAATTGTATTGGTTTTTAAAGTAGTAATAATGGTGAAAGGTTTATACTAATCCAACTACCAAATAAAATAAAATGAAAAAAAGAAACAAATGCTCTTGTTGACGATGGTATGTTGTCCACAAGTTTAGGCAAGAGTTGACACATTTTCCGTATGAGCATCAGGTAGGGGTGAGGAGCCTGAACTATCTTAAGCTTTCTCTGAGACCGAAGACAGGCTCCCTGATACCCCAGTTCCTGGGGGTCTTCTCTCCTAAAAGCCTCTATATACTGGTCCCTTCCCTCCTTTACCCCCTGTCCTGTGCCAAGCCATGCTCCTAGATCCTTCCTAGATTCTCTTTTTGTGCTCTTGCTAAACTTGTCTGACATCCTCCTGATCACCACTTGCTAGATCCTTTGCAGGTTCACTCCCTTCCTCCTTCTCTTGCCCTTCGTCCTGCTGTTCACTTATCTACTCTAGATGTTGACAACCTCGTGCCTTTCTGTGTTTAGCCTCCTCTGCAACTGTCGTCACCGTCCTCTGTGATCTTACTGCCCAACACCTCTTGAGGTTCAACAACCTCCTCAATTCCTTCTGAGGTGGATGACTCACCTCAATTCTTGCTACCACCTCCTGCAGATGTGAAACACGTGGGTATAGGCACATTACAAATGCTATATCATATCATGTGTTTCTCTCTTCTACTTAAATCCTCCATCCTGCTCCTTGTGATGTTGTCCTATCTCCTGCTTAAACCTTCCTTCCAACTCCTTCTGATAATGGTCTCTCTTCTAGTTAAACCCTCCTTTCACCTCTTTTTATGGTGGTCTCTCTCCATCTTAAATCCTCCTTCCACCAGAAATACTCGTGTACAGGCGCGTTATAAATGACGTATATCATATCACCACCTTCTAGTATAGCTATCTTTTCTCCTGAAATGCTCCTTCACCCTCCTTCTCCCAAGCTAGTATCCAACATCCTTCTACTCTCCAAATCCCCTTCCTCCCCTCTACAGGCTCTCTTTCCAAGCTCCTTCTTCTCTCCAACCATCTCCAAATGCTCTCCACTATCTCCTTCTTCAAACACCCACACTGCCAGACTGAGATCCTGTGCGCATATACCCCTGTAACCGTCCCTGTTGTCTAGACGGTGTGTAAGGGTTTGGACCAGTCCTGGAAAATTGAGGCTGTGCTGGGGTTGGATGTTGGTAACAAGTTCGCCTGGTCGCATTAAGTGATCGGGAAGGTCGATCAACCTTTAAGTGGCTGCTCCGCCATCTTGGATTTCGTACAGGTCATTGTTGGTATCTGCAGGGTGCAGCAGGAGCTGTGGTTTGCCGTTTCAGTTGGTCTGGTAGCTGTGAATGGTAATAATTATAGAGTACTTGGTTTACATTCTCCCTACCACTAAGATCCGAGGGCCAGAGCTTCCACGTGGTCAGGCCCTCTGGCCGACCTTTACAGTAGGGAGAGTGGGGTCGGGTGGCCATATTTTCGGTATGTCTTTCCTCTTTACCCTTTAGGTCTGGTCATCTTCCCCTTTTGCTATGGAAAGGACTCCTTTTAGGTTCTGCCCTAAGTGTAGGGTCAGATATCCTTGGAAGGACGAACACAGGACGTGCAACACCTGTCTCCCCTTAGATCACAGCGAGAAGCGGTGTGCGGCTTGTAAACTCCTTCGGCCTAAGACCCTTAAGGAACGCCATGTAAAGCGGTGGGCGGCATACGGTATGTCGTGGGTGGAGCCCCTTTCCCCCACCACCACACCCACTGAAAGTGACAGGGGTACCTCCGATGACCAAACATCCGTTGCGGATGTGATAGACCTCGAGGCGGACATTTCTAGGTCTGCCACGCCCGTCCTCGACCCTTCAGGGGACTCTGGTCTCGCTTCAGGGACAACACCCAATGACAGGGGCGTACATTCGCATTTCACTAAGCACATAACCCCTACACCTATTTCGACAGGTACGTCGAAAAAGGTGAAAGCGCCAGCAGGGGCATCGAAGATTTCGGCAGATTCCTCGGATCATACAGATCCAAAGCCTTCCCCGCATCCGCAGCAGCGCTTTGCGACTGGGCATTCAGACAAACACGGGCGCTACCCCTAAATCAGCTTTACACGTCGAAGCGTGGAAATCCGACACTTCGACGGTCCCGAAGGCCGCGGGAGGCCCAAAAATCACAACTAGGCCTCAAGGCAAAAAACCAACCGCTAGGCCCTCTAACGGCACGGAAGGCAATAAGTTTACCGATAGTCCTTCGGACCCACTAACTCACACCGATTTCGGTGATAATCAAACACAGCATCGCAAGTATTACTTCGGCGGTTGGGCTTATTCCTGTTCCGCCGAAAAACATGAGGCAGGCCGTGGACAAATCCTTGAATACTCCATGGGGCCCTGATTCTCACGATACCTATGAGGACAGTCACAAACCTCTTTCCAACACCCTGAGAGACAATTTTCAGTGCCGAAGGGCGGAAGACGACGCTTTTCTACCCGTAGGCCCGTCTGAGTCCTCTAAATGGACTAGGGAGAAATTTGAAGGGTGTATGGACCGTCTTGAAAGAATTATCAATTTTTCTGAGCATCCTTCTCCGAAAAGATCTTGTGGAGAGCCTAATCTTCAATCTGCTGCACATTTCCAAGAAGATCAGCCTTCTGTCCCCGTCCAGCATGAAGACATCGTCCAGATGGACACTTATAGAGACATTTACAGTGAAGATGAAAAACTTTCTCTCCTACAGAATTATGAGGAGGACCAGGCGGATGCCACGGACCCATGGACGCTTCCCCATCAAGATCAGGACACTGATATATTGTGCCAGGATTCCCCTCCATCCAACCCGGCTCGCCAGGCCTCGCCTGTAGACAACCAGATGGCCTTCAATACCATGTTAAAGAAGGCAGCTGAGCATTTTCAAATCTCTACTCAAGAGGCAGTGCCTGAGCAGGACTTTGCAGAGGATATTCTTAAGGAGAAACCGCCCTCTAGCCAGGCCATTCCCCTCCTTAATTCTGTCAAGAGAAGATTGGCTCCCTCCCTCGTGTCAACAGCTCAAACCCAGGCAGTGAACTCAAGAGTTGAAAAGTTATTTTGGCCAGCTCCTTCGGACCCACAGTACATTAAAGGGCATGCCACCCCCGATTCTCTAGTAGTGACTATCACCAGGAAACAGGCAGGGGTACCCCTTGCCCCAGGGGAGGCTCTCCGGATAGGGAATCCAAGTGGCTGCATGCCTAAGGCAAGCGAGTCACCTCGGCTGCCGCATATACCACGCCTATAGCGAATATTACTACGCTGCTGGCGAGTTATGCTGACGCTCAGTGGAACCTACTTCAGGAAGGCCTCCAGGAGGTCCCAGAACCCGTCAAGTCGAAGCTTCTCTCTATTGTGGCCGAAGGAGGGCAGGTGAACCAGAATGTTAATAAAGAACACTCTGGATACGGCTGAAATAGCAGGCAGGTCTCTGGCCCAAGGAACCTTACTCAAAAGGCATGCTTGGCTGCGTACCTCAGGGTTTAAGCCCGAAACACAGGCCTCGCTCATCAATAAACCAATTGAGGAAGCTAACCTCTCCGGAAACGCGGTGGATGAGGCCCTAGAAACAGCCAAAAAAAAGCATAAGACTCTCAAGTCTCTGCAACAAATCACTCAAAGACCTTCCACCCAGAGAGGAAGTAACTGTTGGCAGTTCTTTCGAGAGCAGTCCCGTGCAAGTCAGAACAACTATGGCATGGGAAACTTCAATACCGGACAAACATCAGGAAGCCCCGCATACTACCCTCCAAGGGGTCAGCGAAGCGGCAAAGCCAGAGGTAGAGGCCCCAATCCTAGAGGAGCCGCAGCCTCTGGTCAGAAATGACCATCAGATCCAGGTCCCCTCCCATGTCACCCCGGTCGAGGGGCGCTTAACATCTTTCCTCACGGCATGGGAGGGGAAACTTCAGACCAGTGGGTCATAAAAACAGTCACCCACGGGTACTGCGTGGAATTTGCCCGACCTCCACAATTCAGATTACCGCGCCCACAGCGCCTTTCACCGGACGATCTGCAAATCCTGAATCAAGAGGTGGAAGCGCTGCTGGGAAAGGAAACCATAGAAGCTGTCCCTATTCTTCAGGTAAACAAGAGTATTTATTCAGTGTACTTCCTTGTACCCAAAAAGGACCTCACCATGCGCCCTGTTCTAGACCTGCGCCCAGCGAACAAGTTCATAAAACTTCAGAAGTTTCGCATGATAATGCTACAGGAGTTGATCCCACTGTTGAAACAGGAGGACTGCATGGCAACATTGGACATGAAAGATGCATGCTTTCATATTTCAATGTTGCCAGCGCACAGAGAATATCTAAGGTTCATGATAGAGGACAGGCATTACCAATTCAAGGTACTCCCCTTCGGCATCGCCTCGGCGGCAAGGGTGCTTACGAAGGTCCTGGCAGTAGCTGCAGCACACCTGTGCAGGTTATCTGTCCCGGTTTACCCTTACCTCGACGACAGGCTCATAACAGGGGACTCGTACGACACATGCTTTTTCAATACCCAAAAAACCGTAGACCTTCTCTTCAGTCTGGGGTTCTCTGTCAACGAGAAGAAATCCCGTCTAGTCCCCAGTCAAATAAAACAATTTCTGGAACCTCTGATCCAGATGAAAGACGGCCTCGTCTTCCCCTCCAAAGAGAGGGTTCAGAACATGCTTTTTCAGATCCCTCAATATGTAGCCAGTCGGGAGGCGACGGTGCGCAAAGCCATGCGCTTGTTAGGAATTATGGCATCGTGCATATATTTGGTTCCCCACTTGCGACTGCGCATGCGTCCCAGGCAAGAGTGGCTCAACAGCCAGTGGTGTCAGGCCAGCGGACAATTGGAAGATCTGGTAGTTGTCTCGCCAGCCCTCTTTCTCTCTCTGCGGTGGTGGTCAAGAGAAAACCTCTTGAAGGGGAAAACCTTCACCACCCCTGCAGTGGAAGCCACTCACACGACAGACGCATCTCTCACAGGGTGGGGGCTCACCTGCTTCAGCAGACAGCGCATGGAGTGTGGTCCCCACAAGTAGCGGCCAATTATATAAACTTACTGGAGCTATTGGCGGTGTTCAAGGCATTAAAGGCTTTTCAGATGCAACTACAAGGGAAGACAGTGCTGATTCTAACAGACAGCACTACAGCCATGTATTACCTGAACAAACAGGGGGGAACTCGCTCTCCAGGGCTATCCAAGCTGTCCCAAAATATTTGGATATGGGCTCTCAAACACCAGATGTTTCTGTTGTCTCAACAGGTTCTAGGGGAAACTCAATCTTCTGGCAGACGTGCTCAGCAGAGATTTTCCTCTGCCCGAAAAATACGAATGGCGTTTGCACAAAGACATCGTGTCCAACGTCTTCGCAGAATGAGGCTTCCCAGAGATCGATCTGTTCGCAACTCAGCAGAGCACCCAATGCCAAGACTACGCCTCCAGGTACCCCCAGAACCGCTCCAAGGGGAACAGTCTCTGGATTACATGGTCACGGAAATGTGTCTACGTTTTCCCCCCCGATGCCCCTTCTCAACAAGATAGTGCACAAGATGCACCAGGAACCAGTTACAATGATACTGATGGGCCCCTTTTGGGCTCGCCAATCCTGGTTCGCTCATCTGATGGAAATGTACCCCTCCCCACCAATAAAACTACTCCGCCCATACAACATGTTGTCTCAGGACAGGGGGGAGACCCTACACCCATGCCCACAAACTCTGAACTTAGCAGCCTGGCTCCTGAGGTCATAGAGTTTGGACACCTACAGCTCCCTCAGAGGTACATGGACATACTCAGGGAAGCTAGGAAACCTAACACACGTTATTGCTATGCCAGCAAATGGAAACGTTTTGTCATCTGGTGAAATTCCAAGGGCGTCAATCCCATCGATTGCTCACCCACACACATCGTACTGTACCTTACCCATCTGTTAGACACTGGGTTGGTCTTCAATTCCCTAAAAGTTCATCTGGTTGCTCTCTCAGCCTACACACATCACAACAAAAGGTGTCGTGGTGGAAGATACTGGTAATTAAGGCCTTTATGGAAGGGGTTAAGATGATTTATCCTCCCATTTCTCACCCAGCTCCTGGGAGGGACCTATATGTGGTTTTGACCAGGCTCATGGGAGCTCCCTTTGAGCCAATGTATAAAGCAAGTCTAAAAGACCTGACTTATAAAACAGCCTTCCTAGTGGCTATCACTTCTATTAGAAGGGTTAGCGAACTACAGGCTCTTTCTAGACCCCTTTGTTACAGTCCACAGGGATAAGGTAGTTCTGCGCACTCACCCCAGATTTGCGCCTAAATTAATCTCGAAGTTCCATGTGAACCAATCGATTGAACTACCTATGTTTTTCCAGAATCCCACTACCATGGCCGAAAGAAGCCTACACACACTAGATCCACGCAGGGCAGTCATGTTCTATCTGGAAAGAACTAAACCACTGAGGAAACCAACCCAATTTTTCATTTCAGTGGCAGCTGGTAGTGAAGGGATCCTGTCTCTAAATCGGGTATCTCAAGGTGGATTGTCAAATGCATCACACTATGTTTCTCTCTTGCTAAGAGAGAACTGTCCTTCAAGCCTAGAGCACATTCTACTCGGGGCACTGGGGCATCCATAGCATTCATTGCAAATGTTCTCCTTGAGTCCATTTGCAAAGCGGCAACCTGGAGTTCTGTACACACCTTTACAAAACACTATTGCCTAGACACTCATTCTAGGTCTGATTCTCAGGTGGGACAAGCAGTACTAAGACATCTGTTCTCTACTGTTCCTTCTCACAACCCACTTCCAACTCCGGGTACTGCTCGCTAGTCTATGCACAGCATGTGATTCTAAGCAGATTAACAAGCATCAGAAGACATGCATTACTTACAGTAATAGCATTTCTGATGATTGTATCTGCTTCGATTCACATGCGCCCTCTCTACCTCCCCGCTCGGGGTGGAAGGAACATAGACATCTTACTACTTCTCTCTTCTTCATGTACTCACTAGTGTTACAGATACGCCTATGCCGAAGTCCCCATTCGATCCCTGAAAGACAAGATGCAATACTCCGCGGTTACCACTGGATGTCGGACAATATGCACAGCATGTGAATCTAAGCAGATACAATCATCAGAAATGCTATTACGATAAGTAATGCATGTCATTTGTTGTAGCATTACATGAAGGATTTAAATGTCTGAAGAACAAATTAACTTTTCAAAAATGCATCCATCTTGAATTTCAGATGGTTCTGTGTGAAGGGCTAGCTGTGATTAACGTTTGCGTGTTGTTTGGGTAATATATATTTTACTTTTGAATTCTCACTTGCTTGCTCTTACATTTGCACTAGAAGCTTGAAACTAAAGAGAAGCACAAACGACCATATTTCACAGAACAGAGCAGAGAGCATCTATAAAGTGCTCCTTTACAGCATTTACTGTGAAATTAGTTTTTAATTAACAAACGCATTTAATGTTTAGGGTATAATTCTAAAGGATTTTGTGCGTGTACGATTCCCATTACAGCACATTTTTGGTCATCGCATAAAATTCCTGTGTAAAATGCATGAGTAAAAGTTTTAAACAGGTATTTCATGCCATACCACCTCTTCATCATTTGTATGGCAGAGAGTGGGCAAGGGAAGTCATTTGTTTCCGCATCCCCCATCCTCGCCGCCAAACTCCAGCATAGCATTTTTATCCTAGCATAAATGCTGTGGATTCCCATCGAATCCACATGCTTTTTACACCAGCAAAAAGTATGCAGATTCCATAGGAATCCATTGCAAATGCTGTCTGCCATGCGTAAATAGGAGCCAGTGTTTACTTACGTTGCACTGCAGAGAGCAAAGGGGAGTGTAAAGGCAACTTTTCCTACAGTTTACACCTTCCTTTGTTGCACTTTGCAGTGTAAATGATGAAGTGCAAATGTAGACAGTCTCTTCTGTGCAATTTATGGGGACTTGGAGCATGTGCTCCATTGTGTGAAATTGTAAATACATAAATCACAGCCTTTCAAAGTTGTAATGAGGTTCTTTCAATATTAAAATGTTGCGTCAAACATAAACTTGCCATTGGAAAGCATTGGGTTAGAGGATTGTTTTGGAGGGTCACAAGAGGCAAACTTTCATTTTAAGACTATGAATTACAGTAGAATTCTGGCCAGAGGCTTGTGAGTCACATGGAGCTCTGATGGAAACAATTGAGTACCCAATAATTCGTTTTTCGGGAATCGGATGAACAGAGTTCACCTCTTCATCTCAATGGGTTAAACCAATACTTTGCCCAATAGAGTGAAATCGGAGAATACATATGTCAAGAGATCCCACCATTCCCAGCTGTAATTTGAAGGCCTATCTGTCTGATACTGAGAATCGGAAGGTATTAGCTAATCTCAAACTCACTACATTGAAAACTGAATTACTTCTATTTACACCGCCAGGTTGTGACAATCTTATTAAATCTGAGCCGGGTCCCCTTGCTAGCGATGGTATTGATACAAATCTTGCACCAGGTGCTACATCTTTCGATTTCTGGATAAAATCTCTTGATTTCTGGATTGGGTTGGGGTAAGAGTGGGGCCTAGTGGCTAGTGGGAGATAGGGGTTACAAGGGTGCCCCTCATAATAGAGGAGTTGTCAGTGGAGGAAGGGGCCAATGGGCTGAGGGATGAGGCTGTGGGCCCCCCCCCGCACAAGACGAAGGTCAGCGGGGTATGAATAAAAATTTGCCACAGGGACTTAACCAGACACAGGAAAATGCATCTCAGTAAAAGAGGCCTGTGGACAATTTTCATGGATCTGAACATTCAGTCTTTCAAATGCCTAGTATTCTTCCTGGGGGTTCCCTAGTCTCAAATAAAGTCTCAGTGGTGTAGCACCCATCACGCTTGTTGCATACAACTCACAGTTTCGGGGATATAGCACCTGTTAGCTTCCACAGAGCAGGTGCTGACAGGCCTTGCTTTCCACAGGGCATCCAGCTCCCTCCAGTATCTGCCCCTAGGGCGCTTTCTGTGCCTCGTGCATTCACATTGATACATGCAAAAGAACTCTGGTATCAAAATAGGGAGTCTGACAACAATAGGCTATAGCAAACAGGCTTTATTGCAATAGAGATCAGAACACAAAGCTGTGGCTAGTGGCAAAACACTCTCTGCCTCTAATTTACACAGTTTGTATTCTTTTCCTAACTGTCGGGAGTTTCTTGAGTGTATCGGCCTCTGACGTTGTGCTATCCAATCCAAAGATTTACGCCTTCCTTGCTGTACCCAATCATTGCAAGGGCCTTTTTTATCATCATCACTGGGTGGGTTCAGCAATAGGTCTCATAGCGCCTGTATCTTATCAGGCAAGTGAAGAAAACCTATTGTAAGAAATAGATATTTTTAAAGCTTTATAAGTTCGTATTGTGCTGTGTACGCTAAAACTACAGCAACATTGTTCCCCGTCATGAGATCTCGTCCAATGACCTTGCTGGTACGTACTATCTACAATTTGGTCCACGAATGTAGTAGTGTCTCCGGGAATTCATCCAGCCTGGTACTTGGTAAATGGTCAAAAGAAATGCCTTCCAGATATTCTGTGCTTTTCCAGATGCTTGTAGCACATACCCCAACATGGCACCCCCAAGCTTGGTCTTCTTTATTGCTTGATCCAGCAACCCTGACACTTTGGCTAACTTGTCTTGTCCTACATATTCAATCAACATGGGGTTAACTGTATAATGCTCTAAACATCACATTCTATCTTCTAATATGTTTGCTATCATTCGAGGGCTGTGACAGCACCCGGCTCACTCCTTGGGCATCTCAGTCCTAGAGATATAGTGCCCTACTCTCCTCCTGGAAAGCTTCTACCAGCAAGTACTTCTTACCCCTAGCTTTGTCACTCTGAGGTCTAGATATCTTCATCTTCTAGCATTCTGCCTACTCGGTCAGCAACAATGCCTTCCTACCAATATTTCTTTCACCTTGCTTAGTTTTCTTTGTCAGGCTGTGATAGTGGCACTCTCAAGCCAGCAGTCTTTCAACACACTACTACTAGCAAGTATTTTGTTTCCCTTCCTTGGGTTTTTGTCAGGCTGTGGTATTGTCCATCTAAAGCCAATGGTCACCTTCCTCGGCCAACATAAGTACCATTCTATGCACTAGTACCAGGAGAGATTTTTTTCTACCTTGCTTAGGGTTTTTGTCAGGCTGTAATATTTTCACTCTTGAGCCAGAGGTTGTCCTCCTGGGGCTATTGGTTCCCTCAGGGTTATAGTTTCTTCTTGTTATCCTGCCAAGTCTTGCCCAACCCCCCTTGCAGCCACTAACACAGGCAGCAAATGGGTCTCGTCTAAGTCTTCAGAGAAACATTTCTCTTGATCATTGCCTCCTCTTTGCTGCCTTGCTTCCCAAGCCAGCTCCTGATCTGTAGCCCAGCTTCTGCCCTCTACTGCAGCAACTTGAATATCTTCTATTGAACTCCTGATTGTCTTGGCCAATTAAGGTTTCAGTTGATGATTCCTGAGTTACTCTTTATTCTTTATTCTTTGAATGGGATTGGTTTTCTTGCTTGTTCCACTTGTTTCCATCCTTCAATTAGTTGCCTTAGGGCTGATCAGCTGTACTCAGTTGTTCTGCCACTACTTAGTAACAGAGCGGCGGCCAAGAGCTTAAAGAGTCTGCTGCCATATTGGAATCTGGCAGAGGTAACATGGCAGCTGAGCTGCAGCTCTGAGTCATGTCCCCTGAAGACCTTCTGGTAAGAGCATAGTGACGCAGAAGCCTCAGGAGCCAATTCATTCACTCTTTTGGATGCAAGGCTGGAGGAGCAATAATGTGCTCTTGAAGGTAAACACTGGAGCAGGAGGCAGTTGTGGCGATGCTCACACAGACCTCTAACTGGAAAACTAATTGAATCACGAACCACAGAGGTAAAACTCTTTACAGGATTTTGTGACAAGGTTTCATTTTCCATGAGGGTTGACAGTATTTAGGTGGAGACATTTCACAATATCTCCTCTTTATAACATAAAACATAAGGGACTGGGACCATAGACAGTGCTCCGGGAAGTCCCCCATTTAACTCCTCCAGATAGCACATCTCAATGTGACTTCGGGGTGAGGGAAGTAGTTACTAATGTGACTTTTTGTCACTAGCAGTCTGAGAGGTCTCACTGACACCTACCCTTCCCTCCTGTCTATGGCATACTTTTCGTAGGACAGAGATTCATAACTGAATGTTTGCCCAAGGAGGATCTGCACCCCATTGAAGAAGTGGGCTCTATGGAGACCTTGTTAGAAGTTGATAGCCGACAGCTTTAAATGTGATTTTGACACCCCTTCCTCCCCCAACTTGGAATTGATATAAATAACAGGATAACAGGAAAGCTTTTAGTGAAGTAATGTGGTATTTAATGAGTGAATGATCTATACAAATGTGAGAGTATCCCTTTCAGAATATCAGTATTCTTTAGGTTGTTCTATTTCCTTAAGTGTACTAACAGCTTGATGTGTCTTCTTCTTTCAGCCTCTGGAATGTCGGTCTGACGGGTAACACGCTAGCAATGTTGATTTCATTCCTGCCACTTTGCACACACCTGAGGTAAGTGTCATCAATGAGTTCAAAGAAGGAGGACAAGAGATAGGTCTCTTAATGCTTTTGTTTAATTCGCTTCTTGTAACCTGCCCTTCTAATACAAACTAATGATCGAAACACCAAGAGAATACTAGTATATCATCAGTAATTATCTAGGTGTGCTACTGATCTGAACATTTTGTTTTTTAATGTATTTTCTAAATGTTGGTAATAACTAAATCATGCAAACTTACCTTGCTATCACTTCTGTTGCTTATATGGATGTAGCTGTGGGGAGTTTCTTTTTATAGACCTTGGAGCTCATGCTGAGGGGAGCCGTTATGTGTAGACATACACTTAGGCATCTCCCTGCTGCCAAATTGTGGTCATTTGCATGGTAGATTACAAATGTGCAGGGCAAAGGGTGACATACATGCATAAATGCCGGCTTTTTGCCCTGCATGGTAGGAAGCGTTAACAATTACAATTAAACGCTACCTCCCTTGCGTGCATGGTGGACAGCATTTACAATTGCACTTAAACACTCCCTGCCATGTGGGCAAGGTAGGAAGCATTTAATTGTGATTATAAATGTTGCCTGCCATGCAAGCATGGTAGGCAGCATTTACAATGGATCCCAATGGAGGCCGCCTGCTTTATGCTGGCGCTTAAAGCCAGGGGGGTCCATAATGATCTGAATTTTAATGCCGGCGCAAATGCTGGGACATTTGTGTGGCGGAGAGGAAGGGAGGCCCTCCTCTCCACTATACAAATGAATGAAAATGTGGCGTGGCGTAAATGAAACGTGTAAAAGCCTTAACCAAGGCTTTTATGCCTTTCATCCACATTACACCACTGATTAAAATAGGCTCCATCTTTTTGGATGGCAGGGGGCTACAATGAGAATGGGTCTGTGCCTTTTGAGCTTACTATGCTAGTGATTCGGTGGAGAAGGATTTTCTAGTGGGCGCCTGTAATATTTTTCTCTACAACCTACATTGTTGTCATTAAGAAAGCTGCGAGAAAGTGTGTGCTGAAAGATAAGTCTACCATTGCTCAGGGACAGGTGCAACATATGGACTGTCAAATCTCCCTTCATTCCCCAAAGAGAATCGGAACACACCCTAGGTAGGAAGAATGAGGGGCGCAGTCACTGAATATTTGTTTCCCTTAAATGCCTCAAAGGAGGTCAAATATCTTGTTTCCCATGCAATATGAATGTATTGTTTTCTGCACTGGATATACTGAACTTTTTTATCTAACAGAAGGCCAATTGTTTGCTTTCAGTTTAGGCCAGAATGGCTTTGTACGATTAAAATGAAGAGCAGTGTTGCTTCAGTCAGTCTAGTTGAGAAGATGGATACACTTTATTCCTTCTATAATACCCTAGGAGATTTGCTTTTCGGATTGGAGTCTGAAAGCCGAGAACAAAGGCATGATTTTACAGAATCCAGCCCGGGAACGCTGCCACCTGCAATGTCTGTCTTTTGTTCCCAATGTCTGTCCTTTTCAGGGGGTGCCTAACACCCCCTCGTCCCCCCTGCTGCATGCCCCCTATAACCTGCCCACTCCACTTAACTGCTGCAGGCTCCTGTTGTCTTCCTCATCAGTCTGCAGGCCACTGGGCTGTAAGCCTCATATACTGCACGTTGCCCTTCTGTATATCGGGATCAAGTCTTTCCGGCCTACAGACTGCGAATGTGGCTTTCAGTGGAGCAGAATATAAAAGCGATTGCTCCAAAGAAATACAAGGAAAGAATGTGAAAGATCTGCGAACTGTAGTTACTTTCAGTAATGTACTTCCTCAAAGTAAGGACTAACTTGTAACTATCCAATAATATTTTCTTTGATAGTAGGACATATTTCTTTAATAACTTGAATTACTTGGGTGCTTTTCCCTCTTTCTAACAATGTAGGACACAGTCTTATTTAGCCTCTTTCCCTCACAGACTGTGGAAATTATCTCTGTGATCCCTGTCTAGAAAGACCAGAGAAGGGCAAAGACAGTTCACAAACCTTCAAGTCATCATTATTTGAAAAATATAGTTGATGCTTTGAGGCACATTAACGATTTCCCTTTATTTCTGGAACCAACCCTTCATACAACATTTTGATACATTGGGTTGAGGGTTATGATTTCTCTTGCTCTTCCTTTATAGATGCTTTTCTCAGGTTATAAAGCCTTAGGTTTGCTTAAACTCTGTATTCGATTAGTTTTATTCCGAAAATAGGAACTGTTTTATAAAACCTAGCACAATAAAATCACAACAGGTCCACAATATGAGGCTGTGATGAATAATCATGTCTTAATTAAAACAAAGTCAGACATTCTAAATGCGTTTTTCTTATTGTGTGAAACATATTACTAAGAACACTGCATCTAGTGTCCCTTCCTATATTGAGGGGAAACATTGGCTGAAGTCCAGTAGCTTCAAAAGTGTGTGGAGATATATAGATAACAAAAAAACCTTGTTAAAGGGACGTTATGGTTAAGTTGCACCACTATAAAACCTATGCAATTCAATGGAAAAATGTTGCTACAGGGACATTTTGGTTACAGGGAAAACCTAAAAAACCCACAAATTTGCACGTTATGGTACGTTACGCAACCATAACTCACGCTACCACTGTGCACTGCAAGGACTAAGACTGCTGACATCAAAGATGACATCACAAATGCCATTGATGACATCACTGATGACATCACATGTATATGTAGTTGTCATGAAAAGCCTCCAGAAGGGATTGTCTTTGTTATGTTGCCATAACACTCATGGGAAGAACTAGCATTACATAAGTAGCTAATTACACAAGGCATTGCTATAAACAGTTCTGCATTACACATTTCTTTCCATTACAAGACCGAACTCATGTACAAACGTAAGCAGTGTGTGCAGCATGCATAATATAGGTGCAATATCCACATTTCTCCCATGATGCATAGTGAAATGCTGCATGCTTTTCTGTTAGACTTTTGTGAACTGTTAAACATGTGATAAGTAGCTACAAATCCCTCAGTTAGGATAAACTATGTGGAAACGATCTGTTAGATGTGCGCTATTTACCACTTTAACATTGGTTGGCTACCAAACTTTAAAGAAATTAAATATATAGGTCATAGGTGGCAGCGAGGAACCTATACCCCACAAACTTCCCACAAAGCTTGTAGCAGTTAGACAAAATTATTTCTAATTGGAGAAGGTTGTCTTGCGCTCTAGACCCTCCAAAAAAGAAATGTAGAAAGTCCACTGGTATCTGGATTAAATCACTGCATCAGTGTGGTTATTCGATAGTGGTTTTATTCTTTCTGATTATGATCAGCCGACACGTGTTTCCACCCTTCTGGTTGTCCTCAAGGCACACTGGTGGCAGTAGGGTACAAGCCCTTGATATTGTTGTAGTATTATTATATCCGATTTGACGTAGTCGTGAAAAATTCATCTGCGCTGCTCTCCAATATTTTTAGTGTGAGAATTGAATCCTATTTTTTCAGCTTCGCGGCATCAGAAATCTCGGTGCGGCCCACAGTCAGGATTTGGTGAAGGGGATTGGGCCCCAATTTAAATAGGTGAATACCGATTTACAGGCTATTCAGCCGGATTGCGGAGGAGTTTGAGCACCGCTACATATGATTATCAAGTTGAAAAAATAGGATTCAATTCTCACACTAATACTATTGGAAAGCAGCGCAGAAGAATTTCTACGCTTAATCGGAAGTAATAATACTACAACAAAATCAAGGGATTGTACCCTACTACCACCAGTGTGCCTTGAGGACGACCAGACGGGTCGAAACAAGTGTCGGCTGATCATAATCAGAAAGAATAAAACCACTATCGAATAACCGCACTGATGCAGTGATTTAATCCAGATACCAGTGGTCTTTCTATATTTCTTTTTTGGAGGGTCTAGCGCGCGAGACAACCTTCTCCAATTAGAAATCATTCAATCCCTCAGTTAATATACAAATATACTACTGCATACAAAAATGAAAGACCGCACAATGCATACCAATAGCAGCATATACAAAGAAAGTACAGTTAGCAAAAACGTAGCAGTACTAGTACAACGTGTTCATAACCTAACTGATTATTTTAATGCACAGAAATAAGTGCTGCATTTCAGGCTTCATTCTTCCCGTATACATACTTGGCATACGATCTCCCTGAACCCCAAGGAAAGCAGTGTAAGGACATATGAGAATGGTAAGATGTACAAATGTAGTACCTTCTCACTTTGCAATTCCTCACTGCTAGTCAAGAAAATCACCTAGTGTACATATTTCACTAAACTAAAAAAAGAGGTTGCCAGACTTGTGATGTCATCAGTGATGTCATCAATGACATTTGTAATGTCATGTTTGATGTCATTGGTGTTAGTCCTTGCAGTGCACAGTGGTAGCACGAGTTACGGTTGCGTATTGGTATCTTTGTTTTCTGTACAGTAGTGCAATTATGTAGTTATTAAGAGAATGGTAGCTACTTCTTACATGTTTCACAGTACCCAAAATTGTAAAACAAAAGCATTCATGATGTTACTATGTGACATGAGAACATTTTCAATAGTACACCTCAATGGTGTCGATCTAGAAAAAGTAGACATCCCTCGATCATAATGCTATGTATTATGTTGGCCGAAGACCAACCGTCTCATGTATTCAGTATTAGAAGTATATCTAATGTTTGCTTTTTGCCTTCTGTTAAACTGCTTCGCTGAAATATTATTCTGCTTTACTAGTACGTAATGCAAGGCCACGAGAGACCTGTTGAAACATAACGTAGCAACCCAGACAGAAATGCCTGGTCTCCTCCCTCACACTATCCTTGGAAGAGAGCAGCGAGGCATCCTAATCCGTCCACAGGTGCCAGTTAGTCTCGAAAACACAGTAGAAATGCTAGAAGTGCACATTAAATGACTTGAATTATGCTCTTCTTTGCGGCCTCCCTTTCCTGAGCCCTGCAGAGCCATGGAGAGCAAGTTGACCCCAGTACGTGAATAGAAACTAGGAGATAGCAAGGCCTGGAATGTGTCTCTCCCCTACGCGCAGCTTGCTTGCAGAAACAGAAGCATCATGTTCTTTAAAACAAAGACTTGTGTCTGTGGGCTCACAAAATTGCAAACTGCTACTAAAATGAATGTTGGAAGGTGTCATACTCGTCACCATTGTCAATCATCGTGCCTAGTTCAAAGGAAATGTATTAGGGGCGGTATTGGATGTGACACTACTGATTACTAGATGCTTGTTTTGTATATATGTAACTGTTGTACGATTCTCTCTCTCTTACGTCCCCTGAGGTCTGGTAGACAAACGCTGCGGGGCGTGGGACCCAGTTGGCCAACTGAGACTATTTGCTTTGCAATAAACTCTAGATTTTGGGAATACAACCTTGTGTTTGGCGTATCAGTTCGTGTGTGGCGATTGTGCTTTGTTTCCATTCGCGGGGGTCCATCAGGGGCCCCTTCAAGATGGCGCCCGAATAGAGACCCTCCCCCACTTGTTCCATCGTGTACGTTGTAAGATAAGGAAGGTGGAGAGAACGGCGAGGACGGGACGATCGAGCCGAGATCAAGAGGTGTTCGGGGCGCCCCTGCGAAAACGATGAGAGACTCCTTTGCAGATCTGCACACAACTGATCCATGATTGACGTGCCCAGCCCGAGAACAAGGAGGCGAGGGTCCCGAAACGAGGCAGAGTGAGCCAAGATACGCAGACACGACGTCATTGGTTGCGTCAGTATACGGACAAATTGTGTCTTGAAAAGACAACTTGATTGATCAGGTGAGTCGTGCCCCGATTCAAAGTAATCCTGATATTGGTTGAGAGTTGATTTTGCAAAATCAAACACCCAGTGTAAGGTTGATAAGCCAAGGGTAAAGTTAAAACATGCCCTGGGGTATTGACCACCCTAGCAGGATTTTTCCGCTGTGGTAGACAATCTTTGGAAACTGGGCAGGTCACGCCGGTGTATGAGATGTATGTGAAGTATGGTGTGGGATCGATATGTTTTGTGAGATTTGGCATAGGCAAACCAGAAAACAGGAAGATCTTAAGTGGCCGAATCATGGGAGTTTTGAGGTGACGAGAATAGATAATTCGAAGAAGGTGTTGATGAAAAAGAAAACGCGCCCCGCGGTATTTGATATCCTTAGGGACTGGAGAAGGGAAGCTATGCTTCGCTGGAAAAGTAGAGAGAAACACGCGCGCAGGCATAAGTCGAAAGCAGAGAGAGCGAAAGAAAAGGAGGAGGAGGAGTGGTATGATAGTTTGAGAAAGTCAAATAGACGCAATCAATTGAGTATAGAAAAAATATACCCACAACGAGAATTGCATGCAGCAGATGAATTGATAGAAAAAATATTGACTGATACAAAGCAAGATCCAAGGGTAGAGACCAAAAAGACTGTCAGTAAGCATTGCTCAGCCCCCTCCTGTTGTTCAGCCCCTCCCAACTGTTCAAATCCTAGCACAGCCACAGACCGCACACTCAGTGCCTCCTATTAGCCAGTCAGCACCGCAACAGTTACTTCCCGTTGTCCCATCTGCACCTCCCACCCTAGAGACTGCCTCTGTCCCATCCGCCCCTCCTGTGATTGAACTTGAACTTATTGAAGCAAGAGAAGGGGCTGGACAAAGTGGGTGTGCGAGAGTGACCCGTAGTGCGATCAGCAAGGAGAGAAGACGAGAGTTGCAAGAACAGGCAGAAATGTATATAAATGGGAATGATGAAACGTCAGCGCTAGCTTCGATGTATGACTTCAGGAGGAGCAACGAAAGACAGGTAGTGTTGGAATGCATGGGGGAATATTTAGTGGTGATATGGAAACAGTTAATTGGGAGTTTGCCACCACAACGATTGTTGGATTTAAATGTATTAGCACGTTGTAGAGAAAACGATGAAGAAATAAGGGAACATGTAGACCGACTATTTGAATTTAAGAATGAACTTGATGATGAATATGCTAAAATGTTTGCCACACCTGGGTATAGGAGTAAAGATATTAGGAGAGACAAGAAGGAAGCGGTAGAGCCATATATACAGCAGCGATTATTACCGTCGTCAAGACAGACAGGCGATAAACTAAAAGTATGTATACGAGAGGCGTTAAAATGGATTTCAGATCCTAGTATTCCCACAATGGAAATACATGAGATGTTTGATGAATACCCCTTGCCAATGAGAATAGAAGCACTACAAACAATGGTTGAGGTGCTACTCCAACAAGTAGCAGGACACAATAGGGGGAGAGGAAACGCCCAGAGCAGAGGTAATTCGAACATGCATGGAGGGCCCCTGGGATTAAATCAGTGTGCGTATTGCAGGGAGGAGGGTCATTGGCGAGCGCAATGTCCACATCTGCAAAATAAAAATGGGTATGGCCAGAGAAGACAGCATAGGGGGCATCCAGGAGCAAATGGGCAAAATAGAAATAACATGCAGCAGCACCAAAATAGCCAAGGGAATGGTACCCAAAGTCAGAACCAAGCTAATAATCAAACTGCCTCTACTCAGAACCAGAGTCATCAGAAAATGCAGAATGGAAATAGAGGAAGGGGTGGGAACATTTTTGACACTCAATCAAATGCGTACTATAATAACAGCAGCGATTACACATCGGATGATGTGTTGTTTCCTCAATAGGAAAGCCCAAGACAGGGTTTGGAGCTAGTGTCTATTCCCGTGAATCAGAAAGGACCCTACGTAGAAATGAAAGTCGGGGATAGTGAGCACAGATTCCTCGTGGATACGGGGGCACAAAAGTGTTCAATAGACCGTCACTTGGTTCTGGAAATACCACTGTCGGGGCAGAGAAATATTTCAGTAGGGTTCGCAGGTACCCCGGTGATAAATCCAGTGTCCCAGCCAGTAGCAGTGACATTAGGCCCATTCACGGAATATTGTCCATTTCTCTTAACAGAAAACTGCGGGGAAAATTTATTAGGATTACATTTATTGAAAAAACTAAGTGCAGTTATCCACTGTACACCAGATAGAGTATTTTTGACCATTTCACCACAGAATGTACCAGTATCTGAATTTGTGTCCAAACCGTTCCCAGGAGAATTAAGTGAAGTGCCAACTTGTAAATGGGCAGTGAATGACAATGATGTGGGATGCTTGATGATAGAGCCAGTGAAAATTACACTAAAAGAAGGAGTAACGTTACCACGTATTCTACAGTACAAAATCTCAGCAGAAGGAGAAAAAGGATTGAAAAGTATTGTGTCTGATTTGGTAAAATTGGGGGTGATTGAAGAAATTACAGGCAGCACGTGTAACAGTCCCATTCTTCCGGTGTATAAGAAAGGAGGTAATGAGGTACCATATCGTTTCATAATTGATCTGCGCGCACTAAACAAGGTAGTAGATCCTCAATTTCCATTGGTCCCAGATGTCACCATAATTTTGACAATGATTCCTGCCTCAGCAGAATACTTTAGTGTCGTTGATTTGAAGAATGCTTTCTTCAGTATTCCAGTACACAAAGAAAGTAGATATCTGTTCGCCTTCACGTTAGGAGGATGATCATTTACATTCACACGCATTCCACAAGGCTACACAGAGAGTCTGAGTATTTACAATAAAGCATTGAAAGAACTAGACATGCTAGAATTACCAACAGGTTGTGTATTGTTACAATATATAGATGACCTATTAATTGCAGCGGATACGGAAGAGATTTGTAAAAAGAGCACTGTTTTACTATTAACACACTTAGCAGCGCATGGACACAAAGCAAGTTTAAAGAAATTCCAGTATTGTCGAAAGGAGGTGGCTTATTTGGGTTACCTACTTTCGAGAGAAGGGAGAAGACTAACGCCAGAGCGAATAGAGCGCATTTCTGGTATGCCTATTCCAAAAACACAAAAAGGAGCCGGAGCTATAATATGCATGGCTTCTTACTGTCGGCAGTGGATTGTGAAATTTGCCCTAATTGTGAAGCCAATGGTGGAATTGACAAAAAAGGATGTTGTGATGCCTTTGCAGTGGAATGAAGAATGTCAAAAAGCATTTGATCTGCTCAAAACTGCATTGTGTTCTGCTCCAGTTTTGGGCACACCAAATTATGAAAAAAATGTCAGATTGTTTGTACACGAGAATGAAGGCTGCGCGTTAGCTTTTTTGACACAGGAACAAGGTGGAAGAAATAGGCCGTGCGGCTATTTTTCTTCTGCGCTGGTCCCTGTAGCGCATGCATTACCACGATGTTTGCGAGCTGTTGCAGCGGCTGCTGCGTCAGTGAAACAAACGTAAGGGATGGTATTGGGGCACACCTTAATTTGATGGTGCCACATGCCATAGACGTTCTATTAAATAGAACGCAGACGCAACACCTCACCTCTGCTAGATTGACTAGATATGAAATTGTCCGCTTTGCGCCACACATCCAAATTATGAGGTGTAGCATTTGAATCCTGCAGAATTAATGCCACTGCCCACGGAAGAACTCGGTGTAAGTGAATCACCTCCCCATGATTGCTTAATGGTTACTGAGGAGGAAACGAAGGGGAGAATTGATTTGACAGATACCCCACAAAAAGAGCCAGATGGAGAACTGTTTTGTGACGGCTCCTGTTTTAAATTACCTGATGACACATCAACTGCTGCCTATGCTATTACTATGTTAAAGAGTATTCTAGAGAGTAAAAGAATCCCCTACAACTCTGCACAAGCAGCAGAGATAATAGCGTTAACCAGAGCTTGTGAGATTTCTGAAAATCTGAGTGTAAACATATATACTGACAGTTAATACGCCTTTGGTGTGGTCCATGACTTTGGCCGACTATGGGCTGAGAGAGGTTTCCTAACATCACATGGGGCTAGAATCCAACATGGCCCTTTGATTGTACGATTGCCGTCTGCACTTATGTGACCGAAGCACCTAGCGATAGTGAAATGCGAGGCGCATAAAAAAGTAACATGTAAGGTGGGAGAGGGAAACGCATTTGCAGACAGGATTGCAAAACAAACTGCCACTGACCTGAATACCAAAATGTTAACAGTACAGACAGAGGAAGTGCCCTGCATGATAGAGAATGGAATTGCCACCATCAAAGAGATGCAGGCAGAAGCCACTGCGGATGAAATACAAGGGTGGGCTGAGGGCTCTGCTGAATTAGATCTGCAGGTTGCTGGGTAGACGAGAAGAGTAGAAACTGGATGCTGCCCAATCCCTATGTAACTGCAATGGTCACAATGGCCCACAGTCCCACTCATATTTGTGCCAAAAAAATAGTCCAATATCTAGCCACAGTGTGGGAGAACACGCACATAAAGAAAATTGCAGAGAGGATGGTGCAGAACTGAATCGCGTGTCTACAACACAATGTGGGGAAGGGAACGGTGACTCCAACAGGCAGTTTTGGCCCTCCCTCTATGCCTTTTGAGGTAATCCATTTTGATTTCATAGAGATGGAGAGATGCCAAACCTTGAAGTATGTCCTAGTGGTCATATGTGCATTTAGTAAATGGGTGGAAGCATATCCATTAAAAGACAGTACCGCCATGAGCACGGCGAACGTAATGTTGAAGGAATACTTCTCCCGTTTTGGCCTGCCCCGTGTCTTATGGTCAGACAATGGTCCACATTTTGTGGGCGCAGTGATATTACAGATTTGCCAGGTCTCCAGATTGATAAGCGATTCCATTGTTCTAGACACCCCATGTCTGCCGGTCTTATTGAATGCCACAACGGCATTTTGAAGTCCAAAATAAGCAAAATATGCACAGAAAATAAGTTAAGCTGGGTAGATGCATTACCGCTAGCGTTACTGTGCATGCACACATCTGTGCAGGCAAGAACTGGGCTCTCCCCGTACGAGATCGTAATGGGGAGGCCGGCGAATGTTTGGTGTGACGAATACCCTGTGCTCAGCATTTATTGTAATCTTTTAATTCAAAAATTGCGTTTGATTCATCAGCAGGTACAGGATGCATTACCAATAAGATACACTGGTCCGGGACATGCATTGGAACCTTGAGAGTGGGTCCTCATCAAGAACTTTGAGCGGAAGACATCGCTTGCACCCAGATCGCATGGTCCCTATTTGATCCTCCTAACTACGCAAAAGGCAATTCGTGTGGATGGAAGGAAAGCGTGGATCCATACGACACACGCTAAAAAGGTCCCATCACCGTCTGAAAAACTGACTGATCGAGATGACCAAAAAGAGACAGCGGTCCCAGAAACAAAAGAGACGGTTGCCATTTCTTTGCCACAAAATCTGTCTGATCCTGAAAAGGAGCCTGAAAAGATTACTGTAAAAAAGGAAGGGCAAAGAGTGCCCCAACGTTGTGCAGCAGAACCTGCATCACTGCTGGCTGACACAAAACGTGTACCACTTTGGCACCCACCCTCTTTCATTGCGCCACAGCCTGAAACAAAACCTGCATCACCACTGTGGCGCCCACCTCATCTGCTATTGCGTCACAGGCTGACTCCGAGCTTGAGTCTGGAAGTGCATCCGCACTATTCATTGATCACACGATACCAGGAGAAAGGCGATACAATTTACGGCCTTGGAAGAAGGAGTGATCAAACCCACATTTCTTTTGATCTTTTGTTGCCTCTGTTTCCTATTCTCGAATGAAGTAGGAACCGGAGGCCTAGAGGAGAGCGGCGTGAGGGTTGTGCAAATCGGACAGCCCAAAAACGAGGCTTCTCGGTGCTAACATAAAATCCATGTGTCCTGAACCCATGCGAACGAACGGGGCGCACATGGTACAAAGGCAATTGATAACTGCTCTGGAATTCTTTGTGCAATGTGCAAGTGCACAGGGATCTTGCCCAACGTATAAGCAATCCAGGCTGCTAAAAACTTGCAGAACAGACTGTTGATATTTACCGAACTTATTGACATTCCAACAAGTGCAACGAAGAGAGATATTCACAACGAACACTGCTGAAGAAGAAGAACCGTGAGAGAAAAATGCTGGAACCAGCTTTTGCCCCCTCCTGCACCGCTGCTGATAATGAATTAAACATAAAAACTGGAAAATGACACAAAAAGAATACTGAAAAAATTGTATGCTGATTTTAACAATAATTATGTGTGTAATGAGTATAATAGCCCCAATAACGACAGCACTGGTATTATGGTACTTGGAAGAAATGCACCCATTAGAAATTCTGTTGCCCGTAAGAAACATCTCCACTACTGAAAGCCCTGTTCATGTAATTACTTACACTCTGTCCCCAATGGAAGAAAGACACAGGGAAGGATATGTTAACAAAACATTATTGCAAATAATGAATATGACACATTCAATTCTGAGAAATAATAATTATTGGGTGTGTGCTCATTTGCCACAGCATGGTGGCAAAGGAATAGGTTGGTACGTGCAGCCACTAACATTGAGTTCTGCATGCAGTGCATCTCGGAGTACATTATATTATGGGAAATGGAATAAAAGTGAAATGGGTCAACTAGATAGCACAAACCTGAATGAATTTGAGGAGATAATTATGAGACCTGTAGGTTGCTCTATATTTCATAGAGCACAAATGATAATGCCAAAAGCTATGCCCAAACCAATGCCATAAAATAGATTGTTCGTGCCATATAAATCATCTGTAATCATGTTTCATATGAGATTAGAAGGAAATAAAGATGTAGTGCCTCCCTCCTATACAGTAAACTACAGCCCATGTTCTGTTCCTTTTTGCTTAAAAAAGAAAGGCTCCTATTCAGTAGGGACATTTACTAGATGCATGAATATAGCGATTTTTGATAGGGAAGTAGAACCTGTATATGTAGGTGATCCTGTGTATTTCATATGTGGAGAAAAAGTGTATCCCTGGTTGCCTAGAAACTGGGGAGGTACTTGCTATTTAGGACTTTTGTTCCCAGGAGTGTTTCTTTTAAAAACAGACATAGCCAAACTATCTAGATCTAGGCCACAGAGAAGTAATGAAGGAGGATTAATAGTAGAAGACGTAGCAAAATCATTTATACCATTTATGGCCCAAGCAATAAACTCCTATAATATACGACAACTATCCAGAATCTTAGAGAAAACAATAAATGGAACAACAGATATATTATACAACATGACATTAGAGGAGAAAGGGATTAGGTTAATGACACTGCTAAATAGAATGGCTCTTGATGTAATCCTGGTTATCGTGGCAGTGTTTGCAAAATCGTGGGATCAGCATGCTGTGTATTTGTAAACGACTCCTCTCCTATGATTTTTGAAGCGATAAGAAAGTTACACGTCTTGAGCTCTGAACTCCATACCCAAGAAGGGGTTTGGGATATAGGCTCCTGGTTCTGGGAGTTATTGTATTCGTGGGGATGGAAACTATTTGCGATCCTAGTAGCAGTGCTAGGAATATTCATGACATGTTGTTGCATACACTGCTTACCCATAGTATGCACTGAAATAAGTGAAGAGTGTGTACAGATGATAGAAAAAAAGAGCATTAATAAATCAAGTTCCCACGGTAATGAGGAATCAAAGACAGTTAAAGAATTCATGTCAATCAATATTGACGACAATGGAAGGGAAACTAATAATGCACAAGACTCAGATTCAGAATCAGAATCAGATATTTGGTCAGAAGAGGATGCAATGTACGGATGAGACGTTTGGCATACGGCCAAAAGGAGGGTTTGTCAATCTAGAAAAAGTAGACACCCCTCGATCATAATGCTATGTATTATGTTGGCCGAAGACCAACCGTCTCATGTATTCAGTATTAGAAATATATAGCCATAAACTTGACTAAAGTGCGGCCATTTTAAGGTGACTGAAATCGCCATTTTGTTTTCTCTAACGTTAGCTTTTTGCCTTCTGTTAAACTGCTTCGCTATAATATTATTCTGCTTTACTAGTGCATAACGCAAGGCCACGAGAGACATGTTGAAACATAATGTAGCAACCCAGACAGAAATGCCCGGTCTCCTCCCTCGCACTATCCTTGGAAGAGAGCAGCGAGGCATCCTAATCAGTCCACAGGTGCCAGTTAGTCTCGAAAACACAGTAGAAATGCTAGAAGCGAACATTAAATGACTTGAATTATGCTCTTCTTTGCGGCCCCCCTTTCCTGAGCCCTGTAGAGCCCTGGAGAGCAAGTTGACCCCCAGTACGTGAATAGAAACTAGGAGATAGCAAGGCCTGGAATGTTTCTCTCCCCAACGCACAGCTTGCTTGCAGAAACCGAAGCATTGTGTTCTTTAAAACAAAGACTTGTGTCTGTGGGCTCACAAAATTGCAAACTGTTACTAAAATGAATGTTGGAAGGTGTCATACTCGTCACCATTGTCAATCATCGTGCCTAGTTCAAAGGAAATGTATTAGGGGCGGTATTGGATGTGACACTACTGATTACTAGATGCTTGTTTTGTATATATGTAACTGTTGTATGATTCTCTCTCTCTTACGTCCCCCGAGGTCTGGTAGACACACGTCGCGGGGCGTGGGACCCAGTTGGCCAACTGAGACTATTTGCTTTGCAATAAACCCTAGATTTTGGGAATACAACCTCGTGTCTGGCGTATCAGTTTGTGTGTGGTGATTGTGCCTTGTTTCCATACGCGAGGGTCCCTCAGGGGCCCCTTCAATGGGACATGGTGCAGAGAATGGCTTCTTTTGCACATGACTTGGGCCATGTACTGCAAAACAGTGTGTAATAGAATGGTGCGTATAGCTATGCATTGCTCAATGACCTACTTCTCTCTTGGTAGTTCTTCCAATAATGTTGCATAGTTTTTTTGCCACCATAACAATAACAATCCCCTGAGGAGGCTTCCCATGAAAACGAAATGCACATGTGATGTCATCAGTGATGTCATGAATGAGATTTGTGATGTCATCTTTGATGTCCTGGGTGTTAGTCCTTGCAATACAAGTCCAATTTAACCACAACATTCCTTTAACAACATTTTTTGCCAGTGTATTTCATTGGTTTTTAGCAGGGTATGCTAAGTTTGTAAAGAAGAACTCTCCAACATAGTGGCAGCATGGTAACGCAGACAGCAGTCGCAAACTATGCGCCTGGGTGCGCACATTGGGTGGCATGCAACCTGCTCAGGAAGGCACCTGCTCTATTACGTAGTGGTGCCAATCACCAAACCCAAATAATGTATGAAAACAGCAGCATGGCAAAAAATGGCAAGACAAAATGGAGTAGGTGTTGAAAATGTATATGTACAAAGCAAACAGGAGAAAGACATTGGGAGGCACCATAAGGGAATGCATCAACAACAGAATTAACATCTCCCTTAACCAATCGTACCGCACTGCTACTGTACATGGGAACAAAGAAGTAAGGGTCAGAGTAACAACTGGCAAGAGCTTACAGCAAAACGTCAGTGCAATGTAGTAAAGAAGCAGAACAGTCTGTAATGATTGCACAGGTGTTGCAGTATGCAATAGTAAATATGTGCAACTTGTGTTTTTGGAAATGCAGCAATGGCAAGGACCTTCCAGGAATAAAATGTCCCTCATAACAGAATGACTTTGTGCAGTAACCCAATTGGTATGCACTGTAGTGTGAAGCGTACATTATGTACTATATATTCCTACATGTACAGCAAGCACATTCTGTTTTCCGTAAGAATATGTATAGAAAAGGAAAGGAAAAGAAAGGAAGGCAGTAGAATCTGCAATCCTTGCACAACACTATTTGCGGATAGCAAAGGAAAGACATTGTGCAAATAGCAAAAAAAAGAGGCTGGAAGGCAAAGGGGAAAGACATGGGGAACAATTGTGAAGATGCGTAACTAAAAAGTGAACAGGTGAAATCAACTACCCCTTTCGCAATCCGCTCATTTAGAGGCCAACAGGTATGGGGCTTACTCTATCTGAAACCACTTAAAATAGAAAGTATACCTTCAGCAATGTTTTGCATATCACATATTTTATTCATGAAGCAATACAAAAATAGGTAAGCGCAATAGTTTGCCTTCATAAGTTTAGCACTGTCATTTACTTTCATATATGCATTTAGTGCTTTCTTTGAGGTTACGCATGACAATTCTGTTGTTCATATACAGATAGAGTAGCTGGTTTTTTAACTTATTGCAATATGAAGCCTTAAGATAAGTTACGTTCAAACAAATGTTTTGGATGAAATGAAATGGCTGTGGCACACCTGCACGATACTCCCTCCCCATGTCGCAGACCGCCATCCCCTCAAAAATCATGTCATAGGAGACGTGAGGGTGACACAGCACTCTCTTCCTTCCCTAACAACCAAGTTCTGGAAATTCACAATTCCCCACAGTAAGTATAGAATTCTGCTACCCCTTCCCTTCCCTAATGGGTTGTGGGAATGTGCAAAAGTGAACATTAATAATGATAGGGTTGCTAAAAGTTTAGGTGATGTACTTTTTTTCCTGAAATTGCACTCAGACTCAGCAGCACACAGTCCTCCTTGGAATGCTTGCAAATAAGCAAAACATAAGTGTCGTACGGAATACCCATAATCACAATTGACACATACGTACGACGACAGCAGGCTCCGCATGGCTGCATGTTGTCCACCACCTGGCAATGCGCGTGGGAATGGACGTTTGTGCGTATTGCAAGTGCAGGCATGTGTATATGTACCTCTGTGTCCTCGTAACATCAGCACTCTGCAGCATATGCAAAGAAACGTTAATGTGGTTGGGGGTGCACCCACCTCCAACAGATAGGTATGCAAATATAAGCATCCAAGCTGGTGCACCCTATAAGTAGATGGCATCTTCCCAAAATGGTCAGCGCACGTGTTGCACACTATTAGTGTGTTGAAAATTGGCAACAGTGTGCAAAGTGCACCCAGCCACATGCTCACAACGCAGTGCACCCAAAACGCATGCAGCAGTCGTCCAAAATCATACATGCCAACATTCCGTGCCCAAAAATGTGTAGGGATGTGGACATTCAACGATCATACCTACCATTTTGTTGACATAACTAGAAATGATGCCACATCAGCTTCACAAAATGACAGTACATATCATCACAGGAAATTATTTCACTTTAACTGGCACCTTATGACATCACAGGAAATTACCTCAGTTGGCATATGACCTTCAAGAGATCACAGGAGCGGAGCGCCTGGTGGGCTCCATCCCATATCCTCTGACCCATCATAATAAAGAGAAGTACCAAATGAGTGACTGTACATATTGTCACCAGTTTTCTCCCTAGCACAACACATTTTCCTCTTGAAACATATCAATAACAGCAATGTAATTCAGCACTCACTTTGGATTTTTAGAACTCGATCAAACCTAGTGAACAATGTATAAGATGAAGACACATGTACTAGGTCTAGACCAATGAACCATTTTAATAGGTCTTGGTAAAACAAACGACATGTCAGTAAGTAAACACGAGCAAGTAAAGAAAGTAATAATAGTGTACTCAGTAGGTAAATGCAGTAACTTTTTAAATAGCAAAGAGTACCTGGACATCAAACCGATTTTGTTTTGTAGAGGCCTAACAAAGGCTACAGTTTTTAACAAAAAACAAGTGTACTTGGTGTTACAAACTGTAATGTTACATTGAAATAAGTAAGCATTACAGAAATGGAGCCAAAATGTGAGGAAACATACAATACAGGTTCCAAAATCAGGGGAGCTGGGAACAATGAACATGCTAATTGTAGCAGCGCAGGGCCTGCCAAGCTTAACAGTCAACAGTTAGCAGGAGCTACATTTCACGCATATATCAACTACTGCCAAGAGGGGCGTGGCCAGCGTGCATGCTGTCAGGACGCGCACTTGTGGAGCTCCTGCCCGAGATCCTATAACGGGTGGAATTGTGCCCTTAAAATATCCTAAATTGTAACGAAAATAACATCTGCCAGAAGCGGAACCTCTCCCCTATGGTTCAATGCCACTCCGGAACGAAATCGGAGCTTGTAAAGCCTTGAACGAGACGGGGGAAGAAGCGCCCCTCAGTCATCCAAGATGGCGGCGCCCACTGTACTCCAGGGTGCTGTTGGAACCTGATGCTCCTGAGCGCCGAGACCTCCACACGGCGGGAGGGAGCTGCCTTCACTTGCCTGCGCCCCACACTCCCGGCGAGCAGTGCACCGGCTTAGCTCAGACCACACGACAAGCAACGGTGAAACCCCGAGGTCCGGGAGGAGTCTGGACCGGGTGGCTGCATGAACGCAAATGAAGCTATCCTGCAGGACAACGTTGTAAACACCTCAGACCTGAAAGCAAAGGTTCTGGATCTGGAGCAGAAAGTAGCGAGACTAGAGGCAAGGTCTGAAGGTGCAGAAGGGCGCGCATGGCACAATAATATTATGATTTTGGGTGTCCCTGAAGACATGGAGGGCCCAGACCCGACTGAATTTGTAGAGACAATGTTGCAACAAGAAATAGGGGCGGGAAAACTCTTGCAAGGGTTTTCAGTGGAACGGGCCCACAGATCCCTTCAAAAGCGTCCCCCGCCAGGCTCACACCCACGCCCAATAATAGCTAAAATCCTAAATTTCCGCGACAGAGAAACAATACTACGATACTCCAGAGAAGGCGGGGAGATTAGAAGACAAGACTCCAAAATAGTTATGTACCCTGACTATACTATACCCCCACAGTCCAACGTGCCAGGAATTCTTTCATACCAGTGAAAGCGAGGTTGCGAACACTGAACCTCAAGTATATGTTGCTCTACCCGTCTCGCCTCAAAGTCCTTTATAAAGGAAAAGCATTCTTTCTAGAGACCCCTGCAGCGGCTAATATGTGGCTTGAGCACAGTAACCTAGCAGACGATGGAGAGGCACCGCAAAAAAGCAGATAAAAAGATAAACTAGTAACGTGAACACGAACACCAACAAAGTCCCACACTGAAGAAAAAATGGACAATCAAACAGCACGAGGGACCATAACAAGAAGATGGCAACATCGGGCACGAGCACAAAGAACCACGAGCAGACACATCGCTGACCCACCCCCACAAGGAAAGTGCAGGTCAAATGCCTACACACTGCCTGTACCGAAAGGCCTGGAGTGGCCTAGAAGGCTCGGGAGCCCCCGAGCGCTGCAAGTTGGAAGCAACTGCTGGGGGCAGTTTGCAGTTAAAAGTTTTGGTTTATTCATTCATCGGAATGAAAGTTATAAAAGTTGGTAAGTCTCCAGATTACATTAAGACAGAAGCAGGAGTAAAGGCGGGAGATGGGGACACACTGTGGGCAACCTCCCTGAGAGATAGCGAAGCCAGAAACACCCTACCTAAAGTGACATGGCAGGAAGAATAAAGATAATGACATGGAACGTAAGGGGCCTCTGCACTTACCTTCGAAGGAACAGAATCAAGTCATACCTACACAAGAAAAGGGTGGGAATAGCGCTATTACAGGACACGCACTGCATCAAGGAATCCATGGTTAAACTCCAGGAACACTGGGGCGGGCAGGGGTTCGGAACCACTTACTCCAGGTATGCCAGAGGGATATACACTTGGATTCACCCTCAACTCCCTTTTCGACTGTCTAAATTTGAGAGCGATCCAGAGGGCAGATATGTGATACTGTGGGGACATATTGAGCAACAAGAGCTATGCATAGTGAACTCCTACTTACCCAACAATAACATCCCGACTCACCTGGCCTCGATGTATGCTAAAATCACGCAACATAGGAATGGCTTGTTCATCCGGGGCGGAGATTTTAATTGCGTACACAACCTACTGCTAGATAGGTCATTACCACCACCAACAAGCACATCGGCAGCCACGACTGCACTGAACGCTTTGATAGACAGATTAGGCCTGGCTGATATTGTCATCCGCAATCGCTACCGCGGGCGGCGGCTCCTTCCACGTTGGAGGCTGCAAACCGACAGGTAGGGCGGTTTAGTCCCTTCTTTGTGTCTGGTATCGATTCATTGGCAAATCGCAGCACTGCCGGAAGTTTATCTGCCCTTCAAGTCGGGCAGTCGCTGCGTTTCAACACTTTGCTGGTTCTCGCTCCAGCGGCTCTGGTTCTAGCGCTCCCCCAGCGTTGCCCTCTGCTCGCCTCGGCGTGCAGCGGGTTATCTCAGCTTGCTCGTCCCTTATCCTTGGGATAGAGTTTCTTCTCCTTCTCTGTCGGCCGGTTCGTTTTGTCAGTGGCGGCCTTTCCTCTTCCAGTCTCTTCCTTGCCGATCCCTCGGCACTTCTTCGCTTCCTCCTCCTAGTCTCGCCGCTCCGGCGGTGGGCGTTTTTTCTCCTCTTTGCCGCTCTTTTCACTCGCGGTTCTCCAGTTTTCCCTTTTCTTCTTTCTGTTGCATTCTCTCCTGTAATTTCTCTCTTTCTTACCGCGCCTCTACTTCCCTTGGGCCGGTAGTTGCATTGGCTTCCTTCACCTCTAATGGTGTCGCATTGGACTTCCCTCCTGTGTTCAACCCTGTGGATCTCGTATCTGCTTCCAGTCCTACTGTTTACAAGATTGGATCTTCACCTACCTCATTGCCAGAAGTATCCTAAGGGTTTTTCCCACGTGTGGGTTTTTTTCCTTTTTTCCAGCCTGTTCCCGGAATTGGGGCCCCAGGAGGCTGTCTATTCAGCAGTCACTGTGGCTTCTCACCGAGACAGGCAAGTGCTACCTAAAAAAGAACGGGACTACCTGAGCCGGCGGAATCTACGGAACTCGGGTCACTCTGAAGACTCAGGTGAGGAGAGTGTGGAGGGACGGGAAGACGAAGGGGTTCGACAGCTTATGCAGTCACAGATATATGGAGGGAGCTACACCCTCAGACCCGGAATTACTCATATTACTCGTCCCCACACGGCCTCCATACGAGGCTAGATTGTTTTTGTGGGCAGGGAACAACTACCCCAGATGGAAGAGGCACAGTATTTGGGGAAAACGATATCTGACCACTCCCCTTAGTAATAGAATGGAACCACACCGGCCCCAGGCCCCCTATCCCCATGTGGAGAATGCCGGTTGAGGCCCTGAAGGACCAAGCATTTAGAGATGAATTACAGGACTCGATTGATGATTACATAGAATTGAATAAGGGAAGCGTAGAACACATGGGTACAGTATGGGAAGCCCTAAAAATAGTAACAAGGGCAGTGATTATGGCAAAAGCAGGAGGTATCAGGAAACTACTACGTGAAGAACTAACTCAAAGGGAAGGAGAGATCGAGAGGCTTAGTACTGACCCCACAGCAACACGAAGACAGGCTTAGAGCACTTCGAGATGAATGCTCAAATGCCTGGAATAGACTTGCCAAGTTTGACTACGCCACTAAAACAAACAGGGCACACATAGAGGCAGATAGACCCAGTAGGCTATTGGCCTGGCTCTGTAGAAAAGAACACCCCAGACACACCATCACCGTAATACAGGATGCTCAAGGCAATGTACACCAGACCCAACAAAGCATAAATAACACCTTTAAAGACTACTATGAGCACTTATACTCTGACAAAATTAGAGTCCCCACAGAGCAGATAACAGACACCTTAGAAGGGATAGGGCTGCCCAGGCTCCCCCCAGCACAAGCCGAAGCCCTGGAAGCAGACATCACAACAGAAGATATAGCTGAAGCAATTAAGGCACAAGCTACATGCAAGGCCCCAGGGAGCGACGGACTACCCTCGGAATTTTACAAAACCTATGGCCCCTCCCTGATACCACTCCTACACGAGGTCTTCCAAGAAACGTACGAACGAGGAATCCTACCCGATAGTATGAGAGAATCCCTAGTGATCCCAGTCCTTAAGCCAAACAAACCAGCTGAGCACCGTGAGTCGTATCGCCCGTTAGCTATGCTCAATTATGATATCAAAATACTAACCACAATCCTAGCCCAGATATTGTCTAGACTGATAGGCGATATTGTACACGTAGACCAATGCAGATTTGTCCCAGTCCGAAACACTACCATGAAGTTAGGCAGACTTCAACACATAATAAAACAAAAAGACACAAGCATTGAACCCTGCGCCCTCCTATCGCTTGATGCAGTCAAGGCGTCCGATTCTATATATTGGTAGTGGCTTCTGGCGGTCCTAAAATAGTACGGGTTTGGCCCAGGATTTATTAGGTGGATTCGGATACTCTATACCAAGCCAAGAGCACGAGTAAAAACTGGGAGACACGTGTCAGAGGTCTGGGATATATGCAGGGGCACTCGGCAAGGCTGCCCACTATCTCCCATGCTTTATATACTAGGCTTAGAACCCATTGCTATCTATTTCAGAAAACAATTTTTTGATGCCGGGATAAGGCTAGGAGAGATAGATCATATCATCTCGCTTTACGCGGACGATGTTGTACTGTATGTCAGGGACCCACACCTCAATGTCCCAACCATACTAGAGGTTCTTGACAACTTCTCTTAAGTCTCAGGCATACAATTTAGCAGAGCAAAGTCCTGTTTATTCCCACTTAGCAGGTCTTAAAGATAAAAGTGTGACGGAGCTCCCAACACTAGGGATACGGTGACAGACCACCACGTTCCACTACCTAGGAATCCAGATCATGCACACTCCGCAACTGATGCACAAACACAACACAAAAGCAGTGGTACCCACACTGCGCAGATCAATGACCTTCTAGGCAAAACTTCCATTATCAGCGATGGGGAGAGTTCCAATAACCAAAATGATTGTCCTCCCTAGACTTCTGTATACATTTCAAAATGTGCAATACTATATTAATAATACATTCAATACTATATTAATAATACATTCTTCCGCCTACTGGAATCGATCATTTGCAAATTTATCTGGGGACATGGCAGGCACAAAATAGCATACCCCACTCTAGTCTTACAATATGCCCAAGGTGGAGTCCAACTCCCGAATCTCGAAAAATGCTACTTAGCTGCCCAACTCAGCTTCGTGTCCAAATGGCTAGCTGACGAGACCACATCTGAGACTCCCCTGCTACAGTCCATGGTCTCTCCGGTGCAACTAAAATAACTAATCTGGGCGCCACATCACCTACTGAAAAACATACCTTACATAGCCACCCTGGGAAGACAAATATGGCAAAGAGTGAAGTCATTAAGCCACCTAAGACACCTATACTCCCCAGAAGTACCACTGATCTGGGACCTGTGTAAAACAGACTCGGATTTGCTACACCTCAGGGTTTGGGAGAAAAAAGGGGTTTACACATGGGGAGACCTATACGAAGAGAGCTCCTTCAGGGAATTAAGCGAGGATGGGATACCCGCCAGTCAGTATTTATGGTACCGGTGGATACGTGAAATATCACGACACAAATGGGACACCAGGCCGGAAGAACCCGAGTCGGATCCCCTCACAACACTACTATACAATTTAGGCGAGGGACAGAAATTGGTTTCCCAGATATACAGCCACCTCAGTGATAACCTCAACCCAAAAGGAGGGGTAATGAAAAGCAAGTGGGAAACGGATACAGGACGAGAAATGTCGGAAGGAGAATGGAGCAGGGCACTAGCATTCCCCAAAGCCATGTCCAGAAACCACAGATTCTGCTTTATACAACTAAACATCTTGCACCGGACATACCTGACCCCACACAGGCTAACGACACTCAACAAACAAGCAAGTCCCAACTGCCCATGGTGCAAAGCAGACAAGGCAGACCTCATACATATGTTTTGGGAATGTGACATAGTCCAATCCCTATGGGCAAAAGTCAAGCAGACATACGAAAAAGCGGGCACCTCCAGCTACAATTGGTCCCCCGAAGAATGCCTCTTCGGAACATACCCCAGACCAGCTAAACTTAAACACTGGATGAAACTAATGGACTTAATGTGCATTGTGGCCAAACGACATATCGCCATGTCCTGGAAAAAGCCTGCGGGACCCAGACTTAATGCATGGTATAATGAACTAGAAAAGTGGGCCAATGCAGAAACAAGGGCGTGGGAGGACAGCATTACCAGGTGAACCGATGAGTCAAGCGCAGCCCTGGGCCCATGGAAGGAGATAATTAGAACCCCTCAGACGATAAACCCCCATGAGCAAACATGACCTGGACCACACAGAGCTTCAAGGACACACTGTCCCATAAGGGAGACCCCTAAAGACCCAATGATGCCCTTGAACTTAACAATCTCCACCATCCCTACCCTGCTGAGAACCCAGAGTCTGAGAGATGAAAACTGAACTAGGAGACAGTTAATGTTACTATGTTAACTTTTTACAAATGTTTTTGTTTATTATGAAACAATGAGGATCCTACAACAGATGGCACACTCAATATGTTATTTGTGAAGATGCAATGTTAAATGCCAATAAACAAATTTGAAAATAAAATAAATCAACTGCTGCCAAACAAGCACAAGTATGTCAGTATGGGACAATCTGTAATTAAACATTAAGACACATCAACATCAAAATCATTCCTTAAAATGTCCTTAGTTATTCTCGAATAAGTCCTGTACACGTGTTTCACCACAAAGTGTGAATCTTCAGGATGTGCAAAGTACTCTTAGGTTGATTTATCGTATGAATGATTTCCTAGCTACTTTTATAATTCCACCAGACAAGTTATCAATGCTTTTTGTACTAGTTGAATGGAATAGGTTTCATAATGCAATGTTTCTTTCATGGAGAGGAAGAAGGATAGACTTCTTTCCTAGGTGGCCGTGAGCAGGAGTATTTTTGCTAGGACAGTTTATACTGTAAAGTGGCTTTTCTGTTGCACATTGATTGTAATCTTGTGTGTTCGGATTGGCCAAGGGATTGGCTTGTGTGTAAGGTCTTTGTAAAATCAGATCACTGTAACTAAGAGCCAAGTATCCCTACGTAAATAACACAAATCCATGTAACAAAGACAATATCATGGAACAGCACCTCAAAGGTCTTGGGCTGGTAGTGCGCCTTGTAAATCCTAATGATTAAATAAAAAAGTTTAAGAAAACATATGTCATTCAGTTTCCTACACATGCAATGTGATCTCACAAGGAACAGATACAGTAGTGGGGGTTTGTGCAAGGTGCATAAAGGCTCAAAGAACCCATCACTGACTTTCGTACACAATCACTCAGACCTCTGAAGGTACACATACACTGGTGGGGGTCTGTGCAAAGTGCATTAGCGACTTTCATAAGATATCAGTCCGTTCTCTAAACATTCATTCATACCGCACACAGTACACAAACACTGCAGGGGGCCTCTGAATATTCTTCAGCAGTATGTCACAAATACATGTCACATGCCTGGGTAGGCTGGGGTGCAAGAGTGTCTCTTGAAACAATGTCTAGAACAAATTGGGTGTTCACTTTCCGCAATGGTGGAATGTCTAAAAGTGGTGTCCTACAGTGCGTCTGCAACTACCACCAACTATTTCACTCTGCTGAATACGCACAGTAGGGGAGAAAATGATGAACGTCCCTTCCTGTCGCCCACAACAGGACCAGTCCCCATTGTCCCAATGTCATAGGTAGCCTGCAGAAAAAGGGAATGTACGCATGTGCGTTTACCCATGGATGGCGATGGCCTTTGCCAAATGAAGCTGAAACATTACTTCTTCCCTTTGCAGTGTCTTCTTTGCAGCACAGCGACATTGCATACTCTATTCGTCGTAGATTTACATAACGCTTATTGACTCTGTTGTACTCTGTTTTGACATGTTCTTTACAAATTCGATGTACTTTTCTCAGTTCACCAATTTCTTGTACGTCATTGTGGTCTTATTTAAAAGTAATAAAAATATTTAAAGTCAACACTCTTCCACATATAACATTCAAGAGCTCTCCATGTCACAGTATTACTTGTTTACAACAGCCCTCTGCGTACACAGCGCAACCACAAACGTAGTTTCGCATTCCCTGTGCCTGTACACTCCCATTTCCATAGCCGCCATCTGCAAAGTTGCCGGATGTGCCTTTCCAGCTGCGTAACCACACCATTGCCAACTTGACCAGGTGACCACACTGATGGTGCGCGTGTGCACTAAGTTCGGGTACAAGAGCCAGACTTTCCTACAGCGGCAAAGCATATGGCTGAGAAACGTGCGCAGTATTTTTTGGAAAGGGCAGGCTTACAAACACATCGCTATGTTCCATTGCACATGCATGCATATTTCCGAACAATATACGGCAGCTTTCCACGTGAAAAATCTCCAAAACAATCCGCCCAAAAGGCACACTGTAGAAGTGCTGTGTAATGTGTTTGCGCCTTTTCTGAGCAGCAGAGTGCGGCTCGTAGGTGTTCCCTGCAAGTAATTGGGCACCACATCTGCACACCTACAGTGCGTCTGCAACTAGTACCAGCCATGTGACTGTGCTTAGGTACGCACAGTAGTTGCAAAACGTATGCACGGGCCTTGGTGACACCCACACCCGCATCAGCGATAGTCCCACTGGCGCAATGTCATTGGTAAATTCCAGAAGAAGGGAGTATACGCATGTGCGTGTACCCAAGTCTGGTGACGGCCTTCCCAAATTAAGCACAAAGATTTCTTGTAGCATTTCCAGTTTCTTCTTTGGAACACGCCGTCATTGCGCACTGTTGAAAAGTTCCACACGCTTTCACCAATGACAATGAAGACGTCTGCATGTAACAGTATCAGTTCTGTACAATAGTCCTTTGCATACACAGGCCGCCTACATATGTTATTGCGCAATGACTATGGCTCCATAGTCCCATTTCCATTGCGCCATGCTGAAAATGTCTGAATGTGGCTTTCGTGCTACATGCAAGCGTGGGGTCATAGCGTACAACCAGGGTAGGGGAAATTCGTTGTAAGGGGCAGCTCTTAAAAGAGCTTTTGTGGTTTTTGTATTGTAAAGGCTTCTATAGGAAGACCTTCTTTTCCTTTTTTAAAAAACATTTCTGTTTCCTTGTACGGACATTGGTGAAGCAAACTCTTTACCTCATCTTGTAGATGGGCAAACAAAACAGCATTACCAATGGGCGACAAAGAAATGCAATCACGTTGGAAAAAAACATTTCCACCATTAATGAGGTCATTGTTGCAGAAGAGCATCCCAGCAGCGGACAAAAAAGTATTCATGCTTCTGTTGATGAGGCACCTTCCTGCGTCTGGCTCAGAACAACATCCATGATCAGTGGCGCACACTCTTCATGGTACTAGCGATGAAAACATTACCTTGGCAGTGCGGAAAAGCGTCTTCACTAGCTTTAGCAACCTCTTTAGTCGATGGAACAAGCCTAAACAAGTTATGGAACCCATTTGCATGCCGCCGTAGTGGATGACGATCACGTTGCCTCTACCTAAATTTGCCAGGTGTTTGCAAAGTGCATCCATGTCGGCGAAACTGCGCCCATACCCGCCGTTCCACAATGCGACCACTCCTTCCAATCCGAAATTCCCAGCAAAGTTTTTTTCTAGGGCATACTCATGCAGATGTAGTAGAAAGGCATCACCTATGCACAACACAATAGGTATCGCCATGTCAACCAGCCTCACTACGCAGAGAATAATGTACAGTGGTCTGAACGCCCCTTCCAGCGAACCACACCCACAGTACCTGATTGGATAATGCCGAAAATCCCATGTTCATTGGACAACAACGTGAAAAGTTCATATTCTTGAATGTGCGGTTCCCAAAGTCCGGTGAGGGTCGCACCCCAGGAAACAAGGACAAGTCCTTCTTCCCTTTCCACTGCCTTTTGTCCAGCACCACCTCATTGGGTATGGATAAAGGGCCACACACGATTCCAACAATGCCGTTGAAGACATTACCATCTAACGCTGCCTGTGCTGCACAAAACTTCATAGGTACCGTTAGAAAATCAGCCTTCTACTGCACTGTCACTTGCCAGCACGTTCACTACAAATGCCGGTAACACACTCCAAAATGTGTGCTTCCACATTTATCAACCTGCGCACCCACTACCACAAATGTAAGGTACCAAAAATATTTGTGCACTATGCGTATTACTGTGTTATAAGTACCTCTGCGCTCGGTATCTGCCACTGAGCCGCCGTTATGGTCTTTAGAGGAGTACTCATTTTTTCCCATGCTCTACCATGAAGTAGCACGTTAGTGATATGTGCTTCCAAAGTTCACATTGACCAATATCATACAGTGTATTGTCCACACAGGAATTCCTTTTTTTCCTTCCCACATTAATACGAAATGTTTTCTCCAGTAACCCACCTCCTACATAACGTTTACAAAAATGTCATCAATAGCAGCATTGATTGTATTGCACCCAGGGAAAGCAACTTTCCAAAAGATCATTGTCTGCACAGCTGTACCTCTGGGTAGGCTGCACTATTAGAACAGGCTCTTGGTAAATGTGGGCCCTTGCACTCTCCTCCCTCTGCAACGCATCCAGAAAGGGAGTGTGTGGCTTGGTATGGTATCTGTCCTGCATTAAAATGTCACCAATAGCTCCCAGTGGCAGCAAACAGTAAAGGAAGAAGACTGTGCATTATGCAGAAGGCCTTCTGGCCCCTAGGGCCACAATACCTTTAAATCTAACTCCCTAAATATGTGCGTGGGTCCATTTCCACCTCCCTCAGGGTCATGCGCTTCTACAAAAAAGTAATTGTTAGTAGATGTGCTTTTTCACCTGGGGCCTCCCTCTGCAACATGCTCCCTGCCTCCTTGACACTGGAGGGCAACCATCGCCGGGTCCGGAAGTACCTCAATTTCTTTCTCTTCGCGTCTGCTGTTTCTGCTCATTCCACCAGCTAACTGCATGACATACACTTAATCTGCACTACTTACCTGACGACTCTGTGATGTCGAACCCATGTCACCTTCCCCTGCCAGGCAAACCCCTACACTGGCTTTCCAGCAAACCCTGCACTTGACAACTGTTTCCTGTATGCCTAACAGTGTATCCACCACCTCGTGTGTGCACTTATCCGTACACTTGGCACAATTGGCCTAAATTTTTACTTGTTGTAATTTCTTCTTCTTCCCATCTACTCTACCTTTCCCTCCCTCCACCCATGCTCTTGGGGATGTGACACCTAGACTAGTAGGTTCATTGTCTCTGTCTCCCCTCTGTGTGCCTTCCTTTGCCTCGTTGTGGTTTGCTGTGTGTAGGTGCATTACGAATGCTGTAGCATACATTCGCACATCATATTACATCATGCACAACAGTGGGATGCCTGCCACTTACCGTGTCCACTGCAAAGTTGCAGATTGGTTTCGGCACTACCCCCCCTACTGAACACTTTTCAAACAATACTGGGCACACACACCACACTTAGCATGTTACCAACTGCAAAGAAATACATACATTTGCTGCATACACACAGGCTTCCTGCTCCTTACATTGCTCACTTCCACCTTAGCCTTCTGCACTGCTTTGTGCAAAGAAACCTTCTGGTATCCTGTTTGAGTACACAGCTGACCCACCAACCTTATGAACAGTGTCTTTCGCTCCACATTTGAATTTCCATGGGTCCCATCCAGAATATGGCTGGATGTGGCACATGAAAGCGTAACGTTCAGCGTTAACCGCTGACTTTTCGTAGTAGGGAGGGAGGGGCAGGGGTTTGTCGGGGCGGGGGGGTAATTGTAAAAACAGGATAAGGAGTTGGGTCTGTAGTACTGTCTCAAAAAATAAATGTTTTTTTTTACTTTCTTTTTTATGCACATCCTAGCTTACACATTTTTTGTTTTTTATGTCTTTCCTGTTCCCTTCTCCTCCTCACACTTGTACGTACAGAAGGTCAACATTTCTCGCACAGTTCTACAGGATTGTATGCAATGCTGCATGCAGACATTGCCAATGGAGGGCACAAAAATTCCATTTTCTTGCACACAGAGCAAATCTTGCTCCTTAATGCTGTCATAGTTGGTGCTGAACATCCCAACACTGCACACATGCTTCTATTTATGAAACACCTCTCGACCTGTAGCTGTGGGCAAATTACGCCCTAGTGTGCTGCACGTGCAATTACATACAGCATGTGCTTGCGAATGCATAGCACCTCACTGTGGTTGTTCCACCAAGAGTGAAATACTCTCCACGCCATTATTCAAAGGTCACCATCCTCGCAGACAAACAGAGGCAACTGTACATTGCTGCAGTTTGTTATGCTGGCTGTCGTCAACGGATAGGCTCTTGGGTGCATAACCACCACAGCCCTTGGCCATGTACCCAATACTATAGCCTTACCTACACCCAGCACAAAATAATGGCCTCATGAAAGAGAACATTTCCCACATACCACAATCCAGAAACGTAACCTATGACGTGTGGTGCTAAAGGCAACGGATATCAACCTCAAGTAACGCCATGTACCTCCCTAATGTGGGAGGTGGTGCCATAATGGGTGCAATAATGGGTCCCATATAGTACCAGGTGCATTTCAGGTCACTTGTGCTGTTCTACAAGGTTGTGCACAACCATTTTTTAGCATCGCCACCAGCGGAGACATGCATACTTAAAAGTGCATGTCTGCATTATGGTGGCGTACTGTTGCGCAAGCCTAGCCTCTTCGGAGACTATCCTACGGGCTACAGGCTTTTTGGCATACACCCAATAGTGTTGGCCTTGTCCACACCCAGCTCACCATAACAGACTTATGCAGGTGAACAAGTAGTCCGGTACATGCAGGTCACCCCTAGCCACTTCTAAGCATCCACTACTTCAACACTTCTCCCGCAGGACATACTGAAGGAGTCAGCACTCCATCAGGTACAAGCATACGCTACACAGTAGTGTAATAATTGCAACCAATCCCTACAACCGTAAAAGCGCAACATTTTATGCACTGATCACAATCTGCACATTGAGGACAGGATTGTATAACCAAATTCTCCCCACAGCACTCTTTTGCCAGTGCAGGGTGGCCACCCATGCATGGACGAGTCTTCATGCTTAGCACACAAAGCACACCATATTGCAATGTAGGTTCCATGTTTCATGTGTTCTCCATTGTTTTCCCCTTCTGTCATTGCTCTACCAGCATTGACCGCTAGGGCTCACCACACACTGAGCACCCTAGTGGAACCTATGTTGTACTTCTTATTTCATGTGTAATGCAAGCCCCATCTGCAAATGAACCTGCCAAATTTCACTCTGGCCACATCTGTACATACGTTGCTCAATTACATTGTGTTGCATGTGCATGCCGGTATGTGAGTGGCTGTGTACATTGTGCAATTCCCAACTTTCTAATGGCTTCCTTTCGTGGCGCAATGTGGTAAAAGGCTTAGTCAATGAAAGGTCTTATAAGGGCCTACCCATTGCAAATGCAGATGGTGAGATGTGGATCCCTATTGTGCAACTGGGCAATCATGTGTACCATACGTTAATGTACGCATACCAGCTCACTTCTGCTGTTCCACCAAATGCACAATGTCCTCCACAACCATTGTGTGCTACTCACCAACTCCAGAAGCATGCACAGTAAGAACTGCATTGCTGTATTATAATGTGGACGCTGTGATTGAGACCTAGACTGGCCTAGACCTTCAGCCATGCACCCAACAGTCTAGACCTAGGCCACAGTCGCCACATCATAACAGAGCCATGCAGGTGACCAGTTACATATATGCCAAATATTACAAAGCCAACATACGCATCATCGGCACTTCCACCCAACCGCCACACCATAAAGCAGAGACGCAACGACACATGTTCCACTTACTGTAATGCAGCAAACCTACCAGTGTGTTGTGCACTGCTACCCACTTCCAATTAGAAACCATTACAAGCATGCCAACCAAACAAGACAGTCTTCACAGTTTTCAGCCTGCTTCCACCACTGCAGTACGCGCATAGAAGCAATGGTGCATACTGCATGGCAATACTTACTAAACTGTGCAATAGACACAACACAAGCATATACAAGAAAGATTAACACCGGGACCTCTTCCATATGTATGCTACATGCAACCAACATTATTTCGACTGCAGCCAAATGAGACACAAAGAACAGCAATGTGGCACCTACTTTGACCTACTGCACTTCCCTTTTGAACCAGTGCACATTACATGCAACCACCATGTTTTGCACTGCAGCCAAATGAGACACAAAGAGCAGCAATGTGGCACCTACTTTGACCCAATGCAGTTCCCTTTTGAACCAGTGCACATAATTTTCCATAGAACGTCTGCAGGCATGCAGCCAACGGCCTATGGACTTACCTCACACAGCACACCATAGTACACACTATGTTTACATCGTCATGTGTCGTGCAATGCACTCGCCTTCAGCAAATATGCCTGCCACCGGATACCGCTGTGACACAACCATCTTCTTGGATATATGGATAGATATCACGTGAAGGTCCTCTCACTCCCGCACCCTTTCCATCCCTTCTTCCCACCACCAGATTCCATACACTGTTACTTTCAAATCCTTTTCCCGCTACATTGTCTTCTGATACAACAGGCCGCCAACATGGAACACTGTTCACACATCCCGCCACCGCACACAGCAGTGAAAGCAAACTGTTGGCCGCACTGCAAACGGGAAAATAGGACGGCTGAGTGGATCCACATATGACTATTTTTTTTTTTGATAAAACGTTTTATTGTGTTTTATGACATGAACAAGACAAGAGGGTGGTAACAGAACACCCATAAGGTAAAGTACACAAAATTAAACGTTTAGAAGCACTCCAAGCCAGCACCATCAACTGCAAGTTCACATAATGTTTTCAGTAACACAATCCACCATGGCCCGCCCGCCCTTGGTTCCCCCAACCAACCACTTCCATTGTGATCACCATTGAGTCAGGTTGTCAAGGTCCAGTCCCTTCCCATTTCCCCCATATCTTGGATGCCTTGGCCGGGCATCCCTGTGCGCCGTAAACCCGGTGCTCCATTATGGCACATTAATCCATGTCAAGTATCCATTGTTAAAGTGTCGGGGGGTCGGGCACACCCCATTTTTGCGCAATGTTGCGCTTCATCAGGGCCGCTGCAGTGTTCAATAACAGTTTTTCCCATTTATTAGAGTCAGATGTGTCAGGTACGCCCAGGATTAGAACTTTCGGATCAAGCTCCATGGAGCAGGTGAGTGCCCTGGACAGTTCCGCGCAACACACAATCCAGTAGGTGCGGATCCGGGGGCATGACCACAAGATATGGTAGAAGGTGCCCTCCTCCTCCCCACAGCGGAGACAGTTTGGATTTGTTGCCCTCTTCCAACCATGTAGTGCAGTTCAAGGGTAATATACTCTATGGAGGATTTTGAGCTGTACAAGTCTGAGCCTAGAGGAGATGGCCACTTCTCGCGGATGCATTAGGACCTGGATCCAATCCTCTGGATCTATCACCCCCACATCTCTTTTGCACCTGTTTTTTAGTCTCGATAACTCGGGGGTAGCGAAGGATGTGATGGCGTTGTATAGAATGGATGTGCATTTACTAGGGATGTGCGCAGGGATCATATTGCGTTCTATCGGTGTATAGTCAGGGACCGTGCCATCTAAAGGTATGTAGGTCCGCAGGGCATGGGTCAGCCGCATAAAATGATATCCTTCCGCTGTGGGCAGTTGGAATTTGCACTGCATGTCCTCAAACAAGGTCAGTTTCCCGTCTTTGAGGATATCTCCAACCTTCAGGATTCCTGCCCTCACCCATCGTGGCCATGGTTCAAGTTTCCCAATTTCTTGGAGATTACTGTTTCGCCATAGAGGTTGCGCTGGAGTTATTTTATTTCCCCACCCAACAAACATATGTGCCTGTCTCCAGATAGTGGTGATGTGAGTCTCGATTGTGGGCAGGGGCGGTCTCTTTGGGGGCTGGTATAGTATCTGCAACGGGTCTGTGCCCTGCATAGGTTCTACGTCAACCCGGATGTGAGGTAGTGCTCTATCCCCATGAAGCAGATCATTAACTACCGCTAGTTGTGAGGCCCAGTAGTAGGTTTGGAGGCGGGGAACACCAATTCCTCCCTCCCAGACCGACCTCTGCAGAGTGCTTAATGCCACGCGTGACTGACCACCCCCCCCCCCATATTAGTTCCCTAAGAAGGGTTTTGTTGCGGGTGAATTCAGGGGTGGGGATCATGAGTGGGGCGTTCTGCAGGACATACAAGAATCTTGGAAGTGACATCATTTTGAAGAGTGCGGCACGCCCCATGAGGGTCAGAGGGAGAAGTTTCCAGTGGTGGACGTCCCTAGCGAACCTGTCTACAATCGGTTGGAGGTTGTGCATTACATATTTGGTTAGATCAGATGTTATCCATAACCCCAGGTATTTAAAGCCCTGTGTATCAAACCGGTACGGACATCTCGTGGAGTCGACCCGCTCACCCCCTTTCACCGGGAAAAGTACCGATTTCCTCCAGTTAATTCTTAACCCGCTAAATTCCCCGTAGGTGATGAGCATCTGGGTTACTGTGGGACAGCTCCGGGCTGGCTCGGCCAGGTATAGCAAGAGGTCATCAGCATAGAGAGAGACACGGTCCTCATGTCCCTCGGGCCATCTGGATCCCGTCCATGCCCCGCTTTGGCGAAGCCACAGTGCTAGCGGTTCAATCGCAAGGGCGAAGAGGAGGGGGGAGAGGGGGCACCCTGTCGCGTGCCTCTGCCCAGAGGGAAGGAACGGGGGGGTCCACCCATTCACCTTAACTTCTGCTTGAATGTTAGTATATAACAGTTTAACCCACCCTAGAAAGCTCTCTCCGAACCCCATACGGATCATGATTTCCCAGAGGCTGTCCTATCAGATTGAATCAAATGCCTTTTCAAAATCTATAGCCAGCCGGGCGAGCGGGGCATCGAGGATAGGGGCCCGCTCGAGCGCCAGATGGAGTCGGCGCAAGTTCATTCGGGTGGATTTGTGGGGCATAAAGCCACACTGATCGGGGTGTATCAGCGTGTCTGCTACCAGTTGGAGCCGATTGGCTAAGAGTTTGGCCAGGACTTTGGCTTCTCCGTTGATAAGCGAGATCGGCCTATAGGAGGCGCATTGCTCCTGGGGCTTGTCAGGTTTGGGGATGACCACTATGGTCGCTCTACACAGATCATCTGGGAGGGAACCCCTGTCTCGGGCGGCCAACAACATCTGATGCAGGGGAGGTGCTGTGTTGTTACCCCCCAAGCTACTGCCAGGTTTTAACCGGGAACCCGTTCGGGCCCGGGGTTTTCCTGCAGTTGTCCAAGGGCTTCTAATATTTCAGCCTCCGAAAGCTCGGAGTCCAGCATCTCCCTTTGTAGAGTCGACAGAGTGGGGATTTCCATGCCGTCCAGGAGGGACGGATCCAGGGGTAGAGTTGGGGCTTGGTGTAGTGTAGCATAAAATTGGGCAAAGGCCTCCGCTATCTCAGCGTCCGACCGGCATTTCTCACACTGTGGGGTGATAATCTCCCGGACACAGCGCTGCCCCTCATCTCTCTTCTCTAGCCATGCCAGCATTTTCCCCGCTTTATCCCCCAGCTCATATACCCTAGCTTTGGTTTCCCAGTGGGCCTGTTTGCCGTTATCTAGCATTAGGTTTCGGAGGTATTCAGTGGCACGTTTAAGGGACATGTGGGTCTGTGGGGTAGGATTAAGAGTGTGTTAGTTTTCTCGGCGAGTTACCTCAGTTTCCACCTCAGTTATCTTCCGTAGCCTCTCCCTCCTCCTATTCGCTGTCCAGGAGATTATTTCCCCCCGCAGCACGGTCTTGTAGGCCTCCCATAACACTATTGGGTCATTATCGCCGGTATTATTAATCTCAAAGTATTCAGTCGAGACTTCTGTGAGGCGCTCAACTAGTTCCGGGAGGCCCAGATAATAGGTGTTCAGCCACCACGTTCTAGGGGGGTGTTCAGTCCCTGCAATCGTGACTCCACCAACAGGGGTGAGTGATCCGAGATTCCTCGGGGGAGTAGGTCCGCCGAGAGGGTCTTGAAGAGATCTGTGTGAGGTACGAATAGGTAATCAAGCCTGGAGAGGGAGGCGTGTGCCCCGGAGCGAAACGAGTAACCCCTGGTCCCGGGGTGCAGTTCTCGCCATACATCACAGAGACCCAGGGCAGACACAAAATTGGACAGTTTCGTGGGGAGGTGCGGATTGCGTGGTCTAAGGTGGGAGCGGTCTAAGGTGTTACACATGACATCGTTAAAGTCCCCACCTAGGAACCACTTATCAGGCTGATGTTTGCCCATAAGGCTGGTCAGGTCATTGAGTAGTTCCTGCCCCAGTCCAGGCGGGGAGTAGATCGAGACCAATCCAAATGTTTCCCCCCAAAGTGTCCCCAGTGCCATTACAAATGGTCCTCAAGGGTCTTGTTGTAGGGCCTGCAAGGCAAACGGGACACGTTTGTGTATAAGAATAAGAGTGCCTCTGGATCTCATGGAGTATCCCGCGTGGTAAGCGGTCCTATAATTGGTTCGTAGAAAAAACTTGCATCGTGTCCCAGCAAGGTGAGTTTCAGTAAGCAGGGCTACATCGGGAGAAAGCCTGGAGAGTAGTTGCTTGACCAGGCGCCTTTTAATCGTGGAGCCCAGACCATTCACATTCCAGGTGAGGACCCTAAGGGATTTGGGGCGTGTGGTCATTGGTGGGTGAGACTGGTCAGTTGGCATCTAACAGGGCTGTCGGAGTGCCGGGCAGGCGGTGCATGCAGTGCATGGTGGTATGGTGCAAGATATACAAGGATTGGCGGTTGAGGTGCTGCTTGTGTGTGGTGTGGTCCCAACTGGCCAGGATCCAAACCATCCCCTGATAAGTACCGGGGAAGGCTGAACCCGGGGTAACTAATACATTCTTCCAAATAAACCCCTCCCACACCCACCCTATACTCCTCCCCAACACGAAGTACCTGTCGCCCAAACATTGCTGACAATCAAGAGGTAGAGCGTCAGCGTTAACATCCATTGTTAAAGTTCAACTATAAAAACTTGAGGGGGGGGGGGGGTTAGGGGATTTGTTGTGTTTCCTTCCCCCTTAAAAAACCCCGATGGGAGAGTAGCATCCTCCCGCTTACCGCATTTTAAATATATGAGCCGCTTTTGGTGGCGCCACAAGGCCCAGCTATGGTATCAACCATAAGAGGGTTGCACGCCTGCCAGGAGGTTGATCCCAGGAGAAAAGTCACGGCGGGAGTTTGTCTCCCCCATTCATTGGTGGGTCCGCTAGCGGTGGTTGGTCCGGCCTGCGGCGACGGTCCGATGGCAACTTGGGGTTTCCATTCCTGTTGCTTCGGGGTGTGGACCAGTCCCCCTCGATGTGCTGTTCCGCCCAGCGCCATGCCTCACTGGGGTCATCAAAGTGGACTGTTGTCCCTTTATGGTAAATTTTCAGTTGGGCGGGAAAGAGCAGCCCGTATTTGACTCCAAGTGACTGCAGTTGCTTTTTGAGCTTCCCAAAGGATTGTCTCGCCTTCTGTACCTCCTTCGTATAGTCAGGAAAGAAGGCCAGTCTGGACCCATTAAAGGTGATCGTGCCTTTGGTTCTGGCGAGCAGTAGCAGGGCATCTCGATCCGATAGTTCAGAAATCTCGCTATTACAGTGCGTGGAGGGGTGCCGGGCGTTGGCCTGCCTGCAGGCATACGGTGTGCCCTCCAAATGGAGAAGAATTTTGAGAAAGACTGTAGGTCGAACAGGTCTGTCAGTAGTTGTTCAAGGAAGAGTTCCATGGAGGGTCCCTCTTCTTTCTCAGGGATGCCAAGAATGCAGACGTTGTTCCGCCTGGACCTTCCCTCGCTCTCCTCTACCCTGGCTTCCAGGGTCTTGAGTGTAGCCGAGACTCCGTGGAGTTGGTGTTGCACATTGCGGAGGCCGTCCTCCGTTGTTGAAATGCGCTGCTCCGCTTCCCCAGTGCGTGCTGACAATTTCTGCAGATCGTGTCTGAGGAGGGAGACATCTAGGCTTATTCGGTCTATCTTTTGCTCCATGGATGAGCGGGAGCCCGTAATGGCGGCCATAACGTCCTTGAAGGAAAGCGTGTGTTCAGTGTCCGTGTCCTCGAAGTGTTGCGGTGGAGGTTCCACAATCTGTGACAAAGGAACAGTGTATTGTTCAATCCTGTTCTGCATAGTGGACTTCCTCGTCTTTTCTTTGCCAATGGTCGCCGCCCGGCCTGGCAGTCGTGGTTCTATGGCTGTATTCCCGTTGGGATCTCAGAGGGTGCAGGCTGGGTCGGTCCCACCACACAGCTGCGCACTGGCAGACCGGGAAAGCTAGTTACTCCTGCTTCTTTCAGTCTTAGCAATGCCGGATTTGTCCAAAGGGATCAGTGTGTTGCCCGTGGGTTATGCCCGCTGTAACTGGGCACTTAGGTGCACCCCGGTCCGAGGCGCAATTGAGTGCACCGCCCAGCTCATGCGGCTAGGGCCTCATCGCATACGTGCGGCACCGCCGGACGAGAGGTGGTGTGGTCGGGGGCCGAGTCCGCCGGTTATACTGTGGCGCCACACATCACTGCGGATTTAGGTTGCGGCGTTAGGCAGGGGGCGGTATGAGATTCTGGAGCTTTAGGCTGATTGCCGTGTTGTGTACAGCGAACCGTGTTCCCGATGGAGCCTGAGCATGGGCCACTGATCCTCCCTCGGCGCAACTAGGGCCCACCCGGCGATTCACCGTCTTGCAGTCCACTCTTTGCTTGTTAGAAGGCTTTAAAGACCCCCTCCATTGGGTGTTTGTTGTGATCGCAATTGTCCGAGAGCCGGTTACAGAGCAGGTAATGAGGGTGTTGTGTCCCCTTTACTTCCTTCAGAGGGGGGTAGGTGCTGTGACTACCAGTCTGGCACGGCGCAAGAATTGCGAGGCGCCCCGGGTCAGGCAGTTCCCAGCAGGTCGACGTCTCCTCGAAGAAGGGATTTGGAGCTACGTGGGGACTCCTTGGTGGATCTGCACTGTTGTTTCAGCTATTGCAGGGCGTCGCCGGTTTCCGAGTCCCGCTGTGCCGCGGCGGTGCCCCGGACCTCGGAGGGCGCCTTCTCTGGATGAGGCCTCAAGCCCGGGCCAGCTACGGCCCCGCCGGTGGCAGTGGTGAAGCCCTTCGGCTAGGGCCGCTAGTATCACTGGCAGAGGAAGGGGGGGGGGGGCTCACCTCAGTTTCTCCCGTGCCGATCAAGGCCAGTGCACAGCCCCAGGGGGCAGGGGCGGGATCCCGCTTGCAAGGCGACGGACGCTCCGAGTCACACGACTCCTCTCGCTCACTCCTTCGCTCCGGGTCTCGGGCCAGCGGCCGGTCGGTGCAGCCCTCTCGGAGAAGAAACGTTCCTTCGTACAGGATTCAGAGGGGACCCAGCGAGGGTAGAAACAGCGCCACTCCAGATCGTCGCTGCACCTAGGCGGCCATCTTGGGAGCACCCCAGTCGGCCACGCGCCAATCTTCTCTGGGGCTTTGCTTCGCACTCGTCAGCCGATTTCTTCTGTTCAACGGTCCAGATGGGCACGATGATATCTGCTGTAAGTAGGGGTTATTTTTACACCCCGTAGTTGGCGGCAACAGGCGGTTTTGACAGGATTACTGCGGCGTTTGTGGGAGCGACGGAGACCTATGTCTTTCTCATCGCGCTGTTGGCCACACCCCCCCACATATGACTATTTTTAATATACGCACACTGCTACATACAAACGGCCCAGCCATGCACACAGTACTGTAGACCCTTGCCACACACACCGCAACACTGTCCTCCGATACACCATGGCAGCATTTCCTGAAACCTTTGACACACAGCACGCTTTTCTCCAGCCAACCACCGGCCGTGTCCACTGTTCGCGGACAGCACAGCATACCGCAGGCCAATGACACTTCGGTCCGCGGAGCAAACGGGAAAATGGGTCCGCATAGTGGACCCAGATATCACTAATTTTTTAGGACATACATTTCACTGTTTTGCAAAACAATTACTGGTCCGATTGCAACCGAACACACTAAAGCATGCTTTCTGCCCCAAGCCCAAGCTCCTGGCGCAAATTTGGTGAAAATCCATCCAGCCATTCGGGCTGTAGCCGTGCACAAAGTTTTTCCCTATTCAGTCTATGGAGAAAAAAACATTCTGGGACACGCCCCCCTATAACTCCCGCCGCAGGCAACCTCGCCCAACTTGACGGAAGAATTCAGAGTGGCCCATATACTTTTTTTTAACAAAATTTGGTGAGGATTCGTCCGCGGGGAGCGAAGTTATAAGCCGCTGAAAAAGTGCTCTTTCTATGAATTAAGTAACTAAACTACACGCCGCTACCGCAGACCATGTAATATATATATATATATATATATATATAATCTTCCTTGTCAATGTAGGATTGATATGTACTTGTGATGGCACCACCCAATAACATTTACTGCACTGGAAGCAGGCATGCAGCTTTTGTTTTTCTGTAAAAACTATTTCTCCAGCATGGGGTCTGGCATGGATTTGCATGCTCATGAATATTCCCCGTTGTCAGGCTGGGAATCCTCAGTAAAGAAAAAATCAGTATCAGTTTCGTTTCTGATCTGTCTTTCTCAGTAGTAACCAATCACTGGTCTCTGGGTCATACTGCCCCCAGCCAATGACTGCCCTCTCCCTAAGCCCCGCCTCTGGCAGCCATCTTCTGATTTTTACCGCACGCTCAAGTGTTGGGAGTCCTCGTGTTTAGCTCTCGAGCTTTTGCTGCGTTTATCACTCTTTTTAAAAGAGAATTTCTCATTTTTCAGTCAAATAGAGCCTCAAGCTCCACCGTCTCTACATCCAATTAACGGGTATCCGTGTCGGATTTTTTTCTACGCCCCTCAAGGGTGAAGATTTCATCAAGTTACGCTTCTTGGAGGATTCCAGAAGTTTCTGTGGCCTACCTGAACATGGCCCAGGAGAAAGGAAGCTCGACGCCCGGAAAGCTGTTCAGGGTTTGCCCTGGATGCCAGCTACAGAATGTGTTCAAGGAGGACGAGCACTCGAAATGTCTCTACTGCCTTCATGAGGACAAAACACACGTGGAGAAGGACTGTGCGTTTTGCAGAAATATGTCGGAACGGACCATCAGGGACCGACACCTTCGTCTCTCCAACTGGCTGGAAGGAAGGAGTCCGTCAGGTGAGAAGAAGAAGAAGAAGTCTGAGCGGTCTTCTAAGTTCTGTGAGGGCGCCCTGGCGACGGGGGCCCAACAGAAGGCAAAGCACCGCGAGTCCGCGGGCACCGGGAGCGCCGACCGGTCTGGCTCTTCGGCTGCCAGGCAGGGCGCGCCTTCCCCGGCACCATCAACAGCGAGCCAACGCTTTGGTTCGGGGAAGAGGAAATCCGAGAACCCGGGTAAGCTTCTGGAGAGGCCCCGGTCGATCTCAAAGGATTCGGCCGAGGGGGAGCGAGGCGGTGACCCTCCCCCCAAGGTGAAGGCCTCAAGCACGCCCAAGGCGGTGAAGGCCTTGATTCACCCGGCCAAGGCCTCTATCAAGGAAGTTGCGGCGGCCCTAGCGCAGCCTGTGGAGGCTACACCAGTGGAGGCAACCTCGGGGCCCAGAGTCTCCCTGCCTCCGTGGAGGGAAGCCTCTTTCAGACCCATCGAAAAGACCCCCGTGAAGACCCCGGCAGAAAAAGAGGGGGGGCGGTGGCCATTGTGGACACGGACACAGCATCCGAGGAGGAGCTGGTAGAAGTCTTAGAGGGCCTTGACAAGGGCGTCGAAGAGGCCCATCCCCACGGGAGGGAACCCGACGAGGGTGACGACGAGAGTGACGGCGGCACCGGCGAGGGTCCTAGTCACCTGTCGCGCCCGTCGCTTCCGGAGACGCAGGATAACTCGGCGGCCATTTTGTTGGCAATACAATCCTTATGTTCGGCGATAAGGACGAGATTGCCCTTACCATCGACGGAGGATCCGGAACCAAGCTCGACAGAAGAGCCAGAGCCCGGCCTGGCGGGAAGCCCCCCGAACAAGAGAAGACGGATCCATCCAGCCCCGCCTTGTCAGCCCTCGCGGCCTGCTCAGCCTTTACCCACGTCCCCTTTCCCTGGGGATGACACAGGAACGGACACGGCCACGACGGGTACCGACGACGGCGGTGACGACGGGACGGAGCTCCCATCACCAACCCGGGCCTCCCCGTCCGACGAGATCGGATCTTTCCATGCAATGATCACCAGGGCATCCGAGCTTTTTCAGCTCTGCCCCGAAGAGAAGAAGGAAGGTTTCCTTTACCAAACGCACGAGGGCAAGAGGAAGGCAGTCCTCGCCGTGCCTCTGCTGGATGACATCTGGGACGAGGGTCTCACCCTTCTCAAAAACCCATCTACGACGCCTGCCAAGAGGGATCAGTACCCCGACGCGGCCCCTTTGTGCCTTAGGGCACAACCGACCCCTGACTCGGTCGTCTCAGCGGCGGCCAAGAAGAAAGCGGGGGGGCATCGGCCTCAACGTCAACTTCCCCGTCTGATGGCGAAGGAAAGAAGCTGGACGCAATGGGACGACGAGTTATCTCGTCGGCGGCATCAACGATTAATGCGGCCAATCCCCTCGCGATCGTGGCCCGCTACGACAGGGAGTTATGGTACAAGATCGCCCCCCTGTTGGACTTCCTACTGGATGACAAGAGGGCCGAGGCCCTGGAGATCTTGCAAGAAGGCGAAGTGGCTCGGGCCACGCCGTTACGGTGGCAAAGGACATTGCTGACACCGGTTTCCGCCAGCTAGGCAACAGCGTTTGCCTTAGACGACGAGGGTGGCTCAAGGCGACGGATTTCCACCAGGACGTACAAGCCAAGGTGTTGGACATGCCGTTCGACGGGAACAACCTGTTTGGGAAAACGGTGGATGAGTCCCTGCAAGCCATCAAGGTGGACACGGAGACAGATAAGGCCCTAGGCGTTCTCCGGCAACGAAGGCCGTCCTTTCGGAGAACCGGAGACAAGCACGGTGCCTCCAAGGGATTCGGCGGTGGCTCTTCTACGTACCACCAAGCGGCCCGCTCCTCGTCACAGGAAGCCTATAGAGGACGAGGCAAGTCGGGTGGGCCCCGCTGTCGTCGCCAGGGAGGCCAAGGCGGCAAGGCGTCCTCCAAGCAAGATTGAACCGACAGCGGTGTCGGGCCCCCACCGAAGCACCCCGGTGGGAGGCCGGCTGGCGAAGTTCGTCAACGTGTGGGAGTCTGTCTCCACTGACCGTTGGGTGCTGGACGCCCTGGCCCAGGGGCACGCCCTCGAATTTCTAAAAAAGTGCCCCCGCATTCCACCCGTGGCCAGGAAGGAAAATCACATCCCTCAACTGCTATTGGCGGTAAGGGCGATGCTCAAAAAAGGTGCCATCGAGCTCGTCCCGAAGAGGCTCTGGGGCTCCGGAGTATACTCAAGGTACTTCCTCATGAAAAAGAAGACAGGAGGATGGCGCCCCAGCCTGGACCTGCGACGACTGAACAAGTACATCAAGGCACAGAAGTTCCGGATGGTCACCCCCCAGCATGTGCTGGGACAGCTGGAGGAGGGCGATTTCCTGTCGTCGTTGGATTTGGAGGATGCGTACTTCCACATCCCCATTCTGAAAGGACACCGAAAGTTCCTCAGGTTTGTGGAACAAGGATGGCACTACCAGTTCAAGGCCCTCCCGTTCGGATTGAAGTCGGCACCCAGGGTGTTCACCAAGTGCCTCGCACCGGTGGCCCGCGCGGCTGCGCCTGCAGGGGATCCACGTCTACCCCTACCTGGACGACTGGCTCATCCGAGCAAGGACAAGGGAGCTCGCCGTAGACCACACAGCGAAGACCGTCCAGCTGCTCACGGACCTGGGATTCTCCATCAGCTTTCCCAAATCCCACCTGGTCCCGTCGCAAGTCGCACTGTTTCTGGGAGCCAAGCTTGACACAGTGGCGCGTCTGGCCTCGTCGTCGGAGGAAAGTACGAAGGCCATTCTGGGCAAGGTGCAGCGTCTGCTGGCCACGGACGTGGCCAGGGTGAGGTCCATTAAGTCCCTCCTCGGGATGATGTCCTCCTGCATATATCTCGTGCGCCTGTGCAGGCTTCGGATCCGCCCTCTGCAAGAGTTCCTCGACTCCCGCTGGATCCAAGTGACGGGCAGCTTCGAGGACAGGATCCCGCTCAACGAGACCTTCCAACGAGCGATCAGATGGTGGAGCACCTGCGCTCATCTGACGGCGGGCACAGACTTTCAGACCCCATCCCACCAGATAACGGTGACAGCGGATGCCTCCCTGGAAGGGTGGGGAGCGCACACCAGAGAACTTCACGCGAGAGGCCTTTGGCTCCCGGAGGAGAAGACGCTCCACATCAACACCCTGGAGCTCCGTGCAGTGTTCTGGGCCCTCAGGTCCTTTCTCCCGTCCCTCAAGGGCAAGGTGGTGAGAATCTTCACCGACAACACCACCACGATGTTCTACATCCGGAAGCAGGGAGGAACCAGATCCCCATCCCTCTCCAAGGAAGCCCAGGATCTGTGGCATTGGGCCGTCTCCCAAGGGATGTTTCTGGTGCCCTTTCATCTGGCAGGGATAAAGAACACCATCGCCGACTCACTCAGCAGGGAGCTGCACTCGTGCCACGAGTGGAAACTACGTCAGGATCAAGTGGATCGACTCTTCCGACGATGGGGAAAACCGCAGATCGACCTGTTCGCGACGGCGACAAACTCCCAAGTGCCAGAGGTTCGCCAGCAGGTTTCCCCAGCCGAGGAGCATGGGCGATGCTTTCTCGTTCCCCTGGGACGGCCTGTTCCTATATGCATTCCCTCCGTTGCCGTTGCTGCTCCGACTCGTCAACCAGCTCAAGAGGTCCCGGTGCAGGATGATCCTAGTCGCACCGGCGTGGCCGAGGCAGATCTGGTTCCTGGAACTTCTGGACTTGTCAGCGTCCCCACCAGTCAAGCTGCCGACTGACACAGATCTTCTCTCCAGAGAAGGAGGCACCATACTTCATCACGACCCAGAGTCGCTGAACTTGCAGGCCTGGCTCCTGCAGCACTGGAGTTTGGAGGGTACGATATCCCGGCTGACTGCAGAGAGGTCCTTGCAAAAGCCAGGACGTCCTCAACTCTCAAGTGCTACGGACATAAGTGGAAGAGGTTCTCTGTCTGGTGCTGTGCACAGAAGATTAACCCTCTACGGATTACGGCCCCTCAAGTGCTGCCGTACCTACTGTCGCTGGCCAAGGCTGGACTGGCTCACGCCTCCATCAAGATACATCTGGCTGCGATCTCCCGATACACCAGAACCACAGGACGGGCGTCCTTGTGGTCCCATCGCCTGGTGAAGGAATTTATGAAGGGACTGTTCGGATCGTTCCCGCCGGTGAAGGCCCCTGCCCCGGCGTGGGAACTCAACGTGGTGCTGACCAGGCTCATGGGGGCGCCATTCGAGCCCCTGCATTCGGCACCGTTGAAATTCCTGTCGTAGAAGACTGCGTTTCTTGTGGCCATCACCTCCGCACGGCGAGTGGGAGAGATCCAGGACCTATCCTGCAAGCCTCCATACTTGACTTTTCACGACACGAGGGTGGTGCTGAGGACGCACCCCTCTTTTAAACCGAAGGTGCCGTCGGACTTCCACCTCAACGAGCCCTTGGTGTTACCTGTTTTCTTCCCGTCGCCTTCGTCACCGGCCGAGAGGACTTTGCACCCGCTGGATGTGGCTAAAGCGATGAAGTTCTACGTGGACCGCACAAAGAGTTTTCGGAAGACATCACAGCTTTTTGTGAACTTTGGACCTGTGAACCAAGGGAAGGCTCTCTCGAAGGCTTCCATTTCCAGATGGCTCTCCGGCTGCAGCACGCACTGTCATTGGTTGGCAAAGCGACCGTTGCCTGGCTGTCCGAGAGCCCATTCGACCAGAGCTATCGCTGCTACCACGGCGTTCTTGTCTGGTGTGCCCCTGCTGGACATCTGCAGGGCTGCTACGTGGAGGTCGACGCACACCTTCACGAGATTCTACTGCGTCGACCGGGATTCCAGGGAGGAGTCCAGGGTTGGCCAAACGGTGCTGCGCAACCTGTACGCCTAAGGTGAGCCTGGTGAGGAGGTAAGAACTGCTTAATGTTGAGTTTTGATGTAATGCTTAATGTTGAGCCTTTTTTCCACCTCCTGTTGGTTGTGCATGTGTGTACTGCTATGTAGTCTTATATTCATGAGCATGTAAATCCATGCCAGACCCCATGCATGCTGGAGAAGGAACAAGTTACTTACCTGTAACTGTTGTTCTCCAGCATGGGTCTGGCATGGATTCACATGCAAACCCTCCCTCCTACCCCTCTACGGCTCTTCACTTGGTCATACTGCCACTTTGCGTGCTACCAAATCTGAAGATGGGTGCCAGAGGCGGGGCTTAGGGAGAGGGCAGTCATTGGCTGGGGGCAGTATGACCCAGAGACCAGTGATTGGTTACTACTGAGAAAGACAGATCAGAAACGAAACTGGTACTGATTTTTTCTTTACCGAGGATTCCCGGCCTGACGACTGTGAATATTCATGACCATGTGAATCCATGCCAGACCCATGCTGGAGAACAACAGTTACAGGTAAGTAACTTGTTCCTTTTCGCTGGGAAAAAAATGAATACACAAAATAATAATTATATATTTTAACAGAAACACAATAGATGCGTGCCTGCTTCCAGTGAAGTAAATGTTCTTGGGAGGTGCCATCACAAGTACATATCAATCCTACATTGAGAAGGAAGCTACTAGTAGTTGGTCTTGCCAACCACAGACCCTATACACAATCATGTAATGTGTAGGCAAACCGGGAAGTGTTGCAGTGTTTAGCAGCTTGTCCTTAAGAGTTTCTGTAGGTGTACAAATCAGTCTCTCAATAAGTCATCTCTAGGTTAGCAATCCTCCTTGTACCCCTTTCCTGTGAACCACTATTTAATACTTCGCTGACACCCCGATCTCCGACAATAGCCCTCATGCTGTCCAGTGTTAACTTATCACTTAGAGTAGAGTGTAACATACTATTTTCGCTGGTTGCCTCCCATCCTCTGTGAAAGTTCACCCCACCCAACCAAATACAGGAGAACTGACATAACCGGCCTCTTTCTGAACATAATATGTTTTGGAAAATATGCAATAAACCACTCGTACTTTGTGTCTGAAAAGCTCATCCTTCTATGCCTCACATAACCTGGCTCAGAGCCAGCTGCAACTTGTAACTATTCTGTGTACTACTGTGGTGATGTCACCTTCATCCAGCTCTCCTTTCTCTGTCTACAAAAAGCTCAACTTCAAAATCCAAACCTTCTCTGAATAGCCCCATTTACAGTGTCTTCCCAACAATGACTGCTACATTTACCCGATCCACCAGTCTGCCAATACTTCTTTTGCGCATCAGTAGCCCTCCTCAATGCAAAACATGGCATTGATTCTTCAAACAACACAATCTATGGTATCAGCATCTGGTAGGAGTGGGTTCAACATAAATCCCTAGTAGTTGTCAATCTGAAATGCAGCATGGGAACCTAGGTTTATCCCAACAATGTATCCTGGCCATCCAGAGACCTTGGGCATACCCCTTATGGTGGACCAACAAAACCCCTGCAACAGTAAATGAAGGCTGAAACTTAATCGATTCACAAACAGGAAGTGGTTGGGAAAAACACCTATGGGCACTGTTTTCCCTACATTAAAACTAGGGAGATCTTCCCAGGACGAATGTAAACTAATAGCGTTGAGATGTTTTCAACAATGTGTTTGGGTTCTAACTCTAGTGAGGATACTGGTCTCCTGGTTCTCCAATCTCGACACACTCTCACTTTTTTTCCCACCAATTTTCTTCCCTGGGATACAGCATCCATCTTACTATTTGTAATCAGCTCACATTAGGGACTGTAACGGTCAAAGGATCAACAAAGGACTCAAAATCAACTCAGAGCTTCTTACTTTGATTATTTTTGGAATCATAGTGGTTATGATGGTCTATTGGTTTTTTGTCTGCCTTTTAGGACCGTAATCCTGAGTCCATTCCCTTCTTAGTAGGTAGGTACCCTGCATGGATCAGTCAATCACAGTATCCGAGATGATATAGTTGTCCAAATCAGTTCTTTCTTGGTCATCAGGGGACTCATCGGGATGACTCATTGGTCCTCCTCCTGAACTTCAGCTATCGGGCACCATCTCCCCAGCCAACACTCTTAGGTCATCTGACGAGTGCCAGCTGTAAGATTATTCAGAAGCGGTTTTACCTGAGGGTACTTTGACATCCACATCCAAGTAAGCTGTATGCAGCCCTTCTGCAGCTTTACTAGCCTTTCCCTCTGCTACTCTGCTCTCACTTACCTCTTTGGCCGTTACCTGCTGCGCCAGCTCCCAAGCACCCTTCTGGCTCAGGGAGGATAGATCAGGGGCAACGTGCTCGCTTTGGAAGCTAGACGACATGGAACACCACAGGTTCGATCCCTGGGTCCTCACTTAGAAACCTCTGGGTATTGAGCACGTTATAAATAACCAACTACAATTACTTCAACACTTTTTCACCTCCCCTCCTTCCTTTTGATGGTCACTTACCTCCTGTACTCTTCTTTTTACCTCTGTTGCATTCTTGCCTCCTGTCCACCCTGTCCCTCCTCCTTCTCTCCATCCCACCTCTTTCTCTTTTTCTAGGTGTTCCTCCTACTATTGCTTTACTAACTTGAATTACTTATGTGCTTTCCCTTCTCTCCCCTCTTACCTGCTGGCTTTGGCCAGTTTTTAACGATATAGTTCATAGTCTAATTTTGCCCAGTTCCCTCACTAACACACTGTGGTTATTATCCTTATGATCTCTATCCCTTTAATTGTTTCTCCTATTTCTCCTCTAATATCTGTCAATGTTCCCCCTCCTTTCCATTCCCTCTCTTGATGATCCTCCTTCTCTCCACTCACTCTCTACCTCCCATCACCCTCTCTTGTCTCTGCTCTGTGCTTCCTCCCTCTCTCTCGCTCTCCCTCCCCCTCGTACTCTCTCTCTCTGCCTCTCGGTATTCACCTTCAATTCCAAACTCCCACGCTGGTTCTCTGAATGATTTCCCTTTTATACCTCTCTCTTCTCCATGACTGTAGGGCTAAGGGTTTTAGTGGGTGCACCTGAGTCTGGAGATTACCTTGACTGTGTGATTGGTTTCAGATTATTTGTCATGCCTTCACCCCAGGTGCTATGAATGAATTTCAATCTACTCTTGGTGGCTCTCAGCTCTATGAAGTCCCAAAAGCCCGGTCCACCATCTTGGAGTCAGGCAGTCCAGTCCCTTTGACATTTCGTCCCCATGGTGGCAGTGCCTGTCAGTATTGTTGTTGTTTTGTCTGCATTTGTGCTTTACTGACCTTTGATATGTATCAGAAGCCTCCAAGTGGGGAAGGCATATTCATCATCCAATGTTACTTGGTCTCTAAGTGGAAATAAATAAAGGAGTAGGCGGTGGTCCCTGGCCCACAGGGTCTCATTTTTTCATTCTATTTTTTAATGGAACATTTTTTAGGAATGCAAAGTACAATATAGAAATAAAATCAGTGAAGTAGATATATCAACACTCCAACGATCGCAGTTGTACTTGGTTAAACGGGTGTACATTAGTGGAAGGGGGGAAGGGTGGGTACTAGGTAGTAGCCAATGCAATATTGAGCCAGTGATGTCTCCTTGTCAACACTAGTTTATAAGATCACAATTGCGGTCTGCTCTACTTCTTACTTTGTTGGAGTGGTCTCTGCCCCAAGGTCTTCAAGGAGCCGAGTTACTCTTGATAAGGGATACAGTGCCCTTCTCATCCTTCTCCCAATAACAATCAGTTCTGTTCCTTTCTGGGTCCTTAGGAGGTTCAGCTCCTAAGACTAGTTCACAGATGTAGCCGCAGACATTGGGTTAGAGGGCCAGCTATGTCCTTACTCAAGATCTTTCTCTTTTTCTGCGTCTGGTCTTGTCTCGGGCTCTCCCACAGAGTTCCATCTGTCTGACTTGTTCCCCTTCCTCCCTCATTCCCCTGGCTTAAGCAACGCTGCTTCTCCTGGTTTGCTCTACTCTCCTCTCTCCTTTTCTCCACCTTATTTTCCACTGACTATCTTAACTGCTACAACTCTCAGCCTTTTATAGGCCTCAGTTCATGTCATCTCTTTTCTCCTCTCTCTGGGTTAGTTTTCTCCTATCTTATGAATGGGGCATTCTCTGTTCTTAGCCCTTTCCTCAGCATGTTGTTGGCCATACAAATCAATAAAAAGCCTGGCAGCCATCTGGACTGCAGATCCTGCCTTCCTAACGGCTCTGCTCCATACAGCTGCCGTTTCTTTGCCTCGGACCTAACCATTCCCATTGACCTTCTCCTCAATCTCTGTTGTTTGCCATGTTCTTCCTCTCAAGTAAGGGTAACACAATGATTTCTGTGGGATCCTGGCCCGCTGGCATCCCACAAGTTAACATTTCAGCTGACACTTTCCTTTGCTCCATTTGGCACCTATAGCTCTGGTTTCCTTTTTTGCCTCCATGGCATACAGGGTTGTGTGGATTTGGTTCTCCGGGGAATGGGTGACAGGGTCACTTCATGATATTTGAATGAGTCCCAATATGTAGCATTATTGCTTTGGTCACCCGGGTTATCGGATTAAACTCTAAAGGGACTCTGGTGCCACCAGTATTGCCTAAGCCATTGGAGTTGCCATAAGGGGTATCATCTCCCACCTGCACATAAGTATAAGAAAAAGGCTTCTGCCCATACCCTAATGGTGTGACTTTCCATCTAAAGCCATGTCAGATAGAACATGACCAGGGTGGAGGAGGGGCACACTACAGATCCTACCTTCTGACAATCCCCTGGTTTGTCAGCTTTTCTGGGCCCAGAGTCCTCTCCAAGCCTTGTGGCAAAGTCACGGAATCTGACTTCATCACACCTTCAACTCATGTTCACATACAATGGCAAACTCACAGATGTAACAGAATGCCATCTGTGCAGATGTGCAATGACTAGATTTTTTCATTCATTTATTGTTTATTTCAAATACAGAAAATTCTATAAAACAAGTATAGAACATTGCATACAGAATACAAAATAGCATAAATAACAATGCACAATTAAAATGGCAAATTATACGCATAGAATACAATACTAATTAATTACAATCCTTAATGGTGAGAACTAATTTTTAAAGCTTGTGAAAGTAAGATAAGCCAATTACCTGCGTGTCAGCCTTGACCTGCTTAATATCTGAATTATCCTTCCCTGTTTTATGTAATGTTATTTGTCATTTGTATAGTGCCTCAAAGCATTGTAGGTGAACGCCCTTATGGGACTGAAGTCCAAAGTATGGGAGATTTGTCAGAGAAGTTTAGAATAGATTACATGTCTTTGCATCGAAAGATGTATATCAAGGTGATGTTACATCAAAACTTTTTTATTGAAAGATGTTTCATTGAATTGCCATACATAAATTGGAAAGTGTTTATACATCGAAACCCTTTAATTGAATAGAGTTTCGTTATATAAACACTTTACATTTTTTGCATGGAAAGTTGCTGAAACATGCATAATGTTATAACGTTACAAGGAGCTGTCCGGGTACTGAAGTCGAGTACAAAAAGTAACAATCTAATCCAGCACTGGACAACTCCCTGTGACTTATGTAGTGTCAGCAAGTGCACTTGACACTTTAATTTTTTAATGGGGGGGTCCCGCAACCCAGCAATAAAATAAAAGTCCACAGTCCTGAAATAGCTCGCTAATACTACACAAGTCAGAGGGAGCTGCCCAGTGCTGAAATCGAGTCAATACAGTTACTATGTATTTCAGCTCTGGACAGCTCCCACTGACTTGTGTGGTTATTTTTTATTGGGGGGTGCCCCCCAAACCGCTGTTTCCCCGTTTTCAAAATTGAACCCTTTTCCCCACCCAAACATCCATACATCTATTTTTTATATTATAGTTAAAAGTTAAAAATTGTTTGAAAAAAGCATTTTTAAGCTATGTTGGAGATGGAAATTCAATGAAAAAAAAATTCAATGAATATTTCTTTCGATGGAAAGACATTTCTAGGAATACATTTCGATGAAAAAGAGTCTATGGATCTTTTTTCGATGAAAAGACTGTATACCTTTAGAATACATGTGTGCATTTTAGCCAATATGAAGGTAGGTAGGGGTAGTAAAGTCCCTGTTAGCTACACATGTCAAGCTGGCATGAGAATGGGTGCTGTGAGGTATCCTGAAGAGTCTATGAGTGCAGGAAACTCGCTACATTTCCAGCTAGACCCAATTCTTATCATGGGACATAGCTGCATTCTTATGGCAGAGGTGTTGTGCGATGTGTTGTAAAATAGTGTATGATGGGAGATGCGTGCCCCTGCCTTCTGCTATCTTCCATCAATATGGCGTGCAATACGTACCCATGTGTCCTGGCTGGTTTCTTGGTTTCGTTAATGTGGCTCGGATTCTAACCTGTGGTTTGCTGGAGTTTATTCTCTCCATCGTTCAGTACACTTTGTGAGGAGATCATTGTTACTTCGGCCCATCTGAAAGATAGTTAAATGACCGGAAGAGTGGTATGGGTTCATCAGAATGCAGGGTGGAAAAGCCACGTTTTGAGGGCCTTGCTGAAGGGGAGGTGATCCAGGCAGACTGTCACAGACATCCTCTTTGTTGCTCCCTCTCCCGACCTATGGACTCCCCATACGGTCTCAGTCCTTTTCCCTTTCTCTTCCTCACTTCCAGTCCTCTAGATGCATCATTAATGTCTACCAGAAAGGCACTGTCATGGCCCAGGGCTCTCAGCCCAACCTCCTCCTTCTTTATCAGCGCCATCCGTCGCTCATCAACTTCCTACTCTCCCTCCACCCCCCCCCGGCCCCTTTGCCATGACTGACGGGTGTACCACATCCATGTACCCCTCCGCGGAAGACCTTAAATGGTGGTAACCAACTTTACCTAGCTACCCTCAACTCTAGTCCTGCCATTGAACACTCCTCTGACATCTGTCTCCTTCTTAAAGACTTTGGCCTTAACGCTCCCACTCTCACTGAGACGTGGTTCACTGCCAGCTCTGTCACTGCTTTTGACACACTCTTCCCTGGTGGCTACAAGATCCTCTCTAAGCCCAGGCCTAACCGGTCTGGAGGCGGAGTGGCCTTGATCTTCCTTGAATGGGTCCCTGCTACTATAATTCCCCACACATACCTACTCTTCCATTGAATGCCTCATCTGCAGGCTTGGTGTCCCTCCAACCCTCTCATTGACTCTTGCACCATCTACAGGACCCCTGGTCTGGTCTCCCTCTATGTCTCCGAGTGATCTGAACTCGACCTCAACCTCCAACTTCATTATTCACCTTGACTCTCCTGATTCGGCTGCTGGACTTTTACGCAGCCTCTGTGGCTTTCTTCCCCTCACCATTCATCCCTACGGTCCAGCGCACTCAGCCGGACATACCTTGGATGCTTGCTCTCATCTCAGCAGACATTCCCATCTCAAACCCTCTCACTACACCTCCCCCTGGTCTGACCATGCTCTCCTGTCCTCTCACATGGATCTTTTAGGTGCCCGGCTAAGTCTCTGATTGCACTTCCAGTCTCCCTCTCTGTCATTTGACCGATGAAGCGAGTGGCAGTTGCTGCTTTTGCCACCCCTTTTCATTCTCCCTCCCACTCCCGCCTCGGACTCCCACGCTGACTCTGCCCTTGCTAATCCTCATCTCTCTATCACCAACACCCTGGCCATACTTGGCCCTGTCATGAGGATCTGCATGAAGCCTGCCTCCAAGCACAACACCTGGTATGACTCCGACCTAGCCTTTCTGTAATGCAAGTGCAGAGTTGCTGAGTAGAAGTGGCGGACATCAGGGACGTCCTTTGACAGACTGGCCTGCCGCCTGCTCCAAAGGCATTATAGACACTGCGTCCGCTCAAAGAAGAGGGCCCATATCCAAGCACGCATATCTCGGGTCACTAACAACACGGGCAAAAAAAAAATCTGCAAGGAACTCGCCAATCCTACTGCAGTCTCCACTTCTTCACTGCCAGCCCTCTGTACTTCTCTGGCCCTCTGTACTTCACTTGCCTCCCACTTCTTAACCAAAACACAGGACGTCCTGTCTTCACTCTCCTCTACCCCCTCAATTGCCCCATCCTCAGCTCTCAGGCCTCCCTTGCCCCCCCTCTCACCTTCCCTCCTGCTCTCCTCTTTCTCACCCATAGCACCAGATGAGGTCTCTAGTCAAGTCCTCTCTATGAAAGTCTCCTCCAACAGGTGATCCCCTGCTGGCCCAGAACTATCGAGGACAACATTGCCTCCCTTGTGCCAGCCATGGCAAATTTTGTAATCACTCCTCTGCTGACCCCTCCTGCCTGGCGAACAATCGCCCCAGTTCCATTACCTCCTTCCTGGTCAACCTCTTGGAGAAGCTGGTCATCTCCCAACTGCTCCAACACACTGAATCTGTTCAGAGCAGCCAGAGACACGAAAACAACTCTACAGAACACTTGTGAAGACTTGCTCTCAAATCCCGACTCCAACTCTCCTTCCGTTCTTATCCTTTTGGATTTTTCCTCTACCTTCGACATGGTCAACCATGCCACCCTGACAAATCTGCTCTGTGACACCCTTGGCATCATGGGCCTGGCACTGGACTGGTTGACCTCATTCCTCTGTGACCGACCATCCCAGGTTCGATTGGTCCCTTTTCTCTCCCCTGTTACACTCTCCACCTGTGGCATCCCTCAAGGCTCTATCCTCTCGCCATGGCTCTTCAACATCTACTTTGCCCTTCTGGCCCACCCGATCTCCTCCTTTTCTCCTCACTTCCAGTGTTATGCAGATGACACGCAGCTCTTCTTCAAGCTTCCCTCTACTGCCTCTACTGCCTCTTCCTCCTCTGACTGCCTGACTGCTTTTCAGGCATGGTGTGCTGCCAATGATCTCTGCCGTAATGCCAGTAAGACAGAGATCTTTCCCTTGGCACCCCAGCTCCCTCCTTCCCACCTGCCCTCTGGCCGCCCTCTATGGGTTCCCTTCCCCTCACTCTCTTGTGAAGCAAAAAACCTTGTTGTCATCTTGGACTCCCCTCTCTCCTCCTCTCCTCACATCGCAGACCCGACCAAAAAGGCCCACTATCAACTGCTCCTCCTCAGAGGCATTCTCCCCTTCCTCACTTTCCCCCAGAAACTCAATGTCTCCGGAGCTGTGGTCCTCTCTATGCTGGACTACTGCAACAGCCTCTTCCTCAATCTTCCTTTACCCTCCCTTTGCCCCCTTCAACTAATCCAGAATAGGACTGCAAGATTATCCTTGGCCTCAAGCCTAGGGATTGCATCTCTCCAGCCCTAGAATCTCTCCACTGGGTCCTGGTTGCTGCTAGGATCAAGTTCAAGACCCTCTGCATCATCCACAAGGCTTTCTGGAGCCTGGTACCCCGCTACATCCAACTCTCTCTCCCTAAATAACTCCTTGCTAGAGCCCTTCGGTCTCCTAGGTCCAACTCTGCTTCTCTAAAGAGAGAGTGGGGGTAGATCTCTTTGCTACACAGGAGCCTCCCTCTGGAATGGTCTCCCTGCCTCTCAGGATTCAGACGGATCACCTTAAGTTCTGGAAGCTCCTCAAGACCCCCCCTCCCCTGCTAACACCCCCGCCTGCCACAGTGACTGGCTGCTTGGTTCACTCTGAGTATTTACAGGGCACCAGGCCTCCCATCCAGTCCATCCTCCTCCCCCTTTGTATAGGGAGCAGGGGGCGAATGTCCAATTCCCTGGCACTTGCCCTCCTGGCCTCCCCTTAGCACTCTCCTAACCCCAGCTCCCATGGCCCTCATCCCCCCTCACCTGCACTCTCTCTCCGCTTTACCCTTCTCTTCCCTTTCTACCCTATCACTTTGCATTTCGACCAGACCGGCACTCCCCCTCGCCCCCCCCAGCCACTCTCCCTCGCACTTCTTGTTACTGCACTTGGATCCGAATATCACAAGGCCTAGTAGGACCATTATTGTTATCTTTCTCCCTTGTCCTCCCCCCTGTTTTGTCTTGTTGCGCCTTGAAACACCATTTGTGGTATAGGGACCTTACAAATATCCAATAAAAAGAAAATATATAATAATAAGTGGCGGACGCTAAGGGGAATTGAGTTCGATTGTGGGGGCTTGGATGGAGAAAAAGAATCCCCCTATTCTAGTTGATTTGAAGGGAGGGATCACAAAGAGTGTGGTTCCTGGTCGTAGATTTCTATTGGGTTGGTAACGGGTGAGTTTGTGTTAAAGGTATTCTGGGTCTGTCTTGTGGAAGGCACAGTGGGTGATGCACATGGCTTTGAAAGTGGCCCGTCACTGGACAGAAAGTTATTGGAGAACACAGAGTGCAGGTGTGATGTGCTCTCTGGGGCCAAAGGCCAGGAGGAGCCTGGGGCTCCTGGGTAAAAGGAGTTAGCGTAGTCTAGGTGGGATAAAATGATAGCCATGATTGCTGTGACTTTGTGCGGGAAGGAGAGGTAAGGGAAGATGCGTCTGAGAATGCAGAGGTGTAGATAGCAGGATTTAGACAGAGAGTTAATGTGGTGTTAGAGCGTCAGATCAGCATCCACGGTGCATCCCAGGTTCTTTACTCAGTTGTATGTAGCAGGGAGACGGGCCCAGGGAGGATGGCGAAGGGGTAGGTTAGGTAGAAGTGCTGTCTTCCAGCAGATCATGATTTTGGTTTTTTCCAAGGATGAGGAGGAGGTGGTAAACCATCATCCAGTGGATGATTTCTGAGAGGTCCGAGTTGAGTTTGGGATGAGAGATGGTAGAGGTCTTAAAGATTTTGAAGAGGATCTGGATGTCATATGCGTAGTTGTAGCAGGATAGGTCATGTGAGCAAGTAAGAGCAGGGAATGGGCTCATGTAGAGGTTGAAAAGAAGGGGGATAGGGAAACGCCCTGTGGTACCCTGTTGGTGACAGGGCGGGGGATCGAGCTGAAGGGTAGGAGGAGGGTGATTTGTGATTGGTTAGCAAGGATGGAGGAAATCCACTTTAATGCTGTGTATCTAATGTCGAGCGAGTGGAGTCTCTCTGTGAAGATGTTGTGGTCGATAGTGTCAAAGGCCACTGAGAGGTCAAAGAGGATTAGTGCGACACAGCCTTCTGACTCTGCAGTTCTTTTGATGTCATCTCATAGGGAAACTAGTGACAATTCAGTTCCTCAGAGGGGTCTGAAACTGGACTGGGTCGAGGTGGAGAGGGAGGTTGGATTTGGTGAAGAGGCAGAGCTGGGAGTATGCCATTCTGTCAATATGTTTGGCTATGAAGTGGTTGTTGGATATAGGTCTCTAATTGGCTGGAAGGAGGTGGTCAAGAGAGGGCTTGTTGATAGGGGTTTGATGTGCAATGTCTTGAAAACTGCTGGGAATATGCTTGAGGTGAGGGAGGAGTTAATGATAGATCTGGCGATGCTACCTACACAGGTTGAGGAAAGGATATTCTTAAGGAGGGCTGGGGGGAAAGGATTGCCTGGGGAACCAGAAGGGCAGCTGCTAGCAAGTAGCTTCAGGAAAATGGGTTGAGATATTGGTGAGAAGGAGGGGAGGCTAGGGCGGGCAGGGACAGGGTGAGAGGGATCAGGCGAGGGAGCAAGCGATCAATAGGGGGTGTGCTGCTATTTTAGTGCCGATGGTGCGGTTCCTTTCCACAACAACATTGTGAAAGTGGTCAGAGAGGGCATCACAGACGGCTTCGGAGTTGGGAGAGCAGGGGGAGGTACAAAGAGGGGCTTTGAGTTCCCCGCTAGTGTTGCCGGCATTAGCAATTCAGTTACTGTAGGCTCTGATCTGATTGGCGTAAGCCGCTCTGTTCTGGGTAAATGGGTTGTCCCGCCATTTATGCTCCAGGGAGTGGTTAAGTGGTTAGAGGTATTTGAGAGAGGGGGTAATCCATCTAGGGGGAAAGGCCTTGTCTGTGGGAGCAGGATCTGAGGGGGGGAGTGGCCTGAGGGCATTGGAGAGCCACAGATCAAAGTAGCTGATGGAGGGTAGATCTCCCTGAAGAGGGAGATTAGGAACAGAGGCACAGAGGGAGTCTGCCAATTCTGGATTTACTATGACCTTGTTCCACATCGGGAAGCTGGTGGACGGTCCACTCTTAGTCAGGTGGGTGGGGGGTGACAGGTGATAGCAACAAGGCTGACTGTGTGGTCCGTCCAGATTAGCAGTCTGGGGGAGTTTGGAGATCAGATTGGAGGAGCTGAAAATGACATCTAAGGTATGTTCTGCGTTGGGCATGGTGCCTGAAATCAGTTGGGTCAGGTTGAGGGCTTCCAGGTTGTCTGGGAGTGGTCGAGTCATGGGATTATGTAGGGCATCAGACTATACATTGAGATCTCCTAGCATGGTGAGGGCGGGACGGGTGACTAGGATGGCTGCTAGGGAGTCACTAAGAGCATTAGCACACTTTCTGTTATAGCCCAGCGGTTTGTTTATGAGTAGGAAGCTGTCTGTGTGTGAGGGAGGGATTGATGAGGAATTTCACTAGGAATGATTTGCTGTCTTTGTTGCAGGCTTGTTCCTGAGAGTGTGAGACAGTAAGGTGTAGTTTGTGGAGGATGGCAATTGCTTCTGCTCTGCTGGTTCTGTTGTGTACTATTAGTGTGTAGCCGGGGGAAATGCCTTGTGTGTGATGGGTCGGAAGGCATCAAAGAACCAGTTTTCTGTGATAGAGGATGTCTGGGCTTACAGAGGAGATTAAGTTGAATATGTTGTCTGTTTTGGGTCTATAAGGTGAGGGGGGGCAGTGGGTGCAAGAAGAGTGCTTGTGATGTACTGTTTCTTAGGAGGAGGTTTGGTGTGCTGGAATGAGGTGGAGGTGTGTGCGAGAGGAAGTTGCAGAGCCGTCCTTCGTCAGAGGTGTTGTTAGAGGTCGGAAGGGGGCCTGGTGTAGTTGTAGGTTGGCGATTGGGGTCACTGAGGGGGTAGGTGAAAGGGGGTGGATAGGAATGGAGGGTGTAAGGTCTAAGATGAAGTCAGGCTGAAGATTTTCAGAGGAGTGTCGAGGGGGTTGAGTGGATTCAGTGCTGGGGTTGTTGAGGGATTTTGCTGAGTTGAGTGGGATGGAGGAGGTCGTAATGTGTAGATGAGGGAAGCAGATAGGGATCTGGGGGGGGAGATAGGGTGAGGTGTGCAGTGTTAAGTGCAATGTTAAGTGTCCGGAATTTGCAGATTCTGTGTTTTAACAGATTCTTGGGAGCCTGTGGCATGTGCGTGAGGGTCGGCAAGGAAGCTGAGAGAGGGTTAATGGATGGAGGGTAGCCTGGGCGAGGGAGGTTTGGGGGAATATCTGTGAGTTGAGGTGGACAAGAGTGTCAATGGGGGTGGGAGGAGGGGATTTTATTCCTTGCACAGCCTAGACGTGTTGAAGGTGAGGAGGAGGGAGGGGGAGGTGCAGGGAAGGGGGTTGGCCAGGTTTCTGGTGTGCCATAGTGCCCCTCTAACCTTGGAGCTGCTTGGCATGATGGATTATTTGCAGCCTCTGCTCTGGTGGCTAGATTTGCGGTTATGGGCCTGTAGCACTGTCAGCGCACTCAAGGGCAGTTAGTGTAAGGGAGATGGTAAGATTCAAAGCGTGGCTGGATTCAAAGTAGTGTCATCATAAAGAATGCAGCTAGATTCAGGTAGTGGCAGTATCCAGGGGACAGCTAAATTCCAGACAGTAGCAGTTTTCAGACCTCAGCTGGAATTGAACCTGTGGCTACACTTGCAGTGCAACTCGATACAACACAGATGCAAATTTCAAAGTGCGGTTGGATTATAAGCAGTGCCAACATTTAAAGTGCAGCTCAAGGTGCAGCTGGACTCAACACAGTGCCAGAATATATGGTACAGTTAGATGTAAAACAGTGGCTACACTTAAAATGCAGCTAGATTCAACGCAGTGGTAAAATTAAAAGGTGCAGATTTATTTCAAACTGTGGCTACACTCAAAACTTGACTAGATTCAGCACAATGGCTACTCTTAAAATGCAACTAGATTTGACACAGGCATCATTAAGTTAAAAGTGTAGCTAGATGTAAAAACAGTGGCTATACTCAAAATTCAACTAGCTACAACACAGTGGTAAAAATAAAAGTGCAGCCAGATGTTAACCAGTGGCAACCCTCAAATGCAACTGGATTCTACACAGTGCCAAAATTAATTTGCAAGTGCAGCTAGATGTCAATGAATGGCTATACTTAAAATACAATTAAATTCTACATAGTGGGAAAACTAAAAGTGCAGTTGGATTTAAAATCAGTGGCAAAAAAATGTGAGGTGCAGCTCAGCGTAAAACAGTGGCACGATTAAAAGTGCAGCTAGTTAATTCTTTTTTATTTATTTATTTATTTATTTATTTATTTGTATTTGGCACAAAGCACCTTTACAAATATTCAGTCATAGTCCTAAAAAAATACAGAACAAAAGTCAAATTGTTTCTCTAAAACATGCCAACTTAAACGTAACATATTTACATACATTTAAAACTGAATATATTTTGGAAATTACCACATAATTAAAATCAATCATTTGAAAGTATAAATATCATACTTTAAATCACAATTACATATGTTGAGACAAAAGGCAAAAAAGAAAAATGCATCTTTTAATTCTGGTCAGAATCCCTTTGTTCCATGTCACTTAAGTGGACCTGCATTATGTTTAAAAACCGAGTTAATGCCAGTACCAGCGACTGTCTTGTACCCCACATACACTGTGTCCACAAAAGTTCACGTCAAGTTGGAAGGTGTACTTTAAAGTAAGTCCCCAAATGTGTTTTACGCAGAATTTCAAAATGTCCGCAATATCTCACAAGGTGTTTCAATGTTTCATAACTCGCACACTCTCCACAAAATCTGCAGCCATCAATGTGAATGCCATTTTTGTTCTTAACCCAATACTTCTTCTTTTAATTTGTATGAAAGAGATTTAATTTGAATTTAAAATACAGACTTATTGCATTGTTGCAAGGAAAAATTAACCGGTATTGCAACCACGGATGTTGTTTGTGAGTAAAGCATGTGTGATCTGCATATGATTTATAAGTAGCGTTCTGGTGAATAGATTTTGCCCGGTCTCTTTTTTTACAATGCATCATCGATCATACAAATCTTTCTGATCCGTGGCAATTAAATTCAATATGATTTGCATCTTTTTAACATACCTGTTGATCGAGGCCGGATAGGCGTTCAAAACCATTTTTGCAAGGTCTTCGTAAAATGAGTTTGGAGGAGGGGATAGCATTTTACCATGGTTCACCAACATCCTCCAAAAGAATTTAACAGCAAGAGAATGAAGACCCAATTCATGTAGGATCATCGTGTTTGGAAGTGCTTTAGGTAGGCCCAATACCGCTTTCCAAATCCTGCCTTGTAATTTGTTTAACACTTTAGTCAGATCGAGTAAACAAAGGTCCAATCCATACAAAATGATAGGTTCTATCTTTAGAGTATAGAAATCTATAATTTGGGTTAGAGAACATTTTGAGTGCCTCTGATATATAATTTTCATTTGTGAGATTAGGTGAACTACGTTTAGATTTAAGGTCGTAATCCTCATAGAGAATTTGCATAACAAATATTATCTCCCAAGTAACGCGTTGTATTTTCGCCCCATCAAAATCCCAAATAAATCTACAAACTTTGTTTCTGTTAGCAAATACCATTATAGTACATTGGAAGGATTAGTTGTTAGATTGTGTTTGATACCATAAGCAGAAAACAAGGTGAGTTTCTTTTGAAGGCCATATGGCGTCCGATCAAACAAAATGATGTCGTCTGCAAAGGCAAGCCAGTTGATTCTGGCATCTCCTAATTTGAATGGATATGTGTCGGGATTTTCCCAGATCTTATCAATATCACAGATGTAAAGATTAAAAAGTATAGCTGCAAGTTGACAACCTTGTTTGACTCCAATTTCAGTATCAATTGAGGCAGTTACGAACCCAGAACGATTGATGCGTACCTTGTAAGAGGTATGATTATGGAGTAAAGCTATCAATCCTACAAGACGGTCAGGTAACCCATATTGGATCATCTTGCTCCATAGCAGTGTTCAAATAGCGCTGTCAAACGCTGCAGACAAGTCCAGCGATGCCATGTCAATTGTCCTTGAACAAGTGAGACGCAAGGTTTCTAGGAGATGGGCAAAAATCGTAGCATTTAAAGTAGTGCCCATCGCTTTCCTAAATCCCACTTGGAATCGTAATAAAAACTGATTTTTCGGATACCCCTTTTCCAATTAATTTAATAGAAGTGTTGCAAATACCTTTGCAGTCACATTGATCAATGAAATTGGGCGATAATTGCGTGAATCATCAATGGGCCCTTTTTTTATGAATCGGTATAATGATGGCGGTGAGCCATGAGGAAGGTATGATTTTAATCGCAAAGATTAGATCAAACGTGGGTTTAATCATTTTCGCCCAAAAGCAAGGGTCATCTTTTAGAAGACAGGGCGGTAGCCCGTCTTGCCCTGCAGCCTTTGAGTAAGTTAATTTATTGATGGCCCATATCAAGTCCTCCAATTGCCATGGACATTTACTAGGAATCTTTTTCGTGTAGAGATTGACGTCAACAGGAAAGAAGCTTTTGGGTAGAGTATATCTTTCTCTAATATATGTGCACCACACCTCACCCGTAATAGAATAACTAAACTCAGTTTGTGGTAGTCTACTGGGATTGCGAAGTATGGCCCAGATATCTTTTGTTTCATGTTTACACAATAACGAAATCATTTTTTGATTCTCGGCCAATGTTCTTGCCGTCTTCAACCTTTTAAGGTTATTTCTATATCGAGCTTGTATTTGCTTTTTTGTCTTACTAAAAGGTTTAACCTCACATCCCAATCTTTTTGCCCTTCTAATATCCCTATTGCGTATACTTTTGAGTGCAGCAATCTCAGTGTTGTAGATATTTTGGTGTGGACCAGTATTACTTATAAGATGTTGTTGTGCGAGTTGTTGAAGATGATGGGCCTCATTCCGGGTTTGGAGCTAACCATGGAGTAATTAGCTCCATGGTTGCCTCCGAAACCGTCCCAAATCCGGCATGGTGAATGGAGTAATTACCGGTCCATTCCAGGGTTGGAGTGACCGGTAATTCCCCATTCACCTTTTGCCCTTTCCCTTTCCCATTCCCATTTCTGCCCCATAGGGCTCAATGGGAATGGGGAAGGAGGCAAATACAGCACCGTAAATTACGGTACCGTAATTGGTTTATAGTAATAAAACCGAAAACAAAAATCCCGAATACAATAATCTCGAATCCAAAATCTCGAAAAAAAAAAGTCGAATTTTTTTTTAATGACGTTTTTTGTTCGAAATGGGGGGGTTCCCCCCCCAACCCCCCTTTTTTCTATTTTTTTTTTATTTTAACCCATTTTTTTTACTTACCTGACCCCAAAAAAGCATATAATTAAATAAATAAAAAATTCGACTTTTTTTTTTTCGGGATTTTGGATTCGAGATTATTGTATTTCGAGATTTTTTTTTCGGTCTTTTGACCGACCACCACCGTAATTACCTCCGAAGTACCTTTGCGGGTCCCGTACTTAACTCCTGCTAAAAGCAGGAGGTAAGGAAAGACCCGCAAAGGGACTTCGGAATACGGAGGTAAGGGATTACCGGCATCGGCACCCTTACCGGTGCTGGTAATTCCTTACCTCCAACCTCGGAATGATCCCCGATATCTTATCACAGAAATATTATGATCTACAATGGATGGGTTGGGTGTGGTGATCTTAGCATTAGTATCTATTTTCCACAGATCTCGGTTTACTAAGTATGTCATTTTTCTGCACATTTTCAGGTTCCATCGAATTGATGGAGCCTGCCTATCTACTTCGATTAATGACAACTTCTTTGTACACGTGAATAATTCAACTGGGATGTTTACTCTAAGATTTAACATCATATGATCACCACAGCCTAAATCGAATATTAGAATCGGCACACAAATCTTTAGCAGAATTTCAGAAATCGCAATATAGTCCATCAATGACCGTGAGTTCCCTCTCCTCCAAGTAAAATCAGACTGATGATCGGCATGAGGGATTAGATTAATATTCCAATCTACTAGAAAATTTGTCCAACACCGCCCACTTTCATAAGCTAAGGAGTTAGGAGAATGATTGAATTGTCCAGATTTAGGAAGGATAAAATCTTTCAAGATTGTATTGAAATCTCCTCCTATAATCATCTCGTATTTCGCATTGCGTAGGAAAGCTTTTTGTAAGATTGCGTCTAGATCAATTATTATGCTTTCTTTGGCATGGAGCTTTTGATTCCAATACAAGTTTATAATTAATATATGGAGATGGTTGAATATCACCTCAATAACAAGTAGTTCGTTAGTGGAAGAAATAAAGTTGGATGAGATCTTCAGGCTGTTATGCACTAGTGTCAAAAGGCCTGCTGAAGGTCGACCCAGTGTCCCACGTCTAGCGGGATGATTATGCGAGGTAAAACCATCCAAATTAAGATGTTTCACAGCCGTAGTTTCCTGTATTAGAATAATACTAGGTTTGTTAAATACTGAATCGACAGAATGGCATTTCGTCAAATTATTAAACCCACAACAATTCCAACTAAGGATGGAAAAGTGTGTGAGTAATGAGTGTTCTTGCTTGGTATCGAGGGAACTCACATTTTTTAGAAAAGGTTCTAAGCACGCTAAACCCTTAAGAGCGTTCACAACCAAAGCTAATTGTGTTAGCATGTCTTGGTTTAAAGCTAGATTAGATCCCTCTTGTGTACCTGGTGTTACATTACACTCAATTTTCTGGGGTTGATATTCAATAAATCTGGTAGACTTCTGCATATTTTCAAAAGCATACTGTTCATATCCCAGCATATTGAAGTTATCTCTTTGTTCCCACAGCATTTTAGTAATTAGCAGAGATTTAATTTTGCATAGCATCCTGTTGTTGTTAATGGAAGAGAGTTTGATCCATTCAATATATTTGGAATTTAGATTTTGCAAAGTGGGTATTTGTTGGAACACATTTAACAAATAGTTGCAATTGATTCTATCACTTCCATGTGATGCTACATCGCTACTCCAACCAATAAACATTTGCATCTCTTTCAGTATATCTTCATATGTCCTAGCAGTGTCGGAGTAATTATGTTGATTATTACCACTTGCTGTATTTAACCCTTCTCTCCCTAGATCATCACCATTGTTGGGCAATTGCTCCTGTGCCACCTCATTGATAATAGAGTTTTCACAATTATTGGTGAACACGCTGTAGCTCCTCATTTGTGTTCAAAGTACGATTACACAACGAGGTCTCAGTACCCATATGGGTTTTTAAGGAGTTTCCTTTGCCCGGATTACTATGCTTCAAGCATATGTATGGGGGTTTTGCTTCAGTTTGCCTTAGGGGTCCTCACAAAGTTACTTCCTTTGTGTGTTCTCCATCACAACTGTCTCTTCTAAAAATTCTTTTGTTTTTCGGTGTTTGGTAAAAGGAGGCAAGATTGGTTTGTTTCATAGTTGCTCCTTGGGAATTGGTAACACCCGAAGTACTAGCACAAGCATCCCCTTTTGTAGCCACTATAGATTTAAGTTAACTCTGTGAGCTTGTCTGGCAGACTGTTTTGTCCAATATTTGTTTTGACTTATTTTAGGCATACATGAGATTGTTATGTGGATCTTGCCCTTCCATCTGCAGATGAGCCTTGGATTCTGCGTCCAACTGGCTTAGATCTAGACCATGTTCATCAGACAAATGGATGGTACCATTTGTGCTATCCTCACTGCACTCATTAGAAGCAGATGTTAAACTTTTGTGACCTTTTTTGCTTGATGTTTTATCTAATGCGGAACCAGAATTCCGTTTGAATATTTTTTTTTGCCGTTTTTTTGCTCTTAGCTGCAGTTTTTTGGCTTTGCAGGACATACAGTATTTCCACTCCCGATTGTCTTCTGTCTTCTCTACATCTAGTATAACCATAGCATGCTCATTTTCTACCTGAGCCTCTTGATCCATAATTTCAGTCAATTCAGAAGGGCTATCAGGTGTGTCAGTGTATCCATCTCTACATTCTTCATTAGGCTGCTCAATTTGATGGATTCCACTTTCGTTTGATGGTATCAAATTGGCTTTCATCAACACATTTTCTATCATCAAAATTCTTTCGTGATGAAGCTTAGCTACTTTAATTAGTTCAATCTTTGCAATTACATCTGGAATAGGTATATAGCCTTCTTCCTTTTGTAATAATTTTACTTTGTCGCTTTGGGACGTCTCAGCTTTATGATACATCGGAGGTGTTTGTGTTGCTTGAGACGACCTCCTCACGTTAGGATGTAATAAACAGGGTGGTTTGTAGCTAGTCCGAGTCATGTTAGCTGTATGAGTTGTCTGAAATTGTCCAAATGACTCATGAGCTAACATGAATCCTTCCAGCCTATTAAGTTTCCCCATCATTTCCACTATGGACCCTTTCATCTCCCTTATAGCAAAGTGGGTACATTCGTGCCCTTTGCCTAGAAGGTTCAGAATCCACGTCAAAAGGGGAAAGGTGTGGCAATTCTGCTCATTAATATCAAGCATTGTTTCAGCAGTAAGGTTGTTTTCTTGCTTGGCCATTGAAGATTTGCGTGGAGCTACTTTTTCCTGATCGTTCGAGGACATAGGAAAAGGATCAAACTCTCCAAACTCATGAAAATGACATTCCTTGACCGTCTCACATAAAGGTGGTGAGTCGGATAGTTTGATCGAGTTCTCAGGACCCTTAGGATCGGACATATGCTTCATAGATGCATTAGTACACAAGTCAGTATCACTGGTGCTGTATAGGTGCGCATAGTCTCTATGTCTTCGAGGTGTAGTGACAGGAATAGATGGCCCCAAGGACAAACGTACACGTTTGTCAAGTCTGCCATAATGGCCGGAGCCAACATAGAGACGTCAGCAATGTCTCGAGATACTTTTAGTTCATCTAGGGGTCTGGGTGGATCCAAATGTGTGTTACAGCCTTGCGTAAAGTCGTCCCCAATATTATGTATACCATTCAGTTCACTAAGATAGAGCACTTCTTCCTCATTTGTTGAGGGCAGAATCAAGTGCTCTTGTTCCACCCCAAGACGTTGCTCCTCTATATGTGTTACAGAAGCATTATAAGGCAATTTTGACAATTTGAGAAGAGCTGGTGAAAATGTACAAGCAGAGTTATCTATTTGAAACTCACTTTCTTGTACCTCTTGAAAATCTGTCTCCTCCCTCCCACCCACAAGAGGGGAATTAAGAGACACCTGGTCCTTCTTCACCACAGGACATTTACGACATTTCCCACTTCTGAGACTAGTTTCCATTTTTGTTCGGGAAAATGTAACTAACAACGTTCACCAGTATCGCCCCCAAATGAAGGCAGGTGGTTTAATCACACAAGCGCACTTTCAAATGACCATACAGTACAGATGTAACAACATGCACTCTTCCGTAGTTTCGCCACTTAGGTATTAGTTAGACATAACATCCTTTAATATATTTGAGATAAGTATGATGAGGGAATAATAGCCTCTCAATAACCTAGAGCTTTTATATAGACTCAAGTACTTTAGGCAACCGCATTCCATAATCTCCTAATTCCATCTAGATTCGGAATGTAATCTTGCAGATTCACATGTTACAGCAATTGTTGATAAGTAGACAATGCAAGTTTAATCAGCCTTTATTGATGCCGGGCAATTTCATGTCACTCGTGGCCTTAAAGTATTCTATCCCGCAGTCACCCCGCTATTCCAATTGATTCTAATAGCAAGACGGAGGTCACAACTACACTGCTCGTAAATTGCCAAGAGGTTCAAAGGCTAATATACCCGCAGTCACCCCACTGACCACACAGAGCTAGGGCAGTGTTGCATACATACTCATCAACGCTCAATATCAGTGTACCAAGGGGCTCAAAGGCTCTAAGGCCCGCAGTCACCCCTTAGATAATGTGATGGATGTAGATTTTGAAATCGGTTGATCAATGCTATGCAGACAATAAAGAACCAAGCATTGTATGCTAACTCAGTATGGGAGACATCGTGTTCAGTAGTCAAGTCCTGAATGCATCCCATTCATATCCTTGAGCCACTGTTCCACGTTAATGGCTGAGAAATGACGTTATTCAAGGTACAGTTCCCCTTCTTATGTATACACTTTCTCTCATCAAATTTATCGCCACAGGCACCAATGGAATGCAAGTTCCTGCACGAACCGTAATAAAGAGTCAGTTTCCAACTCGTATATAGTGTTGATTCAATTGCAATTATTTTAAATTGATACAGCCTCAAACAGTATGTGGACCCATCACGTGAAAATAATCAGGGGTTCTTAACACCAAATCAACACTTCTGTCACACGGTATCCAGCGCTTTGATGTGAAAATGTTCCGCTCTCTATCTATCACTCCATAAAGTTCACTGACGTCGGGAGAATCATAGGGGAGTGGCGGAAAGAATGTCAATGAAGGGTCTGGAGTTCAATTAGTTTATTGCCTAACAGATGGGTGAAATACCACAATATCACTTGGCTTCTGGATGACGTGCTTACCGCTAGACAATCCGAAGGATTCAGTCAGTCGTCCACCGCAACCGCTGCTCTGCAGTCCACAGAACACAAAACACACTGCTGGCACACTGTGCATGCGCGGTGTGTATGTAGGCTGCGGCTCCTGAGGATGGCAATAAAAATAGGACTAGGTTGAGTCAAGCCCGGAAAAGTGAGGAGATCAAAGAATCAGGACCTTCCTTCAAAACACACAAAACATACTGCTAGAAACCGGATCAGTTCCTGTTCTGCTTCCTTTTCAAAAAGATGTTTACGTGCAGTGAAAAGGATTTTAAATAAGACCGGATTCTGTCCTTAAAGCACTAGCGTGATTCTCTCCTCAGTGTGTAACTCGCAGTGTGGATTCGATCTGACATGCGAAATCCAAAATTACTCTAGATTTATAACCATGGCTACATACAAAATGCAATTAGATTCTACAAAGTGGTTAAATTAAATTAAAAGTGCAGCTAGATGTAAAATAATTGCTATGCTCAGAATGTAGCTAGATTCCCAAACCTGGGTATACTCAAGACGTAACTACATACAACAGTGTGGTAAATTAGAAGCTCAGCTACATGCAAAATGCAACTGGAATCAGTACAGTGGTAACATTTACAAGCGCAGCTAGATTAAAGACTGTTAAAATTCAGATAGCAGTGATAAAACTGTATGAGGTCAGAACAAAGCACTAGATGTGCACCCAAATCCTCACACCTTACCTGATGGTTGCAGCAGGCAGATAATGGCTTGGCAGGGCGTGGTTGGCAAACCGGCAATAGAGGTGCCCAAGAGAGGTGCCCTTTGCCATGGTCCTTAGTCCTGGGAGAGCACCTGATGAGGTAGATGTGCCGGTCACCTGAACACCCAGACAGCCAATCCGTGGAAGAGGGAGGAAGGGGGAGTGGAGGGAGGAGGGCTGGATGGGAAAGAAGCAAGAGCCTGGCACAGCGACTAGGGAGCAGGCAAGGCCAATGGTGATGCGGAGGCCCAGACAGGTATGAAGTGCACAATAAATGTACGGCTGCAGGCGGAATCACAAATGACCCATGTGAGATGATGAGCAAGGATAGAGGCCCCACCTAAGCTTCGGAGATGTTCCGGTCACCTGATCACCCAAAAAAGGCAATTCATGGAAGGTTGAGGGATAAGAGTGGATGTAGGAATGCTGATGGGGAAAGAAGGAAGGGTCTGGCTCAGCGACTAGGGAGCAGGCACAAGAAATGACAACAGTGATGCTGAGGCCTAAGCAGTTATGGAGTAAAAAAATAAACATAACGCTGCAGGTGGAAGCGCAAAAAAGTCTGTGCAAATATGCAGGACAAAAAGAGAAAGACTAGCTTTTTTTATTTTAGCACTGTAAACTAATGCTGTATCGCCAAAAGTTAATCAGGCCTGAAAAGTATAGTGCAAACATGTATCTGGTAGAATAACCTACTGACCTCGCAGAAGCTGCAGTGAAAGTTTGGCTTTTGGGTCAAGACTTCCAATGAGGGAGAAATAGCCTCGCCCCACCCACTTAAAGTGGACTTTTTAAGCGACCTGCTGCTGGACAGTCCTGCGCCTATTGACTATACACTGGTACCCAGGACTATGCCTCTGGCAACCTTCATGGTGAGGGAGGGCATAGGAAAGACAACTTATCTTCCGAGGCCCTGAACAGGGTCCCACAACAACTCAATATCACAAAAAGCACCCTTACACTCTATTCACAGCTCAAAGTCTTTTTTGAGCCAATTCGACATCTATCAAGCCATTTTTGAGCCACTAAACGACCCAACAGAGTTGCCTTTGACATTCTGCATTTTTCAAATGGCTTTGATCCATCGACCCAACATCACCTGCCTGTTTCCAGCTTCTTCAAGCATAAAAAACATTGCCTATGTCGAATTGTATGACGTAGTTGGACCCAGTCGAACCACATCGCTCCTACAATTGAATCACTTTGTCAAGACACTTTTGGGCTGTTGAACTGAGAACATCCATACATCATCCTGTTCCCAAGGTTCCTTCATGGATCAAACTGGTTGCTGCTTGCTGAAGTGCCCTGTGTCTACATCGAACCAGCTGTACAAACACACACCCTGAGGAAAGCTCGTCAAAGCATGGCTCGAGGCTGTCGAACCCCGGAAGATGATGTGCAGGTATACATATTGGTTCTGTCCCCTAGCCTGGTTTTAAGGGCCCTAGTGACAATTAAGGCAACACTACATAACATTTTTAAAGAAATATGCTTAAACTTGGCCATTGCGGCAAAGACAGTTGCCTGCATACATCTGTCTTCATACCCAAAATGCCCCTTTCATCCATAAAATGTCCACATTCTATGTATCCCATTTCTGGGGTGGGTTGTTGGTGTTTTCATTAGTTTGTCTATTTCTTTTTTTTTTTTACTTTAATCATAGTCTTGTCTTTTTTATAGAGTCTTGAGCTGGCATTTTTTATTTTGTTAGCACAGTATTATTGTTTTGGATATTTTCTTGCTGGCTGAAACATCCTCATGAAGGAATATAGTTTGCCCTCAGATGCAATGAGCAAAAGGGGGTATACCTTTCATGTTTTTCCTGTTTTATGATTTAAATCACTGCTGGTATATTAATGTGGGGATGAGTCGAAGTTCAGAAACTACTACTCATCCCTGTACTCATGAACAGTAGTCATTTTGTCATAGGAGACCATTCGCTGTCATCATTAATTACCACAATTGTTCCTTTAAAAATACAGTTCCACCATGCTGCACTCCAGTCACTTGTTCCACCTCAGCCATCAAATATCTGCCTTAGAAACACATTAGCAAGAAAGCCAGATCAATCACCTGATGAAAACACCTCACTCCTATTGAAAAGTCATCCATACGACCCCGGGGACAGTTGACAGTGCCTCTTAAAAATCTTATTCACTAATGACCTTCAGTCTAGGTACTAGTCCTGCTGAATAAAATCATTCTACCTTGTTCTCAATATCTCGACGAAAAGGGACTGAGCTCTAGAAACATGCTTGAGGAACCCTTGCCTCCCCGAAGATATAATCACAATCGCTTTTGTATGCAACCACTTAAAACAGTGCTATTTGTTTCTTCCTAAACTCTGAAACCCAGAACTTTGAAGTAGTAGGCCAACGTATGTCAGCGACCACCTTCAATTACACTCAAAAACTGCAATGATCTAAGGGCTCTATTTTGAAGCAAAGATTTTGACCATTCAACTAAGCATCGCTAAACAATGGTCCTCCGTCTCTAATCTTAACACTACTCTGGGAGGCCCTCGCACCATTCAGCTACCCATATTCTACAATTTCTCAGTCCCCCACAAATGTTGACTGAATCAGGAATTTAGTCCTCAAAAGGAGGTCACCTGGCTTGCCTTGTGACCCCCTGCCCACCAAAAATCATTAAAATCCCACTAGCTTGTGATTTCCAACCCTTTTTTTTTAATACTGTTAAATATGTGTTCAGATATGGTTTAAGCCCTCTCCAGTCCTCTGTAAAAGACAGTAGCCGGAGTGAGGCAGCCTGCATCCTGTTGTTGAGGTTCTGCAAAGTTCTCGTTCACTTGGGATTTGTGCCAGCCCCAAGAGAGTCTGAGGGGCAGGTGGTGAGACCCTGACCTCAATCCCGTGTATCCAAAGGGAGACTGCCTGTCAATGCAACGCTGCCCTCTGAGTTTTGTGAAAGTCAGAGAGAGAAACTCGGGAGTGTGCGTTTGACTCGAGCGGAGCGGGAGAAAGGCACAGTTTGCAAAGCCGAACGGAAAGAGAGAGAAAGCGTAAGAAGTACAGAAAATGTAAGAAATAACAAAGGGGAAAACCAGAAAGAAGGAAAAGGCGCAAGCGGCGCTGAAGTAAAGAAAAGCAGAGAAAATCATGCGAAGTGTGCAAGAGGCATGAGAAACAAGCAGACAGGTGCAAGTGTGCATGATATGATATGATAGTTTATTTATATAGCGCCTATACACAATGTGTTTCAAAGCACTTCAAGGCAAGGAGGGAACAAGGGAAAATACAATGACATTCTTACAGGCCATGAAAAGTAAGGATATAAAATCAACTATCTTACTCGGCCTGACGACATTTCAGAGAGTGCAAGTGCTAAGACATAGATAAGGAAGGGAGGGGGAGAGTGGGAAGGAAATGAAAACAGACAGGCGACTACTGTACTAGGCCTGACTGCATTTCTGGTAGAGCCGGAGAAAACAAAAGGTGAGGGAGAGGGGTGCAGAAAGGGAGGGGAGGAGCAAAACAAGGGACTATCGTACTAGGCCTGATGCCATTTCAGATAGGGCTGGAGGCAGAGGGTCAAGGGGGACAACTAAAGGGTGGGGGCAGGAGACAGACGAGTTTGCTATTATACTAGGTCCAGGGACAATTCTGATAGAGTAAGTGCATAGAAGAAAGTAAGGGGAGGCGGGGAGGCGGGGAGGCGGGGAGGAGATAGGAAAAGGCAGAGGAGGAGAGAACAGAGTAAGCATTCAAAAAGGGTGAAGAAGCAACATGGGAGAGCAAATACAATTGCAGAAGTCAGTAGTAACACATAATGTTGCAAGCCAGGATACAAGATGAAAAGGAGAACAGCATGATTCAGAACCACTGTGAGTACAAGATGCAAAGGAAGTCCAGCATGAGAATTGAGAAAGGGTGACGCACCGTGAAACAATGAAGTCCATAAAAGTCCCAGCATTGGCCACAATATGGTGATGGTCAAACCAGAATGTATCAGGACAGACTCCTGCAGAAGTAGGCTGGAGGGGGATGGAGGGGAGCAGGGTGGAAGAATCACGCAAAACGGGCACCACCTGTGTGCAAGTCTGAGCAGGGGTTCGGGCCATGGGTCCTCCTGGTCCAAACAGGAATTGCCCTTTTCTTCATCTGCCCTTCACTTCGGACGCCTGGGCGAGAGACGCCCTTGATTTAAGAGTTAAGAGCAGGAAGGAAAAGACAGGGCTAAGAAGGTGGGTGGTGCTTAGGCCAGGTGACCTAGATCCACTTGCACCTGGTCCCCATCTGCAGGAGGAAATGAGGCTGGATTGCTCCTTAAGTAGGGAAGAATAGTGGCAACCAGGAAGGCACCAGGTGGGCGGGACTTAGGCCAGGTGACCTAGATGCACTTGCACCTGCTTCCCATCTGCAAAGGAAAAGAGGCTGGAGGGCTCCTTAAGTAGGTAAAAAAAGCAGCAACCAGGAAGGCACCAGGTGGGCGGGGCTTGCTAAGTGGGGAAAAAGAGCAGCAACCTGGAAGGCGCCAGCTGGACAGGGCTTAGGCCAGGTGACCCACATCCACTTGCACCTACTCCCCATCTGCAAAGGAAAAGCGGCTGGAGGGTAGCATGGTTGTTATAGCAGCATGGTTGGTAATAGCAAACAATTGGAAACAGAAACAGACACCAACTATAAGGGATTGGTTGTTTAAACTGTGGGGGTTCATGGCAATGGAATGGCTGGCATAACTTACAAAGTGAATATGAGAAATTGAAATGGGATAGGGCAATGATTATTGACTTTCTCAAAGGGGACTATGTGAGACAATGGTGTCCTCATAACTTAAGAATACTAAATATAATGTAGATGAGAATAATCATGTTAATATGAGAAATTGAGGATTTGTTGTTACACATGTTGATGTTCAGAGGGTAGTGCCTCTAAATGTGGTACGTTTATGTTTCCACTGCTAAACCAGACTGCAAAGTATTCCAAGGTTCAGAGAACACAACTCATCAGGAATCCTATACACTGCAGGTAAAGCGTCTGCATAGAAACATCTGCAGAGACAAATCTCCAATTCATTCATTGCCAACCTAACTCCCAAAAGCAGGTTTACTGACATTTAAAAAAGATCTCTCAATTTTCAAGCTGAACTAGATTTGTAGATGGAAAATACTTTTTCAGCTAATGCAAAAGCCAACTGGAAGAACAACTCTGGACCTAAGATAAACATGACACCATAGGGTGGTACATACATAATTTCATATATGTGCAAAAATAAGGTAGACCAAGAACAGATAGAGACACCAAGGAGCTGCAGAAAATATAACAAAGCAGGGCACAAAATGTGCACTTGCCACTAGCAATTGTCTATTTGTCACAACTCAGGGATTGCTTTCTGGTCGTTGCAGATAATACCTCCCCACTCTTTTGGGGAAGTTACCTTCACTCAGGGAATATGAAATCTTTATGGTGATGTGCCAAAGACTTCCCCCCACAAGAGCTCAGCCTACAGGGATCAATACACCTGGCAGGCCAGGGGCTTGAGTGAAAAGGCAGGAGCAGAATCGTCAGAGCTAGAGGGACAAAGAACAAAACAATTGTTCAGGAAATGCAGCCAAGTAGTGCCGGAAAACAAACAGCCAACACCGCCCACAATTACCCACTTTTACCTGCTCCGTAGAGACAATATACTAGTAACCTGCTAGCATCGAATACAGAAACAAGGAGGCTGTATGGTGAAGGAAAGGTGTGCCAGTATCCTAGGAACACCAATGTTAAAGCAGCAAAGCGTCCATAAGGTACCCAGGAGCAATCCAATGTTCAAAACAGCAAAGCGTCCCAAAAGGTGTTCAAAGCAATCCAGAGTTAAAGCAGCAGAGCGTCCCAAAAAGTGTTCAAAGCAATCCGGTGTTAAAGTAGCAAAGCGTTCCAATAGTGTTCAAAGTAAAAGTAGCGGACAAAAAAAAAAGAAATGAAATGACCAGGGAAGCAAGCGTTCACCTAACGCTAGTTCCCTTACAGGAATGTTCGGGTTATCAGGTCACCAAAACCTAAAGATTCAGAAGTGGGAGGTCAATAATGAGTAAGCTGGGTTCGTATAATCCAAGGGGGACAATCGAGGGAGGCAGGCGTCGGGAGGCAGACAAGGGCAAGGCAGAGACAAAGACTTGATTCGGGCGCTGGGTAGTCAATAATTAAACGGGAGTCCGGAAACGAAGCTCGTAACTAACAACAGTTTAGGAGCACCCGATCTCCGAATAGCCGGCATTTAAATACGGTCCACAATGAAGGAAACACAACAACGTAGTGCGCGTGTGTCACGTGACTACAAGTAGCGGGAGTTGTGGGAATTGTAGTCTCAAAGGGTTCTGCGTGTCGGGTAGCGCTCGGACAAACGCCATGGTAGTCTCCAATTTAACCGGGACGGGACAGTACCCCTCCACAATGGACGACATCTTCTGTGCTTCCGTAAGCGTTGCAACCAAAAGGCACGCAACAAACGGGGTGCATTCAAATTAGAGGCTGGTTCCCAGGACCTGTCCTCTGGACCGTACCCCACCCAGTCATTCAGGTAAGTTCGAACCCCTCGACAGAGGCGAGTGTCCAAAATCGCACGTACCTCATACTCATCCTCTCCTTTGACATTGACTGGGGATGGGACAGCAGGCAACCGTGTGCCGGGAACAAAAGGGCGAAGCAAGGAGACATGAAACACAGGGTGCACCTGCCAATGAGATGGAATGTTTAGACAAACAGTGACAGGGTTGAGGCACCGTAGGATGGTCTAAGGTCCCACAAAACATGGCAAAAGTTTCCTTTTGCCCCAAATGGCCAGGTGCTTTGTAGAGAGCCATACACGGTCGCCACAAGAATACGAAGGAGCTGGTGAGCGCCACCTGTCAGCTTGCATTTTGGTGCGACGTTGCGCAGCTTGCAGATGCGTTAAGACCGATTTACGGATGGCGAGCAGAGAATCCCTCACAGTATCAGCTGCGGGGAATTGCTTTAAGGAAGGCAAGACAGGAGGCAGAATTCTAGGATGCAGTCCATATAGGGCATAAAACGGAGAACAGCCAATCGATGAGTGCCTGGAATTGTAGGTAAATTCGGCTGCACCTAGAAGCGAGAGCCAGTTTGATTGATGCTGTAGACACAGACAGCAAAGAAACTGTTCCATGGTGCCATTGGTACGTTCGGTCTGGCCGTCCGTCTGAGGATGGTAGGCCGAAGACAAGCGGGCATCAATACCCAAGGAGGAAGTGAGATAACGCCAGAAACGTGAGGTAAACTGAGACCCTCGGTCGGAAATCAGGACCGTAGGCAATCCAAAAAAGCGTATCACATGGTCAAAAAACAAGCTGGCTAATGTAGAAGCAGTAGGTAGTCCTGAGCATGGTATAAACCGAGCCATCTTGGTAAAGACGTCCACTACCACCAGAATGGTGGACATTCCCTCGGCACAAGGGAGTTCCACCACAAAATCAAGGGTAACCATATGCCACGGATGCAGTGGTAATGGCATGCTCATTAGAAGACCTACGGGTTTACCCGGCTGTCTCTTGCATTGTGTACATATGGCACACTTAGAGACGTATTGTTCGACGTCCTTCTTCATACCCGGCCACCAGCACCATCGGTGTAGAAGATCATAGGTTTTGGCCTGGCCAGGATGAGCTGTTAACGGGAGATCGTGGGACCATTCGAGAGCCTTCCGTCTGGTTTGGTTGTCAGGCAGGTACAGTAGACCCTTAATATACGGAAGGCCGGTGATAAGCTTGGCGCCCATCTCCTCAAGAACAGGAACATGATCCCTAGCCCACTTCCTTAATCCGTGTAGGATGGATGGAGAGACCGAACAAACACATACAACAGCCCCTGAGGGTAATACTGAGGTAGTCTGCTTCACAGTATCCAAATCTGTACCAATGCGGGATAAAGCGTCTGCCTTTCCATGTAATGGACCAGGGCGATACGTCACTATGAAATCAAACCTGGTGAAAAACAAATGCCAACATATCTGCCTGGCATTGGTACATTTCGCATGGGACAAGGCCTGGAGGTTTCGATGGTCCGTATACACAGTAATCGTGTGCCTGACACCTAAGAGATGGTGTCTCCACTCCTTAAATGCCACCTTGATTGCCAGCAGTTCTCTTTCCATGATCGTATAATTACGTTCGGCTGATGTAAATTTCCGAGAATGGAAGGCCACTGGATGTAAGCGTTGAGTAGCGGGGCAGACCTGTGATAGGATGGCCCCTACTGCAACAGCGGAGGCATCAGCTTCCACAATAAACGGGAGAGATGGATCAGGGTGCTGCAATACCGGAGCGGTGGTAAAAGCTTCTTTCAATTTCTGAAATGCGGATTGCGCTTTGTCATCCCAAAGGAAAGGGACGTTCGGACTAGTCAACCGGGTTAGTGGGGCTACTATCTCGGAAAAGGAGGCGATGAAACGCCTATAGAAATTAGAAAAGCCCAAGAAGGATTGGAGAGCTTTTACTGAGGTCGGGACAGGCCAATCCAATACTGCCCGGACCTTGGAGGTGCACATGAGCACTCCCTTTTGGGAAATCTGAAACCCCAGGAACTCCACAGAGGACGCATGGAACACACACTTCTCTAGTTTTGCAAAGAGGGAATGCTCCCTTAGACGAAGTAGGACAGAGTCACATGTTGTACATGTTGAGACAAGGATTCTGAATATATCAGGATGTCATCCAAATATATTACGACGTAACAATCCAGCAAGTCTCTGAAGATATCGTTTATAAAATGTTGGAATGTCGCTGGGGCATTGCAAAGCCCAAAGGGCATTACACAATATTCATAGAGCCCAAATTTCGTCTTAAATGCAGTTTTCCATTCATCTCCCTTTCGTATCCTCACCAAGTTGTATGCTCCCCGCAAGTCCAACTTGGTGAAGATAGTAGAGGAGGTCATTTTATCGAGGAGTTCCGTGATGAGCGGCATCGGATATTGGTTTTTAATCGTGACTTTGTTGAGGGCCCGATAATCCACACAGGGGCGTAAGTCCCCTTCCTTCTTCGGCACGAAAAAGATTGGGGAGGCCGCCGGTGAACGGGACGGACGTATGTGTCCCAAGCGCACAGCATTGTCCACATAATCCCGTAGATGTTCCTCTTCCTTCTGAATGAGCGAGTAAATACGACCATGTGGAATTACTGCCGCAGGTATCAGGTCAATGGGGCAGTCATAACATCTGTGTGGGGGCAGTTTTTCTGACAGGCCTTTATCAAACACATCCGAGAACTCCCGGTATTCCACTGGAAGTGCAGGGACTGGATTAGATGACATGGCGCTGACGGAAGGGACGCTAGTCACCATCGCTAGGCAAGGAGAAAATGCTGCTACATCATGGGATCCAATGCATTTCTGTATGCAAAAAGAGGAAGAGAACCGCACTGTTTGTTCAACCCAGTCAATTACAGGATTGTGAGTTTGTAGCCAAGAAAGACCCAGAATTATGCCGAACTGAGGGGCCGTAATAAGGTCAAAGGTAATGAATTCCGAATGACCTTGCGCGGTGGACATTTGTAGTGAAGCAGTTTGCTCCGTTACTTGTCCAGATTCCAAGCAGGAACCATCTACTGCATGAATGTCCTCAGGTCGCGTTTTGGGAAATACGGGTAGTCCGTAATGTTCGGCCAACTTGAGATCCATATAATTCCCACTAGCCCCTGAGTCTATCATTACAGGATTGTGAAGACTGAAAACAGTTATCCGAGCCCGGGTTCATTCGACTCGTCCGAAAGACCCGGTTTAGGGACGAGTCTTGGCGTTTCCCGCCAACTTGGCAGGTCTTTTAGGACACAAACGAATATAATGACCTGACTGGCCACAATAGAAACACAGGTTATTCACCGCCCGTCTTTCACGTTCAGTTTTGGATAACGGACCCCTGATGGCCCCGATTTGCATGCGTTCGGCCTCGCCATGGGAAACAGAAGTAGTTCCATCTGGTCGAGAAGAGGTGCGAATATCGGGGTACCGACGTTCGCCACGCCTTTGCCGAAGCCGAGCATCGACTTGCAGGACTAGGTCGAGCAATTCGGGAAAACCAGGTGGAAGGGCGGGTACCACTGATAGGGCATTTTTTAGGTCATCCGACAAACCTTTATAGAAAACAGCCGCTTTCTTCTGTTCTGGCCATGTGGTCTCAGCCGCTAATTGATTGAAATGAGCCAGGTAAGTCAAAAGATCTGTCTTGCCTTGACTAATAGCCAAGAACTCCAAATCCGAAGTCTGTGCTTTGTATCGCATATCAAAAACGCTATTCATGGCTTGGATTAACCTATCAAAGTCATATAGAGCCGGATCATTAGCTTCCAGCAAAGGATTAGCCCATGCTGCGGCAGTGCCACCTAGATGGGAGAGAACAAAGGCCGCCTTAGTGGTAGCGTCTGGAAACGCCAAGGGACGACAAAGAAAGTGAAGGCGACATTGGTTCACAAAAGTCCGATACGCCTTGGGATCCCCCAAAAAGCGTTCGGGTGGGGCCAAAGGAAAGGGCCCAGGAAGGACAACGAGCTGGAGCCGGAGCGGGTACAGGAGGAGGTGCTGCCGCAGCAGCATCACCAAATTCCTCATCATGGGGTAATGGGTGCACGAAGCTCTGTAATACATCCATGCGTTGATGAAAGTCACATGTGCGGATTCCATATCGGTACATAAAGCAGAAAAAGCCTGCATGACAGCTGCCATTGGATCTGATGCAGACTCCATAACCAATAGGCATTTTTGTAAGGCTCCTAAATCTGTCACAACTCAGGGATTGCTTTCTGGTCGTCGCAGATAATACCTCCCCACTCTTTTGGGGAAGTTACCTTCACTCAGGGAATATGAAATCTTTATGGTGATGTGCCAAAGACTTCCCCCCCAAGAGTTCAGCCTACAGGGATCAATACACCTGGCAGGCCGGGGGCTTGAGTGAAAAGGCAGGAGCAGAATCGTCAGAGCTAGAGGGACAAAGAACAAAACAATTGTTCAGGAAATGCAGCCAAGTAGTGCCGGAAAACAAACACCGCCCACAATTACCCACTCTTACCTGGTCCTTAGAGACAATATACCAGTAACCTACTAGTATTGAATACAGAAACAAGGAGGATGTATGGTGAAGGAAAGGTGTGCCAGTATCCTAGGAACACCAATGTTAAAGCAGCAAAGCGTCCAAAAGGTACCCAGGAGCAATCCAATGTTCAAAACAGCAAAGCGTCCCAAAAGGTGTTCAAAGCAATCCAGAGTTAAAGCAGCAGAGCATCCCAAAAAGTGTTCAAAGCAATCCGGTGTTAAAGCAGCAAGTGTTCCAAAAGTGTTCAAATTAAGGCAGCAAAGCGTTCCAAGAGTGTTCAAAGTAAAGCAGCAAAGCGTTCCAAAAGTGTTCAAAGTAAAAGTAGCGGACAAAAAAAAAAGAAATGAAATGACCAGGGAAGCGAGCGTTCACCTCACGCTAGTTCCCTTACAGGAATGTTCAGGTTATCAGGTCACCAAAACCTAAGGATTCAGAAGTGGGAGGTCAATAATGAGTAAGCCGGGTTCGTATAATCCAAGGGGGACAATCGAGGGAGGCAGGCGTCGGGAGGCAGACAAGGGCAAGGCAGAGACAAAGACTTGATTTGTGCGCCGGGTAGTCAATAATTAAACAGGAGTCCGGAAACAGAAGCTCGTAACTAACAACAGTTTAGGAGCACCCGATCTCTGAATAGCCGGCATTTAAATATGGTCCACAATGAAGGAAACACAACAACGTAGTGCGCGTGTGTCACGTGACTACAAGTAGCGGGAGTTGTGGGAATTGTAGTCTCAAAGGGTTCTGCGTGTCGGGTAGCGCTCGGACAAACGCCATGGTAGTCTCCAATTAAACCGGGACGTGACACTATTAAGACATTGTGTACAGTGTCTATGTGTAGAATTGAGGTGAGAAGTGACTTAATGGGTGGCTTGTAACTTGCAACTTAAAGTGTTTCCCCCTGAGCAAAGAAAGAGCAAAGGAAATGGAGGTAAACAAAAAGCAAGCGAACCACCAGGTGAGTGAGGGATAGAAGTAGAGCAAAAGAGAACTGATAGGGCAATAAGGGATCAGATTGGCAGGATGGGAGAGGGATGGCAATGTAAAAAAGCAGGACAGGAAGGAAATTACGTAAGAGACAGTGGAAGAAAGACCAGGCGGAGAGATCCGAACAGAGAAATGGGAAAGAAGAGCAAGCTAGCGTAGCGCATGAAAGAGGAAGGGGATGAACAGAAGAGAAACAGCAATATTAGAATGTAGAGACCTGATTGCAAGAGTGAGACACAGAAACAGACTGCAACAGGTGGCATAGCAATGCTTAATTATGAGAGGCACGCCAACAGAACGTGAGAGGCAGCATAGCAGCGAGAAGGCGATATGTAAAGCAAAGGCAGTGGCAGTCGGCAACAGTAGGGGTGAGTAATGCTGATAGGTAGTATCTAGATCTTAGTCGTTAGCAGTTCTTAACAGAGTTTCTGTTACCAAGTATGGGGAAGATGCAGCTACAATTTATTCTGTGGGAGAATGTTTTCCACAAGTGTAATACATTATTTGAAGGCATATAGGTGCTTGATATTCAACTGTTTTGTTTGCAATTCTTTAGAAATATTTTTAACTTTACGCATGCATTGCATGGAAGTTGGATACTTTTTACTCCTTTGCCAAGGAGAAAACTAATCTTTACAGTCTATAATTCAGATTTACTCCCAACAAAAAAAACTGGGAGTAAAATACTTGCACCTCAAAATCCTATCTAGAAAGGAAAGTGTGCGAGAGGCACGATATAAGGACAAGGAACCAAAGAAAGGTGCAAGAGTGCATGGTGAAGAGTAGGGTGCAAGGGTGCAAAGTGAAATAAAGGGAAACTAAGGAAAGAGGTGCAAGTGTGCACATTGAAGAAAAGGGTGCAAGTGTGCACGGTGACATAAAGGAAAGCAAGGAAACAAAAGAAAGCAAGAAGGGGTGCAGGAAGCACCTGAAGGTGAAAGATTAAAAAGGAAGAGCAAGGAATAAGGAGAGGGATTAAAAGTCAGAGTGGACGAGGCCACCAGGGGGCACAGGCAAGATGAAGATGGCCACCTGAGCTTATTGCTCTGTCCGATGCCCTGAGGCGTTCATGCGGAGAAGGGGTTCCAGCCCCGATAAAAGCTTCAGAAACATGTTGTGGAACCCAAAGCCTATCAAAGGGGACTACTCTGAAGTCTTGAGGTGCCTCCTGAGTCTAGATAGCTCGATGGTGGATTGGGACAGCCCCTCCCCACGCCTGCAACGCACTTGAAATCAGGGGAAGGATGGAGACCTACGGGCGAAACACCAATGAGCAGCAGGGCCGTGGATTGGGAGAAGCCAGCCCCCACATGCACCGAAGTTATCTGATGGCTGTTGCAGTGTAATCAGCATGACCCCAGGGGCATATCTACTGGTGCGGGCCTGAACACAACGCCGCAGAAGCGCAGCTCCTTCCCGGTGCCCCAGCATGGAGCCGATACTTGCCCACGGGCCTGGAGAAGGAGGGAGGCCCTTGCAGTGCATGCCGCCAAGGGGGCAGAGGAGCTGAGCTGTGGCACTCACATGGTGAGCGGGATCCCCTCTCCCCCCTCCGCTACTGCTGCATATGCACGAGCCCTGCCCGAAAGCCACAACGGAATCCCACCTGGTGCCTGCTAGGGGGCCCCGGAGATGAGGGTACACCGACGGCGCCTGGAGGTGTACAACGCCATCATTACAACTATGGCTAGCCCTGGAGCTGTGCCCCGGGTACCTCGCTGACTTCCTCTGAGGCGCACATCCCAATCCGGCGGTAAGTGACTTTGTCGGTACACAGATCGTGTGTCCCCCCCTGTCCCTCCCCCGCTCCTGCTGAGACGGGATGATACGTTACCATTGGTGTCCTTTCCCATTGAGGGGTCAGTGTGCAGCGAAAAGAATCGAAACAAAGGAGAGAAGGCATTTGTGCTCGTTGTAACTAAAGGTCCCTCAGGGGAATGGCTACCTAGCCCCACACAGGAGCACCCGAACAAAGCTGACAAATAACCGGACTACTTTGTAGAATCCCTGAAACCCTCACCCGGTTGCCACTTTGTGATAGAAGCCTCTTCCTAACAGCTGAACCCATGAGACACCTACCTCAGTGTCGGGTCTGCCAGCACGGAGCCCAGAACTATTTTAAACGTATTAGCCAAGAGGGGGCACGTTAACACAGGCAAAGAAGGTTGACACTCGACAAAGCAACTTTTGCGGGCAGGTCCATAAGGGAGTACCACTGGGTCTGAGGACAGCCTTGCCCCGAAGCGCAGGGCAGGCCGGCGCCGCTTCCCGCCTGATACTGGGCTCGCATACCTTCAAGCAAGAACCCTCCTGACCCCGAACTGTCTTGTCCCCCCACTGGGGGACACCACACCAGAGCTAAAAGGCGTTTGGGGAACTCTGTGCGGGGACCAGGAGCCAGGCGAGCTGGGTGGAACCCGTGGCTCCCCACGGATCCGATCCTCCCTTTGAGCTGACACCTATAGACGTGACGCCCCCCCATCCCAACGGGACTACCAGAGCACCACCGAGAAGACAATTACGATCTCAGGGGCGACGCAACCGCGTAGTGGACCCAGGGTCATTGCTATATCTGGTGGCCTTGACAACGCTGTGGCACGACTCCCATGAGTTGGAAGGAATCCCTGTCTAAATACCAGTTCCAGGCTGACAACGGCGAGATGGCGTCCGGGGGCCTTCCGACCCCTGCCCCCAATCTGTTTGCCATGCAAAACAATATCCAGATGATCCTAGAGGAGACCCGGGGGATACGGACAGACATGGGGGCCAAACTGGCGGATCACACGACAAAAGTTACCACGTTAGTGGATCGCATGGAGGGAGTCGAGAACAACCAGCTCTCCACGGCACTCCTGGAAACCCAGATGGAGGTAAGGTTAATGGAGGTACAACGTCACGAGGAAGTACTGCGATTCAAGGTCGACGACATGGATAACAGGGATAGGAGAAATAACTTGTGCATCTTTGACCTGGCGGAATTGGACAGCGAAAGCTTGCTTGTCCTCGAAGGCAAGGTACATGGCATTATACGGATTGTCTTGGAGGCAGACGCCGGAGAGGAGATCATATTGGACAGAGTTCATCATGCCGGAGGGGGAGGCAAGGGCCCTTGCTCAGTGTCTGCGCAGCTACACTACTACAGGGACAAGGCTGGGATCCTGGGCAAGGCCAAGATTCTTCGGAGCATACAGTATGGCGACTCTAAGGTGGTCATCTTTCAGGACCTCTCGGCCCTCACCCTGTTCATGTGGAAAAAGTGCGGCAATCTCACCATATGGCTACAGGAGAAGAGGTTCAGATACCGTTGGTGGTCATCCCTTCTACCTGGCGTTTGAATGGAAAAGGGAGAAACACCATCTTGTGTCAGAGGAAGACATTCAGAGGGTCACAAAGGATCTGGTGAGTGGTCAAGCCAGCTCCTCCTGTGGCCGGAACGGAGGGGACCGAGATCCCACCCGGGGTCCCAGTAGCCCGGATATGTTTAAAGGGAAAGCCAAGGTGAAAGGGGCCCGCAAGTTTAAAAAAACTAGACACCCCTCCTCGGCCTCTGAGGGACACTTAAAGTGACTCTGAAATTGTTTTCCAAGAGATGGGCATGTTGCTTTTGGTTTTGTTGCCTCACGGGAGGGCATTGAAGATACAGGGAGCTGAGGTGCCTGGGCACCATGGGCGAATGGGCTTGCCCCCATGCTGTGTTGGTGCTGCGTTTACTCCCGAAGTTGGGGAGCCAGTTGTTGATTCTTATTGGTTGCCAAAGTGTTGAGGGGCTCATGGCCCAGATGGAATTTTACTAAGACGGGGGAGGGAGATGGGGGGATTTGAAAGACCCTGACTTGGGTTCCTTGAGACATGCGGATTGGGAATGGTATAAACATGAAGCTTGGGGTGGGAACCCCGCCAATTGAATGACTCGGGGTAAGGGACGAGCCCCTGGTGGTTCGTTAACTAACCCCAACAAGTCTTGGTGGATGGAGATGAACACCTTGAAAAGGGGGATGGGAGGAAGGGAACAAGGGATGGGGAGCGGGTGGGGATGGGAAGGAGGGTGGGGAGAAGGGGAGGAACTGGATGGGGAAGATTAGAAAGGGATCAGCCTGATCGAGCCATGGCTTTATGCTTCACAATGGGAACATGAAGGGGTGTATGCAGAAAATGAGATCAATGACGACAATGGTTGAAGGAAGGATAGGCACACTGAATGTTAAAGGCTTGAACTCTCAGAATAAGAGATCTTTGACTAGCAACATGTTTCGTAAACAACAGCTAATGGTCCTTTTCTTACAAGAAACCCACTACAAACAAGGGAAGGAATCGATGATAAAGGGAAAGGAAATTGGGTGGAATTTCTGGGCTTCCCATAGGAGTACTAAGAAGGAGGGGGTAGGCAAACTCCTGGGCAAATCACTTCACCTCACAGAAGTGGAAACTAAGAGGGGTTTTGGGGGGCCGTTTCTCAGGGTTAAGGGCATTTGTGAGGGTGAACGGATGACATTGGTCACCCTATATGCACCCAACACAGGGCAGATATGGTTTTTGACCCAGATTTTCAGAGTAATGGACGACTGGGCGGAGGGGGCCATGATACTGGGCGGTGATTTCAATCTCATAATGGACCCCTAATTGGACTGGTGGTCTGCAAAGGGTGTGGGGATTAAGGGGGCTACCAAGGACAATATAGCCCTGCAGACTCTTTTAAGTGAACACTATTGGGTAGATGTATGGCACAGATCGTGGCCGGGCCCGGGGGTATACACCTTCTTCTCTCCCCCACACAACGCATACACAAAAATTGATCTTCTATTGATTTCGGAGGAAGGAGGAGGTGTGGCTGATATACCGAGGGTGGAAGCAATTACGTGGTCCGATCACAAGCTCCTAGTGGTAAATTGATCATGACCCCCGAGGTCTTCTCGATGGCATTGCACTGATACGCTCCTAAGGGACCCGATTTTCAGAGATTTCCTACTGACAATGGCAGGTCGGTCCCTTCAGATAAACTGACAAGACACAACACCTGCTGAGGGTTAGGTTTTCACCGAACCAGAAACACCAACTTAAAATGTGTCGACAATAATGGCGTACTATTATATTTGAGTAGTACAGAATTTCTCTGCACAAAAAAGTACTGTTACTAACCCTCACTGCAATGCATAGTTTAACATATCATTGTATCTTTTTGCCCTCATGGGCGCATGTATACCCTTTTTAAGGCCCAGTATGATTAAGTGGCCTACCAACTTTTATATGTGTGTTAAAAAATAAATATTTTTTATACTTTGCCATTCCCTGACCTTGGTTTTTGTAACTAGTATTTGTTCAACCTAGTCCACTGCTGCTATCCTTACCTATGTCTTCAAACAGGGGTAGCTTTTGAATCCTCTTTTCTCTCTTATATGTGACATACCCTCTCGAGTCAGGCCCCCCTTAAACAAAAACGAGGGTCCCCCTTTGCCCCCCCTATCTCTTATTCCTACTGACAATGGGGACACCGACATGGTGATGGTGTGGGAGGCGGCAAAAGGCACTTTTCAGGGTCTCCTTATAGCTGAGGGCTCCTGGCACAAGCGGGAAAGGGGACTTATTGAGAGTATGATTTGCAAAGAATTTAGGGCTCTACGGGCCCGACTCACTCTTGAGGGGGAAGACCGTGAAACCCTCCAGGGGGAAATGCGAGAGAAGAGGCAGGCCTTACATACGGTCTTCATAGGAGAAGTGATTAAGGAGCTGAGGTACACACGATAAAGATACTATGAACGGGGGGACAGAGGTGGGGCTCTCATGGCACGCAGACAGAGGGGATGCAGAATGGAAAGGAGTGTGGGGCTTGTTAGAGACAAAGGGGGCGACATGTGTAAGAAAGGGTAGGAAATAGTGGAATGTTTTGCGGACTTCTATAGAGAGTTGTACACGAAACAAGACCAACTCAGAACTTGAGGGTCTGAAGGAGGAAATATCGGAGGAAGTGGTGAAGGGTTCCATTAAGAGGTTAAAAGCGGGAAAAGCCCCTGGAGGTCATGGGTATGCGGCAGATTTTTATAAAGAGTGTCAATCCATTCTGGCGAAACCATTGGCCAAGTTTAATTAAATTAGGAACCAAGACTCAATCCCGCCTACGTTCTTACAGGCCCTAATTACCATGATACCTAAACCGGGAAAGGACCAGGTGGATTGTGGCTCGTACAGGCCTATCTCCCTTCTAAACATTGACTCTAAGATCTTCGCCGGAATCCTGGCCACCTGACTAGAGAGGTGCCTCCCCCGTTTGATCCACCCAGATCAGGTGGGATTTGTGCTGGACAGACAAGGCTCCCACAACATGCCTAAGACCTTTCATGTGTTGAACTCGAGGGTTGTCTGTGAGGAGGGGGCCCTCTTACTGGCTCTGGATGCCGAGAAGGCCTTTGACAGGGTCAGCTGGGCCTTTATGGGATAGGTCTTCTCGACTCTGGGGATGGGACCGAGGTGGCTAGGCTCGATGCCGGCTTTATACTCTACTCCCTCAGCTAAGGTGGTTGCAAATGGGATGAAATCAAAGGCGTTCTCTTTGGGGAGGGGCACGAGGCAGGGCTGTCCTCTATCCTCCCTAATATATGCGCTGGTCATAGAGCCCTAGGCGATTTCTGTCTGCAATGATGAAGCAATTAGTGGGGTGCGAATAGGGGACTCCCATTTTAAGATCGGCTTGTTTGCCGATGATGAACTGCTTTATATCACAAAACCGTCCCAGACGGTGCCTCGGGTACTGCAAAGTCTAGAACGCTATGGAGATCTCTCCAGGTTTAAGGTTAACTTCGGGAAGTCGGTGGCGTTCATAGTGAGCAATTTGCCGGACGCAGAGGTGACTACGTCGGAGGGCTCCTCTTCCGGACCCAGAGAGACGGGTTTGGATACCTGGGTATTCAAGTGACACACAGCCCTGACGACCTTTTCCCCAATACTTTTCTCCCCCTCTGGTCGGAAGTCAAGGGGGATTTGGAAAGGTGGGCAAGATCGGGACTCACATGGATAGCACGCCTCAATTTGGTGAAAATGGTGATTCTCCCCAAGTTCCTATTCTTGTTCCAAATGCTCCCAGTGCAGGTACCCAATACATTCCTAACAGAGGTAAAACAAGCCCTCCTACGATTTTTCTGGGCGGGCAAGAAACATAGGATCTCCTATGAGGTACTAACTAGGGCCAAGAAAGATGGAGGTGTGGGGTTCCCAGACCTGGAGACATATTATAAGGACTCCCAGTTGAGGGTGCTGGTGGACCACTTCACCCCGGGACGGAAAAGCAGTGGGTAGCGATGGACAACGGGGTTCTTGCCCCAGTAACATTGGATGAATGGCCTTGGGTCCCCAGGGCGCGCATCCTGAGAACGGACCTACATCACCCGGTGTTGGGGGTCTTGTGGTCGGTGTGGAGGGGGGGGGGTTACTATAGGTGGCTCACAACATGGCCTTCCCCATTGAGTTGCATCTGGGTACCCCCCCGTTCATAGATAAGGTTGCGGAACCAGCCGCATTTCAACAATGGTACGAGGCTGGTTTTAGCAGGGCAGGCCAGCTGTGGGTGGGGGGTTCCTTTATACCCCTGAAAGACCTCGAGGAGGCCCTGGGGTTGGGCAACCTCTCCCCATTCCATTATCTCCAGCTCAAGGGAGTTCTCACCGAACCCTCATGGGGGGACACCCTCAGAAGGCACCTGACAGTCTTTGAAAAACTACTCATTTCAAGACGGGGTTCCAAGGGAGTGACATCTCATCTCTACAAACTCCTCCTTCTATCGGTTCCAAGGGATCCTCCGCCAGCGTGGATACAATGGGAGAAGGACCTAGTGGGGGGGGGGGGTAATTGATGATAAAAAGATGGTCCAAAATGTGTAGACGAGCTAACCGCTGAACGGCCTCAGCCCGACATCAGGCTCTGAAGGTGCTACACAGGTGGCACTACCCCTCTCCCCCCCCCACAGAGGATAGCTAGGATGAGGGTGGGAAATGACCCGCACTGTTGTAGATGTCGGACAGAAAAAGGTGACTACATACATATGTGGTGGAATGCCCAATAGTGCAGACATATTGGGGAGAGGTGTTATTCTGGATTAAAGGGGTCGATGGAGTGGGGAGGACCCTGTGCCCGTGGCTCCTCCTTTTCAGAATTGATGTGGGTGATGACCATGAGGAGACCCAAGGTCATATGTTGCAGGTCATGTTGGTGGTGGCTAGGTGTTGTCTAGCACATAAGTGGAAAAGTCCACACATGCCAGGAGAAAAACAATGGGTCACCAAAGTCCAGGCTATATATGACATGGAGTTCTTAAAGCATCTCATTGATGAGTCTAAATCGGACATTGAAGGACTGTGGCTCCCCTTTTTCGGAAAGTATGGACGCCTGGCCTGAAGTGACAAAATCACGCTTGGGGCGACCCTGAATATGAAGGACCACCAGGAATTGTACATTCATCAGATGGTGTGCTACACAAGATATGTGCCACAGGGGAGACAGAATCGAGCCCAAGGCTCCAGTGTGCAAGTGAATAAGGTTCTGATTGTACCTTGAAATGTTCTCTGCGAGCTCTATAGACACCGCAGATACATGTGCTTGATCCATGGCTGTGGGAAGGGGTGGGGGTGGGTTGGGAGCGGGTCATTGTTATAATTGTGCCGAGGAGTAAAGTGTTGATATACATTGCATAATGTTATAACCTAAAATGCCAATAAACTTTGATTTTCAAAAAGAAAAGTCATAGTGGTTGCGATTGGGAGGAGCAAAAGAGCCCCGCTTTCTCGAAAGTCTCTGATACTACCCCATGTAAGAACTGTACAGTGAAAGGTACATCCTGATTAGGAGAACTGTGTTTGTTTAAAGACTAAAAGGGCCTACGCTTGGGGAAGGGGGGAACCCTGAGAGGCCTAAGAGAAATTGTGTGAGAAACAAAAGGTCTATCCTGACCCAAACAACTTGGTTTGTTAAAAAGACGGAAGGGGCCGAAGCTTGGGGAAGGGACCTTTGAGATGCCTAACCAGAACTGTGTATTTTGTTGTTGTTTGGAACTGGAAGAGTCCGAGCTTTGTTGATTTGCTGCAAGAGGCCTGTGTGTAAGGTTCCAAGGGCTCCCCTTTTTAATTGAATTATCTTGCACTGACGTAACTACGCACATTGTTAAGACCATCTGAAACCAGCTGTGGTTTACATTTCCTTTTCTTTGAACCATTATTTTCCGTTGGCTTCCTAACACATTTTTGTAAAGAATGAGTGCAAGCCTAGGTTTAGACACAGCCAGATTATTATTTTGGACTTTCAGACACTGACAGCCCGTTGAAACATCACTTAAAGGAACCATCCCTTTAGAGGTAGGGTCAGTTAGGCATTACATCAACCCAGGAACCTTAGTAAATAAAGGTTTTGAAACTAACTTCTTTGAGTCTGTGTCTCTCTTGATACCATGCCTGTCTCATGCCTGTAACTGAAGCGAGTGTATATACATGTACGTGGATGGGATTGGGGGTTGTAAGTGCGATTTAGGTGTATGGTACATATGTTGGGGGAGGTTACAGTGATTGGCTAAGCATTGAATGAACTACACATCTGAATGGCATTGCACATCTCTACTCGCTGACGTAACAAAGCGACAGTCTGCTATGTGAATGTAGTCACATTCCCTGATGGAGCCGGCTGTCTCCTAACTAGATTTTCTCTCTACTTCTGTTTTTGTCCTGATAACCACAAGCCCCCCTCGGTTTTAGATGAGCTTTGCCCAGAGTAATAGTCATGTCTGATTACTATGTGGCTAGCAGATGCCCGCGAGTTTGCAGATTTGTGAGAGGTTGGTGCCTTATATGTTCAATAACATCTTCTTACAGGCTTCTTGGATGACAGTGGTCTGAGTGGTGTAGGGGATTCCCTGTTAAAAATGCTAGAGATTGGGTGGAGACCCTGCTGGATCCCACATATGCTGCCTCCTGGAACTATCATGGAGCGAGTGGCAGTTCCTAGCTTCTTGTCATCCCACTCCCATCTCCTAACCTCTCACATGTGGCATCAACGCACCTAATACAAAGTGAATCACACTATGAATTAAACATTGACTCACTGCACGAGTACAACACAACACTTCCTTTACTTATTAGGTGACCTGCATTAGTTCTGTACTTCAAGTGAGTGATGTGAAGAAGTGGTAGTGTGTGGGACTTTGTATTAGGAAAATATGTCTTTCAGATTTTTTGTTTGTACCTTAACATTGTGTGAGGAGTCCGACATAGGAAACAGACACAAGGTTGGTATTTTCCCAAATTATTTTATTTAAATAATAAAAAGGCCTTGGAAAAATGTCTCACTAGCTCTAACTCTGTGAGAGGTATCCCTGCCTCAACAAAACTAACCAATGAGAAATTCCTTGTTAAGATGTCCAAAATAATGTTCTCAGCGCTGTATCCAAAACCTATTCTGACCCTCACACTCTAAATAATTTAAAATCCACTACAAGGGAAAAATAAAGTAGCTCTTGAATGTTTTCATATAGCCTAGTTCAGTTCTGTAATTTGAGAGCCCAATTAGTGGTATAACAACTAATGTGTTCCCGCCATCTCCTTTCCAGATGCCGGTTTGTGATTTAAATTTGGTTTTGAAATTTCTCATGGGTCCTCCGTTTGACCCTTTGCAGTCTTGTCCTCGGAGACATTGTTCTTGGTTGTGGTTACTTCTGCTCCCATTGTGAGTGAATTGCAGGCACTTTCCTCTTAGCCACCCTTTACTGTGTTCCACAAGGACAGAGTAGTCCTTATGGTACATCCGTCCTTTCTACCTAATGTAGTTTCTGAATTTCATTTGAGTCAGAAAGTGGTTCTCCCATCTTTCTATCCTCCTTCTCATCCTGGTAAGAAAGAGGAGCGACTCCATCTGAGCTTTTACGTTTCTAGGATTATCCAGGGTCAGAGTCGACAATCAACTCTTTGTAGGATATGCTGGACACCGATTTGGGCCAGGCTGTTACCAGACCTTGTCCAGGTAGATTATCCTCACCATTATGGAGTGTTACCGATTGGCGGCTAGGGACGTGGCTACTTCCACCGCTTTCCAGCGGGGTGTTCCTATTAGGAATATTTGTGATGCCGCTACATGGGCTTCGCTTCACACATTGTTAAGCATTATTCCCTGGATACCATCAATGGTCAGGATATGGCCTTTGGTAAGGCAGTTCTTTGTTCCGCAATCTGATTGGGTAGTCTAAATTCTTTTCCCTCCTCCATTTACTGGTACTGCTTTGGGAGTCTGTCAAAGATGTGGAATACGTTGGAGGACACAGTCCATTCGAAGAACAAGTTACTTACCAACCGTTAACGTTCTTTCGACTGGATGTTCCTACAATGTATTCCACATCGCCCTACCAGCCTTCCCCTCTGGAGAATGTCCTATGCGATTGCAGCTTCAGTTTCGGCAAGGCTATGTGCAGTCAAGCAGGCATAAGACTGGTGCCACACGTTCTGAGGGGAAAAAACTTAAACTGAGGCTACGGGCACTGTGCGTCCTATTTATAACATCCGGTGACGTTGTCCTTGACGGAGGCCTTCAGGGGACATCGACCCGATGTCATCGACACCGGACGCACTCTGATGAAAAGTTTCCCAAGTACATAGCTGTGGACATTACATGTCAAAGATGTGGACTACGTTGGAGGAACATCCAGTCTAAAGAATGTTACCAGTTGGTAAGTAACTTGTTAATGTATATAGTTTTCATGTTTGTTTAAATGTTTGTATTGTTTTGTGTGAGGGTTAGCATTGCGAATGCTAGTAGGTTTTCTCTTAGATCCTAGAGTAGGTTTAGTTAAGTTTTTTTTTTTTAAATAAAATTTTGAACCTTGAGAATACTAAACAAAGTCTTGAGTCTCGCATTTCTGACCCCTCACGCGAGTCAAGGGAGGACTCAGCTGCCTGGAGGAGTCTGAAGCCCGACTGGGCTGGGTCCAGAAGGTTGTTGGTTACTGTGAAGAGGCAGAGCTGTTTGTACGCAGTGCAGTCCAACAGTTTGGCAATGAAATCGGTGTTGCAGTAAAGGCGGTAGTTGAAGGTAAGGAGGGGGAAAAGGCGGTAGTTGAAGGTAAGGAGGGGGTTGAGAGAAGGTTGTTTGAGGAGAGGTTTGACGGAAGAAGCTTTGAAGGCCTCCCAGAAGATAATTAAGGACAGGGTTTGGTTAATAAAAGACAGTGAAATGCTGCCTGCACAAGGTCGATGGGATGTTCTTAAGAAGAGTCGGGATTTCAAGATGGCCGCCGAAACCAGTTAGGCATGTCAGCAGCCGCTTCACAAGCCTGTTGCATTTCATTGGCTCTCCCACCACCCCAGTGCCATCAGACACTGCCTGACACAGCGGCAAGTGAAGGAGTGAGCGCTGGCCCCACACACACAGGCTGGTCGGGAGCTGGTGAGCCATAATCTGCCCAACAGACACTGGGCGCGAGGCTGCACAGTTCCAGGCCAGCATTGTCAGCGTGGAGAGGAGCAGCAGGAGCAGACTGGTGCGCAAGCCCGGCTCCAGCTTGCGGCAGCGCTCGCTGCGCAGCTGCTGTAACAGTGGGTCCATAGCAGAGCGAGGAAAGAGTGCCTAGTCTGGCACGAGAGGCTGGCTGCAGGAAGAGAGGAGACTGCTGCTGGTCGGGCAGGGCGCCCCGGTGGGCGTGTGGAGATGGACCTCGCCAAGCCCTCCTTTACCCTTGCAGGCGGAGGCTGTTGGCCGAGCATTGCTGGGCTGATCTAATGGAGGCCTGAGCCGACAGTGTGTTTTAGCACCTCCCCCAAAACAGCTTGTCACTGGGCAGCAGCAATGAGCAGGTGAGAAACTCCCAGAGCATGGAAGGTTGGCACGCATTGGAAGGGCATCTAGAGCATCGGAAGTGTTGGGGAGAATTCTCTGCATAGGCTAATTTCCCAAACCTAGTGAGTCCCCCAGCAGCTTTGCTGGATTTTTTGGGGTTTATTTTTTTCTCCTGCTAAGAGTGAGACTCTTTTTCTCCCACTCTTAAGCATGATTTGAGAATGTCCTTTGACTTTGGAATGTGTTTTATGGGCTATGGGGTCTTTTACTCCATAGGGTTTCATGTGTTTTTGGTAAGTGTGTTACACAGCACCCTCAGTGCAGTAACACAGGGGTGCCATAGTGACCCCCAAACATAGACTCCATACCCTGGGACTGACTACTGTCTCCCAGGGCATGTAAAGTCACCATTGACTTTACTAGTCTTAAATTGTGAACAGAACCAGTACAAACCATCATATTGTGGAAGTACTGGTAAGGGTAATTAGATTGCCCCTGGGTCTGTTCTTCAAGGGGGCACTGTGCAGTCCCCCCTCCTCGAGTTTCTGGCTGGTGGCAGTGGTTACCACGCAAAATATTCCACCGGAATATTTCCTATGGGATTTTCCCATTCATTTTAAACGCACCACTTTTTTGGTGCAATGTTAAAGATACCACCGGGTTATTTATTTAATATTTATTCCCCGGTTGGGTCTTTTTGCCAGGACTCGGTTTTAAAATGGCGTTTGTGTTCGCCTCTGTAACTCTAACCCAAGTCGAGCCCTTTGTTCCACTTTTTGGCGGGCTTCTGCACAGAAGCCTCCAAAAGTGGTGCCACTCTGTCTGGGTCTACAGGATGTGTGGGAGGGGGGTTTAGGCACCCTGGACTGAGTTGCCTCGGCAACTCAAGTTGCACTCTTGTGTGATTGGCCCAGTGGTGAGCCGCCCGGCTCACCACTTAGCATGTTTGAGTGACAGCTAGCACTGATGAATGGAGGGTTTCTGCATAAAAGCAGGGCTTTGGTGACTGGAACTTCAGAAGTCGCCACGGGACTTAAAGAATCCGAAGAGGGAGAAGCTGAGCCGACCTGCAACGACGACACCACCGGTGGAGCCCTGCTGAACCGCCTCACCACTTCCCTACGACAGAGAAGATCTTCATCCTGGAGAGTGTTCTTCCTTTGAACTGGTGGGTTTAACCAGTTCGCCCTCTTTTCGTCTTCCTGGATCCCTCATGGTCGAATCGCCCGTGCCAAGCATCCAGGTGGCCGGATAGCCACGCTTCACCACTACCGCAAATAAAAGGGTAGTACCTTTAACCGAGAAACTCTGCGGCTGGTTTCTTCCCTGGCAGTGCAACGACCTCCAGCTTTCCTCCACGTCGAGATCTTCTCTTACCCTGGACGAAGCACTGACTTGCACCCGCTGCCAGCAACAACTGCATCCGCTGGAGCTTTCTCACCATTTCAGGTACTGTGTCCCGCCTGGTCTCCCTTGCAACAGACTGTTCAAGGTGTCCCGTAAATCCTTGACCCTCGATCCTGGGGTGACCTGGGACCTGTTAACTAACTTTTCTGAACTGATCCAACTCTTTTTGAACTATCTGCAAAGACTTTTAAGGTATAATTCAACTGTGTGATCTTGGGCACATTCCGCCTTGCTCTCTCCAAGAGTGGGCCTGGCCTATGAAGTTTCTTGCTCTACAGTAGACTCTGCCTTTCTTGACTTGCTGTGGTTCTTTTAAAAGTGTTGGTATTGTGTGCTTTTCTAATTCTGCCTTTTCCCTCCCTTTTTTAAATAATTATTGGAGTGCCATCTTGTTTAAGTGCTCACCTCGGTATTTGATAATAAGTGGTGTTCTTTTCCTAAGACTTGTCGAATAATTAATCAGGGAGGTGTATATATTTCTAATGACTGTGTTTGAACTTGCTTGACATATTAGTGCCAGTGTATTTTTACAAGTGTGTTTTTAAATAAATAATTATATACTTTTATACCAAAGCTCTGGTCAGTGTTTGCTTGTGCTACTGTATTTTTGTACCTAATGTGTATACTCTATATACTGCCTAACTCTTCTTGAGAGAAGTCTGACTGCTCAGCCACAGCTACCAGGTAAATCTGGGTGGTACAGACTGCTACCAATTGGGTTTACTGTCAACACCTGTACTCCTAAGCCTTTTGCAGTGGTCCCTAAGGGAACTGCACAGGTTTCTGCCTAACAGGAAGTAAAGGCGAGGTGGGGGATTGTTACGTTCACCTGCTCTCTGCAGAGGCTTTGGGGCACGGTTGCAGGTCTCCCGAGGGTAAGGTTGCTCGGGTCCAACTTCGCCCTCTGCACTTATGTGGTGACTGGTGGTAATAGGCAATGCTTCTCGGGACTGCTCCTGCGTGGAAAATAGGGGGCGTGAGTATGCCAGCTTGTGTGCCTGATCCCCTTCCAGACCCCTTCTCCGAAACCGTGGTACCCATGGGATGCGCTGTCCCTGGAAAGCTCACCTGTTGATTAGTTTTGTCGGGGCACCCCGTCCTGCTGCTTCTGGCAAGGGCGCTTGTATGATCTGGACCGAGTCCCTTGCACGTGGTAGTCCAGTCCTGCTGCAACTAAGCCACTATACTTCAGGTAAGTCTTCCTGTTTGCCTCGGTCTTTCCTCGTCTGTTTTTTTTGTATTGTAAAGTTCGTTGTCTTGTATTGCTGTCCGTTCCACTTTTGATGTTTGCTCTTTTGCTTTCTTCCCTTGCAGGTGATATTGCCGGCCTGGCAGAAGCTGTGCAGCTCGCGGCGGCAGCTGGAGGGAATGAGGAACGAAACTGCAGTGGTACAGTAGCTGGTAAGTTGTTAACTAGGGGGCACGCAGGGTTCAAATGCGGTGCGGCCCTAGGACAGATCTTCTAACCTTGTCTGTCGTCTTCTTGACACGATCCGAGTTCGTGGATGCGGAGTGTGGTGCTGCGGCGTCAGGATCAAGATCACTGGATGTCAGAAGATGAGTCTGCAGATGAAGCAATGAAGCAGGATAACGTCTGATTTCAAAGGTAAGTAAACTAGTCCAAGAGGCGGTGAGCGTCGCACGCAAGTGCACAGTAATGCGAAGCACCGGCCTTAAGAATGGAGCAGCTTATATAGCTGAGCTTCTGAAGCCACGCTGACCATGTTCAGCCTGCCTGCCACACCCAATGAGTCAGCACATGAAGACCAGGCCTATGGAGCCACACCCGATGAGTCAGCACATGAGGGTGTTCTCTGGAATAAAGGCTTTCAGCTCCTGGAAAGTTCTTGTAAAATAAAAGCACTCCTGCACTGAAATAAAGTGTTCCTGCTTACATCTCTATATGAGCATGGCGCCAAATGCACCAAGACTGAGTCTAGCCAGGGCCCCTGTGTTTATGGGTCCCAAAGGGACATAAGTGAGTCAAGTGACCCATTGCCCCAATCACTAGATGGTGTGGTTTTTGTGTTCTGGGGCCTGTGGCCATGACAGCGGTCTGCTCAGGCAGCGCCCCGCTGGGATCCTCCTGCAAGATAAGAGGGCTGTGGAGGAGTAGCTCTCTCCTAAGGGATGTCTAGCTGCACTGCAAAAAGCTTGTATTCCGGAGGGGAAAGCCCCAAAGGGTCCTGTGAGAGGTCTTTTTTGTGTGGATTTAGGAGCCCTCTGGAGGTTGCTGGCAAAAGGTCTGAAAAGGGAGGAACCCCTCGCCCAGTTTTCCATCGAACTCCTGCTCCCTGCAGTGCCTCAAGGGAGGGGAGGTGGCACATAAAGTCCACCGAAGGCGCAGGACTGGCCTGGCTGTGGCGAGTGAAGAGGCTGTCCTCCTTGTTGGCACCTGGAGAGTGCAGGGACTAATCTCTCCTGTGGACGGGCGAGTGGGGCCCTGGGGGTCCTGGGTGTTTGGAAGCAAGGTCAGCCTCCATTGTAGGACTTTGGCTTGGCCCAGGTGTGTTAATTGAATGTCGAAAGCCCAAGCTAACACATTGCAGAAGCAAATCTCTGCCAATGGGGAGTCACTGGGTACCCCATTCACCATATGGGGCCCAGGGGACGCAGGAGGAACACATAAAGCAGGATGAATTTGACAGTGCCGGAGGTTGCCACACTGGCAGGGGAAACACTCCCGAGGCAGGACTTGCACAATGACCTGAATACTTTACAATCCTCTCTGACTAAGGCCCTTCAGGAGCAGTTTCTACTCAGACCTCAATACAATGTTTTCCGAAATGGGGCAAGAAGTGGGCAAGCTGGGGGAGCGTACAGGCCTTCCAGAGAGTGGGGCTCCAGGAGGTAGAGACAGATACCATGAAACACAGCGAGGCCATCGACAGACTAAATACGCCCACGCAAAACCTTGAATTACCAATGGAAGACCTGGAAAACAGGTCGCAAAGGATAAACATTCCTATTAAGGATCTCCCAGAAGCAGTATCGGACAAGGATCTTAAGGAGCAGGTCCAGAAGATTTTAACTGGAGCCCCAAAGGGATCCGATATCTGGGGGTTTCATCTCTCTGACCCTGTTGGGATGGTACATGGACAACTACCCCTCCCCCCGATGCTGCAATATATTAATGCTGAACTCTGTAAATGGAGTGCGCTTAAGGTGTCCTAGATGGGCCAGAGTCAGTGCACTACAAATGGTTATCCTCCCCCAGCTTGTTTCTGTTCCAGGCCCTCCCTATGGTGGTCCCCCCAATCTGAGAACTGTGCATATCAACAGGGCACTTCATATGGCTGGCAAAAGACAGAGGATGAACTATTCCCACTTAACAGCTCCTCTTAGGGAGGGGAGGCATGGCACTCCCCAATTTTCAAATTTATTTAGAGGCCGCGCATATCCGGATAATAAGGGAATGGTTCATGGGACATGAAGGGAAATTCTGGGTGCGCATGGACCGAGCTGTGGTGAAACACGGCCTAAAGGATGTGCTATAGCTGCCGTGCACCGACAGACGCTGGCATATGTACCTGAGTGCTATAAAGAAATTAATAGCCGACAGTTGGAACAGACTATCTAGCACATATGGCGTTGCCTCTTTCCCATTCCCCTTTACGCCCATGTTTTAATAACCCAGGTTTTACTCCGGGTAGGCAACCAGGGGCATTTAATAAGGGGCAGCTGGGAAGGTGTCATAGGCTCAAAAACATGTTTCAGGGGACAGCAATCTGAACCTTCTTCAAACGCAAACAGCTCTTTGGGGCAGACGAGAGGGAATGGCTGAGATATTTTCAAATCCAACACTGGGTATCCAACCCAAAGGTCAAGGCTGCAGCATTTCGCCACTCGTTCCCTTTGAAAAATTTCTCACCACACAGGATGGTGCTAAAGGCCTTATCTTGGGCTGTATTTGGTCTTAGATGTGTCCATCTCATGGGAATTTGGAGATCTGTGTGATCTGCCTGCAAACATTTTGTTTGAGGGCAGACTGCCCACAGTAAAACTGCTCAGGCCACCATTTGACCGTTCATTGAAAACGGGGGCCCAAGCAATTTTTGTCTCTCGCCTCCATTTTTAAGGATGCGGGGACCACCCCCACAACGCCTGAGACCGCAGATACTGAACATGGGGAGCGGGGGACACCCCTGCAACCCCTGCTGCTTCATCTTCAGTATTTTCAGACCCAAACTGTTTGAGAAAATTCGATCTAATGGTAGTGACAGAATTCGGGCAAATCTACCATGCGTTCACATTTTTCAAATAGTTTGGATAATACCAGATTTGGACATATATTGAGCGATGGCAGAGGTCACTCGGGCGCGATATTCCAGGGAGGGGTGAGAGATGTTATGGAGACTGATACCTAAGCTGGTTGAATCCTCCCAGTTACAGGAGATTTGGAGTAAAATAATATGTTGTTGCCATTACACTCTCAGCAGGCTTCACAAGATCTTCCCAGGGTCCTCGGCGGCATGTTGGAGAGGGTGCGGTAGGTACAGGGTCATGGTTCCACACATGGTAGAAGTGCCTGGAAATAGAGTCCTTTTGGAGGGAGGTGCAGGAGGCAAGGGTTCAGGCTTTCAGAGAGCCTGCAAAGACGCCCCCAGAAGAGGTGCTGTTGGGGCTGGATCAGGGGTTCCCGGAGGGATTGCCTGGACCACAAAGGAAGGCCTGCATAATACTTACACTCTCTGCCATGCTGCTTATAGCACAACTACAGAAAGGGTCCGAGACTCTGTCCCACCAAGACTGGCTGAGGAAAATGTGTGACTTTTTGGCCCTAGAATGGGCAACCTATGACCACGATTAATGAGGTCTCTAAATTTGCCAACACCTGGAGGGAGGTAATCTCTTGTCTTAAAGACGACTACAGAGTTCAGTGGTGCCTGCAATGCCAGAAACCATTGGAACTGGTATGAACTGTGCCCCCAGAGGGCTGTCGACCCAAGAGACAGATGCAACCAGGGTTTCTGTTGGTGGGGAGGGAGTTTGTTGGTGGAGGGGCTTCAGGAGGGGGGGCTTATGTTGATGGGAGGGGAGCGGGAAGCTTGTTCACATGCTAAATGGTGTTATTTGCTTTCTGATAAGGAATAAATGGATCTTAAAAAAGAATAAGAGTGGGGGACAGTGTCTCCCAGGGAGCCTTTGTGCCAGAAGTTTGAGGAACTTCTGGTGAGAAATGAGGGTGAAAGAGGAGAAGATCAGCATAAAGGGAGGAGTAGGGATGGGACGTGGTGGGGAGAGAGAAGAGGCAGGAGGCGTCAAAGCTAGTCTGGTGAGGATGTGTGACAATGATAGACAGGAGACAAAGCTCGTGTTGCAATAATCTTTATTATTGCCGTATGGTTGATCCGGAAAAAGTCAATAACTGAGGTGTAGTACAAAAACAATAAACTGAAAGTTCTTGCGGTTGCTTCACCGTGGGGTTTTTCCTTCCCCAATCGCCCTTGGGATAAGGCTGTGGTCCTCTAACTCGGGTTATCTGGGTAGGCCCACCACTCGGGGTTGCCTGCGTGCTCCTTGGTGTCCTGTGAAAATAACAGACAGCCTTGTTTAGAAAAGGCGGGCCTTTATATACTTCACTGGGTTCAAATCCCCACCAATGAGCAGACGTCTTGCCTAGCTCGTCTGTTATTGGTTGGGAAGGTTTGGCCCCGCCTCCCTTAAAACCGGGTTTCCCTGCCGTCAGTTTTGCCTGCCCCTGTAGCATGGGGACTGTTCCTGAAGCGTTTCCATCGGCGGCATCCATGCGGCGCCGGGACTTGGTTGCATAGGGGTGGCCTCTGATGTCGGGATTCTTACTCCTCCTCGGCCGCGGGCCGCGGTCTGCATCCTGCCAAGGTCCCCGCCCCCTTCCCAGTCCGGGTCGGCGACTCCAGTAAGGTGAGTAGCTAACCCCGCCGCAGCGTTCGGTGGGGCCGGCTCCGCTCCCGTCAGGATCGCCGAGTTCGTCTGATGTGTGCGAGTTGGTGGCTTTTCCCAAGGCCGCTGCCGGCACCTCTTCACACATACTCACCCCGGGATCTGGCCGATCGGGCCAGTGAGAGCACCTGGACAGGTAGTCCGCCACCAGCTGAAATCTGCCTGGCCTATGCAGAGTCAGAAAGTCAAAGGGTTGTAGGGAGAGGAACCAGCGAAGAACCCTCTGGTTGGTATCCTTGTGTCGGGCAAGCCATTGGAGAGGTGCATGGTCCGAGAACAACGTGAACCGACGACCAACCAGATAGTACTTGAGGGATTCAATCGCCCATTTTATGGCTAGGCATTCTTTCTCAATCGTGGAGTACGCCGACTCATGTGGTAGCAACTTTCGGCTGATGAAGCAAATGGGCCGCAGTTCCGATTCTTGTTCCTGAGACAGGACGGCGCCCAAGCCGTGGTCCGAGGCATCAGTCTGGAGGAAGAACTGCTTCTGAAAGTCGGGACAACATAATACCGGATCAGATGTGATCCTTTCCTTTAGCAGATCTATGGCCCTTAGGGCGGCTTTGTTATTGGTCAGGTTTGGGTTCCCTTTGAGTCTTAGCGCATCGGTGAGTGGCGCGGCTATGGCAGAAAAATCGGGAATAAACCTCCTATAATAACCAACGAGCCCCAGAAAAGCCCGTATTTGCTTCCTGTTCACAGGTGTTGGGATGCGATGAATGGCCTCAGTTTTGGACATCTGTGGTTTCAGCATTCCACCCCCCACCACGTGGCCGAGGTACTTTGTTTCGTGAGTTCCCATCGTGGTCTTACTGGGATTGATGTGAAGGCCGGCTACATGTAGGTCGGCTACCACCTTTTCCAAATGGTTCAGATGATCCTCCCAGGTTTTGCTGTATACGATGATATCGTCAAGGTAGGCCGCTGCATATCCCTCATGCGGTCTTAGGATGATGTCCATAAGTCTTTGGAAGGTGGCTGGTGCCCCATGTAGGCCAAAAGGAAGAACCTTAAACTGATACAGTCCCCTTGGTGTGGAAAAGGCGGTTTTTTCTTTATCCTGGGGTCGCAAAGGGATCTGCCAGTATCCCTTTGTTAGGTCTAGTGTACTCAGGTACCGGGCAGCCCCGAGTCCCTCTAACAACTCGTCCATCCGTGGCATTGGGTATGCTTCGTAACTAGACACGCTGTTCAGCTGCCTGTAGTCCATGCAGAAGCGGATTGAACCATCAGGTTTAGGGACCAGGACGATGGGCGACGACCAAGCGCTGACTGAAGGCTCAATGATGTCTAGTTGCAACATTTCATCTACCTCCGTGTTTATGATTTGTCTCCGGGCTTCGGGTATCCGGTAGGGTCTGAGCCGTACTACTTGTCCGGACTCTGTTTTTATCTCATGCTCAAGTAATCTGGTTCTCCCTGGTAAGGTGGAAAAGGATTCTCTGTAGGGTAGTAGCCTATGCATCAGCTCTGTTCTCATGAGTGGCGATAGGGCGTTCCCCCACTGGACGTGGTCCAGCGAACCGGGGTCCGGGTTCGCGGTTTCCAACGTTTCTATGTCTCCGATGATTCCTAGTGCTGATACCAGGGGTTCATTCCACTCCTTCAACAAGTTAATGTGGTATATTTGATCCGGGTTGGTTCGGTCAGGTTGGTGCACCCTATAGGTCACGGGACTGAGAACATCCGTGATCTCGTACGGGCCTTTCCATCTGGCCAGTAATTTGTTGGCGCTGGTAGGTAAGAGAACGAGTACCTGGTCTCCTGGGCTGAACCTTCTCATTCTGCTCCCTTTATTGTAGTTTTTCTCTTGTATGTTCTGGGCATGAGAAAGGTTGGCTTCCGCCAAAGCACGCAGTGCGCTTAAATGTTCCTTCAGTTCCTCGGTATATTCGGTTAGGGTCGTTTCTTCGGAGGCTTCCTTAACCAGGTCTAGGATTGTTCGGGGTTGTCTCCCGAACAGGAGTTCAAAGGGGGAAAACCCCGTGGAGGATTGGGGTGTGTCTCGAAGGACCATCAGAACAAGAGGTATCGCCCTATCCCAGTTCTGGGCACCTGGTCCTGTCACCCTTTTCAACATTTTCTTTATCGTTTTGTTATATCTTTCGACTAAGCCGTCGGTTTGGGGATGATACACGGATGTTCTTAGCTGCTTGATGTGTAGGCGTTCACACACTTGTCGCAGTAAAGTCGACATGAAATTCGTCCCTTGGTCAGTGATGATTTCTGAGGGTAAGCCAACTCGGGCAAAGAAGGGTATGAGTTGATCACATAGTTGTCTGGCTGACGTCCCTTTAAGGGGAAATGCTTCAGGATAACGTGTAGCGTAGTCGACTACGACCAGCATGTATTTATACCCTCGACTGGCTGGTTCCAATGGACCGACAATATCCATGCCGATCCTCTGGAAGGGTACTGTAATAAGGGGCATCTTTTGTAGAGGAGCTTTAGCTGGTTTTACTCCGCTCGTTAGTTGACAGGTAGGGCATCTTTTGCAAAACTGAGCCACCTCGCCATAAATTCCCGGCCAATAAAACCGTTTGAGTATATTTTGCTGTGTTTTCAGCGAAGCCATGTGGCCTCCACAAGGATGGTTGTGGGCTAATTGCAGTACTATGGGGCGTTGCTTTCTGGGTAAAACCAACTGTTCCTTAACGGTCCCATCGTCTGCTTTGTATCTTCGGTACAGTAGACCTTGATGAAGTACAAATCCTGGTCCCCTGGAAAGATCTGGATCCCCTTCCTGTGTAGCCCTCTCTCGGGCTACCTTGAGGGTGTTGTCCGTTAGGGTTTCTGTCCTGATGCTATCTTCATTATCCTCTAGTCTCCAGTCGATGGCTCTAGTCGTATAACAAGCCTGACACCAGTCCATACGGCTTCGTCTCTTTTTATTGATGAGGGTTCTTGGACTAGGCATGCCCCTCCCGGGTTCTGGCTCGGGACCTACTTCCCTTCTCCCCTCCTTCGTCATCAGTGCCTGGTCAAAGTTAGGTAAATCAGTCCCTATGACTACCGGGGCAGGCAGAGAAGGTAGGACGGCAGCCCTCACGGGTGACAACTCCCCATTTATTTCGATAGCCACATCTTTCATCGGATAAAGTTTTATATCTCCATGAATACATTTAATAGGTACGGACACGTTAAGTAAGTTGGGTTTGCTACTTACATTAGGTGATATGGCGGTTTGCCGGCTGCCGCTGTCAAGTAGACCACGTGTGGGTCTGCCGTCAACTCGTATGTCCACGATGTAAGGACCGGGTACGCTCTCTTCTTGTAGCGCATGCAGGTACCCAATATCCATTGGTTCAGCGGATCTTTTCCTGGGACAGAACCGAGCTATGTGGCCCCATTCGTTGCACTCAAAGCACTGAGGTTGCCGATATCCTGGACTGGTCCCAGCGGACTTGTCTTCAATTCCAGACCTCTTCTCGTCTGGCCTCCGAACCGCCTCCTCGGGTTGTCTCCATCTCAACTGTTGTGGTCTGACCCCTTTGGTCAGCGGGGCATCAGTCGTTGGTACTGCTATGCGGGCTGTTATCCCTGTGGGTGGAAACCTGTGGTACCCAGCCTTTTGATACGCCGAGGCAATATCCACCGCTTCAGTTAGGGAGGGTCTGTGATGTTGCCTCACCCACCTCTGCATTTGTCCTGGCAGGGCTTCTACGAACTGCTCAAGGATAATCTTTTCAAGTATCGGTTGAGTTACGACCGTCGGGGTTGACAGCCATTTTTCCGCCAGGTCTTTTATTCGATAATACAACTGCCGTGGATTTTCCCCAGGTCGTAACTTGGTGTCCCTTAGTTGAATTCGATAGGCCTCTTCATCAAGTCCAAGGCGATCCAGTACAGCCGCCTTTATTTCACCATAGGGAGTATTCCCGGTGGGGTTTGCCGCCTGGTAGGCTCCTTGCATAACGCCGGACAACAAGGGGGCGACATATTGTCCCCATCGTTCGGGGGGCCACTGTGCGTTCCTGGCTATTCTTTCGAAACTTGTAAAAAAGAAGGCAGGGTCCTCGCCGTCTTTGTACTTTTGTAGTAATGCGGATGGGACCATTGGTTGTGTCCTAGAGCTAGCCACCATCTCGGTTAGCTTCGATATTGTGTCATGATGTTTGTCCTGTGCATTAGTTTGCACCGTGCTTTGTACCTGCAATGCCTGCTGGAAGGCTTGGCGGTCGGCAGCTGCTTGTTGGTTTTGTATCTGAACCAACTGCTGCAGTTGCTGCTGTCCTTCCGACAGCGTTTTGATCAATGCCTCCATCGCGCCGCCGTTAATCCCACCTTCGTCGCCAGTTGTGACAATGATAGACAGGAGACAAAGCTCGTGTTGCAATAATCTTTATTATTGCCGTATGGTTGATCCGGAAAAAGTCAATAACTGAGGTGTAGTACAAAAACAATAAACTGAAAGTTCTTGCGGTTGCTTCACCGTGGGGTTTTTCCTTCCCCAATCGCCCTTGGGATAAGGCTGTGGTCCTCTAACTCGGGTTATCTGGGTAGGCCCACCACTCGGGGTTGCCTGCGTGCTCCTTGGTGTCCTGTGAAAATAACAGACAGCCTTGTTTAGAAAAGGCGGGCCTTTATATACTTCACTGGGTTCAAATCCCCACCAATGAGCAGACGTCTTGCCTAGCTCGTCTGTTATTGGTTGGGAAGGTTTGGCCCCGCCTCCCTTAAAACCGGGTTTCCCTGCCGTCAGTTTTGCCTGCCCCTGTAGCATGGGGACTGTTCCTGAAGCGTTTCCATCGGCGGCATCCATGCGGCGCCGGGACTTGGGTGCATAGGGGTGGCCTCTGATGTCGGGATTCTTACTCCTCCTCGGCCGCGGTCTGCATCCTGCCAAGGTCCCCGCCCCCTTCCCAGTCCGGGTCGGCGACTCCAGTAAGGTGAGTAGCTAACCCCGCCGCAGCGTTCGGTGGGGCCGGCTCCGCTCCCGTCAGGATCGCCGAGTTCGTCTGATGTGTGCGAGTTGGTGGCTTTTCCCAAGGCCGCTGCCGGCACCTCTTCACAGGATGAAACGGTGTCCATCAATTGCAGTATTGTGAAAGCGTTTGGGCAGAGCATTGCAGAGTGATTGGGAGTTAGAGGATGGAGGGGTTGAACTGCATTGTGTCTTGAATTCTGTGATGATTATGTGCAGTTCATGGCTAGGGTTACGGGAGTTCTAGATTTGTTTCCTATAGAAGTTCTTTTTGGCTTTCCTAATTTCTGGCCGATAGGCCCTGGTCAGTCTTGCAAGAGAGGTTTTGTTATGAGGTGTTGGGTTGGTTCTTCAGGCTTGCTCCAAACGGTGGTTGAAGATTTTAAGAGATTTAAGGTGGGCTATATACCACTTGGGGTTGGGGCCCATTCTCTGAGATGTGCGTCCCATTGGATTGAAGGGGAGGAGGGTGCTGGAGAGCCAATGATCAAAATGTTCAATAGAGGGAGGGCCTTGCTGTAGTGCTAAGAGTGAGTTTAGAAGGGAGTTGGCTAAATCAGGGTTAATAGTGACTGTATTCCCGAGAGGCACAGGGAGGGAGAGGTTGGATAGGGAAGGCTTTTGTGACGGGAATAGGGAGGTCGGGAGGGAGAAGATCACTGAGTGATCAGTCCAGATTAGTGAGTAGGGTGGCAGGGGTGGATATCAAGTTTGTGGAGCTGAATAAATCATTGAGGGTGTGTCCTGCGCTGTGGGTGGGGAGAGTTATCTGTTGGGTTAAGTTGAGGGCTTTTAGGTTATCAGTGAGAGAGCAGGTCATGGGGTTTGAGGAAGAGTCTAACCAAATGTAGAAATCTCCTAAGAGAGTGAGAGGAGGATGCTGAATTAAGGTGGCAGTTAGGGCATCACTAAGGGAGACTGCAAAGTTTCTGTTGTAGCCAGGGGGTCTTTATAGGAGTAGAAAGCTGTGATTGACAGAGGAGTAGAGCTGTACCTTCACTAGCAGTGATTCACAGTCCGTACTGCTGGATACATTATCCTTGAGTAGGACTGAGATGTTATACTGTACTGGTGGGAAAATGCACCATGCACTGTGAGATGATCCAATAATGCAATAATATATGTCTGGCAGAAATTAAAACCTTTGCACGTTTGAAGGATACCTACCCTCTGCTATTTCCCCAGCGTAACAGTTTGGCTACCCTAACCAATACTCTACATGTGTAGTGGTGGCAGGGCAAAGGTGAGCTGTAGGGCACGATGTAAATCAGTACAGTGTTAGGAACAGGTAGTGATATTGTCAGTCTAGAAATACGCATACCTCTACTTTGAGACCGCAAACGCATTTTGGTGGCCGTGGGCCAACCGTCTCATGCACGATATGACTAAATATAGGTTTTCGAGTTTGCCAATGAACAGCCATTTTGATGTAACAAGAATCGCCATTTTGTTTTCTAACCATTGCTCATTGCTTTCTGTTCCTATTGCTTCGCAGTATATTTTCTGCTTACACTGCTCGACTGTGAAACATTGTTGTCTGTATGTGAAAAGGACAAGGCCGCAGGGCCGTGAGGATAACAAGAGTTTGCTGAAACACAAACGTAGGCAGCGCCAGGTTCCCTCCAGAATTTAGCCTTGAAGCAGAGCTGCAGGGCATCTAATCATTGCACAGCTGCCAGCCAGTCTCGTTATATGGTAGAATATGTTAGAATAATACCGCTAAAGGTTTGAATTATGCTTTTCTTACGGCCCCCCTTTGCTGAGCCCGCTAGAGCATGTCAGCTCCCAGGACCCGAATAGCACCTGATAGCAAGGTCCGGAATGCAACCCCCCCCGTATGTGGTTCGCTTCCAAGAACAGAAGCGCCGTGTTCTATTCAACAACTGAAATTGCAAATTGTTACTAAAATAGATGTTTGAAGGTGTCATAGTGGTCGAAGATGTCCATCATCACACCAAGTTCAAAGAAACCCAATAAAGGGGGGTGTTAAACATGTCATAGCTGATTGTTTGATATGCATTTTGTATATATGTAACTGATATACGTAATTCATGGCTCTTGCGTCCCTCGAGGTCTAGAGATACACGTCGCAGGGCATGAGACCGAGTTGGCCAACTGAGACTTTTGCTTTGCAATAAAACCCCTAGCTTTGGGAATACAACATTGTGTCTGGCGTATCTATCGTGTGTGGTGACTCGCCTTGTTTCCATAGACGTCAGGGTCCCCTAGGGCCCCCTTTCAAGACGGCGCCCGAATAGGGACCCTCCCCCACTTGTTCCATCGCATAACGTTATAATTGAGGAAGGCAGAGAACGGTGTTCGGGGCGCCCTGTAAAAGAGATGAGACTCCTTTGCAGATCTGCACACATCTGATCCCTGATCGACGTGCCTGGCTAGAGAATAAGGAGGCGAGGGTCCCGAAACGAGGCGGAAGCCAAGAAACATAGACACAACGTCCTTTGGTGCGTCAGTATACAGACGACTTGATTGATCAGGTGAGTCATTCCCTGATTCAAAGTATCCTGATATTGGTTGAGAGTTGACTTTGCAAAATCAAACGCCCTAGGTAAGGGTGATTTAACCAGGGGGAAGGTTGAAACATGCCTGGGGTATTGTCCACCTTAGCGGGGTTTTTCCGCTGTGGTAGACCATCTTTGGAAGATGGCCAAATTGTACCACCTGGGGGAACGCTGGCGTATGAGATGTATGTGAAGTATGGAGTGGGTGCGATAATATTCTGTGAGACTTGGCATAGGCAAACCAGAAAGCAACAAGACCATCAGTGGTCGATTAATGGTAGTTTTGAGATAGCGAGGATAGATAACCTGGAAAGGGTTTTGATAAGAAAGAAAGCGCATCCTGCAGCATTTGAGACTATTAAAGACTGGAGAAAAGAAGCAATGCTCCGATTTAAAAGCAGAGCAAAGCATGCGCGCAGGCATAAATCGAAAGGTGAAGTAGCGGAAAAAAAAGAAGAGGAGGAGTGGACTGAGAGTCTAAGACGGGCAAGTAGGCGTGACCTGTTGAATATAGAAAAGATCTACCCACAACGAGAATTACACATAGCAGATGAATTGATAGAAAATATATTGACCTACATATAACAAGGCCCAAGATCAGAAGTAAGACCAGACACGTCAGTAGCTATTGCCCAGACCCCGCCCGTAGCTGAAGCTCCCCCTCCGGTAGCTCAAGCCCTCCCGCAGCCACAGACCGCGCGCGTAACACTTCCTATTAGCCAACCAGGCCTACAACAGACACTCCCTGTTCCCATTGTCCCATCCGCACCTCCCGCCTCAGGCACAGACTTGGTACCGTCCGTTCCTCCCAGGGTTGAAGTTGAAACCGCAGGGGCAAGAGGCGGGACTGACCAACAGGGGTGCACGAGGGTAACCTGCAGCGCAATCAGCAAAGCAAGGAAGGTGGAATTGCAGCAACAGGCAGAGATGTATATAGACGGGAATGATGGGACGGCAGCAGTGGCTTTGATATATGACTTCCGTAGAAGCAACGAAAGACAGGTAGTGTTGGAATGCATGGGTGAATATTTGGTGGAGAAATGGAAACAGCTATTTGGGAAATTACCACCGCAGCGATTATTAGATTTGAATGCATTAGCACGCTGTAGGGAGAGGGATGAAGAAGTGAGAGAACATGTATATAGACTTTTTGAGCTTAAAGATGAATTAGATAATGATTATGCCGAAATGTTTACTGCACCTGTCAAAGTGTTTACTACACCTGCATACAGGAGTAGGGATATCGGGAGACCTGGGAAGGGGGAAAAGGGGTTGCATAATGAACAGCAGCAATTGCCATCGCCGGGGCAGAAGGAGATGGTGAACGAATTATCGTTGCTAAAACAGGTGGGGCAGACTTGAAAGAATGTCTAATAAGGACACAAGTATTAATGCAGCAAGTAGTAGGACATAATAGAGGGCGAGGGAACGCACAAGAAAGGAGTAATTCGAACATGCATGGGGGAACAGTGTGCATATTGTAAAGAGGAAGGACATTGGTGAGCGCAATGTCCGCATCTACAGAATAGAAATGGGTCTGGTCAGAGGAGACAGCATAGAGGACACCCAGGAGCAAATGGACCAAATAGGAATAGTATGCAGCAGCATCATAATAACGGAGGTAATCAAAACCAAGGCCAAAACCAAAATGCCCCAAACCAGAGTCGGGGACAGCAAAATCAACAATATGGAAATCAGAGTGGGGGAAATAGAGGGAAGAGTGGAAATGTTTTCGATACACAGCCAAACACGTATTACAGTAATAGTAATGATTACACATCGTAGGATGTGTTATTTCCCCAATAGGACAGCCCAGGACAGGGGTCAGAACCAGTGTCTATTCCCGTGAATCAGAGAGGACCCTACGTGGAAATGAGAGTCGGAAATGAGGAGCACCGCTTTCTTGTAGATACAGGAGCACAGAAGTGCTCAATAGACCATCACTTGGTTCCGGATATACCACTGTCAGGGCAAAAGAATATTTCCGTAGGGGTCGCAGGTACACCAGTCATAAACCCAGTGTCCAAACCAGTCCCAGTTACCATAGGACCATTTACTGAACATTGTCCTTTCCTTCTAACAGAAAATTGTGGAGAAAATTTGTTGGGATTAAACTTGTTGAAAAAACTAGGTTCTGTTATACATTGCACGGCAGACGGAGTGTTTCTAACGATATGGCCACACGATGCCCCTGTGTCAGAATTCATGTCCGAAGCGTTACCAGGGGAACTAAGTAAAGTACCAACCTGTATATGGGCAATGCATGACAACGATGTAGGATGTTTAAAGATAGAGCCAGTAAGGATTATTTTGAAAGAAGGTGTTACCCTACCGCGAATACCCCAATACAAAATTTCGGTTGAAGGTGAGAAAGGATTGAACAGTATTGTTACAGATTTGGTGAAATTAGGGGTAATCGAGGAAATCACAGGCAGTACATGCAACAGCCCGATTCTTCCGGTTTATAAAAGAGGTAATGAGGTACCATACCGTTTCATAATTGATCTACGTGCATTGAATAAGGTAGTAGATCCGCAATTTGCTCTAGTGCCAGACGTCACTACAATATTGACAATGATACCTGTTTCAGCAGAATATTTTAGTGTAGTAGATTTGAAAAACGCATTCTTTAGTATTCCAGTGGACAAGGACAGTAGATATTTGTTTGCGTTCACATTAGGAGGACGATCATTTATATTTACACGGATTCCGCAAGGTTACACGGAAAGTCCAAGTATTTACAGTAGAGCATTAAAAGAGCAGCTAGACATGCTAGAATTACCCATGGGTTGTGTACTCTTGCAATACATAGACGATCTATTGCTAGCTGCAGACACAGAGGAGATTTGTAAAGAAAGCACTGTATTACTACTGTCACACCTAGCGGCATATGGCCATAAAGCTAGCTTGAAGAAATTTCAGTATAATCGAAAGGAGGTGGCTTATTTGGGCTACCTACTTTCGAAAGGAGGGAGAAGACTAACACCAGAACGCATAGAAAGTATTTCTTGTATGCCTATTCCAAAGATACAAAAAGGAGTCAGAGCCATAATAGGCATGGCTTCATATTGCCGACAATGGATTGGAAATTTTGCGTTAATTGTGAAACCATTAGTGAATTTAACTAGAAAGGATGCGGTTATGCCTTTGCAGTGGGATGAGGAATGTCAGAAAGCATTTGATGGATTGAAAACTGCATTATGCTCGGCTCCAGTTTTGGGTACGCCGAACTATGAGAACATTTTTAGACTATTTGTGTGTGAAAGTGAAGGATGTGCATTGGCGGTTTTGACACAGGAACAAGGTGGAAGAAATAGGCCGTGCGGCTATTTTTCTTCTGCGCTGGACCCTGTAGCGCGCGCACTACCACGATGTTTGCGATCTGTCGCAGCGGCTGCTGCGTCAGTGAAACAAACAGAAGGTATGGTATTGGGGCACACTTTAATTCTGATGGTGCCACATGCCATAGACGTTCTATTAAATAGGACACAGACGCAACACCTCTCCTCTGCTAGATTGACAAGATATGAGATTATCTTGTTCTCGCCCCATATCCAAATTATGAGGTGTAGCGCTTTGAATCCTGCAGAATTAATGCCACTAACCATAAAAGAAATTGGGAAGAATGAAACACCCCCCCACGATTGCTTAATGGTCACTGAGGAAGAAACCAAGGGAAGAGTTGATTTAAGTGATATTCCACAGAAAGAGCCGGATGGAGAGTTATTTTGTGACGGCTCATGTTTTAAATTACCAGATGGCACGACAACTGCCGCATACGCTATCACTACCCTAGAGAGTGTTGTAGAAAGTAAAAGAATCCCCTATAATTCAGCACAAGCCGTGGCAATAATAGCATTGACCAGAGCCTGCGAGATTTCTGAAAATTTGAATGTGAATATATATATTGATAGTCAGTATGCTTTTGGAGTGGTTCATAATTTTGGTCAACTCTGGGCTGAGAGAGGGTTTCTGACATCACATGGCGCCAGAATTCAACATGGCCCTTTGATTGTACGATTGCTGTCTGCACTCACGTTTCCAAAGCGCCTAGCAATAGTGAAATGCGAGGCACATAAAAAAGTAACATGTAAAGTAGGAGAGGGAAACGCGTTTGCAGACAGAATTGCGAAACAAACTGCCACTGATTTGAATACCAAAATGATGATGGTTCAGACAGAGGAAGTACCCTGTATGATAAAAAATGGAGTTGCCACTGTCAAAGAAATTCAGGCCGAGGCTACGGCCGATGAAATACAGGGATGGGCAGAGGGATCTGCTGAGTTGGATCTGGAGGGTTGTTGGGTGGACAAGGGAACTAGGAACTGGATGTTGCCAAATACGTACGTGTCTGCAATGGTGACAATGGCCCACAGCCCGACGCAAATCTGTGCGAAGAAAATAATACAGCACCTTTCTACAGTTTGGCAGAATGTAAACATAAAAAAGAATGCAGAGAGGTTGGTGCAGAACTGTATCACGTGTTTGCAACACAATGTAGGGAAGGGAACAGTGACTCCAACCGGCAGTTTTGGCCCGCCCTCCATGCCATTTGAGGTAATTCATTTTGACTTCATAGAGATGGAGAGGTGCCAAAACTTGAAATACGTCTTGGTGGTGATCTGTGCATTCATTAAGTGGGTGGAGGCATATCCTTTGAAAGATTGCACAGCAATGAGTACGGCAAAAGTAATGTTGAAGGAGTACTTTTCCAGATTTGGCTTGCCCCGAGTCCTATGGTCTGATAATGGACCGCATTTTGTGGGTGCAGTGGTATTACAGATATGTGCTGGTCTCCAGATTGATAAGAGATTCCATAGTTCAAGGCATCCGAGTTCTGCCGGTCTTGTGGAGGGGCACAACGGGAAATCAAAGATTAGCAAGATTGAGTTGGGTGGATGCATTACCAATAGCACTATTATGCATGCGTATGTCTGTAGAGGCTAAAACTGGGCTCTCCCCATACGATATCGTAATGGGGAGGCCGGCAAATGTTTGGTGCGCACCTCAGCCAAAGCGACTAAGTGAGATAGAACATCCTGTGCTTAGTACTTATTGTGGCCTTTTAATGCAGAAATTGCGTTTGATTCATCGGCAGGTGCAGGAGGCATTACCAGTGAGATACACCGGTCTGGGGCACACGCTGGAGCCTGGAGACTGGGTGCTGTTAAAGAACTTTGAAAGAAAGTCATCATTAGCACCCAGGTGGCGCGGGCCCCATCAAGTACTTTTGGCAACGCAGACGGCAATACGGGTGGATGGAAGGAAGTCATGGATCCATGCCACCCATGCCAAGAAGATTCCAACTGCACTGAAAGACTTGCCTGACACTGATGACCGGAAAGAGACCGCGGTCCCAGAAACGAAAGAAACTGTTGCCAGTAAGCAGCCACCTAATCTGCCAAAACAAGAAGTGAAACTCGAAACAAAGCCTGAGACGATTGCCAAAGAGGGGGAAGGGCAAAGGGTGCCCCAACGTTGCCCAGCAGAATCGACATCACTGCTGACCGATGCGAAATCTGCCTTGCAGATACGAGCAAAACCAAATCGTGTGCCCCTTTGGCGCCCACCAGCACTTGCCAGCACACCAAAAAACGCATCTGCATCATTGGCGCGGCGCCCACCAGCACCTGCAGTAGCGCCACAGGCTGACTTCAAGCCTGAATCTGAAAGTGCACCGGCACTGTTCACGGATCATACGATACCAGGAACAAGGCGATACAACCTGCGGCCTCGGAAGACAAAGTGATCCGCAGTTCTTTCTGGTGTTTATGTCAACCTCTGGTTCAGCTCATGGACGGAGAAGGAACCGGAGGTGTAGAGGAGAGAGCGTGAGAATTGTGCAAGTCGGACAATTCAAGACTCGCGGCTCCTCGGTGCGATCATAAAAAGTACATGTGTCCTGAACCAGAACGGACAAGCTGGGTGCACATGGTACTATGGCAAGTGAGATAACCGATTAACAGTACATGTGTCCTGAACCAGAGCGGACAAGCTGGGCGCACGTGATACTAAGGCGATAAGATAACTGATCGAAGGTCCTCTGAGCAGTATAAGAAGGGACAAGAGATCTCACCTAAAAACGAATAATCGAATCCAGGCTAAAAAGGACAGGCAGAACTGAACTGTGACAATTCCATTGAACTTATTAATATCAGAGCAAGCGCGACGAAGAGAGATATCCACAACGAACTGTGATAAAAAATAAGGACAACGAGAAACATGCCGGGCCCGGTTCCAGCCTCCTCCTGCACCACCACCGCTGAGAATGAGTCAATTATAAAGACTATAAGCTTAAGAAAAACGCATGGTAAAACAAATTGTATGCTGGTACTAACGATAATAATGTGCTTTATGAGCGTGGTAGCATCAATATCGACAGCCCTAATATTATGGTGGGTAGAAACAATACACCCATTAGAAATGTTTTTACCAATAATTAATATATCCACTACTGAAAGCCTGGTTCAGGTGATCACTTATACCCTACCCTCAATGGAAGAAAAACACAGGGAAGGTTTTGGAAATAACACCTTACTACTGATAATGAACATGACGCATGCAATCCTGAAGAAAACAAACTGCTGGGTATGTGCCAATTTAGCACAGCATGCCGGGAAAGGAATAGGGTGGTATGTGCAGCCATTACCATTAGGTTCTGCATGTAGTGCATCTTTAGGTGCAATGTTCTATGGGAAATGGAATGAGAGTAATACGGGTCAATTAGACAGAACCAACATGAATGAGTTTGAGGAGATAATAATGAAGCCTGTGGGTTGTTCCATTTTCCATAAAGCACAAGTAATAGCCCCAGAGCCCACGAGGAAAAGTACACGAAAGATAACACGACAAAATAGACGAGATAGATTGCCCCCACCAGAAAAAACATCTGTAATGACGTTTTGTGTAAGAACAGAAGGGGACAAAGATGCAATTCCCCCATTTTACACGGTGAATTATAGCCCAAGAACTGTCCCTTTTTGTCTAAAAAAGAAAGGCTTTTTTTTAGTCGGAACATATGCTGGTTGTATGAATACAGTGGTACTAAAATGGGAAATAGAACCAGTATACGTAGGTGATCCAGTTTATTTTATATGTGGAGAGAAAGCATACCCTTGGTTGCCCAGAAACTGGGGAGGTACATGTTACCTAGGGCTACTGTTCCCAGGAGTATTCCTCTTAGAAACAGCAGCCATGGCCAGATTATCCAGAACTAGAGTCAAAAGGACTGACGAAGGTGTTTTAATAGCAACTGATGTAGCAAAATCATTCATTCCATTCTTAGGGCAGATAGTGAACTCCTATAATATAAGGCAACTGTCCAGAATCCTAAAGAATACAATAAACACAACAACAGATATATTATTTAACATGACGTTGGAAGAAAGCGGAATCAGGTTAATGACGCTGCAAAATAGAATGGCTCTCGATGTGATCCTGGTTGATCGTGGGGGAATTTGCAAAATAGTGGGATCAGCATGTTGCGTTTATGTCGATGACTATTCCCCCACGATCTTTGAAGCAATAAAGAAAATGCACGTTCTAAGCTCCGAACTGCCCACTGAAGAAGGGAGCTGGGGAATAGGATCTTGGTTTTGGGGAATACTACGATTTTGGGGATGGAAGTTGATCTCAATATTAGTAGTGGTGTTCGGAATATTCCTAACGTGCTGTTGTTGTATACATTGTTTACCCATAGTTTGCGCTGAGGTAACTGAGGGATGTACGGAAGGATGCATGCATATGATAACAAAGAAAAAACAACCTCATGATCGAACTAGCCCAGACGCAAATGAGATGAGAGCAGCAAAAGGGTTGATGGCAATAGATATTTATGAAGACAATGATGTCCACGATAGCATGGAAGAATCAGACATAAGTACTTCAGATTCATCATCACTAGAGGAGGTTTCAATAAATAGATGAGACGTTTGGCATACGGCCAAAGGAGGGTTTGTCAGTCTAGAAATACGCATACCTCTACTTTGAGACCGCAAATGCATTTTGGTGGCCGACCGTCTCATGCACGATATGACAAAATATAGGTTTTCGAGTTTGCCAATGAACGGCCATTTTGATGTAACAAGAATCGCCATTTGGTTTTCTAACCATTGCTCATTGTTTTCTGTTCCTATTGCTTCGCAGTATATTTTCTGCTTACACTGCTCGACTGTGAAACATTGTTGTCTGTATGTGAAAAGGACAAGGCCGCAGGGCCGTGAGGATAACAAGGGTTCGCTGAAACATAAACGTAGGCAGCACCAGGAAGAATGCCCGGCTCCCTCCCGAATGTAGCCTTGAAGCAGAGCTGCAGGGCATCTAATCATTGCACAGCTGCCAGCCAGTCTCGTTATATGGTAGAATATGTAAAAATAATACTGCTAAAGGCTTGAATTATGCTTTTCTTACGGCCCCCCCTTTGCTGAGCCCGCTAGAACATGTCGGCTCCCAGGACGCGAATAGCACCTGATAGATAGCAAGGTCCGGAATGCAACCCCCCGTATGTGGTTCGCTTCCAAGAACAGAAGCGCCGTGTTCTATTCAACAACTGAAAGATGCCTTTGCACTCACAAATTGCAAATAGTTCCTAGAATAGGTGTTTGAAGGTGTCATAATGGTCGGAGATGTCCATCATCACACCAAGTTCAAAGAAACCCAATAAAGGGGGGTGTTAAACAGGTCATAGCTGATTGTTTGATATGCATTTTGTATATATGTAACTGATGTACGTAATTCATGGCTCTTGCGTCCCTCGAGGTCTAGAGATACACGTCGCGGGGCGTGAGACCGAGTTGGCCAACTGAGACTTTTGCTTTGCAATAAAACCCTAGCTTTGGGAATACAACCTCGTGTCTGGCGTATCTATAGTGTGTGGTGACTCGCCTTGTTTCCATAGACGTCAGGGTCCCCTAGGGGCCCCTTTCAATATAAGAGTGGTAGGGTTTTAATTGAGCAAAGTAATAGCTGTGCCCAGTGCCCGTACCATCCATACCTTGGTTGTAGCTGTAGGATGGGTCAGCCGTCCGAGGGTGAACGTTGACAAACGGGAATTGGAGCTGCCCAGAGTGGAGCTGCCCTTTTCCTTGGGCCCTTTGCCAATGGCAGCCCGACCAATGCTGCCCTGAGGTCCTCTGTAAAGTTGGCTGCCTTCTGGTGGAATCCACCAATCAGGGGCCTGATGGGTGGTAGTGGGGCAGGAAGAGGAGAGGGGAGTGAGTTGGAAGGGAAGGAGGCAACGCGGGAACATGGAGCACAAACAAAATGAGAAAAGATGGAAGTTGGTGCGCGGGAGGGACCCTCACTGCTGTACAAGTGCATCGAACACTGCTGGAAGGTGCAGGACCCACTCTCATGGGCCAGTGGCTGCATAAGTGTGCCTTTGGTTCAATGCTCTGAACCCTTTGTGCTTCCTGGTGGAATCCACCAATCGGGCCTCATTGGTGTGAGTGGGGCGGGAAGAGGACAGGGGAGGGAGTTGGGAGGGAAGCACGCAATTGGAAACACAGGCAAAAATTAAATTAGAAAAAATGGAATATGGTGTGCGGGGATGAACACTCACCCCTCACAAGTTCCTCGAGCACTGCTGGAAGGCACAGGACCTACACTCAAAGCATGTGGATGTGTTTTAGGCTTAACACTTTCAGCCCTGTGTGCTTCCTGGTGAAATCCCCCAATCAGGGGCTTGTTGGGCGGGAGTGAGGCGAGAAGAGAACACAGGAGGGAGTTGGTAGGGGAAGAGGCAACAGGGAAAACAAAGCAAAAATAAAATGGGAATAGGTGGAGGATTGCGGGCGGGAGGGACACTCCGCTGTACAAGTGCCTCGAGCACTGCTGGAATGCGCAGGACCCGCTCTCACGGGCCTGCGGCTGCAAAGAGCATCTTGAGCTCAACGCTCTGAGCCCTGTGTGCTTCCTGGTGGAATCCACCAATCAGGGCCTTGATGGGGATGGAGTGGGTCAGGAAGAGGACAGGGGAGGGAGTTGGGATGGAAGGAGGCAACTGGGAACAAGGAGCAAAAATAAAATGGGAAAAGATTGAAAATGGCGGACGGGAGGGACAGACACTCACTGCTGTAAAAGTACCTCGAGCATTGCTGGAAGACGTATGACACGCTCTCCCAGGCCTGCGTTTGGCAATGAATCTCAACAGTCATTATTGACGGTTGTCATCAAATCAGCATTTACACAATACACATCTGTCAGGTTTATAGTTCCCAAGCAAAGTATTAAAGCAGTTATCAAGTTCATCCACAATCTCCTCATACGCTCATTTGAAGCACATCCTTTTATTTCTTCTTTGTCGCTCAGATTGCTTTAAATAATAATTGGTGCACTAAAATAAGTTCCACCTTAGTAAATATAACTTTGAGGATTGTTTCCTGATTTTAGCATTTTTCATTGTTTTAATGCCAGAGAAATTATATCAGTGGTATAGAAGTACTTTTTATCTTCTTATAAAAAATAGCAGTTTCTCGAAATATTTGTTCTTATCGTAAGAACATTGCTCATTTGTTTATGGTGCATATATATTTTTATGGAATAATTCTGTATTCTGGGGGACATTTGCAAGGTGTTATAACCCAGTGCCACTGCATTGTCTGCAGTGGAACTGCCAACATATCAGTGTTCTTATTAAATGCTGTTGAAATATTATTCAATGTAGTTAGATCTGTTTTAATAAACATGGTATTTTATAAAAAGATGTTTAACATAAGAGGTTTCAAGTTTTTATGTTTGTTTTAGAGCATACTTTCGGAAGGCCAAGTGTCATTGTACTCACTTTTTACTGGCTTCCTTCCTAGGACCTTAGTGCTAGATGGAAATTCTTCTGAGAAGTTGCCTTATCACAAGCTTATTGGAGATGATCCCACGTAAGTATACGGCGAAAATGAAAAGAAATGTTGGATTTTGTTTAGAAAGCTATAAATAGAAGCAATGTGTGTTTCTGCAAATAGATAAGTAACCATATCTCAATTCAATTTGTTGTACCATGTATAAATGAAGAGTTCACATTTTGAGAGTTCTTCATACTAATGAAACCTACTGGAGACTTGCATCATGTTTTGGCATATTTGTATGGATCCTGTAAGGGTGCAAAAGGAGGAGACTGACACACAAGTGGCATAGTTATTGCTATAGACTTTTTATGTAAGGTAAAAATAAAACTCATCTTTTCCTATATCTATGAGGGGTTTTCCTCCTCATCTAAAAGTGCTAATGGGTCTGTCAGGATGTCATTGCAACTTAAGAGTCGACTGTCCTCTGGGTTTTCAATTGTGATTTGAATGCTTGAATGCTTAAAGAAACATTTTGAAAGAGGAAACATAAGGTCACCTGCTTTGTTTCAAACAGTATGCAGCTTAATATACTCCCCATTTATATTCACCCAACATTCACAGTTCTTAATCGACATGCCAGTAGACTACAGCCTGCCCCAATTACCAACTCATTGCTGTCAGATGATTCCAGGTCAATTAACCCCAAATTAGCGGAGTAGGGCAGGGATACCCCTGAGAACATTATTAAAATAATGGGTTGAAGTGTTCCTTTTTACAGCACTCTTCCCCCAAATTAGTGTGAGTGTTGTAGCATAGCGGGAGTGCCTGAATAAATGTAGTGCAGAGGCGTTAAATAAGGTGGAGGCTCTCCCTTTGAGATTATTTTTTTTTTATAAAGGTTTGAAATGGGTCATTTTACAGCAAATCATTTGGGAAAATTGTGCCATAATCCATAGACATTAGATGATTCTGTCTTTTAACAACTGAAACAATCCTATAGATTGATGCTGGGTTGCCAACAGTTCACAGGAGAATTGCATTACATTTTCATGATGCCTGTGCCCAAACCTATGCCAGATTACAACTATAAACCTTGATAATTGTGCCGCTCAATATATGCCAGCAATGCTGCTCTAAAGGACAGATTCATGATCCATGCTGTTAGGGAGAATTCTCTGTTTAGGCTGAATTTCCTAACCTAGTTAGTCCCCCAGCAGCTTTGCTGGATTTCTGGATGTTTTGTGGTGTTCCTTTGAATGTTAATGTGTTTTATGGGCTATGGGGTCCTTTACTCCATAGGGTCTCATGTGTTTTTACTATGTGTGTTACACAGCACCCTCCGTGCAGTAACACAGGGGTGCCATAGTGACACCCCACCATAGACTCCATACCCTGGGACTGACTAGTCTCCCAGGGCATGTAAAGTCACCATTGGCTTTACTAGTCCCAAATTATGAACAGAAACCAGTACAAACCATCATATTGTGGACGTACTGGTCGGGGCAATTCGATTGCCCCGGGGCCTGTTAGTCGAGGGGGCACGTCTCCGTCCCCGCTGGTCGAGTTTTGGCTGGTGGCAGTGGATACTACTTTTTATATTCGACCGCGAATATATCCCTATGGGATTTTCCCATTGTTCGAGGCTACCAACTTTAATTATTTAATTCTCATAGCCTCGAACATACCGCTGGTTTATTTATTTAATATTAATTCGCCGGTTGGTATTTTTTGCCAGGACTCTATTCTAAAATGGCGTTTGTGTTCTCTTCTGTGACTCCAACCCAAGTCGAGCCCTTTGTTCCACTTTTTGGCGGGCTTCTCCACAGGAGCCTCCAAAAGTGATGCCACTCTGTCTGGGTACCACAGGGAGTGTGGGAGGGGGTTTAGGCACCCTGGACTGAGTTACCTTGGTAACTCAAGTCGCACTCTTGTGTGATTGGCCCAAGTGGTGAGCCGGCCGGCTCACCACTTAGCATGTTCGATTGACAGCTAGGCTGAGTGAATGGGGGTGTGCTGCATAAAAGCAGGGCTTTGGGGACTGGAACTTCAGAAGTCGCCACAGGACCTGAGAATCCAACGAGGGAGAAGCTGAGCCGACCTACCACGACAACACCACCGGTGGAGCCCTGCAGAACCGACTCACCACTTCCCGACGACAGAGAAGATCTCCCGGCTGGAGAGGCTTCTTCCCCTGACTGGTGGCCACAACCAGTTTACCTTTCTCTCTTCGCACCACAACCCGGTTTGTGGTCGAACTGCCCGTGCCAAGCACCCCAGCAGCCGGATAGCCACTCACCACTGAACCGCAAATCACCGGACCGCTCCTTGTATCTGAGAAACTCCGCGGCTGGTTTCTTCCCTGGCAGTGCAACGGACTCCTGTCTTTCTCCCCGACGAGATCCTCTCTTCCCCCGGACGAAGCACCAACTTGCATCCGCTGCCAGGAACAACTGCCCCCGCTGGAGTGTTCTCACCACTTTAAGATACCGTGTCCGCCAGGCCTCCCTTTCTAAAGATTGCTACAAGGTAATAATAACCCCTTAACCTTCTGGACTGGGCTGGCCGCCTTGACCCTCTAACTGGTCCCTTTCTTTGGTCCAACTCCTTTTTGAACCTTTACAAGACTTTTGTGCACTGCAACCGTGTGACCTTGGACACATTTCGTTTGGATCCTCTGAAAGTGGATCCGGCCTCTTGAACTCTAACTTCACGGTTTTACTTTGCCTTCCTCTCTTGTTATGTTCTGATAAAAGTGTTGGGATCTGTTTCAACTTGTTCTCTGCTCTTCTCTCCCTTTTTAAAACGAATTATTAGAGTGCCATCTACGTTAAGCGCTCACCGCTGTCTGAAAATAAGTGGGGCTTTACTTAAGACTTGTCTAATATTCTTTTAAGGGAGTGTATATGTTTTAGTGACCGTGTTTTTGAATTGCTTACTATTAGTGCCAATGTGTTTTTCTAGATGTGGTTTTAAATAAATAATTATATCTCTTTTACACCAAGCCCTGGTCAGTGTTTACTTGTTCTACTGTGTTCTCTTGACCTATTGTGAATACGCTGTATACTGCCTAACTCTTCTTGAGGGAAGTCTGACTGCTCAGCCACAGCTACCAAGTGAATCTGTGTGGTACAGACTGCTACCAAGTGGGTTTACTGCCAAACACCAGTAGTCCTAAATCTTTTGCAGTGGTCCCAGAGGGAACTGCACAGGTTTCTGCCTAACACATGCGTCTACGATATATGCCAGAATTGCCCAACAAAACATTTGTTCATGCTGTTTCTACCCAAATATATTCCAGCACTGCCGCTGTGAAGCACATGCTGTCTCGTTCCATAATTTTTGCCCTCGTGGTCCCTTAAAACACCTTCATGCTGTACATGCCCAAATATATACTATCATTGCCACTGCAAGAACACTGTCATGATTGGGCCCACAGTATATGCTAGCACTACCACTCTAAATGACAGGTTCATGAGGTCTGTGTCCACATGATATACCCCCAAAACACGTTGTATTGCTGTGTGCAACCAATTAAATGGCAGTACTAGTATCACTCTAAACCTCATGATGGTATCCACAATATAGTCTGCTTAATATGATTAAATGAAAGAAGCTGAAATGAGTTGTGCCGAGCACACGCACATTAATTTGTAAATAAGCCTTGGAACTCTCCTCAAGCAACATTTCCAGGGGAATGCAGCAAGCCAGGCCTTAGTCCTCAATATCTTTAAATAAGTGCCTTAAGATTTTTAAGAGATGCTAAACGGAGCAAAAGCCCCACCCTCTTCAAACCGACGCCGCCTCAAGTAACGTCATCATGTTTTAAACTATGTAAATGGGATTCTGGATGAAATATGTCTTTTCAGATTCAGCATACTTGGAAGCTGTGCCTGTTTGATCCCAAGCCAGTTCTGGCTACCAAGGGGCATAAAATTGGCTTACAAATGCCCATAATTCTATCAATTTCCTCAAGACCATGGTTTATTTGCCATGCTGATGAAGAATGATATTCTCTGAGAAATGCTATATTTTTTGTTTAAACACTCTTTTGGTTTTGGGTCAAATATATTTCATATCTGTTCACGATGTATGAATGCAGGGATTGACACTGGTAATTTAAAATGCAGAGGTTGACTTGCTATCAGTTTTCTCCCGCATTTCTTGTGCATTCACTTAATTTATTGTCCTTGGTCTTTGGCAAATTTTATGAAGTGAAGTTAGTATGATATTAGAGGAATACAAAAATGATATAAACATGTCACTGGAAGATCTTTTAGGCTCGCTGCCAGGGGTATAATATCCTTTTTGTTTGTGCATTGCTACGTAATATATATACCTCGGTACAGAATTCATTATTTTAATAGGTTAGAATGCTCAATTCTTTATGCCCATGAAATAATAACCTATAATTTAGCTAGCTCAAGTTTTTCTAAAGCATTTCTACCTTGTGGTTTGTTCTAGTTGTTTTCCCATATGTTATGTTATGTTGATTTATAGCACGCACCTCTACCACCCAGGTGCAGTCTCCAGGCGTTCACGTGCTTCTGCAAGAAAGAGGATGGGGTTGGTTAGTGAGGGTAGCGTGAAATGACAGGTCCAGAACCAGAAGAAACTGGCATCTGTCTGTGTTGGCTTGCAGATGGTTGATTGCTTGCACTGGCTTGTTGTATCTGTATGGGTAAGGCCCAATGCCTGGATTGTTTTCTAAGTGAATGCTTCTTATGTTGGGTTTGTCTGTGTGTTTTATGTTTAGATTGGCTTCTTTTTAAGGTTGTTGTTGTGCGGAGAGGCTTTTTTCTATCCGTACGGGTAAGGCTCAATGCCTGGGTTGTTTTCTATGTTAATGCTGTTATGTTGTGCGCGTCTGTGTGTTTTATGTGTAGATTTGCTGACATATATGGTTGTCCACAATGGCATGTTGTCTCCATATGGATAGTGTCAGGGATTGTTTGTTGTATGCAAGTCTTGTTTATGTTGGGTGGGTGTTTGTGTATGGCTAGCCCAGTCGGCATGTATAGTACTTGGGTGGTGTGCTGGATGGGAGCGGAATGGTTAGTACATTGGCTACCCTCCAAGTGCTTCTAGGTGATTATTCTCCACAAATCTATCTAATGTGACACTTAGCTAATCTTTAACATCTAGTGAATTGCTACATGCAGAATATTGCTATCTTACATAATGAGGCTAAGTGCAGGATATGGCTACCTTACATACATTTGGCTAAATGCGAGATATGGCTGACTAACACAAATGGGATAAAAGCAAGGTAAAGCGACCTTACACAATTTGGCTAAATGCGAGATAGGGCTGACTAGCACGAATGGGCTTAATCATAATTAATAATAAGAGTGCTGGGGTTTTAATGGAGTACAATAATGGATGTACTCCCCGCTGTGGGGAATCCTGCAGATCCCACACCAAAACCCTGCCTAAAGTCTCCTCCCAGGTGGCCAGGAGAGGGCAGACATTTCCTGATCCCAATCCTGGGGGTGGTGTACTGCGGGAGGATCACCTTGGTGGAGACAAGGCCCAAGGTAGAGAGGAGAGTCCATGGGATGAGGCACAGTATTTTTCCTCTGAGAGAGATACTCTTGCCACTAGGTCAGAGAAGGTTTTGGCTTATTACCACTTTAATATATCCCAACCTCCTAGTAAGACTAAAATGGTAAGCTCCAAGGTTGTAATTCCCCCAACCTATTATATCAACAGAACAGGACTTATGTATCCCTGAAAATGAACATAAGCCTCAATGCCAAGGGTACATCAAAAGGAATGAAGTGTTACCTTTTCTATGCCGTCTACTCCTAATAAGACTAAAACTCACAAAATATTAAGGGAATTACAACCACCATTAAAAATATTTTAAAAAGTGGAAAAACCTCATTTTCTACGTGTCCCAGAATCCCCCATGGACGGTGACGAAGAAACGGGCTGAGGAAGCATGCAGAAGTAAAGGACAGACAAGTAGGACTAACACCCCTTGCCTGGGTAAGGCAGTCAACATTAAGGGCCTGCACCTGAAGTTATTGCCCCACCTGAGAGGCATAACTGACTTCAGCAGGAAGGAGCCATAGGAAGGATCTGGAAGGTTTTCCTTACTAGCGGAAGGAGAAGAGCCTGAGTTTGGCAGTACACGAGTAAGTGTGACCACCTAATGGATGATGTGATGAGAGAAGAGAAGATTTCACCTGCAGGTTCTGAGTTGGTCCTGTGTTCACAAACCATGTCTGGCTGTGGCTGCACTGCAAGAGACTTAGAGAAGTTAATGGTTTCAAAAAGACAGTGTCCACAATTGACCGAAGCTCCCGTCCCCTGCACGCCCTTGTTTCTGGTAGCTGCAACTCAGTAGAGGAATTTGTAGTGATGTAATTTCTGTCTGTAGTTATAGTTCTGATACTAGATACAGTTAGCGTTTCTTATATTTTTACGAATAAACAGTGATTTAACAAATAATATTTTTAATCAAAGATTTATACAACAATACATATAGCTCAGAGCGTTTTGGGAAAATATACATCCCTTCATCACGAGTAAATAAGTGTTCAATTCAATAAATTAAGTGATGATTCTTCAAACTCCAAAACAATCTACAATATAAACAAAAAGTTAGTATCAGTCGGTTGTGCAGTACATTCTATATTTGAACATTTTCAATGAGGTAGGTAATAGCTTCAAAATTAACCTATATGTCAGAATGTTCCAAAGACGAATATGCATCTGTTGCGCGAGTTCCACTTTGGGCCAGTCTATTCTTGCAGAATTGCTGGGTCTGTTTAGTTGGAATAAATACCTCATATGTAGAGAAGTGTGAGAAACCTGGAGGTGTCTCCCTAGCTAGTGCCCAGGGATCTGTCGTCCAGGTAGCCAGGACATGGCCATCTCTATTGGATCCAGTTTCTGGGGGTGGAGACACAGTATCCCCCTTCCTTTTGCACCTTTTCCCCATCCTCTCACGGAGGACATTCCAAACCACTGCCCACCCCTTCTAACTATAACAATTTCGCACAACACAAAGGACAACGGACTAACACGAGAGCCGTTTACCTGACATGTCCCAATACAAGGGTCAGGCAAAGTCAGGCAATTGATCAGAATCACACACACCCGACGGCCCTTTCCCTTCCCCACAGAGATAAAAGGTAGAGCCAGAGAGCACAGTATGAACGAGGCGGGCATGGCAGACAGCACGACGAGACGGCTACCACGTGGCAGTTCAAGAGCAGGAGAAAGGCGGAAGGTATCGAGAGGGTGCCGAGGAGAAAAGTGACCTTGCCCTTTTCGTCCCAGATTTGCAGAGCCTTTGTGGAAGAAAGCCTAAGACCGCAAACAAGTGTCTTGTGGCAAATGTCAGCAGTACACGGGGCAAGCCTATGGCAATAGGCAGGAGCGAGGGAATCTCCTGCGCCTGGGGTACCGGCCTTGACTCCAAAGAAGCAAACAGCCAAGCGGTTCTTCACACCCGGTGAGTTGAGGGGAGAACCGATAAGAACTGGACTGTGATGATTGAGAATCGCAAAGCGGCAAGGTTAAAAACAAAGCTAATGAACTTTGAATGAACTGTTAAAAGTGTGAAGGGGAGACCAGCTGTCTGCAGAGGGAAAGCAACACCATGTGTGTGCTAACTTGAGATACTCTGGTCGAGCCCCATTTGAGAGAAACTACAAGTACCAGAAGGCCGTAGGAGGGCCAGCGAAAAAGTCAGTGGTCATACAGAGGGTCAAGCAAAATCCCTGTACAATTGAAAGACTTTGATCTACAAGCAGTGTGAGGAAAAGGGAAGTGAACACCACAGTAAAAGTGAACATTGAGAAACAAGGGAAAAGAAATCCCACAAAAGACAAGAGGGGTCCGGGCCCGGCCGAGGGAGATCCTGGACATGGTACCTTAGTCAATAGACCTATCAAAGATACTTGAAGACACCAACAGAAAACTTGATTCCTACAAAAAGAACCAGAACAAAGGAAAATTAGAAAATTTAGGCGAGATACTTAGGATTATTCACAGGACATAGTATTCACCTAGCAAGACTTCTATCATCAGAACCAAACCACAACAACCCAATAGACAACCATTTCAACCAAGACAACCCAGCAATCCTGTGACAGAAACAGATCGATCCAGTGACAGCTCAGGGAGCAGTCGGACACTTCCCTTAAACTTGCCAGCAATAGATTGTAGAGACACCGACCTTCCAGCACCCACTGGGCCAACTACATCATCCTCCAATGCACCTATTTTTTTAGGCGGAGATAAACAAGGAGGGAACACAGGAAAGCTGAGGACCAAAAAGAAGCCAGCAAATTAGTGATTAATATTTTCAATCGAAAATGTTCCAAACAAGAATTAGACCTACTTGCTCTAGGTCTCTATTTTGTACCCACTAACAACACCACTCAATTTGAAGAAGACGTGAACATTTTCAAACTGATTAGGAAAATGTGATTAAAGCTATTTTTTGACTCAACACCACCATTAGCAGACAGATCAAGGACATTCGATTATCTAGAAATGAAATCCAAGAGCACTTTTGATCCTAAAGTCCGCAACTCAGCTCTTGAACTTTTTGAGAATTCCATGTTGAAGGAATTGAGGCTAATAAAATATTCAGATCTGAGAGCACAACATTTTTTTAAAAAATGTGTATTTATATAGTGCAATACAAGAATATACAAGTAACAATCAAATCAGTCAAATAAATTGCAAACAAACAACATTACAACCAAAGAATACTGATACTAAATGAAAAGAAAAAAAAAACACTAATACATGTTCAAAAACACATCCCAGATCTTAGCATGCAAGTGTACTTTCCCCTGCTTCCTATAAATCAACTTTTCAACAGCTGCCAAAGAGACCATCTCATCAACCCAAACATCAGAGTCAGGAGGAACTCGGGATTTCCACCCTCTCAAGATCAGTTTCTTGGCAATTGACACACCCCTAAACAAGAACTTTCTCTCAGATATGGACAAATCTTCAAGTAAGACACCACTACCCAAAACCATCGTCTTGAAATCCAAGTCGATACTGCAATCCAGGACCCGTAAACACATAGTACAAACCTCCTGCCAAAAACCTCTGACCCGGACACAATCCCACAGCAAATGTTCAAGAGTGTCAGTCTCCACATCACAACACCAACACACATCTGAGTCAGACATACCTCTAGCTTTGAGTCTTTCCGGGGACCAATAAACCCGGTTGAGAATTTTTATTTGCCTAGAACGCTCATACAAATTGATAGAGCAAAGCTTAACATTCGCACAAATCTCTAGTCAATAATCCGTGGTGACCTCGCATCCCAGCCTTCTACTCCATCCATCCAGCAGACCAATGTTTTCTTTGTAGTTAGCAAAAATCTGGCGATACACCTTACCCGCAACAGGCTGACAGTGCGCCACAAAAAACTCCAAACTCACAGAATCATTCCCGTCAATCTCACCAATGCATCTCTTTAATTTTCTGTAATCCGCTACTGAAAGATTTTGAATAGTGAAATTCGTGCGCAACACATCAAAATCAACCCACTTCCCATCTCTGTAAACATCACCAATCCAATGAACGCCACCAACAAACCATTCCGGCCACAAAAAAGTTTGGCCGCCCTCCGTAATCTCTTTATTCAGCCAAATCGATGCCGAAGGAGATTTCAAAGCAACTGAGCCACATATATCATGAAAATCTTTCCACACACTTCTCAAAAATTCAGTCAAAAGAGACCTCCTACCACGTTTGCAAACTGTCGTAAGTAGAGCCCGCGGGGCAAGAGGACCCAAAGAGCTCGCCTCCGCCACAGCCCAAGCACTCGGAGAATCAACCAGAAAAGGAAGCAAAAACTGACAAGAGAAGGCAAGATGATATGCCCTAAAATTGGGGACCCCAATTCCCGCGCCCTCTCAACGGGGAACTGAAGTTTCCACAATTTCAATTTAGGAGGCTTCCCGTCCCAAATGAAGGATTGAAGAGTCGTATCAATCAATTTCCAGTAACATGCATTGATCTTCAAAGGGAGCATGCTCAAAACATAGTTGATTTTCGGAGCCGCAACCATCGTCAAGGCATTCACCTTGCCCCCTAATGATAAACGCAAAACTGACCACCTCTGCGTAGATACCTTCAGCTCACGACAGATCTCACTCAAGTTCACCTCCACCATATCACTCACCACTGGGATCAGCCAAATCCCCAAGTATTTCATTTTGTGTAGACACCATTGAAAACCATAACCAGTCACCATCGACCTAGCACAACTCCCCATGATTGGTAAGACCTCAGACTTAAACCAGTTTATATTATATACGGCCACCGTGTGAAAACGATCCAAGATGTTAATCAAAGATGGCAAAGAAGTCTCCAAATCCCGTAAAACTAGCAAAAGGTCATTTGCAGAAAACTATACCTTCTGCTCAACTCCATGGTAAAAACGCACCTTTCAAGCACAAATCTTCCCGCAAAGCAATAGCGAACGGTTCAATGGCTAGAACAAAAAGTAAGGGTGAAAGCGGACATCCCTGTCTGGTGCCTCTCCAAAGACTGAAAACACTACACAACAAGCCATTCGTTCTAACATTTGCCTTGGGACAAGCATACAAAAGGGAGACTCAGGAAATTAACTCATCACCCAAATTCATTGCTCTCAGCACTGTAAACATATATCGCCAATTGTTACACATTATCAGCGTTGGTCATTGTGGAAAAGAAGGAGATTAGGAAGAACAGCACAAAGTGTTATAACGCAGGCTCCCAAAGTGACGGTTCCTTGTGAGGAAGACCGCGGTCTAGTTGTTCCACGCACATCTTACGTTCCTGCGTCTACTCACGTGACTCCTGATAAGGAAGGAAGTGCTAGTAGCACACGCGTCGCTACTGTTCATACAGACGCTCCGTAAGTTCGCCACTAGGATTCCTTCTTCCGACATTGCTAGCTTGCCTTCTCCTTTAAAATCTAATCTTTACTCTTGTCTTTCCGCCTCTCATACATACAGCTAACTCTCTGGCCGTATCCAGTTTCCACCATAGATTTCCAGTTAGGAGTTCCGCCAGTGTCTGTAAATCCCTTAAACTCAGAGTCCTCTTTAGGTAATTCTATCTTCCCATTACTAACATTCATACCTTTTCTATTCCGTTCATTCAGCACCACAGTTCTATGGCTTCCTGCCATTCGGATACTCCCAAGAACGTCCTCATCCCATTGAGAATTACATTCTGAAAATCACGTACATTTCCCTTCTATATCCATCTCTTGTTCTTTCACTTCTTACTACCTGGCATTTACCTGTTCTATATTGTTCCCCTGAAAGGTTTCCAATCCTCTTCGCACTCCAGCTCGCCTAGAGGGACCGTCCAAGCTTCTACTCACCGTTCCGAAGAGCCATCTCAATTCAGGGTTTTATTCCCCAGGAGGGTTTCCCTGAGGATTCTGCCTCCCTCCTCTCTGAATTTCTATCCGGGGAGTGAGAGAGAGCAGGACCTCCACGGAGGATTCCTAAATGTCTGCCTGTTGCCTCCAGTGCAAGTCTCTGTGTGCCCAGGTTAGTGAAAATGTAAGTCTTTGATTTTCCTCAATTAACAGATAGCAACGCCAGTGGTATCGTTACCGGGGAAGACGGCAATTAGCTATGGAATAACAGATGCAACAACTCATGGCTGCAATGCAGTCCATGTCGCTAGAGATGCAGACTCTAAGACAAGACAATGCACATTTAAAACAGCAGATAGATCGTGCCTTTTCTGAAACTCCACCGTCAACTTTTCACACGGAAAGGTTTGACGGGAACCCGCTTAAGCTGAAAGAGTTTCTGGAAAGCTGTACTATTCAGTTTACGTTTAAGCCATGATTCATTCCCACAGAGAAAGATAAGGTGGGATTTGTGATCTCCCATTTATCGGGTCCAGCATTAGCATGGGCTACCTCTTTGGTCACGTCAGGAAATGTTATTCTTGATTCCTATCCTGCTTTCATAAACAGTCTGAAAACCATGTTTGGCAGAGAAGAAATTTCGGTATCTTTACAAGAAAGACTACTAGATTTGAGACAGGGATCTAAGGATCTTATCTCTTATATCACACTCTTTAAACAATTGTCCTCTGAGACGGGTTGGCCGGATGATGGTCTGATCACTTTATTTAGGAGAGGACTATCTGAAGAGCTCAAGGACGAAGTCTCAAAGATTCCTAGACCAACAAATTTGGCAAAAATGATCTCAATTACCATGCAGATAGATTACCGGGTGCAAGAACGCCATCAGGAAAGGAAGAAGAGTAAGAGTCCTTGAGCTAATTTGGAGTTTCTTCCCGGAAACACTAAACCTATTTCTACGGAAGAGCCCATGCAGATTGGGACCATGAAAGGTCCTTTATCAAGCACAGAAAGGGAGAGGAGAAAGAATTTAGGACTGTATATGTATTGCGGATCATCTGTACACATTCTAAGAGACTGTCCTTTAGAACCACCTCGTAGGAAGCAATCCCAGGTTTCGGGAAACGCCAAATCCCTACCGTAGGAGGAACCACGGTAGGAGTGTTTAGACAGGGTTCCCCTAATAACAACGAATTTTCCTCTGAACCTGGGGTGGTTGACCAACCCATGGTCGTGATTTTTTTGACAATAACCCTCCCTAATTCTATCCTAAAGAATGTACCTGCGCTCATCAATTGTGGGGTGGGGGGAACTTCTTGGATGATGAATGGGCATCCAGTAAAGGAATCCCTAGAGTTGCCAAACCATTGGTAACTCCTATTCAAGGTGTAGACGGAACTCCTTTGAGTTCGGGTCCCATTCGAGAACAGACTGTACCTTTAAATGTTCAGGTTAAGACTCACCAGGAAACCATGGAATTCGACCTTATCAGAACTGTACATTTCCCCGTAATCTTGGGATTACCATGGTTGAGATTACATAATCCTTTCATCAATTGGTCAGAAAGTACTCTCTTTTTGGGTTCCGAATACTGCACCTCTCATTGTCTGTCCAGTTCTTCAGTTGGAGTACATATCCCGTCGGAAATGGAAAGTTGCCAGAAAGTTCCATCTATTAGCCACATCAGTAGGATTCCTGAATGCCATCAGCTCTATCATTCAGTTTTCTCCACTCCCAAATTTCCCACTCTTCCATCACATCGTAGAGACGACTGCCACATCGATCTAATGCCCGATCAGCCAATCCCATTCGGGCGCAAGCATGTGCTTTCCCAGAAGGAAAAAGCAGCTCTGAAGGAGTACCTTCAGCAAAATATCCAAAATGGTCTAATTTCTGAATCCACTTCTCCGGCTGGAGCTTCATTGTTCTTTATTCCAAAAAAAGATTCGGAAGAATTACGACCCTGCATAGATTATCACGGCTTAAACAGGATTACTCTTCCAGACAAGTATCCCATGCCGTTGATTCCTGATATCCTGGAGGCTGTTCGAGGAGCCTCATTCTATACTTAGCTGGACCTCAGAGGAGCTTATCATCTTATTAGAATTACCCCTGGGGATGAGTGGAAAACAGCTTTTCGAACTCCTTTCGGACACTACCAGTATCATGTTATGCCTTTTGGACTGGTCAACACACCGGCAATCTTTCAAAGATTTATGGACCATCTTTTCGCAGATATCCTTCTTCACTTTGTCATCATATATCTCGATGATATTTTTATCTTTTCTAAGGACAAGGAAGAACACATCCATCATGTCAATCTCGTGTTAGCTCGCCTTCAAGAGAACCAGCTTTACTGCAAGCCAGAAAAATGCGAATTCCATCAAGGTCAAGTAACATATTTAGGGTTTGTCCTCTCTCCACAAGGGATTTCAATGGATCCTAGAAAGGTATCATCTGTTTTGGATTGGCCTCCTCCATCGTCCATCAAAGAAATCCAGAGATATCTGGGTTTCACAAACCTCTATCGCATATTTATCCCCTGTTTCTCTGAAACTGTTCGACCCATCAAGAGGCTCCTAAAGAAAGGGGTTATCTTCGATTGGGATGAAGAGGCACAGAAAGCCTTTGAAAGGCTAAAACACCTTTTTATTTCAGCTGAGGTACTGTCTACCCTGGATCAAGATCGACCTTTTATTGTGGAGACAGATGCGTCACATCATGCATTGGGAGCGGTTTTACTGCAAAGGGACGAACAGGGAGATGAGAAACCAGTAGACGTTTAATCAGTCAGAAGAGAACTATTTGGTTATTGAAAAGGAATTATTGGCTATTAAAAGAGCCTTTGAAGAGTGGAGGCATTTGCTATTGGGAACAAGATACCCATTCGAAGTACGCACGGATCACCAGAATCTCAAAGTACTACAGCAAGCACATACTACCAACAGCAGACAAGCGAGATGGGCCCATTTTTTCTTACCTTTCAGAATTGAGTTTACATACCTCCCGGGAAACAGAAACCTCCGTGCAGATGCCCTTTCACGTAAAGATTTCTCTCCTCATCGATTCACTCCAGAACCTTTATTTGCTAAAGCTAGATTTGTTGCAATGACAACCAACTTTCTTCAGGAGCTGAAAGTGGCAACGTCACAGAACCGACAGGCATGTGAAGAAATAGCGAGCCAATATCCGCTTAAATTGACCCAAGGCTGTTACTTTCATAAAGCTCAAGTCCTGATTCCTTCAGCTCCTTTACAAAAGGAGGAACTAAAGATGTGCCATGACTCTAAAGCGGCTGGTCGTCGTGGCTATCGAAACACCTTGGAACTCATCTCTAGACATTTCTGGTAGCCTACAGTAAGATCTGACGTCCGTGATTATGTTTCCGCCTGTGTGGTGTGTCAACAGTCCAAGACTCCTCGTGTTCCATGTTACGGCTTACTATCCCGTATGCCTATCCCGGATCAACCTTGGAAATTTATTTCTACGGATTTTATTGTTGATCTTCCTATTTCATCCCAACACAACACTATTATGGTAACCATCGACTACCTTACTAAATTGGCCCACTTTACTCCTCTCACCAAGATTCCTGGTGCAGAACAGATGGCAAAGGTGTTCTTGACAGAAATCTTCTCCAAGCATGGACTTCCAGATGCTATCATTTCAGATCGTGGGTCCCAATACACTTCTAATTTTTGGAAATATCTGTGTCGAGGATTGGGCATCAAGAGGTCCCTCAATTCTGGATATCACCTGCAGACCAATGGTCAAACTGAGCGTTTAAACCAAACATTAGAAGGATATCTTCGGTGCTTTGTATCCGCAGCTCAAGATAATTGGAAGGAGGTACTTCCACTAGCGGAATTTTCGTACAACAATTGATATCATTCTGCATTGAAATCAACCCCGTTCTACTGCTCCTATGGTTATCACCCATCCTTTTTACCCTCCATCTCGCCTCCTTCTTCACAATGCCCGGGAGTCGACCGCATGGTTTGCGACATTCAGAAAGGTCACCGTTTGGCTCGCCAATCTTTGAAAGCAGCCCAGTATCGGGCTAAGCGATATGCTGATCGTCATCGCAGAAAGATACCTCCAGTTCAGAAGGGAGACTTGGTTTGGTTATCTTCTCGTTTTCTCCCCAAACATCTGGTTCCTTCCAAATTGTCTCCTAGATTTTTTGGACCTTTTAAGATCCTCTCCCTAGTAGGAGCATCAGCGGTGCGATTAGAGTTACCTCCTTCCTGGTCTCGAAGTCACCCGGTTTTTCATGTCTCACAGATTAAGTTATCCATTCCGGACCACTTTGCTAGAACTCATCTGTCACACCCCCCGCCAGTGAACACTGAGACAGGTCTGGAGTACGAAGTGGCCAACATCTGTGATTCAAGATACAGACGAGGTCACCTTCAGTTTTTGATTGATCGGAAAGGATACTCGCCTTCAGAAAGAACGTGGGAAGATGCTTCAGGGGTCCATGCCCCCAAATTGGTGAGAAAATTCTATCGCTTCCACCCTGGAAAGCCGGGTTCTCCTCCCCTGAGAAAGGGGCATACTGTTACACATTATCAGCGTTGGTCATTGTGGCAAAGAAGGAGATTAGGAAGAACAGCACATAGCGTTATAACACAGGCTCCCAAAGTGACGGTTCCTTGTGAGAAAGACCGCGGTCTAGTTGTTCCACGCACATCTTACGTTCCTGCGTCTACTCACGTGACTCCTGATAAGGAAGGAAGTGCTAGTAGCATACGCGTCGCTACTGTTCATACAGACGCTCCGTAAGTTCGCCACTAGGATTCCTTCTTACGACATTGCTAGCTTGCATTCTCCTTTAAAATCTAATCTTTACTCTGGTCTTTCTGCCTCTCATACATACAGGTTTACTCTCTGGCCGTATCCAGTTTCCACCATAGATTTTCAGTTAGGAGTTCCGCCAGTGTCTGTAAGTCCCTTAAACTCAGAGTCCTCTTTAGGTCATTCTATCTTCCCATTACTAACATTCATACCCTTTCTATTCCGTTCATTCAGCACCACAGTTCTATGGCTTCCAGCCATTCTGATACTCCCAAGAAAGTCCTCATCCAATTGAGAATGACATTCTGAAAATCACGTACGTTTCCCTTCTATATCCATCTCTTGTTCTTTCACTTCTTACAACCTGGCATTTACCTGTTCTATATTGTTCCCCGGAAAGGTTTCCAATCCTCTTTGCACTCCAGCTCGCCTAGAGGGACCGTCCAAGCTTCTACTAACCGTTCCGAAGAGCCACCTCGATTCAGGGTTTTATTCCCAGGAGGGTTTCCCTGAGGATTCTGCCTCCCTCCTCTCTGAATTTCTATCCGGGGAGTGAGAGAGAGCAGGACCTCCACGGGGAATTCCTCAATTTCTGCCTGTTGCCTCCAGTGCAAGTCTCTGTCTGCCCAGGTTAGTGAATATTTAAGTCTTTGATTTTCCTCAATTAACACCAATCAACGCGATCAAATGCTTTCTCAGCATCGAGAGAAAACACAGCCACGTCCTCATCCAAATCCTGGGCCTGCGATATAGTTAGCAAAAGATTTTGAATATTGCTAGATGTCCTGCGATGTTTGACAAAACCAGACTGATCTGTGTGAACAAGTCGTTGAACTACACCCCCAATGCGTAGCACAATAATTTTGGCCAGTATCTTATCTGTATTTATCAAACATATTGGTCGATAACTAGAGGGTAAAAGACTATCCTTTCCTTTTTTCAGAAATACAGAAATAGTAGCATGGTTGGTCGATTCCAGAAGCAAACCCACCTCCTTAGATTCCATATATATATCCCTCAAAAGACACAAAGCCGCTGCAGGAAGAATCTTATAAAATTCAGCCAGTAAGCCATCAGGGCCCGGCGTTTCCCCAGTATTCAAGCAGGTAATAGCAGTCCTAATCTCATCCAGAGTCACTGGCCGACCCAAACCAGACATCTTCTCATCAGAAACCCTAGGAATATTCAAATTATCAAAAAAGCAGTCACCAAGACCAGTAATACCAGATTCATTCACATAAAGGTTAACGTAAAAATCCCTGAAATCAGAATGAATCACATGTGGATCAAAAGTGACCACTCCATTCACATCTTTAATAGAAGTGATAGCCCCCTCCTAAGCCTGTTGCCGCAGCCTGTAAGCGAGCCATCTGTCGCACTTTTCCCCCTTCTCAAAGTAGGCAAATTTGATTCTATACAAATCCTTCTCAGCTCTAGCACTCAAAATGTCATTCAAGTCTTTTTTCAACTTCTTCGATTCCCTTCTCTTATCTGCATCATCAGGATCACGCACCAAACCATTCATCACCTCAGCAGTATGGGTCTCAGTCTCCAACCTTGTCTTCGCCAGTTTCTTCCTCCTGCCACAAAACAATCCCAAAGCAATACCCCTCATCGTACATTTGAACGCCTCCCAAGTAACACTTTTACTAATCTCACCGGAACAATTCTCTCCCACAAAGCATTCAGCTTCCGTTCTGATTTTGTCCAAAATAGTCTCATTATGAAGAATAGAGGTGTTCATCCTCCATTGTAAGTTCTTACAGCATTCAAAATCCAAAGACAGACTCAGGAATATGGGTGCATGGTCCATGACCGCAATGCAACCTATCTGACTACTCGAGAGATTTGCAGCCGCCCTACCCGCCGTAAGAAACATATCTATCCTTGAGTAAGAATTGTGAGACCCAGAGAAAAATGTAAACTCCTTGGAGTCAGGATATTGCAATCTCCAACAATCTTTCAGATCGAAATCCCCAACCATCGTTCGAAATGAGCAAAAATGCGCATCCTTTCTCTGTATGGTTTTTACGTCCAGTACAGTCCACCGAAGGATCAACAACCAGATTGAAGTCACCCCCAAGAATGACATTGGGGGAGTTCAAACCAAGTAAGGGCTGCGACACATTCCCAAAGAAAGAGCAATCGTCCACTGAGGGAGCATAAACATTGCACAACACGTGCTGAACACCTTGAATATCCACCAGGAGAGCCACAGTCCTACCCTTCCGATCACAACTGGACTTCAGGACCCTAATAGGAGAGCCCTTACGTATCAGAATCGCAACCCCCTACTCTTGGAGGAATAGCAGGATGCGACAACATCACCCAACCATTTCTTACTTAATACCCCAATGTCCTTCAGCAAAAGGTGAGTTTCCTGTAGAAAATAAACATCACATTGCATATTCACTAAACAGTTCAAAATCTTCTGCCGTTTGACAGGATTGTTCAAACCATTGACATTCCAGGAAGAGAGTAAAGGTTGTGATCCCCCAGAGGTAGACATGTTAAAAGATCTAAGAAAGTCTAAAAAAAAAACTCCCCAAAACCACAAAAAGCAACAAAAACACACACAGCAGAAGTGCCAGGAAGTGCTGTTAGCTGTGGGGAACGCTGCCTCGTCGAGCCTGGAACATCGTCCTCCTTCTCATGTTATTGGACTATTTAATATTTAATCTGAGACTTAATTACACGTGGCTCTCCCTCCTTGCAGTCACAAGCCTTCAAATACAGGACCAGCGTGTGCGCACAGCGGAAATGCCGGGAAGTGCTGTTAGCGGTCACATTTTGCTGTAGTTTTCTTAAAACGTAATAAGTAGTGGACGGAGAGTGGCAGTCCTGCAGGAGAGTCTGGAAAGTCTGTTACCCATTTCTACTGATTTCTGTGTGGGGGAGGACCCTTACATAAACCCCTTCCATCCGCGGAGCGGACGCGGAGTGGACGGAGAGTGGCAGTCGCGCAGGAGAGTCTGGAAAGTCTGTTACCCATTTCTACTGATTTCTGTGTGGGGGAGGACCCTTACATAAACCCCTTCCATCCGCGGAGCGGACGCGGAGTGGACGGAGAGTGGCAGTCCTACAGGAGAGTCTGGAAAGTCTGTTACCCATTTCTACTGATTTCTGTGTGGGGGAGGACCCTTACATAAACCCCTTCCATCCGCAGAACGGACGCGGAGTGGACGGAGAGTGGCAGTCCTGCAGTCATGACTGTCAGGGCTGAAAGGGCAAACAGAGAAATGCGGGAAATTGACATCGACTTGGAGCAAAATGACCCCTCGAGAGAGGAAGAAATGGAGGAAGAGGGTAGACGCCTGAGGAGCGCCAAACCTAACCAGAAACAGCAGGGCCAAAAACAACAACAAACATTAACCTCCAAGGAACATCTCGTGGCAAACATGGGTTTGCTTCAAATGGGCTCCTCAAAGCTGACGATGCAGCAAGAGCAAGCGACCATCATAAAGGCGAAACCCATCAAAAGCAAAGTCTACCGGCCACCAGTGGTCTTAGAAGACTTAAAACCAGCCCAACACGGCCCCCAGCGACGACCATCCTTACCTGGAGGGGCGACTGAAGTGCTGTGGGCAAAGAACCTGGAAGTCGGGACAGCCGAGGCTTCTGCCTGCCGGAAAGACGCCCTGCCGCCACTCCGAGCCGCTGCGGTTGAGCAGGACCCCGCGGAGGTGGCCCTCGAAGGGGGACTGCGGCCCGCGTGGGACGGCGAGGAGGGGCTGACGGAGCGGGAGGGCACAGCTGAGGAGGTTGGAGCTGTCGGGAGAGCGAGCCTTGGAGTAGGAGCCAGGCTCGACGGCCCGGCGCAGTCCTCCATACTTCCCTCCCCCCTCGGAGCGCCGCAGGGCACTCCCCTCCCCACAGCCGAAGCTCTCGGAGGAGGGCTGCCGGGCGTGGATGTTGCTGAGGGAGGGAGGGGAAAGGAGGAGGATGGTGCAACGGCCTCAGGAGAGGCAGAGCCAGAGGAGGCGGCGGGCCCCCCACCTGAGGAGAACGGGCAGGGGGAGCCCGATAGAGAGTTGTACACTGCAAGGGCATCACCGCCGTACCCACCAGCTGAAGTGAAAGTGAAAGTGGTGGCTCTCATTCACAAAGAGGCGGAGGAAAGTGTAGAGACCAGTCTGGTCTCAGAAAAAATCAATGAACAATGGTAATCCAACCCTAATAAAAAGAAAAGACAGAGAACAAGTTCTTTGCCCCTTAAGAAACACAAGAGCCGCAAAATAACGAAAAATAAGATCAGTATCAGAACGAAAAAAATGCCCCAGAAGCTCGAACAGCAACAAAAAACACCAAGGCAATTGATGGACAAAATAAATGAAAATGAGCCACAGAGAGGAGAAGGAGGGTCATTTAAAAATTCTATAAAGGACTACTTCTATGCAAACATAAGGCAAAAAGCAACAAAAGAGTACTCCCAGAGGGAACTTACAGATCTTGAAATACTGGAAGCTTTAAATGATTGCTTACCGGTAGCAAAACTACGCAGAGTTGAGCACTACGTTAGTGATAACCTGTCATATAGTAAAAGATTGGCCCCAGAAGGCAGTAATAAGGCACAAGGACAGCCAAGTGTCAAAGAGAGGGCGGAGGGGGAATCACCGAGCTCGACATCGCCCCAAAAGAGTCTTATGAATTCACCAAGAGGCCAGTTAAATCCGGAGCCGACAAAAGACACAGAGAAGGGGGAACATAAGAGAAATTCGGACAAAGAGTCAGAAATGGGGGCTGTCATGCCTCAGTGCAAAGGAAACCCCCATACCATTCAAGAGGAGAGCCTTATTACAGCTGACATGGAAGGTCCAAATGGCTTAACAACAGAAAATGATGAAGGCTCCTGCAAGCCAAATCCTGCAACACCCTCACCCCCTGAGTGTACAGCCCCGAACGTAGACAACTTCATAGGAACAGACAGAGACAAAGTTCACAAAACCCCAAATAAAACGTTGGTGCCTGAAAAACTCAATCAACCAGGGCTCCCCAAAGCCCAAAGAGAGAGCACGACAATAGAAAGGCCATCCACAGCAGGCACAGACAATCTGAATCAAGATAATCTAATGAGACCCCAAATCAATCAAAACCTGAACATGGGGGGAAATGACAACCGAAGTCCCCATATCGACAAACATCGAAAAGGAAGAGCCTCATCAGAAACAACAAGGCCATCTCGAGGCCCCTGGGCAAATCAGACCACAATTTTAACTGAATCACCCATAAGAAGAATCTCTCCACACCAACTGACTAGCCCGACGGATCCCTCAAATAAAAGAAAATTGACTTATTGTCAATTATGTCATCAGTGAACATTGCATTGGCACCATTTATGAAGCTTTACGAAACTATTGCTGACTCCTTGAAAGACCATACAAGCATCCAAGCGATGATCCACAGCAAAGTTATCTTTCTAGAAGCATATGTCATGGCTTTGGAAGCCAGAAAAACAAGCACAGCCATAACAAACGATGAGGGCTCGTCCTCCCGACAAAAAGAGCAGTATGGAGAAAAAGAACAAAGACTGGTGGGCAAAACAACGGGGACTCAAACTAAAGCTACAATAGACCTTACAACAAATAATTTACCAACAGAGTGTGTAAATAAAGAGGCGAAGTTAACATCAACCGTGAGCCAACCAACAAAGAGACTATCACCTAGACAACCCACTATTGGAAACCAAACTGCAGAAGGTATTTTTCAATTTTTTACACGCCCAGTAAATCAAAAGGAAACATCACTAAAGAAAGCCAAAGAACTAGAGTCGAGGCAAACAAAAAATCTAGAAGTATTAGAAAAAAGAACCTCCAGCCTATCTCCATCAATAATTGAACGTATTGAAAATGAAGAATTGATGAACCTGAGCCAATACCTGCCAGAAAACTCTCCTATGAGCGTAAAGGCACATGGCCCCAGCGAAGCTTTAACTTCACAATCACACAAAGAAAAATAAAATACAGCAATCGCAGGGAGACATGAAGAAGCGACTGGAGAAAAAGCAGTAAAAAATTCTAGGGAAAACGAGAAAAACACAAAGAACAAGGGCGCTAGACCAATTGAAAGAGATAGACAGACAAAGCCAAAAAGGATGATGAAAGAAACAAAAAAAAGAAAACGAAAGGACGAGATCGAGACCCAGAGATAATCAGACCCCAAGATATCGGAAAAAAGAACAAAGACATAACTCCCCCAAACAGAAAGATGGTGAACTTGGCAAATCAAGAAGGAGATCAGAAGATAGACGGGATGAGCAAAAACATAAAAGAAAACCGCACAGAAATACATCACCAAGGAGACCTCGTTCTCAATCCAGGAACGCCCACAACAAAACCAATGCTGAAAAGCGACTCAGCCCATCACAAGATAAAGGAGAAACGATTTTTCGTTACAGATCCAGAACGCAGAAATACAACTTAAAACCGAGAAAAGTGGACAAAGCTAAATGGCGCATAAAGCTGACACAAGTGAAAGAAAATAGAGATGAAATAACCCTGAACCGAAACTCGGTGTTAAAACTTTTTAAATACATTCAAAAGTTGAATCATATAAAATCAGAAGACCTGCTTGTGGTAGAGCCCAGCCATGTAAACGCAAAAGCAAAAACGGTACTCTACGTAACATCAACAACGTTGAAAAACTTGATTCTCGACTGTAGTGAAGAGCTGGACGAAATGGGCTATGACGTCAAAGTGCAATCAGCCACAAGCGAAGAAGACAACAAAAGGGAGGCTGAAAACAAAGGGCGTAACACGCCCAGCGGAAAACAAGTAGTCGGATACCTAAAAAGCGCCATAGCAACAACTGGCCGTAAGAAATCTCCTGCAAAAAACAAGGAAAGAGTAAGATCCCTGGAACATGAAGAGAAACTGAGGGAAAATCAACAAGCCTCCAAAGAAAACAAAAACTACGAAAGTTCCACAAAAACTAAAGATACAAAAAAACTTAACAATGCCAGGATAATCCCAGAAACAGCGGTCAAACTTTCAACAGAAAATGTCCTACAAAAAAGATGTGAACCCATGAAAGGCATATGGTCCTGGTTGCCTAAAACTCTGAGGGAAAAAAAGCAAATATAGCAATCCGTGAGAGACGAGCACATCCTTCAAGATAGACACCGCTCGACCCTCCAAAAGTGCGAACTAAAATGTGCTCGTGGAACACGAGAGGACATACCCACCTACTGTCTCCACGTGACATGGACCTGGGGTCATATGACCTATTATGCCTCCAAGAGACCTGGCTGACCGAACCCCCTGCAATAAGGGGGTTCGAAGTCATCCTTGCACCAGCCAAACAAGGACGTCGAGGAAGACCTTCATCGGGTTTACTGATTGCGTCTAAAAAAGACTCCGGCATCAAATTAGAAGAAACATTGATCAGCAACCAATTGATTCTGATGGTCAAGGCGTCATGGACCCGACAGAATACCGACAAAAATGCCTATGAGAAAGTCACCTTAATCATAGCAAACACCTACTGGAACCCAGCAAGCATAGAGCCTACCATCTACATAGAAAAAATTGAGGACGCGATAGACGAGGCACTATCTGAACACCTGGTAAAATACTTCCTCATTTGTGGAGACTTGAACGCTACGTGCATGAGCTCGGACGAAAGGGAGGCGGACCAAGGACATAACTCAACAGGCAAACAGCGTGGCAATCTATGGGTCAAATTGATGAATTCAAGAAACCTTCATAATTTGCACGAAGCATTCCCAGACTCAAATCGCCCGCCATCATGGGAAAGAAATGAATCGACAGGTACCATAGACTACATCTTCGTCACCGAACCAATACTGGCAATAACGAAAGACTGTGAAATTACACGAGTAACAGCAAGTGACCACAACCCCTTGTCAACAACCTGGATGTCAACAAGTCCCCGGAATGATTACGCTGAGCACCAAGTCATAGCTAACACGAAGGGAAACCGCTTATATCTTACAATTGATTCCATTGTGGAAATAGAAAAAGGATTCAGCTCAATGCCAAACCATTTGGGCAAAAATAAAACAGACTATACGCCACTTTTGACGAAGTTCAAGAAGAGCCGTACAACAAAAACAAACAGTGGAAATCCCCCAAGACACGTGTACGACCTAACACTGGTGGAGAAACGCCGGGCACTGCGCAAAATACAAGGCAAAGCAAAATCTTCCGGATCTCCAGGGGCTGCGAGAGCGGCGGAAGTGGAAACCAAACTCTACAAAGTTTGGGTAAAAGGTCATAGACTGTCTCTCTACCAACAAGACGCTGAAAACATCCTAAAAGTGATAAGCGGCAAAAATATAAAAGAATTTTGGAAAATCTTGAGAACGGTTAATGAAACGCAAGAAAATACCATCATAAGCGAGATTGGAGAAACTACGTGGACAAAATACTATACTACTATGTACCTGGCACCAACTACCAACTTAAAATTACAGGGCGAAATGTCTTCGGAGCCATGGGTAAATATAGACGACCCACAGGAAATCCGATTAAAGATCAGGGGCTTAAAAAACTCTCATGCCCCAGGACCCGATGGGATTACGAACATTGATCTAAAAACAAATCAAAACGAGTGGGCCAGTCTGCTAAGTAAAATCTTCGGCAGATGCTCCAGCTTGAAAACAATACCACCCTCCTGGAAACAAGCAACAATGGTACCAATATTCAAGAAAGGAGACAAAAAGGACCCGGCAAGTTATAGACCCATTGCGCTCCTGGATGTTATAGGTAAAGTGTTTGGCTCAATGCTTCTTGACCGCTTTAAGATCTGGGCGGAGGAATCACCTTGCAACGACACACTCCAAACTGGATTTAAAAAAAACCTGGGCACGACAGCTAACATTCTAATACTAAACGTGCTGAAAAACAGAGTACTGGAAGGGGGAACGAGAATTTTCGTGGCGTTCATCGACCAGACCCAAGCATTCGACCAGATTGACAGGGTCAGCCTATGGTCCAAACTTGAAGCCTAGGATTGTCCACCTTCTATACTAAACCCGATTAAGGCACTGTACACCGATACTTCTATACGCATTCGACTCGACCAAAACGGTCTCTTGTCATCACCCATTCCAACAGCGTGGGGAGTGAAGCAGGGGTGCCCATTGGCTCCGGCCTTATTTCTGGCATTTATCGGTGACATCCAAGATGAGGATCTAGAAATTCGAGCATTTCCTCCAAAAATCTGCAAAACCCTGATAACGCGATTGCTCTACGCAGACGACTTGGTCCTAATGGACCACACGCCAATAGGTCTGCAGCGCCAATTGACAAAGCTCCAAGGGTATATGCAAGAAAATAAACTGGAAATAAGCGCAAAGAAAACAACATTTCTAGTACTAGAAAAATCGACCAGGAAAACAGAAAAACTGAAACTAAAACTGGAAGGATCACTGATCGAGCGAGTGTTCGATTTCAAATACCTCGGAGTAATTCTGGACTCCTCTTCACAAGACAAAGCTATGCAATTGGCCCTGATGACCAAAGTCAATAAATTGGCAGCTCAAGCTAGGGCCATAGATAAAAAGTTCTGGAGATTCTCGCTGATCTCAGTGCTAGAATACTACAAGAAAAAGGTGATGCCGACATTAACATATGGGGGAGACGCAATGATGAACCTACCACCATCCATTTGGACAAAAATTGAGGCAAAGTTTTGGCGAAAAGTACTTATACTTCCAAACTCGACCCCAATAGCCTCAATCCGACGAGAGCTCAGCCTACCATCTCTTAGAAGTTCAGTCTCACAATCGTCTCTAAGGCTGTTCAGGAAATGCCGGATGGCCGAGCCACCGTCAATATATTATCTTATCAACCTCGAAATAGAAAGGAACACAAGCAAATCCCTTAACAAATGGAAAGAAGAAAACATTAGTTTGCTAGAAGAACAGGTACAGGCAGATGAAGAACAACTAACAAAGTACCCAAAGAGAACCTTCACCAAAATCAAAGAACTCGACTGGATAAACACCCTGGAGACAGCAGGAAAAAACAAACTAACCCTACACCTGCCACCAAATACGAAAAAACTCAATGAACTCCAGGAGTATATAAAGAAGTTCCCATCCAGGAAGGGTAGAGACATGCTGATGAGGGCCCGTTTAAATTTACTGCAGACAAACGAGATCTTGTCAATCAGAGGCCAGTCGGAAAATAATCGTTGTCGATTTTGTGCAACAAAAGAAAAGGAAACAATCCGCCATCTGCTCCTAAAATGTGCCTCAAACCAACATATAAGAAGCCGATACTTAAAATCAACCTTCACAGACTTCATTATAGAGGACGAAGAAATATGTTGGTCTCGTCTGATTGGAGGCGACAAAACACAATGGCAAATAGCCACCTACAAAATCTTGGAAGCCATAAATTGGCCGACGCAGGCACATTTTTAGAGAGCCGTTCTCTTTTTCTTTTCTTCTTCATGACCGCAGACTAAAGACAGAAAGCTCAAATTTTGTAAAAATCTTTTGATTGAACACAAATAAAAAAAATAAAAAAATTTTTTAAAAAACCCACCCAAACCCCCTGAAACAGAAGAAGGATGCCAACGTTGAAAAGTGCAAAAAAGACCAACCCAGCACCCTCGGTACCCCTCCCAAACCAAAGGAAAATTCCACACAGTTTGAACCAAAGACAAATCTCAAACAAGAAAACATTGGAAAAACATCAAGCAACAAGAGACCAAACATAACCCCAACAAACCCACATCTAATAAAAGACAAAACGCACCATTCGCTTCACCCCCAGCCAAGAGTGTACATAGGAGAAGCAGAAACATACATCCAAGCATGATGAAAACAGTTATAATCCAATTATAAGATTCACTGTCCCCATAAGTTCCCCTGTCACATCTAGAAATAACAAACGTATCTAAATAGATCACCAGCCCCACATACACCTAAAGTCCCAGCACAACCATATTAAAAGTTGGCAATAAAAGCAAACATACACTAAAATACAACAACATAAATAACCCAAGCAAGTAGGCAATAAAAGTCGCGTATACAAAAATGTCAACAATGATAATACAATACAATGAACTAAAATACAAGGGTACAATAAGGGTGCGTGAACAAGGCGTGACGATGAAAACATTTCAACCTTAACCACTAGGAGAAAATGGAAAGAGGTTGTGCGCCCAACTGCGAAACAATGCTTACCTGGGCTCGAGAAGTAATTACCTATATACAGAAAAAACACAGCACAAAACTCCTATGTCAAAACTATATTATTTGTATGCAAACCGTAAGCGCATTGACCTGTCAAACGAAGCGGATTACATAAGGCCTGTTATGCCAAATATGGAGAGAGCGAAACATTCACACAGAAGCTCCCTTCAAAACATTTTGAACATGACAGCAAAAGTGCGAACACGGTTGCAATTACCACAGAATGCAGACCTTTTAGAAAATCAAGGGAGAGTTCTGTGTCACTCTAAAAAGAAGGTACATCACGGCTTCCTAGTATCAGAAATTGCAGCCCATGGGGAACACAGCTGAGTCAAAAACACGTGTATTGACAAACATTTCAATGAACTTCCCACACCTGGTCTCACAACTAGCACACTCGAGTAATATGCATCGCAAAGTGCGCCCACTGTGAACTGTCAGCGTCTATTTAGATGGTAATAGATAATGAATGAGAACATGCAACCATGAAAACAAGTACATTAAAAAGAATGAATATAACAGGGTGAATGATCAACATCTGACAACAAGCACTGGCACAACAAGCGTATTCAAAATTCCAGCGAACACAGTAGGAGCACAAGAACCAGTGGCGTAACAAGAGCAAGAAATGTCTACAAATCCTGCTGTCCACAAAAGATCTCCAGTAATCCTGCCGCTCCTGCAATGAGTCAATTGTACGTTGCATGTTAGCAAATGCCGCCTGCAAAGAATTGTTAACCCAGTAGAAAAGGCGGCAGCTGACAGAGAGCGGGGTAGCAGTATGGACTCACTCATGAAGGTGCGTCCCTGCAGAACTCTCTCACAGCACAGCACCCCAGACTCCATAAATATGAGCCCACCACGTTGAGGAGATCTGCTGCAAAGTGGGATACGACTACACTCGACGCAGGCACAACGGTGCCGGGTGTGTAAAACAAAACGTGAGGCAGGAAGGGGAGACTCATGAGCAGCGTTCACCATGCCGATCAAGGAATCCACACCTCCCCTTCCCTTTCCATATCTCAAAAGCCACGAGGCCCAGCAGCAGTATTTACCCATTCCCTGGCTCACCGTTGCCACACAACCAGACGTACTGCTCCACCGCTGCCATGTGATCTCGGATGCCAACAGGGACCGGGTACAACAAGCGATCGTCCAGCCTCTGCTCCGCCGATCATTTCCGAACACAAACACAGCATGTCCAACAGTGCCACCCCTACGCTCAGAGTTGTATCCAGAGCCAAAGAAGGAGAGGCATGTCCGCTGACCAGGACAGTACTGTGGTACTTTACTCAGAACACGAAGGATTTTATGAAGCCACATTAAAATGAACGTTCTAAACATGAACGAAACGAATCCAACTGAAATCTTCACTGGGCGCCATTTTAGCCAAAAATATTTTGTTTTAGGGGTCTGCTTCCCATTTCAGTCAGCCATATTGTTATTATTCGGAGCATGAATCTTCTCCAGCCACGAAGAGGCCTCCTGGGGATCAGAAGTGGATCTGTTACCATCAGGCAAAACCAAAGTCAAATAGTTAAACCTATTCAAGAAAACCTTTATCTGTAAAGACTTAGCACGCTCTTTTACTCCTTTAAACATATTTCTTGCTTGCATCACCTCCTTAGGATAGTCAGGGAACACATAAACAGGTTTGCCTTTAAAAACAACAGAGCCCCTGGCCCTTGAATCATCCAATAAAGATTCCCTTTTCCTTGCCAGAGCAAAAGCCACCAGGATGTGTCAAGGGTTAGCACCTGGGAGTTTACCAATCCGATATACATGGTCAATATCACTTTCCAGAAGAGAACTCACACCATAGCAATCCTTAAATATCCGTAAAATCAACAGCAGCAGTTTTTCACTTTTAGGGTCTGAATGCTCTTCAACTCCCACCAGCCTGATATTCCTTTCACACAGTTTTAAATCCATTTCCAAGCGATGATTTTTCTCCTTCTGCATATCAGAGTTTGGGATATTATAGGCCCTATAGCTGCCAGCCATTTCAGATCCCATTCTTGAAGATTTCTTCTCCAAATCAGTCACCCTTGTATCCAAATGGGTGACCTTTGTATTCAATTCTGCCATGGTAGTTTTAACTTCAGCCATATCCAAGGCCACCTGGCGCATCAATTTGAACAAGTCCTGAATGCTTGGGTTCTCTTCATCCATTTCAGAAATATGTTTCAGTTTTTTAGAAGTAGGATTCCAGTATCTTTTTCTTGGAATTCATATCAGCAATGTCTTCAGGGAGGAGACCAAAAGCTGAAGGCTTAAGCTGCTTTCACCTTGACCACCATTCCGGAATCTGAGGGCACAACATTTGAGAAACCTCAACATAGATTACTGAGACAAGTAGCTAACGACACCACTGTCACGATCAAACCAGCAGACAAAGGGGGTGTGATGGTCATTATGAACAGCGCATTCTACAATCAGCATTGTCTATACCTTTTAAGCAAGAAAGACACTTATCTTTTACTAGAATGGTACCCTACCAACACAGTAAAACAATTGATTGAAGAAGTACTTACAAAGGCTCTAGACGAAGAATGGATAAATGAAAAAACAAGAGATTATCTTCACAATAAAAACCTAATCATGCCAGTATTCTACGGTCTTCTCAAAATTCACACAAATCTGAATTCACCACCACTAAGACCAATTGTGACCGCAACCAATAGTATATTTGACCCCTTAGCCAAATACATAAAGTACTGCAACCTATTGTACAAAAAACGACAAAGTACCTATACGATACTACTCACTTCCTCAAAATACTTGAAAAATTGACCGAATTCAAATAAGACTGGACATTTTTCACTCTAGATGTACAAAGCTTGTACACATCAATCCCACATAGTGATGGTTTGGATGCCCTTGAATGGGCTCTTCTTTGAGAAGACTGTGTACAATCCAATAAGATTTTTGTAATCGAATTCGCTAAAATCATCCTATGCAACAACTACTTTGGGTTTCAAAAGAACCACTATCTTCACATATCAGAAACATCTATGGGCTTGTAAAGGGCCCCTGCATATGCAAACCTGTTCATGTATGCCTTTGAGACAGACCACATACTGAACCATCACTGTTACACTTACCTGGTCTCTGCGGAGGCGTTGGGGTACGGTTGCACCCCTCCCTGAACTTGAATCACCCCCTTCAGGCCTCTCCCTCAGCAGAAAAGCTGTGAGCGGTGGTACGTGGTGATACTGCTCCTGTGAATTATGGAAGATAAGCTCTCCGTCCTGCTACATCTGGCAGGGCCTAGTTGAATGGGATGTAGTTCCTTCACTGATCCCTGGTAAGGATTAGTCCAGTCCAGCTGCAACTTACTTCTCCTTATGATTGCTAAGTCTTTCTTGAGCTCTTGTAATGCTGTTTGTCCTCTTTAATGTCTGTATATGTTGCTCCTATTTATGCCCGCAATAATGTCTCTCTTCTGTTTTCTTCCCTTGTGCGGCCGCAATGCAGCTGTGAGACGCGAGACGCGGCCTGATGGAAGATGGATGCAACCGCAATGATCGACAGAAGGTAAGTGATGGTTTTAGGGAAAGCGTGAAGTATGGCGAAGCGCAACCTTAAACTGACTGTTTTTTCGATGTCTAACCTTGTCTTCTATTTTTTCCTTCCAGGCAACGATGGAGCGTGTCGTGCTGCGGTGCCAAGATGAAGATTTCGGTGTTCCGGAAAGTGTAAAGATGAATACTTGGTTCGCCGAAGAGATGTACAGGTAAGAACAGCTTCCCCTAGTTGGTAAGGAAGCAGGATCTTCAAAGGTAAGTCTGACCTCAGGCGCCGGTGAGCGTTACGCTGCTTGCAAGTGCAGAATAACGTGAAGCGTGTGTCTTGAGGACCGGGGCAGTTTATATAGCTGAGATCGTGGGCACGCCCATTAGGGCCGGCTTCCCAGCCACACCCTGCCACTCCTAGAGAGTGAGCATGTGCGAAGGCAATCCATTAGCAGCCACACCCAAGAATACACTTGGAGCTGCTTAATGGATGGAATGTTCAAGGTTAATGCATCTTGCTTAATGGACGGAATGTTCAGGGTTAATGCATCTGAAGTACCATATCCATAATAAGTCTTTTGGTGTTAAATGGATGTCCAAAGGCGCCAGGACAGTGTCCACCCTAGTCTCCTGTGCATGCGACCCCTGCATGCCTGTGCACCTGACTTCATGACCATGACAATCACCAATGGAAATCAAAGCTGGGCCTATGGAAACTTTATATTGATGACATCTTTAGGATCTAGAAAGGGCCCAAAGAAGAATTGGACAGCTTTCTGAAGTACCTCAATGCACAACATCCACGGATCAAGTTTGCTACGGATGTAAATAATACATTACACTACTCAAGCTTTCATCCAGATCATCTGAAAGAGAATTTACCATTGAGCCAATTTTTAAGAATATGCAGACTCAATACAGGCGATCAGACATGCTACACAAATATGGGTTAAATGAGCAAAAGATTCAAGAAAAGAGGCTATCCAGATAGTATACCGTAAAAGGCCAAAGACAGATCCTCAGATCAATCAAGAACTAACCTCCTGACACGTAAAATACACAACAGAGATCCACCCTGTGTGCATTTAATGAGATACTCCAGACAGAGTCATCATATAAACCGACTTCTGAAGAAAAATTGGGAACTTACAAGGTTGGATGCACAACAATGCAAACTATTCCCAGAACCACCAAAGATCGCATACACCAGAGGAAGAAACTTTAAAGACAATCTGGTAAAGGTTGAGAGAGTAGTACATGATAGACCAACATTTTTGGGCAAACCATTCCCATGTTTGCACTATAGTCATAGTAACAATGTTCAGAAAGGAGAACAAATCAGACATCCTAATACAGGACAACAAATTTAAATCAAACGATTCACAACATGTGATTCCAAATTTCTAATCTATGGCCTAATATGCCCTTGTGGCATATTTTACATAGTCCAAACTATTTGCAAAATCAAGGACACACTGACGGATCATAAATCCAACATCGGGACAAACAATCAGACCTCCCCGGTCGTCAGACACTTCGCACAAATGCAACAAGGAATGGCACAACTGAGATATCTAGTATTAGAAAACATCAAAACACCACCAAGAGGTGGAGATATGAACCCTGCACTAGCAAAAAGAGAGATGGTCTGAATCCATAAACTAGATGCAATGGCTCCTACCGGTCTGAAAGAAGAATACTCACTAGCAGTATTCCTCTAAACTGTCATCAGTTAAATTGAATATGTTTTTTTGACACTATGGATAATCAAGTCCAAATTACAGCAATTACAGCAGACTTTAAAACCACTGTTTGCTGTGGGAGTAATTACATCTATGTAAATAGACAACCTCTACTCCACTGTCATAATAGTAATCACTGAGTTGTTTTTAATCGCAAGTGAAATTTCGATTGTATTTGTTTTGGTAATTTCCTGTTTGACAAATTGAATATCAACACACTGACTCAGGCTATAGGCTGTAAACCACAAAGTAAATGATAGGGTTGCTTTAATTTCAATTTTGTAAACCTTTTTTGCATTTTTGAATATCCCTGTAACAACAGAGAATAACATCAATAATTGGGTGAAGACCCTTATGCCATACTCGAATTAGCATGATATACCAATAACTATGTATGTATTGATGTCATAAACCTACACAATTACACTCACCGAGGTAACTATACCAATAAGATTCATGACTCTCCTAGTACAACACAACACAAAACAATGGGGTCAGTCACAGGCCAATACACAGTCCGGGGACTTTCAGGCAGTCAAATAGACTACTAAAATGCACACGGCATTGAGGGAATGTCTTTCATTGCTAACCAGACGAGGCATACCTTGCCGTAACCTTGCCGTAACCTAGGAGACGGACTACTTGGAAACCAGCAACATGACCGCTCATGTAAGCCAGTAACCTCCCAGCCTGCTTATCGATAGAGGACTGCATAAATCTTTACTTAAATCAACATTTCCCGTTCTATTACAGAACACCAGACCTGCTCCACAGCACCATATTCCCTGACAACGTGCCTTCGACCAATACATAATGGGGCAAGACTCCTCTCACTGTACCACTATTCACTAAGGTACCACGTCGTCTTAACTATATACTCAGATATTGTTTCTACACTCTTACATATGACATCCAATCATGGATCTATAGACGGATATTATGAATCGGTTTTTGCATTAAATGCAGATCACACAGAACCTGGATAAGCACTTTGGCTTCTAAGTGACCTCTACATTTGAGGTATGTATTCCCTGTTAATTCTATGATTCCTCACACTTTCAATTTAGCTCTATGGTTACCATAGTGAGACAACCGTTTCTTTACTTCCTTTACCAACTAAACAGACCCAGCAAGTCTGCAAGAATAGATTGAACTAAAGTGGAATTCACGCAACAGATGCACATTAGTCTTTGGAACATTCTGTCATACAGGTGAAGATTGAAGCTATCATCTTGCTCATTGCACATTTTCAAATATACAATATACAACCCACTGATACAAACGTTTTGTTTACCTTGTAGATTGATTTGGAGTTTGAAGAATCATCACTTATTTGCTCCTGATGAAGGGATATATATTTTCCCTAAACGTGTTGAGCTATATGTATTGTAATATTTTTAATCAAAGATGTATGCATCTTTGATTAAAAATATGATTTGTTAAAATACTGTTTATTCGTAAAAATATAAGAAACACTAACTTGATCTAGTATCAGAACTATAATTACAGGCAGAAATTACATCAATACAAATTTCTTGTAAACTACTGACTGGCAGCTACCAGTAATAAGGGTGTGCAGGGGACGGCAGTGTCCGTCAATTGTGGACACTTTCGGGTAATTCATAGATTCCCGCGCAGAAGTTGCACACGGGGCTGCCTCAGAGAGCGTGCGCCAGCCGCATGCGCTAAATCCCATTTCCACGGTCCGCATATTCATGGACAACAACATCCATATCCAGCCGTCTCGCAGCAACCAACCAGCAGCACCAGTTACGCGCCCAACACCGCCCCTTGCACCAAAAACAGCCGCACAAATCCCCAATATGGCGCAAAGGCCAGTGGACCAGCATACAGCCCCCAACAACGTAATTGCACCAAAAAGGCGAAATCACCCCTCTTGCACCAGCCAAATCGTGTGTAAAACTCCTTGCGCACCCCTCGGAATGCACGTAACCTGCTTGCGCATGCCAAATCGTGTGTAAAACTCCTTGCGCACCCCTCAGAATACACGTACCCCGCTTGCGCAAGCCAAATCGCATGTAAAACTCCTTGCGCACCCCTCAGAATATGTGTACCCCGCTCATGCCAGGCAGGTCACGTATAAAACTCCTTGTGCACCCCTCGGAATACGCGTACCCCGCTCGTGCCAGGCAAATCACGTATAAAACTCCTTGTGCACCCCTCGGAATACGCGTAACCCACTCGCGCCAGCCAAATCGCGTGTAAAACTCCTTGCGCAGCCCTCGGATTACGCGTACCCCGCTCACGCCAGCCAAATCGCGTGAAAAAGTACACACATGCTCGGCACACCCGCAAACGCACCTCGCAAGCAGCCCACACCACAACAGAGCCCCCCATCACCCGTGAGCATGCCAGCAGGCAGCCCACACCACAACGGAGCCCCCCCAACACCCGTGAGCATGCCAGCAGGCACCCCACAACAGAGTCCCCCAATGACATCAAAGTGCCAGCAGGTCCTGACTCATGTCCTCCCACCCCCACGAGTGACCGCAACCTGCCAGCAGGCCCAGACTAATGTCCCCCCACCAGTGACGGCAATCTGCCAGCAGGCCCCGACTCATGTCCCCCTCCACCCCCACCAGTGACGGCAATCTGCCAGCAGGCCCCGACTCGTGTACCCCCACCAGTAACGGCACCCTGCCAGCAGGCCCTTACTCATGTCTGTAACGGCAACCTGCCAGCAGGCCCCGACTCATATCCCCCCACCAGTGATGGCAACCTGCCAGCAGGCCCTACTCATGTCCCCCCACCAGTGATGGCAACCTGCCAGCAGGCCCCGACTCATGTCCCCTCACCCCCACCAGTGATGGCAACCTGCCAGCAGGCCCCAACTCATGTCACCCACCTCCACCAGTGACGGCAACCTGCCAGCAGGCCTCGACTCATGTCCCCCCACCAGTGATGGCAACCTGCTAGCAGGCCCCGACTCATGTCCCCCCACCAGTGACGGCAACCTGCCAGCAGGCCCCGACTCATGTCCTCCTACCCCCACCAGTGATGGCAACCTGCCAGCAGGCCCCAAACCATGTCACCCCACCAGTGACCGCTACCTGCCAGCAGGCCTAGACTCATGTCCCCCCTCCCTGGTGATGGCAACACAGACCCCAGCATTGTATGCACACCCAAATGTAACCCCATATTAACCCCCCACAATGCAAATTCACGACCATCCATTGTTGCCACTCCCCAGCACATGCCCCATCCCACGTCAATCACAGAAGCACACATGCATGCACCCCTAGACATGTGCAACAAAGGCACACAGCAGACACATGACTGACCAATGACAACTGACACATGCATGAAGCAAATAATAGCAGACCACACCAACACTGGACATGAATGAAAGTTTTTCATTATTAAAAAAAATGACAAAATGAAAAAGAATCATGACTATGAATAAACAAATAATGAAAATGTAAATGAAAACAAATCAGAAACTGAAAAGAAATCCATGAAAAACATGACAAAGAAAAATATGATCCATTGTCCTTCACCACTTCCACATATCCACAAGGAAAAAATAAATTAAAAAACCATTACCTCATGGCAAAAATAAAAATGAAATCCACAGAACATCCAACTATGTACAGGTAATGTCCACAAGGGTCCATGATGCCCTCTCCGCCCACCACCGCTCTGCATCTATACGCTGGCCCAACCGCTGCCGCACGGAAGACACACTCAGTCCCGGGTCCTCCTGCCTGTTGGCCGATGCCTGCCCCCGGGATGTTGTTGGCCCGAGTGCTGACGCCTCCCATGTCGAGTCTGCTGCTGCCCCATTGCCATCGTCCTGTGCCACCACGATGGCCTCCGGGACGATGGAATCCTCCGGTGCTGCCGTGCACGTGCCCTGCTCGGAGGTGCCTGCACATCCTCCATTGGCATGGGTCCAATTGTTGTGGTGACCACCTCAGCTGGTCCTCTGACTTCCGACTGTGGCAGGGATGTGATCTCCACCAGCCTGGTCACGGTGGGTGGGGCAGGTCCACAGGGTGCCCAGGTCACACATGGGTGGGAAGATGGCATGGAGGACGATTGGCGTATAGGGTGTGCAGATGAGGAGGGGGTCACAAGAGCCTCCAGCACACAGAGGAACCCTGTGCCAAGGAGGTCGACGCGGGCACACAGGTGTTCGCAATGATGTGCGTTGTCCTGCGTTGAACAATGCACATCATCCCGAATCCCCCGTGTGCGCAACACGACACCGACTAGGACAGGCTCAACCCTGTCACGATTGCCATGTCCGCAGGTAGATGAAGGTCAGTTGACGTAGACGCTTCCCCTACCTGCGAACAAGCCTGGACAGAGGCATCCCTGCTGGTGCAGGATGCTGCAGTCACATGATCAGTGACAGGATTACACACAGGCACCTCCACAGCGACCTGTGCTGCGTTTTGCCCCTGCCCCTGGACTGCACCACTTACACCAGTAGGACAACCCCCTCCAGGCCCCATGCATGGGTCTGATACGCCCTCCTCCTCAACCACACCCCCCACGAACCTGGATGACTGTGACGTCTTCCGTAGTATTCCCCTGTGTGGGCACACCTGCCTCTTCTGCTGCCGAGGAGTCCACATCCAACCTTGGACTCTTGGACCTCCCCTCAGCAGCTTCAGCCATGGATGCGGCACCAGTCCCCTCATTCGGAGATATTACCTGGAAGGGGGCAGGGCCTTGCGTCTCCGGCTGGCGGTGGCATCCCTACCGCTGGGCTCCACAGCGCCGTCACCTCCCCCTCTTCATCAGTCGACACTGCAGACAGGTAGAGACAGAACTAATGCATCAGGACACAGTGCAATGGTCTGCTACACACAACTATTGCACATGAGTGGCAGTGAGAACCATCACAGACGGCATCATACTCCCCATCACTCAGGTCAATTGAACCCACACAAATGCACAAACAAGCGGGGAACGTGCAACAGGCATCTCCATCCATTCACATGGAACTGTATGAACATCCTAATCATGGCATGAGGTCACAAGCATCATGGAGCAAGCCATTCACATGCACACACGCCACCAGACAGACATGAATCTGGCCATCTCTGCCTCCTGTCACAGTGAAATCATCATCAACTGTGTCACATCTGCCAATCGGGTACCTAGATGTCCGTGTCACATGCATCCATGGTGTCTCACAGTCGCACACATACTAAACAGACACACACACATGTACACCGTGCATGCACATGAAGGTGGGATGAACATCCATGTGTCACACCCCAAACATGGCTGAGTACATACACAGGCATGCAAACATGTGTGCATCTTGACATGCAGTTGTGCATCATGCATTGGAACACATACACCATTGATGTGCAGCACACATGACTGGACTCACATGCTGCACGGTCATGTCCCTGCACACACACATCCATACATGGGCCATGTCAGACATATGTCCAAGCTGCACACTCCTGCCACACCTCAACATGCACTGTGTCGAAAGAGAACAAATGGACACTTACCGCTCGACTCCAGACGGGTCTGCCTCTCGAAGACCTGGTGGTGAAGCACTGGGCGAATGTGCTCCAGGACCCTCATCTGGTCCGTGGAAAGCAGGACCCGGCACCCCACTGCATCCGCTGCGTCCAAGAGGCGCCAGGCCTTCTTGAGGGTCCTGGACTTGAAGTCCTCCCAGCGCTTATGGATGTGTTTGAGGTTGCGGGGTGCCACCCCCTCCGCATTGATGGCACCCACAATGTCCAACCAGATCCTCTCCTGTCCATCCTTGTCAGAGTGTGGTCATCCGAAGAGGGCATCATAATGCCCCAGGACTTGCTCCACCAGGATGCCAACTTCTTTTGCAGTGAAGCTGGCAGCCCTCTGCCTCTATGCCAGGGGGTCACCACTAGTCCCAGATGGAGTTTGGCCCGACATGCCATCCCCCGAGGCAGGTGTGGGTGGGCAACTGGGTTCTGGGGCAGGGCTGTGGAGCGATGGAACACCAGTCGGGAGTCTTCTGTTCCAGCAGGGGTGGTCACAGCAACTGGACCCCTGGCAATGGCTGATGTGCAGGCAGGCAGCAGCATATTGCTCGTAGGAGGCTACTCAGGGGTCTGGGGGGGCAGGTAAATGGCCTTCTGGGCAGGGGCGTGGTCTTCCGTGTGTTGTCGAGTGGCCAGCTCGATGCACAGTGATTCAGCACGTGAAAAAAAAACAGACGAGCATGTAATTCGAGTAAAGGCCCTTAGCGCGTAAGTAATGTGATGCGTGCGGGCATTTCCCTCGGGACGGGTTAAGGGTGGGTGCGGGCCAACAGTTTGCTGTACGTGCTTTTCGTGGAGACCGAAGTGTGTGTTTCTTCTTCTTGTGGTTTCACACGTGATTACTTCACAGCGGATAGAGTTCGTACTTCTTCTTTTGGCGGGAGTGTTGCCTACGCGCACAAGCGCTTGTGGTTTTCTTTTCCACGCAAGGCAGACAGTGAGTCGCGCACGCTATTTTTCAGACTGTGGTTCCCCCTGTGTATTGGGTACCCGTTTTCGAGGTCATAGTAGCCTGCGTGTTCCACGCGTACATGTTATTTGTGTGTCTGTATGCCACAGCGTACTGCGGGACGTTTATTCCACGGATGTGGGCTACCGGGGGTTGCGTGCACGTTTTTATAGTATTTTTGGGATGCCTGACCATTGCGTGACACGTCATTTTATACCAGGGGTCACAGACAGCCTTGCAGGAGCACAGGGGTGCGTTTAACATCACATACCCTGCCCCTTCACTCCAACTGCCCAGGACAGTTGTTGTGTGCAGCTCCCATTGGCATTAGCACATCCGTGCCATGGTGGGGAGGCCACCAAAGGTAAAGGGCGTCAAAGTTGGGCATCCTCACAGTGTTGTGCGTGGTCGGGCACGTGGCCGGGGTGACCACAGAGTAGAGGGAGTCCAGGGTGGCCTCAGAGGGGGAAGAGGCAGGGTGCACCACTGGGGCAGGATGTCCAGCCACGTGCTGGTGCAGCCATGCCACCACCCCCTGCGGCTCCGGGAGATGCAGCTGTTGCATCCGACCCAGGCGCCCATATGACCCGACAGTCAGTTACATCTGCTGTCACTGACCCACCGGTAGTGGAAGCTGCAGGTGCAACTGTGGGACCACCTCCCAAGCTCTGGGTCGGGCAGCGCATGATGTGTTGGCACTTGAGGACTCCCAGGCACAATTCCAGGTGGTCGGGAAGCACAAGCCATGTGTGACCACGGTTGCTGTGACCGAGGCACATGTATCTGGGGCAGTGGTGACATCTGCTGCCCCAAGCAGCCAGGTGGTGGTAACTGCATGGGCAGATGCAGCCAACACCACCCCGGCTGTGAGTCTGCCAGCCAGGACTGTGTTGGTCACAGACCTTAGCACTGCGGCAGATGTGGCACTGGGTCCTGGCAACAGCAGCCACTGACTCAAGTCAGGCCTTGCGTCCTGGTTCCGCCAACCACTTCCTTGGTCCGGTCCACCAGCGTCACTGCCCCTACTGATCAGGGCGACATTGGTCACTCAGGGTCCGTACCACCGCCCAAAAGGAGGAAGGGTGCTTCTTCGCAAGAGGCTGGGACCCCAGACACGGCTCCGGCCTCTGGCACGTCGAGGAAGAAGCCTTTCAACAAGCAGGAACTGGACTTCCTTGTGGGCTACGTGTCGGCACACAAACGCGATATACTGGTGGGCCCACAGTGCCATACTACGCCTGCCCAGGGCTGGGTCCACTGGCAGCATATTGCGGATGGTGTGAATGCCATGGGATTTCAGGTGCGCACAGCTCAAGACTGCTACAAGCGTTGTAATGACCCCCGACGCTGTGCAAAAAAAAGTGTGCTTCCAATTATGCCATGACTCAGGTGACTGGCAGTGGGCCAGCACCAGAGGAGGATGCACTCGCTCGGCACGAGGAGATAGCTGCAGAGTTCATCGAGGCAGAACTAATCCATGGAGTGGGAGAGATGATGGATTATGATGCATTGTCCGGTGAGTGGTGATGCGTGTTTGTCCAGGACATGTGTGTTTGGCTTGTGTGATGTGTTGTGCTTGACTGCCACTACAGGCTATGTATACATGGTTGTCATGTGTGAGTAATTCAATGCTTCACTGATGCATGCCTGTTGTGATGCATGCAGAACATGTGATGCACTCAGGGACTGTCCTCATCACCGCACATGCACCCTACTCACATGCAAGTCACTCGGCTGCCCCTCCGGTACATGTTCCTGCTCACTCACATGTCTGCATGTAGCCTGTGGTGTTGTTGCACTCAGTCCTCGGCCAATCTCATCACATGACTGCCATGTATCTGTGGACAGCCTGCAAGATGGTCCTCCTCACGGGCATGCTTCCTTGACTCTCAAACCCCCGGCAGCTCAATTTCAACATGGCACTGGCGAGTCACATGTTGGACTACTGCAATTGCCTGTTCCCTTTTCCTGTGTACATGCACACTTCCCCATGCAAACCTGCAAAACACGTACTGTGGTGTACATCCTTTGTCCTTGGTGCATTGTCTCATTGTGTGCAGGTGGCAGTGGCTCCCCATGGACATGAGTGCCCATTCATGCTCCATGTGCATTCAATGTATGCACCTAGGGGTCCTTGACAGGCTGATCAATGTAGTACATCTCCAGGATTATTTAAGTGTCATGGTATTTGGTCATCCATTTAATGCTCGCTCTGGGTCAGTCCCTCATCACGCACAAGTTTAGGGTCTCCTTGTCTGTGTCGTGCACAGGCCCCACCCTGTTACAGGCCCCCTGCCTCTGTTCAGCTTGTGTCGTGGCTTCTGCATTCATGGGTGTGCTACTGATGGTTACTCATGTGTCCTGCTTAATGTCCACTTCTCATCTGCTGTAGTGTCATTTGACTAACGAGATGCAATTGACGCATGCCAACACTGTCTGCCAATGCAGAGTTCTCTGGTCAACCTTTCATTGCCATGCACTGCCTCCCTGCAATTCCCAAAAGGGTGGTGGGGGTTCACTGTATCCATGCAACCCAGTTCATGCACTTTGCACATGATGGCTGCACTTGCCCTTACACTGCTGTCATGTTAAGAGATTGACATCACTACGTACGTGTTAATGTTGGAAGTTGAGCCGGTACACATGCACTGCACTGCACCCACCCACTTCTGTACCATTTTCCACCCTTCAACATGCCTACGCAATGCTGCTATGTCAAAGTGACCTGGCATGTATGTTCCCATGTTCATCCCCACACTGTATTGAAACGCACTAGCGTAGGTGCATCCTGTGACACATGTACTCTATATTGGTGATGATTGTTGAGTGCTGCATGTCAACATGCATATTACATGTGTCATGGTGTGTTTGGTTTCACTTGCAGCTGTGGCTATTTGGGTGTTCCGCCATGCTTATGCTACGTGCCATTGCTTTGTTGCCATCTCTCATTTCTGCCTTGGATCTGTGCCTGCCAGAGGTTGTGTGTGATGTGATGCAGGTGATATGCAACATGCAGTACATGTGTAGGCTTCACATTTTACACATATCCATTTCTGCTTTCGGGATACCCTTGCATTGCAATGCCACTGGATGCATGTCGGAGTTTGAGTTGTGTGTGACATGTCTGCTTCATGTGTTGGCTGTCGATGTTGTGATGTCTGTGTGTGGTATGTGCTGCTGACATGTGTGCTCATGTTTCTTTTGTTTACATTACAGGTGATGAGGCACTGGAGGCAGAGGATGGGGATGTGATTCCAGACACCGTGGTGGGTTTACGTCAACAACCTAGCACCAGTGGTGATCGTGGGGTGGTAGACCACGAAAACCCATTGTTGCTCCAGACCATCGTGTGCAGGGCTGACTATGAGTGAAGCTCTGATGAAAAATCTGACCACAATGTTAAATTGGATGTGCATCATGACGTGTCGTTGCCGGTGAGTGATCCTGCAGTGGATGATCTTCTGTCTGCGACACCTGCAGTGAGGGTAGTGCCCTCAAGGGGCCAGGCAGCGTTGGAATGTCTGCCTGTGGTTGTTATGGGTGCAGGGTCACACTCCACACCAGTTGCTCATGTTCCTGGGGCATCAGGTCGATGGAGGGATGCAGTCCTGTAGCCAAGGGCAATGCCAACCCAGCAAGGACCACGGCTCCTTGGGCCCAGCAGGTGTAGTGTCCGGCAACGCGGTGGCCGTGCGCCGCCGGGGACCACTGAGTGGGAGCATGCCATGTATGCCATAGCACAGCACATGGGGGAGCAGTTGAGATGATGGCTCAAGGCCTGGAAAGTGTCGCCCATTCCATCCTCCCCCCTGAGAGGCAGGTGGATGGAGCAGCTTGAAATCACCATCTCGGCTTAACTCCATGCAAGCCAGGAGGTGCTCCATATGTCATGTGAGGCCATGCAGGCAGAACTCTGTCATACAAGTGAGACCTTGCAGGAGGACGCACGTGTATAACGTGATGTGCTACATGTAGACGTACGTGCCATAGCCATGCAGGACTGAGCTTACCAGACCTGCATGCTTGCTGCCGTGGAGGGGCTTGCTGCGGATAGGCGTGGTCAGGCAACTGTGCCACGTCCACCTTCTGATTTACATCCAGAGGGTGACAATGACGACATAACTCTCACAGAGGTTGGGCCGTGCAGGCGTTGAGCCCATGGAGGATTCTTTTTTTATCTCATCATCAACACATGTGGGTGTTGAGGTGCACCCTATACCTGCCCCCTCCTGGGTGCCCCCCCACCTCCAGGTCGTATGTGGCCATTTTTATTTTTGTTTTCTATTATTGTTTGTCTATTGTGCATTCATGTGACAGTGTGGTGCTTTGTGGCATTTGAAAGCATCCACTGTGTGTTCCAGCTGGGCCCATACAGGCTTGTCTCGTGTATGTGTTTGTGGCTTGGGGTCCTGACACATATGCCACTCTTGCTTCCCCCTTCCATGGGCTCGCAAGGATGGCTCGGTGTGGCAGCATCTTACACAGGGGCACTGGGCTTCCATCATATATGTGGCCAGTCTGCAGTCCTACTTGTGTATACACCCCTAGTGGGGATTCCGGATGGTTTCTCCAATGCATGTCTGCACTTCATTTTGGTGAGTATTTGTTAAGCTCACCTGGTATACACGGGAGCGCCACACAACACCGGATGAGAGGCTGTGCACTATCCCGGACCCCTTCTGCTTGTTTGTGTGTTGGCTGGTGGGCTGATCCTATGACAGGAGAATGGAGGTTAGGTTTCAAGTCTGTGATAGGGACCTTTTGTTTTGCAGGTCGCTGAGCGCTCCGGAGATGGAGAAACCGACGAGCGCTCGTGGAAGTGCAGACCAACATAGGAACTGCTACTCACAGGTAAGCGTTTGTTGGTAATGCTGTTCTTTGTTCTTGCAGGCAGTGAAGCACTCCGGGGATGGCGAGACGGCCGAGCGCTGAGGAACTGCGGATGGATCACAGGTAAGCTTCCTTTAATGCTGTTCTTGTTCTTGCAGGTTCCCGATGGGATTAAGGTCGAAGACTCCAGAGGGAGGCCTCCGGATGAAGCTCAGGAGCTGGAACTGGAGGCAGTGAGCGTTACTCTGCCGGAGTGCAGAATAACGTGAAGCGTGAATCCTAGTTCGAGTGTGGCTTATATAGCCAGCAGATTGACCACACCCAAAACACTAGACTGCCAAGTTCAGTTCTTGGGGCTGAGATGGAATAAGGACCTCCATGTTGTCTCTGAGGTGGTCATGGTTAGGGATCGTGATAGTATTTTGTTGACTGTGCATTTCATCATGTTGCTTGTGATGTTTTTCATGACTTGCCTGTCTATGTTACTGATACTCTTCCTGCTGTAGGTGGTACCATGCACCCTTTGGCTGTGAGACACACACTGATGATGGGATGGGTCCGTGTGGTGACAATGTCACATTGGGACACTTGGGCTACAGTGATTGGTCACTGTCTGACATTGTCGATGTGGGGTACTCTGTACATATGTTCTGCTGGTCAATGGATGATCCTGTGTTGGGTTTACTTTTGAGGTGTCGGAGGATTGGTGTGGTTTAACAAACTGGGTGGTCCACAAGGACAATGTTCACATGTGCTGTGTACAGAATACTGAGGGTCACTTCATTTCACATGCATGTATTCAGCGCATGTCCCTACAGACACAAACACTTAGACAACGCACCCCCACACCAACAACGACAACAACATGCACATACGTGCACCCAGATTGCCTTCTCAGGCATGCTGTGTCCCTGCAGTGCTTGATCACTTTCAATTCCTTAATCGTGTACATGCTTCACAGGGTTCTTTGGGTTGATTGTACTTATTTTTCATGATGCTCAAGGGGTTTCCCCAACGCAAAGCACACTCGCTGTGCTGTCCGGTGAGCGGTCACATTGTTTCTATTGGCAATTGTCTATTGCCCGATGTGCATGGCAATAGGCATTTTGACTTTTGGTGGTTATACCGCTGGTGGCATGCATTTGTGCCACACTTTTTATGGGTGGGAGGTTTTGGTCAGTCATTTCATCAGATTCCATGTCAGGTGTAATTGTCTCGTACCTGTTTACATTTCTCACGTGGCACTTCATGACGATTGTGTCATGTGTTTTGCATTTGGTTTGCTGTTTTGCCATTGCATGCCATGGCATGCTGTGGAGGATGGGGTTCATGGGGGTTGGGAATATTTAGGTGACATACCAGTATTTTAATGCCCTGTTTTGCAGGGGGGTGGTGGGATATGCACCTTGCATGCGTTCCTTTTGGTCACACCGGATTGGTTATGTTTAAGTGGCTAGGGATGCACACAATGTAGCACTTCCGTGGACACATTCTCAGGGTGGTAAGATTGTGACAGATTGTCACCTGGTATGCGCCAGGCCTGTGTGCACTCCGCAGGGGTGGGAGTTTAGGTGAAGAATGTGGCCACAATCTGGGTATGGGCTGCCTCGCCACGTGCCCTTCCCCTCCCATGCACAGCGCCTGTGCGTGTGGTCGGGGATTTGGGGGCACCACCATGTCCACCGGTATGCCCCACCGCATTGCAACGTTGTGCAGGACACATGCTGCCACAATGATCCTGCACACTTCTGGGGGTGCATATAGTAGCTGCCTGCCAGGGCGGTCAAGGGAGCAGAAGCGTGACTTGAGCACTCCGAGTGTGTGCCCCACTATGGTCCCGGTTGCAATATGGGCTGCGTTGTATCTTACCTGGGGTGGTGTGGTGGGGTTCCGTATTGGCGTCATCATGTAGATGCTCAGAGGGAAGGCACTGTCCCCTGGGGTGGTGATAATGGTTGTCATTAGTTGGGTTGGTGTACTTGTATGTGTGTGACATGCATGCATGTACACAGGCATTTGTACTCGCCAATGAGCCATGTGTTGCCATGCTTCCCAGCTTCCAGGTCCTGGCTCAGGGCAGACATTCTGTATATGAAAACTGTCATGGGTGGACCCTGGATATTTTGCATAGACAGAGGTGATGATTCCCTTGGCATCGCATACAACCTGCACGTTCATGTAAGCCAGTGCTTGGGGTTGCGGTAGATGTTCTCAGTGGACCTAGGTGGACGTAGGGCGACATGGGTGAAAGCTATGGCACCAAGCACTTTGGGGAAGTGTGCCACCCTGTAGAAGACCTGGACCACGGCCTGCCTTTCTGCGGGTGTTCTGGGCATGTATATGTGCCTGGGGACTGATGGGCGCGCTGTCATGATTGCCAACACTTGGTGTAGGCAGCGTGACTGCATGGGCTGTGAGACGCCCCCGACTATGGCAGTTGTGTGCTGAAATTACCCAGTGGTCAAAAAATGCAGGACATTGACCACCTTTTCCAAGGTGCTGAGTGCTTGGGATCACAAGGTGGGTGATGTTAGGTCATCCTCCCAATCAGTGACCAGGTCTAGGATGATATGAGGTGGAAACCTATACCTGCCATAGACCTGGTCATCAGGCATCCCAAAAAGGCTGGTCCTGGGCATGATAATTTGGGGCCTGGCTATTCTCCTCCTCCTGCAGTGTCCCACGATCACTACTGCGAGAAATGGGACATTCATCGTAGCTGTATATGCTTGTTTGTTGTTTGCGTTTACTTTTATACTGTGCGGGGGCGCCTCCGCCTGCTTTCGTGTGGCGGACGTATTTGTGCGTGTGTGTGTCTTTTGGCGTGCGCAGGTTTTCCCTATTTGATTCCATGAATACGTGTTGTTTGCGAACTTGTGGGCATTGCGTGTATTTCCCAGCTGTACTTCCCCCATTACACCCACATGTTCACGCGTTGTTCCCCATTCTGTGTTCTGCCCCCTTTTTAGGTGTGTCCGCTACAAGTTGTGCACTTTCGCTGTGCGTGTCACGCACAGCGTTTGGAAAGTCGCAGTGACATGTAAGGTAAGCACGGATTTGGCGCACATCCCGGGAAAGCCACGTGCAGAGCCTTCTATGAATTGCACGTGTGCGCTGGAGCTTTCACGCTTGCGCCACACATTTCGGCGCACATTCCATGAATCACCCTCTTTGTCTTTTTGAAATTAGTCCGACTTTTAGTGTCAGTAGTTTTTTTCTCCCCTGCACCCTAGAATTGTATAACCTCTTTTTTACACCTACTAAAAACCATTACTAAATGCATTAACTAAGGTGTGTGCCAGCCTATCTCTGTTGCATTTCCTAGAAGTTAATGGTTTCCCCAGGTGCGCCTGATTGATAGCTGTGACTGCAGAACTGAGGTTGTGTAGCTCCCGAGGCCTGTGTGCAGAAGCAAGCTGAGGGAGGTAGGAGAGAAGGAGATTCTCTGTGGTGAAGGCCGGATCAAGGACACCCATGCTGCAGAGGGGTGTGGGTCTCAAGAGTGCCTGAAGTAGTAGTAGCAGGAAGAAAAGTCGGGAAGTGAAAGCCACCCACAACTGCAATGTTTTGGAGCTGGTGAGTGAAGCCTATACTCCAATTCATTAAAAACTCCTTGCCGGTAACTGTAACCAGCTCCATTTGAACTTGTGTAGAAGTAGAGTGAATAAAAGATGTTTGCGGCTGTGGGAAACCTTGACAACAAAGAAAATGCATCGCACACACTTTTGAAACAAGTTAAAGTGCTCACGTATAAGAAAAACCTTTAATTTTCCATTGTTGTAATGAATCGCTTTACCGGAGTGGTCCTGTGCCACCAATCAAGAGGGAGAACGCTGCTTGTAATCACTCGAAAGGTAGATGCTGACTTTCCGAAACTGTTGCAAGAATATTTACATCAAAGAAAGGTTGTTTATGAATGATGGTGATTCCCGATTCAAGTAAAGCAGCATTCTGAATGAATGAATGAAAGGGAACGCAAGATTTGACAGTTGAAATTCTTGATTTAGAGTGATCGTGTGTACCTAATTCTCATTCTGATGTGAAACCTGAATCATGTAACATCCAGAACAATGTACATTTTAATTGTAGAAGTTGCTCAAGTAATGAGAAAGAAAGCATTACCCAAGCTAGTAGGAAAATCCTTTCTAGCGCGAAAACAGCCCTAATAAGAACTAACCACCTTTATTTTGAAGTTGTCAAAGTTGTTACCAATCCAGTGTCCTCTGATACAAGGGTGTCAAGGTTATCCCAGGCTAGAAAAGTAACAATACAGCTTTTGGTTAACTGCTGGAATAAAGAAGGTATGCATAAAGCAGGTGAAGGGAGCTGGGTAAAACAGATCAACATATCCATAGAGCTGAGACTGTTGAAACTGAAAGAAGCAGTCTAGAAGCCAAGATAGGTTCTAGCGGTACTTGTAAGGCAGACAGAAGAGGCAAAGAGGCTGCCTTTTCTTGTGGCATAGAAAGGAAGAGTGCCTTGCCAACCTGTAGAGGTCAGAGAGTCTTTTCCTCATGCTCAACGGTGCATGCTATTGTAAAACCTAAAAATATTGCCCAGGCAGGGTCGCAGGCAGTACTCACCTGCTGCAGCAAGTCCAAAGATGGCTCTGGTGCCAACAACGAGGGGCTAAGACCCTTGCAAAACACAATGCTACACTCCTGTAGCCAATCAGGGTGGAGGTGGGCGGGCAGGAGGTGGGCGACGCTGCAAACTTAGAAACTGAAACTGCCTCAATTCTACGGTGCGCGCTGGAGCGCAAAACTACTTAAAAACCTAAAATATGGCCCAGGCATAGTCACAGGGTCTCAGGCAACACTCATCTGCTGTAGCAGGTCCAAAGATGTCTGTGATGCCTACAAGGTGCTAAGACCCTTGTATATTCAAGTATCAGAGGGAGACGCACCTACTACATTTATGCATTTAAATTGCATTTGCCATGTTTAATGGATGAACAATGGACAGTAAAGAACATCGGGCCCCATTACAAATTTTGTGGTATTTCGGCAGTAAATTTGCTGAAATACCACAAAACGTATTTACCGTTACCACCACTTGGTCTGGCGAATTACCGCCAGATTACAAGTGGTGGTAGGTGGTGTTAGTCTCCATTAATTGGAGTACATACAACTCCATGGAGATTTCGGCAGAATTACAACCAGCGGTAATTCTGGCTATCTGGCAATTCTTTGGCAGTAAGGCAGAGGCATTACCTCCAGCATTTTGTTGGAGGTTTGTCTTTCACTCTACCTTCAAACCAATAGTTTGGCAGCGTGGTAATGCAGTGATAACTCTGTTACTACTGCGCTACCACATTTTTTTACCAAACTGCCAAGCTCATAATGAGGTGCATCTTGTTGCCAGTCAGACACACACACCTTTTTTCAGCTTACCTTTCCTGCACACCCTTCTTCAGGGTTCTGGAATAATAGCACCTGCGGCAGCACAATCTCTCTAGCCTTCCTGCTCTTCTTCAATGGGTGATTTTGCTCGGTTCCAGCTTATGGTATCTGAGAGTGATGCGCACAACGCCGACAGTGCACTTTAAGCATCAAGTGTTGCTATTGAGGACACTACCACTACCTAAGCAGCACTGCCTCTCCTTTCATGTCAGTGCAGCCATTTAACATCTAAACTCACTTTAACTTGCTTAAATGCAAGCAAACAAGAAAGATACTGCAATGCTATTCTGAGCTTGGAACTTTCTGAGGAAGCCATCAACGCCATCGGCGCCGAGGCCATCGAAGGACACACCTGGGGCCGAGGCCGTCGAAGGACACGCTCAGGGCTCCGGCCTCGAAGCCACTGTCGAAGTCGTCGGCGCCTCGGTCGACGCCACTCCCATTGGCGCCCTCGACACCTTTTGAGGAATTTTTGCCGGAGGTACACCGGAGAGCTGTGGAAGCTCATAGGAAGGCGCTCAGCAAGTCTGTGCGGCCTATTTTCGACCCATACTCTGTTCCTCCTCCCAGGGTGGAATTGTTCCAACCCTTGGAGTACATTTCTGATGTTGAGGAAGGGTCTGAGCAAGAGGTGCCTCCTGAGGTTCCTGATGACCTGTTGTCAGGGCATAACCAGCTGGAAGACCTGCGTCAGTCTTTGCACGACGCCAGTGGTCTGGATTCCTCCCCGGAAGTTGAGTTTGGCAGGCCCGAGTCTGGTACGCAGACTGACTCATCGTACAGGTGCCTCATGTCGAGGGTGAGGGAATATCTGGGTTGGTCGGCTCTACCTGTGGATTTTCTGCAGGATGACCTTACAGATATTTTGGACCAGGGTCCACCCACTGACCCGGTGTTGCCATTTCACATGGCCTTACAAAGAAGGGTGGTGGTGGCGGCGGCTTGGACTGCTCTGGAGAGTCTACCGGCAGTGAACAAGTCTTTGCTGAAAAAATACCGTCCAGCCAGTGGTGACCCCTGCTACTTGTCTACGCACCCTACTCCGGAGAGTTTGGTGGTGCAGGCGGCTATGGCCCCAGCAAAGCAGGCTGCGTACGCTACAATCCCTGCTGATGGGGACGACAAACGCTTTGACGGCTGGGCGAAGAAAATATTTTCTTCTGGTGGTATGGCTTTAAAGGCAGCCAACTCCGTTTGTGCCCTTGCAAGATTCATGCACACTCTGTGGAATTGTGTGTCGTTGGCGGCTGAACATATTCTTGAAGGGGAGGAACGGGATGGTTTTCCTGCTCTCTTTCAGGATGGCAAGGATGCCATCTGTGAGTCCGTTCAGTCGGGTTTGGATATGGCAGACTGTGTCAGCCGGTCCATGGCGGCGAGCATGGTGATGCGCAGGTTTGTGTGGTTGCGGAAGTCGGGGTTTGCTCCTGATGTGCAGTCCCGGCTTCTCAACATGCCCTTTGATGGTGTCCATCTTTTTGGCAGCAAGGCTGACGAGAGCCTTGAGAGGTTGCAGACCTCCAAAGCTGCAGCGAAGTCCTTGAGCGCTGCAGTGCGTCAACCTCTGCCTTTTCGGCCTAGGGGACAACAATGGAGGGGAGGATCCTTTCGATATTACTCTTCCTTTGGTAAATCGAGGGGAGCTGCCAGTCAAAGGGGCCACCGTAGGAGTACCAGAGATGGAAAGCAAGGTACTCGAGGTGCCAAAGCCGCGCAGGCAGTTGCCTCTTTGCCCTCTGGCACTGCCGCAGCCGCTTCCACTCAGTCATGAGGCCATGGCCCATGGTTCGCCGATTGGGGGAAGGCTGGCGCAGCATCTTGTAGAGTGGCGTGCCATTACTTCAGATGTGTGGGTTCTGCAGATCATAGCCCACGGCTACTGTCTTCCTTTCCGGCAGAGGCCTCATGACAGTCCACCGGGAAGCTCTCTTTGAAGAGTCCCGATCCACTCATTCCGCAGGAAATCCTATCCCTGATGGAGAAAGGTGCCATAGAACTGGTGCCTGTAGCGGAGAGGAATAAGGGATGGTATTCCCCATATTTTTTTATCCCGAAAAAAGACAGGGGATTGAGACCCATCATGGACTTGCGTGGTTTGAACAAGCTCCTCAGGAAGGACAAGTTCAAGATGGTTACTCTTTCTCAAGTCCTCCAGGCCCTTCAACTTCAGGACTGGTTGGTATCTCTCGACCTCAAGGATGCTTACTTTCATGTGCCGATTCATCCAAAGCACAGGAAGTACCTGAGGTTCGCCGTTGGAGACTCTCACTTTCAGTTTCGGGTCCTGCTGTTAGGATTGACCTCCGCCCGAGGGTTTTCACCAAGCTGATGGTGGTGGTGGCAGCATATCTCAGGAAAAGGGGGGATTCACGTCCTCCCCTACCTGGACGATTAGTTGATCAGGGCGCGTTCGCCCGAGCAAGCCCTGGTTCATCTGTCCATCACCTGCCACTCCCTTCACAAGTGGGGCTTCTCCCTCAATTTAAAGAAGTCCCACTTGGCACCTTCCCAGCGGCTCCAGTACATCGGAGCAGTGCTACACACATCCCTGGGGCAGTGTTTGCCTCCCCAGGTGAGGGCTCATCCCATTCTGCAATTGGTGGACAAATTTCAATGTGCCCAGGGTCTCCCGACGTTCGAGTTCTTGAGATTGCTCGGCCTCACGGCTTCCTGCATTTTTCTGGTGCTGGAGGCCAGGCTGCGAATGAAATCCCTGCAGTGGGCACTGAAGATGCAGTGGTCGCAGTTCTCTGGCAGGATGTCGGACCCCGTTCAGATTCCACCCTCGATCGCTCAGGACCTTCTGTGGTGGGCCATCGAAGGAAATCTGTTCAAGGGGGCGCCATTCTGGCAACTGTGGCGGAGGTGACGATCGTGACGGACGCATCCCTCACGGGTTGGGGAGCTCATGCCAACGAGTTGACAGTCAGCGTCCGTTGGTCTCTGTCAGAGTCCAGACTCCACATCAATCTGTTAGAGCTGCGGGTTGTCAGGTTAGCCCTGAAGGATTTCTGCCATCTGTGCGGGGGAAGAATGTCCTGATTATGACGGACAATACAGTAGCCATGCACTACCTCAACAAAAAGGGAGGCAGGGTCTCTCCCACCGTGCAGGGAGGCGATGCAGCTCTGGTTCTAGGCTATCCAACAGGAAATTTCGATCTCGGCAGTTCATCTGGACGGAGACGAAAACGCAGCAGCGGATGCTCTGAGCAGGCAGAACACGGTCTCTCACGAGTGGGAGCAGCTCAGGAAGTTCTTTTGGAGATCTTCGCCCTTTGGGGAACCCCGCAAGTGGATCTCTTTGCCACCAGTGTCAAACGGAAGTGCAAAAGAATCTGCTCGCAGGAATTTCCTCCAAGAGGAGCCTTACGGGACGCGTTTGTAGTGGAGTGGTCCTTCCCACTGCTGTACACGTTCCTGCCAGTCCCCGTCATCCTGCAGGTGTTGCGGAAGTTGCAGAGGTTTGGTTCCGGATAATCCTCATTGCTCCAGCATGGGCCAGGAGAACGTGGTACCCGGACATTCTAGACATGTCCATCTGCCTTCCACGTCATCTTCCCTACAGAGACGATCTGCTCTCACGGGAGGGGGTCGAGTTCTCCATCCAGAGGTCAAAACTCTAAGCCTTCATGCTTGCTATCTGAAAGGCTGAGATATAAGGATTGGGACCTCCCTGAAGACGTGATGGAGGTGTTGCTTTCGGCCAGAAGGCCTGCAACGAAATCCCTGTACCGTTGCCGTTGGAGGAATTTCATGCGACTGGTGCAGGGTACAGAATGTGGATCCTTTACAAAGTCCCATTCCTTTGGTTTTGTCTTTTTTGCTTTCTTTGGCCCACAAGGGCCTGACTAAGGGTTAACTGGCAGCGCTATCCATATTTAAGCGCTCGTCTGAGGAATGTTCTTATTTTAAAATCCCTTTGATATCTCAGTTTCTAAAAGGGCTAACTCATGTGTTTCCACCGTTGCCTTTCCAGATGCAGGGATGTGATTTGAATTTGGTTTTAAAGTTCCTCATGGGAGCTACGTTTGAGCCCTTACATTCTTGTCCATTGAGACTGTTAACCTTTAAAACTGTATTTTTAGTTGCAGTTACTTCCGCACGCAGAGTGAGTGAGTTGCAGGCACTTTCCGCCAAACCACCCTTTACTGTGTTACATAAGGACAGGGTTGTCCTTAGGGTACGGCCTTCCTTGCCTCCGAAGGTTGTGTCGGAATTCCATCTGAGCCAGAAGGTAATCCTTCCGGCATTCTATCCTCCTCCACATCCTGGTAAGGAAGAGAAGAGGCTCCATAGGTTGGATCCTAGGAGAGCTTTGAGTTTCTATCTCTCACGGATTTCGTGGGTCAGAGTGGACGATCAGCTCTTTATTGGTTACGCTGGAAGGCGTTTCGGTCAGGCTGTTTCTAAGCAGACCTTGTCTAGATGGATCATTTTGACGATCTCTGAATGCTATCGTTTGGCGGGGAAGGACCCTCCTGTAGGCTTACGGGCCTATTCTACTAGGGGTATGGCTACCTCCACTGCACTGCAGAGGGGGTTTCCGATTCACAATATTTGCGAAGCGGCCACATGGGCATCTGTCCATACTTTTGTGAAACATTATTCCCTGGATTCTATCCATGGGCAGGATTTGTCCTTTGGCAAGGCATTCCTCTATTCTGCAATTTGATTGGACATTCTAAATGTTCTAAATTCTTTTTCCCACCTCCTTACGTTGGTACTGCTTTGGGAGTCTGTTAAAGATGTGGAATACGTCGGAGGACACAATCCCCTCGAAGAACAAGTTACTTTCTTACCTGGTAACTTTCTTTCGATGGGATGTTCCTCCGACGTATTCCACATCGTACCCTCACTACCTGCCCAGCTACAGAATTTCTTTTGCGATTGCAGCTCCGTTTCCGCAAGACTTTCTGTTGGAAGGCTGGCAGAAGATTGGCGCCACACGTTCTGGGGAAAAAAATACAACTGAGGCTACGGGCGTCGTGCGTCCTACATATAACATCTGGTGACGTCGGCCGTCGGAGGAGGTCCTTGAGGGAGCGTATCAACGTCATCGACGCAGGACATCTACACCGAAAAAAGTTTCCGAAGCAGCACAGCTGTGGTAATCAATGTCAAAGATGTTGAATACGTCGGAGGAACATCCCATCGAAAGAAGGTTACCAGGTAAGAAAGTAACTTGTTCTTCTAAAATAAAAATTAGGGAATTTTCCTAAAGACTTTGGTAAGACGTTGAAAGCTTTATTTCTTTGCGGAAATGTTTTAATATTTTATATTTCTGACATTCTGCCTGTGTAGTAAGCTAATCGGCTACCCAAAGATTCTATTTGGCTTTACTGGGATTAGTCAGCAGAAGTAATATCTGCTCAATCATCAGCTGCAGTCTTTTTCCAAGTTTCATTCAAAGAATCTGCTGCACTTTCCGTAACGTTTTTAATTTTTATAAAACACGAGTATGTAGTTGCTAACCAGCAATTTCTAAAAAAGGAGAGCCGTTTCCACGCAATTAGGCCACTCAGTGAAAGCAGTCCTAGTTTGTGAGAAATTATTGGTAGTGGAGAGCTCTTCGGGAGAGGTAAAAGATGCTTCCTGAAGACACCCTCTAGATATTGCCACTTCACAAAGTTAGAATTACTCAAAGAGTACATACCATATTTTTTATTGATGATCCAGGTTTGAGACGATAAAGTTATTTGTAGAAGCAACTTCTCCATATACGGAGACTCTCCTAATTTATTATTAAAACAAATGCCCAAATACCAGTCATTTTGTACTACAAGAAGTGGTGAACTGCTTAATGACCAACTCGATCCTTTCAAATTTCCCTTTTTATTGGCTCGAATTTTCATTACATTAGACTTGGCAATATTGATGGCCAAACTATTACTTAAAGAGTATCCAACTGCCTCTGAAGGCCAATGGGAGTTTGATCAATCAAAACAAAGTCATCCACAAATAAGAGCCATTGTACCTCTCTAGTGGCGATTTTCGGTGGAAATGCTCGAGCAGTATCTAAATGCAGATTGAGATTGACTAAAAATAAATTTAAACGAGCCGGAGTGAATGGGGGCACCTGCATTAGGCCCCCAAATATCAGAATTGGAGGGACAGCTCACCCTGCTGGTTGAGGCGAACAGCAACCGTGTTATTAGTGTACAATGCTTGTATTGGCTCCAACAAATGTTCTGGACAGGACCAACATTTTAATTTCTTCCAAAGAGCACCTCTCGGGACGCTATCAAAAGCTAACTTAAAATCAATAAAAGTCAAGTAGGGGGGGGTTTAGATTTAAAGGCACAAGCTTTAAAAACAACTAATAAAGAACAATTAATTGATTTACCTACCAGCTTCACAATCCCTAACTACTTTGGATTATAGATTTATTCAGCTTAAATCCAAGAATTCAATTTAATCGGAAGCAGCGATGGCAATATTCTCCCTGTCGGATCTAAAAGTGCTATTGGGCGATCATTTTCTGGTAACAGTCGAACACCCTTTTTAAAAATAGGGATAATAATCGCTGCCAGCCATGAAGCTGGACTTTGTTTAGCAATTATAATTTGGCTAAAAACAAAAGTTAAAATATCAAAATATCAGCCTATAGATCCAAATGGGTTTTTAACATAGTACTAGATAGACTGTCCGGGCAAGGTGCTCTTGAGGAATTCTGTGGTATGGTTTCAGCCTTGTATAATTCCATAAAATGAGCTGTTCATGCAGCTGCAGGCACCAGATTAGTTTGGAGCGCTATTTGGGGTGATCCTCGCAATTTATTTGAAAGCTCTCAACATTTCTGCTGTTGTTGGAGCCCATCGCTGCAAGCATCACTTCAGCGTCATGTTTTAAAAACATAGCCTTATGACCCATCATCCATTTTGAATAGGTCTGTTTGATCTTTAGCCTTTGGGTCTGATAAACAGGCCAATTAAGTTTAGAAAGAGTAATTACCTCCCTCCTCGTTGATTGTTTTCTAGCTACTATTTCCTCATCAAAATCCATGGTTATGGGTAAAATCAACACCTAAAAACCTTAGACATGGAGGTGTTGAATAAATGCATAGCATTAACTTACATATCCTTTGACCATACTCCTTGTCTAAATGATAGATGATATAATGAGCTTAGGGTCCCATTTCAAGCCGTTTCAGCCAGCAGACAACTGGTGATTGTAAGCATACCAATCTCCTCTAATCTGAGTTTTTGGGAACCGCCAATTTAAGGATAATGCTGCCTGGTCACTGAAAACAAACTTGACATATCCAGCAAATTTTGTAAACCAATTGCTAAAACAAAAACAAAATTGTCATTGCCAGCTGCCTATTATGCCTCCATGTGGGCTTAGCTGGGGCTATCCCCTGCCGTAGTGCCATTTATCATAAACTGGTCTCTTGATTGCATTAAAAAGAGCAAAGCTTCACCTCTATATCTAGCAGCTGAATGCTGCTTAGTTTGTTCAGAGAAATCATCATCTAAGTTTGCATATGTCACATTGAAATCACCCCCCACTATGATAAATGTAATAGAGCCACCCTGGAGACAAATATCTATAACATCCACTAGATGTTTTAAGAAAGACTCTACATTACACAGTGTTGTGGTCATCTGTGACCTAGTTCCATAGTTGGGCCAAGATAATTTAGACAGCTGAATATACAGATTTGGCACTACTGTGCATTCTTCAAGGAATAAACCTAGAGAGTTTCGCACTGCTGTTAGAAGGCCTGGGACCAAAAGGACCGTAAACCCATGCATCAAGGACAGAGAGGTAAACCAGGTCTCCTGCAAAGGCATAGTATCATATTTCCCCAACACCGTAACATCAGACTGTAAAAGATGGGAAAAGCCTCTTGTATTCCACAAAAGCATAGAGATGGACAATTTTGGGTCATATGCTATCTAAACTGCCGGATTGGTGTTCGCTAAGATTCCTGGTAGCCATGACCAGGCATTTGGGGCCTGGAGAAGCGAGGGACGAACATTACACTCCAGCACTTGACGCGGAACCCCCCTGATGTGAGGGGGGGTGGTAGCATGTTTGCTGGGTGCAATCTGGGGCAGGGATCTTAACAGAAATAGTGGGAGCAAGTATTTCACCTCGGCTCAGCATCATCAGCTCAAATCCCATTGGGAGAAATAACGGGCCATATCAAGAATGCATTTTAATATCATTCTTGAACCGATGTAAAGTAAAACAATGTCCAACCTGTCATTAAAAATAAACTCAGCCTGCTCTATGTCAGCTGATTAAATGTTTCGTAATGAGGGAACATACATGCAACCGATTTAATATCATTGGATCAGTCGAGATAGGTAGTCTTTCCAGTAATAAACAATTTGGATCCTGAATAGATTCAACATTAGCATGTAATAATTAATGAGCTTTTGGAACAAGACCTTTTCATCTGGAAATGATGAAGACCCGTTCTTTTTTGCTTCATAGTGAACAAATAATCTTCTGCCACTACTGTTTGAGGTACAGGGGAAGGTTTGGAAAATTAGACAGAGGACATACCACAGGATCTACTGAGGACAGAGTGACTTGCACAGCAACAAACATACTATGCACATCAGTACTCAAAAGAACTGGAGGTAAAGTAGCCAAAGGCCACAAGGGTAATTGCTGGGAAAAGTGGAAGTTGCATAGTCGGAGAGGATTGAGTGGAAGTCATGGTTCTTTGAGGAGGACAGAACGTATTCCTTGGTGTTCATTAAAAGATCCATATTCTCATCATGCTCCGCATGTAGGGAAGTTTCAACATGTATTGGCGGTCTCATAGCGGGCTGCACATTTTTACAACAAGGCTTAGGTAACAATGACATAGGAGTACTTAAAGATCATGAAAATGTCCTAGAACCAGTAAAAGCCGATTTAGGAAGTTTTTCTTTTAGATTTTTTGATTTTTTAAATATTTTTACTGCTCTCCGCCACTAACTCCTATTTTGATTTAAAATGGGAAAGTTTGTCAAGTCAGCGTAATCTTCTTGGTCCACCAATGGGCCGATCATAGAGGACTAAGGTAGTTGGTGGCTAGAGTCATACATTTCCTAGATAATGGACAAATAAGTTCGAGCAGCAGAGCTCCGCATTGAAGCATCCAAAACAACTTCCTCTTCCCTGTTCCCATTCAACGAAACAGGAGTAAACAGGGTGTGAGACAAAGAATTTAACGCTTGATGAAGGAAAACATAGTTAATAGTGCAGATATCGTTTGTTCAATCAATTTGCAGTTAATAGCCTCATAAACCTTCACCAGCGAGATGAATGCAAAATTAAATGTCAAAATCCGCTTCGGGGTCATATTCGGAGGCTCCAAGACCGCCTGTAAGGATAATTGAACAGGTCTAGATGGATGAACTGACAAAGCTGAAAAAGAGCCTTCAGAGCTAGACGTAGAATCGGCATACAAATCAGGTGAAAAACACAAATGATTATCCATGTGCTGGGAATTGCAATGTTCAAATCCACTGGCAATGTTCAAATCCACTGGAGGGTAATACTTGACCCGGGATAGGGACTGACGAAAGATCTTAAGCAGTGATTTGATTAGATGAATTAGTATTTTGCAACATCGCCTGAGACATAGCGTGGAAACTTTTATCCGCAGCTGCTGATATTATCTCCAAATGATCCGTCGCATGGTTATCTGCAGAAGCAGTCAAATTACAAATTGCTTTAAGTATTGGTTGATTCTCCATAGCTTTCTGGACCATAGCTGAATCCGAAACAACATTCTCAGGTGCCTTCTGAGTGGGGCCAACGGCTGTTTGTAAAATACCTTTTGGGGGAAAGTAGGCTGTAATTTTAAAAGTGGACGTGGCTGGATGAGTACTTTTATCAATCATCGCCATAGAAGGGGCCTGCAGGATCAGAGCGGCAGACAGGCTGATTACCGGAGTAGAGTCATTATCACCCCAGTGAGAACCCAGATGTAAACATGGGGGTTGATTCAAGTCGGCTCCGTCCACAGGAACCGATGTAGGCAGGGAAGTGGAGTCCTGGATTGAACATCTCTTGATTTATTACCTGCAAATATGACTCTGCACCACATGCACTCATAAGCCATTTAAGTGAAGACAGTTTTTCGTGATTCCAGAAGAATAACAAGGAAAAGCAAACAGGGACTTACTAAAGTCAGTATCAACTACTGCCACCTCCGTCTGCTCCGCCGTCAGACTGCTGCAGACTGTCACATTTGCTCTTCCACTGTTAGATTAAGAGGCTTTCCTATTAAAGGGGCCGCACAGCAAAACAAGCGAAAGAAATTTCTTGCAACATCTGCCATTCACCAAGACTGCCACAGACTGTCACATTTGCTCTGCCACTTCTGCAGCCCACACCATGCAGGCGGAAGGCAGCCTACACTCGCCAACAGGTGCCGGACAGTCCAACGAAGGACAGAGTGCTTTCAGTGCACAAAGTGACGTGGAAGACAGTATGGGATCAGTTGATTCCCAAGTGCCAGCCCCCGCCCCCTCCGGTGTCCCCTCCAGAAGCCAGGCCGGTGGCACTGCTATAGAGATTACCCCCCTGGGACAGTGGCACACACAAACATACACAATGTGGGGATACTCCCTCACTTGATAAATACACAACCCAAGCCAATCGACAACAAAGTCATCGAAATATGGCCATGCGGTACATAAACGCGCCTGCAGTGCATCTACCTCAACTGAGTCCTCTGCACCCACCCCACGTGTGCGACACAACAGTCCTCCAAGACAAATGTTGAGCGAGAAGTCATGTTTCAAAAGCGCACAGGGTTGAATGTATGCTGAAACAAACACCTGTGTCCTCACGTTCATGCTACTGAAAGTAGATCGAAACCTCCTACACAACACAAGAGACTGGTTTAAAACAACCGTCTAAACACCCTCAGTCACATACGCAAAGCTGTCGCAAGCTTTCTGAACCAACACATAATCCTGAAGAGGTTACATTTCCTCTTAAACATACCCCTACGACAGGCACTTGGACAAAAGAGAGATTTGAGCAAACTATAGACAAAGTTTCATCTTTTGTGTCACTTATGGAAAAATATCCAGTTAAACAAAAGCATATTGATTTATAACAGGACGAGCGTCCTTCTAATTCCTTTAGATTACATTAGGAAGCCCCTTCACAGCTCCAAGGTGCAGGGTTTGCAGAAGAGGTCATTGATTTAGATCAAGGTAATACTGATTATGATGATCAATGTGGTGATGATGATCCTTATAATGAGAACGGCACATTTCTGCATCCTTCACCTCAGAATGATGACCAACCTTTAGCTGATACTCCTGTACATGACCAAATCTTGCATAATGATCTACTTAAAAGGCCAGCGGACCATTTCAGAATTCAGACAAAAGATGTTCCAAAAAATCTAGATTTTGTAGATGAAATGCTAGAAGTAAAGACTAGGGCAGTTCATTCCACTGCTTCAGTCGGTCCAAGAGATTTCAACGTTCTTTAGAAACACTGGCCCTCATTACGACCCTGGCGCTCCCCTAATGAAGGGGGCCGGTACGGGACCGGCCCCCTTCATTATTGGAGCGCCGATTACAAGCTTCCCATCGCGGGACCCGGATCGGACGCCTGGTAAAACCAGGCGTGCTTTCCGGGTCCCGTGAGGGGAAGAAGGAGGTAACAACGGCCCAGTTGTAATCTGCCCGTTGTTACCTCCATCCCAATTCCCATTGAGCCCTATGGGGGCTCAAATGGGAGTGGGGAATGGTTCCTGCAAGGAGGAATTACCGGGTCCTCCAATGTTGGAATGACCCGGTTATTCCTCATTGCAGGAAACCGGTAAATGAGCCCGGTTTGGTGGCAGCCATGGAGCTAACAGCTCCATGGCTACCGCCAAACTCGTAATGAGGGCCACTGCCTCTCGACAGGGCTGTTAATCCCAGGGTGGAGAAAACATTTTGTCCAGCAGTCACTGACCCATTATAAATATGAGATCACCTTAAGCCAGATTCCCTGGTGGTTACCACAACCCACAAGAGGGTGTGGACTCCCTTCGCTTCACCAGAAGCTCCTCCTGAAAATGAAAGTAAGAAGCTATTCACCCTGGGGAAAAAGTGACAACTTCAGCCGCATACCAAGTGTATACTGCCAACAATACCTCTCTTCTTTTCAGCTATAATTGGGCACTCTGGGACAATGTTCAGTCACAGCTGAACCACTTCAGACACAAATTTAAAAAACAGTAGACGAGGGCAGGCAAGTGGCTAACAATATTATTAAAGGTAATTTAGATGTAGCTGACCTGACAATGCTGGTAGGATTGTAGCGGAAGGCACAGTACTAAAGCGCCAGGCTTAGTTGCAACAGTCAGGCTTTAAACTTGATACTCAAGCAACCTTAATCAATATGCCTATGGAGGCTAATGTGTTGTTTGGAAAGGCGATGGATGACGCCTTGGAAACTGCTAAAAAAAAAAGAGCACAAGACTCTAAAATACTTAAACCAAATTTCTAACCAACCCTATGTTCAGTGGGTTGTTTTTAACTCACATAGGTTTTTTTTCGTGGACGAACATATCCACATGCAACACAATCTGTCATCAACCAAGGTTCCCCAATAGGATGCCGTATCTCACAACACACTGACGCATAGGAGGGAATAACCTCAGACAAGTGGGTCGTTCCCACTGTGTCCAAGGGGTACTCCATAGAGTTCCTCACAAGACCTCATTACCATCCACCAAAGCAACAGAAAATGTCACAAGAACACCCGCAAATTCTACAAGACGAGATTCAAACTCTTCTACTAAAAGGTGTGATAGAACTGGTCCCTCCTCACAAGGTAAAAAAGGGTATTTATTCAGCATACTTCCTTGTTCCCAAAAAGGATTTAACTATGTGCCCTCTGTTAGACCTACATCAGCAAACACATATGTCAAACCACAACAGTTTTGATTGGCAACCCTTCAGGAAGTAGTCCTGCTCGTAAAACAGGGGGATTACATAAAAACATTGGATATGAAAGATGCATACTTTCATATTTCAGTGTTGCCAGCACAAAGCAAATATCTCTGGTTCAAAGTTGAAATTACTTGTTACCAGTTCACAGTGCTTCCCTTAGGCATATCCTCAGCGCCAAGAGTATTCACCCAAGTCCTTGCAGTGGCGGCTGCCTACCTGCGCAGACAGTCTCTTCCAGTGTACCCTTCTCCCGATGACTGGCTCATTATAGGAGAGGCTCCTCAGAAATGTCAGCAAAACACCCAAGAGACAATCAACCTACACTTCAGTCTAGGTTTCTCAATCAACAAGAAAAAACCAACTCTCGCTACAAATCAAATAAAACAGTGAAACCCATTTACCATGGTTATCACACCTGCTCACAATGTCCCTTTGCTCACCAGTGAAACCTCGAGGCCCATCCAGCATGATGTCCCAATATCAGGGAACAACATATCATCCGTGCCCTCAAACACCGAACTTGGCAGCTTGGCTCCCAAGGTCATAGAGTTTGGTCATATAAACGTACCACAAAGATGTATGGACATCCTTAAATAGGCACGCAAACCTAATACCAGACATTGCTACTACAATAAATAGAAACTGTTTGTAGTCCGGTGCAAAGCTGGAAACATCAACCCAATTCATTGTTCTCATTCCCACATTGTTGTCTTCTTACTTTACCTGTTAGATTCAGGTGAAGTCTTTAACTCTCTTTAGTCTATTTAGCAGCAGTCTCTGCATACACTACCTCGCATAGAAAAGTGTTTTGGAGGAAGGTTCCAGTAGTAAAGGCATTCTTGGAGGGAGTTAAAAGATTACACCCACCTATTTCTAATCCAACTCCCCGAGGGGATATCAATGTTGTACTTACAAAGCTCATAGGTTCCCCATTCGAGCCAATGCATAAAATAAGTCTTAAACACATTTACAAGACTGATTTTCTCATTGCCATTACATACATTAGAAGGGTTTGTGAACTACAAGCACTTTTAGTTCAATATCCCTTTGTTGTGATTCATAAAGACAAAGTGGTGCTAAAATCACACCCATGCTTTCTCCTAAATTTATTTAAAATTGTTTCATGTCAACCAGTACATAGAACTTCTTGCTTTTTTTCAAAATCCTACCAATTCAGCAGAAAAAATCCTCCATACATTAGATGTTAGGAGGGCTGTAATGTATTACCTTAACAAGACAAAGCCAATGAGAAAGACTGATCGATTCTTTGTGTCCATGGCTACTGGATGAGAAGGGGATTAGGTCTCTAAGTCGGCTATCTCAAAATGGAAAATTAAATGCATTCAAACTCTGCCTTTCATGCCCATAGCACACTCAATACAGGGCACAGGAGCTACTTTTGATTTTATTGCACTGTCCCTTTATATGCCATTTGCAAGGCAGCTACTGGAGTTCTATACATACTTTCACACAACATTACTGTCTGGATGCATATTCCAAACAAGATTCGCAGGTGGGACAAGCTGTGGTATGACATCTCTTTGATGCTGTATCTTCAAACATCCCACCCTCTTCTCCAGGTAATGCTCACTAGCCTATGCAAAGCATGTGATTCGAAGTAGATCCACAAGTCTCAGAAGGCATACATTACTTACCGTAACCATATTTCTGATGCTTGCATGTGCACCCACCCGCCTTAGAGTTGAAGGTACATAGACATCTTACACCTACTTGTATGTACTCAAACATGCACTTCATTCTCCCACATGTCAGAAACAAAACATTGACACGTAAAGGACCATGGGTACGATGAACGTCACACTAGGGATGGTATTATAAACACGCCAAGTTGACGTCCCTTTTTCAAACTTTTTCGCAATACTCTGCACTTACCACTAGATGGCGGTTTATGCAAAGCATGTGAATCTAAGCAGGTACAAGCATCAGAAATACAATTATGATAAGTCATGTATGCCATATACAACCTTTCAATAATGTTCTTGCTCAAGAGCTCTGCTGAAAGAACCGGTGGGTACCACCTAGTCAAGTCGGATGCTCTCAAATTGCTCAAAGTATGAGCCTGTGCTTTCTTAATGTGCTGTGGTTAATATTTCTTTTTCTTTTTTCTATGTTTTCTTAAAGTGGTTTTTCTCTCATTATCGAAAATTTGTTATACAAAAATGTCCTTTTAAATCCATCAATGATGACTGAATCCTTCATTAAAATGCCAAGTAGTGTTTAATTCACACAATTGCTTAGGCAGAAAGAAAGACTCTAGGTCTGTGTGTAACCCAATTAAGCCAATGAAATTCAGTGCACAACTCCATTGTCAGGGCTATATAGTTTACAACTTACATGTTTCCATTAAATGAACAAGTTAAGAATAATTTTGAAAAAAATCATGTGACATACATACCATTTCATGTCAAGCGTATCCCACATTCAGAAGGGAAAATTAAATGAAAGTAAAATGGAGAACACCATAAGTCTCGTCATCGTTATCAGATCTAGCTATGTGAGCATGTTCTTCATTTTGTAACTACAAAGAGGGTTGAAACATACCTTGGTTACAGAATCTCGCAGTCTAGTGATTACATGGTCTTTAATCGTGAAATGTCTTGTGGCAAGCGTGGAAGCCTACAACAAACCTTACTGTCAGTATAACTGCTGTTAAAATGTTTAATGTGCACAATCTGTCTGTGTTAAAAGACAGCGCACCCGATCGACCCGTCCGTAGCCCCGCTTGCCGTGAAGACCTGCTGGGGGGTGGGGGGGCGCGGCCGTCGGGAGTTTATAACTGCCACCATGGAGACCGACATGGCGCTGCCTGTCACCTGCAAGCCATGGACGAGCACACGCCTTGCGTCCCACCCTCCCATGGCAAAGGGAGGGCGGGACCCAGTCTCTGTGATACTGATACATTCCTTGTGTTCGTGACATGAAACCTCATTACAATGCTGCCCACGGCATAAAGTAGGAGCTTATATATCAATATAGATCACATGTGGTGCTACATGATCCTTGTTGCTATGGAGGTCTAAATAAGGCGTCCTGTGGCAGCCGCGTGGTGCAGACATACCCACGCCTTACGTCCCGTCTTCCCAAGAACGCGGGAAGGCAGGACCTTGTTACTCTGTTGTCCAATACGATCAGAGTGATCGCGCCCACTCTTCATAAAGTGTTTTCCAGGGTACAAATGAACCACAATGTCGCTGTCACCTCTTATGCACATGATTTCCAAAGGCCCACATATAACTTAATAAGTAAAAGTGTATGTCATCCCTTACTGGTTGGTTCCAAACACTACATATTGAAAACTGAGCACCATCGAGTTGCAGGTAATCCCACCACAGATCCTGTTATCCTGCTGCTTGTCATCAAATTAACTAATCTCCCCCTCCCCCTGCGGGATCTCTCTATCCAATAACTTCAGAGAGGAAGAACAATCATTGCTTGCATTCATAGTTACATGCCATTACCAGTCAACTAGGTCATTATGTTGACCTTCATAATACATTCAAATTACTGAAAGCAAACATAATTTCCTTCAAGAGCCCTTTCAGTGTCAGTGTTCCCAGTTTGTCAATCCAAAAGGATTCTCTCTGGTCCAATCTTTTTGTGTGTTCTCATGGGGATCCCATCTCAACACCACTTCAAGGATCAGGAAACAAATCTGTGCCAGGTTATGCTTTTTTTCATCCCAATGTCGTGCCACTGCCAAATTCATATTATGGTTTCTAATACAAGAGCTGTGTTCGTTCCATCTCACTTTTGCAGTTCTTTTCGAATGTCCCACGTAATATAGGCCACACGGGCACTTGATTGTGTAAATTATGTTGCGCGTATCACATGTTGCAAAATCGCATAGTTTTATCCGTTCACTACTGTGTGGGGATGGTTTATCATGTATCCTTTGAGTATTTACCCACCGTTGCTACAATTGAGAGGCAGGTATGTCCCAGATCTTTCTGTGTCCTTTCTTAATGAGGTATGCTAGGTTTTTACTAATCTGTCTCTGAGGTTTTTTCTCCTTTGGTAGGCAAAGGTGGGAAGTTCCCTAAACAAATGTTCAACTTGCTCATCACATATTACCGTCCTCCAATTCTTCTTGATTATGCTTTTTATTCTGTTGCTTTGTTTCTAGACACAAACACTAAATGTGGCTCTCTGTCAGGTTTCTCTGTCATCTTGAGTAGATTTTCTCTTTTCTGGGTTGCAATACGTGCGTTCCCCATCTCTACCTCTTCTATGAAGTATCCACGGTTCCGAAACTTGTCGCCCATCTATGTGAGTTCTTGTGTATAATCTTCAGGATCGCTAAATATTCTTTTCACTCGTAGCAGCAAACGAGAAGAACAAGGAGGGGGTAAGAGAAAGACAAAGAGGAGGACCTCTGACAAGACAGCAACAGAGAAGAACTTAGTTATAAATCTGTCCTCTAGGATACTTTCAGAGAAAACGGAAAACACCCTACAGAAAGGGCTCCGTTTTATGCCCACATACAACAGCACTCTCTTTGATACTAAAGTAGAACTATTCAAACTGGTGAGGAAAATGAAGCTTAAGATTTTCTTTGACGAACTAGAAGCCACAGCCACACAAGCAGACGGATCAAGTATGAAAGAGTTCAGGGGGGAAAAGCAATTGTGTACCACCTATCAGTATTCCTAAAGTCGATATCTTTCATAGACAAACCATCAAAGATATGGAAAAAGTCTGTTTCAAACACTTGGGACATAAGAACATGAAGCCGCATGTACTCAAACTAGTTAAGGACCTGTACAGCGACGAAAGCGTGACCATCAGGTCAGCAGATAAAGGGGGATCCCTTGTGATAATGAATACAACAGATTATGACTGCGCATGCAGGAGACAATTGAGTGATGAAAATATGTATGCAAAACTAGACATGGACCCAACTGCCTCGATTAAAAATAATCTAGATGATCTACTAGCTAAAGCTGAAGAATTGAGTTGGATCAATCACCATACCTGTAAATTCCTGATGAATAATTATCCATGAATAGTACACTTTTTTACTTTACCCAAAGTACATAAGGACCCCAACAAACTGCCAGGGAGACCAATTGTCGCTGGCATTAACAGCATGCTTGAAACATTGGGTAAATACATCGACTATTTTCTGCAACCACTGGTACAGAAAACATGTGCGTAACATTAAGTACACCACACATTTCTTCCAGCATTTGAATGGAGTCCAATACAACGCCAGTCAAATGTCATATTTCCTGCCCCTCATGTCCCCAGCCCTCCAAGATGTCAGGCTGGAGCCAGGCCACGATCACCTACATGGCCCTTAAGGGCCTCTCCATCCCTCCAAAGACCCACTTGGAGTCAGACGTGGCGCTTGTGGCACCAGACTCACTCACTCCCATATGATAACATTTGGGATTGGACTTGCAGTGCATTGATGGGGACAAGATGGATGCCTCCACATATTTTGGTTCCCAGAACTGCATGTGCAGTCTAGTCTTTTGGGTGTGGTTCAGCCCAGAGACACCTGGGATACCCAGAGACTATTTAAGCCACGCCCAGGCTGAGAAACATGCTTTGCGTTTTCTGCACCTGCAGCGTGACACTCACCGTGTTCGGATCGGTCTCCAGTAGGCCTGCATCTTTCTTCTGCGCTCAGCTCCTGCAAGAACAAGAACACTGTTAGGAACAGCCTTACCTTGCAGCACTTCTGCCCATCTTCATCACTCCTTCTGTTCTGCGGGCATCTTCGGCGGTGTCCTTCCCATCACGGCACACCGCTTCCTAAGGAAAAGGGAAAAAATCAGAAAAAGGCATTAGTAAGCGTTCTGCAAATCTTTGCTTAGTTTTAAATACTGTTCGAGCTTCAAACGCTTACCTGAATCCCAGCTGCTCTGGGGGAACTCTGTCTCCGGAACTTCCCATCCATCTGCAAGAGGGGAAAGACACTCCAGGTTAGCGTGGAAACATCTAGAGGCGCCGCATACCGCGCTTACTCACCGCATTTGTTCTTCATAACCGGCATCCACGCTGAAAACGTCGCAGCACCTAAAAGACACAGAAAAAGAACTCTGTTCAATACAAATACGAAAGGGGTGCATCGCGCATCGCGCTCTCACTCACCTTCAGCGCTACTCATCTCAGCAACACGCCACCATCCCCGGACGCCGGCCATCATCTAAGGAAGGAAAGGAACGAAGTTAGAGAACTGTTCAAAAGACTCATTATACTTACCTGTCGGACTCTTGCCAGTGAAGTAACTAGGCAGCAACGAGCCTGCATCAATCAATGCGCCCCTGCGCTGAAAGCAGGATGGAGAGCACACTATCCAAGAAAACAAGGTGAGCTGTGGATCAAAGGGAAGGGTCGGACCCCAGGAAAGAAGGGGTTCAAGCACACAGAGACAATAGGGAGTTAAACTCTACCAATCCTGTGTTTCAGGCCCAGTCTCCAGTCGAATAGCCTCCAGGGAAGGGTTCGAGGTCGTAAGAGGTCAGAACAGGCTGAGTGACGTCCCCGTAGATACCAGGTGAGCGTTACAGAACGCAAAGCCTCACATCAAAATCCACCTGGGCGTCATGGAAACGTCAGAAAACGACCAGTTAGCCCACATGTTGTTGCAGCTATGTTCCGAAGTACATGCAGCCAGGCAGGAGACCAACACCCTGAGGAGAGAGCTGATAGTAGCCAAAGAACGCACTAATGATTTAAGCCGGCAACTTCTCCAGTCACAAGCAGGGCATGCACCATTGCGGGGAAGCGTGCCCTCGATGCCAGCGCCATCAGCCAATCCCGTTCAGATAACCCTTTCTGGGGCAGTTCCCTTGGCCCCGCCCGAACGATTTTCGGGGGATCCCGGGGTTTGCAACGTTCATGAACCAGTGCCGCCTGCACTTCCTTTGTAGGCCAGGGGCCTTTCCGAATGACCAATCACGGGTCGCTTTTGTGCTATCCTACCTGAGTGTTAGCGCCGCGGACTGGTCTTCATGGCCCAAGACGATCCTTTGCTGCATGACTTCAGGGGCTTTCAGCAGGAGATGGAAAAGCTGTTCGCCCGTCGTACTCATGGGCAGGCATTAGACAACAAACTTCTGTCCCTACGCCAAGGGAATCAAGACCTATAAACATACATAGCCACGTTCAATAGACTCATAGTTGAAGCAGAATGGCCAGTGGAGAAGAGAACCACATTATTTCATCAGGGGTTGCGGGGGGAGCTCAAGGATGTTCTGTCACAAGTAGTGAACCCCCGAAAGACTGCTCAGAATTCATTGACCTTGTTGTTCAACTGGATCATAGGTTGCAGGACTGAAGAGCAGATCGAACCAGACCGGACCCTCGCCCTATGTATGTGCGTTCAAAGGACAATACTGCCCGAACAACGGAATGTTCAGGAGAACCAATGCAAATCAGGGGGGGTCAGATCCCCTTTGACTAAAGCGGAAAGGGATAAAAGGAGACAGCAGCAGTTATGTCTGTACTGTGGAAGGTCAGGTAATTTCCTTAAAGAGTGCCCTGTGAAGCCCCCGAGGAGGACGGTAGGGGCCACGGACTAGGAAGATACCATCAAGGAATCCGAATACTCCCCAGCCCGGCAAGTGTAGGGGTCCACTTGTCGAGCGAAGAAAGTGAACTACAGACCTCCCATTTTGCACTATCTGTGGTCTTGATCAATCACCAACAACCATCTCGAATGCACGCAGTAAGAGCGTACATAGACAGTGGAGCTGTTGGGAGTGTCATGATCCCTGCTTCCAAGGGGTCAGGACTTGCCCCACAACCTTGGAAGCAGGCCCATAACTCTGATCCCAGGAACCAGCCAGTCCCGATTGGGACCTTTTGGACCTTGTCCTGGCGTCAGTGGCGCCAGGCTCATGATGGTGACCGGTCCCGGCACTGGAAGCGCCGGGCTCATATCTCATATTAGGTAAGAGTGCTTGGTGGACCTACCTGTAGCAGACCATGCTGCTTACTTACCAGCTAACTGGTCTCCTGATCCTTCTCTGCCTGGGACTACTTTTCTGTCTGGGTGGAGCAGGAGCCACTCCCTGGAAGAAGAACACAGGAACTCTTCTAGAAATCTGGAACTCTTTTCTTACCTGGGTGGGGCCGTGGAAGAAGACGCCTAAGCACTACAGAAGGCTATTTAAACCACACCCGATTGGTTTCACGTGCTTCGCGTTATTCTGCATCTGCAGCAGGACGCTCACCGTGTCAGCTCCAGGAAACCTCCAGCTCCAGATCCTGTGAATACGAAATAACCTGCTGGGATCCAACCTTCAGTCGTCTTCAGTATTCTGCAGCTCCTGCAAGACAAGGGCACAGGTTAGGCTAAAGCAAAGGCAGCGAATCTACTTACCTAATCCAGCGGCAGCATCCGAAGCGCCTTTTTCTGCCTTTCTCTTCCGGCATCCGACATCTGCAAAGAGAAAGAACATCGGTCAGGAATATTTAACTACAGAGCCTGCTTACCTGTGTTACGCCCATACCAACTCAGCTCGCGCTGCATTCCGGCACCTGCAAGGCAAGATACTTCGGTTAGTAACGCTTAGTTACAAGACTGCTCACCTGTGTTACGTTTGCTTCCAATCTGTTCGCGCGGCTCCTCGGCACCTGCAAAGACAAAAGAGACATTACGGTGCATTCTACAGCGCTAGAATAGTCTTTCTACTTACGTGCCATTAGAAGGATAATCTTCATCGCCACAGCATCTAAAAAGGGAAAAGACATACACTTTAAAGACTTAAGACTTTTGAAAGAGAAGAGAACAATCTAAAAGGAACTTTAGTACTTACAAGGCACGCTCGTGCATTAACGGCGTCTTCGCTCTCAGCAAATCCTCTGCTATCAAGAGGCAGAGCTCGCATCCAGTGAAGCAACTGGACCCAGCGCCCCTGCACAAGACGCAGGATGGAGAGCCCGGCAATTACCTATATAAGGTAAGCGCAATAACAATCCAGTTCCACGGGGAAAGAAAGGGCGAAAGGGGGCAAGGAACTTTCCCAACCTTCCAAACACTAATACCTTGGTTTACCCTTACAGACATCTCACTCTTCAGCTTAAACTGTCGGTAGGAAGGGGGCCCAGTCCGGGAGCAAAACGAACCCTGCGCCTAACACTGAAGACAGTATCCTCGCCAGATCAAGACCTGCGCCTCCGGGGGAACCAGGTGAGCGTTACAGAACGCGAAGCCTTACCACATAATTCCCGCCCAGACGCAATCATCAAGTGGCCCTCACCAACATCTGTAAAAGGGGTTCAAAGTATGTTGGGCTTCGCCAACTTCTATCGCAGGTTTATTCCAGACTTCTCTCGGGTAGTCCAACCCATTACAGCTCTCCTCAGAAAAAACAAATGTTTTGAATTGTCTACCGAGGCAGAACAAGCCTTTCAGGAGCTAAAGACTAAATTTACCTCCGCCCCGATTTTAAAACATCCCCGCCCGGAACTACCTTACATCGTCGAGACCGATGCCTCCAGCCTTGCTATGGGAGCAGTGCTTTCACAAAGAGATCCAGAAACCAACCAGTTGCACCCCGTGGCGTTTTGGTCTCGCAAATTATCAGCCCCAGAAATCAATTACACCATTACCGATAAGGAACTGTTGGCTATTAAGTCCGCCTTTAAGGCCTGGCGGCATTATCTCCTAGGAGCCCGACACACAGTCACTGTCATTACTGACCATCGTAATCTACAGTATCTGAAATCAGCCAAAGCTCAATCCTCCAGACAACTTCGCTGGGCATTATTTTTTGCCGAATTTGATTTTATAATCACCTACCGACCAGGCAATAAGAACGGTAAAGCGGATGCCCTCTCTCGAATTGGAGTAGATGACCACATGGTTAACCCTGAGCTCGTACCTATTATTCCTGAACAAAGAATCCTGGGTCTGATCGGCATGCAATCCATTGAAGAAATTGAAGCCCAGGTGAAACAACTGGTAACTCCAACAGACATACAAAAATGGCAGCTTCAGGGGGAAGACTTCACAGTAAAGAACGACTTATTATACTTCAAGGAACGACTTTATCTACCCTGTACCAGCTTACAAAATCAAGTCATCTCTTGTTATCACGACTCCTTAATGGAAGGACACCCCGGTATGGCCAAGACCTCGGAAAAGGTCAAGCGTCACTTTTGGTGGCCATCTTGGAGAAAAGACATCAGAAACTTTGTCATGTCCTGTGGAGTGTGCGCCCAGAACAAGAGTCCTAAGGAAAAACCAGCAGGCCTCTTACAACCAATTGAAATCCCACCTCATCCCTGGCATACCCTTTCCATGGACTTTATCACCGACTTACCTCCCTGTTCCGGATACAATACAATCCTGGTAATCGTAGACTTATTTTCAAAAATGGCACATTTCATTCCACTAAAGGGGTTACCGTCAGCAGCAATCCTGGCTCGAGAATTTCTTGAAAACATCGTTCGGTTGCATGGCTTTCCTTCAGTTTTAATCTCAGACAGAGGAAGTCAATTCATCTCCCACTTCTGGCGGAGTTGCTGTCGGTTGGCTCAAATTGATGTGAGGCTTTCCACCAGTCACCACCCACAAACCGATGGTCAGACCGAAAGGACCAATCAGACTTTGGAACAGTACCTACGCTGCATGCTGCAACAGACAGGAGGAACTTGGAAGGACATCCTTTGGATAGCCGAGTACGCTTATAATAACTCAGTCCACTCTGGAACCGGAAAGACCCCGTTTTTTCTTTTGTATGGTAATCATCCTCGAACCTCTAACCTGGATCCACCTCAGGATCTTGGAACACCAGCAGTTGACCACCTACATTCAACCATCACCCAAGCCTTCAAGGAAGCTACTACCCACCTTCAAAGGGCCAAGGAACAATACAAGAAAGGAGCAGATCGACATCGAAAGGAAGCCCCTCAATACCAAATAGGAGATCAAGTCTGGTTATCCACCAAATATTTACCCCTAAAGGGACCACGCACCTTTAACCCAAGATACCTAGGACCCTACTCTGTCACTGCCATAATAAATCCAGTAGCGGTCAAGTTGGATTTACCCCCTCGAATGAAAATGCACCCAGTCTTCCATGTTTCACTACTAAAACCTGTTCAACCAGAAACCCGACTGACTAAATCTCCTGAACCTATCCTAGTCGACGGAGAACTTGAGTTTGAAATCAAAAATATCCTGGATTCCAAGATCTCCAAATCAAAACTACACTACCTGATTGACTGGAAAGGCTACGGCCCCCAAGAAAGATCTTGGGAACCTGCAGAACATGTACATGCACCCCGACTAATCAAGAAATTTCATCGGACATTTCCTAACAAACCAAGACCTCCGGAGAAGTCAACCTTGGGAGGGGCCTTGAGGGGGGTTGCTGTCATGATCCCTGCTTCCAAGGGGTCAGGACTTGCCCCACGACCTTGGAAGCAGGCCCATAACTCTGATCCCAGGAACCAGCCAGTCCCGATTGGGACCTTTTGGACCTTGTCCTGGCGTCAGTGGCGCCAGGCTCATGATGGTGACCGGTCCCGGCACTGGAAGCGCCGGGCTCATATCTCATATTAGGTAAGAGTGCTTGGTGGACCTACCTGTAGCAGACCATGCTGCTTACTTACCAGCTAACTGGTCTCCTGATCCTTCTCTGCCTGGGACTACTTTTCTGTCTGGGTGGAGCAGGAACCACTCCCTGGAAGAAGAACACAGGAACTCTTCTAGAAATCTGGAACTCTTTTCTTACCTGGGTGGGGCCGTGGAAGAAGACGCCTAAGCACTACAGAAGGCTATTTAAACCACACCCGATTGGTTTCACGTGCTTCGCGTTATTCTGCATCTGCAGCAGGACGCTCACCGTGTCAGCTCCAGGAAACCTCCAGATCCTGTGAATACGAAATAACCTGCTGGGATTCAACCTTCAGTCTTCTTCAGTATTCTGCAGCTCCTGCAAGACAAGGGCACAGGTTAGGCTAAAGCAAAGGCAGCGAATCTACTTACCTAATCCAGCGGCAGCATCCGAAGCGCCTTTTTCTGCCTTTCTCTTCCGGCATCCGACATCTGCAAAGAGAAAGAACATCGGTCAGGAATATTTAACTACAGAGCCTGCTTACCTGTGTTACGCCCATACCAACTCAGCTCGCGCTGCATTCCGGCACCTGCAAGGCAAGATACTTCGGTTAGTAACGCTTAATTACAAGACTGCTCACCTGTGTTACGTTTGCTTCCAATCTGTTCGCGCGGCTCCTCGGCACCTGCAAAGACAAAAGAGACATTACGGTGCATTCTACAGCGCTAGAATAGTCTTTCTACTTACGTGCCATTAGAAGGATAATCTTCATCGCCACAGCATCTAAAAAGGGAAAAGACATACACTTTAAAGACTTAAGACTTTTGAAAGAGAAGAGAACAATCTAAAAGGAACTTTAGTACTTACAAGGCACGCTCGTGCATTAACGGCGTCTTCGCTCTCAGCAAATCCTCTGCTATCAAGAGGCAGAGCTCGCATCCAGTGAAGCAACTGGACCCAGCGCCCCTGCACAAGACGCAGGATGGAGAGCCCGGCAATTACCTATATAAGGTAAGCGCAATAACAATCCAGTTCCACGGGGAAAGAAAGGACGAGAGGGGGCAAGGAACTTTCCCAACCTTCCAAACACTAATACCTTGGTTTACCCTTGCAGACATCTCACTCTTCAGCTTAAACTGTCGGTAGGAAGGGGGCCCAGTCCGGGAGCAAAACGAACCCTGCGCCTAACACTAAAGACAGTATCCTCGCCAGATCAAGACCTGCGCCTCCGGGGGAACCAGGTGAGCGTTACAGGGAGTTATATCGACCAGGATCTTGCAGCAAAGATGGGGCTTCCGTTATGCCCTAGATCAACCACCGACACTGTTACCACTGTCGACGGCACGGAAATAGCTTCTGGTCCAGTATCCCAATGCACTGTAGCTTTAACCCTTCTGTGCCAGGATGGACACCAAGAATCTATGGTTTTCGACCTCATTAAGGCACCACAGTTCCGGTTGATTTTGGGAATGCCATGGTTGGTAGCTCACAATCTTCAAATCGATTGGCGAGCAAAAGAATTGGCCTTTTCCGAGACTTGCGCCCGCACATGTTATCGGCAAGAGAAACAAACAATAGACACCAGAACCTCCACGCTTGCGACTGTGGCAATCAGCACCCTACCGAGTGAATACCAGGACTTTCAACATGTCTTTCAGAAAGAACAGGCTAATACCCTGCCACCGCATAGACCATACGATTGCCAAATTGACCTGATACCCGGCGCACAAATCCCTTGTGGGCGAATTTACACACTCACGGAACCAGAAAACCAGCACCTAAAGGCCTATCTTGACCAATACCTGGCCAACGGGTTCATCCGTCCCTCGAAGTCTCCAGCAGCCAGTCCTCTATTCTTCGTACCAAAAAAGGAGGGGGACTTGAGAACGTGCATCGACTATCGCGCACTGAACCAGATTACCGTAAACAAACGCTACCCCCTGCCACTGATCCCTGAATTGCTTGAGCAAGTCAAAGATGCCCAAATCTACACAAAACTAGACGTGAGGGGGGCATATCACCTTGTTCGCGTAAAACAGGGGGACGAATGAAAAAACGCTTTTCGGACCAAATACGGCTTGTACGAATATCAAGTAATGCCCTTTGGCCTTTGCAACGCACCTGCTGCATTTCAATACTTCATGAACGATGTCCTACGGGAATTGATTGATGCCTGTGCTCTAGTGTACATCGACGATCTCCTAGTATATTCCGCATCAAAGCAGGACCACGTTAAACACGTCCGATCCGTATTGGAGAAACTCCGTCAAAACCAGATCTACGCCAAGCTCGAAAAGTGCTCATTCCACGTCTCCGAGGTGGAATTCCTGGCCGTTATTCTCAGCCCGAATGGAATCCGAATGGATGTACACAAGGTAGATGCTATCCTGAACTGGCCATCCCCAAATTCATTCAAGGGGGTTCAAAGTATGCTGGGTTTTGCAAACTTCTACCGCAGGTTCATCCCAGGATGTTCACAAATCGTGCATCCCAACACGTCATTACTAAGGAAAAGCAACAAAAAGTTCCAGTGGACAAAAGAAGCCGAGGAGGCTTTCCAGGAACTCAAAGCAAGATTCACATCTGCCCCAATCTTACGCCACCCTCGCCCTGATCTCCCATACCCGGTGGAAACGGACGCATCAAGCATGGCTATGGGAGCCGTCCTCTCACAAAAGGACCCCGAAACGGGCCAGTTACACCCTGTTGCCTTCTGGTCGCGTAAATTCACACCCCCTGAACTCAATTACGCTATCACAGACAAAGAACTCCTGGCCATTAAGTCAGCCTTTAAGGCATGGCGGCACTACCTCTTGGGCGCCAGACACACAATCACCGTAATAACTGACCACCGGAACCTCCAGTACCTAAAAACGGCAAAGGCCCAATCCTCACGACAACTACGTTGGGCTCTTTTTTTGCTGAATATGACTACGTGATTACATTTCGACCAGGGGTGAAAAACGAGAAGGCCGATGCCCTTTCCCGTATGGGGGTAGGAGAGCAAGGGTATCAGACCCCTGACCCAATAGCAATCATCCCGAGTGACAAGCTCCTAGGAATCCCAGCAACCATAACTCAGAAAGAATTACATGAAGAAATCCAAAACCTGATGCGTCCAGATCAATTACAAGCGTGGAGTGTGCAAGGAGAATATTACATCATAAAAGATCAGTTGCCCTACTTCAGGAATCGTTTGTTCTTACCAAACCAAGAACTATGAGAAAAAGTCATGTCCGGTTATCATGATTCCTTGATCGAGGGCCACCCCGGAATCGCTAAAACCCTAGCCAAGGTAAAACGAAATTATTGGTGGCCACGTGGCGTAAAGACATTATCCAATTCATCCTATCTTGTGGAGTGTGTGCTCAAAACAAGTCATCCAAGCAGTAACCGGCTGGGCTAGTACAACCATTGGAAATCCCACCAGCACCCTGGCACACGTTGTCCCTCGATTTTATTACTGACTTACCACCCAGTCAAGGATTTAACCCTATTCTTGTGGTCGTGGACCTATTTTCAAAAATGGTACATTTAATTCCTCTTAAGGGGCTCCCAAATGCTTCCACTCTGGCAAAGGTATTTCTTGAAGGCATCGTACGGCTCCATGGGTTTCCTTCAGTTTTGGTCTCAGACCGAGGTACTCAGTTCGTATCTAACTTCTGGAGAAAATGCTGCTCTATGGCCCAGATCAACATCCGGCTATCCAGCAGTCACCATCCCCAAACGGATGGTCAAACTGAGAGGACAAATCAGACGCTCAAGCAGTATCTGCGTTGCATGTTACACCAAGCTGAAGGAAGCTGGTTCGACCTATTATGGATAGCTGAATATGCTTATAATAATTCCCTACACACCAGCACTGGGCAGACACCCTTTTATACCATGTATGGCAGGCACCCACGTACTTCTGAGTTGGACGTTCCTACAACCCTGGAAATGCCAGCAGTCAAAACCTTGCACACAACCATTTCTCAAACCTTTAAAAGGGCAGCTGAACACCTACTTCAAACTAAGAATCGGCAAACGAAGTTTGCTGATCAACACAAAGGCAAAGTCCCCTAACTACCAAGTGGGAGACAAAGTCTGGCTGGCGTCTAAACACGTGTCCATTAAAGGAACCCGAACTTTCCGTCCAAAATACCTGGGTCCATTCACCGTCACCTCTGTGATAAATCCTGTGGCGGTCAGACTAACTTTGCCGTCAAACATGCAGATTCATTCTGTATTCCACGTGTCTCTCCTTAAACCTGTTCAACCTGGGACCCGGGTTGCAATGCCACTGCAGCCAGTAGTAGTTGCCAGGGAGCCAGAATTTGAAGTCAAGGACATCCTAGATTCAAAGTACATCAGATCCAAATTATACTACTTAGTAGACTGGAAGGGGTATGGTCTACAAGACAGGACATGGGAGCCTTGTGAGTACATCCATGCACCTCGCCTGCTTAGACGATTTCATCAAAACCATCCAACCAAACCAGGACCAGACAGAAGAGCCACCTTGAGAGGAGCCTTGCGGGCGGGAGGGGAGTGCTGTCATGATTCCTGCCCCTCATGTCCCCAGCCCTCCAAGATGTCAGGCTGGAGCCAGGCATGGGTTCACCTACATGTCCCTCAAGGGCCTCTCCATCCCTCCAAAGACCCACTTGGAGTCAGACTTGGCGCTTGTGGCACCAGACTCACTCACTCCCATAGGATAACATTGGGGATTGGACTTGCAGTGCATTGATGGAGACAAGATGGATGCCTCCACATATTTCGGTTCCCAGAACTGCATGTGCAGACTAGTCTTTTGGGTGTGGTTCAGCCCAGAGAGACCTGGGATACCCAGAGACTATTTAAGCCACGCCCAGGCTGAGAAACATGCTTTGCGTTTTCTGTACCTGCAGCGTGACACTCACCATGTTCGGATCGGTCTCCAGTAGACCTGCATCTTTCTTCTGCGCTCAGCTCCTGCAAGAACAAGAACACTGTTAGGAACAGCCTTACCTTGCAGCACTTTTGCCCATCATTCATCGCTCCTTCTGTTCTGCGGGCATCTTCGGCGGTGTCCTTCCCATCCCGGCACGCCGCTCCCTAAGGAAAAGGGAAAAGAACAGTAAAGGGCATTAGTAAGCTTTCTGCAAATCTTCGCTTATTTTTAAATACTGTTCGAGCTTCAAACGCTTACCTGAATCCCAGCCGCTCTAGGGGAACTCTGCCTCCGGAACTTCTCATCCATCTGCAAGAGGGGAAAGACACTCCAGGTTAGCGTGGAAACATCTAGAGGCGCCGCAGACCGCGCTTACTCACCGCATTTGTTCTTCATAACCGGCATCCACGCTGAAAACGTCGCAGCACCTAAAAGACACAGAAAACGAACTCAGTTCAATACAAATACGAAAGGGGTGCATCGCGCATCGCGCTCTCACTCACCTTCAGCGCTACTCATCTCAGCAGCACGCCGCCATCCCCGGATGCCGGCCATCATTTAATGAAGGAAAGGAATGAAGTTAGAGAACTGTTCAAAAGACTCATTATACTTACCTGTCGGACTCTTGCCAGTGAAGAAACTAGGCAGCAACGAGCCCGCATTAATCAATGCGCCCCTGCGCTGAAAGCAGGACGGAGAGCACACTATCCAAGAAAACAAGGTGAGCTGTGGATCAAAGGGAAGGGTTAGACCCCGGGAAAGAAGGGGTTCAGGCACACAGACAATAGGGAGTTAAACTCTACCAATCCTGTGTTTCAGTCCCAGTCGTCAGTCGAATAGCCTCCAGGGAAGGGTTTGAGGTCGTAAGAGGTCAGAACAGGCTGAGTGATGTCCCCGTGGATACCAGGTGAGCGTTAGACAAATTCTGTTTACAATTGATGTAAGAAGCCTTTATACTTCAATACCGCATGACCTAGGAAGAGAAGCTGTAGAATTGTTATAGAGAAGGAGACATCCCAGCGCAACAATAATGTATACTGGCACTACTATAGTTTATAGGAGAGAACTCCTACTTTCGTTACAAAGAACAGTTCTACCTACAAGTGGCGGGCACCTCTATGGGTGCAACTATGGCACCGGCTTACGCCAATTAATTCATGCACAAATTTGCGTCAGACCATCCTGTATGGCAACATCAAATAAGTCTCTGGGCCCGCTATATGGATGATATCTTTGGTATATGGATAGAAACAGAATACAAAATACAGGAATTCTTTCTTTACCTGAAATCAACAGACCAGAGGATTCAATTCACTTATGAACACTCTAAAAGAACAATTCACTTCTTAGATGTCAACATCACTGCAACTGACACAGGATATGAAACCAACATCTACCGAAAGGCAAAAGATAGGAACAATCTCCTACATAGGCTCAGATTCCACAAGCCTAGCCTCATCAAAAATCTCCTGTAGAGTCAAATGAGTGAAAAGAATAGTGAGCGATCCTGGAGATTATACAGATGGGTGACAAGTTTCTGAACCGTGGATACTCCACAGAAGAAGTAGAGATGACGGAAGCACGTATTGCAACCCAGAAAAGAGAAGATCTACTCAAGATGAGAGGGAAACCCGACAGAGAGCCACCTTTAGTGTTTGTGTCTAGATATTCTAAACAAAACAACAGAATAAAAAGCATAATCAAGAAGAATTGGAGGACGGTAATATGAGATGAGCAAGTTGAACATTTGTTTAGGGAACTTCCCACCTTTGCCTACCAAAGGAGCAAGAACCTGTCATGATGTCTACCCTCAGGCATCCGGACCAAGCCCATCAGCCCCGGTAGCAGGCATCTAGACATTGAGTAAAACCTCAGCAGCCCCGGCTAGGGGCTATCTGGGTTCAGTCCTGGCGCCTCAGGCGCCAGGCTCATAGTAGGAATCAGTCCTGGCGCCTGAGGCTCATAGTCATTACTTACCTCCGGCATTCTATGCTGCAAATGACTCCAATCCAACATGAAGCCTGAAAGGGACTATTTTTCTACAGGGTCTATTTTTTACTTGGGTGTGGTTCTAGGGACTTCTTACCTGGGACTACTTTTGAGGCTATTTAAACCACGCCCGACCAGCAACACACGCTTCGCGTTATTCTGCATCCAGCAGCGTAACACTCACCGTGCCTGCAGCCTGCATCCAGTCTTCTGCCATGCCCGCCTCGAATCAGGAGCTCCTAAAACAAAGAGGAAAGAAAGGGACAAGGTTAGAAAACAAACTTATTTCTATTCCACGCCTGATTCTGGATCCATCTTGTCTCCGGCCCTGTAAAGACTGTAAAGAACATCATTTCTGCACGCGCCGCACCTCCAGCTGCAGTGCCGCGCCATACTCACCAGTCTTCACAGCATCTTTCGGGTTGGCGCTGCCTCCATCATTTCTTCGCCGAACTTCGGCACCAAGGAGACAAAAGAAAACCACAAGGTGAGCCGAGAGAACCAACAAATATAATTCTTACCACCATAGACTTACCTGATTTACCACCAGAGGCATCCTTTTGTGACTCTCCATATTTTCACGTGCCGCATCTGTAAAGAGAGACAAAACACGTTTTCCTCGTGAAACATTTACCGGACAGCGCCGGGTAATACAGACTCTTACCTGAGCACCACCAGCTGCCACAAGAGCATCTTTTCACGAGCCAGCTGCAAGACCAGAAAGGAAGGGGAGAACAAGAGTGAACATCGGACATATTGAACTCTATGAACTTAATACTTACTGGTCCTCACCAGGAACCTCAGAGTCAATCCTCTCCAGAACTCTCCAGAGCCTTCAAATCAGTGAAGTAACTGGAATCAAGGCGCCCCAGCAAATCCATGCAGGATGGAGAGCTCATCTTTCAAGAATATAAGGAGATTGCTCTGAGGGCATTTCGGTGGTGATTAGTTGGGGAGGACTGTGGGGGTGCCATCACTTGAATCCACAAGTGGCTAAATCCATCTCTCCACTTGCAGGAAAATATTTCTACGGGTTAAGCAGACAAGATTAGGAGGGCAGATCCAGTCAGTCATCGCTGCACTACGCATCACGTGGGTGGAGACCGCAGCTGTCCGGGTCCGACCGACGCCCCTGTGGGAGCCAGGTGAGCGTAACAGAACGCGAAGCCTATCTACAAATCCCCACCCGGGCGTTATGGAAACCTCAGAAACCGACCAACTAGCCCTATTGTTAGGAGAACTTAGGGCAGAAGTGCACTCTGCGCGCCAAGAGACTAATGCCCTCAGGAGAGAACTGATTGTGTCAAAGGAGCGCACTGATGATCTTGCTAGACAATTACTGCAAAACCAAGCTGGGCAAACACCATTACCTGGACTCGGGGGGAATCCAACTCCTGTTTCATCGAGCAATCCTGTGCAAGTGGTTCTACCAGGGAGCATTCCTTTAGCTCCACCCGAACATTTTGCTGGGGACCCAAAAAAGTTTGCCGTGTTTATGAACCAATGCCGCTTGCACTTTTTATGCAGACCTGGAGCTTTTCCGAACGACCAAACCAAAGTAGCCTTTGTACTATCATATCTTAGTGGCAGCGCAGCGGATTGGTCAATTCCATTAGTTAACTGTGCAAAGGGGTAGAACAGTAGAAGCACTCCCTGATATTATATAATTAGAGATTGATTTACTCAATAAGATAGTTACACTTGAACTATTCTAGTTAAGATATACCTCTACATGTATATTTGATGTGGGATTAACAAGGACCACTATATTTAGCATTTTTCATGCGAATACTATGTTTGTTGAAATGTTTTTTTTTCATGTTTGTTTAGGTTTTGCAGTCCAATCCAATAGGCTCAAGAAGAAGGGATGAATATCCCGAAACGCGTCAGCCACAAATTGTATAAATGGACTATCATTATTTACTGTTCTCATGTTGTTTTTTTGTAGACAGTCATTTTGACTTTTTCACTTCAAATCTGTATGGTGAATTTACTGTGACATTAATTAAACCCCCCCCCCGCCCTGTTTTGGGTTTTTTTACGAAATCACTGAGTGTTCAGTCTTACTGCTAACTTAATCAGAACATTATTAATTAACTACAACAAACACATTTAAAATTCCTGAACCATCATTTGATGGACTTATGATAGAATGCAGGGGATGGGAGGGCTCCTAACTTCGGATCCTCGTCTTTTGTTTCTACCAATTCCATTAGTTAACCAGGATGACCCTCTTCTTCAGGATTGTCAAGGTTTTCAATTGAGCATGGAAAGACTATTTGCCAGACATTCACAGGGACAGGCTCTGGATAACGAACTTTTATCATTACGACAAGGTAACCAGGATCTACTAACCTATATCACAACAATCAATAGGTTAGTGGTGGAAACCGGATGGCCAGAGGTAAAACAAATTACATTATTTCATCGTGGACTTCGGGGTGAACTCAAACACGTTTTGGCCTAAGTTGTGAACCCACCTCAGGATTGTGCAGAATATATAGACTTAGTGGTCCAGTTAGACTACCGACTTCAGAATAGAAAGGCTGATCGAGCTAAGTTCGAGAATCGGGTAACATTGGGTTGGTTAAACCCAATGTTACCCTCAAAGGAATAGATGTATCGGAACTGATGCAGATCGGGGGGGTCAAGGGACCCTTAACTCAAAAGGAAAGAGAAAGAAGACGGTAGATGCAATTGTGTCTGTACTGTGAGGCCTCAGGACATTTTCTACGGGATTGCCCTATGAAAACATCTAAAAAAGTAGTCGGAGTTGCTGATAAACATCAAACAGAGCCTGATTCGGGAAACGACCACGCCCGACAAGCGTAGAGGTCTGCTTGCCGAGCTTGAAGAAGGATACTCAGACCTCGCACTTCATCATACCAATGGTCCTTATAGATCCAAGGCAGCCATCACTTATGCACGCAGTGAGGGCATACATTGATAGCGGGGCCATAGGAAACTATGTGGACCACGAGTTGGCTTCTAGGATGAATCTATCTCTCTGCAAAAAGACCACTTCGGATGTCATCACCACAGTCGATGGAACTGAAATTGCCTCTGGGCCTGTAACTCATTCCACCGCAGAGATGACACTATTGGGTCAGGATGGGCATCGAGAGAATATTGTGTTTGATTTAATCAAAGCCCCACAGTTCCAAATAATACTGGGGATACCTTGGTTGGAAACACATAATCCTTGTATTGATTGGCGAGAGAAGAGAATAACCTAACCGGATTGTGCACATACTTGTTACCAAAAAAAACCCTTGAACCAAGGCCTGGCCACAGTCGCTACTCCAGTCGTGCAGTTACCTCAGGAATATCAAGAATTCCAGGATGTTTTCCAAAAGGAACAGGCAAACACCCTACCACCTCACAGATCATACGATTGTCAAATCGATCTCATACCCGGTGCACAACCTCCATATAGTAGGATCTACGCCCTTACGGAACCCGAAAACCTTCACCTACGACAATACTTGGACCAATACCTTGCTAATGGCTTCATTCGTCCATCCAAGTCCCCTGCATCGTCAGCTTTGTTCTTCGTGCCTAAAAAGGAAGGTGACCTCAGAACGTGCATAGACTACCGCGCATTAAATCAGATCACGGTTAAGAACCGATACCCATTGCCTCTGATCTCCGAATTACTAGACCAAGTAAAGGACGCTTGCATCTACACTAAATTAGATCTCCGAGGGGCATATCATCTGGTACGTGTAAAGAAAGGCGACGAATGGAAGACTGCTTTTCGCACTAAGTACGGGTTATTCGAATACCAGGTGATGCCCTTCGGGTTGTGCAATGCACCAGCAGCCTTCCAGTATTTTATGAACGATGTCCTTCGTGAACTCTTTGACGTCTGTGTTGTTGTATACATAGACGATATTCTAGTGTACTCCTCTTCAGAATCAGACCATGTGAAGCACGTTCGTGCAGTCCTTGAGAAACTACACCAGCACAAGTTATATGCAAAATTGGAAAAATGCGTTTTTCATGCTACGGAAGTTTAATTCCTTGGATTTATCCTGACTCCAAAAGGAGTCCGAATGGACTCTCGAAAGGTGGACGCAATCCTCAAGTGGCCATCACCCAGTTCCGTTTAAAGGGGTACAAAGCATGCTCGGATTTGCTAATTTCTACCACAGATTCATTCCAGATTTCTCACATGTTGTACAACCTATCACAGCACTTTTGCGAAAAAACAAAAGCTTCTTGTGGACCGAAGAAGCTGAAAAGGCCTTCCAAGAGCTGAAAGCGAAATTCACCTCTGCACCTGTCTTAAAGCATCCACGCCCTGAACTTCCATACATAGTTGAAACTGATGCATCCAGTTTAGCCATGGGAGCTGTCCTGTCCCAGAAGGATCCTGAAACCGGTCAACTTCACCCAGTAGCATTTTGGTCCAGAAAGTTCTCGGCACCCGAGTTAAACTATGCGGTTAACGATAAAGAATTATTAGCCATCAAATCCGCCTTCAAGGCTTGGCGGCATTATCTTATCGGTGCCAGGCATACCATAATGGTACTCACCGATCACCGGAACTTGCAGTATTTATAAACAGCCAAGGCCCAATCGTCGCATCAACTTCGATGGGCATTGTTCTTTGCCAAGTTCGATTTCGTGATCACTTATCGACCAGGTTGTAAAAATGGCAAGGCAGATGCCTTATACCGAATAGGGATGGGAGAAGCATATGCGAACCCGGAACCAGTCCCTGTAATTTCAGAACAAAGAATTTTTGGCATAACCACTCTACAGACACTAGAGGATATTCAAGTAAAGATCCAACAACTCTTGCAGGACTGGGTGAAGAAAGGCCCGGACTACTCAGTCATCAATGACCTACCTTATTATAAAGGGCGACTATTTCTACCACACAAGGAACTACAAGAACTAGTCATCTCCAATTATCATGACACCCTGATGGAAGGACACCCAGGTATCGCAAAAACTGAAGCTAAAATTAAGAGACAATTCTGGTGGCCCACCTGGCGAAAAGACGTGAAGTCATTTGTAATGTCTTGTGGCATTTGCGCCCAAAACAAAAGTCAGAAGAAAAAACCAGCTGGCCTCGTACAACCTTTTGATAATCCACCTACACCATGGCACACCTTATCGTTAGACTTTATTACAGATCTACCTCCATGTAATGGATTTAACACCATTCTAGTTATTGTGGATCTTTTTTCCAAGATGGCCCACTTTATTCCTCTAAAGGGATTACCTTCTGCTTCAATTCTGGCCAAGGAGTTCCTCGAAAACATTGTTCGAATACACGGATTTCCTTCCGTATTGGTCTCTGACCGAGGTAGTCAATTAATTTCACATTTTTGGAAGAAATGTTGTCAACTGGCACAAATCGACGTGAGGTTATCAACCAGTCACCATCCCCAGACCGATGGTCAGACAGAGAGGACCAACCAGACCCTTGAACAGTACCTAAGTTGCATGCTACACCAGACCGAAAGTAATTGGAAAGATATTTTATGGATTTCCGAATATGCATACAATAACTCTGTACATTCAGGAACCGGACAAAGCCCCTTTTATACCATATATGGACATCACCCTCGAACCTCTGAACTAGATTTGCCTCAGCATTTAGAAATGCCTGTAGTTAGTCATTTGCATTCTACTATTACACAAGCCTTTAAAGAGGCAACAGAACATTTGAAACAAGCAAAAGAGAAATATAAGAAAAATGCTGATCAACATAGAAGTGAAACTCCACAATACCAGATTGGGGATCAAGTTTGGCTGGCTACAAAACACATACCTCTGAAGGGAACTCAGACTTTTAACCCTAGATATTTGGGACCCTACACTATTAAGGCCATTATCAACCCGGAGCCGTAAAATCGGAATTACCCTCTAATATGCGCATTCATCCTGTCTTTCATCCTGTCTTTCATGTTTCACTTTTAAAACCAGTTCAACCAGGAACAAGATTAACCAAACCACCCGACCCCATCTTGATAGATGGAGAACCTGAATTCGAGGTAAAAAATATCCTGGACTCCAAGATGGTTAAATCAAAACTTTTTTATTTAATCGATTGGAAGGGCTACGGACCACAAGAAAGGTCATGGGAACCTAGTGACCACGTCCATGCACCTCGGTTGGTGAAAAGATTCCATCAGAACTTCCCAGACAAACCAGGGCCCAGGGGAAGAACAACTTTAGGAGGGGCCTTGGGTGGGAGTGCTGTCATGATGCCTACCCCCAGGCATCCAGACCAAGCCCATCAGCCCCGGGAGCAGGCATCTAGACATTTAGAAAAACCTCAGCAGCCCCGGCTAGGGGCTATCTGGGTTCAGTCCTGGCGCTTTAGGCGCCAGGCTCATAGTCATTACTTACCTCAGGCAGACCATGCTGCAAATGACTCCAATCCAACATGAAGCCTGAAAGGGACTATTTTTCTACAGGGACTATTTTTTTACTCGGGTGTGGTTCTAGGGACTTCTTACCTGGGACTACTTTTGAGGCTATTTAAACCACACCCGACCAGCAACACACGCTACTCGAATCTGGAGCTCCTAAAACAAAGAGGAAAGAAAGGGACAAGGTTAGTAAACAAATTTATTTCTATTCCACGCCTGATTCTGGATCCATCTTGTCTCCGGTCCTGTAAAGAACATAATTTCTGCACGCGCCGCACCTCCAGCTGCAGCGCCGCGCCATACTCACCAGTCTTCACAGCTTCCTTCGGGTCGGCGCTGCCTCCATCATTTCTTCGCCGAACTTCGGCACCTAGGAGACAAAAGAAAACCACAAGGTGAGCCAAGGGAACCAACAAATATAATTCTTACCACCATAGACTTACCTGATTTACCACCGGAGGCATCCTTTTGTGACTCTCCATATTTTCACGTGCCGCATCTGTAAAGAGAGACAAAACAACACGTTTTCCTCGTGAAACATTTACCGGACAGCGCCGGGTAATACTGACTCTTACCTGAGCGCCACCAGCTGCCACAAGAGCATCTTTTCACGAGCCAGCTGCAAGACGAGAAAGGAAGGGGGGATCAAGAGTGAACATCGGACATATTGAACTCTATGAACTTAATACTTACTGGTCCTCACCAGGAACCTCAGAGTCGATGCTCTCTGGAACTCTCCCGAGCCTTCAAACCAGTGAAGTAACCTGAATCGACGCGCCCCTGCAAATCCACGCAGGATGGAGAGCTCATCTTTCAAGAATATAAGGTGAGATTGCTGTGAGGGCATTTCGGTGGTGATTAGTTGGGGAGGACTGTGGGGGTGCCATCACTTGAATCCACAAGTGGCTAAATCCATTTCTCCACTTGCAGGAGAATATTTCTACTGGTTAAGCAGACAAGATTAGGAGGGCAGATCCAGTCAGTCATCGCTGCACTACGCATCACGTGGGTGGAGACCGCAGCTGTCCGGGTCCGACCGACGCCCCTGTGGGAGCCAGGTGAGCGTAACAGAACCTCAAAGACAGATTAGTAAAAACAAGGCATACCTCATTAAGAAAGGACAAGGAAAGATCTGGGACATATATGTGCCTCAGTTATAGCAACTGTGGGTACATACTCAAAGGAAACACGATAAACCATCCACACACTGGTGAACCGATAAAACTATGTGATTTTGCTACATGTGATACGCGCAACATAATTTACGCAATCAAGTGCCCGTGTTGCCTATAGTATGTGGGACAGTCAAAAAGAACTGCAAAAGCAAGATGGAACAAACACAGGTTGTGTATTAGAAACCATAATATGAATTTGGCAGTGGCACTACATTGGGATGAGAAAAAGCATAACCTGGCAGATTTGTTTCCAGATCCTTGAAGTGGTGTCGAGATGGGATCCCCATGAGAATACACAAAAAGATTGGACCGGAGAGAATCCTTTTGGATTGACAAACTGGGAACACCGACACCGAAAGGCCTCAATCAAGAAATCATTTTTGTTTGCTTTCTGTAATTTGAATGTATTATGAAGGTCATCTTAATGACCTAGTTGACTTGTAATAGTATGTAGCCATAAAGACAAACAATTATTTTTCTTCCTCTCTGAAGTTATTGGATAGAGAGATCCCACACGTGGAGGGGAGATTAGTTAATTTGATGACAAGTAGCAGGATGACATATTGGGAACCCCCTTCTGTGGTGGGATTACCTGCAACTTGATAGTGCTCAGTTTTCAATATGTCTGTTTGGAACCAACCAGTAATGCATGACATTTACTTATTAGGTTATATGTGGGTCTTTGGAAATCACGAGCATAAGAGGTGACAGCGACATTGCGGGTTCATTTGTACCCTGGAAAACACTTTATGAACAGTGTGCGTGATCACTCTGATCGTACAGGACAACCGAGTAACAAGGGTCCCGCATTCCCGAATTCCTGGGAAGATGGGACATAAGGCGTGGGTGTGTCTGCACCGCACGGCTGCCACAGGACACATTCTTTAGACCTCCATAGCAACAAGAATTAATTAGCACCACATTTGATCTATATTGATATGTAAGCTCCTACTTTATGCCGTGGGCAGCATTGTAATGAGGTTTCATGTCACGAACACGAGGAATGTATCAGCCATCATGGAGACTGGGTCCCGCCCTCCCGTTGCCATGGGAGGGTGGGACTCAAGGCATGTGCCCATCAGCGTATTGCAGCTGACGGGTGGTGCCATGTTGGTCTCCATGGTGATGGTTATAAACTTCCGAAGGCCGCGCGCCCCTGCGGGTCTTCACGGCAAGCGCGGCTACAGACGGGTCGATTCGAGTAAGCGCTGTCTTTTAACACAAATTGTGTACATTAAACTTTTTAACAGCGGTTATACTGACAGTAAGGTTTGTTGCAGGCTACCATGCTTGCCACGAGTAAAGACCACGTAATCACGGGACAGCAAGATTCTGTAACAAAGGTATGTTTCAACCCTCTTTGTAGTTTCAAAATGAAGAACATGCTCCCATAGCTAGATATGCTAACGATGATGAGACGTATGGTGTTCTCCATTTTACTTTAATTTCATTTTCCCTTCTGAATGCGAAATACGCTTGACATGAAATGGTATGTATTTCACATTACTTTTTTCAAAATTATTCTTATGGATTACTCTGTGTTTCAAATGGATTGTGTCCTCCAACGCATTCCACATCTTTGACATGTAATGTCCACAGCTGTGCAGTTCGGAAACTTTTTCGGCAGAGGGCGTCCTGCGTCGATGGCATTGCGTCCATGTCCCTCGAGGGCCTTTGTCGAGGATGACGTCACAGGATTTTATAAATAGGACACATGGCACCCGTAGCCTCAGTCCCGTTTTTTCTGCGAACATGTTAACTTTGTGAGACTCGGTGCGCCTCATGTGTTTTCTTCATCGAAGATGTCTTTCTCTTCGACCCCTCAGACTCTGCGGTCCGGCTTCAAGACCTGCCGGGACTGCAAGTCTAAGATGTCACTCACCGACCCCCACCGCATTTGTTTGTGGCACTTGGGTGAGTCGCACGACACTGTTGACTGCTCGAAATGCCAGTCGCTGACTGCTAAGGCCTTGCATGAGCGGAAGGGGAAGCTCCAGGGTAGGTAGGGGCTCTAAGCCTGTTAAGTCCCGGACTTCCAAGTCCAATGGGGTTTCCACCGACGACTCGAGGGGCGTCTCTCCACGTCGGAAGGATTCCTGGGGATCTCGGTCCTGGAATGGTTCCCGCCACTCGTATTCCTCATCCAGGCACTCCAGGAAGCGCAGTCGCCTTCCGCGTCCTCCTCGGAGGATGGTGCCTCAAGGAAGGTTTTGTGCCCTACGAAGTCCTCGACTCCAGAGGAATGGGCAGCATTTCGAAAATCCATGATGGCGATTTTTTAATCACAGGACACGGGTCCGGTCGCACCTTCTGATGAAGCCGGCCAGTATCGTCTTGTTACGTGGCTCGCACGCCTTCGGGCTCGGGTTCGCTACGCGACACTCATCGGGAGCCGTCAAGGTCCCGTACGGACAAGGAATCGAAAGGTTGCAAGAGGCGTGTCTCTAGGTCTTGTTCCTCGTCCCCAGTGAGACCGCTACAACCTATTGAGGGCTCGGGGCCAGTGACGACTCGTTCGGCGCTGTGTCAGTCCGAATCGAACATTGACGCTTTGCCATCGTATCAGCCTACGGCGCCGTCGGCACCTGTGCGATGTCGACCCCAAAGCCTTCGGCGATCCCGACGTTGAGGTTATCGTTGCTCTCGACGTCGAAGCCTTCGGTGCTATCGGCGCCTTCGGGAATTTTTTCTAAAAATGTGCAATTGGAGTACCAGGGCATTGTGATCCTCCAAGGAAGGTTTTGGCCTCCAGGCCCTCTTCTGTGCCCAGACCTGGGTTTCAACCCCCTCTGGATGATATTTTTGAAGAGGAGGAAAGGTCTGAGGTTCAGGAACCTGGTAACCTTGATGATGCTCCATTTTTTTCTGGGGACAGTCAGTTGGAGGAGTTGAGGCAGACCATGATGAAAGTGGACTGGACACTTCGCTGGAAATGGAGTATGGTAGACCTGAGCCTGGGGCTCATGCAGAGTCTTCTTATAGGAGACTCATGGCACGAGTCTCAGAGTATCTAGGCTGGTCTAGTCCTCCAGAAGACTTTGTGCAGGATATTCTGACAGACATCTTGGATCAAGGTCTGTCCTCTGACCCTATTTTGCCATTTCATTCTACCTTGCAGAAAAGGGAGGTAGCTGCTTGGCAGTCCCCGGAATCTCACTAAGAAATACCACCCTTCTGTTAGCGACCCCAGCTATTTGTCTACTCACCCCACTCCTGAGAGTTTGGTGGTTCAGGGGGCTTCGGCCACCTCGAGGCAGGCGGCGTACCCTAACATCCCTCCGGATACGGACGACAAGCGCTTCGACGGTTGGGCACGGAAGGTATTTTCTGCTGGGAGCATGGCCTTGAAATCAGCCAACTCCACATGTGCCTTGGCAAGGTTTTCACATACTCTCTGGAATTGTGTTTCCGTGGCTGCTGAGCATATTCCTGAGGGGGAAGAAAGGGATGGTTTTGTTGCTCTCGTGCAAGACTGCAAGGATGCCATGTGTGAATCCCTTCAGTCGGGTTTGGATACGGCCGACAGTGTTCGCCGATCCATGGCTGCGAGCACCGTGATACGCAGATTTGCCTGGTTGCGGATGTCTGGGTTTGCTCCGGATGTGCCGTCTTCTCAACATACCCTTTGATGACGCACATTTATTTGGCAGCAAGGCTATCGAGAGCCTTGAGAGGTTGCAGACCTCAAAAGCTGCGGCAAAGTCTTTGAGAGCTGCAGTGTGTCAACCTCCGCCTTTTCTTCCTAGGGGACAGCAGTGGAAGGGAGGTTCCTTTCGGTACTACTACTCCTTTGGTTGTATGAGAGGGGCTGCCAGTCAAAGGGGCAAGCGGAAAGGTACCTGTGGTGGACGGGGAAATTGTGGTGCCAGAGCCGCTCAGGCAGCTGTGTCTTTGCCTTCAGGCACTGCCGCAGCCGCTTCCAAACAGTCATGAGGCCATGTCCCATGGTTCGCCGGTTGGGGGCAGACTGTCTCAGCATCTCGAAGAATGGCGGGCCTTTACTTCAGATGCGTGGGTGTTGGATCCCATAGCCCATGGCTACTATCTTCCCTTCCAATCCACCGGGGAACCTCTCTTTGAAGCTTCCGGATCCGCTCCTTGCGCAGGAAATCTTGTCCCTGCTGGAGAAAGGCACTATAGAACTGTGCCTGTAGCGGAGAAGAACAAGGGATGGTCAAGGGATGGTATTCCCCTTATTTTTTGATCCCAAAGAAAGGCGGGGGTTTGAGACCCATCATGGACTTGCGTTGGTTGAAAAAACTCCTCCGGAAGGACAACTTCAAGATGGTTACTCATTCTCAAGTCCTCCAGGCCCTTCAACTTCAGGATTGGTTGGTGTCTCTGGACCTCAAGGATGCTTCCTTCCATGTGCCGATCCATCCCGTGCACAGGAAGTACCTGAGGTTTGCGGGTGGTGACTCGCACTTTCAGTTTTGGGTCCTGCCGTTCAGATTGACCTCGCCCTGAGGGTCTTCACTAAGCTCATGGTGGTGGTGGCAGTGTACCTCAGGCGAGGGGGGATTCGCGTCTACCCCTTCCTGAATGACTCGCTGATCCGGGCGCACTCTCCCAAGCTAGCTTTGGATCATCTCAGTGTCACTTGCCTCACCCTCCACAGGCTGGCTTCTCCCTGAATTTCAAGAAGTTGCACCTGACACTTTCCCAACAGCTCCAGCACATCGGGGCTGTGTTGGATACGTCCTTGGGGAAGTGTTCGCCTCCCAAGGTAAGGGCTCCTCACATTGTGCAGGTGGTGGACAAGTTTCAACATGCCCAGAGTCTCCTGGCTTTCAAATTCTTAAGGTTGCTCGGCCTCATGGCTTCCTGCATTTTTCTGGTGCCAGAGGCCAGGCTGCGGATGAGATCCCTGCAATGTGTCCTCAAGATGCAGTGGTCGCAGTTCTCTGGCAGATCCCACGCTCGGTCTCCCAGGACCTTTTGTGGTGGGTGAACGAAGGGAACATGATGAAGGGTGAACCGTTTTGGCAACCGTGGCCGTAGGTGACTGTAGTGACGGACGCCTCCCTCACAGGATGGGGCGCTCATGCCAACAACTTGATCGCCAGCGGTCGTTGGTCTCTGTCAGAGTCCAGACTCCACATCAAACTGTTAGAGCTGAGAGCCATCAGGCTAGCCCTGAAGGCTTTTCTGCCCTTGGTACGGGGGGAGAGTGCCCTGGTCATGACGGAAAATACAGTGGCCATGCATTACCTCCACAAAAAAGCACAGTCTCTCATGAGTGGGAGTTGGCTCAAGAAGTCCTTCTGGAGATCTTTGCCATTTGGAGTACCCCGCAAGTGGATCTCTTCGCCACCAGTGTCAACCGGAAGTGCGAGAGATTCTGCTCAAGGGAATTTCCTCTAAGAGGAGCCTTAGGAGACGCATTTGTGGTGGATTGGTCATTACCACTGCTGTACGCGTTTCCCCCAGTCTCTGTCATTCCACAAGTGTGGCAGAGGTTACGGAGGTTCGGTTCCCACATGATCCTCATTGCTGCGGATTGGGCCAGGAGAGCGTGGTACCTGGACCTTCTGGAAATGTCCATCTACCCTTCACGCCGTCTTCCCCACCGAGAGGATCTGCTCTCGCGCGAGGGTAGAGGCGGGGCGAGGGTAAAGCCGGGGTGGGGCAGGCGGGTCAGCTTCTCCATCCAGAGGTCAAGACTCTCAACCTTCACGCTTGGTATCTGAAAGGTTGAGGTATAAGGATTGGGACCTCCCGGATGACGTGCTGGAGATGTTGCTTTCAGCCAGGAGGCCTGCAACAAAATCTCTGTATCGTTGCCATTGGTTCTGCGACTGGTGCAGGGATCACAATGTTGATTCTTTTCAGTGATCCATTCCTATGGTTTTGTCTTTCTTGCTTTCTTTAGCCCACAGGGGCCTTCAAGTGGGTACCATTAAATGTTACCTGGCAGCGCAGTCTATCTTTAAGCGCTCGTCTGAAGACTGTTCTTACTTTAAGATTCCTTTGATTTCTCAGTTTCTTAAAGGACTGACTAATGTATTCCCGCCGTCCCCCTTCCAGGTGCAGGTTTGGGATTTGAATTTGGTTTTGAGATTTCTCATGGGTGCTCCGTTTGAACCTTTGCACTCTTGTCCTTTGAGATTACTGTCCTTCAAGACTGTGTTCTTGGTTGTGGTTTCTTCAGCTCGCAGAGTGAGTGAATTGCAGGCACTTTCAGCTAAGCCACCCTTTACTGTGTTTCACAAGGACAGGGTTGTACTGCAAGTACGTCCTTCTTTTCTACCTAAGGTAGTCTCCGAATATCATTTGAGTCAAAAGGTGGTTCTTCCATCTTTCTAACCTCCTCCTCATCCTGGTAAGAAAGAGGAGCGTCTCCATCGGTTAGATCCTAGGAGAGCTCTTAGCTTTTACGTTTCTAGGATGTCCAGGGTCATAGTGGACGATCAACTCTTTGTAGGATATGCTGGACACCGATTGGGCCAGGCTAGTACCAAACGACCTTGTCCTGATGGATTATCCTTACCATTACGGAGTGTTACCGGTTGGCGGGAAAAGACCCTCCTGAAGGGTTGAGAGCTCATTCCACTAGGGGCGTGGCTACTTCCACCGCCCTCCAGCAGGGTGTTTTATTAGGAATATTTGTGATGCCGCTACTTGGGCTTCAATCCATACATTTGTAAAACATTATTCCCTGGATACTATCCATGGTCAGGATATGGCCTTTGGGAAGGCGGTTCTTTATTCCACAATCTAATTGGGTATTCTAAATTATTTTGCCTCCTCCATTTACTGGTACTGCTTTGGGAGTCTGTCAAAGATGTGGAATGCGTTGGAGCACACAATCCATTCGAAGAACAATTTACTTACCAACTGATAACGTTCTTTCGACTGGATGTTCCTCCAACACATTCCACATCGCCCTACCGGCCTGCCCCTGGCGAGAATTTCCTATGGGATTGCACCTTCTGTTTCCGCAAGGCTAAGTGCAGTCCAGCAGGTATCAGACTGCTGTCACACGTTCTCGGGGAAAAAACTTAAACTGAGGCTTTGGGCGCCGTGCGTCCTATTTATAACATCCTGTGACGTCGTCCTTGACAGAGGCCCTCGAGGGACATGGACCCGATGCCATCAACGCAGGACGCCCTCTGCCGAAAAAGTTTCCGATCTGCACAGCTGTGGACATTACATGTCAAAGATGTGGAATGCTTTGGAGGAACATCCAGTCGAAAGAATGTTACCAGTTGGTAAGTAAATTGTTCTTCGAATGGATTGTGTGCTCCAACGCATTCCACATCTTTGACAGACTCCCAAAGCAGTACCAGTAAATGGAGGAGGCAAAAGAATTTAGAATACCCAATTAGATTTTAATGCAAACATGTACATTTTGAACTATATAGCCCTGAAGATGGTGTTGTACACCTAAATGCATTGGCTTAATTGGGTTACACACAGACCTAGAGTCTTACTTTCTGCCTAAGCAATTGTGTGAATTAAACACTACTTGGCATTTTAATGAAGGATTCTGTCATCATTGATGGATGTAAAAGGACATTTTTGGATAACAAATTTTCAATAATGAGAGAAAAACCACGTTAAGAAAACATGGCAAAAAGAAAAAGAAATGTTAACCACAGCGCATTAAGAAAGTATAGGCAACTTTGAGCAATTTGAGAGCATCGAACTTGACTAGGTGGTTCACACCTGTTTTTTCTGCAGTACTGTTTGTTTTTGGTGCTTGTGTCATAGGACCTTGTCAGTCTGATAGCTCCTGGTACTTTTAGAACAAGAAGGAATATGTTACATAGTAGAAAAACTCAATCATTGACTACACATGAGTAGTGCCAACTTCTATCCTTCCCTTGATAAAGAGCTCCCAATAATGTCCTTGATCAACAGCTTCAGATTCATTTTGTACTACTGTGTTGATAATATCCATTATCATGATTAGATTGTGTGATCCAACTGATGCCTCATGCCAATTCGAAGCCTGTCTTCCTAGTATTAACAAAAGGAAACAAGTGAATCTGCTTCAGCATAATCCAAACAAAACTCAGGTCTTGGTTGTGTGTCCACATCCATAGATCTGGCAGATCTGGTGACTACCCTATGCATATCATAACCCTAGCCCCATTGATCTCAGTGGTGTTTCAAACAGGTTTCTTCTTTCTTCAAGAAATTTGACATACTTTCCCATAAATGGACACCCAAACATGGGTTTGGGCAGTGTCTGCCTTTGTCTTAACATAACTGGACTTTGCTAATGAACTTCATCTTGGTCTTCCTCCCTACTTGCTGGCTAGACTTTGCTGATCTGCGATATTTGATTGAAATGAACTTGTTGAATCCCATTTTTCTGCATTTTTTGGGCAACTGTTGGGCAACTGTTTTACTGCAAACTGTGGGGGGAACCCACCTGCGCTACGCTTACCTAGTCCCTCAGCCCCCATTTCTATATACCTAACCCATAACATTGTCTATCATTTTCACCATAATAAGAGGTAGAATTCAACCAATAAAGTGGGGATTAACAACTTTGTTATTACAATAATGCACAAGCTGAGTCAGTGCAATTACATCTCAGCTGGACTTCAGTCTTAGCCGCACTTGACTTTAAGGCCTTTTCACAGCACAGCAGGTCTTTTATAATCATGGTGCACCTTTCATTGTGGATAAACCAAAAGATACATGCCTTCCAGATCACTTCAGCCTTCCAAACTTTGCTCCCCGAAATGTAAATTGTGTGGAACTGAGACTGGGGTAACCATTTAGCCATGCTGCCTCATGGCATTGTAAGTCTATCCCTCTGGAAAATGAGTCCTTCTGCATTTGGAAAAAGAAACTGTAACCCTTTCTTTTTGAATCTTATGGCTAGTTCATCTGCTGATCACATTCCTCTTTCATAAGCTCCATGCCAAACGCATAGTATGAATCTGTGGCCGGCTGCCTCAGTATCCTGATTCGCAGCGCCTGCTCTCCCCATGGCACCGAGCAGGTCCAGAGGTCACAGATACCCATTCGATAGCAGTAGTGACAGACAAGTCCCTACTGCACAGGGGTGGCATTAAGAAAGATATGTACCCCTGTACTGAAACAGCGATGATCAGAAGTAACCCATGATGGTGGCAGGATAATGTCTAAAATAAAGCTATGCCTGAGTTTAGGCATAGTGCATGGTAGTGCTAATGATCATGACCGGCACCACCCCATCGATTTCCCACGTGTCAACTTCTGTGAGTCAGCTCTGCTGTGGAAGGTGATGTGTATTCTGGTCAGCCAAGTGAAGCCCACCAAAGGGCAGGACAGGAACCTGGAAGGCTCGGCCTCCTCGTAGATCTTGTGAAGGCAGCTAACAATCAATGGATCACCTCTAGGACTAGAGAGTTTCTCACAAGTAATTTCCCATTGATACCTGTATTTTATGCACTACCTAAGATACATAAACCCTGTCCTCCATTTAGATCTATAGTTGCTGGTACAGAAAGCATATTTGACCCACTGGCAAAATATATTGACCGTCTTTTGTAACTTATAGTACAGAAGACGAATGCAAACCTGAGATACACCACCCATTTCATGACCTGGCTTGAAGAGCTGACTGATATTTCTTCCCAATACATCAATTTTCCAATGGATGTTCAGAGCCTGTACACCTCTATCCCTCATGTGAAAGGGGTTGAGGTATTAGAATGGGTGTTATTACATCAGGGGTTCTTTCCGGGCAATAAACAGTTTGTTATAGAATTGCTTAACATCATTTTGTTCTACAATTTCTTTAGATACAATGGACTCTTCTACCTGCAAGCTTCAGCTACTTCTGTGGGTTGTGCGATTGCTCCTTCGTATACTAACATTTTTATGTACCACGTTGAAAGAACTCACATCCTTGACAATCCAACCTGGTCTGACAAAATTGTTTTATGGAAACATTACATAGATGATATTTTGGGTATTTGGGCAGGCACAAGAGCAGAATTAAAGAGCTTTTTAGAATCTGTAAATTCCATTAATTTAAGGATCACATTCACACTTGAGATTGGTACACCGACCTTACACTTCCTTGGTGTTGCCATAATTCTCACTAATAATGGCTTCAATATTATGATCTTTATATAAAAACACTGATGTTAATTATGTCTTACACGATAACAGCTTTCATCCATGGTCTATGGTGAAGAGTCTACCATACAGTCAATTTTGTAGACTGAGGAGAATTATTAAACTACATAAGACTTTGGAAAGAGAGTGTGAATCTCTGACTGAGATATATAAATCTAAGGACTACCCAGTGGAAACAGTACTAGAAGCAAGTACAAGGGCATCTGCTTTTGAGCGGCAAGACCTCTTAAAAACCTAATTGATGGATACTGATACCTCCTCACATCTCATGTTACTCCTATCAAAGCGACCATATCTCTAGGATTATTAAGAAACATCAGGGGTTGTTACATTTTTATCCACAGCTATCTATACTTTTCCCACATCCTCACATGATGCCATATAAAAGAGGACAGAACTTTAAAGATTAACTGGTACAATCAGAACATACGTTTAATAAACCGAGATTACTAGACAAACAAAGAACAGGCACTTTATCTTGTTTGAATTGCAGTAACTGCAATAATATCATAAAGGACAACTCAGTAGTGCATCCATACACTTGGAAGAAAATGGCATCTAAACATTATGTCACCTGTACCACAACTAATTTCATCTATGCCATTAAAGGCATGATCTAGTTAAAAATTGTATTTAAAAAATAGATGGGCAACATAAAAAAAAATACTAGCATTCTCTTTTTTTAAACTTCCTATGCAAAATTTTGAGCTATTCAAGCTCAAAATTCGCAAAAGCAAGCACATGGGCGCATCCATTTTGTGAAATGGATGCCCTCCTGTGCTGGCTTTTGCTTTTGTGGCACTAATGAAGGAAAAGCCAGCCAGCTGTAGTAAACAAAAGCTACCGCTGGGTGGCTTTCCCTTCATTAGTGCTGTACGCGGAGGACGGGGACCGGAGACCAGAGCAGGAAAGCTGCAGCTGAATCTCGGTAAGTGCTATTTATTTAAAAAAAAGAAATAAGCACTAGCTGCGGTTGTTTTTCTAAGTTTTCCGGGCTGGAGGAGCCCGGAAAACTTAGAAATAAAACCGCAGCTTTAAAAACGTTGTATTTATGTTTGTGGTCGCTTTTGAAGCGACCGCAAGCATAAATACAACGTTATTATGTTGGAAAACGCTGCGGTTTTTCTTTCCAAGTTTCTCAGGCTCCTCCGGCTCAGAGGAGCCTGAGAAACCCGGAAAGAAAAACCGCAGCCCGGAAAACTTAGAAAAAAAAACGCAGCTAGTGCTTATTTTTAAAAAAAAATAAATAGCACTTACCGAGATTCAGCTGCAGCTTTCCTGCTCTGGTCTCCGGTCCCCGTCCTCCGCGTACATCACTAATGAAGGGAAAGCCACCCAGCGGTAGCTTTTGTTTACTACAGCTGGCTGGCTTTTCCTTCATTAGTGCCGCAAAAGCAAAAGCCAGCACAGGAGGGCATCCATTTCACAAAATGGATGCGCCCATGTGCTTGCTTTTGCGAATTTTGAGCTTGAATAGCTCAAAATTTTACATAGGAAGTTTTAAAAAAGAGAATGCTAGTATTTTTTTTTATGTTGCCTATTTTTTTAATACATTTTTTTACTAGACCATGCCTTTAAGTGCCCATGAAACCTATCGTACAAAGGTCAAACCACTAAGAAAGCATGGGAATGATGTATAGAGCCAATGTACGTACACAGAACCAAAAATCACCTATAACTAGACATTTTATGGAAAAATGTAATATCGCGCAAATGCGTTTTATGATTCTTGAAGTCATAAAGTGTTCTCAAAGAGGGGATGATCTATCTAAGAAATCATCTCAGAGAGATGTTGTGGATCGATTTCCTTAATACACTGTTCCATAGCGGTATGAATGAGGAGTTTTCTCTACATTGTTACATTTGAATTTGGAATATAGATCTTTTCTATGGCATTTGTAACACTTTTCTTCACTTTTAACAATGCCTTTTTGTGACCTTCTTAATAGAATATGTGATTCTCCCATGCATGATGTACATGTTCTTTGGCTCTTTACTGTGTGCATTACTTTTCTACTGTTCCCTTCATTTTATGAAACTTCTAACTTATGGTGGATTTTAGAAAAAATCATTCTAGATTTTGACTAAATATGTTGTACTCCAATAAAGATAAACACCTATGCCTATATTTAAGACTTGGATTATATCTCATTTGGAAATGTATTTGTTTTTCCAGGAATTTTGCTTTTCATAACAATTGGTCTAATCTATTACAAATACATCCATTATGTAAATGTGGGGAATACTTGTTTCCAGATTTTCTTCCAATTTGGCTATCTTTTAATGGCTCTCTCACAACACTATCTTTCCTTTTCTATTTACTTTCTGTTGTATTAATACATAGCTGGTCAGCGTCTCGCCTGTTATCACACCCTTTTGGGCGACAGCGCTTAAGAGTGCTCCTTGATACCCTTTCCTCTCGGATATTACAATATCTTCTGTTATGATCGCGGCATCATCATGATTATTTCACCGTGCTCTCACTTGATGATGTCATCACATTACGATAACAGGGACTCCATTGAGGGCTTTATAAATACTAACACAGTTAACATTAAATCTTTAATGCTTTGGTCTGAAGGATTAAGGACTGACTTCACTAGCTTTCCCGTATCACTGGATGTGGCATGAACTAGTAGAGGTGCACATACTGACTGTCTATGCAATTATGACCTGTTTTCTCAGGCACAGTCTCTAATTTGCTCCCTTCTATTATACTCAGTTTTTGTATTTTAGTTAGTAACAAACCTGTCATTTTGGCTTTTTTGTTGGAATGCCTATATGCACCACAGGAGGACCCCTTCGCATGTTCACTAGTGAATCGTGATTTGCTTATACTGTAATCTTAGTAGAGCTTACATTGAGATGATTTTCTTGTAATATCCTTGATTCACATCATTGAATATTCTTTTGAGTTGCTGGTTTCTATTGTGTTAATGACTTTATAAAGTGATGCTTGCCTCCCGAAACAATTGTTTATGACACTCTATCTAATTGTTTGATACATGTAGAATTATTACTCCTGATGAAAGAAATGCATTTCCCGAAATGCGTTGAGGTTTTTTTTTGGAGGAATTAAATCATGAAATGTAATGAAAATTGGATAACTCCAACTCATTTATGACGTTTCCAGAAAAAATGGATTCTCATTGTTGTTGTCAAAGGTTATTTAAACTGTACTATTCACTGTTTTTTTTATAAATCCCTTAACTGGTTTTCACCAGCAGTAAGGTGTGCAGAGGACAGGGGTATACCAATTATGTTTGGATACTATGGTTCTTGCTTTGATGTACCTTCACAGCCTGTGTGTCAAGGCTGTTTACCTCCCCTTCACCCCAAAATGATTTGAAGTTCCTTGAATAGATATTTGTCAATGATCTTTTTACCATTTGGTGTGCACTTGGATGAATATAAATTTAATATCCTACGCCTGAGACAAACGCCCATTATGCAGCTGTCCTGGACACGGGCATCATAGGACCGCAGCCATTCAAAAGGAGTGACCTCATACCAGGGGCCTTGTCTTAGTGAGACGGGAAGGGGGCAGGATTATGATAGGCATGAGTGCTCTGGTCAAATGAAGGAAACTTCCACCATTTTGTTTCACTCTGTCTCTCTCTCTTTCATATCCCCTCCACATGGGTGTGGCATCAGGGGGGCAAAGTCCACTCCATCCAGGTGCAGGGATTGGACCACTAAGGCAGGGTAGCTTCAGACCAACCACCTCAGGACGTGTGCCCTTATAAGAAGGGGGCCCCCCACCACTTCAACAGATTCTCACAGGCTGGAGATCCACTCTGAAGAACCCACTGGACTTTTTTTGGTAAAATTGCACTTTCCAAATCCCTCAGCCTGAGGTGAAGAAGGAATCATTCAAGACAGAAGGAAGATCTGTCACCTACTCACTCCCAGGGCACGTAGGGAGCGACTTCTGCTGTGGACCATGACCTACCACTTTGCACTGGAATCTCCTAGAGCTGGGAGAGCAACCCTGAACGGAACCATCCTGTCCTCAAGTCCTCCTGAGTGGGCCTTACAGCAACTGGAGGGCTAGACCAGCTGAAGCTCTGTGTTCACCTGACCTGGAACAAGAGGAAAGTCGCTGGCGCTGGTTGTTGTGCTCCTCCACCACTTTGAACTTGCTTGCATGTTGAACCAGCTCGACACTGTATTGTGTCCTGGTTCAAGCTAGTCATCTGCTAGGGCCGAAATGACTGCTCGACGCCGGAAACCAAAGCAAATCACTGGAGAGTCACACTCCAACTCTAACCGGGGTTTACAACCATGGCTTGAACTGGCGCCTCATTGACCACACCTTGACGCACTCAAGATCACTACTTTGACTGTCGCCCACCTACTCGGACCGCTGGAGTGTCACTTATCGAGCCCTCTCAGTGGTTAAAGCCCGGTTCAGCTTGGCCAACTATGAAGCTATCCTGGGACTGCCCGACGTGCATCCTTGAGAGCCGCACTTCTGCTGCACCGAGCAAACGCATTCGGCCCTATTCAACGCTCGCTTGCTGCTTGGGCCCAGGCTATGCAATTTTCCTGAAATGAGCTTGATCCCCATGCGACAACTGTTCGACAACAGTTCGGACTCGGTCAGCCCAAAGAACTGAATTCAAGTAATGTTGACTCTGAACTGCCCCCTAAGTCCACTTGGCCCCTAGAGACTGGTTAGGTTACGATTGCTCCTGTTTTCAACCAAGCATATATCTTCTTTGTGGCTAGTGATTTACCTACCACCCCTGGAACTATGCTCAGAGTGCTACCTTCTCCTCTCTGTCGCATCTTCTCTGTTCTTTCTTTGGGGTGTGATTTTGCTCAGTATTTTCTGTTAGTTCTACGTGATTAAAGTATATATATTTTTATTGAACCTGTATTGGACATTCCCTTTATTTTGGACTTTGATAATGTGTTGTGTGGGTCACTACTGGTTCACCTTCATACCCCTCTTGTAGGATGTTTTAATCAGGCAACATTTATTTCAAGGGAACTTTTCAACCACTACAAAGCAGGCGTGCACAATTTTCCTTGATTTAATAAAGTCCTTTTCATGAATCTAGGTCCACCAATTTAATAACATTGATTCCTTACAGCTTCTGTCCACTTTCGGGAGGGACAAGAAACACACAGGGTTGCACAGAAGGTATGTTTATTAATCAAATGGAAATAATTGGATACATGTATGTGTTGCACTTCAGTTGAAGTCGAATGCAATGATGAAAAATAATCAACACACTAGTCACTTCAGTTTTCAAAGTTACAATTATAGAGATGGTGTGGCCCTGTGTCTTTTACCATCATGGCACAGGAGTGCCTCTAGGAGCAGAAGCTGCTGCTTCCCGCATCGTGCTGTCTGCAAGATTACACTGCAGTGTAGTTAAACCTTGCAGAGTACTCATATCTGTGTTTTGACATGGCCGCTTCCATGCCGACATAGATTGCATTGGGAAAGTGCACTCCTGGATGCCCGCCTTCTCCCATCCATGATTGGATGGCTGCCAGAATTTCCTGTTTCACCAGAGGGAGCCAGCAGGCGATGCCAGCCCCCACAAACGCCTTCCACTAAGGCCTATTGCATCTTCATTCCCTGTCTGGCCTTGTCCGCCAACTAGCCAGTAATGGCCCACTCTCTTACCCTTGAACCTAGTTCTGGGATTCATCTTTCATCAGTTCCATATGTTAATATCCCCACAAAAATATTGCCATACAAAAATATCGCCATATTTTTGCAGCAATATTAAGGCATGGAACCTGCGGGGGACACCCCGACAACCCCCATATTCTTTTAAAGGAAGCGGGGGACACCCCTGCATCCCCCGCTCCCAATAACCCCAAATATTATCCCCACTAAAAATATTGCCTATGGCCGTTCCTGACGACCAAATATACAGCGATATTTATGGTGGGGATAATATTACCTGATACCCTTTCATCATCATCACCACTTTAAGCATGCCTGCATTGTTTGCTAAGCCACTCGCCCTGACCCCAGCTCTTCACCTTTCGGTCTAATCTGCTTGCAAATCACCCCTTTGCCCACCCTGATTAGCACCCGCCAGGCTCCTCACCCCCTTGCTTCATGCTTCTGCCCACGTGCTTTGCAGTGCGCCTTACTTAGTCCCCCCGACTCACTATTACCCACCTACTCCACCTTCCCTCCAGCACCAGAGTTGTCGGCGGCTGTCCTGCTCCACCTCCCTAGTCTGCCTGTCCACCTCTGTTACTAATCGTGTTTTTGCACGGCATCGTTTTTTTTTTCACTATACCTGGAAAACTGCCTTACCTCGTTGCTGCTTCCAGCGGCATTATCTGTGCGCCACCATTGCACCTTGAGAAGTGTCCATTATCCGTGGGTGCATCCTCCAGTCTCTCTGCTGCCATCTACATCGGTTTGTACTGACTTCGTGTATGATGTACCCTTTGCTCCATGAGGGTCCACTCTGCCCCAAGACCTGACTTTCAGACACTCGCCTGCCCTGCTTGATGAATCCTGGCAGGCTGTGAATTTGGAGTTGCCTGTCTCCCTAACCTTTGTTATGGCTTCCCAGCAGGTTTGCTCCTACCTGCTGTCCCTTTCCTGTTCTGCTTGTTCTGAAGTAGCCTCAACACTGTCTCATGAGGCTTCCCAGTATGTTTTCACCTACCTATTGTGTCCCTTTCCTCAACCTATGGTGGTCATTCCCTAGTCCTACACTCTAACCACTGGATTGACATTTCGCAGCTCTGCGCTGTGTTTCACATTTAACCTACCTCTACCACTGGATTGACATTTCACTGATTTTCATCTGCAGCCTCATGTGTTTTCAATCTACTTATCTATTGTGTCATTGTTCTGCCTGACTATGCACCCATCCAAATTCTGCACACCTGACGTAGCCCCTCGCACCGGAGGTGCGGCTTTACCAGCTTGTGCACTTACCTTATTTTTACCTATTATATGTTTGTATACCTGATGTAGTCCCTTGCACCATGGGGCATGGTTTATCCAGATTATACAACTAGAACCACCTGTAACCAGCTTTTTGATCTTGCACCTTTAAGTATTCAAATGTTGCATCTACCTACTTGTACCTTCTTAATTGCCTCTCCATTCCAGCCATGTGCTTAGTTGTACCCGTCCACCTGCACTTATTGTTTCCTTTCCACTCCCTCCCTCCTTATCACTTTCCTTCCTCCCCGTCCCTCACTTCCCCTCTTTTATGTCACAGCACTTGCATGATCCGAATGCTCTCAAGACCTAGTTTTGTTTTGTTTGTTTTCTTCATCTCTTCTTCCTCTAAATGCACTCCCCTACTCCCCTTCAGTTCCCCTTCAGTTATGTTAAAGCACTTACACGATCTGAAAAGCACTTACACGATCTGAATGTCACAAGGCCTAGTAGGATGTGATGTATAGGCGCATTACAAATAACCAAAAATAAAAAATATAAAAAGTGACTTTTATTACACACACATCACCATAAGTATAGCTATACGTTAAATTAATCTTGAGCGCGAATGCACCATGGATTGAATGCATGAAATTCCAGGAGAAATCATTCACTTATAAAAAAAAACAAAAAACTAGTTTAAAGTATCCCTGCCTATCCAATTCTCTCTACTTCTGCCTTTTTTCAAAATACCACCTCCCTTACTCAAAAGACATGTCCGAATTTCAGCAGCATTCTATAAAACTCAATTGCAAAAAACGAGACCATCCGGTATGTAAATGGCTTGTAGAAAGCAAAATGTATTCTACCATGTATGTAGGCTAAATTCTCATCAGTGATGTTTCTATTTAATTACTATGAAAAGCGTATATTTTGAATGGATTGTGTCCTCCCACGTATTCCTCATCTTTGATAGTCAATATCCAGCTTCAGCTGCTTTGGCTAAAGAAATTCAGCAGAGGTAGCTGTGCGTCGATGCAGTCGACTCAATGTCCCTCGAGGGCCTACGTATCGAGGGTGATGTCATCAAAGATCTATATCGCACGTGAAGCACCTGTTGGCTTTAGTTCAATTTTTCTGAGTAAGCTTACACTTCTGGAAACTACTGCATGCTTCTATAGTTCAATTTGCGATGTCTTCTTCAACACCTATTACCCCCAAGACTGGGTTCAAGAAGTGTCAGGACTGCGGCTCCAAGATGCCGATAACCGACCCACATCGAGTATGTTTGTGGTGTCTCTGTGTGGAGCACAAGACATCGGCCTGCTCCAAATGCCAGTCGATGATGGGAAAGGCTCTGAAGGAGCAAAAGGGGAAATTGGCAGTAGCTAGAAACCCCAAATGTCCCCATCGACTACCCCGTCGAAGAAACCTTCTTCGGAGAAGCCAAGAGGCGACTCTCCTCGAAAGGAAGAAAAGATCCAGGTTGAGGAGTGGCTCCAAACACTCATCATCGTCATCGAGGAAGTCGAAAAAGAGGTACCACAGGTCGCCCTCTTCGACTTCGTCAGACACTTCCCCTAGGAGGGCTATATCTTGTCCCACAAAGACCTCCACTCCTGCCGAATGGAAAGCATTTAGGATTGAAATGCTAAAAATATTTGAGAAACAAAAACCCTTGGCAAGCCATGCTCCTGTCACACCTTTTAAAGCCGTTAAGGAAAGGACTCGAGGCCAAATCCCACACTCCCTCGAGAAATCATTGAAAGATCCTTAGAGCCGTAAGTCAAAGCATAAGTTGAGATTGAGGTTGTCATCACCATTGATGCCAGCTCCACCATCAACGCCAGCTGCGCCATCGATGCCAGCTGTGCCATCTGTGCCACCTGTGCCATCTACACCAATGGCACCTTCGATACCATCGAAGCCTTCGATGCCATCGAAGCAGAAAACAACTTCAATAAAAATATCGATGACTCCTCGAGCGGCGAGTTCAACATTTCTGAAATCTTGGATGCCCATTCCAGATAAGACTTATATTCCCTTACCAAGGAAGGATTATTTCAAATCACTAACCTCAATTTATGAGGAAAATGAGCCATTATATAACGACGCGCCATTTGGGCTACAATATGGTACACCAAATGTGCCTGAGAGTTTTATTTCAGAGGAGTCAAAACTAAAAGATCTTTATGACAACTTGCAAACAGCCAGTGGAGTGGACACTTCACCAGAGCTAGAATTTGGTAAACCTGAAAATGGTGAGCATGCAGATGCATCATATAGACAGTTAATGTCTAAGGTTGTAGATTAATTGAGTTGGAGTAGACCTACCCTCCCCATCGAGCAGGATGATCTAACAGACAAGGGTCTGCAAATGGATCCCATTTTACCATTCCCCATTGCTCCAAAAAAGGGTGGCAGCAAATTGGGAAACGCCAGAGTCTAATCCGGCAGTAAACAAAAACCTGACTAGAAAATACTGCCCATTTAGTAGTGACCCCAACTACTTGTCAAAACACCCCACTCCAGAATGTCTGGTGGTGTATGGAGCTATGGCAACTTCAAAACAGGCAGCTTAACCAACTATCCCTCAAGATAGGGATGACAAGAGAGAAGATGCATGGGCAAGGAAAGTATTTTCTGCAAGGAGCATGGCTCTTAAATCTGCCAACTCCACATGTGCCTTAGGAAAGTTCTCATTCACTCTATGGGACTCTATTTCCATGGTGGCTCAGCATATTCCCGAGGGGGGAGGAAAGAGATGGATTCTTGGCTATTGTTAGAGACGGCAAAGGAGCCATGTGCGAGTCTCTTCAGTCGGGTCTGGATTCTGCTGACAGCATCAGCACAGCCATGACAAGAAGCACTGTAAATACACAGATTTGCCTGGTTGAGGAAGTCGGGATTTGCACTGGATGTGCAGTTCAGACTCCTTAAACATGCCCTTTGACAGGTCTCACCTTTTTGGCAACAAGGCGGACGAAAGCCTTGAGAAGTTGCAGACCTCGAAGGTGGCAGCCAAATCCTTAGGTGCTGCTATAAGTTAGCCTCAGCCCTTTTGCTCCAGTGGACAGCCTTGGAGGGGTAGATCTTTTCACTGCTAGTCCTCAGTTGGATGAGCAAGAGGAATGGCTGGTCAAAGAGGTCAAAGATGATCTGTCATGGTGGACGAGGGAGAGGTGGAAAGCTAGCTCAAGCAGGGGCATCCTTACCAACAGCCACAGCTTCAGCCACCTTAAAACCTCTCTGAGGCCTTGAGTCACAAAACACCAGTGGGAGGCAGGCTGTCTCAAGATCTGAAAGAATGGCCAGACTTTGGATGCTTGCGCATTGGAAACCATAGCCCAAGGTTACTGCCTTCCCTTCATTCAGAGACCTCAGAACCATTCACCGGGGAGCAACTCTTTGAGGGTTCCAGATCTGCTCCTTGTGCAGGATATGTTGACCCTGCTAGAGAAAGGCGCTATAGAACCAATGCCTCTAGCGGAGAGGAACAAAGGATGGTACTCTCCATATTTCCTAATACCCAAGAAGGACGGAGGATTGAGACCCATCTTGGTCTTGAGATACTTGAACAAGTTCCTCAGGAAGGACAAATTAAAGATGGTCACACTTTCTCAGATCCTTCAAGCCCTCCAACTACAGGATTGGATGGTTTCATTGGACCTTCAGGATGCTTACTTTCATGTGCCAATCCATCTCAAGCACAGAAGTACCTGAGGTCCGCTGTTGGCAGTTCTCATTATCAGTTTCGAGTTCTGCCTTTTGAACTGGTGGTGGCGGCAGCGAGTCTCAGGAGAGGGGGGATTCACGTCTACCCCTACCTGGACTATTGGCTGATCAGGGCACGTTCTCCCGAACAAGTCCTGGATCATCTCAACATCACATGCCACTCTCTTCACAGACTGGGCTTCTCCCTCATTTACAAGAAGTCCCATATGACACCATCCCAAAAGCTACAGTTCATCAGAGATATTACTGGATACATCCTTGGGAAAGAGCTCGCCACCTGAGGTGAGGGCTCAAGACATTCTGCAGATGGTCTCCAAGTTTGAGTGCTCAGCGTCTCCCGGCCTTCGACTTTGTGAGGTTTCTCGGCCTCGTGGCATCCGGAATTTTCCTGGTGCCAGAGGCTCACCTGAGGATGAGATCCCTTCAATGGGTGCTCAGGACACAATGGTCTCAGTTCCCAGGCAACATGTCAGACCTACTTCAGGTTACAAGCAGGGTGGCACAGGATCTCCTGTGGTGGGCCTGGGAGGACAATATTCTGAAGGGAGAACCTTTTTGCCAACCTTGGCTCGGGATAACAGTAGTGATGGATGCCTCACTCATGGGGTGGGGAGCCCACGCCAACAATCTGACTATGAGCAGTCGTTGGTCTCCATCGGAGTCCAAACTACACATTCATATTTTGGAGCTCAGGGCAATCAGACTTGCAGTGAAGGTGTTTCTGCCCTCCATATGGGGAAAGAATGTCCTGATAATGATGGACAACACAATGGCCATGTACTACCTCAATAAGAAAGGAGTTGAAGGGTCACTACCACTGTGTTCAGAGGCAATGCAGTTCTGGTACTGGACAATTCAAGAAGAAAGCTCCCTATCGGCAGTTCACCTAGCCGGAGAAGAGATCACGGCAGCGGAGGCTCTGAGCAGGCAGAGCACAGTCTCCCACGAGTGGGAAGTAGCTCAGGAAGTCCTTCAAGAGATCTTCACCCTTTGGGGAACCCCTCAAGTGGATCTGTTCACGACCAGTGTCAACCAGAAGTGCAAATTTTACTGCTCCAGGGAATTTCCTCCAAGAGGAGCTCTAGGAGATGCGTTTGTGGTGGACTGGAAGTTTCCACTCCTGTATGCGTTTCCTCCAGTCCCTGTCATTCCTCATATGATCAGGAGGTTGAGAAAGTTTGGGAAACTCAGGATCCTAATTGCCCCGGATTGGGCCAGGAGGACGTGGCACCCACACCTACTGGACATGTCCATCTGCCCTCCAATACACCTTCTACAAAGAGAGGACTTTCGCGAGAGGAGGGTCAGGTTATCGATCCAGAGGTCAAGACACTCTGGCTTTACGCATGGTTTCTGCGAGGCTCAGATACAAGGATTGGGACCTCCTGAATTATGTAATGGAGATTTTACATCCTTGTACCGTTGCCGTTGGAACAAATTCTGCAGCTGGTGCAAGGACAAGAATGTAGACCCTTTACTATGCAAAACACCAGACGTGTTATCTTTTCTACTATACCTAGGCAATCTGGGGCTCCAGGTTGGAACAATTAAAGGCTTTTTGGCTGCGCTATCGATCTTTAAGCGCTCATCAAAGGAATCTTCATATTTTAAGATCACACTGGTAACACGATTTCTAAAGGGACTCATTAATGTGGTCCCCCATCTCCTTTCCAGGTTCCAGTTTGTGACCTTAATCTGGTATTAAAATGTCTTATGTGTGCACCTTTAAACCTCCACATTCATGTCCGTTAAGGTTCCTAACATTTAAAACCATTCTATTGGTAGCACTAACTTCAGCCCGTTGAGTGAGTGAATTGCAGGCACTATAATCTAAGCGTTAACGGCCCAAAATGTCGCCCTCATAATTGCGATGACAGAAATTTCAGATTTTATTTTTTTAACTCCCCTCTTACACCTGTATATATGTGGGGAGGGTATATGATATAATAGTAATATGGGGAGGTGATGCAGGGGGTCTCCCTCGCATATCTATGTGGTGTAAAGGGGGTTAAATTAAAAAAAAGGAAAAAAGTAGGCATTTTCGGACGTCGCAATTATTGGGGCTGCAGTGATCACATAGATCCATCTAAGCTACCCTTTACTATTTTCCACAAGGATAAGGTTGTTCTGAGTGTTCAGCCTTAATTTTCACGTAAAATCATTTCAGATTTTTATGTAGGACAGAACATTGTATTGCCCACTTCCTATCCTCCACCTCATCATGGCAAAGAGGAGGAGAGATTACACAGATGGATTCACGTAGAGCTCTAAGCTTCTACATCTCTAGATTATCCAAACTGCGTATAGATGATCAGCTTTTTATAGGCTATACAGGTCACAAACTGGGTGAGGCTGTGACAAAGCAGACATTATCCAGATATCCAGATGGATAATTCTGGCAACTTCAGAATGCTACAGGCTGGTGGGCAAAGAGCCTCCAGAAGGCTTAAGGGCCCATTCCACCAGGGACATGGCTACCTCTATGGCTCTGCAAAGTCCTGAGCAAAAACATTTGTGAAACGGCTACATGGTCTACTATACACAAGTTCAGGAAGCATTACTGCCTTGAGTCGTCCCTTGGTCAGGATGGAAGCTTTAGAAAAGCTGTCCACCAGGCGGTTCATGGAAACCATTGATAGCAAAATTCTTGCTCCCTCCACTAAAACAAACACTGCTTTGGGAGTCAATCAAAGATGAGGAATACGTGGAAAGACACAATCAATTTGAAGAACAAGTTACATACCCCTGGTAACGTTCTTCCGACTGGATGTTCGTCCCACGTATTCCTCGTCGCCCTCCAAGCCTACCCCACAGTAGAATTTCCAATGCTATTACAGGTTTAGCTCCTTCAAAGCTTAGTACGGTCAAACACGTGGTTATGCGGGTAGTTTCTACTGAAAGAAAAAACAGAACTGAAGCCAACGGGTGCTGCGCATCCTATATATACCTTCAATGACATCACCCTCGTGACGGATGCCCTTGAGGGACATCGAGTCCACTGCATCGATGCACAGCACCCTCTGCCAAAAAGGTTTTTCCAAAGCAGCTGAAGCTGGATATCGAATATCAAAGATGAAGAATAAGTGGGAGGAACATCGAGTTGAAAGAATGTTACCAGGGGTATGTAACTTGTTCTTCTCACTGTCAATGGGCAACTTAAAATGTGACAATAAGTAGCGATGAATCACCCTTTGCCTTTTATCTAGAACAATTTAGCATTTACAACAATATTCTGCCTGATGATTTACCCAGGTATTACTTAGTTATATTCTTTTTCTAGGTGTGCACACAGTGAGATGTTCATTCAGCTCCCTGAGAATTCTTCCCCGCTTAAAGTCTTTGCACAGAGAAAGAGTGAGGGAATCTCGATGTAGACACACAATGGGACCTAGTCTATAATATAGATTTTTTTTCCCAGAAGCACATTCACTTCTGAAATGTTCCCTAACTTCTTGGAATGCAAAATCAATTTACCTATTCCTACCCGTCAGTACTGACATAACATGGACCAGGATTTAATCTAATTCCCTTTTTAGTATTGCTCCCCTCAGTATTATTTCCCCTCTATATTATACTTGCATATGAATTTCTTTTGGCTTTATCACAGGTAGACACCATTTTAGGACTGGTTCATTTCTTCCCCACTATGAACAGGTGGGCATCAGTCAGCAAGATGGGATCAGCTCACCTCCACAGCATGTCTGCCATTTCTTAAACTGAAGAAGGCCTGAGGCTTTAACTCCTGGTAGGCCTCATTTAGTCTCTGCTAATAATCTATCAATCTGTCCAAAAGGAGAGCAATCTCTTGCTTCTGCTTTTTGTTATCAATTCTTCCTCTCCGTCAGTCAGTCAGTGAGTGAGTGAGTCTGTTGGTGTGTCCCCTAATGAGTCAGTTGAATCTTGTATAGACCCACAACACAACCCTTATGAGGTGTGTATAAATCCTCCCCAATCTGATTGTTCAATGTATGTGATTGGATAGTGTTCCAAAAGTGACATCACAGTAGACCTACCCCTCTGCGGTCATTGGACATATTAATGAAGGGGGCAGTCTGATGGGAGTACCTTTTACACCCAGTTTCCATCTCATTTAATGTAATTTCATTGCAGGGATTTATTGCATTAAACATTGTAACATTTGAAATAGTAAATTCCACAAATTACCACTTTACTAATCGGCTCGCCAGATTTCTCTCTCTGACACGAATCAAACGCCACAATTCTCATGATGATCATGATGATAGTATAATTGGTTAATAAGTTACATATTTTTCCATTTAACTCACTTCTACATTCATATACAAATTATTTTCCCATCTCAAAGTTACAGGCTCATCACTGCGGCTGCTCGGATATATTTATCCCTGGCATGTGCTGTGTCTCCAACAAAATGCAAATTCGACCTAATTTGCATAATTAAGTCACATTGGAGCAGTTGTTTTGGTTCATCTAATAGACATTTCCAAACTGAATGCTTTACGAAAAAATAATTGCTATGGCATTCCCTGTAAGAATTGTGAGTAAAATAGTACATAGCAATGTGGCATTCAAAAGACAGATTTCTTTCTCACTTTACATGTACATACAGTCATTTTTGCTTCTCCCCACTAATGAACATCTTGTTCTTTAACATATTCTCTGTAACTGATTGGGTTAGACAGCTCTCCCTTAATACCACAAGCCAAGGGGGTCAGGAACTTTTAAGATCCCTAATATACCTAATGGGTTAACCTATATGGTTTTGAAAGGCAAGAGTACTAATTTGTGGTCAAGAGTACCAACGGAGCTGTTTAATGAAATCCTGAAGTGGAGACCATTCCCCCCGTCTTATAAGCGATCCATCATTATTCCCATTTTTAAGATGGTGGACCGTACGGTCCCAACAAATTAACGACCAATAACACTCTTGCATGTGGAAAGTAAGCTTTTTCCCAGTCTCTTGCTATGGGAGTTAGAAGACTGGGAAAAAATGAACTATATCCTGTTAAAACATCAGACCAGATTTCGTAAAGGTCTTTCCACATCATTAAATGGCATAATTCTGGCTACCCTAAGTGAAAAATCTGGTACTAAGGGGGAACCAGTGCTATACGGTGCATGGATTGATCTCTCAAGCACATTTGATTTGGTTAACTGAGGTCGCTTGAGGTCAAAACTAGAAAGCCGGGGTGCACGAAAACCGCTTCTCTCCATGTTGGCCTCTTTAAATGAATGTAATACAGTCAGAATAAGATTAAATATAGAGGGCTCACTCTCCGATTACATAAAAGTAGAGAGGGGCGTTCGACTAAGTTGCATGGTTACACCCTTTGTTTTTAATCTCTGCCTGGCAGACATGGGGCAGAGATAGAATCTGCAGCATTAGTGGAAACATAAGTACCAACCCGATCAAATGGTTAGTGTATGCAGATGACGTTGTCTTGTTAGATAACACAGAGGTGCGGCTCCAGCATCTGCTTAATTCCCTTGACTCCTATATCAAGAGGAACGATTTGTCCTTCAATCCGGGGAAATCTAAAATAATTATTTTTAGGAGGAAAGGGAAACTGTTACAATTGCTACAGGACTATTGTAAATATTCCCAATTTAAGTAGCCGTAGAACACAGTCACTAGTGTGGAGCTTAGGAAACAACAAAGCAGTGCATTAACCTGAACTCTTTGTCTTCTATCGAAGAGTAGAAAGCTCACCTATCCCCCTCTCACTGCGCCTGGGAATAGGCAGAATGAGAAGAAGTCAGGGAAACCCTCACTGGGGAAAAAACCCTGTTGTGTCGAGGAGTTGAGTTCCTTCAGTAAAGGCTTTGGTTTCGGGTGTCCGGCGTCCTTGGGTCAGTGGGAGGTACTCAGAATCTCCATCTGTCCGGAACAAGGAATACAGAGTGTTTATACGGGGTACGTGGAGAGTAAACTATTTTTAGAGTGTTAAGTACCTTTTACTTCGGTTAATCAGCTGTCTGCCGGACAAATGAAAGCGCTGAGTTTGAGGGACTAGGTTCGTTGTGAAAAACAGGAGGAGAGAGTTAGTATCAGCAAGATAAGAGAATTGCGATGGAAAGAATGGTCTTATTACACAAGCCTACCGAGTGTGGACTTCAAACTGACTAGCTTCCGTCTTAATGCACTGCAGGATGGGAAATGTAGTCCCGACCGGAGCCGGGAGACTGTATATGAGAAAAGAAACAGATTAGTGTTCGATGGGTGTGCGTGGAGGTAAGGATCTAATGGAGGAAGAGAGGGAGACGTACTGAACCGGGAGTTAGTGTTTCCTGTCTTTGGAGGTTGAAGGAGCTTGTCTGAGGAGTATGACCGAGGCGAGCGTTGGCACTAAAGAGAATGGGAGACATGGTTGAAAGAGATTTAAGACTGAAGTCTTCCTATTTGAAACTAAGCAAGTCTAACGTGACAGATTTACGAGTGTGGCCTCTGCTAACAGTAGCAACGCGCTGAATCAAAGAGGCAGCCGACAAATCCGTTCTCTGTAGCAGGGGGCGGAGCTTGCTGGTACTTCCTGGTTTGAACGACTAGGGCGCTGCTCTTCATGGTGTTCTCCATATTGTTGGAAGTAGAGTAAATGCACAAGATCCGTCTCCATCGTTGCCATAGTGACCATGGCCGCGGTCGTCTGCCCAGAGCGGCCATAACAGAAACAGGCTTGCAAATTTGTCTGGTCGGTAGGAGCACAAATTATTCCGGTGGTGGAAGAAATTGTCTATTTGGGTTACACTTTGTATGCAGTCCCGAAGGTGGGACAACATTTTCAGGACTTTATTAGTAAAGCATCCCAACTCACATCGCAGATGAAGAAAATATTTAGGCAATACTTTAAGTTTTCCATACTGCCAGTGATGAAGTTTTACAGGTCAAAAATTATTCCAGTACTTCTATATGGGCTAAAAGCCAAACCAATAGCATGGGACTTAAACTGGCAGAAATTAGAGGGTAGCGTCTGGAAGAAGATCACAGGCTTATTGGATAGTCTTCCCATGGCAATCCTGATGTATGAGCTTGGTCTTAGGTCTCTTAAGTCCCAGGCAGACTGGAAGTTATTATCTCTTTACCGACAAATAATGACACCACAGGTTAATACATTCTATGAGGCCATAAAGGTACATTTAAAACATTCTCGCTCAGACCTTTTGTCTAACCTTCAGAATCGGGCGCTCAAAGTGTTGACATGGTAACGCTTCTATTAAATCCTATGAAGACAAACAGGCGCAAGCAACAATGGATTGGATAAATATGATAGACCAAATGTGCAGATCATCAGTAGCTGCTTCATTTTTTTTATGTGATTAAAAAGTTAGGCTCCCTTTTGAAATATCTAAGGAAATTTCCAGATGGAAAAGTGAGACAAAACTTAAGTTCGCCTCAATTTGATCCATACTGGGACAGTGTTATCCCGTTGGGAGCGGGGCGAGAGGCCAAAAAACTATGCACCGATTGTGAAGACCCAAGTAGGCAGACCATCGCACATATTTTGAGAGATTGTTGGGGGACCTTGGATGTAAGACAGACATACTTGTGCCATTTCACTGATTCTGCAGACCACTTGTCTTCAACTATGTTCTGGGAAAGGTGAATTGCTGGCCATGAGATCTCATTAACCATGAATGTGATTCGTGTCCTGCAATCGTCCGGATTCATCTGGCCAGGGCTTTGTTGAAATATTAGGGGATTCAAATTATGTTTTTCCTTTTCTTGTGTTGGAAGGAAGTAGGAAATATTTCTTTCCCTTTTTATATCATTATTCTTTATTGTTACCTTTCTTTTGGTATCTGTATTTCAAAATGTTATGCATTGTTTTTTTTTAAAACTTTCTTTATTGACATTTCACTTAATCAACACAAACAACAAACCAGGTAACTCCCCCCCATCCCACCCCTCCCGGTACACACAAGAAGGAAACACGGAAAAACTAAACACTGCATAAGCGGCATCAACACCAACCCCCAGGTAACCTTCATTGTCCAGTCAAGTCCAAGCCCAACATTCATATAGTCCTGCGTCTCCACGCCAGCAGGGCCGTACAGTCCAAGTTGCCAAATCTTTGGAGAGAGCCTCAAGGGGTAGGTGAAGATCCCCCCGCAAGATCAAACCGGGCAGGGGATCCCCGCATAGCAGGGGATTCAGGCCTCTCCCTCCCCAGCTGGTTAAGGAGATATAGCATGTACGCGTCCCACGTCTGAGTATCACCCCGTCCCTTCCCCCTCATTGCATCCCATCTGGACTCCATATCATTACAATACAATATGTCCTTAGACCACTGGGCGATTGTTGGACTCCGTCTCTTACCCCATCCCATAGCCACCCGACGTTTTGCCAGGATGAAGAGAAGACCTGTCATTTTCCTAGTCTCCTTAGGAATCCGCTCAGTATACCCCAACAACGCCTGCACGGGGTCCGGAACAAGCCGTTGCCCCACAATATCTCCCACCACCACAAACACCTGCTGCCAGAATTACATCAGCTCCCCACATTCCCAAGCCACATGAAGAAATCCTGCCGCTTCTTGTCCATATCTGTTACAGGCCCCTGACCTCTGAGGGAAATAATCCTTTAGTTGGGCCGGGGAGTAATAACATTGGTGCAAGTGGACCAACCTGAAATTCGAGTTAATCGCCCCATTCTTGGTCATTGCACAACAGTACTCCCATACCTTGAACGGTAAGTTCCTCCCCAGTGATTTCTCCCACAACTCCTTAGATGACATCCCCTTGCCTGACCTACCCTTCAGAGCCAACCCGTACAGTTCAGAGAGCACCCGCCGCCCTATGCCTCCCCCCACCACCATATCAAGCATCCCAGCCACTGGAGGCGGGTCGGGGAAAGATGGGAACAACCGCTGGAATGTCACCTTCAGTCTATGGTACAGAAACACATCCAGTGCCGAAAGATCCCCTTTCTCCCTCAACTGATCAATTGAGATGAACTTCCCACCCGGAAACAGATCCCCCAGCCCAACCACCCCTAATTCATCATAGCTACAAAGCAAGCCTCACTAGTCAGGGGAACACCGGGGATAAATAAAGGGGGAGTGCCGGCAGGTAAAGCACACCGCCAGCAGGCGCGTGTCCCAAAAGGGACCAGGCCCGACATGTAAGCTCCACCAGGTTTCGAGGAACCTGCGTCCGACCAGGGGCCGTCAAGATGACCGACCGCAGCAGCACTGGTGACGCAATTGACCTTTCAATCTCCACATGCCTGTCCTCTGCCGCCATCCCATACCAATACTGGAGAAAGCTAGCCTGTGCCACTGTGTAATATAACTCAAAATCAGGCAGCGCCAGACCTCCCTCCCCAACCGGCGCCACAAGCTTCCCCCAGGATACCCGGGCCTTTTTACCAGCCCAGATGAAGTGCACTATCGATGAACGAAGGTCACGGATGTATTTGAGGTACCCTTATAGGCGCATTCAGGAACAGATGCACAAATTTAGGAAAAATAGCCATCTTGACCACCGAGACCCTACCATATAGGTTAAGCGGGAGTGAGGTCCATCCTAACATTGCCCGTTTGGCTGCTTCCAGTGCCTCCACATAGTTCGCGGTATACACCACCTTCTCCTCCCTCGCCACAGTAATCCCCAGATACCGAGTGCTCCGCAAGTCCCACTGGAATCCCCAAGAATCCCGAAATTGAGATGCCCACCCCCCCCGTCAACAGAAAGATGACCGACTTACTCGTGTTTATCAAAAGCCCCGATATTTCACCGAATCTCTGGAGATCCAGCATAATCGGGTCTAGATTAATTTCAGGGTGCCGAACGAACAGGACCATATCATCTGCATACAACGATATGATCACCTTATGGGTATGCAGCTGAACTCCCCGATGCAGATGAAACTCCCTGACCCTTTCAGCGCAAGGCTCTATCGCCAGGGCGAATAGTAGGGGGGACAACGGGCAGCCCTGGCGCATCCCACGCTCAAGCGGTACAACCCCAGTGGTCAGCCCATTCACCTGTACCTTAGCTACCGGATCGGTATATAGTAGTGACACCATGGATAGAAAGAACTTGCCCAAGCCCATTCTACGCAAAACCGAAAATAAGAAACGCCCATTCAACAGAATCAAATGCCTTAGTGGCATCAAGCAGGACCGCTACCACCAGGTCATCTGAAGGCAGCGCCGCCATCAGACCAAACATCCTCTGCAGCGCAAATGAGGTCGACCTACCAGGAATAAACCCTGCCTGATCCGCCCTTACCATAATTGGCATCAACGGTGCCAGCCTCATTGCTATAAGTTTAGCCAAAATCTTATTGTCAAGATTGATGAGCGAAATCGGGCGATACGATGAGCAGCCCTCCTCCGGTTTCCTGGGTTTCAACAATATAACCACTACAGCTTCACAAAGAGAATCCGGTAGCCGACCCTTAGATACCGACTCCTGATACATACGTAGCAGATATGGCGCCAGTTTCTCGGCATAACACTTATAAAATTCGGCTGTAAAGCCGTCCGGGCCGGGGACTTACCACCCGGTAGTAATTTAATGGTTTCAACCACCTCCTCCAATGTCACTGGCCTATTCAGCCACTCTCTTTGCTCCTCCGAGCATCAGTACAGCCCCACATCGTCAAGAAAAGCCTCTATGTCCGCCTGCGATGCCGACATGTGGGATGAATACAACTGGCTGTAAGATGCCTGAAATGCACAAACTATCCCCTCGTCCTCGAAGTGATCCACCCCCCTCTCGTCCGTAATTACCGTAACCCTGTTCTCCCGGTCCCTCAATCGGGTGGTGCGCGCGAGCGACCGTCCCGGGGTCTGCCCCTCTCCGTATCTCCTAGGAGCAATCCTATCCCACATAAATTTAACCTCCCGTTGAACAAGGGTATAGAACTCCTGCAATTTCTGTTTAATATTCCCCTGTTGGAGTTTAGTCGGGATGGGGGCCCTCTCCTGCAAGACCCTCAGTTCCTCTTTTACACCAGCCAGATGGCCCGTAACTTCTTCAAAATCCCCGATTCCTTGGCTATGGATTCCCCCCTTATCCCCCCTTATCACACACTTGAATCCTTCCCATAGGACGCCAGCGGACGAAACCGACCCGTCATTGACCTCAAAATAAGTATCTATAGCCTTTGCCAATTCCTCTCTGAAGACCCCGTCCGTAAGTGCCTCACTCTTGAATCTGCAAGGAGGCCTCGCCCTGTCCGGACCCTCTAACCGGACAGATAGCAAAACAGAAGCATGATCTGAGAGAGTGCGGGCCAAGATACCTACCCCCGCAGACCGGCCTATAATTGCTCTAGACACCAGGAAATAGTCCAAGCGAGCCGCCGAACCGTGCGGCGCAGAGTAATGCGTAAATTGATACATCCCCGGGTTTCTCACCCTCCAAATATCTTTGATATCCCACACTGGGAGCATGCCTCGAATTCTAGTGGAGTGCCTACTACCTAGACGTGCCGAACTGCCCACCCTGTCCAGGGAGACGTCCAAAACCGAGTTGAAATCTCCTGCCCAAACAATTTCCCCTTCGGGGAGTGCCCCAAGCTGCCTCTCCACCCAATCAAGAGATTCTGTCGTATCCTGGTTGGGACCGTAATAACATATCAGTGTATATAGCCTCCCCTGAATGACCCCTTGTACCACCAGGGCCCTACCCTCCTGATACTTCAGAAATTTGGTCAGTCGGAATCCCACTGATCTATGCACCAAAATACACACACCCCTGGAATAAGAGGAAAAAGAAGAAAAATACCTGTGGCACCCCCAGGATTTACCAAATTTAGATTCAGACGCTGCCGTCAGATGAGTCTCCTGGAGTAACACCACCCCCACCCCGTGCCGCTCCAGGTATTGCAGAACTTTCCGACACTTGGGCAGGCTATTAAGGCCCCTGACATTCCAGGTCATAAAATTTGCTGCCGCCATTCAAAAACATTAGAACATATAACGCCCCGCGTCCACTTTGACCCCGCATACATCCCAACCGTCTGTGTGTACCACTGAACCCCCACACCCACCCACCCGCCCCCCTTCCTACCAACAACCCCCCAACTTGTCGGTGATGAGCCCCCCCAACCCCCCTTACCCCCCAACAACCCCAGCAGAAGCACCGCCCCACCCATGCTGGAACCCCCAACAGTCCAGCCCCCCAACAATCAACAGTGTATATACGGACAGCTTTCGCTTAAGGGGCAACTACAAGCCCAACCCTCCATTGCACCAATCCAAGGTAGTTGTCACTCACTTAGGTTACCACCAACCACCGGAGACAGCTGCAGCACCAAGGAACCCCACTATGCCCAGGCGGTGTCACCCATCATTCAGCCATGGCCTGGGAGAGCCGGGTATCCCGTCAAGAAACGAGGAGGCCTCCTCCAGAGTCTGAAAAAACAGCAACTTCCCCTCGTAAACAACCCGCAGCTTGGCCGGAAAGAGCATTGCATATTTCAGGCCCCTGTCCCTCAGTCTCTTCTTAACATCCAAAAAGGTTCTCCTAACAGCCTGCACCCTATCTGAGAAATCCGGGAAAAATTTGAGGACATCCTCTTTGTAAGACACGGACCCTTTCTCCCTGGCCTTCCGGAGTGCCGTGTCTCTGTCCCGATAGTTTAGTAACTGGGCTATCAACGGGCGAGGCGGGGCCCCCGGATCGGTCTCCGACCACCAGGAATCCTATGCGCTCTCTCCACAACGCACAGCGGAGAAAATCCGTCCGGACCCAGCGCCTCGCGTAGTATTTCTTCCACCAGAGACTCCATCTTTCGCTGGCCCTCCAACTCCGGCAGGCCAAGAATTAGTATATTATTCCGATGAGATCTTGATTCAGAATCTTCTTGCTTCTCCCTAAGTTCTTTCAGGGCTTTCCTGACCACAAACATTTCCCCCGAGACAGAGGTTGCCACATCCTCCACTCCAGACAGACGACCCTCCGCCTCGCCCAATCTTTCCCCATGCTTGTCTAGACGGACCTGCATGTGATCCACCTTGCAAGAGTGTCCAGCTTGCCATCCAAAGACTGTATGCCCAACTGCAGCTGCATCAGCATTACCTTAATGTCTTGGAAAGCTGCTGCAGGGTCCGACTCCGTCCCAGAGGAAGTCGATGCAGCCGAGTCAGACATTGTTCCACAAGCCTTGATCTGCGTGGGCGCCTCAAAGTGTAATTTCAACTGTTGCTTACCCCCCTTCCCCAACTTAGACATGGTGGTAAGGAAGCGGGGCACCAGAATGAACCGCGGCCATACAGACCCGGCCAGTCGCTCCCTTGCAGCTCTCGCCCCTCTCCTCACAGGGGCCGGGTTCAGACCCTATGACTGACACCAGGGTCCGGTGCCTCCGCTCCAGGCACTAGGGGAATGCAACGCCCATCCACTGTACCCCTGAACCGAGTTTCTCCAGGCGAATGGGGCATAGTGTACACCAAATATTACCCAGGGCAGCAGCCCCCAAAACATGTCGCCTCTGGGGGAAGCGGCCACCAGCTGCACAGATCTGTCCCAGCCCTGTATCTGTATTGCTCTCTCGGGTCACCACCGCCAAATGGTCGTGCGCCGCACCAGCCACAGCGCACAGGCGCCCCAGACCCCCCAGGGCAGACTCAATGGGTAGACCACCGCGCCCAAGCACAGCACAAATGTCCATTCCATCAGAAGATTTATGGGGCTCAGCACTCCCCGACACCGCTGGTTGAAGCAAGCCCCGTCTGCACCGGTCCCGGGGGAGGGCCGCCCCCACCACGGCCAGCAAGGCACCCCACTGCACCGGATGCACGTCCACACCTCCCACGGCTCTGAAAAGTTCCTGCGGGCAGCCACTCAGTATATGTCCTACTTTCACTCACCGCCGCCCAGCCGCGGCGACGATCCGCGGCTCCAGACATAGTAGAGCGGTCGACCTCCCCACCGCTCCGTCACCAGCAGGCGCGCCGCCCACTTAGCGCCGCAGCCGCCGAGGCTTCCAACGCAAAACCGCCGCACCTTTCCCAAGAGGGGAGCCCCACGACAAGCTCCACAGTCCAGCCGACCAGGAAGTAATAGTATAACACAGCTTATCCCGCTGTGCCTTCCAAGCTCGTGGAACTCGCCACCCGCAGCCAGCAAGGGGACACGGCACACCACGTACCGAGCAGGCCCGCACCTCCCCCGCTCTTCCTCAGGGAGGATCGGCACCACTTCTCCGTGCCAATTCTCTGCTCCGCCGGCACTGAATGCTCCCAGGAGAGCTTCCACCGAGGCCGGATGCGTTCCTTCGTCAGGCGCTGCAGCTCACGCGCAAATATCAACACAAGGAGCGCTGGATACCATGCCGGATTTAAATGGGGCTGGAGAGCATCACGGGCCTGCGGCCATATGTAATGGCTGGACTTTGGTATTTGTGAAAAACCGAATTTTCGGTTATAAGACAATAAAAAAAAAAAATGTTTTCATGACTTCAGCCTGGCAGTGGTACAGCCTTTGAAATTCGTGGAGTTTACGACTTCTGTCTGTTCTTCTTCTTGTTTCCAGGGCCTGGCAAATCTTCAATAACATTCCTTTTTGGTCAGTTCCTTCCTCCAGGAGAGGTCTGGGAGATGGAAATAGTAGACTGGGCAAAACAGATGCTCTGTTCAAGCTGAACCCCCATTATTTTTTTATTATCCTAATCCCAACATACACTGATGCAATCCATAAAAATGCCCCCTTAGAATTAATTGCAATTTCAGCCTTCCTTTGACCTTATTGCAGGGCAGTCGTTATCTTAATGGCTGAGCCTCACAGGAATTTCAACTCCTTGACAAAGCCTGGGATCTGTTTGCACATCTCAATGCTAGGGGAGGTGAATTGGAACAGCTATGAGTTCAGACATATAGCTGGCACTTGCTTCAAGTTGGTTTCTGCCAATTGCCACTTTTAAAGTTACATTTTTCTGTGCCTCTAGATTTTACATTTTCACCAAAAACACAGCAGTTTATCTATTTATTAAGAGTTCCTGGATTTTTTCTTGTACTTAAGATGTTTATCTCGGGCCTTGTCACTGTAATTTGATGTGAGGTGACTTGAAAATATTGCACCCTTTCCTTGCAAATATGTTTTTCAAACGCTTTGTGCAGGCCACAGTTTACACGTTTGCTTTTAACTTGGCGCCTTGATATGCCTCTTTACTTGAATTATATTTCCCTACACTCTTAAGAGCATAGCCTTTCTTCGGCCCACGTTACCACAAAAAGCGTAGGAGGTATACCTCTTGACTGTCCCTGTTTTACCTTTATGGTTGTGTTGTGTTTTGGTTTGTAGAAGTATGTGGGCTGAGTGGGACATTTTACCCATACTCATCCTTGTACCCCTGCGGAGCACAATCCAATTCGTCACAGCATCACTAGAAGAACATCGTCTGAGAAAACTATATCTCACAGGAGGCTACGTAATCTCGCAGACCGTTCCAAACCTCCCATAAAGTCTCACGGGGTGTCCTCAACAGCCATTTTGAGACATGAGACTATACAAGGCCATTTCCAGTTTGCATGAGCACTCATTGTTCATGGTTTTCAACATTTACACTGCTCCTGCTTTCCAGAGCCTGCCTTTAATTACATAAGGATTCCAGAGTTTTGCTTGACTTCACTCTACCTCTTCTTCTAAAATCTCTACTCCTTGAACGTTAATGACCTGAAAAAAGAGAAGATGAGTTAAGTCAAGATGCCCATCACTGCATGACGCACCGTTTCGGGATATACAATACTTGCATGCTTTCCATGGGCTAATTTCATATATCTATGAATGTTAAACAGCAGTGGCTTTTGGATTCCTACTTACCACATGAGCTGACCCTTTCCATGAATGGAATCCTACCTCCAAAGACAGACATTTGGTGACAGGATTCTCAAAGGAGAAACATAACTAATCTTGGTGCACATAAGACTAATGCATGAAACATAACATTTTGGTGCAAGAACTTTAAAAGCCAGAGTGAGCTTGACGGTGTTGGCAAAAGAGTGATGTCAACTCTTTGGGCATGCTTCATCTCCATCTTTACCAAGAGATGAATTATGGTTCACTAGTGTGCACAGGTGTATGGTGATACCTTGGGGAAAGTCTGTTGGGGTATACAGGCAAGGAAGGGGCACTCACAACTCGTGTCTTTATTTCAGGTGCCAACTAAGAACAAGAAATTCAGGAGATAGAAAGTACGCACATCCACCAATGCAAAGATTTACGAGTTCCAACCAACCCCATCATATCTTCTAGCTAGTTTTATCAATGTGAGAACAGACCATTTGGACAGGTTTCATCTACCCACTGAAATAAAAGTTTAAAGCAAGTTTTTAAATCTAAACTGCCTTTGTTGCAGAGAGTCAATTGTGAAGTTTGTTCCAGCCTCTCAGAGTGGTTTCCTGTTATGCTTTTATGTTCAGATGATATCCACATGTGACATACGAAATATTAAATGTATCCTCCCTTATCGCTGGAGAAAGAAATGCACAAGGACCCAAGATGTTATTTTCCTTGAGGGAAGATTTCTTTTGTCAATTCCAATTTGGTATGGGTGTGTGGGCTAGGTCCTTCTAGTTCTCGGTAGCTCTGTTGTCAGTCTTCTTTTCTTTGCTCAGTTGTGACTGTTCACAACTTCCTTTGTGAGAGTTAAGGGACGGATTTCGTACAAATTGACCTATTTTCAGGTTCTGCAGCCTTTGGCCTTCAGTTTTCAAGCTAAAATATTCACATTTCATATAATGGGGTTGAGAGTGCTCCCCCATCAAAAGTAGGCAGTGTTTTCCTGGGGTGAAGGTTGCAACTGGTTGTGAATCCCCTCAACTCTCCATATCTACAGATACATTTCTGTTAGTTTTAGAGTAAGCCTGTTCCCATTATCCCAGTCAACATCAGTGATGTTTAATTTGGGATTAGAAGTAGTAATATGGTTCTTGTCCATATTCCGGGAGGAATCTATTTGAGTTTGCAGCAGAATATTTGCAGTACCATGTATGACACAAAACTACATGTATTTTCTCAACCGTGACATTATGTGGTATTGCGTTAGAAAAAAACTTCAGCCACCCTTTTTTGTTGTTTTTAATAAACATACCTGTGGACAGGTTCTAACCCATGCAAGGGGTAGTCATTTTTTCACTTGTTTTTATTTTTAACAAAATCCTGCCCCCTTTGTGCCCCAGGATGGCCGCTATGTGTTCTGGTCTGTCCCTGGGTGACAAGAATCCCCAGGGTTTCTCACCATATTTTGTGTTGTGCTGTTGCTACTGTCAAGACAAATTTGACTAAATTGGGTTAGCTAAACTGGCTTTCAGAATCCTAGGCAAGTCTCTTGTCATAATCAACCAAGCATGTCACCAAGCCCCCCTGTGTCGTCTGTAAATCCAGGTTTAATTTTCCCACCAACCCCCTCTTCCTGCCTTTGGTTCGCTTCTTCAAGTCCTACCTCAATGCCAGACTTGGAACCATGCCTTCTCTATTGCACCTGCCGCTTCTGGAATTTCCTACCTTGTTTTTAGAAAGGCTATTATGAAGAACCCTCGCAACCACCTTGTCTCTGTGAACCCATGACTTTGCTCTTGCCTCTCTTATCCATTATTCAGTCTTCCCCTACTGCACTGGTCCTATCACCAGCAGACTACATTTCTGCACTGTGCACATTTTCAAACAAATATTGCTGACCCTTGATTATTTGAAATTAAGAGGCACACGCACCATCTCTTCTATGTACACATTTTAAGTAAATAATTTCACAATCCAGAGAGAGGAAAACATCCCATTATACTTTAAGAGGTAGAACTGAGATTTTGTGTTTCCCAAAAGCAGAAAAGCCAGTCCATATCTAGGGTTATTGGATCATCTGCATTTATATAAAAGGGTAATTACTACTTTAGTTGTAATTTCTGTTAGTATACTAGATCATCCATTGACAGGTCTGTTCAGTATTATTTTGTTGGTGACAAAATTGGATTTCTCCCACTATCTAGTTGGACCCAATGGCAGGGACTCTATAGGAGGTTGTATTTCCTGTGTGAGAATGTGTTCAATTGTCTTTTATTCTTAGTTCTTTTCTTTTTATGGTTGTCTGCCTCTGGGTTCTCTTCACAGTTCGGCTTTATTGTACTAGATTGAGTGTAAAGAATACTGGAATAAGGTGGTTCAATCCTTTCTGTCTTACTTTGTTTATCCCTACTGGATGATGGTACTGATGGAATGGTAATTGAAGGGGCAATATTGTATGGGGTGTTTGTAGTCTTTATAGCACTTCTGTTTGGGGTTAAGAGGTGGGGTTATAACAGGTGGATGATCTCCGTTTCCTCTTGTTTCCTTCTCTTGTGCTGCCATTAACTCCTCTAATTTCTCGGGACAGAACTCCATGATATGACCCAAATTCCCACAGAATAAACAAAACTCTGAGCAGGAGGGATATGGCTCATCTAAGCGGATGATATGAAACCCAGGGAGTAATTTTCTCCCTGCCTGCTTCAGTTTGGAATCAGATGTTGGGCTGTCCTGTAGGGTCTCCTGATCCATCATTTGTGCTATTTGGACGAGGGGGATAGCAACCGGTTCAGGTGAAAGAGGTGGTCAGTTGGATGGTAATTTATTGGGGTCCCCTAGGGCCTTGTCCCTGCAAAGAGGTTCCCCTAGGACTGAGATTCCCCCTTTTCCTTCCACCAACCTCAGGCTCAGTCATTTAGGGGTGCCTTAATAAAAGGTATTAAGGAAACCAAGGGTATATGATGATTGAGATCTTTCTCGTTGGATTCGGGAATTCTAACCTCAGAGTGTTCAAGATTCTTGCTAGTCTCAGGTTCTACTAACTGAGAAGAGGAACGTTCTAAAGAGGTCAAAGGATTGGAAGGTTTGATTGTATCCAAAAAAGAGGCATCCATGGCCTGTTTATAGTTAATTTTCTCTGTCGAGGGATACAAAATAATTTCTGGGGCTTTGTTCCCTCCTTGCTCTCCCTAAGTCTTCCCAGTTGGTGGCTCCCATAAGACCTTGTATATTAGATTTCCCATTTTTGTGCCTCTCTTGATTTTCACTCGGGTTAAAGAGAAATTTAAGAAAACAAATGTAATGTCCTCTCTGCGGGAGAGAATGGGTAACATGTGTAACTTTCCCTCTCTGCACAAGGTAGGATATAGAGAGACTAGTTGGTGGGGGTGTATTCACAATTTCAAACAGTCACTTTCTCTCTTCCATGCACTAGATAATCTTCGGGGCAGAAGAGGTTATAGCCGTTGCCCTCTGCAACCTTCCTAACAGGTAGAATAGCTTGAGGGGTTAGTGTTTGGAAAAAAAACAATCATGGAATGTGACTGAGTGAACGATTCTTGGTTTCCTTCTATAGGTCCTAGCCCACTGGTAGACAACACAACCTGTCTAGATCTTTCTCTTAGTTTTTATTTTTATTTTTTATTTTTATTTATGCAATTGGCTCTTTAACAAGCCCTAAGCAATAAAGAATGATAAACAGTTAAAAATCATTAATTTCATGTTATAAAACCACATTGCACAGATAAAATTTGACAATACATTTTTTACTATTCATAAATATCAAATCATCCTTATTCATCTTAAAATGAGTCCAAGTGTAAGCCTTTCAATCAAAAAAGCTCACTATTTCAACCCCATCCATGCAAATACAAGGGCCTCAGTAACAGAACTACCAACCCCATTCAGGTTTGTTTTAACTTGATCGTATTCCAAATGGAGTAGGCTGCCGAAATCATGACCACTGATTCTGCCGTCAATAGTGTATTCCAAAATTAATCTAAATGTATGTGGTCAATGCAGCTAACCATTGCGCTATAACCCTTAACATAACATGCCATGAGGGATGGGCAGGCCGATAAAAAGTGACGGCTTGTTTCCATTGTCTGATTACAAAAACGGCACACCATCTTCTCATTTGGTATCCCACTCATTGTTCACCCTAAATTCTTCAGTGGGGAGGATATTCAATCTTAGATATAGTACAAATTGTTTGAGAACTGGGGGGCAGAGTTTAGTCAAATAAGTTTGAGGGGTTCTCGGCGTATAGCCTTGTGAGGCGAAGACTCTGTACCTTTTCTTTTCAGTCATCTTTCTTTTAGTACAAGGTTTAGGTGATTAGAGCCTAGATTGGTCTCTGGGGTTTAGGATTCACCGTTGGGAGAGGTGATGTTACTCCACTCTTCCCCTCTTGGCTTAACGATAGCAACTGATGGACTTAATGCTCTCTGATTTCGATTTTCCAAATTAAAGGTTCCCCAACTTGTATCGGTTGATCCACATCCCATTCCTGCCTGTTAGGGAGAATTCTCAAAAATGTGCCAATTCCTCCCACCTTAGAGCCCTTCAGCTCTTTTGCTAAAGTTTGGGACTTTGAACTTTTCAATTCAATGTGTTTTCTGTGTTTGTTCCTTTTGGTTGCGGAGTCTAACACACTCCATAGGCATCATCGTTTACAATTGTGTCACAAAGCACCTTCAGTGCAGTGCCACAGGAAGTCTTCCAGATTTCCCAAGGTTTATATACCTTCTTTGGGATCAACTACTGTTTCCCAGATCAGTGGAGTGAAATTGACTTCACTTAGTCCTGTAAAGTCCTAGACCCAGCACACCCTATCTTACAATAGAGTGCTGGAGGGGTCACTTAGTATCCCCTGTGTCTAGTTACCCATGCAGCATATGTTACCCTTTCCTCTCAGAATAGCTGGTGGCAGTTGTTTTTGTATGAACTACCATGATTTACCCCAACCACGAACTGTTTGCAGCTCCGGTAATGTTAAATCGCGGGAGCTGGAATACCTGAACTATATTAGACACAAACTTGATAAAAGGTAACTATGGGAAGACAGAACGCGCACTTACTATGAATGGAATATAAACAAGATAAAATGGATTACTTTACAAAAGGTTTATTAAACTGTAATGTTGAAATTACTCGAACATTCTGATAGCAATAGAGACTGAATACAAAATTATGATATTTACCCGCAGGGATCGGACCCTTAAAAGTGGTTTAGCCCTAACAACGTTTGCTACTTTAACAACGCTGCAAAGGTAACGTAGAACATCAGTAACACACATTTCCATATGAAAGTGATATGGATTGATATTTTACTACTCTGTGCATTCTGGTAATTTGACCCTTACAATTCGTTTTTTGTCTTTTGTTCTGTTACTCTTAATCTCCAAAAACCACCCTCCAATCCGACCTTTCTCCAACCCCAAATCTCTGTGTTTTTTAGTTTTTTTTAGTTTTTTCATTTTGATTTCTACTTTTGTTCCTCTTATTTATTGTAATGACTGTCATGTGATTACTTATGATAGTACTATTAGCCCTGATTTGAAGAAGGCTTTCAGTAGCCGAAACACGTGTCATCACTATAGGCATAAATTAAAACTTGAGTAACGCAACTGGATAAGTCTGGCGCATTGCTTGCACTCTGAGTATGTGGACAAAATACTATTTGTAAGGTGGTTGAGCAGACTCTTTTCCCGCCTAACTCAGATAAGACGCGACAGAATGTATGGATTAATAGCAACTCAAAAGCAGTAGGACTAACAAAATCAAGTGTCGCCTGACCGACTAGCCTCTCAAAAGTAGTCCAAGTCTACATATATCACTCCAAGTATGGGCTACTCAGTCTAGGCGCAGTTGTGACCACACGGCCCACCCATCACGGGGGACACAACCGATAACCCTTGGCACTTCATAATGTTCACTGGTTTTCATTGGGCTACTTTGCCACCAAATGTTTCCTTTCTGCACCTGTGACATTAGCTCATATGCACTCTGGTTTCTTCTTGGCAGTCTCTTGACTCTGCCAATACATATATTTCTCACACTTCACTTCGCTGTGTTTACTCCTTGTTATGACCTTACTTTCACACTAACCAATAGTGCTTCTTGTTTGCCTTTCATGTGTTTAACTAATTCTAATGACTGGTCTTCCCTTGGCTTTTCACGTTCACATTGTTCATAAATGCTTTTTCCTTAATTTCTCTCGGTTTGTTAATGCACATCACTTTCTCTCCATTCGTGTAATATTTTTATTTCACTTGTGCATAACTTTTCTTTAGTTCGCTATTCAATACTTGTATTTCTCTCAACACTTAACAATGTCTATCGGGTCTCCAGACCCCTTCATTACATGCATTCATTTGTTTGTCCTATTTCTTTGGCTCAGATTAAGCCCCCGGACGCCCCGGTACGAGTGTTCTCTCCCAGCCACTCATCGGTATGCAGCAGCTCCTCTGGGTGCTTGCACAATCCTCTTCTGCTTTCGCCTGTGCCCCTCTTTCACAGCAGGAGCACTGGCGAGCCGCTGTTGCCTCTTCTTGGTGTTCGTGCTACCTCCTGCAGTGAGGTGGAAGCTTCTGTGCCCCCCCGCCCCCACTTCAGCTGGGGACACACGGCTCGGAGCCCTGCAAGGCTCTGGACTCTCTAGCTACTTTCTCCACCCTCGGAATCCATCCCGCTCTCCTGCAGCCGCCAGCGTCCTTTTCACCGGCTTCTCATCTCCAGCCTTCTCCATGGCGTCCTGGCTTCCCAAGCGGTTCCCTTCTCTCACGTGGGTTCTCCTCCCTTTTATATTCACCTGTAGCCTCTTAAGGGGTTGCAGGTGCAAGTCCTTTGCCTGGCTCCAACTTACTATAGCACTGGAACATGCCTGACTTTGAAAATTGTGTTGTACAGTCCTCTTCCTCGTCCCAGTACCAAAGTGGTGTGTATATAGGTGTAAGTGTGCATCACTCCCAGTCGCATCTTCCTCGTCCCAGTCTTAAAGGGACCTGAATTAGATATATGTGGAATATGTGACAGTGGGGTAGAGTGGTAATAATCTATAAAGCTTGTGGAAGGTTGGGATTTGTTTTGCTTATTTCTTTATCTACCCAGAAGAGGTGATTATGGGTCTGGTCTGCGCATAAGATGTTCTGCTTCTTTTTCTTTTCCCTGTTGCTTTATATGGATGCTTTACCTGAGGTTTGTTTGGTAAAGAAGGAAGGGATGGGGTCTGATAATACCCTATAAAAGGCTTCATGGACTGAGATTCATTGTGGAATGGAAATGGGAGATGCTGTGCCTCACCTAAAGACATCCCTCTTCCATTCCCCCCAAGTCTCCTCCGCCCAGCTGATCCTACCTCGCATATCCGCCCCAGGGTCAGGATCTAGTAGTGATGGCATTTCCCTTGGTACCTGAGAAGAGTCTATTAAGGGGGAAGAAGTGAAGATGCCCTCAGATTCCTCACACAGTTTACAGTTTTTCCTTAAATAGACCCAGCAACATTTTGCCCTTTATTCTAGAATGCTACCACTGGCTTAGGGTAGTGGTTTGTTAATCTCAGAGTAAATAAGGACCATTTCAGTTCCATCATGCAGCTTGTTTTGTATTTTTTTGCTTTGTCAATGTAATAACATCTTTAACATCTTAAATATTTTATTTCTCACACAGAATCACTAATCTGGTGCTACGAAACAATAAAATAGATGACGAAGCAGCCAGTTTGATTGGAGAAACGCTTTCGAACGTGAAAATTACCAACAAGGCTTTGGTGTCTCTAAATCTGAGCTATAATCACATTGGTGATAAAGGAGCTGGCTCCATTGCTGAGGTATATACACAAATATGTATAGGATACTTAACAGATAACCCAGTATTATGGTTCAGTAATTCCATTGCAAGATTTAGCTGTCATATAGGCTGAATGCACAGTGTTTTATAAATGCCATGCAACCCCCAAGAGGACATTATTGGGCCGCTACCCATTATGTATTTTCAATATTACGTGTTAAAATAAATAATGGCTTGACATTGGGTGATGAGGCGAATATGGACTTGTCGAATCCAGCTTGCTAAACATACATAGCTAAATCCACAGGCTACCGACTGGCCCGCGGAGCAAACATGGGATAAACGAATAAGTAGTCCACTTTCTAGATCCATTATTCACTGTGTGGAGCCAGGAAGAGGACAAGGGTGCGCTGGACGAGCAGGTAAGAAGATTGAGGGAGGGAGAGTAGCAAGGGACTAGACTTGGGGCCATTGAGTGGTGTTAGAGGATCTGGGGGTTGTGTTGGGAGATTATGGTCGGCAGCATCGGGTGGGCTTGGTCTGAGAGCAGGTGCATGCAGGACAGTGTGGTAATTCTGGTCCCTTGGTTCCCTCTTCTCCCCCTCCTTTTGGACTCTCCTCACCTGAGCTGCTGGAATCGTTGTCGGTAGTCTGTAAGTGCCGCCTGGTTAAGTAGTCCTTCTCTTTTCTTGGGTGGATGTGCTTGTCACGGAAGGAAGCCACAGTGACTGCTAGGGAACAGCAGTCCTGCGGCTCCCTTTCCGGAATCAAGCCGGAGGAAGGGAAAAACCCAATGGGGAAGAAAAAACCCTTCGTATTACGTGGAATCTCCTCCTCACTCTTCGTAGATAAGAGATTGTGGCCAAATCGAAAGGCAATGGTGCTGGTAGGTGTAAGCACGGATCCCTGGAAAGAAGCGATGAGCAGGAATACAGCTGCCAGACAGGAACGCCCAGAGGACAACCGGCAAGGGTGTGGTAGAGCCGCGGCTCAGAGCGGAACACTGGAACCAGGCAGGTGAGAGAAAGAAAAGATGACAAACCCGGAAACCGGTGACAAGCAGAATGAACAGAAAGCAGAGAAATCCGAGGAGAGGGAAGGAGAGGCGGGTCAGGCCGGGAAGGAAACGAGACCCGGGTAAGCACAAAAAAACCTCCGGAAGGCAGCGAAAGAAAGACAGGAGCGAGGGAAGGAAAGCTTCGCAAGAGCGACAAAGACAGGGAACTAGGAAGAGAGGCTGGGCAGTAACAGGAACAGAGCGCCAAGCCTCAGGAGCGAAAAACCCAGAAGCGGAAACATCCGACTGGGGTTGCAACGCGGTGTCTGCCGGGGAGAGGAGGTCTTTAAGCTCCCGGCGGGCACCGCCTCTGAAAGACGGAGTCGCACACCATGACCATAGAAAGGGTACTAAAAAAACACTGCCCCTGTGCCGCCACCCACAATGCAGAAGAAACCGGCAATCCTGGCGGCGGCGGCGGATGACAGTATGCCCCCCCTAGTGCGTGGAACACCGGGCTTCCCTGGATGCAAGCGATGGAACTTGGCAAGTAACCGAGGGGCATGAACCTGAGAAGCCGATTCCCAAGAGTCCTCGGACTCAGGGTAACCCTTCCAAGACAAGAGGTATTCCAGACGGCCTCAGTAAAACCTAGAGTCCCGAATGGTTGAAACCTCATTTCTGATGTTTGTTAATCTGCTTAGAATCACATGCTGTGCATAGGTCCGACATCCAGTGGTCACTGCGGAGTATTGCATTTTGTTTTTTGTAGTCGAAAAGGGGACGTCGACAAGGCGTGTCTGTAACACTATCCCTATAGTGACGTGCGTTGTACCCACAATCCCTCACGCGTCGAGGTCCCTCAGATTGTTTTTTTCCGCCCAGCTTCTGGTCGCCTTACGCGGAGCTCCTAGAGAGACATTGCAAAATACTTACTACGGACCTCGGTCCTTAATTATACTTATTATATTGTTAAAGATCCCTCCACTCGACGTTAGCTGTGAAGCTGTTTCTCCGCCGAGCAAGTTTTCGACGGAGGGGAAGAGACGGAGGGGATCCTTCGGCGCTGCCGAACACGTGGCCTGGCCTCGCCGGCCAACATACAGTAGGGAGAGTGGGGGTTCGAACTTTTATCTTCTCTTTGAGAATGTCTTTCTTTCTCCCCTATCCTTCCCTTGGGGTTGTTATCACCAGTTATTATTGCCTCAGCTATGGAGAGGACACCTTTTAAGTTTTGCCCACGCTGTAGGGGCAAATACACTTGGAAGGATAAACACAAGCTCTGTTATCGTTGCTTGCCCCTCGATCATAAGGAGGACAGCTGCGCGGCCTGTAAGCTCTTGAAACCAAGAACTCTTAAAGAACGAAAAGTTAAGAGGTGGGCGGACTATGCTATGTCGAAGTCAGTTTCCTCACCCGCCGCCGCTGTTACAGAAAGTGACGAGGAGGGTGATAACTCGACGTCCGTTACGGAAGTCATTAACCCCCAGAAGGAGCGCTCGCGCTCCTCGACGTCCGTCCCCGGCCCCGACGGGCTCGGCTCACGCCCTGCTTATGGGGATGAACACCCCGGCGACAAGGACGCACATAGACCCCATAGGCCTAAGCACACAACCCACGGCTCTTCTTCGTCGAAGACGAAGGATCCATCAGCGCCGAAGGGGACGCAGGGCACTCCGGCGTCTACCTCAGACCGTAAGGGTCTCAAGCCCCACCCGCAAACGCAGCCGCGACCAGCGATTGGGCCTTCATCAAACACGGGCGCTACCTCAAAATCATCCGACGTAACGCTCCATAGAGCGGCCGTCGAGAAACAACGCGTAACGCAGGCAACGTCGACACCAGAACCCTCTACTGACGAACTCGTTGTCGAGAGCCTGGCGAGAATTGTTTCCGAAGACAAACGTAAGCGGACGACGAAACAGACGTCGAATACTGCACAAAAAACTATAGAAACGCTGAAAAAGCACAAGAGTAGCCAGGAACTGCCCCCTTCATCTACGGACACTTCTGAACTACCGGAGGGCTTTTCTGAGGGCGACGGAAACCTTTCTTCGACGTTGTGGGAGCGTTCTAAGCGTTTGGAAGGTGAAAACACTGATTTCCCCCCTCTAGACTATTCAGGGGTCCCCCATGAGACCCTTGAAAGACTCCATTCGTGTATGGAGAAATTGGAAAGGTTTTTGGGAAGCCAAAACCCACCCACACACAAAAGACCAAGAGAATGGCCCCAGGATGACCCTAGGGTCAAGATCCCTAGGCTGTTTCCCCTTTCTACAGACATATATGACCTCACTGAAGAGGAGCGATACCTCCAGGAAGATGAGGAGGGTTTGGGTGGAGAGGAAGAACATGAGGAAGAGGGGTTTGAAGAAGATCCTTACACTAGTGCAGGAGTTTTTGAAGAAGATACAGCTACCTCGCAGCCCTGGCAATCCCCATCAGTGCAGCCTTGGCAATCCCCATCAGTGCACTCAGACCCTGATGCCTTTCACCCTTCTCCCCCCAAGGATTCACCTATTGGAAACACCTCTCCCATAGATGACCAACCTTCACTTAATGCACTATTGCGCAAGGCAGCAGCGCATTTTGAAATAGACACAGGGGAAACTCTTCCTGACATAGACTTTGTAGAAAGAGTTAGTAAAGAAAAAGCCCCTGTTAGTCAGTCTATTCCGCTCCTGGCTTCTATAAAAAGAAGAATAACTCCTTCCCTTTCCAATCCTGCATTAGTCAGAGGGGTCAACCCTCGGATAGAAAAGCTCTTCAGCCCTTCGTCCTCTGACCCCTTGTACATCAGAGGACATTCCATTCCGGACTCCCTTGTAGTTACTAATACAAGAAAAAGAGCGGGGGTACCACTATCCACTAGTGAGGCACCACCTGACAAAGAGGGCAAGAAGCTCTATGCACTTGGGAAGAGAATTACGACCTCCGCAGCCTTCTCAACTAGGATTGCAAATAACAATTCCCTACTAGCTAGCTACGCAGATGCACAGTGGAGCAAGCTGCGCAGCGAAGCAGAGGACGCACCTGAACCCCTGCATTCACGCCTGTTCAGTGGTCGAAGTGTATGAATAGAAGTAGTGGAGCTATGTTCCCTGCTGGCCTGGCCCTGCTCCCCACAAGCCCCATTGCCACAACCCCTCCCACACACAATACACCCCTCAAAACACTTGCACCTGATGTTTAAGGGAACTTTCAGTGCAGTGCACTGAAAGTGAAGGTTTCAACTTCTTCCTACACTTTTATTTTAAAAGAAAACCATTCCGGAACGGTTTCTTTTTAAAATAAAAGTATAGGAGCTGTACAAGGTAATTTAAAAAAGTATAGGAGCACCGCTCCCGACCGCTCCCGCTCACTTCGACCACTGCGCCTGTTAGATACCATCTCAGAGGGAACTCTTGTAAACCAGGGCATCGTAAAGAACTCCTTAGATGCCGCAGAGACGGCTGGCCGTTCCCTGGTTCAGGGAATACTTCTCAAACGCCATGTCTGGCTGCGCAATTCGGGATTTAAGCCGGAAACCCAGGCTTCCCTGATAAATAAGCCCATAGAACAAACACATCTGTTTGGGAAAGCAGTTGATGAGGCCCTAGAACATGCGAAGAAAGAGTTTGATACCATCAAGACTCTTGACCAAATTTCTAGGCCCCCTAACAGACGCGGCTATGGCAATAGACGCTCCTTTCGTGGCCAATGCCAGCAAAACCAACAGCAATTTTACTCTGCTACCAACTGGCCCTCTAACCATGGTAACAACCAGTTCAGTCAAAGAGGCCAACGCCGTGGCAAAGGAAGAGGTCGCGGCTCCAGCCCCAAAGGTTCCACGCCCAATACCAACAAATGACCCGAACATTCGGGTCCCCTCCCATGCATCACCGGTCGGGGGCCGGCTAACATCGTTCCTATCAGCATGGGAGGGAATAACTTCAGACCGCTGGGTTTTATCCACCATAGCCCACGGATACTGCATCGAATTCAACGATTCCCCGAAGTACAGACCCCCACGGAACCGACGCATGACACCGGAACACCTCACCATTCTTCTTCAAGAAGTAGAAGAGCTACTGAAAAAAGAAGCTATAGAGGCTGTCCCCCTATCTCAGGTAACAGGAGGTATTTATTCACTTTACTTCCTTGTACCCAAAAAGGACTTAACCATGCGCCCTGTATTAGATCTGCGCCCAGCGAACAAGTTTGTCAAACCCCAAAAGTTTCGTATGGTGACCTTGCAGGAAGTAATCCCACTGTTATCACAAGGGGATTACATGACAACACTAGACATGAAAGATGCATACTTTCATATTTTAATGTTGCCAGCGCACAGAAAATACCTCAGGTTCAAGATAGAGAACAAGCACTACCAGTTCAGAGTACTACCCTTCGGGATAGCATCTGCACCAAGGGTATTCACGAAAGTACTGGCAGTGGCAGCGGCCCACCTACGCAGGTTATCCATCCCGGTTTACCCTTACCTCGACGACTGGCTCATAACAGGGGATTCTTACGAAACATGCTTCTCCAATACCCAAAAGACCGTAGACCTTTTGTCCCAACTGGGCTTCTCCATCAACGAAAAGAAGTCCAGCTTAGACCCCAGCCAAATCAAACAATTCCTAGGGGCTCTAATTCGAACAAAGGACGGCCTCGTCTTCCCCTCCAACGAGAGGGTCCAAAACATGCTGTTTCAGATCCCCCATTATGTGGCAGGTCGAGAGGTGACGGTACGCAAAGCAATGCGCTTGCTAGGGATGATGGCATCATGTATTTATTTGGTACCTCACGCGTGCCTGCGCATGCGCCCAATGCAAGAGTGGCTCTACAGCCAGTGGTGTCAGGCCAGCGGACAATGGGACGATCTAGTGGTGGTCTCGCAGGCCCTGGTTCTCTCGCTACGGTGGTGGACAAAAGAAAACCTGTTATTAGGGAAAACTTTTGCCACACCCGCAGTGGAAGCCACTCTAACCACAGACGCATCCCTTACAGGATGGGGGGCTCACCTATCCCATCAGACTGCTCACGGAGCGTGGACTCCGAGCTTAGCATCCAAGCATATAAACCTGCTGGAACTACTAGCGGTGTTCAAAGCACTGAAAGCCTTTCAGGAACACCTACAAGGAAAGACAGTGATGGTCCTCACAGACAGCACCACAGCCATGTACTACCTCAACAAGCAAGGGGGCACTCACTCTCCAGGACTGTCTAAGCTGTCCCAGAATATATGGAAGTGGGCTCTCAAACACAACATGTTTCTACTATCACAACATGTACCAGGGGAACTCAATCTGCTAGCAGACAAACTCAGCAGAGACTTCCCCCTACCCGAAGAGTACGAATGGCAATTGCACGAAGACATCGTCTTAGACGTCTTCACGCAATGGGGGTTCCCGGAAATAGACCTGTTCGCAACTCTGGAGAACTCACAATGCCAAAGTTACGCCTCCAGGTACCCCCAGAACCAGTCCAAGGGGATCGGTCAGTCGATTCAATGGTCAGGGAAATTTGTTTACCGCTTTCCCCCGACTCCCCTTCTCAACAAAGTGGTACACAAGATGCACCAGGAACAGGTTACCATGATACTAGTGGCCCCAATGTGGGCCCGGCAGCCATGGTTCGCTCACTTGATGGAGATGTCCCTATCTCCCCCAGTGAAACTTCCCTGCCCGTACAACATGCTTTCACAGGACAAGGGCAGGACACTGCACCCATGCCCTCAGACCATGAACTTAGCAGCCTGGCTCCTGAGATCATAGAATTCGGACATTTACAACTCCCGCAGAGATGTATGGACATCCTCAGGGAAGCCAGAAAACCTAATACTCGCCACTGCTATTCTAGCAAGTGGAAAAGATTTGTCATCTGGTGTAGGGGAAGAAACATCAACCCTGTTGACTGCTCTCCCACACAAATTGCTCTGTACCTGACCCATTTACTGGACTCGGGTCTAGTATTCAATTCTATTAAAGTCCACCTAGCGGCACTTTCTGCATACACCACTTCCCAACTTAAAGTGTCGTGGTGGAAGGTACCAGTTATCAAGGCCTTCATGGAGGGGGTAAAGAGAATACACCCTCCGATAGCTAACCCAGCTCCCGGATGGGACTTAAATGTGGTACTTTCTAGACTCATGGGCCCGCCTTTCGAACCCATGCACAAGGCAACTCTTAAAGACCTCACTCTTAAGACTGCTTTCCTAATAGCTATCACCTCCATTAGGAGAGTAAGTGAACTACAGGCTCTTTCTGTACTAGACCCCTTCGTAACAGTTCACAAGGATAAGGTGGTTCTACGCACACACCCAAGGTTTGCACCAAAATTCATCTCGAAATTTCATGTAAACCAGTCAATAGAACTACCAACGTTCTTTCAAAACCCTTCCAGCTTGGGAGAAAAAAGTCTGCATACACTAGATGTACGCAGAGCTGTCATGTTCTACATGGAAAGAACCAGACCACTGAGAAAGACTAATCAGTTCTTTGTCTCTGTGGCAGCAGGAAGAGAAGGAGATGCAGTTTCAAAGTCCACTATATCTAGATGGATTGTTCAATGCATCATTCTCTGTTACACTCTTGCTAAGAGAGAACTACGCTTCAAGCCAAGAGCACATTCCACTCGAGGCACTGGGGCTTCCATAGCGTTCATTGCAAATGTTCCCCTTGAGTCCATCTGCAAAGCGGCTACCTGGAGTTCTGTGCACACCTTTACAAAACACTACTGTCTAGATGCACACTCGAGATCTGACTCCCAGGTGGGACAGGCAGTATTAAGACATCTTTTCTCTACTGTTCCTTCTCATAACCCACCGCCAACTCCGGGTACTGCTCGCTAGTCTATGCACAGCATGTGATTCTAAGCAGATTAACAAACATCAGAAGACAATGCATTACTTACCGTAAAAGCATTTCTGATGGTTGTATCTGCTTAGATTCACATGCGCCCACCCTTCCTCCCCGCTCGGATGCAAGGAACATAGACATCCTTTTCTATATTTCTCTCTTTTCTGTACTCACTCACGTCTAGAAGGGTCCCTCAGGGCAGAAAAATACAAACAGAGGGACCTCGACGCGTGAGGGATTGTGGGTACAACGCACGTCACTATAGGGATAGTGTTACAGACACGCCTTGTCGACGTCCCCTTTTCGACTACGAAAAACAAAATGCAATACTCTGCAGTGACCACTGGATGTCGGACCTATGCACAGCATGTGAATCTAAGCAGATACAACCATCAGAAATGCTTTTACGGTAAGTAATTCATTGTCATTCTCTCATGTCCTGTTTCGGTAAGGAAGGAAGACGGGGGACAGATCTGTGATGTGGATAAGGAAAGTGTGGCTTGAGAAGAGAGGAATGAAAAACCGGGTGAATGCGATTGAGAGTGGGGGGAAGCCGAAGGCGATAAGCCACCGGATTGACCTTGGATAGAATGGGAAAAGGTCCCAGAAAACGAGGGGATAGCTTAGAAGGACGGGTCCACCTAGGTAAAAACCTGGTGGACAACCACACCCTGTCACCGGCCTCCAGTCAGGACAATCCCTGCGATGTTTGTCCGCTCCCAGTTTAGTACGTCTCCTGCTAGCTTCCAAGCTACGTAAGGAGGTGGCATGAGCTTTGGTTATGTTCCGTAACACCTCTTCTACACCTGGGGAGCGGCTGAAACTGGGTACTATTGGCAGAACAGATCTTGGGTGAACTCCGTATGTACAGTAGAATGGAGAGTAACCAGTGGCAGAATGTTTAGAGTTATTGTAGGAAAACTCAGCTGTGGGGAGCAAAGAGACCCAATTGTCCTGATGTTGAGTGATATAACACCTCAGGTATTGTTCAAGCATAGCATTGAACCATTCGGTCTGGCCGTTGGATTGTGGATGGAACCCAGAGGAAAGAGCTCTTTCGACCCCCAATCGGTTACATAAAGCTGTCCAAAATTTAGAGATGTACTGACTTCCATGATCAGAGATAATCTTATCAGGAAGGCCATGCAATCTAAAGATGTTTCGTTCAAAAACTTCCGCCATTTCTGTGGCTGTTGGGAGACCTGGAAGAGGGGAGAAATGTGCCAGTTTGGAGAAGGAGTCTACCGTAACCATTATGCAAGTACAGGATTCGGACTCCGGAAGATCCACAATGAAGTCTGTAGAGAGAAGTCCCCTGGAGCGGATCGGCAGGTCTGCCTGAGCCAACAGTCCCAGGGGTTTGCATGACTGATATTTAGCCCTGGCACAGATCGGACACGTTTTCACGTATTCCTGAGTCTCTTCTTTGAGAGTAGGCCAGAGAAAAGATCTTGAGATGAGTTCCAAGGTATTGTTCCATCCTCGATGTCCCGTGGTGCGTGAGTTATGGCACCAGTTTAAGATCTTTTTGCGCCAAGGGCCTTCCGGAGCGTACAAGCGCTTCTTATAAAAAAAAACAGCCATCCTTTTCTTGGTAGAGAGAGTTGGGATGTAAGGATAGTTGTGGCAGCTCTTGCATGACTGCTGCTCGTACTTCTTGAAGAAAAGATCCTACCAGGGCTAGGATCCAATCCTTGTGGAACATAGGCTCGGCACTGATCGAGGCCTTCTCTTTGCTTGAGTCCTTGCGTAATAATGCATCCGCCAACCGATTTGTTGTTCCAGGGATGTAAGTGATCTGGAAGTCATATTGAGAGAAGAGGTAGGCCCACCTTGCCTTCCTGGAGTTTGAACATTCATCTCCTGCAAAACCCTCAAATTTTTATGATCAGTCCTGATTAGAAACTGGTGTCGGGCCCCCATGAGTAAATGACGCCATTGCTCGCAAGCAAGTTTCATAGCAAGTAACTCCTTTTCCAGAACTGAATAATTTAGTTGACTGGGAGTGAGAGTCTTGGATAGGTAAGCCACAGGATGCTCCACCCCCTTAACTGCCTGGAGCAACACTGCCCCAATAGCAGTGGCTGAGGCGTCGGTCTCCAAAATAAAGGGTTGCGTCTGGTCCGGATGTTGCAGAAACAGAGCTGAAGAGAAGAGATTTTTGAGATAAGAAAACTCTTCTCCGTTTCGGTGGACCATTGAAACGGGAAAGCGTCCTTTTTTTAGCAGTCTGGTAATGGGATAAACCACCTCCGAGAAATTAGGAATGAACCTCTGGTAATAGTTAGATAGCCCTAGGAATCTCTACACCTCCCGGACAGTAGTAGGAGCAGGCCAGTTGAGAATGGCGTGCACCTCTTCTGATAACACATATCCTAGGTATTGCACAAATGGAACTGCAAATTTGCACTTCTCGGCCTTGACCAACAACTTGTTCTCCTGAAGGCGATTCAAGACCTGAGTAACTTGTAGCACATGTTCTTTCATGTTCGAGGAGAAAACCAAAATGTCATCAAGATAAATGATGACTGAGATTGACAGCATATCTGAGAACATTCTGTTCTATAAATCTTTGGAATGCTGCTGGTGCATTCACTAGTCCGAAAGGCATCACCTTGTACTCGTACAAGCCGAAGGGGGTGCGGAAGGCGGTTTTCCACTCGTCTCCTTTAGCTATCCGAAGCAAATGGTATGCGTTCCCGAGATCGGATTTTGTAAATACCTTTGCTCCCTGCACTGCCTCGATGATGTCAGTTATCAGGGGCATCGGGTACCGGTCCCGTATAGTGACCTTGTTCAGTCCCCGGTAATCGATACAGGGTCTAAGTTCACTGGTGTCCCTCTTCTTGATGAAAAATAAGGGGGCTCCCGCTGAGGACTTAGAAGGCTGAATTAGACCATTCTCCAAGTTGGTATCCAATTACCTACGCAGTACCTGTTACTCTGTCTGCGTGAGGGAAAACATTCTACCAAACGGAACCAGGGCATTCGGTTCCAGATCGATGGTGCAGTCTTCTGGCTGATGAGGCAGCAGCTTGGCATGCAGACTCTCTTGGAAAACTTCTGCAAAGGCAGAACAATAGCTAGGTAGAGCGTGGACCCCAACGTGGTTGTTCGAGAAAATTTTGACCGACTGAAGGTCTTGCCGACTCTCCAAGGGAAGGCAGTTCGTGGCACAATACGAGGAACCAAAGCTCAATTGATTCTCTGTCCAGTTTATCCGGGGGTTGTGCTGAATAATAGGGAAATGTGCGGCCCGGATGATGTCGAACCTCAAGATTTCAGAGTGTTGATAGATTCTCAGAGAAAGATCTTCCGTGGTATGAGTTATGGGACCGGAAGACAATGGGGACCCATCTACTCCTTCACCCTTCTGCCCCTCTTTCCGGGCAATCCGACGTAATCCCTCCCTGTCGGCCCATAATGTGTCAATAAAGTTGCCCGCCGCACCACAATCCAGCAGGGCTAAGGTCTCTACTTGTTTATCCTCCAATTCGAGGACCACCGGAAGTACCATGAGTCTGGAGTCCTCTCGATAATCGGGTGAGGATACTGAGAGGGAGACGTAGGGACGTTGAAAAGAACTTGGAAACCCTCGGACACTCGTCCCTATTTGTGCCGAGGGAGTTTGTTTCCCGATCTCTTACTTGGTAATTCAGTGCAGTCCTTGAGAAGGTGTTGATCTGAACCACAGTACGTGCACAGTCCCTTTTCTCTTCTTCACCTTCTCTCAGCAGCAGACAGAGGGGCTCTGGTGGCGCCAATCTGCATTGGTTCGACTGAAGACGTCGCGGGGGGGCGACCAGAGGGAGATTGCGAAAAGGAGTCTGATGGGAACCCGGAACCTCTTTGCTTGCGGCGCTCCGTCCTCCTCTCCTGGAGTCGATATTCTATATGAAGAGCAGCGGCAAGTAAATCTGAGAAGGTGGGTGAACGGGGAGATCTGGCCAGCTCATCTTTGATCTCTTCCTTCAAACCCCTCCAGAAAATGGCGTACTGTGCTGACTCAGGCCATCCTGCTCCGGCTGCCAATGTCTTGAAAGAAGAGATAAATGACAGGACGTCCAGACTGCCCTGTCTGACATCCAACAAGTCCTCACAGGCTGTAAAGGACAACTCGGGCCGTTCAAAGGTCTGCTTGAGTAGGTTCTGAAACCCCGCAAAATCCTGAAGGATGACATTGCCACTTGTCACCAATGGGGTAGCCCAAGCTAATGCGTTTCCCGTCATGTTGTAAATTAGAAATCCAACCCTGGCCTGATCTGTTGCGAAAGTACGAGGTCTGAAAGTGAAGTATACCGTACAAGCCTCCAAAAACTCCTTCACCTTCTTGGGGGAGCCATCGAATTTTCCTGATGAAAGCGCCATGGGTGGTAGCTCCAGAGGGGAGAGTTCTCTCGCAGATACCATCTGTTTTAGGAGGGCATTCTCTGTCTTCACCCCTTGTAGTTCCTGGGACATTGCCTGAAAATCCTTCCAGAGTTCCTGAACCTGTTCTTCGGCTGACATTCTGATACCCTTTGGCGTTGCAATCTGTGGTAATTCTGGTCCCTTGGTTCCCTCTTCTCCCCCCTCCTTTTGGACTCTCTTCACCTGAGCTGCTGGCATCGTTGTCATTAGTCTGTAAGTGCCGCCTGGTTAAGTAGTCCTTCTCTTTTCTTGGGTGGATGTGCTTGTCACGGAAGGAAGCCACAGTGACCGCTAGGGAACAGCAGTCCTGCGGCTCTCTTTCCGGAATCAAGCCGGAGGAAGGGAAAAACCCAATGGGGAAGAAAAAACCCTTCTTATCACGTGGAATCTCCTCCTCACTCTTCGTAGATAAGAGATTGTGGCCAAATTGAAAGGTGATGGTGCTGGTAGGTGTAAGCACGGATCCCTGGAAGGAAGCGATGAGGAGGAATACAGCTGCCGGATAGGAACAACTAGAGGACAACCGGCGAGGGTGTGGTAGAGCCGCGGCTCCGAGCGGAACACTGGAACCAGGCAGGTGAGAGAAAGAAAAGATAACAAACCCGGAAACCGGTGACAAGCAGAATGAACAGAAAGCAGAGAAAGCCGAGGAGAGGGAAGGAGAGGCGGGTCAGGCCGGGAAGGAAACGAGACCTGGGAAAGCACAAAAAAAAAACAGAAGGCAGCGGAAGAAAGACAGGAGCGAGGGAAGGAAAGCTTTGCAAGAGCGACGAAGACAGGGAACTAGAAAGAGAGGCTGGGCAGTAACAGGAACAGAGCGCCAAGCCTCAGGAGCGAAAAACCCAGAAGCGGAAAACATCCGACTGGGGTTGCAACAAGGTGTCCGCCGGGGAGAGCAGGTCTTTAAGCTCCCGGCGGGCACCGCCTCTGAAAGACGGAGTCGCGCACCATGACAATAGAAAGGGGACTAACACACTGTGCCCCTGTGCCGCCACCCACAATGCGGAAGAAACTGCCAATCCTGGCAGCAGCGGCGGATGACAGACAGAGCCCTCATTTGGCGTAAAGACTTGAAAGGTGAGTGGGGGAGACTGAGGGGAATGGAGAGGGGAACACCTGCCATTAGCAAGGGCAAGAGAGCTAATGGGCACTGCAAGGAATAGGGGTTAGGTGAGCAGGATTTGGAGGTTAGGTGTTTGAAGGTTGGTCATTCGCCAAGATATTATTTGATCAAGTCCCACTACATATATATTATGCCACTATTGTCATTCACAATTGTTATTCACAAGAGCTTGACAGTTATTTTTTTAATACATAGTTTACTTTAGTTTGTATTGCATGTTTTCTTTTTCAGATAGGAAAATAATTATATAAAACAGGAAGTTAAATACTGTTGTATCCTATTTGTTAGTAAGAAAATGGATTTTGCGTATTTAAATTATGTGGTTTAGTTGTAGTTTTACTGAAGGCATTTTGTTGTGTAGAAGTTTGGAGTTTTCACATCTGATATCTGCAGTGAGCAGCTGTCAATGCAAAGCCCAAAATTGTTATACTTTATAATGAAACTAGGCTGCTGATTAAACAAAGGGGCTTGATTATATACTTCACAGCTACTAATTAAACAATGGGGATTGATTACATGTTTTACAGCTGGACTCCACATTGACAGACCGACAATGTGCAAAATGAACAGATTTGTATGCATAGCTGATCACATGCTGTGCTTTCGGTTGTTTGAAGTGCTGTTTTGAATAGGTTAATGTTTTGGGCTTCCAAATCGTTAGTCTTTCAAAGGAATGCTTTAATTAATGTGAATTATAGAACTAACATTACAGGGATGACATCAAGCCTGTCAATAATGGTTTTGAAACCACTGCTGTTTGTTCAGTTAGCATGGTGTGACAAGATCCACTGCCTGGCTCTAAGGAACCCCGTCCAAGTGACTCAGGAGGCCTGTTGCTCCACAGAGCCAGTGGATGATGGGTGCAGGGGACATGTGGGGAGTAACCCCATTTTATCCAGCCATCCCCAACTGAGAGAGCCTTAACCACCCTTTAGGCAGCCCCAAAGTGCCTGCATTAGAAAACACACATTCACCTTCAAGCAGAGGCAGTTTTGTTCACCAAGTGTTACTAGTGTGTGTTCAGATACGGTTGCAGGTCAGCCCGCAACATGTGGGATGCTTTTTCAAAGCATGAAACAGGCATTTGGTGGGCAGAGATTCCCACAGACACAACTTTGCAAGTTCATGACTTCCCAGCTGTGGATTGTATTGTGCAGGAATTCATTTTCGAAAGCATTGTTTCCCCATATAGCATTGGCGCACAACGTGGGAGTGAACGTGAGAGTGCTGTTCGGCTGGTGACTATCATGGAAGGACTCCTATTGGAGAGTCAGTTTGGTCTGATCTTGGTGGGAACCCAAGACCATCAGCTCTGTTTTATTGCCATTAAGGCACATCCAATTGTTGTCCATCCAGGTTCTAATTGTGTTATGTAGTGTCTTCACTTTAGCACTGTCCTGCGTGTAGTTACCACCCAACTCTACCACGAGCTGGGTATCGTCAGCGTAGTTAGTAAAGTATGCACCGATGTTGTCTAAAATTACACAGAGGAACCTTAGATATAAATTAAAAAGAAGCAGTGATAACCTGGCACCTTGAGGAACGCCATAAAAAATGGCGGTTTCAAAGGAGAATTTATCTCCCCAATGCACCTTAGATTTCCTGTCTGTTAGGAAAGATGCCAACCAACAGGTTGCCTCTTTAGAGCAGTTAGCCACCTTCTCTAGTGCGTGTTGAAGCTGTTTGTGGTCCAAAAGATCGAATGCTGCACTTAGGTCGAGGAGAATGAGAAGCCCTGTGTTCCCCTTTTCTATCATGCTCAGCATGTGTGTTTGTAAGTCTAGCATTGCTGTTTCTGTGCTATGCACTGCACGGGAACCTGACTGTTGATAGTGTCGAACCTTATTTGCTTCAACATAGGACTGCAATTGGGCCATGGCTACCTTATCCATCACCTTGAGGAGGAAATTGCAGTTAGTTATTGGTATCAAATGACCTGTTGCCTCCAAACTTGTAATGACCCCCATTGAGTGGTTGCGTAAGTTCCTCATTAAAATCTGATGTTAAAGATGGTGGTCTGTATATCAGGATTATATTGATGCTGCTGTTTCAGATGCAGGACTTCACATCCAGTACATGTCGTTTTAGACGGAAACATATGGATGGAGTCCCCGATTATCATGGCAACCCCAACCCAGTCTCTCTATTTTTATATGGTAGATAGTATACCCCTCCGGGACAGCAATAGCATATGTTGGTCCAATGGGGTCATGCAGCCATGTTTCTGTGATACATGTGATATCTAATTCTTCTTTCAGTATAAGGTCATGGATACTTAGTGCATGTTTATTCATGGCGCAGGTATTTACTAAATTAACCTTGAGTTCTTTAGCATTATTTCCCTTGGAAGATGTATCGAGCCTAGAGGGCCTGTCATGCTTTTTTTGCTTTCTCTTCTGATGTTGGCTTTTTGTTTTAGTAGTACGAGCAAGGAGTGCTGTTCCCTGTGCAAAATGTGATAGGTAACTTTGTGTGTCTGGAGCCTGTTCACTTCCATGGCCTGCTGTGTGATTTGTTGCACGGTTTCCATGCGAAGGAGGCATTGGAAGTCGTGCCAAAAGTTCCCCGCATTTTTTAAGCCCATTCTTACCTCTGCCTTGGAAGTACGATGCTGGGTAAAGAAACCGTGGCGGGACCAGGATTAAGGGCCATGAACGCCGCAGACGGCAATGACTGGATTGGCTATTTAAGCGATGGTGCTGACGCGCTTGACATGCCTTTTTATGTCCAGCCAGGTGTTCTGGGATTTGAAGTCCCTGGTGTTATTGATCTAGTGGGAGGTGCTGCCTAGATCAATCCTCTGCTGGTATAATAAGTACAACTTGCTGTGAAATAGAAGCACAGTTCACGTGCTTGGTGCAATTCAACGCTGATGAAATGACACAATCAGATTACTACTAGAATTTTCACAGTTAGATAACGCGCTGCTTTAAAAAATTCACAGCGCGTGTGTACGGGAAGTAATTCTAAAAATGAAATATGCTTTCCAGCTATCCACTAATGTAGTTCTTAATACGATTTTACAGAAAGTACTGTTTTAGTATAATGTTACTGATCACAGTGGTATTTACCTGCCTCACGTAGTGTGTTGCCTAGGAAAGGAAACTAACAACCTTGTAGTGGGCGTGGAGTCTATCTAAAGAGCCTTAAGTAGAGGCCGGCGGGACCATAACCGGCTTGGCTATTGAAGCACTGGTGCTGAATCGCCTGATGTTTCTTTTTATGTCCATCCGAGTGTTCTGGGATTTGAAGTCCCTGGTGTTACTGATCTAGTGGGAGGTGCTGCCTAGATCAGTCCTCTGCTGGTATAATATGTACAACTTGCTGTGAAACAGAAGCATGATGTCTCTTTGGGCCTCACCTCTTCCGTGTATTCAACTTGTCAATTTGATCTGGCTAAACCCTGATCAGACACATTCTACACTGATAGCAATATTAAATCTTTACTGGAGCCTAGTACTAGTGATAGATGAAGATTTCTTCTCCTATATTAATCAAATGTTCGGCCTAATTGAAGATGAAACCATTCCCTATGCAACACTCATTGTGGGAGATATGAATACAACCTGCATCCCAAAAGACTGATGCCCATTAAAACGGAAAGCTAAGAGATGGTTGCAGTTAATGAAGGAAAGAGACCTTCGCATCATAAACTGAACCATCCAGGGAGACTTGACACCACAACCTACTCGGAAAAGAGCTTGGTCTGCTGCAATATTAGATCAGTATTTGTATCAACTCAATCGATAACCTCTATCGAATACTTTCGAGTAATCCTGACGAATATTCTAGCTATCACTTGGCCATATCCTGCTACACTCTTAAGACAGTTTTATGCGCCTCAATGCCAGCTGGTATAAAGTAGAAATAGAATTAAATGGACATGCCCAAAACTGGCATGATTACTAGCCGCTATTACTGACCAACGCAATAAGCATGACATAGCTACGCAACCCCCTTACACCAAAGCCCTGATGCTAATGGTAGAAAAATCTAATTGCCTAGGGATGCAAAGTTTCCAGCATAAATATCCCTATGACACAATAATTAAAAATATGAGAGCCAAAATGAAAGCAGACTTAAAAGCGATTAACAACTACAAATTTGAAGGAATATAAAGTTAAACGTGGGAACATTCGGACTAAATACAAAAATGTTATAAAACGCCACAAAATACGAAAGGAACAACAAGCAAATGAAAATATGCTGGCAGCTTTGCTCATGATATCAAGTGCAAATATTTGGAAATTGCTGAATGAAAGGTTAAAGACAGGCACTCCATCTCTTCTTCTGAACACAATACCGAAGGAAACATGGATAGCCCATTTTACATCTTTGCTTTCTCATAATGATCCCAATACAATGGAAATCAATACACAAAAATCTGTTTTTGTGCAATTGATCTTCGATCATCTGGATATTCTCATATTAATAAAAAAACGAAGCACATCTTGAGCACCGGGGCCTGATGGCCTCTCAAATGTTATACTTAAAACCCTTCCGGATGAGTGGACTAAAATATTATTTCAGATTTTCCACAACGTGAGAAGTTCAGGACGAATACCAGAATCATGGAAGAAATCCATTCTGATTCCTATATTGAAGAAGGGCGAGCGTACCAACCAACTATCGCCCAATAGCCCTTCTTGATATCCTAGGGAACATATTTGCAAGGCTTGTGCTGACAGATCTAAACGGATGGCTGAAAGCAGAAAAACTGAGAGTCCCAAATCAATCAGGTTTTGTACCTGGATTGGGAACAGCAGTAAATCTGCTAACCTTAACAGCACTGAAACATCAAGTATGGGAGGCTAAAAAAAATGATGTCTAGCCTTCATAGACATCCGTCCGGCCTATGATTCGATATGCAGGAATATTATGGAAAAAGTTAGCCAACGCCGGCTGCCCCAACCATGTTCACGAGCAATATAACAGTTGTACTCCGAGACATCAGTTTGAGTCAAGAGATGGCCTATTATCCAGCTAAATCCCAACCACAAAGGGATGCAAACAAGGTTGCATCCTTGCGCCAACACACTTTAACCTTTATATACTTGACATTCACAAACCTCTCCAATCTGTCAGGGATTTCGCCCCAAAATTAGGAAATAACATCATTTCACACCTACTATATGCTGATGACCTTGTCCTATTGGACCAAACGCCAATAGGACTGCAGCAGCAATTGCAGGCCTTAGCAATTTATACTAAAGAAAACAGGCTAGCTATAAACATAGGTAAATCAAAAGTCCTAAAGTTAAATCTGCATAAGTCAACCAAAGCCCCGGCACTTAAATGGTCAGTAGGTACGGAAATACTGGAAACAAGTCACGTTTACAAGTACCTAGGGATTAAAGTAAACAATAACAAAACAGACATATCCTACAAAATTGACACAAAACATAAGATTCAAATACTATGTTCGCAAGCAGAGATTATCCACAGTAAAATTGTCATACATAACTATTCTAAAATTCTACAAAGAGAAGATGATCCCTGTATTAAAATATGTGGCACACACAAAGCCCACAGAAGATCAACCTGACTTGGACTACCTAGAGGGCATTTTTTGGAAGAATATCCTTCCAATTCCATAAAGTTTTCCAATACAAATGGTCAGGTATGAAGTGGGTTTGTTACCAATGCGAGGTATTGTAAATTGGAACGTCATGTCTCTGTACAAAAAATGTAAGAATAAAGAGAATTATAGTGAGACCGTCTTAATACCACTGGGAAATCTACTAGAAAACTCCAACCAATCCATTCTCGATAAGTGGAAATTACAATGCCTAGAAAATATGGCAAAGGCAGATATTAATTTAACACTGCTAGACGAAAACCCAAATTAGGCAAAACAAACATTTTGGATAGAGAATTGGCAAGAATGTACCAAATATAAAAAATTCAACAATGTTCACTTTATACTAAAAAGACATAACACCATACCAGAATATAGAATATCTAGTCAAATTTCCAGATAAAAGCTATCGATCACTCCTTATGCATTTGCATTTCGATTTGTGGCCCACAGGAGCAGTGGTGGCAAGAAGAAATAGGAATAAAACGAGTGATAGCTGCCGTGTATGTAAAATAGAAACGCAGGAAGAAACTCTGGAACACCTTCTGTCACGACCCTCGCCCAAAACCCCCTCTGGCAAACCCATTGGCCAGGTGGAGTCAGGACTCGGGCCTCTAGAGCCTGGCATCCTCTTCCTAAAACCCTCTTGGGGCCAGTCCTGGCGCCTATCGTGCCAGGCTCATACACCATGAAAAACAATGTGCTTATGAACTTCTTTATTGTGTTGTCAGCCAACATGGATGCATCCACATAGCTTGGTTCCTCAGAACCAAGCTATGCGGTCTAGTGTTTTGGGTGTGGCAGCCTAGGGACTACTTTACCTGGACTATTTTGTTGGGGCTATTTAAACCACACCCGAGCAAGACAACACGCTTTGCGTTACTTTGCAGCTTGCAACGTGACGCCGACCGTGTCCAGCTATACTCCCGAACCTCGGAGAAGCAGAACCTGCATGGAGACAAAAGGAACATCATTAGCAGCAGCATCTTACCTGCAGTCTTCATCCTTAGTTACTCGCAGCTCCTGAGAACAGCTTTCCTTGGATCTGCATGCCTCCCAGACTGCACAACCTGAAAGAGGAAGATAGAGGCAACATTAAGAAAGCAGAAGAGACATTGCAAATTACGAACTGCTCAAAAGGCTTACCTGGCTGGTCGCCTCTCGGCTGGCACCACTCCGGAAAATTCCACACACGCTGAAGAACACCGCAACCTGCAAGGAAAGAAGACAAAACAGGTTAGCAAAGGCAAGCCATCGCAGCACTGCGCATAGCGCTTACTTACCGCATCATAGCGCTCTTAAAGCGCCATCATTTACCAGCGGGGCTCAACCAAGCCAGTTCGCTGCGCTGAAGCTCCGCATACCTAAGGGAGAAAAAGAGACATTATTAAACAAGAGAGGCATGCAGGATAGCAACAATACTAAACAACAGCAATAAGACCTACCTGAACGATATCAAATGGGCCGGCGTCAGTGAAGTAATTGGACTGCACACGCCCATGAAAGACAACGTGCCCCTGCAAGACGGCAGGACGGAGAGCACACCTAACTCTACCACAAGGTGAGGAGAGGGCCCCTGAGGGCTGAAATCATACGGGGGTGGAGGGAGGATACTTACCCCGGCTGGCCAGTCCTGAACACAGTCCTCCTGTATACATCTGGGCAAAACTCTGAAGCATACCAGCGAGTAACCCGGCTGGGTGGCGTCCCTGTGGATACCAGGTGAGCGTAACACCTTCTTGTTGAGTGTGACAGCCTAAAGGACTTCAGACGAGAACATTTCCAGAATTTTCTTTTTTAGAATATCGCCTCTTGAAACCAAATCAGATGTGGATAAAAATGTTTAATGCAAATCATGTATCTTTAAATATCCACACAACACTTTTTAAAGAGATTGGAGTTCTAAATTGGTTAAAATAATCTTACAGGTCGTCAAGATCATCCTTATATAAGTCTGGCTATATATTATGTGGTACTAATGTAGGCCAAATATAAGTTTTAAATGTAAATATATAGTTTGTGACTAACGTTGTTTAAATACTGCTGCTAAATCTTATATCTTAAATAACGTTTAAGTCTACTTATACACTGTTTGTAAACTGTGGGTATGCATATAAATATACATTTATTGTTAACTTAAAATTTGTAAAGTAGACTTTCAACTAAAACAAAATTGAAAAATCATTTCAACGGTAAAGGGTACAATGTTGCATTTTCATGATGTGCAGTCATTCCCTTGAGAAACCAAGAGTTTAAACCACTTCTCAAGGTTTTCTTCAGCATTAACCTTACATGCTGGAGGTACAAGGGAAACCTAAGCTCTGCACAGACAGCATGAGAGTCGGTCTGGATATTATGAATGAAATTCAAGATGGTTGACAGTCCAGTTATAGGTGAGGCAGGCCCAAGTGCGAACAGTAACCAATCCCAGCCCTGTCCCAAACAGACCACAGATGCAGACTCTTGAGGAGTCCCACCCGAGGAGAATTTTATTGTGATGAAATAACTACTGCAATGCATGATTACAGAGATGAGAAGTGGCTAAACCGCCTACTCACCCACACACTACTAATCAGCTAGTAGTGATCATAGTCATGAAACTGAAACAGGCACTTCCAGAACAGTATACCTCCTTCGCCTTGTTTGGTAGTGCAGGCCATACCTTGAGAAAAGGTGTGACCTGATAACATGAGCAATCCAAACAGAAATGGTACAGTTAGAACAAAATAAAAGAATGTCCAATCAAGGCTCTAGGAAAATGTAGACCTTTCATAAAACAAGGAAAATGCAGATAACTAACTTAAACACAAGCAATAACCTACCCCTGTTAAGAAACACAGAAAATGCCAGCTGTTGTAGAATATAACTTGGGGTAGATGAGCAGGGGAGTTTAGGCACTCAATTGGCACAATGTTAGTATTCAAAAAGCTGTCTTGCAAGAAAAAGGCAGAGAAGGCGGGCTTAAAATTCACTGTGGTCCCAAAAGTGCGTCAGGGGGATAGGGCCTCTTCACTGTACTTTATCTCTTTGTTATGGGCGCCTTACAGAGTAAAGCCAGGTTGTTGTTCGATTTCCTGTGATCAAGTCGACATCAAGACTAGACTCTTTGCGGATAGAGTTGGCGCTCTGGATGACGTAGGTAGAAGTGGTCCAAAAGGTTTGAATCAGCGGTCGAGCCAGGTTGAAATAATGCTTCCGCTGGGTTGACTCAGCATGTGGCACAATGGCTTCCAGTGGATGAATTCAGTGGTTGAGTAGAGATAAGGCTATTGCCCAAATTGATCCCAAAAATGTGAACGAATGGTAGATTTGACCAAATGTGGTCACTACCACGAGTTCACATTTTTGCGAGCAATTTGAATCTGAAAAAACTGAACATGAAGCGCGGGGGCTGCAGGGATGTCTCCCTCTCTCCATGTTCGGTATCTTCGGATTCACAGTTTGCAGGGGTGTCCCCCGCACCCTTTACATTGCTCGGGCCCTATTTTTAATGAATGGTCAAAACGGGGGCAAGAGCAGTTACACTGCGGGCAGTCCCCACACAAACATAACCTTTGCTGGCAGACATCCCAAATCCGAGATAAGGCTCTGTTGGGTCGATCCAGTGCTTGAAAAAAGGCTGATGTTTTCACCGCAGTGAACTGGAGCACAATTCACTGGTATGATGCAGCGTCCAGATGGTTTTAAGATGACCATAGGAGCTCACAGTTCATAGCGTGCCAAAAGCGGCACTAGTCTTTGAGCAGAGTCAAAGCAGCTCAAGGCAGAGAAACATGACTCCAAATGCTGTTTAACTTTAAAGTTCCTGAAAGTGTCAATCCAGGGGCTCCAAGACAATGAGGTCTTCTAATGCACTCCCACTCCAGAGAGCTTGGCTGACACCTACAGGGGTTTGTTCACTTCCAGTCAGTGTCCTGGTTCTAGTGCAACCATAGTGAGGCCTTGGTGAAGCAGGAGTCACCCCCTCTATTTCCAGGGTATGGTTAGTGAAAAGATCTTTCCTCTGCCTCGGATGTCTCCGTTCTTCACATTCCTGGCAGAAGACTTTGGAGTGGACTATACTCCCACCAGAGGTCCAAAAGCGTATTCTTCTTGTTCTTCTTAGAGTCCGGGAATGAATCAAAGAATGAGGGGTTCTCCTCTCCTTTTAAAGGCACATTGCCACAAGGATGAACCCAAAGCAAGCCTGCTGGAAGGGGCCATATCTCTGTTGTTGTAACAAATGAACCTTGCCTTTTGACATTGCACCCACCTTACCTTGCTGGAATGAAATGGAGGGGAGAATAAAAGGAGGTGAGACCTACAAAAAAACAAACTGTTGAGATTCCTCTCAAGACCCGTCTTCCCTCTCTGACTGGTTCAAATCTGCCCCCTTCCCACACATGCTTCCTTCAAAGGCACCCTCTTGTGAGGCTGGCTTTCTTAAGTGTGGGCTGGCTCTGAAGCACTGTTCACAGGAGACGGTCTGGGGGAAGTTTCTATGCCCTGCAGGTAAGGCGTGTCCCTTGCTGCTGGAGTATCAAAATAGGCAGCATCCTTGATATTGTTCCACCTAGCATCTGTGGAGACAGTCAGCCTAGGCACCAATCTACATCTGTCCCGTCAAGTAGACGCAGAGCTCATGCAGGTGTAATAACAAATGAATGTGGCTGCGTAATTGTGTGTGCTTAGCAGTCACCGTGCCACAACCAGGCATGGCTTATATTTAAAGATTTGCCAAGCACTAGACTGTCTAAGGCAAACAATACATCAGAATTTGGTGCAGAGGTGCAGACAATTAAAATGATAGCTCTGCCTGAAGGGACCTTGTATCCTAGCACCTGTCAGGGATGCACAGGTGACCTTTGAACCTTCTCTGTGCCACTGCAGAGCAGGTGCTGAACATGTCGGAAGACTGGTTACAGCATGGCACATATGTGCACTATAACTTTGACATGGAACATTTTAAAAGGGGGGGTCATAGTAGCAGGCCACCATTTTAAAAACAGAATTATTCATTTTATGTTAATGATAAAAATAAAAAGCTTTGGCTATTCTGCCCTCAGCAGATGGCATTCTTTCACAAGTATAAAACCCAGACCCCAGTCAGACTTGGTTTTGTAGAACCAGCACTGAAGAAAGGATTCAAGAACACAGGGAATCCACATAATCATGCGCTGTGTAAGAGACTCTGTTTATTTTTTGGGTTTCTCTATGTTCTACAGTTTCACCCCTTGTGCCAATTCCTTCATTTTATAAGTAAACCTGGTGAGTCCCCCTTCCTGTGTCCAATATTTTTGTACATCCCGTGTGGGTCTTTTGACACATGACCAAACATGCAATATATATTTTGGTGTCACCAATGTGACACCATAAATAAGATTGCACGTATTCATAGGAAACTGAAAAATAAGTTTCCTCTGTAACTCACCCACTTTGACCAACCTTATGGTGCATTTGAGTATGCACGCAAAATATGGTGCCATTTCAGGAGTATTTTCATATTTAAAGGCAAAGTCAAAAGTCCCAAATTTCAGTTTTGTTATGAAGGGGTTTTATTATACCCAACAACACATACTTTCAGGACAAACATCTAATCCTTCTTTGCTTTAATTTTCAAGGCTTTTAGCATGCACCTAGAGCTTATGTGCCGCTGGTAAAGTTTGAAAATCAGGTTCATGAGCAGTGGGACCAACAAACAAAACTGTATGGAAACAGAAAAGGTGTTTTCAAATACATAGACATGTATATTCTGCATTGAGTATTTTTGTGCATGCAAAACGTAAGGAACAGAAGCTTAGAGCATGCTTTCCATGCCACATCCACACATGCCAATGCAAATGCACACAGACACGTGGAAAACAGAAAAACATATATTCAAAAACATACTAACGGTTACACACACACTCCACTCACATAACCACACTCATGAAGAAAACATAAAAGCATATAATCAAAAATGCACAGAAGATTTTCGCCAATTCGCATGACGCATGTAAAATATACCATGGTGTACAGAAACATTCAGAAGGTTTTTGGGCATATGTATCTGTATTGTTGTATACCTGTGTAAAGCGCTCCATTGCTTCTGTAAACTACGTCAGCGCTCAATAAATACCATTGTAATAATAATAGTACATCAGAAGAGGAAACCAAAAAAGTACAGACCAACACACAGACAAACTCAGACACATTATGTAGAAGAATACAAATATTTCCTGAAATGCATGAAAGGTTTTAGACATGTGCACAGCGTGTGTAAAACAAACAAAAATTGGAAACAAAATCATTTCTGAAAACATGCAGAAAGTTATCAGATAAATGTGCAAAACATGTATAATACAAACATGCAGGCAAACGATGGATTTGGTCTTCATACTTGCAAAAAGGTAGATTGCCATGGTCTGGAAGCCCAGCAGTGGACCGCATATGTAGAACTGCTGGGGGATTTGAGAAAGTGGTCCAAAGCAGAAATTACGGTATGGTATGAGTCCTTGCAAAGTGGGGCGAGAAGTGAAGACGTGGTGGGGGCCTGGAAGGCAATGGTACAAAACATGTTCTTTGGGCTGAGTTCTAAATGTGTGTTTGTTACTACACCGTATCTGCTATTTCAGGACATTATTATCTTTTGGAGACTGTACGGTTGAATTGTTGCAAAATGCAAATAAAATACACTAATCTCGAATATAAAATGTTCTCCTATATTAGGGGAGGAAGGACAACTCAGGGGCAACATGTTTTGTCTTCGAAGCAAGATAATGCAGCGCAACACAGGTTTGAATCCCACTTGCTGGTATTAAGCGTGTTGTAAATGACTAATATAATGGAGGGATGTTGTTACATTACATGTCGTAGCTTACATTTACCACACTTTCGAAAAACACTTAATAGGAACATTATCATTAAGCTATCGCATACAAGTAAACAATAATATTGTCAAGAATTTTCTAGCAATCCAAGATGGCCCCTGTGAAAATACAGCTTTAGTTAAGATCCGAAGGGCAAATGAAAGGCTCTTTCTGCATCTTGAAGCAGCATATTTTTATGGATTGGGAGCCGTGGTGTTCTATTCTTTAACCACAGCCATAGAGAAACAAATGGCAACTTCTAATAACAGAAACTAACAAAAACATCATTGTATCAAGCAGCATAAATAACAAGATTAGGAAATATAATTTAATGCAGCACAAAAGTGTAAATAACATTCATGTACCAAGTAACATGGAAACGAACAAATCTCTGAAAAGTGCCATTCAATAACTATCTCCCCCATTTACACAGGAGTGCCAATTTCGGCAAAACATGTGGCGTTATATTATAGCTTTTATCATAATGCACTCTATCTTATTTATGGAGCAACAGATGAACACCAGTGCCACTGTACATAATGTTGCAAGAGCTCTGGCAGCGAGCTAAAGCTCTCGATAGTCCTACTTAAAAAGCAGAGAAGGCATGGCTGCTAGAGCCTTAATCTTACATGGGGAATGGTGAACGAGATGTGGGAGGGGGTAGAGAATGCTGAGAATTGCACAGGCTGTGTGTAATATTGGTACCAGGGTTACTTAGACTAGATATGGACATTGTGACAAATCCTTCGATGTTGTCACTTCTCCCCGAGGGGGAGCCCCCTTCCCATGAGGCCAGGGAGATGAGGCCGCTACCCGATAGTCCCCATGGGGGTGATACTCAGCGGGAGGATCTCGTGGGGAGAGACTCCCCCTCTAGGGAGAAGGACAACCATTCAAGGATGACACAATATTTCATCCCTGTTCACACCTCTAATACCTCTACATATGCCTTAAACACCACTTCCATGTTGCCTAACCACCCCATATATGCTTGTAGGGATATAGGGCGGACCTCTACTGAGACGAGGAAGAGGACAGATGACCCAAGTAAAATCTATGGGACTCCAATGGAGGCAAAGAAGAGGAGCGGAATCATGAAAAATACATGGTGGAATGCTAATCACCATTCTAGTTTTCTTCCGCAGGTGTGACTGCAAAGTTGTGATAAAAACTGACAAAGGGCTCCTAGAACTGTCAGAGAGTCTGAAGAAGTCTGAGAACCCGGACGGACTGCCTCATAAACGGCCACAGCCACGCCAACAACAGAAGCAGAAGACAGTGCCGCCAAGGAGGTTCGAAACGGGACGTGGAGAAGAAGAAATACCTCCGGTCTCGAGGAGACAGAGGGCCCAGTGGCACGAAGCAGACCCTGAGCAGTGCTGTGTTCAGGAGACCTGTGCCGGGAACGAGAGGCACAGGACCAGAGTAGGCGGACAGAGAAATGCCCACGCAGCCTGGTGAATGACCGCAAGCACCTCAGGCGGATCAGCAGAGCTTCCAGGAGCCAGCGAAGATAAAGGACTGGACTCTGGTTCCGGTGGAGGCTTAGAAAACAGTGTCTGGGACCGACTCACAGAAATGAACCATCTTCATTGTGACAGTACTTGGCGAGAGAGGGAGCCCAGTTGGTGGGAATGGAACTGAAGAAGTTGGTTGGAACGAAACGAAAGAGAAAGCAGGGTTGGGACCCATAGACAGAAATTAGTGAAGTCCTTGTCCAAAGAAGGAGCCAAGCTGGTCAAACTAATGAGTAACAGAGACCAGGGTCAGGGACCCCACCAAAATGAGATGCCTTCCTCACGGCAACCCTGGGCAAGAGAGTGAAACAAGGAGGCCAAACTATAAAGAGAGGGAGAAGAGGATTCAAGACACATTTTGAGTGGTGAACTGCGTAAACCAAACCTGAGAGAAGGCCAGTGGAAGGGAATCCTTACCACTGGCGCTGTGAACTCCAAGCCTGAGAAAAGGTCAGTGGAAGGGAGCCATACCCACTGGCATTGTGAACTACAAAGTAAACCTGGGAAAAGGCCAGGGCAAGGGAGTCATTCCCACTGGCATTAGGAACTGCAAAGTTAACCTTAAAAGATACCAGGGGAAGGGTGTCATTTCCCTGACATTGTGAGAGTTTCGAGAGCAAAGATACCCTGAAAAGGGAGGCATTCTTCTTGGACTCAAATGTGAAGAAACTATGAGCAACAAGGTATTTTGATGTTTGTTAGAACAGAAGTTTATGAATGCACCATTGTTAGTGAAACAGGGAACAGTTCTGTGAAGTTACCCAGGACAATTCAAGGTATCTTGGAGAGCAGCTAAGGCTAAGTCTCAGGAGCAGTGGAGGCGATCTGATGTACTGGATGAGTACACACAGTAGGACAAGAATTACCCTTAGACCGTAGTATAGCAAAGATATACAATGTATTTGGCCCAGAATAAACACGTGAATAATGGCAAACACAGTAATATCACTACTTAAACAGACACTATGTAAAATATATGTAGAGTCACGTTTGGTCTATGCAGAGTGGAATCCCGCCAAAACCTGTAAGGAGGAAAAGCAGACACACTTTATCACATTGGCAAACTTCAGATATGGAAAACCCTAACTTTGTTATACGTCCAAACTTTATAAGTCCAGCTCTACAAAGATTTGAGCCTTGTGCTCAGTGTCAGATGGGTGCCTAAAATCGCTCGGTTGTGCAAAAAGACAAAAAGTACAATATTCAAGGGGGGGTGTAAAAGTTGGAGAGAGGATTCTGAAGTGTAGGAAATGTTGTGCAAGACTCAGGAGAGGATATGCTGCGGAGAACAAAACGATTCCCAACTTTCGGACAGCTTTAGGGAGAGGAGGCCACCCAAGCCAAGGCACGGACCACAAGGGATCTTTTGTGCGTAAAAGGGGAATGGATGAACTAGCGGCCACCGGTAAGTGGTATGATTGCTCACCACCCTTAGCTCACTCCGGGTCCAAACTTGGCAGGTCTGGAGAGGGTCGCCTAGAGTACAAAATCCTACCCTTGTTTAAGCTTCAAAGTGCACAGGGCTGCGTGTGCAGATGCTGGTCCGGTTTAGAACTGGAGCTGTATCTCTAGTTTCATCAGGACACTTGAAGAAAGGTGGGAAAGTCACCAGCAGTGACTGCCAATATCGCATAGTGACGCAGCGGTCTGATGCACGCTTCTCCCTCATGGCCCAAAGCAGCTGGGACAGTGAATTTTGGCAAGAAACTACTTTGCAGTGTGAACTAGTATTTCCGTAAGGTTGCAGTAAAATTTGACAAGACAGCAGTGGTTCGCAGGTGCTAAGTTTTAAGCTTGTCGTTCCACTGGAGGGCACAGGGACACTTCAGAGAAGGCTCATCTGCGGGGCAGCAAGAAGAGGTTGAGAATGATTGGTCCCATGACTCCAAGGGTTTGAAGCACCTTTGCAGGCCTTTGGAGATCAATGCAAAGCAGAGCTATACCGGGACAGCAGCAGGCTCAGGGTGCCAATCCTCCTACTGCACTGTTCCGAAAAGCCATTTGATCTGCTTCGCTCTCTGGATACTTGACTCTGTGTATCGTTTGATTTGGACCTATGCGTGATCTGCGGGTCTGCATTCAGTATCCTTCCTCATATCCACAAGTCCAGTGAGTGCTCACACCCAGCTGGCCAATGAGGAGATCTGCCCCACTCATGCATGCCAGCAGTAGTCAAATCAGGTACCATTGCGGCTCTCATGTCCTCGTGCACACCAAATATCTAAAAGGGCTCCTGGAGGATTCAACCCTATTCTGCCCAGGAGGGCTTTAGTTACTAGAACACAAAAGAATGGGTTGAGAGCAAAATTATTGAGGACCCTCCTCCCTTGTGGTTCATTCGAAAATTCAGCACAGTGATGTGTAAAAGAATCACACCATGAATTACAAAAACGTATGTTTATATAGTTTTTTGGTATCTCCTTTTTGCATTGTTTAAGAGATATTTCTTTTTTTTTAAAAACTTTTATTTATTCAGCTTGGCAGCATAACACAGGCGAGCAACACACAAGGCAGGTACAATGTAGTTGCAGTTGAAACAATGCAGGCATACAGTAACTGCTTCCAATGTGGACATGTTCATCAAGTACATATGCAGAATAAGCGCGTCGTAAGAGGACTGTGATTCAGGATGGGGAACCTAGTTGGGTAGGGGTAATAGCTGGAGAAGATGCACCCGGTGTCACATTCAAATCGGACATATAGGACCGGAATTTAAACCAGATATCTCTGGGTCTTGAGTGAGTGGGTTGTAGGTAAGACCAGGTTTCCTCAGTGTCTGAGGCCCACGTGACTGCCCTGAGCCATTGAGCATGAGTGGGGGGTGTGGGCGTAGCCAACAGAGTAGGATGGATTGTACTGCAAGGAGCATGCAAAGGCCAGCCAGTTTTTTGGAGTCCCGGGGGAGTCCGGAGAAGTCATGGAAGAGATACTTTATTGGGGAGGGGCCGATAGGGTGGTCGAGAATAGCGGATACGGTTGAGCACACCATACCCCAGAATTGGGAAAGGCGGGGCAGGACCATATCATGTGAATATAATCAGCAGTATCCTGGCCACATCTGGGACATCTTGGGGAGTGGTCACTAAACATGCGATGTAATCTGTCCGGGGTATAATGAAACCTATGCAGTACCTTAAGCTGAATCCGTTTGAAGCGGGAGTTAAAGGATACCCGGTGTATACGAGCACACAAATGGGACCAGCGTTCATCTGTCACCTCCACCCCAAGGTCGTCTTCCCATGCTCGCCTCAGTTCAGTGAATTTCGGAGTGGATCTGGATTGCACCATGGTGTACAGCCTAGATATTTTACCTCTGGTGGGTGTAGGGGAGGTCCGTTCTTCAATAGCGGGTTCATCTGGCGGTAACGCTGGGAACATATGGTAGTTTCGTTTAAGGGTTTTACGAAGGTACGAATACTGGAGCCATGCACACGGGCCACGTCTCAAGGGCAATGGGAGGTCCGACCACTCAACAAAGCTGCCCTGCTCGAAGACGTCTCGAAGCAGCTCGTATCCCGCCTCAGCCCAGCGTTGCACCATTGGTGGCGGTACTCGTGGAACCCCCGGGAGAAAGTTCCAAAGCGGGAGGTTGCCATGGAACGGGTAAGCGGTATCAAACAGTTTCCATGTTTTCGTTAATGCCAAGGATGTACAGGCGACCGGGTCTAGTGAGTCCAGTGCCGAGGGGACAGGTTGTATCACCAGTGAACGGATGTCCCGGTCACTAACCGCTAGTTTTTCAAGTCTGACATGTGGAGGGGGGTCCTTCATGTTAAACCAGTACGATGTGTATTGAATTTGGGAAACCAGCCAGTATCTAAGAAAATCAGGGGCTCCAAAGCCACCATTAGCCATAGGGGTAGACAAGGTACCAAGTTTAAGTCGAACCGCACCCGAGTGCCATAAGAAGGAGTTAATAGTGTGAGTCAATACTCGGAAGAAGCCCTCCCCTGGCCATAAGGGGATGTTGGTGAACCTGTAGAGTAGTTGGGGTAACACTATCATTTTCAATATCCCTATTCTGCCTGCAAGGGAGATCGGAAGCTTACTCCAGGCTAGCGTCTTAGTCGCCAGATGCGTAAGGTAATTTTGATAGTTCTCCTCGAAGGTTGTCTCGAATTGTCGTGTTATTTCTATTCCCAGATAGGTGATTTTTGACTGAGCCCATGTGAACCCCAGGGTATCAGGAGGGGGGAGGGTGCAATCCGTGAGTGGGAAGAGAGTGGCTTTTGAGCAGTTCACCTTGAGGCCCGAGATACGACCGAAGTGGACGACGTCCTTCAATATCAGGGATAAATTGACGGAGGGGGAACGTATGAAATGCAGTGCATCATCAGCGTACAAGGACACTGTCAGCCAGACCCGCAGTGCGGAGCCCTCTATGTGCGTGGGATTTGCGTAGCATGTCAGCAAAAGGTTCTATTGCTATAGCGAAGATCAGGGGAGAGAATGGACAACCCTGTCTCGTCCCCCTAGCGATCCTAAAGAGAGGGGAGCATCGGTCTTCAGTGCGGACCCTAGCCACAGGATTTGAATAAAGCACACTGACCCAGGAGAGAAAGGTGGGTCCGAATTTGCATTGTTCGAGGACCCGCCAAAGGTATTTCCAAGAAACCGAATCAAACGCTTTTTGCATGTCGAGAGTGGCGGCTCCCGCGTGTACATTGGGACTTATTCTACTAATTATATTAAAAAGACGCCTCAGGTTCAAAGAGGTAGAGCATCCTTGGAATGAAGCCCGCTTGATCTGAGTGGATAATAGATGGCATACAGGGGGCAAGTCTTATCGCTAACAATTTGGCGTATATTTTGACATCACAATTTATGAGCGAGAGCGGGCGATACGAACCCCACTGTGTGGGAGATTTACCAGGTTTGAGTAATACCGTTATTGTGGCTTCTCGAAGTGATGGGGGAAATATGCCCGCCTCTATTGATTCCTCCCAGAGAGCTATTAAGTGAGGGAGTAGGAGAGCTTTATAGCGTTTGTAAAATTCAATCGGGATGCCATCAGAGCCGGGGGCCTTCCCCGAGGAGAGGGAGTCTATGGCATCCGATAAGAGATATTTCTGAACTTCATGGATGACAAACAACACAAGCAATGTTACTTTGCACAGTCAGAACAAAACAGAAGCAAAATATTGTTCTTGCATAGTGAGATTTACAAAAGACATAATACAGTTACTACTGTCGCAGTCCGAGGAAGGTGACAGGGGTCAGGGTTCAATAGACAAATGGACAGCAGGTCTATCATACAGAACTTGATACAAACAGTTAACATTGATAACACTGTGTTTTGAAGGGAAATGCGTCTACACCCGGTGTTTCAGTCCTATCAAGGGGCTAAGTGAGCCATTTCTTCCTAGGGCCTCGTGCACACCAGACATCTGGCACCAAAAGTGCGGATTTGCACCAGACAGTCCCAGCCCACTTCCTGGGTACCTACACACATGACATGCATTAGCCTGCGAAAAGCGGCGGCTTTCGCGGGTGAATACATGCCCCAATAGCGACTCCCCGAGACATAAAGATCAGGAGGAAGGCCAACGGACAAAATGGCCAAAGGAGAAGACAAAAGACCTCGTGGCATGGCCATGACGGACACTAGCCACAGTCATTAGCCAAACGCGGTAAGTGTGGTGTGGCTTAGTAAAAGTTACGGAAAATACATGAAAAGGCTTCTGCTGCCATCAGTCTACTGCTAGGTACATTGTCCAGTTACCAGAAAATCATTTGTGGATCTATAGGGCCAGAAAAAGTAAGAACCCCATTGTGTGGTACTGTAATGTACTTTGCGCAATGAAATAAAATTGCCAAACGTCGCAACATAGTCACAATACTAAGTACTGACTGTCTGAAGGGCATGTTGGTTTCCCCATAAAGATGAGCAAAAGCCCAGTGGAGTGCAGCTGAAGGCTGGTCTCCACTGCAAAAGTCAGGACAGGAGGCTGAAACACAAGCAAAACGTTTGGGGGTTCCACAAATATAGAGGTAGAATAGCAGTAAGTTAAATTTTACCTAACAATGTTTGAGTCAGACCTTTAATCTATGACATTGGGCCTCATTCCGAGTACGGCGCTAACCAATGGCGCTATTAACGCCTTGGTTGACGCCGTACCCGGACCGGCAGCGCCTTGGTGGTTGGCGGAATTACCGCCCCATTCCAAGGTTGGCGGGGCGGTAATTCCCCAATCCCCATTTACCCTTCCCCATTCCCATTCTTGCCCCATAGGGCATAATGGGAGTGGGGAAGGCGTCAATTACGCCACCGTAAATTACGGTGGCGTAATTAACATCAAGGTCCCTTAGCGCCATGGTATTTAACGCCTGCTAAAAGCAGGTGTTAAAAGCACCATGGCGCTAAGGGAACTCGGAGTATGGCGGTAAGGGATTACCGCCACCGCTCTCGTTAGCGGTGGCCGCTATCCCTTACCGCCATACTCGGAATGAGGCCCATTGTTTTGTGCCGTGGAAAAGGTTTGAAACCTGGGGGAAGGTAGCCATTCCCTCGGGTAAAGATCCCAACAAAAATTGGGTCTTTACTCCTTTAGGTTGAACTGAGTACTTTGCTACTTGGTGACTTTTCAACCTGGAACTTTGGTACTTTGGAGAGGAATTGAGACCTTGGGGAAGGGAGTGATTCTCTCAGACAAAGGTCCCAGCCATATTGGGAACTGTGATCCGTTGTCCAGAAGAAGGGAGCCATTTAGTTTAGTCACAAGTGTAATGGGCAGAAGCAGGGTTCTGACACAGGATGGTGGCTCTTGATTTACATAAGCATCCTGACTGAATCCTTAGTATTTTGGTTGTGGTAGGGAAAACCCTCATAGAGTTAGGGAGAGGCAGGGGTTTCTCTTTATTTTCTGGTAAATAAAAGCCTTTACCAACAACCATGCCACCTGTGTGTCAGTCTCCTCCTTCTGCACCCTTACAACACGCAGTAAAGGTATGAGGGCAGGGACTGCGTTAGATGCATTAGGGTAGTATGAAAACAAGGAAGAGGGAGATTCACTGTATTTAGAGGGATAGTATGAGAATATGACAAGCACTGGTACAAATCGGGATTAAGGGCAGTAAATGGAAGGAAAGGGATATCCTTTTGACTAGTGCATTCCCAGGGAATAGATTGTCAGAAGAGTGAAATAATAAGAACAGAAGCTGCTGGGGATGTATCAATGCAAGAAAGGGGAAATTACGACAGTAGGAACAATTGGTGCTATAATGGAATTTAAATGGAATATGGTGATCGATTCAGAGGAAAAACACAGATTTTATGAGAGGAATAGCTGTTGATGAAATAAGGGAAGTAAACTAAAACATTTAAAGGGCAAGTGCCATTAAAGTGATGAGCTACTGTTCAAATAGAAGAATGAAAAGATGTGACTTTATTAGAATTTGTACCACATGCAAATGCCATTTGCATGGTCTCCAGGCGCTCACACAGATCTGGAAAAGAGTGGGTTGGTTTGGTTAGTTGGGAGGAGAGGAACATCCAAATTGAGATGCAGGAGTAATCTGGTATAATGGTCCATCCAGAACTCTCACTCTGCTCTCATGCCAGAGTTCCATCAGTTAGGTCATAGCCCTCCTACTGACAGCTCCACGAGTAATAGGAAAAGCAGAATGTAACTGATCAGTTGGAGGGTGGAGTTAGAGACAAAAGAAGGGAGAAAGAGTGGTAAGACCAGGAGGTGGAGTACAGAAGGGTCGAAAGAGTAGAAGGGAAGAGAGACGGAGAAGAATGTGGAGAAGAGAAGACAGATGAGTGAGGAAAAAGGTTGAAATATGGTCACATGGATGAAAAGGCTGCTGACAACCAGACTGTCCCGTAAGGCATCTAGGAAGCCCCTGAGGGAGTTGGAGAGAAAGGGCTATAGCCTTTAGGCCTTCCGTAGGGCAGGCAAAGGTCAGAGAGTAATATTACCCTGTTTCTAGTGAATTGGCACTTTCAGTACAACAGTACAACCTGTTGGAGTAGGGAGACTGGGATAGGAATGTTAGTCCCCTCAAAGGTTAACGGAAAGGTGTACAAGGGTCCCACCTAGGTTGCGTGCCTCAACTGCCTGTTTTTTCTAAAGAAAAACATTTTTATAATAGATATTCAAAACCTATTGGTTTTGTCATTGAGCACCTTTTCACCGGAGGCAATGTTCTCTTATAATGCAGAGGTTAATTCACTCTGTGTCCTTGCTCAAAGAAAACACACACCTACCTACACACACCAATACACAAAACACACATATCCCCAATAGTATCACAATGCAGTGATTCATTCAAGAGCTGGCACAAAGAAGTGACACACACTGAAGAAAAACATTATCACACTGTTGATAACATACATTGATTCGTTCTCATTTTCTAAAGAAGGGGTTGGATATATGCCTACAGGAAGTAGGGTAAGCCCTACATCTAAATAGGGATACAAACATTGGTCAGTACAAAGTGTGAATGTGTGCAGGCATTCAGTGTCTGTGTGTTCAAAGCCTATTCTTAAGCTTCCTTATTCACCCTTTTCTAGGAAACAATGTCCAAATGAATTGGCCAACGCAAAGTCTCAAATCCCTAATCTTTAAAATCCTTAGCCTATGGCCTACCATAACATTTTTTTAAAAAGCGTCTCCCGGTTTGATCAACACAAAAAGTTCCTAAACCTATTCTTCATCCCTAAAATATCAAAACAATCATCCAAACAATTGCTATTGGGAAGGCCCTTCATCAGGTTACGTGCAGTCCTGACTCCCCTCTGTCTTTCTACACTACGTCTCTGCCAGGTATCCAGTTCAGTGGTTTATTGTATAAGGCTCACTCTCGGCATGCTTCTTTAGGGTTCACAACCAGTCCCTTCTGGGCCTTGACTACTTACATGATTTATAACTGGTCCCTTCTGGATTTTTGGTTTCTCTCCGGATTCACAACTGGTCCCTTCTGGACCTTGTATTTTCTCAGGATTTTTTTGCTCAGGTATTTCTCCCCCACATATTTGGGTCCTTTTCAAGGAGCTGATTTTGTAATGCACCCCTGTCACGGGCCAGGGTCCTCTACGTAGTATCCCCATGGGCTGCAAGTGAAAGGCCTGGTGGATTGAGACTCCAGTTCCCTCAAGGCTATGAGAGGCACTCTTCAATCACCCTAGTTGCCTTCAACTTCCCGGGCTTCCAGACTGTCAGGACCTTTTCAGCCATAATTGAATGCAGTAGTTTCACCTTTCAAGCAACAGTTTTCACCGTTCTACTCTCTCCTACTCTCTCTGTCTCCCAGTCTATCAAGGGAGTGTAGATCTGCTTCCTGTGAGACCCTAGGATGGGATAGTTCCCAAATGTTATCCCCGAATGATTACTTACCCATTTAGTTTGAATTCTCCCTTCCGATTGGTTTTCTTTTAGGAGGGTCCTTCATCCTGCTCTTTATTGCATTTCTAGGGTACTGTCAGTGCATGATTGGGCCCTCCTCTGTAATAATGAGTGTTTGCATGTCTTTAAAGGCATTTGTGGTGTGCGATGCCGTCTTTGATTTCATTTCCTCCAGGTGCACTGCTCTGTGGATTTCCCTGGTCTTTTGTCTGCTTAAAATGATGCTGCTTGTGGCACCTGCCTCATCTTCTCTCAGTTAACAACTTATCTGCCTTGTGTCAGGTTTTGTGAAACCTGTAGGTTTGTGGCTGAAATCTCTGTTCCATGAGTCAGTGTTTCACTCTGGTATTGACATTGCCCGTTTGGCAGATGTAGTCTTCCCTTGGTCCATTTCCAAATGCCTTCCTTGACCCAGTAATACCACGTCGCTGGGGAGGTAGCAGGCCTTTGGTATCCTGCCTCATCCAGGCTATGGCAGGCACTTTTGGTGGCCGCTGGACCAACTCTAGTCCTAGCAGCCTGCTACTCCCACATTTCAGGATGGGGAGTTCCTGGAATGCTTTAGTAAAGATTAAGTGGCCATTGAAAACCACTCTCTGCAAAGCAGCAGATTTATATTGATTGGGAGCTGCGTTATTAGATTCTTTATCAACATTGCAATGCAGCTCAAAAGTGGGATAATCAATGTACCCGGCAGAATAGATAGAAATGGTCTTAAAAGAAAAATGCGAATACTCTGATGCCAATTTACACAGTTGAACTAGCTTCTCGAAAATGCCTAATGCTTTAAAATAGCTTTCACCATGATGCATACCTTCTGAATCACTGAGCAAATGATTGACACCATGGCCCCTCTACATGCTTCTGAAGACATTTGGCAGAGAGCTGATGCTTACTCTTGACAGATCTAGAAAGGAATATCCCAACCTTAAAGATACCTCCAAACTGCCCACATGGTGTGTGATCTGGAATGCTATTACAGATGCAGTAATCTTTCACTATCGTACCTAAGCAACTTTAATGAAGCAACGTCATTGCGCTTCTAAGTCATAGTTAATTAACTGAGGCAGTGGGAGATAAAGTAATTTGTCCAAAACTCCATGTCTCTCAAATATTAGATACAAGGGTTGAATTATTGACCAACAACTTTAAAAAAGTTAGTACACACCACCTAGTAGTTCATCTACAGACTAATCTGGCATTGTAACCTTGATGTTGCTTTCTCTAATGTATTTTTATCATTTGCACCTCTGTCAAATCGACTTTGTTGACTCAGTGGGCAGTTTTGGCCCAAAAGTTCCCGTTTGCTTATACTTGCTCATAAACTGTTGATAATGTGAAGGGAAGCAGCTGTAGTGTTCACATTGAATCACATGTACAGCAGTTGCTGTATAGTGTAACGGGGGAGCTTATTGCTTGTTAGTGTTCTCATTTCTTCTTTTCCGGATGCTTCTTTGGATGTTGCTTTTAAATGCACATGAGAGCACTTCAGCTTATCCAAATGTTTTGTTTGCATCTATAATCTCATTTCATTGAATGGCTGCTGATTGTGTCCATCTTCTCTCACTGATTTTCATTCAGGGCTTACGACGGAACCGCACTTTACTTTGGCTTGACTTGTCCCATAATCAGATCCAAGACGAGGGTGCACTGAAGCTTGCGGAGGTATGTACAAGGACATTTTATATATAACAAAATTTAAATTAGTTTTTATATTGATTAATGTAGAGGTTTTGCACAGCTGTAAAACTGTCACCTCTGACATTTATTGGACTGATAGATGACAGCATTGACCATAGGTGTGTGAGCCTAGGTGATACTGACCGGTTCAGAGAGACATTTTTATTTTGGCTGAAAGGTAGCCTATATGTAGTGAAATGTTGAATTCCTGCAGGGGGTCTGCAATCTATGTCCCTCCAGATGTTTTAAACTATGACACGCATGATCCCCCACCATTGACTTTGTTGCCTAGAGATGATGGGAGATGTAGTTCAAAAACACCAGGAGAGCCCGACGTTTGCAGACGCTGATACAGCAGTGCTTTAGCCGCTTCCTTCTAGTGGGGGAATTCAAACACTTAGGTCTCTTCCTGACTGTGCCAATAGCACCTTTGTTGCCTTTCATCCTGATCCCTTGCAAAAAAGGTTGATTTCTTGAGTGTTGCCTGAAGCATCTTCGACAACCCTCCTCACCTGCAACTAGCAACCTTCATATTAACAAATATAGTGTCCCTCGACTAATCTCTTTTGTCAGCTCAATGCCACAGTGAATAAACTCAACCCTTGCTCTTTCTCCTGGATTTACCCCTTCTGATAACCGTTGGACAGGGGGGGTCAAGGCCTTCAGTCTACTGGGCATAACATATGCATGCTGCACAGTGTCGCATGATTTCCTGTGTGATTCAGAGTGCCCTGGCTGGCCCGCTTCATTCTGAAACATTGTACTCACTCTGCTAATTTCCATCACCAGCTCCCCCCTATACCTCCTGGACCAAGCCCTTCCTCAAACTCGTCTCAATTGTGACATATCTTCATTGGGTTGGACAGAGGGGGCACAGCTTCCTTTTAAGGAAGTCCTGTCTTGCCTATTATTGGCACGCTGTTATACTGCAATGCTGAAACAAACAATCCATTTCCAGCAAGAGAAGTTGCATTATATGCATGCCTAAAGTAGGTCTTTATAGTGGACAATGCCGGGAAGCCTTTTAGGGAGGTTTCTATGCCCCAGATAGGGCACAGCGTTGATTGGTACATTTATTTGTACCCAAGAGCTTTGTATAGATTTCAGGGCCATGGACAAAGGCCCGTATTTGGAGATAGCGTGCCTATAACTAAGTATTTCACTCTAGGCTGTGTGTTCAGGGAGTAGTTAAGAAACAACACTTTCCTTCAATTATTATATTAGTAAACATGCACGCATGCAAGGACCGCCAGCTGGTGCATTTCGATGTAAATACTCATTGTGAACGTCATATGTGCTTCCTATCACTGATGACTATGTAGTCCCCCTTGTGCAAACCTGTGGAATGGGCTACTTTTGAATGGATTGTGTCCTCCTATGTATTCCTCATCTTTGATATACGTATCGTCAGCTTTGCTGCTTCGGAAAAAAACGGCACGTCCGTTCTTTCATTGAGAGTGTGTCTTCATCTTCAACTCCTACCACACCTAAGACGGGTTTTAAGAAATGTCTGAAGTGTGGAAGGGAGATATTCATTACTGATCCTCACCGCAACTGCCTTTGGTGCCTCAGCCCTGACCATCGGGTCGACGAGTGTGGTTCGTGTCAGGCAATGTCGACTAAGGCTCTTAAGGAATGCCAAGGTAAGCTAGCGTTGGGAGAGCAATCTTTTAAGTCTGCAAAAAGACAAAAGACTCGGGAGAGTAGAGTATAGAATCTCGTCACGAGTCGAGGCGGTTGAGGTCGAAGAGTCGCTCAAGGAAATCATCATCCTCCTCTTCATCTAAAAAATCGAAGAAGCGACGTCACAGATCTTCTTCCTCTGCCTCCTCGCCTGAGAGAAGATTTATTTCATTTCCTTCTAAGCATGATTCCCCTAAAAGATAGGAGGCCTTTAGGGCTTCAATGCTAAAGATTTTTGAGAAGGCGGCCCGACCCCCTCAAAAAAGTCACGTGAAGAGCATGCCCCTACCCACTCCAAGAGTGACAGAGAGAAATCTAAAACTAAACACGCAAAATCTGACAAAAAGTCGAGGGCGTCCTCGGAGGAAGATTCTCCGGCGTATCATGAGACAAAACAAAAATCTCTGGTGCATAAATCGAGGCTAACAGAGGACAAAATGTCGTTGTCGAAGTCGGGCATCGACTCTATGCATCCTTCGATGAGTACGTCGAAGCCAAAGATGACGTCAACACCTTCGACCACAGAGTTGAAGCCTCTCTCGACGATATCGAAGCCTTCCTCAATGACCTCGAATTCATTTGAGCATTTCAAAGCCAGCGACTACTCCATCAACTCCTTCGACGCCTTTGTTAAGGAAATCTTTAATACCGATACCCACAGCGACACCTATGGCGAAACCTAGATCAATGACACCAGCTTTACCAGATAAAATCTTCCATCCTCAGCCCAGGCAGGAATTCTTTAAATCCATGTCCTCTATCTTTGAGGAACACTCCTCTGATGAGGATATTACATCAGCTGGTGTTAAATTTGGGACAAGAGAAGTTCCTGAGGAACTAATAGACCCAAATACCAAAATAGCTGACCTTTATGACTGCCTTCAATCGGCCAGTGGTCTAGATACCTCCCCTGAGGTAGAATTTGAAAGACAAGACCCTGCAGAACCTGGGTATAGGAACCTCATGGGAAGGGTCATCGACTTCATGGGGTGGAAGACTGTGTCCCTGAGTTACGACCAGGATGACATGACAGATGTTATTGATGAAGGGCCACAGACTCGACCCGATCCTTCCTTTCCACAAAGCTCTGCAAAAAAGAGTAATGGCGAATTGGGAGAACCCAGAATCTTTACCAGATGTCAATAAAAAATGTGTGGTAAAGTACAGACCTTCATCTTCAGATCCAGAATATCTGTCTAAGCATCCCTCACCTGAGAGGTGATTCAAGCTGCGACTGCAAATAGGCAATCAGCTTATCCTTCCATGCCACCTGACAGGGACGATAAGAAGATTGGTGCTTGGGCGAGGAAAGTCTTTACTTCAGCAGTATGGCCCTTAAATCTACTAATGTAACTTGTACTTTAGCTAGATTTACATACACCCTGTGGGATGTTTGAACGCAGCAGCTGAACACATCCCGGAGGGTGAGGAACGGGGTGGTTTCCTGGCGATAGTAAGGGATGGAAAGGGTGCTATGGGGGAGTGCCTCAAGTCAGGGCTGGACACTGCTGATAGTGTGAGCAGGTCCATGGCGTCTAGCACCGTTTTACACATATTTGGTTGGCTGAGAAAATCTGGTTTTGCATCTGATGTACAGTCCAGGTTACTCTTTGACGGTTATGGCCTTTGATGGCTTGAAACGGACGAGAGTTTGGGGAAGCTGCAGACCTTGAAAGCGGCAGCTAAATCACTCAGCGCCGCTATAAAACAGCCCCAACAACATTCATATGCAGGGTCATCTTCCTGGAGAAACCATCCCTTTCGTTTCTACTCCTCTTTTGGAAGAGGGAAGGGGCAGGCCAGTCAATGAGGTCAACAGAGAAGACCCTCTTGTGGTGGAAAGGGAAAAGGTGCTAGATCAGCCCCAGCAGCGGCTACTTCCTCCTCAGCCGCTTCTGCAGCCGTTGCAAAGCCACTCTGAGGTCTTTACCCACAAAACCCCAGTGGGAGGCAGGATCACTTGGTATCTGAACGAATGGCGGGGCATCACGTCGGATGCCTGGGCGCTGGAGATAGTGACCCATGGTTACTGCCTTCCGTTTCTTCAAAGACCTCAAGATCATCCACCGGGAGCCAGCTCTGTCAAAATTCCAGATCCGCTCCTTGTGCAGGAGATTTCCACCCTGCTAGAGAAAGGTGCAATAAAACATGTACCTGTAGCTGAGAGGAACAAGGGTTGGCACTCCCCTTATTTTCTCATCCTCAAGAAGGACGGAGGATTGAGACCCAAGTCTCCATCCAGAGGTCAAAGCTCTTAGCCTTGGCTTCTGAGAGGCTGAGATATAAGGATTTGGACGTTCCAGACGACGTTATGGAGATTTTGCTTTCGGCCAGAAGGCCAGCAACAAAATCCTTGTACGGGTGTCGTTGGAAGAAATTCAGTAACTGGTGCAGAGATAAGAATGTGGATCCTTTTCAATGTAGCACGCCCATGGTGCTCTTTCTTTTACATCTGGCCAACTCGGGGCTCCAAGTTGGCCCTATTAAAGGATATTTAGCAGCGCTATCTATCTTCAAGCCCTCCTCCGAAGAAGTTTCTTGTTTTAAAATGCCTTTAGTTGTTCAATTTCTAAAAGGGTTAACACATGTGTTACCTCCTACACCTTTTCAGGTTCCCATCTGGGACTTAAATTTAGTTTTAAAATTTCTTATATTTCTTATGTGTGCCCCCTTTGAGCCTATACATTCTTGTCCTTTAAGGTTCCTAACTTTTAAAACTGTTTTACTAGTGGCTTTAACATGAGCTTGCAGGGTGAGTGAGTTGCAGGCGCTCTCTTGCAAGCCTCCTCGCACCATTTTCCACAAGGATAAGGTCATTTTGAAGGTCAAACCTTTTTTCTTACCTAAAATAGTTTCAGATTTCCATCTGTCACAAAAGATCACTTTACCTTCCTTTTACCCTCCTCCGCACGCTAGTAAAGAGGAGGAAAGGTTCCACAGGCTGGACCCTAAAAGGGATCTCAGCTTCTATATCTCTAGACTTGAGAGATTTAGACAAACTGGTCAGTTGTCTGTCGGTTACACTGGACACAAATTGAGCCTTGGGGTGTCCAAACGAAATTTATCCAGATGGATAATTCTAGCAATATCTAAGTTTTAAAAATTGGCTGGGAAAGAGCCTCCAGATGGATTAAGGGCTCATTCAACCAGGGGCATAGCAACTTCTACAGCTCTTCAGAGGGGTGTTCCTGTGCAGGACATTTGTGCGGCGGCCACCTGGTCATCCATGCACACCTTTGTAAAATATTGTTTAGTCTCCACTTCTTACCAAGGATGCCTTTTTGCAAAAGCTGTCCTTCATTCAGTACATAATTAAAAACTCTGGAACTCCCTCCTCCAAATTACAACTGCTGTGGGAGTCTATCTAAGATGAGGAATATGTGGGAGGACACAATCCATTCGAAAAACAAGTTACTTACCAACTGTAACATTCTTTCGACTGGATGTTCCTCCCACGTATTGCTCATTGATTGACCCTCCCAACCTACCCCTCTGTACAGTTTTTACGCTTTTTGCACTTTTTGCACTTGTACTTTAAGAGCCTGACATACTTCAAGGCCTGATACAACTGATGCGACCATTAACACCGAAAAAACAGAACTGAGACCAAAGGGCGCGGCTCGAGCCCTTTATACGACGGATGAGCTCGACACTCGACGGCGGTCCTCGAGGGACTACAACTACACGGCCTCGAGCACAATGCCCTCTGATGAAAATATTTCTGAGAAGCAGCAAAGCTGGCAGACTTTGGGCCTCATCACGAGTTGGGCTGTATTCCCGGCTGTAATATCACCGGCGGTAATAGTCCTAGCACCGACCGGTCCATCTGTATTACCGCCGGATCACGAGTTGGGTGTTAACGGTAAATCCCCATTCCCAACTGGGTCCATTGGATTCAATGGGGTATTTTCAGCGCTAATTATGCGGGCTAATACAGCTGGCGGTAATACAGCCGATAACAGGGGATGTTCACCTCCAGAGAAAGGCTGGAGGTAAAACAGCCCATTTAGCGCCCAACTCGTGATAGGGCCAGCCCTTAAATGCATCTGTAATACCGTTACCACCACATTTAAGGGCTACAGCCACATCACAGGCCAACTCGTGGTGAGGCCCTATATCTAAGATGAGGAATACGTGGGAGGAACATCCAGTCGAAAGAATGTTACAGTTGGTAAGTTACTTATTCTTCTGTCCTTTACTCCTTCGTGGCGGTGGGTCTTCCCAAAGTCCTGTAGTCCTCAGACAGCTTCTATTCTTTCACACAAGTTATTTTGGATAGAGTGGCAGTCTGCCCTGTTTGTTCCAAGTTTTACAATCTTTCTGGCTTTCTTAGTCTTAATTCAGGTATTTATAGCTCCTTCTCTCCTCCTTTCATGGGTGTGATGAATCTGTGTTAAAGGTACTACTAATCCAGCGTCAGACTGGGGGACGCACCTACCAACTGCGAGAGTAAAGGAGAAGGACATGGGAAATGACCCAGGTATTCTAAGCCCCAAATGCCCTATACACAGGGCTTCACCGGGAACGGTAGGGGGTTAATGATGCATTGGATGTACACAGTCTATGGACACTGCCCTATGATTAGATAAAGAAGGGGAAGGTTAAAAATAGCGCCATTATAAACACGCATAGTGGGAAATCCTGTGGGCTGGCTGGACCTGGGAAACCTTGATCTGAAACATGTGACCAGTATGACAGAGATCTGCAAAAGTGGGGTGGGGCGGGGCTTAAGCTACTCATTATGAGAAAAACAACTAGAACAAGGTGATATAATTACAGGGCCGTCAGCCGCCCAGTATGGTAGCAGGGAAAAATGGCTCTGTACCTGTATGCCGGTCACATAACCGTCGATACCCATCGGCAGGTGGCTGTGGGAAAGGAACACTGGACGGAGTGGCGTTTCTGGGAGAACCAATCAGACAGTAAGGTCTTGAGCTCTGGGTGGTAGCCAGCCTCCGAAGTATCTGCCACAAAGTTTGTGAAGGCCATCATCCAACAGGTATTGTGTAAATTCACCCTTTCCCACCAGCTGCAGAGTGTCTGGTGTTCTGTTCTCAGTGGTGCTGACCAATGGCAGTGTATTAAAGTTCCGGCGGTCAGCACAAATGTTACTTCAGCAATAACAAGTTGTTCTGGTGTGGGGTGTGAATAAATGTGGTACCACATGGGGAGGCATTATAATGGGAAACTGTTAAACTGTTTGCTTCAATTACGCTTCACTAATCAACATAAAACTTTGAGGAGGTGATGTCTATGAACCAATGAAATAGTGAAAAGGTGCATTTTCCAATAAAACCCCAGGAAACCTAGAAAAAGTGAATTCTATGTCAAGACCGGAGGCTCACATTATGCTTCTCTTTCTTTATTTAAACATCTAAAGAAAGCTCAGCAGAAAGATTTGTTTTTGCACCGGAGTGCAATAGATAATATGCATAAAGAAAAGGTGCACAAAATATATAACACAACACAATAAACACATCATAATATGTCCATAAGTCTCTGAGGAAAAAACAAGAAACTCCATTTCCCAGAAGACTGCCCTAAAGTTCGTCCAGAGGTCACCAACATGTGACCTTCGTCCACCAATAGGTATCCGGATCCCCTATTTGCTCACTTCCCCGGCCCAGCACGAGTCTCCGGAGCCTCGTTGAAGCAGCACTGACTCCTGTGTGACCGCAGAGCCACCCACGGCCTCCAGAGGGAGCTTTTGCTACTCTGGTCCTTTACTCAGTTTTCTGGCGCTCGCGATCGCCAGAAGCTGAAGCCATATCTACTCAACATTCTTTTTCATATATATAATTTTTTAAAAAAGACATATAAACAGGATTAAGCTAAGGACCCCATTGAAGCTCAGTATATCTGCACAGTGGGCTAGAGAGAAGGTGTTATGTGCCCACAGAGAATTAAAATAATAATATAATAATAATGATATATTTAAAAAAAAAGGGAGGTGAGAAAGGTGCATTGTAATTATAATAATGGCAGCTCAGTACTCCCCTCATGCAGGCCAGGATTGGTCTGAGTTTGAGGAGGATACTTATCAAATAGATGAAGTAGCAATGGCAGACAGCCTAAAAAAGGTACTGGGATCTTCGGTTGAAACCAGCATCAAAAGGGCCGTATCAGAGATGCTCCTGCCTATTCAGCAGCGCCTGGACAGCATGGAGGAGCACCTACAAGAGGCCTCCCTACCAAGAAAAAAGACACAAAAGAGAAAGCACCTTTCAGATGGGGGATGTATTCCGGCTCGCTTGAGTAAAAACTCATAGCCCCACACCCCCCCCCGGAGCCAGACAGAACCAGAACCAACCACTGCTGCCCTATCAGACGCCTTCTCCAGGCTGAAAAAAGCCTTTTTGGATAGGAAGGAAACCCCTTCCCCCGATGGACCCTTTTACCCTGAGGAAGACAACAGGGTTTCTAGACCCTCATGCCTGGAGGGATATCGACAGGGCACTGATCAAGCAGAATATGATATCGACAATCAATCTCCCACTTCTTCAGATGAAGACATGCAAACAATAGGGTCACGACCCTCAACTTCGGGGATTGCGGCAGCCCCCAGCCCCAGGAAGCCAACCAGGGAACATTCTCCTTCTAAGGGGATGTTTACACCCGAAGATTTAGTACATCCCAGATCTACTGACTGGGAACCGTCTTCGAGAACAATGGAATACATGAAGGCCAGGCTACGCAAGCCTCTAGACAAGGAGGTTAGAGCGAGACTTGGGCAGAATGCCCACGTCCAGAAATTCCGGGCAAGGTGGCCCTGACTCCAGAGTTAGACTCTAAGATGATTACATTCCTGGGCAAGAATGTAAAAGATCCACGAAAGGGCATTGATTGCGCCTGGAGGTCCTGTCAGGACAGAGTATTAGACGTCACTGGTTCTCTGGCGAAAATGATAGACCTAGCTGAAGCAGCCATCGATACAGGCGACCCCATTGACCCAGTGATTCTCTAAGGTTGGGCCCAAAAGAGCCATTTGTTTGCTGGGAAATGCCAGCTGTGCCATATCAGCTGAGCGCCGTAAAGTCAACCTGTATAAGATTGATGCTAAGCTGAGCGAATTACCGGGCACAGAGTCTGGTGCCATGGCCCAAGTTCTGCTCTTCGGCAATACCTTTATGAAGGAAATGTCGAAATTCTTTGGCACTTTTACCACTCTAGACAAGGCTCAAGCCTCCATCAAAAGAGTTTTCTTTTCCAAAATTTTCTCCAGGGCCAGACGAGGTAGAGGTCGCTCCTTCGGCCGGTACTCCTTTTGATCGAAGACCTCAGCAATCCAGGGATCAACACAATGCCTGGCAGGATCGCTCAGATACCTTCTTTCCTTCAAGCAGGCGAGGAAGAGGTTGTGGTTGGAGAAGAGCAGCTAGATACCCAGCTCAGCAACAAACCACAGGTCAGTGTGCTTATAGCAGCGCCAGCGCTGCAAGCGCCTATAGGAGGGAGGCTAGCTCTTTTTGCGCATGCATGGGATTCCTTGTCAGGGGATGCATGGGTCAGAGACGCAGCTTGCGGTCTGCGCCTAGAATTCTTTGCGCAACCCTTTCAAAACTGTCGCCCCCGTCCCAATCACAATGTCCAAAGCGGACGAGGAAGCGCTAGACAGGGAAATATACAGCTTAGATTCCAAGCAGGCGATTCGCCTCTGCTCAAGCCAAGGTGGTTTCTTCAGCCCCATATTTCTAGTCCGCAGAAAGCAGAAAGTACGCCGAGTGATAAACCTAAGGGCTCTCAACGACTTCATTGTTTACCCCCATTTCAAGATGCAAGGGATTCATTTGCTCAGGGAGATCCTGAGACCAAACGACTGGCTTATGTGTCTGGACCTGAAAGATGCATACCTCGTGGTGCCCATACATCAGGACCACGCAAGCTATCTGAGGTTCTCCTGGAAACACCAAGACTGGGAGTTCACAAGTTTACCATTCGGACTTCCCTTAACACCTTGGGCTTTCACCAAGCTTCTGATGCCTGTAGTGGTTCATTTAAGAGAACAAGGCGTCAGGCTGATAGTGTACCTGGACGACATTATTTTCATGGCCCATTCCCAAGCTCTGGTAGAACAACAAACCAGGCTAGCCATAGACCTGCTACACAGTCTCTGCTTCCTCATAAATTGGGAGAAATCGTTCCTTTGCCCATCGAGGAACCTAGAGTTTCTAGGATTTGTAGTGGATACCCAAATTGCTCAGCTCCGTCTCCCGACAGCCAAAATACACTCCACCCGACGGGAGATTTGTAGACTCCCACAAAAGGATCTCCTATCTCTTCGAGAGCTAACGAGAGTAATAGGTCTTCTATCCTCTTCCATCCAAGCTATATTTCCTGGGCCCCTTCACTACCGGGAATTGCAGAGGATGAAAGGCTGAAGCCGACGAGCGAAGGCCAAGAGAAAAGGCCAGTGTTCTTTGCAGCTCTGCTGCGAACACGTTTCCGGCAGCTGAATGTTGGATCAGCTCTTCGCTTTGAATTCAGAACAACCATGTGTTCCTTTGTCCCCCGCGCTGCCGCGTGTGCAGCCGACTCAAATGCCTCTAAGGTGGATGCTGATGCTCCCGTTGCCATGGGAACATCAACAACAACAAATGTTGCCGCCCAAATCACTGCCGCCTGCCCAGGTCCTCATTTGCTGCGCCCGCTTGCCTGCCCCTCCCCTCCTGCTTTAAATGGAGGGGGAGAGTGCCATGAGGCGAAGACGACGAGCAAAGGCCAAGAGAAAAGGCCAGTGCTCTTTGCAGCTCCGCTGCGAGCACGTTTCCGGCAGCTGAATGCTGGATCAGCTGTTAGCTTTGAATTTGGAACAACCATGTGTTCTTCGTCCCCCATGCCGCTGCGTGTGCAGCTGACTCAGATGCCCCTAAAATGGATGCCAATGCTCCCGTTGCCATGGGAACATCAACAACAACAACAACAAATCTTGCTGCCCAAATCACCGCCACCTGCCCAGGTCCTCATTCGCTGCGTCTGCTTGCCTGCCCCACCCCTCCTGCTTTAAATGGAGGGGGAGAGGGCAATGAGGCGAAGCCGACGAGCGAAGGCCAAGCGAAAAGGCCAGTGCTCTTTGCAGCTCCGCTGCAAGCACGTTTCCGGCAGCTGAATGCTGGATCAGCTGTTAGCTTTGAATTTGGAACAACCATCTGTTCCTCGTCCCCCACGCCGCTACGTGTGCAGCTGACTCAGATGCCCCTAAGATGAATGCCGATGCTCCGTTGCCATGAGAACATCAACAACAATGAATGTTGCCGCCCAAATCAACGCCACCTGCCCAGGTCCTCATTCGCTGCGTCCGCTTCCCTGCCTCTCCCCTCCTGCTTTAAATGGAGAGGGAGAGGGCCGTGAGGCGAAGCCGACGAGCGAAGGCCAAGAGAAAAGGCCAGGGCTCTTTGCAGCTCTTCGCTGCTCGTCGCCTGTTGTCGGCCCGGAGCATATGTTCACAACCCAAGGTAAGCGATCTGCTGCTACCGACTCCTCCCAGTCACGAAGTCTAGCCCTTAGGTTAGCATGGTTAAGCGCCCGCACAAGCAATGCCCCCCTCACAGCTCTTCCTCCAACAACAACCGCCTGCAATGCACGCCTTCTCACAAGATCCCTGGGGCTACCCAACGCCTCTATCGCCCACACTTCTGCACCGGATATTTACAAACGGTGTCGGATACGGATGCCTGGTCCCTCAACTGCAGCAGCCAATCTTCATACAAAGCCTACGAAGACTATGATACCTGCGACCCGCCCCACAGAACTAGCTTGCCCAGCCACAGTTACGAACCAGCCTACCAAGACTCACCCACCATGGTCACTGCTAAGAACAACCCTGCCACGCTACATTGTGTTGCCATGAATTCTATTGTTTCTATGCCTATGACCCCTGAAAATGTGTCCCCCGCTGCCACCATTGCAAATGTCTTGCCTCCACATTTAACTACCCCCACCATGCATTGTGTTGCCATGAATACTGCTGTTTCTGTGCCTATGACCCCTGAAAATGTGTCCCCCACTGCCACCATTGCAAATGTCGTGCCTCCACATTTAACTACCCCCACCATTCATTGTGTTGCCATGAATACTGCTGTTTCTATGCCTATGACCCCTGAAAATGTGACCCCCACTGCCACCATTACTAATGTTGCCCCTCATGCAACCCCACTTGAACCTCACCTTAAGTGTGCCTTGGTCAATGCCCGTTCGATCAACGCACACACACTAGACATTCATGACCTCATAATCTCGCATAACCTAGACCTCCTTATGGTGACCGAAACATAGCTACATGAAGCTTCAGGCCCTGCACTATGTATGGCCCTCCCCACAGGTTATTCAGTCACTAGGCAAGACCGCCCCTCCAAAGGGGGTGGCGTGGCTCTCATAGCCAAAGACTCCCTCTCAATCAGGAAGGTTGACAAATCCATGAACAACAACAGTGACTAGCTTCAACTAAAACTCAACCTCTCTCACCACTGTACCATCACTACTCACCTTTCATACTGCCCCCCAGCCCCCATAGGCGACTTCCAGGCCTCCCTCATCCACCTTCTCTCAGACAACCTAAAGAAAGCCTCCAAAGCCATCTTACTTGGTGACCTCAACCTTGGTCTTAATGACACTAATGACTCAGCAGCCAAAGCACTCAACTCAGCCTTCCAGACCTTAGGATTCTGCAACACCATCACCAACCCCACCCATACCCATGGCAGGACGCTCGACTGGATCGCCCACCACAACTGTCCCATGCTCATCACAGACAATTGTCGTAAAGCACCAAAGTATTGACTGAAAAGGATACGGTACTCAAAAGGATACAGATGGTAGGGTCTTCCGGATCCCTGTTCACACAATTTGATAGTTGTGAAGTCAAGTTTAGACCTTCCAAATGATACGACTCTCTGACTGATGAAACAGGCAGAGAGATGGATCACTGGAAAGGGCGTGGGTAAAGTACAGGAAGTCAGCCTAGAACAAAATAAAGTATCATAAGAAACTGCCCCAAATCGACTCTCTATGATAGAACAGTATTTGGCATTAACTCACACACTGACCTTATGACTAGTGTAGAAGAATCCAGCAGAAGTCTCTTGAGGAAAATCCGGAATTGGAACAAACGACAAGGAAGGGAAGATTAGTAAGGGAGACTTATCCCGAACGGCACGAGGCTCACGCTAGATACCGGGTTGCTGCACCACAGGATAGCGTCCAAAGTACTGTTCACTGTCACCTTCCAACAGTCCTTGAAAAGCTCCTTCCCACGTAGAGAAAAGTATAGAAATGAATAAATCCACCTGTTAATATCACAGATGCAGGAGTCAGAAATAGCGCCCTTTTGTGGAATAAACAAAGTACACGCGGTACTGAACAGCCGCGAAGAAAATAGAGTGCGCGTGTGGATTTACACGCGAACAGGATTCACGCAGCCCAGGCCAGCCGCGCTTGAAGACAGCGTGCGCTTGTGGAATTGCACGCGAACAGGATTCACACAGTCCAGGCCAGCCGCGCTTGAAGACAACGTGTGCCTGTGGAATTACACACGAACAGGATTCACGCAGTCCAGGCCAGCCGCGCTTGAAGACAGCGTGCGCTTGAGGAATTGCACGCGAACAGGATTCACGCAGTCCAGGCCAGCCGCGCTTGAAGACAACGTGTGCGTGTGGAATTACACGCGAACAGGATTCACGCAGTCCAGGCCAGCCGCGCTTGAAGACAACGTGCGCTTGTGGATTTGCACGCTGACAGGATACACGCAGCCCAGGACAGCCGCTTTTGAAGACAACGTGCGCGTGTGGAATTACACACGAACAACCAGCTCCAGGAATCAGCGTGTGGCGGAAAACACACTATAGAAGGCCCAAGAAGCAGCTGAGGAAAATGCAAGGACGCAGATCCAGAGGTTCAGCTGCACAACGCCAAATGATTCGATCAGAAGCAGCGAGTGAAGTTTCCAGCTACTTATATACGTAATGCCGTAGCTCACGTGACGAAGTAGAATTCACTTGAATTTAGCGACGTGAAAAGTGCAGACGTCGCTTTCCCGGCAATGAATCGAACAACCGCCATTTGGAATAGAACGGTCTAGCTGTTCTATGAGCGTAAGAGGTAGAACCACGTCCAGCATGCATGACAGTGCCATCCCCCAAAGGGGCAACCTCTCCCCTTTTCGAGTGAAAATGCTTCAATAAAGTAGGAGCATGTATATTAGAAAGAGGTTCCCAGGACCTATCTTCGGGACCGTAGCCCTTCCAATCCACCAGATAATACGGCCTACCAGAACGTAGCCTCATATCCAGTATGTCCTGTACCTCGTACTCATCTGAACCTCTCACAGAAATAGCAACAGGCCGTACAGGCAATCTGGTAGCTTCAGAACACGGCTTAATGAGTGACACGTGGAATACGGGATGCACTCGCCATCGTTGTGGCAAAGCCAGACGGACAGCAGCCGGATTAATTACTTGGAGTACTGCATACGGACCAATGTATTTAGGCAACAATTTCTTTTTTCCTGGTATCCTCAAGTTCTTAGTGGATAACCATACTTTCATACCAGCCTTGTAGGCAGGTGTACTCTATGAGCATCGGCATAGAGCTTGTCGTGTCTTTTGGCATGTTCCAATTGTTGCTTCACTTTCCTCTGTAGATTCTTAAGATCACGAACAGTATGGCCTGCGGCAGGGGTATCCAAAGACAAACTGGAATCCGAAGGTATTGATCGGGGGTGTTGTCCATAGAGAGCATAGAAAGGTGAAGTGCCTATGGCACTATGATAGGAGTTGTTGTAGGCGAATTCTGCTGCCGGCAGGACCTTGAGCCAGTCTGATTGAAACTGCAGACACAAACACCGCAGATATTGTTCCATAGTGCTATTGACTCTTTCGGTCTGTCCATCAGTCTGAGGGTGATAAGCACTGGACATTCTGCCATCAATCAGTAATGCTGAAGTTAGTGCTCTCCAAAAGCGTGACGCAAATTGTGAGCCCCTGTCCGTAATGATTACTGACGGTAGACCAAAGAAACGGAATACATGTCGAATGAACAGGTCAGCCAAAACAGCAGCTGTTGGTAAACCAATACAGGGAATATAAAGAGCCAATTTAGTGAAGTAATCCACTACAACCCATATGGTATCGTATTCCTGGTTTTGTGGGAGTTCCACCACAAAATCCATAGATATCATGTCCCATGGTTTGTTAGGGACAGGTAGGGACTGGAGTAAGCCCACTGGTTTACCAGGAGTGCTTTTGCATTGGATGCATACAGAACATGTTGATACATGATTTATGACATCTTTTGTCATGGATGGCCACCAACACCATCTTTTAAGCAGCTCTAGTGTTTTCTTCTGTCCAGGATGGGCTGCGATCAAGGAATCATGATTCCACTTAAGGGGCCTTATTCCGCGTTGAAAACGTTGGTAAATAGAGCACTCCTTGTGTGAAAGGTAAACCGTTATGTACGTCCAGCTTCATATCCTGGATCACTTGGGGATGATTTTTCACCCACTCCTGTACTTCGTTTTTTAAGGATGGTTGAACAGAACAACTACATATTACATGGTCTGCCAACAACTGATTGCGCACCTGTGTTTCTTCCTTTGCCTCCTCACCGATGCGAGACAAAGCGTCTGACTTAACGTGTTCTCTGGCAGGACGATATGTGACCTGGAAATCGTATTGAGCAAAAAAGACATGCCATCTGGCCTGTCGAGCCGTAAGACATTTCATAGATTTGAATGCTTGAAGATTTCTATGGTCTGAGTACACCAACACTTGATGTTTGGCCCCAAGAAGATGATGTCGCCATTCTCGGAAAGCATCCTTGACTGCCAGTAATTCCCGCTCAGTGACGGTGTAATTTCGTTCATATGGGGTAAGCTTGCGAGAGAAGAAAGCCACTGGGTGCTCCTCCTTGGTTTCTGTGCAAACTTGTGAGAGCACCGCTCCAGTAGCGACACTGGATGCATCCGCTTCAACAATAAACTGGCGATCTGGATCTGGATGCTGAAGCACGGGTGCGGTGGTAAATGCTTCCTTTAACATCTCGAATGATGCTTGGGCATTCTGGTTCCAACAGAAAGGAACTTTGGAACTAGTTAAAGCCATCAAAGGAGCCACTGTTTTGGAGAAGGAACGTATAAACCTGTGGTAAAAATTTGCAAAGCCTAGGAAAGACTGTAATGACTTGACATTGTGCGGAACAGGCCAATTCAATATGGCCTTCACTTTGGAACGGCTCATTCGAGCACCTAGGTTGGTAATGTCGTAACCCAGGAATTCCACTTCCTGTGCATGAAAGACACATTTCTCGGCTTTCACAAAAAGAAGGTTCTCCTTGAGTCTCTCTAAGACTGTAGAAACGTGTTTGACGTGTTCTGAAAAAGACGATGAATAAATCAGAATATCATCCAAATAAATCCCCACGAATTGGTCCATTATATCCCTGAAAATATCGTTCATGAAGAACTGAAAAGTAGCGGGAGCGTTGCACAGACCAAAAGGCATCACCAAATATTCGTAAAGGCCATACCGCGTCTTGAAAGCGGTCTTCCATTCATCGCCCTCACGAATGCGAACTAAATTGTATGCTCCTCGCAAGTCCAATTTAGTGAAGTACCTGGAAGTAGCTAATTGATCCAATAGAACGTTTATCAGCGGTAAAGGATACTGATTTTTTATGGTGATGTCGTTAAGTGCCCTGTAATCAATGCAAGGCCTTAGATCTCCCTCTTTCTTCGGAACGAAGAACAGAGAAGACGCAGCAGGCGATTGCGATGGCCGTATGAATCCCATCGCTAGAGCTTTATCGATGTATTCTTTCAACACAACGTCTTCTTTTGGAGTCAATGAATATATACGACCTGTAGGAATTTTAGCTCCAGGAATCAGTTCGATCGGACAGTCATACTGTCGATGTGGAGGCAGTTGTTCTGCCTGGCCTTTATCAAAAACATCAGCGTACTCAGTGTATTCGCATGGTATGGTTGTATCGCTTTGATGTACCACACTAATAGTTGAAGCTCCCCCCATAGAGGCCAATATATGTGAATTGTTTGACACCTCCTGACTGGTAAAGCAATGTTCATTGCAATAAATTGAAGGATACTGGAGCAATCCCGAAACCCAGTCAATAGCGGGATTATGAAGGGTCAACCAGGCAAGACCAAGTATTATTGTGTACTGCAGAGCAGCTATGACATCGAAGACGATTACTTCCGAATGACTATTAGATAATGTCATCTGAACAGGTACCGTCTCCTGGGTTACCATACCAGAAGTCAAAACAGATCCGTCCACGGTATTAACCGTTTCAGGTTTGTTCTTGTTTACAAGGGGTAAGGAACAATTCCTGGCATATGTGATGTCTATGTAATTGTTAGTGGCTCCGGAATCAATCATGGCCTTGGAAACCAATTCTTGGTCATCACAACGTAACGTCACCTCGACAGCTATAGGTGCGTGATTAGGAATAGTACTGGAGTCCGATAACACACTCGACACAGGGACTCCTGCTACTGTCGAGTTTTGGCGTTTCCCAAACGCTTAATTGGTTTCTTAGGACATGTCGCTAATAAATGCTCAGATGAACCGCAATACATACATAAATTGTTCTTTCTTCGGTTCTCTCTTTCTGCATTGGACAACCGGCCTCTCACAGCGGCAATCTGCATTGGTTCGGGGTCGTTTGAGGGAACTGCCGGTGCCTCCGAACAAACCGATGCTGGTAAGAATGGTTTTTTCTCTCCTTTCCGAGCATTTCTTCGGGCATCGATTTGTAGAACCAAATCGAGCAACTCTGTGAATCCCATAGGAACCACAGGAACCATGGATAAGGCATCTTTCAGTTCTTCTGAAAGACCCTTGTAGAAAACAGCCGTTTTCTTGCCTTCAGGCCATTGGGTTTCGGCTGTTAGTTGATTGAATCGGGCAATGTAAGGCAAAAGAGGTTGACTGCCTTGTTGGAGATTAAGTAACTCCAGATCCATAGCTTGAGTAGCATAACGCATGTCAAAGACTTTACTCATAGCAGCCAAAAGATCATCACAGTCGTATAACAAAGGGCTATTTGATTCCAACAAAGGGTTAGCCCAAGCAGCAGCTGTACCCCCTAAATGGGAAAGCACAAATGCTGCTTTTGTGGTTAGGTCAGGGAACGATGTAGGACGGCAAAGAAAATGGAGTCGGCACTGATTAACGAAGGTTCTATAGGTTTTGGGGTCACCTGTGAACCGTTCCGGAGGAGCCAAGGGAAACTGAGTGGGCATAACCACATTAATAGTTTCCTGTGGGGGTGTCATAGTCCCAGATCCAGATGCAGTAGCCATCGGAATCTGTGCTCCCTGAGGGCTAGCGTGCATGGCGTCTTGCATAACGTCCATACGGTGCCGTAACATGTCCTGTGCCCTAACCATTTCATTTCTCAAATCGCTGATCAACTGAGTCAAAACAGTTAAAGGATCCGTACCCTCCATGGCTTCTGATTCTGTCGTAAAGCACCAAAGTATTGACTGAAAAGGATACGGTACTCAAAAGGATACAGATGGTAGGGTCTTCCGGATCCCTGTTCACACGATTTGATAGTTGTGAAGTCAAGTTTAGACCTTCCAAATGATACGACTCTCTGACTGATGAAACAGGCAGAGAGATGGATCACTGGAAAGGGCGTGGGTAAAGTACAGGAAGTCAGCCTAGAACAAAATAAAGTATCATAAGAAACTGCCCCAAATCGACTCTCTATGATAGAACAGTATTTGGCATTAACTCACACACTGACCTTATGACTAGTGTAGAAGAATCCAGCAGAAGTCTCTTGAGGAACATTTCGGAATTGGAACAAACGACAAGGAAGGGAAGATTAGTAAGGGAGACTTATCCCGAACGGCACGAGGCTCACACTAGATACCGGGTTGCTGCACCACAGGATAGCGTCCAAAGTACTGTTCACTGTCACCTTCCAACAGTCCTTGAAAAGCTCCTTCCCACGTAGAGAAAAGTATAGAAATGAATAAATCCACCTGTTAATATCACAGATGCAGGAGTCAGAAATAGCGCCCTTTTATGGAATAAACAAAGTACACGCGGTACTGAACAGCCGCAAAGAAAATAGAGTGCGCGTGTGGAATTACACGCAAACAGGATTCACGCAGCCCAGGCCACAGCCGCGCTTGAAGACAGCGTGCGCTTGTGGAATTGCACGCGAACAGGATTCACGCAGTCCAGGCCAGCCGCACTTGAAGACAACGTGTGCGTGTGGAATTACACACGAACAGGATTCACGCAGTCCAGGCCAGCCGCGCTTGAAGACAGCGTGCGCTTGAGGAATTGCACGCGAACAGGATTCACGCAGTCCAGGCCAGCCGCGCTTGAAGACAACGTGTGCGTGTGGAATTACACGCGAACAGGATTCACGCAGTCCAGGCCAGCCGCGCTTGAAGACAGCGTGCGCTTGAGGAATTGCACGCGAACAGGATTCACGCAGTCCAGGCCAGCCGCGCTTGAAGACAACGTGCGCTTGTGGATTTGCACGCTGACAGGATACACGCAGCCCAGGACAGCCGCGTTTGAAGACAACGTGCGCGTGTGGAATTACACGCGAACAACCAGCTCCAGGAATCAGCGTGTGGCGGAAAACACACTATAGAAGGCCCAAGAAGCAGCTGAGGAAAAATGCAAGGACGCAGATCCAGAGGTTCAGCTGCACAATGCCAAATGATTCGATCAGAAGCAGCGAGTGAAGTTTCCAGCTACTTATATACGTAATGCCGTAGCTCACGTGACGAAGTAGAATTCACGTGAATTTAGCGACGTGAAAAGTGCAGACGTCGCTTTCCCGGCAATGAATCGAACAACCGCCATTTGGAATAGAACGGTCTAGCTGTTCTATGAGCGTAAGAGGTAGAACCACGTCCAGCATGCATGACAACAATGTACCGACCCCCTGGTCTGACTACCATACCACCAGAACATCCCCTCACCCATGTACCCCCTTATCACCTACCCTAACACGAAGCTCCTGCCAACTCACAATGGAAAGGCTCCTTCCATTCCTACAAGGACCAACCTTCCGACCACCTTTCTCCACTGACCCAGAGGTCCTTACCCTAGCCTACGACACTGCCATCAAATCAGCAATAAACTCCCCACTCAAACCCCGCAAAGCCAAACCCACTAGTCACGCCAACTCATGGTTCACCTCAGATTTCATCGACCTCCGTACCAAGAAGCGGACTGCACTAGCACAATGGCAAACCTCCCGATCTGACTCTGACAAACTTAACCTTAAAACACTCTCAAGGGAATACAAAAAAAGCAATCACCCATGCCAAAGCTAACTCCTTCGAAACCAGAATCGCCGAAGCCAAATCCAACACGAAAAAAATATTCTCCATATTCAGAGAACTGGAGACCCCCACCCCTGCCCCCTTGAGCTTCACCAAAGACAAGGCTTGGTGTGACAATATCCAAACAGCCATGTGCAACAAACTCAACCTCCACCAAACTAAAATTCTAACCGCCCAACAATCACTCGCCAACACCCCCACCCCCATAGCAACATCCTCCCCAGACACCATTACACCCTTCTCCTTCAAAGCCATTCATCAACAGGACATGATCAGCCTCATGAAAACCATAAAACCATCCAATTGCAAAGGTGACTCATGCCCTACCGCAATCATCAAGGATTGTGCTGACCCTCTCGCCCCCTTCCTGACCGCCTTCGTTAACGCCTCCTTTGCCACAGGGAAAGTTCCTTCGTGCCTCAAGGAAGCATGGGTCTGCCCTCTGTTTAAAAAAGCCCACAACAACTACAGGCCCATCACTACGGTCCCTTTCTTACTGAAAATACTGGACAAAGCCGCCTACCTCCAGGTACAACAATTAATTCGAAGAACAATCCGGCTTCCGCCCCAAGCACGGAACTGAAACCGCCCTATTAGACCTAAAAAAACAGACGGATGACGCCAGAGACTTGGGGAAACCAACCCTGCTCCTCCTACTAGACCTCTCGGCGGCCTTCGACTTGGTTGCCCACAGCGTACTATGCCATCACCTTACCACCACAGCCAAATTCTCCACAGGCGCTACAGCTTGGATCACCTCCTTCCTATATGGAAGGACCATGCAAGTGTTCTCGGACCTAGCCGCCGCCTCTCCCACCATCATGCTATGTGGAGTGCCTCAAGGCTCCTGTCTCCCTCCAACTCTCTACAACATCTTTACCCACCCCCTCTTCCTCCTCCTTGACGCTCCGGGTATCTCCTACACCAACTATGCGGACGATACCCAGATCCTTATCACTCTCACAGGTAACTATGACACTGACGCCACAACCCTCAATAATATCTACAACACCATCCAAGCCTGGATGGCAGCTAACGGACTGTGCCTCAACTCTGACAAGACAGAACTCCTCCTAGTAGCATCCTCTGACACACTAAAAAATCTTGACACACAGTTTAGCCATTTAACTATTGACTCTATTAGGATCCCAGTATCCAATGCAGTAAAAACCCTGGGGATCTGTCTTGATTCCAACCTATCCATGACCAGACAAGTGAATGCCATAGCCTCTGCAGCAGCATACCATGCCAAACTTCTAAACGCAGTAAGGCCGTTCCTCTCCAAAGAAATCTGCACTGGCATAGCCAGGGCCATCACAGGCTCAAGGCTGGACTACTGCAATGTACTCTTCCTAGGGACATCCACCAAATACTTGGAAAAATTGTAAGTCATCCAGAACAGTGCCCTTCGCGCAGCCCAAGGCATCTCCAAAAGAGAACGGGTGATATTCAAAGCACTCGCTATCATCCATAAATGCATACACCACTCAGCACCTGCCTACTTATCACAAAGGATTCATCCATCTCAACCAGGCCAACAAGAACACCGTATTCAAATATGCTAACAGTACCCCTGGTAAAAAGCGCGAGAGTAGGGGGCGCCAGCTTCCCCTACTTAGCGCCCCTTCTCTGGAATGCCCTTCCACCAACTCTTCGTTCAGAGGAATCACTCCTAGCATTCTGAAAAACCATGAAGACCTCACTGTTTACTTAATGGATCCTACATTCTTCCTATTTAATTCATGCTAACCTCATAGTGCACCCTACCTATGACACCCATGCACAAATGTACTTAATTCCTTGGTATCCATGTACTGCAACTATGTTACGCATGTATAAATATACTAAATGCCCAATGCTATATATATATATATTACCTCACCTGCCATCCCTGTAACTAAGTTCCCCTCAAGTAACAGCACCACTATGCCTGTGGGCTAATTTGCGCACTATACAAATGTAAAAATAAAATAAATAAGCCATCTTCGGATCTGCTCCAGATAAAGTAATCGAGTCAGATGCCAGTCGCTCCGGTTGGGGAGCAAGATGCGGTCCAGTGGCCACAGGAGGGACTTGGTCACAGCAGGAACTGGAGATGCATATAAACTGCGAAGAGCTCCTTGCAGCCTCTTTCGCAGTACGCTCCTTTGCCAGAGGCAGAGCGAGTTGTTGTATCTTGCTGAAGATGGACAACATTTCTGCAGTAAGATGCATCAATCATCTGGGTGGCACCAAATCATGGCCTCTAGCGGAACTAGCCAAAGACTTTTGGCATTTCTGTCTAGAACACTGGATCTCAGTCACGGTGGAGTATCTCCCAGGCCTCACAAACGTAGTAGCGGATTGGTACTCCCGCCATTCAGTCGATTACAGCGACTGGAGGCTCAACAGAGACATCTTCCTCCGCTTCCAGCAGGTTTGGGCCCCCATGTCCAACTACCTTTTGCCTCATGCCTCAACACTCAGTTACCAGTGTTTTTCAGCTGGAAACCAGATCCAGCAGCGACCGCGACAGACGCATTCCTGCAACATTGGGCCGAGGGGATCCACTATGCCTTTCCTCCTTTCAACATGATTGCGAGGACCCTGGCGAAGGCCCGTCAGGAACAAACAGAATTGGTCCTCATAGCCCCGGTTTGGACTTCTCAGACCTTGTATCCAGTTCTTCTGGAACTTTCTTTGGATTTTCCAATCCTTATACCCTGGTTTCCAGATCTACTACTGGATCCATCAGGGTAGCGTCACCCTCTTCTCCTCACCGGATCCCTGATCCTAGCAGCCTGGAGGATTTCAGGTCAAGATGGAGAATTCCCGGCATTTCACGCATGGCGGTCAGCCTCATTGAGGAGAGCTAGGCCCCTGCTACTCTCAAGGGATATTCCAACTCTTGGAGCACCTGGAGGACCGGGTGCTGAAGCAGAGGATTACATCCAGTTTCAGCACCTGTAGAGGAAATTCTAAATTTCCTGGCATCTTTAGTTGAAAGATGTCTCGCCTACAGGACAGTTAATGCCTACCGCTCAGCTATTTCTGCAGGTCACGACCTCGTCCAGGGGATCCCAGCAGAAGAGCACCACCTTGTTTGTAGATTACTCAAGGGTATCAGACTTCCAGTCCTGCCTCCGTCCCGCTACAACAAGCTTTGGGACGTTAACAAAGTGCTAAATCTTTTCCTGTCAGGGCCGCATAATGAAGAGTTATCCCGCACTGCTCTATCCGGCAAACTCACTACACTGCTCGGCCTTGTCTCTTGCAGGAGGGTTTCTGACGTTAGAGCCCTTGACCTAGCGGGTAGGACCTTTTCTCCTGAAGATATCGTGTTTCATATACATAGGAGGACAAAATGCAACTCAAGGGTGATTTCTTACCCCGCTTTTAAGGACCAGCCCAAGCTCTGCTTAGTCAGATGCCTGAAGGTTTATGAGGAAGTTACAGCTCCTCTTAGGACCTCTCCTAATGGGCAGCTATTGATAGCTCTGAGCAAACCGCACAAGGCAGTTTCCACCCCAACCTTAGCACGCTGGGTGCTGTGGACTATAACACAAGCAGGAATAGATACTCGGCACTTCGGAGCCCACTCATTGAGAGGAGCCATGGCTTCCAGGGCCTTTCAGGTCGGAGTCCGCCTAGAAGACATCATGAGGATGGCGGACTGGGTAGGCGAATCAATATTTAAGCAATTCTACCTGATACCAGTAGAACAGCCAGCATCTATTGTGGTAAGTAAGCTTTAAACAAGCATAATGTGAGCCTCTGGTCTTGACATAGAATAAAGATTTTCCATAATAACTTACTAGAAAGTCTTAATTCTATTAAAGACACAGAGGCAAGCATTATCCCACCCGGCGGGAAAAATAGCTGCACGTATCACGCTTGATAGTAATTATATGCATTACTATGGATTGTTGATAATTTGGTATTTTTATATGTTTTTCAGACTAACTCAATGAATGTTCTCTCCCACCCTTCTAAGGGAACTAGGGTTGTAATATACCTGAAGTAACCCTAGTCTTTTATCCCTCGCTTGACAGCGCCTGAAGACAAGTCCGTCTGACCTGCAGCTCGACCTAGTCTTCTTCTATGAGATGGCTACAGTTACAATTCTACTATGGACAGCCAAGTTTGCAGCCTCGAAAGAGGAAGAGAGGAAGTTGCATCATGTTCAGGACTGTTTTTTTTTAAAATTAACACTGTGTTTTAGTTTTCAATAAAAACTGTTCACACTTACAGAAATTAGATACATATACATATATAAATTAACCTTTTATACCAAGTGGATTAAAAATAAATTCATCTAGATTTCCACAATTTCAGGTTTAAAAAATACATTCGAAGTTACATTGTCACAGTAATTACTGAGGAACTTTTCCGACTTACTGAACCCAAATCATCAAAACAAATGAGGTCTTAAAATGAGAACACCTGTTAGAAACAATGCTTGAAGACATCCACTGCCTCGTATTGACAATGTAAGATGTTAATGGCTTAAGTATATAGATTTACCTAAAGCTAAATTTAAGTAATTTGCAGCACAATTCATTTTCTGCAGAAGTTAATTTTGAATTTTAGATAATACTCTACCCAACGGACACATGAATGAAATGTGAGGATTGTTCATACATTTCAACTATAGAATTTCACATGAAGAAACAGAGTTCCCAACATTTCGGTCCCTCAAAAAAGCAAGTCTCTCATTTTCAAACTGACTGCAATAAATAACCAGGTGCTTTATAGTTTCCTTTTGTGGAGCTTTCTTGCAGAAGCGACAAATATCTGAATTAAAATGCACCCACTGACTAATGTGTTCTTTGGAATGAAGCTGATTCAAGCGAAACTGCATGTAGATGTCATGTTCTGTAATGTCGGGGAAGCACTCCACGTACATCAACCTCAGAACCCTTTTGTGCGTATGTGAGGGAAATTCTTTATATAGCTGATAGGAACCAATTTCTTCATGAGAATCAACCTAGTCCATCTGATACAGCATTTTTTGGAATATCCCACTTGAATGATCAGATCCTCTTTAGTGATGTTAATGTGTTGCAAGGCAACATCCATTCTCCTCTTGAAGAGAATTATTGAATATGGATTTTCAAAGGCCAACATCCTGGCGAATTCAACATAGATAGAATTTCTTGGGGGATTCAACATTTTGACATAAGCATTTAATTGACGCCACAGGAATCGAGATGACAAGCTGGGCAGACCTAATTCTATGCGTATGCACGTGTTTGGGAACTGAATTGGCCAAATTTAAAACATGTTTCCACATACGCCCTTGTATAGAATTTAGTAAGTCATCGATGTTATGCAAACATAGATCCAAGTTGTACATAATTATCGGTTCAATCTTTAGTAAATAAAATTGATTTGCAGGATTTAGTGAAAATTTGCAATATTTGTAAGAAATTATTTTTCATTGCGAAGTCAATGGTCTCAATTTAGCTGTTAAAAAGTCACGCCAATATTTTTTGGGAGAAATTGTTGGTAATATCAAAACCCAGATATTTCAACATGGATATTATATCCAATTTGAGATTGTTGATAGTCCATGAATAGCGTGTAATTTTTTTGGAACCTGACAATATTAGAATCTTTGATTTACCTACTTTAGCATGTAAGTTGTGATTGTGGGCAAAGATGGAAAAAGCCTTTAGTTTATTTTGGAGACCCATGGGTGTTTCATCAAAAATTAAAATATCATCGGCATATGCTAGCCTGTGTATTTTAAGATGACCAAGTTTTACCGGATAACACTGTATTTGTTCCCAAATTGCTTCGATATCAACCAAATACAGGTTGAAGAGTGTTGATGCAAGGCTACAGTTTTGCTTCACCCGATACAGGTAAGAATTTCATGAGTTACAACACCCTGCCTATTGATACGGATTTTAAAATATGAATCTGTATGTAGTAGTGCCAGGAGCTGAGTGATATTTTCAGGGAAACCAAATTTTCCAAGCTTACACCACAGCGTGTCGTGAATAACGCAATCAAATGCTGAGCATAAGTCTAGGGAGGCCATGTAAATATTGCCCACCAGATTTATTTTTACAGGAATGTAACATGTGTGATAGAATGATCGCATTGATCGATGTGCCCATTTGTTTACGAAACCCAGTTTGGTTTTGAGATAGAATATCATGCGATTTTATAAATTGTTCCATCTCATTGAGCAAAAGAATGGAATTTTTTTATAGGAACAGTCCATAAGGGCTATTGGCCTATAGTTTACGGGATCCGCAGGATTGCCCTTTTTATAAATCGGCACGATCAGGGCGATGTGCCATGAGTGGGGAATTGAACCTGTATTGAAGATATTTTCACATTTTAAAAACAGAATTCTTGCCCACAAAATGGGATTGGCCTTAAAAGCACAAGCCGGAATACCATCTGGATCAGAAGCCATCAAAAAATTGAGTTTACCTATGGCCCAAATAATGTCATCAACTGACCAAAAGAAGCGAGGTAAAGTGTATAATTTCTTTGTGGTAAACTGTTGACAAGAAAAGTTCCTCGGGAGTTTGAAATTTTCCACAATAAACATAGACCAAGTTAGCAGAAATTACATTGGGCTGAGCCGACCATTTAAACTCGGGCCAGAATTTGTGAACATCTGCCAAATAGATTTTGTATTATGTTTACATACGTGGTTTATTATTTTTTGATTATCGCGGAGATGTATTAGATGACGATGTCTTCTACAGTTGTTGTTATACAGCCGTACAATTTGCTTTTTATTGGCCGTATATTTGCCAATAGATATCTTTTGTGCTCCTAAGTGTCTCAAGTCTCTATATTTTTGTTTTTTGAGTACAGCTATATATGAATCAAAGTGGTGCAGGTGAGGTTTCTGCTTATTTATATACCTTTCAGATAGCCAAATCAAAGTGTCCCGTATAATAGCATTGTTAGAACTTTCCAGATAGACATAATCTTGGAATGTATAGTCAACACTGGGATCATATATAGCCATCCTGCTTAAACTTTCAACAAGTTTATGACATAAGAATTTGTTCCATCGAATTGTGCCCGGGAGACGCTCTATTTCTACCAGAGCCAATTCAGGAAGCTGCACCCACGGTAAGTCTATTTTTTTTTTTGGAAAATCAATTTTATTAAGTTTCATTTGTGCATTACGAAATTACATTGCATTTGCTGATGTGAGTTAACAAGAAAAAACCAATCGCAACACACCCTTTCTCCCTCCCTCCCGTTCCCTCCCTCCACCCCCCCTTCAGTTCAAATGTTCATAGGTTAGTTAATAGCTTGCTTAACGGACTCTTAAAAAAACAGAAGTGACAATGCATTATGCGCTTGGCACGTTGAAGTCATGTGGACCAACTGGGTGAAGTTCGCAATCGGGTCCGCGGGCCTTGGCCACATGTCCTTGGGGGGAGGGGGGTCCCTCGGCACCATCGTTAAACCTTAGACCGCTCGGCCGTATTTGTCAAAAAAGAGGAGCCAGATTTCCTCGATGCTGGATTTGGACTCATCAAGCAGGTGTGTGAGAAACTCCATGTCGTAGATGGCCCGTACCTTGTTTACCCAGGTTTTGTCCCCTGGCATTCCCGGATGTTTCCATTTCTGTGCCAGGCAACATCTGGCTGCTACCAGCATTATCTGAAGCATATGGTCTTGAATGTCCTCTTGGCCTTCCCCATCGTCAATTCCAAAAAGGAGGAGCCAAGGGCAGGAAGATCGCTCAACCCCATCCACCCCCTTAATCCAGGCCCGTACCTTGTCCCAATAATCTTGGACCACTGGGCATCCCCACCACATGTGGATATAGTCTCCTCTTTCTGTCTTGCATTTCCAGCAGTGTGGGTCATATCCTGGCCTCATCCTAGCTATCCTCTGTGGGGGATAGTGCCATCGGTGTAATATCTTGAGGGCCTGATGGCGATACTGGAGGGAGGCCGTGGATCGATTAGCCCGTCTGCACATCTCCGTCCATCTTTCGTCATCGATTTCCCCACCTAGGTCCCTACCCCATTGTGTGCGTGCTGGCGGCGGATCTCTGGGGACAGAGAAGAGAAAGAGCTTGTAGAGGCGGGATATTGTCCCCTTGGAGCCCCTCGTGGTTAGGAGAAGCTTTTCAAAGTCTGTGAGATCCCTCCTGAGGGTATCGCCCCAAGATGGCTCAGTGAGGACACCTTTGAGCTGGAGATAACGAAAGGGGGAAAGCGTGCCTATTCCCAGGGCCTCCTCAAGATCACTCGGGTAGGAAGGAGCCCCCCACCCACATATGGCCAGTCCTGCTAAGGCCTGCCTCGAACCATGTCTGGTATGCTGCTGGTTCTGCTATTTTGGCCAGGAAAGGAGGGGCCCAAATGCAGCTTAAGGGGGAGGGCCATGTTGTGAGCCATCTGTAGTAGCCTCCCTCCCTCCATAGGGACCACAGTACTTTCAGAATCGGGTGGTTCAAGACGGTTCTGGGGATCTTATTCCTAGGAACCCAGAGCCATTCCTCTATTGTGACAGGTGCCAGGGGCCTATTATCCATGGCTACCCACTGTTTTTTCGTTCCCGGTGAGAAATGATCAACCAGAATCCTCAACTGGGATGCCCTGTAGTATGTCCCCAGGTCGGGGTACCCCACCCCCCCGTCCTCCTTAGCCCTAGTCAATACCTCATACGAGATTCTGTGTTTTTTGCCCTGCCAGAGGAAATTAAGAAGGACTCGTTTTGTTTCTTCAAAGAAGGCCTTAGGGACCAGCACCGGGAGCATCTGGAAGAGAAACAGGAATTTTGGGAGAATCACCATTTTTGTGAGATTGAGGCGTGCCATCCACGAGAGACCCGCTCCCGCCCACCTTTCTATGTCTCTCCTGATTGCTGACCAGAGGGGGGGGAAGTTGGCCATATACAGGTCTTCAAGGTCGCGTGTGATTTGGACACCTAGATACCGGAACCCCTCCTCACTCCGTTTAAAGGGGAGTCCCCCCACAAAGGTCATCTCTGGGTCCGACAGATTCCCACCTGTGAATGCCACCGATTTGTCCAGGTTGACTTTATACCCCGATAGCTCTCCATATCGTGTGAGGCCCTGTAGCAACCGGGGGATTGTTTGGGACGGTCTGGTGATATAAAGCAGGGCGTCATCTGCGAAGAGGGAAATTTTGCAATGCGTGTCCCCCATCTGTATTCCCCTGATGGCCATATCATTGCGGACCGAGATTGCCCATGGTTCCATTACTAATGCATAGATTAACGGGGATAGGGGGCATCCCTGCCTCGTACCACGTTCAAGGGGGAATTCTCTTGATTCCGTTCCGTTTGCCACCACTCTGGCCGAGGGGGAGGAGTAAAGCGCAGATATCCATCCCAACCACCTTGGGCCCATCCCCATGGATGTGAGAACCTCCCTCATGAAGGCCCAACTGACCCTGTCAAAGGCCTTCTCCGCGTCGAGAGCCAATAAGAGTGTGCCCTCGTTTCTGGCCTCAGTTGTGGCAAGTATGTGAAGTGTTTTCCTTAAGTTATCGGAACCCTGTCTGTTAAGGATGAATCCTGCCTGGTCTGGGTGTATCAGACGTGGGAGGGAGTTTTCCAGTCTGGAGGCCAAGATTCTAGCAAAAATCTTGGCGTCCAAATTGAGAAGGGAGATGGGTCTGTAAGACCCACAGTCCATCCGGTCCTTGCCGGGTTTAGGTATGACGGTGATGAGGGCCTGCAGGAATGTCGGTGGGATTGTGTCCCGACTCCTAATCTGGTTGAACAGTTTAGCCAGGGGTTTCACTAGGATCGATTGGGTCTGTTTGTAAAAATCTGCTGTATAGCCGTCTCGGCCAGATGCCTTTCCGGCCTTCAATCTTTTGATGGCTCCCTCCACCTCCTCTTCTGAGATTTCCCCCTCGAGGGCCTCCAAGTCTTCGTCGGTCAGCTTGGGGAGGGGATGTTCTGCCAGGTATGAGGAAATATCCTCCTGTGATTCGCCCACTTGCCTGGAATAAAGTTTGCTATAGTAGTCAGCAAAGCATTCCGTAATTTTCTGCCGGTCCCCATGCCTTCTGCCTCCCTCATCACCAAGCTGGGCAATCCCTCTTTCCACTCTGCACCCCCGTGACCTTTGTGCCAATAGAGTGCCTACTCTGTCGCCCCGTTCATAGTATCTTTGTTTGGTGTAACGCATTTTTTTGATAACCTCCCCTATGAGCACCGTGTGGAGCTCCTGTCTTTTGCCCTGCATCTCGCCCAGGAGTGCATCCTGGTCAACCCCCGGGGCGCCCAGTTTGGCCCGCAAGATCTTCAGCTCCGCACGGAGCTTGCTCTCGACCAGGCCCCTCTCCCTCTTACGCCTCGAGCCCTCCGCTATGAGGAGACCTCTAAAGGTGGCTTTCCCCGCTTCCCATACCATGGACATGTCAGTCTCCCCGGTGTCGTTTGTCTCAAAGTAGGCCAGCATTTCTTGTTTCATAAAGTCGTGGAATACGGGGTCCCTAAGGAGTGTGTCATTGCACCGCTATCGGGATGATCTCGGGGCAATGGGCAGTGTCCAGTTAGCCACGAGCAATTCGTGGTCCGACCACGTTATGGCCTCAACCCTTGGTTGGGTTACCACCCCGTCCCCTTCCTCTGAGGTCAGCAGGAGGTCGATTCTAGTGTAGGTGCAGTGTGGGGGAGAGAAGAAGGTGTAACCGCCTTGGCCTGGGTATGCTTTGCGCCAGGTGTCTACCCAATAGTGATCCCTCAGGAGGGCTTGCAAGGCCAGGTTGTCCCTAGTGATCCCCCTGGGTGTCCTTCCCCCTGCGGACCACCAGTCCAGTTGGGGGTCAGCTATGAGATTGAAGTCCCCGCCAAGTATCATGGCCCCCTCTGCCCACTCATCCATGACACTGAAGATCCGCGTGAGGAACTCCACCTGACCCGAGTTGGGTGCGTATACGGTGGCGAGAGTGACGCGCTGTCCCTCGCAAAACCCTTTGACGCCTAAAAATCGACCTCCAAATCCTCTCTTGGTTTCTACCCCTGTGAGTTGGAGTGCCCTTCCCAGGAGAATGCCCACCCCTTCTTTCTTTGAGGGCGCGTGTGATGCCCAGTAGTTACAGCCAATATCCTTCCCTTTGATTCTGGACTCTCTCCCTCGTTTATAATGTATTTCCTGTAGGAATAGGACTGTTAGATGTTGTTTGCGGAACATATTGCTCGTAAGGGACCTCTTATTTTGAGAGTTAAGGCCCTTGACATTCAACGTGCCTATCTTCCCTTCAATCATTATCGTCTTTTCGGTTGTGCACTTTGAATCCCTCATAGTATCTGAATTTCAGAGCCCGCTGCCAAGCAAGTTTCTGTGATTTGAACTGACTTTCCCCCTTTAACCCTCTGTCTACCCTGTTGGCCATTCTGCCCCCCTCCCCCCTATTCCAAGCCCCCCTCCCTGTTTCCTCCCCCCTCCCACCCTTCCCCTGAAATATAAGGCGTTCGTCCACTTTCCCCAACATACGTTGGGTTTGGTCAACGAACCACCAAGGACTCTAACCCCAGCCCCGGGATTATCATGTGTTGGGGAATCCCAATTCTCAGAATCAGTATAGATCGGCCCCGTCAGAACCTCGGTACAGGCGCCCGAGATAAAATTCAGGAACAATGAGCCCCCACTCCAGCCCTCAAACCATTAACTTGGGCCTCGTGTATGGGGTAACTCAACCAAACAGTTTAACTTTTCGGCAAACTTTCGCCCACCCTGTAGTCCGGCGGGCCAGCCGTAGCGCCAACGTGGCGTCCAGTTATGGCATCTCGTGGACCCAGGACCTCCAGTGCCTGGACCCCGAGTCAATGCTCACCTTGTGATTTCCTCCACCTCCGATCGAACGGTGTTATCATGACTTTGAGTGGTCTTCAGAGTTTGTCGACGGGTGTCTAGTCTTCCGGAACTTCCGGGCCCCCCTGACCTTGGATTTGCCGCTCTGGTTCGCCAATCTGTCAGGACCCCTGGGGGGGTCTCGGGCTCTTCCATCCTGGGCGCCCGAGTGGCCCGCCTGGTCACCAACCAGTTCGTCTGTGGCCCTCCGAATGTCCTCCTCCGACACCAGGTGGTGTTTCTCCCCTAGCCATTCAAATTCCAAGTAGAAGGGATGTCCCCAGCGGTATCGAACCCCTTTTCCCTGAAGCCATCTTGTGAGGCTGCCACATTTCCTCCTCATCGACAGGGTGAGGGCCGACAGATCTTGGAAGATGGACACCCTTGAGTCGCCATATTGTATGTTGCCGAGGTTTCTTGCTTTCTCTAGAATTTTGGCCTTGTCTTTATAATAATGTAGCCGGACCAAGACTGAGCGCGGGCCCCTGCCCCCCCCCCCGCCCGGTGCACCCTGTCAAAGTTAATCGTGCCTGCATCCTCTGTTCCCAGGGCGATCCTCACAATGTCGTGCACTTTGCCCTCGAGTCCTTGTGTGGATTCGCCCTCGGGCTCCACCAGGCCAAAAATGCGCAGGTTGTTCCTTCTCTCCCTGTTCTCCATGTCGTCGAGCTTAAGCCGGAGTTCTTCCTCTTGTCTTTCCATGTCTTTGAGTCTAATGTCCATTTGGGTTTCAAGGAGTGTTACAGAGAGTTGATTGCTTTCGACCCCCTCCATTCGGTCCTCTAGTGTGGTGACTTTGGTCGTGAGGTCAGCCAATTTTGCACCCATGTCAGTCCTCATCCCGCGTATCTCCTCCAGAATCGTTTGGATATTGTTCTGGATGGCCCCCAGGTCTGGGGGTGGGGCAGCGGGGCCGCCAGTCGCCATGACACTTTTGTTGGCCACAAATTGGTATTTCAGGAGGTTTTCTTTCCAGCTCATGAAAGGATCGTGTCGCTTACTTGTTAGCGGGCACCGCCTGGAGGTCAGCCATGTCCGGGCCAGTCGGGGTGCAGGGCGGAGAGGGGGCGCGTCCCCCGGGGGTGTCGACAACTCGGTGTGTGTCTGCCCTGTTTGGTTCCGTTAGTTAGCCCTGTGGTGACAATCTCCCGGTATCTCAGCTGGGGGGTTCCCAAGTTGTTGTGGGTATCTGAGGACCCAACTCAAACAGTGTTTCAAGCGTGGATAACGTTCCCTTTGGTGCCCCGTCCGCTCCAAGTGCCCTTCCAGTGGAGGGGGGTCGTAGGGGTGCTGATCAGGTGTCCCTACCCTCTATGCTTGCCTCTCTTTGTACCCCCAGCCTCACCGCAGTGGGGAAAGTCCTCGTCGCGAGGCTATAGGTATCCCCTGGCACTTTCCTCAGGCAAGGGAGGGGAGTGTGTTGGGGGGGCGCGCTCCCGCGTCGGCCCCCAGGCAATGTCGTTGCCCCATGGGGAGAAGGATGGTCCTCTTCGGATCGGGCCCCGGGGCCGTGGGATGGGCAGGTGGGCCCGGGCCTCCCTATGACAGAGCGCGCCGGCGGCATCTCGGCTGTCCCGCCCCGACTGTCCGGAGCGCCAGCCGCGGAGCCCCAGAGCGCCGTGGGCTGCTGTGGTGTGTGCTGCGATGGGGAGGGGGGGCGCGCTCCCGTGTCGGCCCCCCTGCAGTGCAGTTGCTCCAAGGGCGGGAAGATGGCTCTCTCCGGGCCGGGCCCCAGGGCCGTGGGACGGGCCGGGGGGTCCGGATAGGCCGCGTCGGCGGTGTCCCGGCAGCCCCGCCTCGGGCGTCAGGAGCGCCAAGCGTGGAGCCCCAGGGCGCCGCGGGCCGCTCTAGTGTGTGCTGCGATGGGAGGGGGGGGCGCACTCCCGTGTCGGCCCCCCTGCGATGTCGTTGCTCCTTGGGCGGGTGGATGGCCCTCCTCGGATCGGGCCCCTGGGTCGTGAGCGTTAGGTGTCCAGGGGGGGGCGCCGCGGTCCCGCGGCCCCAGGCTCACCCGTGTACGGCACAGCCCGTGTGCGCGCGGCCGCCGCGTCTTTCCTCGTTGTCTCCTGCGTTGCTTCGCACCAGGCCGTGGGGGAGGGGTCGCCGGTAACTCCTCGGTCCGTAAAGCTCCGCGCAGGAGCGTCGGATCGGGACCGGAGTTGGGTCCAGGTGGGGGCTAGAAGTTCCCACTTCTCTTGGTGGGGGTCGCTTGGGTCATGGGATCCTCGTTCCGCTGGTGGACCGCAGTTTACCCGGGGCTGGGTGCGGAGCTCGAAGCATAGGCGTCCATCCTGCCTGCGCCCCCTGGTGGCCTCCGTAAGTCTATTTTAATTGAAATAAGACAATGATCATTATGACCCAAGTCCATCGAAATACTTTGAGAACAAAGTTTCAGTATTTTCTCAGATATAACAAAGAAATCGATTGTAGGGACAGATTTGTCCTTATGCCATGTGTATTGAAGAGTGTTGTAGGAAAATCTTACAACTCTCATATTCCAAGCACGGAAGAATTCCTTCCATCGATATCCAAGTATACAAGATTTTTTTGATTATTTGCGGACATTACTGTCATAAAAGTCCCCAAGGCAATTTGCATTGAAGTCACCTCCAACAATGATGCCTTCATACTTATTACTTAACACAGCATTTTCGAGAATTGAATCAAAGGTGTTCATAAACTCAGCCAGATTATGTTTATATGGGTTGAAATATAGGTTAATCGGCATAAGGGTTTCCTTATTTCCCACATTCAATTCTATGTCAATAGCAAGAATGTTAGTTGAGGAATAAGAGACCGAAGAATTGGCATTGATCATATTGTTAACCAGGATTGCTAACCTGCCTGTAGGGCGACCCAACCCAAACTTTATTGCAGGACTAAAAATAGCAAAATATCCACTCACAGACATCTGTTTAGTAAGCATTGTCTCCTGCAGGAGAATAATTGCTGGAATGTTAAACATGAGATTCGACTTAAGTGCCGAAAAAAAGTTGTGGTACCCACATACATTTCAGGAAAATACCTGGATATTATTGTGGCTACCGAGACTGGTTCACTGATGTGCTGTTTGGTACGGCATTGACTAAATTGCCTATCCATGACCAATCCTTTATATTGGAGGCAATAGCTGCTAGTTGAACAATAGCATCCGACGAAGCAGTAGACGATACAACAACATTACCAGGGTTAACAGAGGGAGCATCAGGTTGAGGTGACACATAATTCAAAAAGTGACCCGCTTGCTTTTCATCCTGTAATAAATTAATTTGCAGCCCCAAATGAGCAAATTCCACTTTGAAATCCCAAATCTGTTTTAAGATGATAGATGAAGAAATGTTGCATATCATTCTGCCATTATTGACATTTGCCAATTTAATCCACTCCACATCATTCGAATTCAAGAGTCTTAACATAGGAATTTTATAGACGACTTTAAATATAAATTCATGATTCAATCGTGCCTTACCATGTATATCAGGATCGCTTCACCATCCCAATACCGTTGCAGGATTAAGTATCAATGAAGCATCATCATGACATGATTTGGAAGCCCCATCATGTTCTCCCATTTGTGCCATACCCTCTCCAATCTCATCTGTATCTATTGAACAGTCAGGGTGTGGAAGATCTACACTTGCATGTTTGGCCACACTAACTATATTGGAATTTCCATGTTTTCCTAAATTATGAGGTTTAACCCCCTTAGTCTTGAGCTCAACAATGGGACCCTTAGGTTGACCTAAATAACCCTGTAACGGGGTTCCATGATTTGAGCCGATAGACTGTCTTAGAAGTTTTGTGGAAATCACCTTAATAGGATAGAAAGAGGACAGTTGTGTTTGTTTGCAACTCACATTTGATACCGGGCTTATATATTTAGTGGATAAACCAGTTGCTTTTCCATCTTCATTAAAACCCACCCTGCCATTAGCTTTTCCCTGTTGTTGTTTTGGAATGTGTTTAATTTTATTAGCATTTACTTTTTTCTTTTTGTTACTGCACCCTAGGTCTGAATCTTCCTGAGGGTGCTGCAGAGCTAGCTTGCTTTCAGCATTTAGTTGATCTAGGTCTACCACACCTTCTTGCACATTGCAGGCTGCATTGTCAAGTGCCTCAATCGCATGTGTGTTAATTTCCTGATTGGAAATTTGAAGAATATTTTTAGGATTTTTTATTGTTGAGCAAGTAGCACTTTTTGTATTTTGTATGCATTTTAGAGCCCTTTGATGTAAGCGTCTGTTTACGGGACATAAAGGCTCCCTTCCTCAAACCAGTACCATCTGTGTTTGACCCACTGTCTAAGCTGTCATTGGGTGGAATTTCTTCCAATGCCTCCTCACTCTGTTGCTGTTCAAGCACATGGACAAGTGTTGAAGGACTATCCAACACTAATGCAGAAGAGGGGACGTTCCCTCCAATGTCTGTCTGTGAGAACTTCACATTGGTGTCATGGCATTTAGTTTGAGAGGCATTATCCTGTGTGAGCATTTCCACCAAGCCATCCTTAGATGCATTAATAGTAGGAATAACTTTGTTCAAGGTACCATATAGCATTCCTTCAATCTTATTAATGCAAGCTAAGATCTCAGTATTTGACTGTTTTAGAGCTCCTATTTCCAAATGAGTCAGTTCATGTCCCTAATCTAAGAGATTTAGGATTCTGCTTATGACAGGAAACTGCAAATCCATATTCTCCAAAGAGTGGGCTAAAGGAGAGGGCCCTGAGAAGGTATTAAGTGCAGGCTCATAGGTTATCCTAGGCAGGGTACTTAGATCTACAGGACTCGACCACCCAGCTCTCGCTGGATTGTTTGTATGAGTTACTTTTTCAGAATCTCCTTCAGTGTCTATTTGAAACTTAGCCGTCCTGAAAGCCTTCAACTGGGCTATTGTTGATGGACTCATTTTCAGGCTGCTCACATCTTCAGGATTGTTTTTGAGGGGATCGGGATACCTAATGGAGGACTAAGGTGACATGTTGGTGACCTCTGGACGAACTTTAGGGCAGTCTTCTGGGAAATGGAGTTTCTTGTTTTTTTCCTCAGAAATTTATGGACATATGATGTGTTTTGTTAAATATTTTGTGCACCTTTTCTTTATGCATATTATCTATTGCACTCGGGTGCACAAAAATATCTTGCTGCTGAGCTTTCTTTACGTGTTTAAATAAAGAAAGAGAAGCATAATGCTCGCCTCCGTGTCTTTAATAGAATGAAGACTTTCTATTAAGTTATTATGGAAAATCTTTATTCTCCAACTTGCAAGTGTTTTTATGGATTTCCAACCATTATATATCTTGGTATAAAACTGCTGTTCGTGTGCCATTCAGATGTCAGCCTTTCGATCAGATCCTTTCCACTGTTCTGTTTGATTTGTGCTCACCCAGCTGTAATAAAGAGTGTTGCTTCTTGCCCTGTGTTGCTCTACTTTTTGAGTAAGTGGTTTCTATTATGCTCTAATTGGTGGAATCTTCACTACAAATCCTTGGATGTTGTCACTTCTCCCTGAGGGGATCCCCTTCCCATAAGGCCAGGGAGGTGAGGCCGCAACCCACTAGTCCCCTGGGGGTGGTACTCAGCAGGAGGATCTCATGGGAAGAGACTCCCCCTCGAGGGACAAGGACGGCCATCCAAGGGAAATGTGGTATGCCAACCCTTCACCTTCCTCCTACACATCCTCCTATCCCTTCACTCAACCCTCTGTAGCACACATCTCCATTTGTTTCTGCATGGGGGTAGTATAGCCCAGTGCCAAAGCGCTCACTCGTTTTTGAAGCAAGACTACACAGGTTTGAATCCCGGGTCCGCGCTTAGAAATCTCTTCGGTATTAAGCGCGCAATAAAAATAACCAATTATAATTACAATCATTATCATTTATAACCCAGGGTTAACTGGGATAAGAAAGAGTAGGGGTGACTTTCGAAAGACGTCCCTGGGAGGTACTGGAACGAGGAGAACATGCAGAGCAATATAGAGCCCTCAAAAATACGTACATACACGTTCTAGTTCTTTTGCTAGATTGAAAATAAAAACAGGCAAAGGGCTTACCAAAAGTTGTGCTCTCCCTGGAGGAACTGCGAGTGTGAAGGTGGTATGGTGCTAGTAGAAGAAGCAGACCGGGACACAGGGGAAGGAGCTGACTGATCCGAAACCGGTCCAAGGAGAAAGGACAGGGTGGCAAGCTGGCGGACGGAAGCTTCAGGCATTTCTGAAGCCTGGGAGGTGAAAAAAAGGAAGGTCACACAACCGTGATGAAGTCAAAGATTGCAGAACCACTGCAGTATCTCAGAATTCCACAGAAGCCACAGGGACCCCACAGCTATTTGTATGTGCCTAAGAGAAGCCAGACCCTTGCGGACGACGCACAAATGTACGTGGGTTGCTGGGAAGGTGTTGGGGACCCAAGAGGGCTGCGACAGATGAGGGGCAGCGGAGAGCCTCCAAACTCATCCTGGGACTGTCAGGAAAGCCCAGGAAGCTGAGAAAGCCAAAGCCAAAAAGGGTCAGCTGGGAGACCCTACCTGTATTGTGAGAAGCCATGGGGACGGTGGAGGGCATCTTCCTCGTCACAGTATTTTCTGAAGATCAAGATAAAAGGGGCAGAAGCCAGCCCAACCGAAGATACCAAGATCACCTTTCGTGAACTGGATAAAGAGCCTGAGAAGGACCAGGTGAAGGGAGGCATTCCCCCTCGCAGTGTGAACTGTATAATCAAGCATGAGAAGGGCCTGGGGAAGGGAGACATTCCCCCAGACATTGTGAACTGTCATAAAGAGCCTGAGAAGAACTAGGTGCAGGGAAGACATTCCCCCTACTGCAGCGAAACTAAAAGCCAAGAGACATCGGGTGAAGGAACCCATTCCCCCAGATGCGGCGTACCGTGTTGCAAAGTCGAGGAGGGACCGGAAAAGTGAGCCATTCACCTGGCTTTGTGAAAACACTGAGAACAAGATACATGGAGAAGGGAGACAGTCTCCAGGAACCCATTAGTGAAGAAACAACTATGGGCAATACGGAATGTGGATGTTTGAGCTGGAACTTTACCTTTATCTTTTGAATTTGAACTGAGAACTTTACAGCATTACAACCTGGAACTTTGTTTTGTATCTTGGAAAGGGACTGAGACCCGGGGAAGGTAGTCATTCGCTCGTGTGAACATCCCACCTAACGATTGGAACTGTGATCTGTTGTCCAGAAGAAGGGATCCATTCTTCCGGACCAAGAAGATCCGCTACCTTCTTAGTTACAAGTGTGAGGGAAAGAAGTAGACATCTTGACAAACAATAGTGGACTCTTTTTCATTTACTTGGACATTCTGACCGAATCCTTAGTAACTTAGTTGATGCAGGGGAACCCCTCTTAGAGTTCTAGAAGAATAGTTTTCCTCTTTATTTTCTGATAATGTTTATGCCAACCATCATGCCACCTGTGTGTCAGTCTCCTCCTTCTGCACCCTTACATGGTTAGTTGCATACTATGATTTCTCAGCTTCCCATAACCTTGGTAGCTTTTCGCAGATGTTATTTCCAATATTCTTTGTTACTTTCAATCCCCCTAGGGTGTTTGTACACTCGGATTTCTCTGCTTTTCCAGTGGTTTTTCATAATGTTCATATTACCCTCACTCCTCCTCTTAAAGGGAAATTGCACACTCAGGTTCTCTGCTTTCTCAGGCTCTTATAACCAGGATGTGTTCCCCAGCTATTATTCACAATCTTCATACCTTGTAGCAGTATGTTTTTCGCCTGGTTTCTCTGGTTCCCAAAACCTTGCTGGCTTTCGATGTGGCTATGTATCCCTGCACCTACGGTCTGACGTGCACAGTGGTCTGGGATCAGGGGCTTCCTCAGGCAGCCTGGCCTCTGCGTCTGTTACCACCCTCCCGGGCCACCACAAGTCCTTCATGCTTGCGCCACCAGACGAGACGGCGATTTTTCTGTTTCTGCTCCCATTCTGACCTGGGCCTCTAAATCGGATAGAATGCCAACCCGTAGGCCTTCGGTTTGCGTTTCGCTCACCTTCCTTGCTTCCACTAGCTCCGTGGCCCAGCGTGACTAACCCTCTGTGACGTCAATATTGCAGAGGCTCACCTCTGCATAGCAGTCCTTCTGCCTCCGTAGGAGTCTCTCTGTCTGTTTTACAACCTGTCCTCTTTGTAGACACGTCACAGAAACAATTTTCACTGTGTCCTTCTTTGTGGACGAGGGCATTCAGGTTGTGTTCAGCATCACCTGCAGCTAAGGGAGGTAAAGAAGGATCTTTGTAAAATACTGTGGTTGCATTCCAAGATGGCTGCAGGACCATGGGGGTGCACGTCCTAGTGCTCCGTCCCGGGCCACGATATAAGGAGCACTCATAAACAAAAATAATGGCAAATTGAGTAAATCACCCTCCCCACGGGCTGTAGAGGGGCGAAGGAAGACAGCTTCTTCCCCCCCCGGCCACCGCAACAACGTGGAAGCGGAAGGGAGCGAGGATCTGCACTGAAGACGCAAGCCCCGCCGGGGGAGCAGGCGGCATAAAAGCAGAGGACCGCCTGGCCTGAAAAGAAAAGGCAAGGAAGCTCTGTGACAACAGGGAATATAGCAGCGGACCTGAGTGAGGAGATGAAGCATCAGCAGGTCATGAAGGGGAAAGCGGGAACATACCACGGCGGCCCGCGCGGAGGGAGGCCGAAGCATCTGCAATCCCAGAAGGGGTTAAAAGGGACAAAGCTGCAGTGTGCTCGACTGAAGATCAGGCCACAGCAGTAGGAGGTAAGCAGCAGTGCGAGGACATTTGGCCCGTTAGTTAAGAAAAGAAAGAGCCCCTTGAGGTGGAAGGCCGGGTCAGCCGAGTGTAAGCATCGTGAGACAATGTATCGGGGGGCCGGTGGCCAGGATAGCCAGGATAATGCGCAAATGCGCATGGACAGAGGGCTGATAAAACGATTAACAGCATTTACAATAAGAGCAAGCTGAAAGCGCGGGGAGAGCAGTGCGACCGGCACAGAGACGCCACTCTGCGAATTAAAGGCTGTGAAAGGATTGTTTAAACACGCCATAACACGCAATGAAATCTGCTTACCGCTCTGTGAGAATACACTGGTAAAGCAATCGTTGAATCACAGGGACAAGTTCTGGAAGCAATAGACGGGAGGAAGGAACAAAGAAGTTAATAGTTAACCCCCACCTGACTTTTACACCAACAAGAAATGGAGGAACTGCCTAAGGACACGGGGGAAAGAAGCTAGGTACAAGGGCTGAAAGCCACATGCTCGGTGATCATCACAGAGCCCCCCTGCACTATATGGACATTTATTGACGTTAAGCTTACTGAATACTGGTCTCTCTCCCCACACCCTCTGAAAGAAAGACAGAGTGTGTGCATACATACTAAGGGAGAAACAGATTCACATCACCAGTGAAAAACCAAAATATAAGTTAAGTTCTCAGATGCCAGGGACAAAACCTAGGAGTACCCCAGCAAGAGCTAAAGGGACAAGAAACTTGCAAGGAGGACAGCTGGAGCGTTGTTGGAGACAACAACAAGATGACACCCAAATACCAGCGCCGAAGAAACAAGTGGAGAGAGGGGACAAAACCGAGAGCCCTCCTAACATGGCAATAAGTAAGGAAGAGCTACAAGACTGCCTGAGAGGAATGGAAACAAGGATGATGGAATCACTCCAGGACCAATTTCGGAAGATGAAGGAGGAGCTCATGACATTGCTGCAAGAAGTCGGAAAGGAAATAAATGAGCTTGGAAATGCAGTGGATGTGACAGATGAATTGATTATCAGAAGTGTCAGGGGAACTCAAACAACACAGCATGCTACTTGAACAAGTGCCCAGAGCTACTCAAAATTTTGAGATCCAAGCAGAGGACCTCAAGAATCGGACCCGACGGTCCAACAATAGAGTTACGGGCCTGGTGGAATCGGTCCTAGATCATGACTTATAGGATACCATGCAGCAGTGCTTCTGTACCCTCCTGAAGGGAACACAGCCGGAGGACATAAGGATTGATCGAGCGCACAGAGTGGGCCCTAAGAAGATGGTCCCGGGTGCAAGACCCCAGTTTATTTTGGTGGCCTTGCCCTCGTACACTATGAAAGAGGAGATACTCAGAGAAGCACGACCTCACCAGAACCTCTCTAAACGGGTCCCAGGACATCTATATCAAGACCTGGCCCTCACTACACTACGAAAGAGGAGATTGATGCAACCAGTTACGACCTTGCCCTTCAGACTGCTATTCACATGGGACGGCAAGCAACAGCGGATCACCACATGTGAGTAGGGCCTGGCGTTGATGCACATGGAAGGTGATGAGGATAGAACCGAACAGATGGCAAGTCAAAATCCCCTGAGAGGACGCTCCAAGCCACGGGAGTAGACAGCGGACAGAAACAGGAGGCATGAGAGGGAAGCAAAACTGACAGGCCTGCACACTAAAACACTAAATAAGTCAAAGGGGACTGGCGACAAATTGTTACCACATGGTATAGGGAGAGGAACAGATAAACATGCTAGATTAAGGAGGAGTGAGCCCGAGCGGCGGGGCAAGTGTGTGGTTATCTTGGAATCTAACCGCACCTTTGCTGTATCCTGGGGAGGTTCCACCTCTCCCACCCTTCCTCTCAACCACAGCGTCCCCCAAGTTTCTGTCCTTTGACCCTTTCTCTTTACACTTCCTTCTTCGCTCCTATCATCTCCTCATTTGGTATCTCACACCACTTCTACACTGATGATACCCAGCTCTTCCTCTCCTTCTCCTCTTTCTCTCCCGACATCCGCCACAAGCTCTCTTCCTGCCTCTTTGCTATTAAATCCTAGATGTCCTCTCACTTCCTTACTCTTAATGCTGATAAAACTGACATTCTTTTCTTCCCTGCCAACACACTCCCTCCTCCCTCCCCTACCCCTTTCATTCTCTCCCCCCCTCCCAACTCTCCTTCTCTCCCCATGCCTGAAACCTTGGTCTTCACATGACCCTCACCTCTCCCTATCCCACCACATTTCTCTTACTGCCAGATCTTGCCGCTTTCATCTTTACAACATTCGTAAAATGTGATCCTTCCTAACCTTTCACATGACTAAACTCTTAATCCCCTCCCTCATCTTCTCCAGACTTTTCTACTGCTCCTCTTTTCTTTGGACTCCCCTCCTATCACCTTTCCCCAATCAAATCTGTTTACCACTCTGCTATCCACTCCCTCTGCCTTCTTTCTCCTCACCTCTTCTTCTCTCACCTCACTAGGCTGCCTCTCATTTCACTCCCAGCTCAAATTCAAGTTGTTAGTCTTCAAATCCCTCTATGGTCTTGCCCCGCCCATACCTTTCCCCCATTCTAACTTTCGATACCCCTTCTCGCACTCTCCGCTCAGCTGATCTTTTCCTACTCTCTCCTCCTCCAACACCCTGCTCCCCTTCCCGCTTCCGCTCCTTCCAGCTACTCACTCCTTTCCACTGGAACTGCCACCCCCTCCCCATCCATTCTTCTCCCTCCTACCCTATCTTCTGCACCTCTTTAAAATCTTATCTCTTCCATTCACCTCCCTAACACCTCTAGCTTCCTCTCTTATTCCTGCTACTAACTCTTCCCTCACTTCCTCCTCCCTCTCCCACTTCTGTACCTCTTCATCCCCTCCTTCCTTTCAACTCCCTCCTACCCTACCTCCTGCACTTCTCTAATCTTATCTCTTCCATTCTTCTCTCTTACACCTTCTCGCCTCCTCTTACGTCTGCTTCTACCTCCACTCCTACCTCCTACTCCCTCTCACACCTTGGTCCCTCCCTACTCTCACCTCACCTCAGCAATATTGTAAAGTGTTCCTTGTACTGTTTTCTGGTTGTGATTCAATTGTTATTCAATGCTTGTTGAATTTTTCTTGTTCCTCTTGTAAAGCACTTTGGATTAAAGCGCTATATAAATTTGATAAAATACAAATACAAACTCACGATATGTACAAGGCCCAACGCCCCAGAGTTCTACCAGGCGCGGAAGGGTGGGTGGTTTCACGAGAACCCAGGCCAAGTTGGGGTAAAGGGAACGGGGATGGGATGGGAACGGAGGGGCAGGGGGAGGGGAGAAGGGGAAGAGTTGGAGTTAAAGTTTTGAGAGTTTGGGAACTGTTTGTTCTATGGTACGAATCATGTGTGGGTCTAAAGAAATGAGGAGGAAGAGCATAGGCATTGGTAAAGGGACACCAGGACTCTGTGGGTATGGCTGAGATAAACATTATAACCTTGAACGTGTAGGGTCTGAACCTACTGGCAAAACGTTGCTCGATACTGGGAAGACTCTTAGAGGTCCAGACATCCATAGCGTTTCTACAGGAGACACATTTACTTCCCGAGGATGAACGAAGGATATCGCATAAGGCGTTCCCCAAACAGTACTACGCCTCTAGCGGGACGAAGACAAAAGGAGTAGCAATCTTGATAGGAGCCAAACTGAGTTTTACAAAACATTTTCTCTATAGAGATCCTGAGGGAAGGTTTCTGATACTCCAGGGTATACTGGCGAGGCAGGTGTACACACTGGTGGTAATATATTCCCCTAACGAAAAGCAGGACCTCTTTTTGGGGAAAACACTCCAGCAAATAGGAAGTTGTTGTGAAGAACAGGTGATTGTGGAAGGAGACTTCAACTGAGTAATGAACCCTGTATTAGATAAAATGCTCCCGCCTACCATTGCAGACGGAAAGAATAGGCAAGCACTGGGGAAACTATTTCGTGACTTGGGGGCAATAGAGACATGGAGATTCTTCCACGACCAGGAAAGAGATTACACACATTACCAGCAAGACAGAGATCCTCCTCTTCGGCACACCTTCACCATCCTTTCCCCTCACTCTCTGGCCGCCTTCCCTTAGCCCTCCTCCTACCCCCACCTGCGAGGCTTAGAACCTCGGGGTCATCTTTGCCTCCACACTTTCCTTCTCCGCCCACATCTCCAAGGTCTCTGAAAAAAGTCAAACTTCCTACTGCACCTCCTCAGAGGTACTCTGCCTTTCCTCTCCTTCCCCCAGAAGCTAATGGTCTCCCGAGCTCTGGTTCTCTCTAGGTTGGATTATTGTAACAGCCTCTTTCTAAATCTACATGCCTCTACTCGCTGCCCTCTGCAACTAACCCAGAACAGGACTGCAAGACTTGTCCTTGCCCTCAAGCCCTGGGATCTCTGCACTGGCTCCCAGTGGATGCAAGGATTAAATTCAAAACCCTCTGCATTGTCCACAAGGCTTTCTGGGGCCTGGGTCCAAAATACCTTCAGCTACCCCCCCCCCCCAAATACCTCCCCTCCCGAGCTTTTCGCTCCTCTACCTCTAACTCCCTCAGGGTCAGTTGTTTTTCAAAGAAACAAGCTGGGGGTAGATCTCTGTCTTCGGCTGGGGCATCCCTCTGGAACAGCCTCCCTGCCACTCTAAAACTTGAGGAGAACCATATCTGGTCCCGGAAGCACCTCAAGACCTTCCTCTTTCCTTCTGCCTTTGCTCCCCCTCTTCCCTTCTGATCTTGGCACTGTGCACCTACCCACCCTCTGTCCTCCGGGCCCAGGTACCTGCTCACCATGCCGCACTGCCTCCTGGCCACCCCTTGCACTGGGGTCTGTATCTGTAACCATACAGCCCCTCCCCCGTTTTTCTTCCTGCACTTATCAGACCTACCCTGTCTGCTGACTTAAACCTAGCACTTGCAAATTGCTGGCTGCACTACCACGGTTGTTGCCTTTATTATTTATTTATTTATTTATTATTTATCTGTTTCTCCTTTGCTTCGCACTTTCCACTTCTCCCCCCCTTCAATGCACTTTTCCCCTCCCCCTCTCCCATGCACTTGCGCGTTCTCAATGTCACTGGGCCTAGTAAGACCATTGTTTTGTTCTCCCCTGTTCCCCTCCCTTGCCGCACTCTGAAACACTTGTGTACGAGCGTGAAATACATAAAATATCAATATCAATACTCATTGGTACATAAAGGTTATTCAAAAATAGACATGATTCTAGTGCCCGCAACATTAATTTCCCAAATGGTAAAAATAGAAATCTGGGTTAAATACCTAAACGTCCATTCTCCGGTGATAATACAAATGGAAATGGCCAAGGACAACCCAGAAACTCTGAAACATTGGGGATTAAATTACCTGATTCTGGGTGATATAGCACTGAGGGCACACATGGAGAAAGTGATTGGCAAGAAAATGATAATGGGGAAACAGATTGGAGGATAGTTTGGGACGCTTTCAAAGCGGTGGTCCAGGGGGAATTCATATCCCAATCCATAATATACGTTAGGGGTAAAGAAGGAATCAGGAAGAAACTGGAAGGGGAGTTCAAAGAAGCGGATGCCCAACATAAAACTCAATAGACACCATCTCTAAGGGCACTACGGAAGATTAGAGCACGGCTGGAAGCACATGTGGCAGACCGCTCTGTAAAGGCGTTACTAAATACTAAGCAAACATATTACATGCAGGGAGGGAAAGCCAGCCGATACCTAGCAGCGAAAATTAGAAAGCAAAAACCAGAAGTACATTACCCAACTACAAGACGAGGGAGGTATGCTATTCACAGCCGAAGCAGATAAAATCAGAATCATGGAAAAGTTACATGCAGGCCTGTTGAAACAAGAAGGGCTAGACCCGCTGTCACAGGCTAGATATATGGAAGCACTACAGCTACCCCAAATATCTAGAGAGGAAAGGGAAACCTTAGAAGTACCCATTATGCTACAAATAGTTAGCGATGCAATAACCTCCTTGCTTTGTGATAAAACACCCGGTCCTGATAGCTTAGGAAAACCTTTAGGGTCCAACTGCTTTCACCATTAACACAACTTTGTAATCATATCAGAGAACCTGGGGTGATCACCGAAGATATGGGGAAATCTACTACAGAACTAATTCTTAACCCCAGGAAAGATCCCACAGACTGCGCCAGTTATCCCCACATCGCCCTTTTAAACAGTGACGCTAAGATCTATGCCAAAGTCCTGGCAGCTAGACTAATGAAGATTCTCCCGGGAATAATTCATGATGACCAATCAGGCTTTATAGCAGGGAGGCATACGCAGGACAATATAAGACGAGCCATAGATATGATAGACCTGGGTACAAGAACTGGACAACTATTCTCAATAGCAGTGCTAGATACATGTCGAGCCTTCGATATCCTAGACTGGGGCTACTTGGGAATGGTTCTTGAAACGTTTGGATGTGGACCTGAATTCACAAGAATGATATTAGCGAACTTCCAAATAATTTCAACAAACTTTCTGTCTAACAGGCAAACCTGTGCACAGATTAAAATATTGTGAGACACACGTCAGGGGTGTCCTTTGTCCCCCTTAATATTTGGCATGGCCATTGAACCGTTGGTGGATGTAATTAGACAGGATCAGAGGATTCAGGGGATAGATAACCAGTCGAAGAGAGGTACACAAAATAGCACTTTACGCAGATGACATTCTGTTATTTTTGAAAAACACAAATGGCTTGCTGCCCAGAGTCATGGAAAGGTTGCAAGAATTTGCTGCAATTTCAGGGTTCACCATAAACTACATGAATTCCAAAGCCCTAAACATAACTGAAGACCGAAAGGAAATGGTGCAAATAAGCAAAGAATACCCCCTTATAATGGAAGAGAACAGCATAGAATACATGGGAATACAATTAACGAGGGAATATAAAGGTAGGTACACATTATACTGATTTAAAGGCCTCCCGGGTCAGCAGCATTATTTTTGGAGGGCTTGTATGATTTCCTTATCTCAACAGGTAGTAAATACAAGGAATTGCTGTGCATTGGGGACTTTAACATTTGGTTAGAGGATCTCTCAAATTCAGATTCAAGACAACTACATGAACTTTTAGCTCCTCATGAGGTTTTATCACTAGCCCATACTCCTCACACAATGGGCCATTGTCTTGATTTAGTGTTAGCAAGAGGAAAAGGGACTAGTATGGCTAATACATTCCCTATTCATTGGACAGATCACTATCCTAGGGTGTTTCATATTAAGACAGAACAACAAGAGGACCCTACACGAGCTCCTGCTGGCATTAAAATTGTGCAGAAAAAAAAAAAGATTTGGATGCCACACCTGGGACGGAACTGAGAACAGCTTTGAGTAAGTATACCCAGCTCAATGACTGTTATGTTCTCTTTCAGGAGGGCACTCAAGTCATGAACAATATCTGTACAATATCTGTACAAAATATGCACCTTTGAGAAGTACTGTCACTAAAAAGCCTTCTAAAACATGGTACACCAGGGACCTTCTGGTGCTAAAAAGAGAACATAAATACAATGTAAATCAATGGTACCGTTCTACGTTAATTGAACATTCCACGCTAGCAAGCAAAGCACTGAATAACTACAAGAAAGTAGTGTTTACAGCTAAATCAAATTTTCTATCAATTAAAATTACAACAGCAATAAACCTCCCTCAATTATTTTAAACAATTGCTGATTTTGTTAGCTCCAATATATATGCATCAGTGAAAGCTTCATCTGTAACTCACGCTAATGGACTAAATCATTTTTTCAGAGACAAAATCTCAAACGTTCAAAATAATATTAGGCTTCATAGAAATTTAGATAAAGCTCCCCTATCAGAGGCTGCTAGCCTAACCAAAGAAAATCTTGGTGGTCTGGAGACGATAACTACTGGGATAACCCAGTTTACTTTCAAACAAGTTTCAGAGGATGATATTACTGCCCTCTTGTCTGACTTGAAACCCACAAATGATTTCTTCTTTCCAATTTTCTTTGGAACGTACTCCTTTCAGTTCGTTTACCTCCCACTTACACAGGGGTTAGTTCCCGATGACCTGGAATTATCGGTCGTCTCCCCGTAGTTGAAAAAAGTTAGTTTAGACCCCGAGGATTATAATAACTATCGCCCAACGGGGGGGGGCGTGGCTACCTTGCCATGGATTAGGACGTGCCTACGAGAGCTGCTCCGGTGATCTGACTTTGATCCGAACTAACACGCATCAAAAATGACTGATCTGATTCCAAGATGGCCGCCGGGGTGACGAGTCGCGTCTAAGCCGCGCTCTCCCCGGGCCGCCGAAAAATAGCACATCGAAGCAGCGGAAAGAGTGATCGGCGAATGGACTGCCCCCCGTCACCCCCCGAAGCCTCCGATCCGGTAGCAAGACCGTCGGGGTGCAGGAACGTGAAGAAAGTAGCGCAACAGCGTCCGCCCCTGCCCCATCGGGAACTCCAGCCGGCGAGCCGGCAATCACAGCGGATCGGCGCAGGAGGGCAAGCCGCACAAAGCAGCAGAAGGGGGAGACGGAGAAACAGGGTAGTGCCCCCTCCCTCACGGCACCCCGCCGCGGCATCCTCTTACGGGGGATCAAGAACGAAGCGGCACATACCGCGGACGGTGGAGCGGGCGCACCAGTCCCTCCCCCCATCGAAGACCTACGGTCCAGGACACTTGGGGTGCGGGCCCGCTAACATTATACGGAGCCGCACCGGATAAGAAGCGCACCGAGTGCGGGACAGCTGGCACATATGCACCCGCCGGGGGAAGCGCGCATACAGCGCGGAAGGAAGATGAGAGTCCCCGCTCGGCGCGGGCTCCATGAAGCCAGCGAGTGCACATGAGGTAAAGCGGGCTGAAAACAGCCCCTGGAGGTGAGTGAGCGCAGAGGTGGAGAGGAATCAGGCCCGGGAGTGCGGAGCCCCCCCTCGGAACCCGTAGGAGGGTACAGAGTACAGAGCCCACGGGCAGCACAAAAGGCGCCAAAGGGAACACGACAGGGGGATGAGGGGGACACCGCATCAGGGAACAGAGAGATCCCACCAAAACTTTAAGACCTTTGCGGAAACTCTCGGCGGTCTAAATTAGTAACCCTGATTGGTAAGGGAGCTACACTCATAGGAGAAGGGACCCACCCAAGCAGGCCCCAACAGCAGCGGACTCCTCGGACGGGAGAGGCCCGCGACACCCCAGCAGCACTCCTCCGTAGGAGCCCAAGGGGGCACATTTCACAGCTCACAGGGGCAATTCAGGAGCCCTCGTATACCCCGACAACCTAACGGAACATGTCAAGGGCAAAAAACAAGAATACCGCGACCCCACAGACCTCAAGGCAAGAAGCGAACATAATACAACTGTGGTCAGCGGACAATACGCCCCAGGCGAAAGGGAAACAGCAGGACAACCAACAAGGCGAAGACATGTCGCTGACAAACCCCCATCACCCACCCTCAAGGGATGACATGCAATCATGGTTCCAGGATCTGCAAGAAAAATTAATGTCTTCAGTGCAGGAACAGTTCACGACGATGAAAAACGACATGAAACAGGCGGTGCAGGACCTCAGGGTAGACGTGGTTAAATTGGAGGAGCGAACAGACATCTTGGAAAGAACGCTCCAGGGGGTCGAGGAGGAAACGCAACATACTAGGGAAACTCAGGAACATCTGGTGAGACTCACCCATAACCTGGAGATACAATGCGAGGATTTAGATAACCGCTCCAGGCGATGCAACATTCGCATAAAAACATGGCAGAAACAATATTGGACAAAGACCTAATGACTGCAGTGAAGGAGGTGTTTAGAGACATTCTGGAAGCATCGGAGACAGATACGATCGGAGTGGATAGGGTACACAGGGTCGGACCAAAAAGATCCGGAGCATCGGGGGAAAGACCACGAGACGTTTTGGTGGCATTATCCTCATACCCACAAAAAGAGCAGATACTGAGGAAGGCCAGAGAAATGGATCACATCAGGATGAACGGACAAGAAATTCAACTATATCAGGACCTGGCCTTGGTCACATTGCAAAAAAGAAGAGCGATGGCCCCACTAGTCAAGGCTCTGGTGGCAAAAGAAATACGGTACAAGTGGACATTCCCATTCGGGCTGACCTTCACACGGGAGGGGAAACAGCGAAGAGCGACCACCTGGGAGGAGGGCCTCAACATAATGGGGCTCCAGGACGAAGGGGAGGAAGCGGATCAAGCAATGTCGAGTGGGGAGCAAAGGAGAAGACCGAAAGGTTGGGAAACGATCAAACAAAAAAGGCCAAACACGGGAAGAGAAGGCCGTAGGAAGATGCCATGATCGGAGAAAGAGAAATGGAATGCCGTGGGCACCCTTGCGGTAACACGCAAGCACCAGCGAGGGGGGGAAGTTGAGAACAAGAACGCTACAAGAGAGGCAGAGACATCGGCTTGGAATCTGGTAAGGTTGAACAGCAATGTGGGGTTTAGAATCCCCCACAAAACTTTCCCCCGAGAGGATGGAGGGCAGGGAGCTGTGGATGCAATGCCCTGGCATCAATAGGAACCCTCGCCCTGCTCGGGGGCAACATGTTTGGTTTATGGTTAATGGTTGGGGGGGGAGTTAATGGGGAAGGAACATGGGAGCCTGGACACAAAAATAAAGGCAGCGGCTAAGCAAGGGATTCCAAAGACAATAAACTTGTGCCTTAATAAATGGGTAAGATCCACATTCTAACCTATAACATAAGGGGGATGAATCATCCCACGAAAACGGTGAAGTTGGAGAGACTACTTAAAAGGGAAGGGGCGGACCTCCTGCTCCTCCAGGAAACCCATATCAGAGCAAAGGACAAACAGAAAACCTGAGTAAGGGGATTTAAGATTTGGGCCCAGGCGAATACCACAGAAAAAAGATCGGGGGTTCTTATAGCAGTGAGGGATGGATGGGACGCAAAGCTGGAGGACGCCATTGCAGATAAGGAGGGAAGGTATGCGTTCGCTAACGTGGTATTGGAGGGACAGCGGTTCATTCTCGCCTCAGTATACGCGCCTAATGTGGGACAGGATGGCTTTCTGAGAGATACACTGGGAAAACTGGAATCCTTCGCAAAGGGGGAGGTGATTTTGGGGGGAGACCTGAATATGGCATGGGACTCAAAACTGGACAGAAGCACGGGTAGCGTACATGGCCAAGGGGCCCCGTCGAAACGCCTTAAGCAACAAATGGAACAACTAGCCCTAAACGATGTGTGGAGGGAATTGAAGGGGGAGCAAAGAGGGTATACATTCTTTTCGCATGTGCATAACTCCATGTCGAGAATTGACTACTTTTGGGCCTCAGTGGGGCTTATGGGCAAGATCCAGGGGTTGGAAAAGGGGGCAATCGCACTCTCAGGCCACGCACCACTGTGGCTCGATTTGGAACTCCCGGGGAAATCTAATGGTCTATGGAGGTGGAGGGTACCGGAGGACATAATCAAAGACCTGGTTACGGGGGAATCAATAAGGGAAATGATAGAAGAATATTTCATACAAAATGACTCTGGGGAAGTATCTATGTGCACGGTCTGGGAGGCGTTTAAAGCTGTGATCCGCGGGAAGATAATGGCACTGAAATTCTCGAAGGAGAAACAGAGGTATATCTGGGAAAAGGAACTGGAAAGAACAATAACAGAACTCCAAGGGAAAATAGTGGCACAACCCTCTAGAGATCTGAAGAAGACGCTCAGACATACACAAGGCCAACTAGATATGTTACGCACTAAAGGAGCGGAAAGGAACCTGCTATACCTAAGACAAAGGTACTATATAAAAGCAAACAAAGCAGATAGGCTACTAGTGCGACAACTCCGCGCAAAACAAAAAGACATAACGATAAAAAGCATCAGACACAACAGGAGAACACCTCACACGCACACAAGACATAGGGGAAGTATTCAGAGCATACTACCAGAAACTTTACACCACAGACTACCCGGAGGCAGATGCACAGGACACTTATCTGAAAACCCTCACCTTCCCACAAATCGCAGAAGCAGACAGGCAGGCCTTAGAGGACCCTATTAAAGAAGAAGAAGTTAAAAAAGCAATAAATGACCTTCCAATAAATAAAGCTCCTGGTCCGGATGGCTTCACGGCCCCATTTTATAAAACATACGCGGATATGTTAATCCCTGTCCTAACCAGGCTCCTCAACTCATTTAAAGATAGTGGCAATGTGACCCCAACAATGAACGAAGCGAAGGTCCTAGTATTTCACAAACCAGGGAAGGACCCCTCAAACCCGGCTTCATGTAGACCAATCTCCTTAATAAACATTGATGCAAAAATATACACTAAGATATTAGCCACCAGACTCTCCGCTCTTCTCCCGAAGCTAATACATCTAGACCAATTGGGCTTTATCCCAGGAAGACAAACCCATGACAACCTTAGAAGGATCACTCACCTGGTGGAAAAAATTGGCATAAAGCAAACCCCGGCTATTCTACTTGCAGTAGATGCAGAGAAAGCTTTCGACCGGGTGGAATGGTCCATGCTGTTTAAGACCATGCACTTCATGGGATTTGGGGAGAACTTCATAGCAAGAATAAGAGTGAACTATAACGCCCCAACCTGTAGAGTGGCCATTAATGGGGAGGTCACGGAAAAGGTATGCATATCCCGGGGAACTAAACAGGGATGCCCACTCTCCCCACTATTATACGCTATCTTTCTAGAACCCCTGCTACTGAAATTAAGAGAAGCTACACATATTAAAGGGATAGACCTGGCAGGCATACAACACAAGGTAACCGCATATGCTGATAATATGTTGTTAGCATTAGAAGAGCCGGGTCGAGCATTGGCGGCAGCGATAAGGGAGCTAGAAGAATTCGGGGCCATCTCAGGCTTAAAAATTAATAGGAACAAATCGGAAATCTTAATACTGGAAGGAGACCGGGCGGAGATAGCGAGAGAAGCCAAAGCACTAAACCTAAAGATAGCAGAGGGCGGCATTAAATACCTGGGAATAACACTTACACATCGGGTGAAACAGCTATATGGGAACAACTATCCACAGCTACTTACAAGGCTGTGTAGGGACTTGGAGAGATGGAATCCTTTGCTGATCTCTTGGTGGGGCAGGATCCAAGCGGTAAAAATGACTATCCTACCAAAACTGCTATATTACTTCCAGGCCCTCCCGATAGGGGTACCCAGATCATTCTTTAAAACACTGTCAAAGGTAATCACTACATTTGGGTGGAAAGGGAAAATGCCAAGACTAGCAAGGGCAGTAATGTCCACTCCAATCAGGGAAGGGGGGCTGGCGCTTCCTCACCTCCAGAAATATTACCAAGCGGCTCAGTTAAAAGTACTACGGGAGTGGCTGGGAGACGACCCACAACCAATCTGGGCAGCGCAGGACAGAGCAGTGGCTAGAACACCTTTAGTGGAACTCCTTTGGAAACAGAAACAGCATAGACACCCCAACATAGGGATTAGCGAAATAATGAAAACTACGTTGGAAGCGTGGGACATACAAACACGAAGGGGCGTAATGACCACCACGCTAGGCCCTTTCACCCCCATATGCAGGAACCCGCAGTTCCCACCAGGGATGGAGCAGGGGGCATATGAACGCTGGGAGGAGGCAGGAATAAAGAAAATTGGGGAAATGTTCATCAACAATGAAATAAGATCATATGAAGCATGCCTCCCACTTTCAGCACGATCCACACGGGAGAAATATAGACACGAGCAACTCAAGCACTGGTTAAAATCCCCGGACATAGCGGAGGCAGCAACGAGAACTCTCACCTCATTTGAGAAATATGTCACAACTAACTCAGGGGCAAAGAAATGGGTATCGACATTATACTCCTTCATTAATACACAGGATGAAGAAATTAAGTGGTCATATATGATCAAATGGAACAGAACTCTGGGGGAGGAACCGACAAGAGAACAATGGGAGGACCTCTGGACGTTGATCCCAAAAATGACCAGATCTGCACAAACAAGAGAAATGTGGATAAAAATCATGACACAGTGGCACTACACCCCTGAGAGACTTCACACGATGTTCCCAAAAACGTCGAGCCTATGCTGGAGGGAATGCGGAGAGGTGGGGACATGGAAACACACCTGGTGGACATGCAAGGAAATAGTGCCATTCTGTGAAGAGGTTAAGGGAGAAATGAGCAAAATATTTCCAGAGGTGGGACAACTAGGGGAGGGCGTCTGGCTGTGCGGAATAAGAGATGATATGGCAAGAACATTTAATAAAACACAATGGAGAAGCTTTATGGGACTCCTCATAGCGGCATGGACAACAGTAGCCCACAATTGGAAAAAGAAAGACACCCCACAGATTTTCACATGGCTTCAAAAAGTTTGGGCCCAGATTGCGATGGAAATGGTCACACACACAATCCAAGGAACGAGACACAGGTTTGCTAAGGAATGGGGAGGAGTCCTGGAGTACCTCCAGTCGGACTTTATGGCACAATGGTGTCCACACAACATCAGGATCTCAGACATTTTTAATGCATAACGTAATCCCGGAATCAAAGCTCACGTGTCCAAGGGGGGGAGGTGTGGGAGGGTGTTGGGGGCGGGGGGAGTTGATGTAATGTTGAATACATGTTGATATGATGAAAACTAATAAAGACACATTGGGAAAAAAAATGACTGATCTGCTTTAAGAATGGATGTACGAGCGTGGGAACAGAAGCCCTGTCATGTCTGCAGAAACTAAGCAATTTGCATGAATAGCTGAAGTGAAACTGACTTTGGAACATTCAGCCGCGTTGATACAAAGTATCCAAGATGGCGACTAACAAAGGAAAGAAGGCTGTGGCACTGAGAGCAGCTGTATGGACTAGAGTGCTCAGTGCATGAAACTGACATTGCCTCTCGGAAATTGCGCTGATCCTTGCATTTGTAGAGGTGAGCAGAGACCGTGGGAGAGGCCTTATGTGTATGCGGAGCTTGTGAGGCGGACAGACTCAGGCTGCGAGCGCAGCAACAGTTCGCGAGGTCCAGGGGAAAGCGGAGCTCGGGGACTGTGCAGCCCCCCCAGCCGCATGAGAAGATAAGGCTACCAGCCGCCTGCGTGAGATAATACGTTGGCAGCTACAGGAGCTGCATACTGGAAGCGGAGGTGTGGCGTGGACCGTGCGAGGAACAGCCGCCGGGTACAGAATTAACACGCAACAGTGATCTCAAGTGTGCGCAGCGGGCGCCCTGTGAAGACCTGAAGGCGCTGCGTGATGTAACCACTGCTTTAGGGCTTGTAGATCCATGCGAAGCATCGGGAGCCCGACCGCAACACACAGTGGATCGGAGCGGTCGGCTGGGCATTTTCCCGCATAGTGGGTGGAAGTGAATGGAAGCACTGCAGAAGTGCGTTACTAAGTGCACCAATGGGACTACAAATACGGGCGCATTCCTATGAGGTGCCCCATGCCACATACAGTCAACAGTGAGAAAGTAAGTCGTGGAGAACAGGCGCTTGCGCCAAGCATTGGTGAGGAGTGTCAGGCAGTCCACTGCCATTTGAAATGAAGTACGCTTGACAGGCAGTGCTGTGGGAAGAATAAAAGGAACTGGCACAGGGCATTCTTGGAGTGAGAAGTGCAGCCAGTCTAAAACGTGGGAGGGCATAACCCACCCAAGGACAAGGCTCACTGCATTTGGGTCTCTACAGGCACACCAAGGATACCAGCCTGCAATGTTGATGTGAAGTGGCCATGGCAAAGAGGCTCTCGCGCCGAGCACTAGTGGTGAGCGACAGCGGCTAACTGGAAATGAATTCTCATATGGACATCGAGAGACCACCAAGCCTGTGACCGCAACTGCTCGTGGAGCATTGCTAAGCAGTTCATTGCCCTTGGGAACAAGTAACGCATGACAAGTGGTGGTGTGAGAAGGATGAAAGGGGACTGGCACGGTGCCACTTCAGAATGAGCAGCAAGCTAACTTAAAACGCGGCAGGACATAACCCGCCTGTGGACTAAGCTCAGAGTACAGGAACCCATGCAGGCATAACAATGGTATTAGCCAGGGCTTGGAGTGACTCACTGGCGACAAGCAGTGATATAGAGCCAGAGATGCTACGCCATACACAAAGGAACCCTAGAAGTAAGGTAACTAGAAACGCGGGAGGAAACAGCCCGCCCGAAGATACAGCTTTACAAATAAGAACAAATGCAACGGCTCACCTGAGACAACTGCCCTGGCCCTGAAGCGACACACTGGTGTCACATTATGACATAGAAGCAGGCTTGACACGCCACAGACCGAGTAACCCCAGACACATCACAGAGATTGCAAGATGACGGGGCGGGGAACTGTTAGTAAGAGTAAAAACAGACAATCCACGATGGAAGCATTTGCTAAGATGCAGCAGTCTCCTGTGACGACAACGCACAGCGGTGCGACGGCATCAGCGGGAGCACCAGAGTGACCGAAAACCACCAGATACTAACGGCTATAACGGAGCTGAGAGACTCGTGGGGGATAGCTATGGCGGACCTGCGAACTTCTTTGGAGGCTAAAATAGTCGCAGTAGGCATAGAAGTCACCCTACTGCGACAGGATGTCAGAACATTGGCAGAGAGAACAAGCAGCCTAGAAAGTATGGTGAAAACCAACACGGACACCAGCACTAGCAACACAAAAGAGGTGCACATACTGAAGCAACAGGTGGCCAATTTGGAGAACCGTGCTGAGGAAGCAGACGGAAGGGCACGAAGAAACAATATCCGCGTGGTTGGTCTGCCGGAGGGGGAGGAGGGCCAAGACCCTACAGACTATGTGGAGAACTTGATCTTGCAAGAAATTGGAGCTGACAAACTCTCGCAGGGATTCACAGTGGAAGGCGCACATAGAGCCCTCATGAGGAAACCGAAGCCTGGGGCTCCTCCTCGTGCGATAATTGCCAAGATACTGAATTATAAAGATCGCAAGAAGATTTTGGAGTACTTTCGCGAAGGGGGAACGATCCGAAGGGCCTAGAGTACCATCACGGCGCATCCTGACTACATGATGTTGGTCCAGAGGCAACGGTACAGCTATGTGGCAATCAAGAGAAGGTTACGCATGGCGGGAATCAAATACATGCTCCTGTACCCTGCGAAGCTGAAAGTGTAACACAAAAGTAGGATGTTTTTTTTTTACACCCCGGAGGAAGCAGCGGCATGGCTGGATCTACAGGGTTGCCGGGAACGAGATGCGGAGAAGACACACAAGGAGCACGATAAGTGATTGGGATATTGTATGCACATTATTAGGATGCAGAGCAGGTACCCGAATAGAGACTACGATAGTGATAAGATAAAGGGGAGCGATCAAGTAATGCTGACATTTGGCAGGATATCTGCAACTTTGTTGGACTTAAAGGACTGGAATATAGCAGATTGAATATATAAGTAAATAAAGTAGGAATGTGTGGTTGAATTTAAGCGAACAGGAGCGGCAGGACAAAGGCACCCTACCCCCTGTGTAGTAGTAGTAGTAGTAGTTGCAGGATAGCCATTAGGGCAACCTCACCCTGCAGAGCTTCGAGTAAAGGCTATTGCCAGAAAGAGCTAGATGCGGGGGTGCCTGAGATCCAGGGATGGCGCTGGGCAACAGTTGGGGGGGGGGGGATTGGGGAGTTGGTGTGTTTTTTGTTAAGGGGTATACAAGCTTATATGGACTGAGATGGAAGTGGGATCTGGACTGCACCGAGGAGAGGGGAAGGGGGACTCTAATGGGCCATGGGGGACCTTAAAATAATTACGTGGAATGTCAGGGGGCTCAATAGTTATCTTAAGAGGAACAAGGTTATGTTGTATCTGCGCAGACAGAAGATAGATATTGCACTGTTGCTGGAGACTCACCTGACACGGGAAAAGATGGAAATGGTAGTGAAGAAATGGAAAGGGGTTGTGGTGGGCTCGACATATTCTGCTTATGCTAGAGGAGTGCTCACCTGGGTGGCGCCGCATGTCCCGTTTCAACGGTTGCAGGAAAAGGCGGAAACGGATGGGAGGATGGTCATATTGAGGGGATTGGTGGAGAATAGGGAGATAAGTATTGTAAACACATATGCCCCCAATCAAAATACTGCAGCATATTTCAAGACTCTGTGTACTAACCTTAGTATGTGTATGGGAAGTGCAGTGATCTGGGGAGGAGGGGGGCTTCAACTGTGTATTAAACCCCAGAATGGATAGGTCAGATGGGAAGATTGACAGACCCACCCCAGCGGCTAAAGCATTGCAGACACTACTAGATGACGTTGTTCTGGCAGATGTGTGAAGAACAAGACATCCCCAAGATGGGCAGTATTCACACTATTCCGCCCCACAGCAGTTGCATACGAGGCTTGACTATGTCTTTGCTACGTCAGAGGTTATAACAGAGATTACTCAGGCAGAATACAAGGCGAGGGTCCTCTCTGACCACTCGCCCCTGGTTCTCGGATGGCAATATTGCCCCTCGAGAGCAAGGATCCCGACATGGCGCCTCCGGGCAGAGGCACTTAAGGATCCCTGTTTTAGAGAAGACGTAAGAAGGGAGATTACAAACTATTTTGAGATAAATACGGGTAGTGTGGACTCGGCCAGCACATTATGGGAAGCTTTTAAGGTCGTGGTGCGAGTTGTAGCCATAGCAAAATCAAAGGGCCTGCAAGGTGGCATCTTGGCTGATCTACAAGAAACGGAAAGGGAACTGGAAAAGGCATTGAAGGGGGGAGGTAACACAGAGAGCGATATGGAGTTTATACTTAAACTGCAACAGAAATGTGCGGAGCTATGGGAAAGACTGTGCAACCTCAACTATAAAAAATATATTGAGAGGCAGCATGCGGGAGGGGATAAAACAGGAAGGCTTTTGGCATGGTTATACAAGAGCGAGACCCCCAGACCTACGATTAGAACGATAACGAGAGAGGATGGTAGCATAGCTGACACCCAAGAGGGAGTTAATCAAGAGTTTGCAGATTATTACAGGTTGCTATATGGTGACAAGGAGGGTACTAGTCAGGAGGAGATAATAGAAATGCTGGGGGATATCGGACTGCCCACGATAAGTGCTGTAGAAAGAGAAGAGTTAGATGCACCTATTACGTTGGAGGAGTTGGGGGAAGTGGTGAGGCAGCTGCCTACCAGTAAGACTCCAGGGGCGGACGGGCTCCCAAGCGAATTTTATAAAGTATATAGAGAGGAAGTGCTCCCCCCAATGTTAGAAATGTTAAATGAAGCGTTTGAGGTGGGACGTCTGCCAGAGTCACTCAGAGAGGCGATTATAATACCGCTTCCCAAACCCAACAAGCCTGGGCATAGCTGTGGATCCTACAGACCTTTGTCGATGTTGAACCAAGACAGCAAGATACTGACGGCGGTCTTGGCAAACAGGCTGCAGAGAGTTATTGGTAAACTCATACACCCCGACCAGACGGGCTATGTCCCGAATAGAAATATAACACACAATCATAGGAGACTCCAACGGGTTGTCAAATGGGGGAGTATGAATGATGGTGAAATGGCAATTGTGTCCTTGGACGCGATAAAGGCTTTTGATTCGGTCAAGTGGCCTTGGCTGCTGGCGGCCCTAGCGGGCTATGGTATGGGGCTTGGATACATAAGGTTGGCAAGGATGCTGTATAGTGACCCGCTGGCCAGGGTCAAAATGGGATCAGTGATATCTGAAAGATGGCAGCTTAGTAGAGGCACCAGACAGGGGTGCCCATGGTCCCCAATGCTCTATATACTGGCTCTGGAACCCTTAGCAATATACCTTAGACAAAAATATGATATCATTGGTATTGAGATAGGAGGAGAGCGACACTTGATCTCCTTATATGCAGATGACTTGTTGCTGTACTTGAGGCACCCGGAGGAAAATCTCCAGTACATCCTGGAAGTGATGGAAAGATATGCGGGGTTGTCTGGTATAGCGATGAATCCTCAAAAATCCAGCATTTTCCCGCTAGGCAGTTACAAGGGGATCCCGGTGGGACGGTTGCCAGTGTTACAAACACCATGGGCAGTTGAGACTTTCCGGTATCTTGGGATAGATGTGTACCACAAAGTGGAAGAAGAGCATAGACATAATACTGAGGTAGCCATCCAGAAAATTGAGAAGTGTATGCAGTTCTGGGAGAAGTTACCCTTAGCAATGATGGGGAGAGGGGCAATGCTCAAGATGGTGGTCCTACCTAGGCTCCTGCATTATTTTGGGAATATTCCATACATGATACCCAAGAAGTTCTTTACTAGACTGAATAGCTTGTGTAGGGATTTCCTGTGGCACGGTACCCGGAATAAGGTGGCACTATGGAAACTGCAGAAGTTCTATGAAAAAGGGGGGGATAAAACTGCCTAATTATGAGGTTTACTATGTAGCGAGCCAGCTCTAAGACGTTGCCAAGTGGTTCTCAGATGAACAGACCCCCGAATCCAGGTTGTTTGGACAGGACTGTGCCCCGTTTTACTTAAGAGAGATGGTATGGCTGCCGAAGGCTGAAATGGAAGGGCGCCCTAAGATGATGATGTTGGGGTGGAAGATATGGCATCGAGCATGGCAGATGATGGGGAACCCATTCCCATGCTCCCCGCAGGTGCCACTAGTTGCACTGACGGGGGGAAGATAGGCAGCTGAGGATGATAATTAGGAACCACTGGGAGTCAGTCGGGCTAGTGACGATGGGAGATATTTGGCAAGAGGGGACCATTTCAGATTTTGTACCGGAGGAGGAAATGGGATTACATACGGGTCAGTATATCACGTATCATAGAATGGTGCAGAAATTTAGGAGAACATGGGCCGAAACGGTGCTGGAGGAAGAACCAGATGCCAGCATAGACATGATTTATGACATAACGGAGGGAGGGCACGAGATCTCTAGACTATATGAGATGATAATGTCCAAGGTTGGAAGGGAATTAACACAGCTGAGACTAGATTGGGAAGGGGAAGTAGGAACCTCGATAGAGGATGGGATGTGGGAGCGTGCCCTGGGCTACCACAAGAAGGTATCCAGAAATGCTAGACTAAAACAGATACAACTATATATTACGCACAGAGCATATATGACACCCCAGAGGATATCTAGGTTTAAAAATGCTGGAAGACAAGCATGTCCCAAATGTGATGAAGAAAGGGCTGACATGGTACACATGTTTTGGTCATGCCCAGTAATTGAGCATTTCTGGGGTGAAGTAGCAAGGAAACTGGCAGAAAAAGGGGTCACGATTGTTATCGGTACAGCCTGGGCATGCTTGCTGGGGGGATCGCAGAAACTTAAACATGTTATCAAATTGAAAGATCTAGCATATGTGCTCGCAAAAAGAAGAATTGCCATGGGATGGAAGACATGTCACAGGCGTGTGGTGGGGGGAGTTGCAGAAATGGGCGAAGGCTGAAACCATGGTATGGCAGGAGGCGAGCAATGTAAGGGGAGAGGAGGAAGTGGGAACCCTGATGGCATGGAAATCATTAATAGCGGAATTGTTTGGAACAACACAAGACCTGACAGAATCCACGGAATGCGAGACCCCACCACGCGAGGCAGCTACAGAAAGCGTGGAATAAATAGGCTTGTAAGGGAGGGTGGGATAAGGGGAGCAGTGACCAAAAATTAAGCAATGTACAATGGAATTGTTGATATTTGTACTGCGTGTTTGGTTTGTATTGTTTTTGTTCGAATATATCAATAAAATTGTTTAAAAAAAAAAAAAACTATCGCCCAACTGCCGGCCTTCTTTGGCTGGGTAAAATCCTGGTAAAAGGTGATCACTAAACAACTGCAAGATTATTTTGAGGACCACGATCTTCTCCATCCCCTGCAGCTTGGCTTTCATCCCCTACATGGGACAGAGACGGCACTGATGGCAGTTTGGGACAAGATGTTACAGGCTGGGGATGCAGGTAAACTCTCCATGCTTGTGATGCTCGACCTATTGGCCGCGTTTGACACAGTGGACCACAGCGTTTTGTTGGACCGTATAAAAAGTCTTGTTAATGTGGACTCCCGTGCGTTACAGTGGTTCACATCATTTTTCACTGGTCGTCAACAACGTGTCCAGGTTGGAGGCTTTCTTTCAGAAATCCTACTCCAGTGCTGTGGTGTGCCGCAGGGATCAGCACTTTCCCCACTTCTTTTCAATATTTCTCTTCGTGCCTTAATGAATATCTTAGAGAAATATCATCTGAGATTTAATTTGTATGCTGACGACACCCAGCTATACATTAGACTCAATGATGTGGAGGAAGCCCTTGCCTTGTTTGGCAGGTGCTTGGAAGAAATAGGAATGTGGATGGAAGAAAATTGGCTACAATTTACTCCCAAAAAAACGGAGGTGATTTTGTTTGGGCCAAAGCATCTCCCTGAAGGAAATAGATGCCCCCCCTCCGCCCCAGTTTTTGGGAACCAGCCTGAAGTATTCCACTAAAGTAAAGAATCTTGGCTGCATTTGGCAGAGTGACCTGGGATGTAATGCCTAGGTCTCAGCCAAAGTCCAATCTTTTTTTTATAACATCCGCCTTTTGTGTCAAGCATTACCTTATGTTCCTATCAATGATCGTGCTGTGGTGGCCAGGGCTCTAGTCAACTCCAATTTAGATTATTGCAGTGGACTCTTAGCTGGAGCACCGAGCAAACAGATTTACTGCCTTTAAAAAGCGCAAAACACGGGTGTAAGATTGGTCTTAGATGTAGCTAAGAACACCCATATTTCTGGTCTCTGCCGATTGTTACATTGGCTAGCGGTGGAAGACCAGATTCCATTTAAAATGTGGGTGTTTGGTCTACAAATGTTTGGGCTTGCACCAGTCTACCTAATAAATAAACTGAAGCGCTGTTGACCTACTCAGGCCCTTAGGTCTGACGACCAACTTCTTCTCGTTATCCCTCGGACAAATTGCAGTTCAAGAGGAGATAGTTGTTTTTCAGTTGTCGGACACAGACTATGGAATAGCCTTCCGCTGAGCCTAAAACAGGCAAATTCTCTGAACTTTAGAGCAGGTTTAAAAACCTACCTATTCAAGTAAACATGGTGACTGTGGTTTCCATGCAATTTCTGTGGCCTCCGTGTTTTTTCTCTAGGTTGATGTCTCTCTTTTATTATATGGCATCATCTGCGCCAGGACTCGGTGAAGTTTGTTGTGTGCGTGTTATAAATGTTTCAAATTCACACAGGGCAAACATGACCTCACTCTGGAAACAGCTGAAGGAAGACCTACACAGATGGGAAGCCCAGGAACTTTTCTAGTTTGCACGTATAGCGCTGTAAAAATGACATTACTTCCCCAACTACTGTACATAGTGAGCTCGCTCCCAGTAGAGATACCACCTCGCCTGTGTAGGGTACTACAGTTGGAAATGATATGCTTTATATGCCATGGGAAGAATCCAAGAATACAACAGAGTGTCCTGGTATGCCCAACTCTTTTGGGGGGTTTTGAGGTCCCAGATGTGGAGAGGTACATCCTCGCAGCACAAATACTACCAATGCTGAAATGGGCAGCAGAAGAGACACATAGAGGTTGGTGTGAGATTGAACAAGGGATCACTTCTATACCCTTAAGGGTTTTACGTGCTATGTGAACCACAGCCAGAGGGCCAGGATGGCAGCTTCTAGAAACAACAAAGGTATCATTACGCTGATGGGACCAAGCTCTTAAAAGGGGGAAAGTACCTATGGGATTGGGACCGTATACCCCAATGGCTTATAATAATGATTTCACCCCGAGTCAGAAAGGGACATTTTGGGACACTTGGAGGGGAACAAAACCCCTGGTATTAAAGGACTTTTTTCAGAACGGGAAGGCCCTTCATTTTGAAGAATGCAAACAGAAATTTGCTATAGGAGAGGAAGAACAATACACAAATACATACAGGTTAGGCACTGGGTCTCACAGAAGACGGTCACAAAGGCGGTATCTAGTCATTGCATCAAATTCCAAAGCATCGAATGCCATACCATAGAAAAAAAGCATCTAAAAAAGAAAGCATCAAATGCATTTATTTTTAAGGTCTTCTAAGTCCTGTGAGGGCGCCCCGGCGACGGGGGCCCAACAGAAGGCAAAGCACTGCGAGTCCGCGCGCACCGGGAGCGCCTAACGTTCGGGCTCCTGGGCTGCCAGGCAGGGCGCACCCTCTCCAGCGCCATCAACCACGAGCCAACGCTCTGGCTCAGAGAAGAGGAAGGCCGAGAACCTGGCGAAGCTTCTGGAGAGGCCCGATCAAGCTCGAAGGATCCGGCCGAGGGGGAGCGAGGCAGTGACCCTCCCTCCAAGGTGAAGGCCACAGGCCCACACAAGGTGGTAAAGGCCTTGATTCACCCGGCCAAGCCTTCTATCGAGGAAGTCGCGGCGGCCCTGGCGCAGCCTGTGGAGGCTACACCAATGGAGGCGACCTCGGGGCCCAGAGTCTCCCTGCCTCTGCGCAGGGAAGCCTCTTTCAGACCCATCGTAAAGACCCCCGTGAAGACCCCGGTGGAAATAGAGGGGGGGCTGGTGGCCGTTGTGGACACGGACACAGCATCCGAGGAGGAGCTGGTAGAAGTCTTAGAGGACCTCGACGAGGGCGTCAAAGAGGCCCGTCCCCACGGGAGGGATCCCGACGAAGGTGACGACGAGAGTGACGGCGGCACCGGCGAGGGTCCTAGTCACCCGTCGCTTCCGGAGCCGCAGGATAACTCGGCGGCCATTTTGTTGGCGATACAATCCATATGTTCGGAGATAAGGACGAGATTGCCCTTACCACCGACAGAGGATCCGGAACCAGGCTCGACGGAGGAGTCGGAGCCAGAACCAGGCCCGGCGGGAAGCCCCCCGAACAAGAGAAGACAGATCCATCCAGCCCCGCCTTTTCAGCCCTCGCGGCCTGCTCAGCCTTTACCCCTGTCCCCCGCCCCTGGGGATGACACGGGAACGGACACGGCCACGACGGGTACCGACGACGGCGGTGACAACGGGACGGCGCTCCCATCGCCCCCAGCCCGGGCCTCCCCGCCCGCCGGGATCGGATCTATCCATGCAATGATCGCCAGGGCATCCAAGCTTTTTCAGCTCTGCCCTGAAGAGAAGAAGGAAGGTTTCCTTTACCAACGGCGCAAGGCCACGAGGAAGACAGTCCTCGCCGTGCCTCTGCTGGATGACATTGAGGGTCTCACCCTTCTCAAGAACCCGTCTACGACGCCTGCCAAGAGGGATCGGTATGAGAAGAAGTACCGGGTCCCCGACGCGGCCCCTTTGTGCCTTAGGGCACAACCGACCCCTGACTCGGTCGTCTCAGCGGCGGCCAAGAAGAAAGCGGGGGGGCATCGGCCTCAACGTCAACTTCCCTGCCGAACGGCAAAGGAAAGAAGCTGGACGCAATGGGACGCGTTATCTCGTCAGTGGCAACAACGATTAAGGCGGCCAACGCCCTCGCGATCGTGGCCGCTACGACAGGGAGTTATGATACAAGATCGCCCCCCTGTTGGACTTCCTAACGGATGACAAGAGGGCCGAGGCCCTGGAGATCTTGCCAGAAGCCGAAGTGGCGTCGGATCACGCCATTACGGTGGCTACGGACATTGCCGACACCAGTTTCCGCCAGCTAGGCAACGGCGTTTGCCTTAGACGACGAGGGTGGCTCAAGGCGATGGATTTCCGCCAGGACGTACAAGCCAAGGTTTTGGACCTGCTGTTCGACGGGAACAATCTGTTTGGGAAAACAGTGGATGAGTCCTCCAAGCCATCAAGGCGGACACAGAGACAGCGAAGGCCCTAGGCGTTCTCCGGCAACGAAGGCCGTCCTTTCGGAGCACCGGAGGCAAGAAGGGTGCCTCCAAGGGATTCGGTGGTGGCTCCTCTACACACCGCCAAGCGGCCCACTCCTCGTCTCAGGAAGCCTATAGAGGACGAGGCAAGTCGGGTGGACCCCGCCGTCGTCGCCAGGGAGGCCAAGGCGGCAAGGCGGCCTCCAAGCAAGATTGAACCGACAGCGGTGTCGGGCCCCCACCGAAGCACCCCGGTGGGAGGCCGGCTGGCGAAGTTCGTCAGCGTGTGGGAGTCCATCTCCACCGACCGTTGGGTGCTGGACGTCCTGGCCCAGGGGCACGCCCTCGAATTTCTAAAAAAGTGCCCCCGCATTCCACCCATGGCCAGAAAAGAAAATCACATCCCTCAACTGCTTTTGGAGGTAAGGGCGATGCTCAAAAAAGGTGCCATCGAGCTTGTCCCGAAGCGGCTCCAGGGCTCCGAAGTATATTCAAGGTACTTCCTCGTGAAAAAGAAGACAGGAGGATGGCGCCCCATCCTGGACCTGCGACGACTGAACAAGTACATCAAGGCACAGAAGTTCTGGATGGTCATCCTCCAGCACATGCTGGGACAGCTGCAGGAGGGTGATTTCCTGTCGTCGTTGGATTTGGAGGATGCGTACTTCCACATGCCCATTCTAAAAGGACACCGAAGGTTCCTCAGGTTCGTGGTCCAAGGACGGCACTACCAGTTCAAGGCCCTCCCATTCAGATTGAAGTCGGCACCCAGGGTGTTCACCAAGTGCCTCGCACTGGTGGCGGTGCGCGGCTGCGCATGCAGGGGATCCACGTCTACCCTTACCTGGACGACTGGCTCATCCGAGGAAGGACAAAGGAGCTCCCCGTAGATCATACAGCGAAGACCATCAAGCTGCTCACAGACCTGGGATTCTCCATCAACTTTCCCAAATCCCACCTGGTCCCGTCGCAAGTCGCACTGTTTCTGGGAGCCAAGCTCGACACAGTGGCGCGTCTGGCCTCGCCGTCGGAGGAAAGGACGAAGGCCATCCTGGGTAAGGTGCAGCATCTGCTGGCCAAGGACGTGGCTAGGGTGAGGTCCATCAAGTCCCTCCTCGGGATGATGTCCTCCTGAATATATCTTGTGCGCCTGTGCAGGCTTCGGATGCGCCCTCTGCAAGAGTTCCTCGACGCCCGCTGGATCCAAGCGACAGGCAGCTTCGAGGACAGGTGGCCGCTCAACAAGACCTTCCGACGAGCGATCCGGTGGTGGGGCACCCGTGCTCATCTGACGGCGGGCACAGACTTTCAGACCCCATCCCACCAGATAACGGTGACGACAGATGCCTCCCTGGAAGGGTGGGGAGCGCACACCAGAGAACTTCACGCGAGAGGCCTTTGGCTCCCGGAGGAGAAACCGCTTCACATCAACATCCTGGAGCTCCATGCAGTGTTCTGAGCCCTCAGGTCCTTTCTCCCGTCCCTCAAGGGGCAAGGTGGTGAGAATCTTCACCAACACCACCACCACGATGTTCTACATCCGGAAGCAGGGAGGAACCAGATCCCCAGCCCTCTCCAAGGAAGCCCAGGATCTGTGGCATTGGGCCGTCGCCCAAGGGATGTTTCTAGTGCCCTTTCATCTGGCAGGGATAAAGAACACCATCGCCGACTCAATCAGCAGGGAGCTGCGCTCATGCCACGAGTGGGAACTATGTCAGGATCAAGTGGATCGACTCTTCCGACGATGGTGAAAACCGCAGATCAACCTGTTTGCGACGGCGAAAAACTCCAAGTGCCAGAGGTTCGCCAGCAGGTTTCCCCAGCCGAGGAGCATGGGCGATGCCTTCTCGTTCCCCTGGGACGGCCTGTTCCTATATGCGTTCCCTTCGTAGCCGTTGCTGCTCCGACTCGTCAACCAGTTCAAGAGGTCCCGGTGCAGGATGATCCTCGTCGCACCGGCATGTCCGAGGCAGATCTGGTTCCCGGACCTTCTGGACTTGTCAGCGTCCCCACCAGTCAAGCTGCCGACGGACGCGGATCTTCTCTCCAGAGAAGGAGGCGCCATACTTCATCACGACCCGGAGTCGCTGAACTTGCAGGCCTGGCTCCTGCAGCACTAGAGTTTGGAGGGTACGATATCCCGGCTGACTGCAGAGAGGTCCTTGCAAAGGCCGGGGCGTCCTCAACTCTCAAGTGCTACGGACATAAGTGGAAGAGGTTCTCTGTCTGGTGCCATGCACAGAAGATTAACCCGCTACGGATTACGGCCCCTCAAGTGCTGGCCTACCTACTGTCGCTGGCCAAGGCTGGACTGGCTCACGCCTCCATCAAGATACATCTGGCTGCGATCTCCCGATACACCAGAACCACAGGACGGGTGTTTGGGAGAATTCTCGCTTTAGGCTGAATTTTCTAACCTAGTGAGTCCCCCAGCAGCTTTGCTGGATTTCTGGAGTTTGTTTTTTTTCTCCTGCCAAGAGTGAGACTCTTTTTCTCCCACTCTTGGACATGATTTATGGTGTTCCTTTGACTGTTAATGTGTTTTTTGGGCTATGGGGTGCTTTACTCCATAGGGTCTCATGTGTTTTTACTATGTGTGTTACACAGCACCCTCCGTGCCGTAACACAGGGGTGTCATAGTGACACCCCACCATAGACTCCATACCCTGGGACTTCTACTGTCCCCCAGGGCATGTAAAGTCACCATTGGCTTTACTAGTCCTAAATTATTAACAGAAACCAGTACAAACCATCATATTGTGGACGTACTGGTCGGAGCAATTCGATTGCCCCGGGGTCTGTTAGTCGAGGGGGCATGTCTCCGTCCCCCCTGATCCGAGTTTTGGCTGGTGGCAGTGGATACTACTTTTTATATTCAACCGCAAATATTTCCCTATGGGATTTTCCCATTGTTCGAAGCTACCAATTTTAATTATTTAATTCTCATAGCCTCGAACATACCGCCGGTTTATTTATTTAACATTAATTCGCCGGTTGGTATTTTTTGCCAGGACTCGATTCTAAAATGGCGTTTGTGTTCTCTTCTGTGACTCCAACCCAAGTTGAGCCCTTTGTTCGACATTTTGGCGGGCTTCTCCACAGAAGCCTCCAAAAGTGGTGCCACTCTGTCTGGGTACCACAGGGGGTGTGGGAGGGGGTTTAGGCACCCTGGACTGAGTTACCTTGGTAACTCAAGTCGCACTCTCGTGTGATTGGCCCAAGTGGTGAGCCGGCCAGCTCACCACTTAGCATGTTTGATTGACAGCTAGGCTGAGTGAATGGGGGTATGATGCATAAAAGCAGGGCTTTTGGGACTGGAACCTCAGAAGTCGCCACAGGACCTGAGAATCCGACGAGGGAGAAGCTGAGCCGACCTACCACAACGACACCACCGGTGGAGCCCTGCGGAACCGACTCACCACTTCCCGACGACAGAGAAGATCTCCCGACTGGAGAGGCTTCTTCCCCTGACTGGTGGGCACAACCAGTTTACCTGCTTTCTTCGCACCCCAGACCGGTTTGTGGTCGAACTGCCCGTGCCAAGCACCCCGGCAGCCAGATAGCCACTCACCACTGAACCGCGAATCAACAGACCGCTCCTTGTACCTGAGAAACTCTGCGGCTGGTTTCTTCCCTGGCAGTGCACCGGACTCCTGTCTTCCTCCCCGACGAGATCCTCTCTTCCCCCGGACGAAGCACGGACTTGCATCCGCTGCCAGGAACAACTGCCCCGCTGGAGTGTTCTCACCACTTTAAGGTACCGGGTCTGCCAGGCCTCCCTTTCTAAAGATTGCTACAAGGTAATAATAACCCCTTAACCTTCTGGACTGGGCTGGCCGCCTTGACCCTCTAACTGGTCCCTTTCTTTGATCCAACTCCTTTTTGAACCGTTACAAGACTTTTGTGCACTGCAACCGTTTGACCTTGGACACATTTCGTTTGGATCCTCTTAAGCGGATCCGGCCTACTGACTCTGAATTCATGGTGTTACTTTGCCTTCCTCCCTTGTTGTGTTCATGAAAAAGTGCTGGGATCTGTTTCAATTTATTCTCTGTTTTTCTCTCCCTTTTTTAAAAACGAATTATTAGAGTGCCATCTACGTTAAGCGCTCACCGCTGTCTGAAAATAAGTGGGGCTTTATTTAAGACTTGTCTAATATTCTTTTAAGGGAGTGTATATCTTTTAGTGACCGTGTTTTTGAATTGCTTACTATTAGTGCCTGTGTGTTTTTCTAGATGTAGTTTTAAATAAATAATGATATCTCTTTTACACCAAGCCCTGGTCAGTGTTTACTTGTTCTATTGTGTTCTCTTGACCTATTGTGAATACTCTGTATACTGCCTAACTCTTCTTGAGGGAAGTCTGACTGCTCAGCCACAGCTACCAAGTGAATCTGTGTGGTACAGAGTGCTACCAAGTGGGTTTACTGCCAAACACCTGTAGTCCTTAATCTTTTGCAGTGGTCCCAGAGGGAACTGCACAGGTTTCTGCCTAACAACGGGCGTCCTTGTGGTCCCATCGCTTGGTGAAGGAATTTATGAAGGGACTGTTTCCGATCGTTCCCACCGGTGAAGGCCCCTGTCCCGGCGTGGGAGCTCAACGTGGTGCTGACCAGGCTCATTGGGGCGCCATTCGAGCCCCTGCATTCGGCACCGTTGAAGTTCCTGTCGTGGAAGACTGCGTTTCTTGTGGCCATCACCTCCGCACAACGAGTGGGAGAGATCCAGGCCCTATCCTGCAAGCCTCCATACTTGACTTTTCACGACACAAGGGTGGTGCTGAGGACGCACCCCTCCTTTATGCCCAAGGTGCCGTCGGACTTCCACCTCAACGAGCCCTTGGTGTTACCTGTTTTGTTCCCGTCGCCTTCATCACCGGACGAGAGGACTTTGCATTTGCTGGATGTGGATAGAGCGCTGAAGTTCTACGTGGACCGCACAAAGAGTTTTCGGAAGACATCACATCTATTTGTGAACTTTGGACCTGTGAACTCGAAGGCTCCCATTTCCAGATGGCTCTCCGGCTGCATCATGCACTGTCATCGGTTGGCAAACCGACCGTTGCCTGGCTGTCCGAGAGCCCATTTGACCAGAGCTATCGCTGCTACCACCGCATTCTTGTCTGGTGTGCCCCTGCTGGACATCTGCAGGGCTGCTACGTGGAGGTCGACGCACACCTTCACGAGATTCTACTGCATCGACTGGGATTCCAGGGAGGAGTCCAGGGTCGGCCAAGCGGTGCTGCGCAACCTGTTCTCCTAAGGTGAGTGTGGTGAGGAGGTAAGAATTGCTTAATGTTGAGTTTTTGATGAGGTGCTTAATGTTGAGTCTTTGCCACCTCCCGTTGGTTCTGCATGTGTGTACTGCTATGTATTCTTTTATTCATGAGCATGTGAATCCATGCCAGACCCCATGCTGGAGAAGGAACAAGTTACTTACCTGTAACTGTTGTTCTCCAGCATGGGTCTGGCATGGATTCACATGCGAACCCTCCCTTCTACCCCTCTGCGGCTCTTCACTTGGTCATACTGCCACTTTGCGTGCTACCAAATCTGAAGGTGGCCACCAAAGGCGGGGCTTAGGGAGAGGGCAGTCATTGGCTGGGGGCAGTATGACCCAGAGACCAGTGATTGGTTACTACTGAGAAAGACAGATCAGAGACGAAACTGATACTGATTTTTCCTTTACCGAGGATTCCCGGCCTGACGACGGGGAATATTCATGAGCATGTGAATCCATGCCAGACCCATGCTGGAGAACAACAGTTACAGGTAAGTAATTTGTTCCATCTCAATCCGCAAAGAGCCATATCTGCTTGACACAAATACACACGTGATATCCTGCTGCAAGGCAAAGGCATACTTGTGCATTCTTCTTGTTTGTTTCATACAGTTATTTTTGAATGGAATCTTCTGAAAACACATTTTGAAACATTTGTCATTAAGATATTTATGATGTGAAGGCCAATATTATGAAATGAGGTACTGACGCTATTAACTGAATGGAGATGAAGCTTATGGCTAGGTGTACAGTGGCCAGACCCACAGTAGCATTTAGAGTAAGGTTTTGACACCTCAAGCAGAGCATGCTGGATCTGAAATACAACTGTGTAAGGCGTGGGTAGAAGAGGTACTTCAGGTACTTCAGTGGTAGAAGTATAGCAAAAGTCATAGAGGAAATCTGACCCAGGCCACATTGTAATGTATCAGATCATGGAGCACCACATGTGTTAAGGGAATCTTTTCAGAGTGGGTGGATGGGCAAGTGAGGTGGGATGGGCACAACAAGGGAGATCTTCATGGTGTGTTCGTTATTTTGTTCGTTTCAGTTAAAACATATTTTAGTTTAAATTGTATTGCTTTTAGGGCTCCTGGATGTTAATTTCATTGCCAGCCCTTTGTATTAATGTACAATATTTCCGTACTTCCATACATATACACCACCCCTCATAATCCTGTGGTAATGCTATGTGAATCAGTGGCAGTAATGGTAAATGATTTTGCCAGTAAACCTACGCTTTTACTGCAGGGTTACTGCTAAACACATAATAAGGCTAATTGGACCAGCAACACAGGTAAAAACTACTATCTGCACAGTGTGCAAAGTCAGAAACTGGCCTACTTACCCAGCCCACATTGACCTGTAGGGCCAGACCTTTGGGCAGAGTGAATTGGTTATAGAGGTGCACTCTTGAATTACCAAAAAAGTGAGAAAATATTCATTATTTAACTCAAGTTAACGGTGCTCCCTATTAGATCTGTGCTATCAGATCAAATGTAAGTACGAAGAAGGAAGGTACCTCAATACACACTGAGATACAAATAGTGGCACAACAAAATACAGCACAAAGTTGTAGATCTATTTCTTGAAAAATTAAGTTAGAAAAAGTCACATTTATTAACCAAAAATATAATTCAATATAATGTTCCAAGAGCAAGTTTCCAAAAATAAAGAACAGTGTTACTTGACACACTTCAATGTACAAAGGATATCTCAAGAATTCATAAGTAATAAGAAAGAAACTGATAATAATATTTGCATTAAATTCCACATCAAGCACATCAACAATTTAATGACTTGTAATTCACAATAAGAACTAGACATTGGTCGTCTGCTCCTAATTTTGCTTGGTGAGATTATCTCGATATCTGGGACAGGGAATCCCTAAATGGATAAACTCAAGGGTACTCCATCTGTCTGATACTACGCGTTTCGTCCGTTATGCCCTTCTTCAGGTATTGATACCGCAGATAGTCATTCTGAAATTTCAACAGAAATAAATTTGTTTCAGTATATATTGTGTTTACTAATTTTCACGAAATAGATCAGACTTAACATAAATCTTAATAAATGTAACTGGATATAGGAAGGTTCTATTAACTAACCTCTCAAATACATTCAAACAATATGAGGGTATTGTTAATTCGTTGCTAGAACAATGTTCCACTCCTAAAATTAAGAGTAGAAAAATAAAGAGTAAGGAGGTATAACCATCCTGTACACGGGGTATCAGACATAGACATTTTGATCGTAATTCCCCAAAAGCCCTTCACGTTTGATCTGAGGCAGGAAAATGTGCTCAAAAAGTGCATTGTCCCGCTCAATAAACAGATCTATGGGAAGGCTGGGGGATCAGAGAATATTATTCAAACAATTAATGAGTGTGACTCACCGATAAAGTGAGTCCTGCCTTGTTGGAATGAGTAGTTATTGAAATCACGTGTTGATCTTTATCTTAGTGTACTCCCTTATTTCGTTTCCACTTGCTGAAATAATAAATACATTGTGGTCACTACCTGGTTGTATGTAATATATCTCAATCTCATAGGCGTTACAACTAGCTGTACCTCCATGTATCTCAATCACTCCACAATGAGTCGGCAGTTCAGAGTCTTGAGTGGTATTATTTGTTCATCAATAGCTCTACACATGTGGAATTGGATTTACCAGTCTGCAGAATTGTTTTCATTTGTTTCCCTAAAGGAATGAGCAGAAACATATATTCAAATGTACTAATTCACCCAAAGAGGTCAGCTGTTTGTCAATATATAGACTAAGGAGTTATATAATAGCTTACCCGGATAAAGCAGCATTGAGGTCGCTGTCCGGGCAAAGAGTTGAAAATGTATTCGGAATCACAAGCGATACGGTAGTATGTTTCCAAAATTCCTTGTTGCCGCACTGTGAATTTAACCAAACGAAACTGTCACTAACCTCCGTGACTAAACGATTCTTTAATCTCTGTTTATGCAAGCGATAAACAAGGTAAAGGCTATTAATCTACTTACTGTGTATATGCTATTCTTCCTCGATTAGCGAACAAAAACAAAAGATACTTTACTGATGGGCCTTGCCCATTTTAAATCCCAGACCCTGTGGGACACTGGTGGGACTTCCTCGTTGTCATATGGGTCACAGACCCTGTTCTTCTCCTTTGGCGGGATCCCTGTCCTTGCTTCACCTGTTGTCCACCTGGATAGCCCAGGTAAACTCACCTGCCAGCTACTGTCCCACATAGGTTTATTCTCAATGTTCGTAACAATTTGTATAATTCCTCTGTTATCCCCTTTTGCTCTTCGGGATATATATGAGGCTTTTCAATTCCTTCAGCATCCTCAGTGTCCCAATAACCGGTCTAACTTTTTCCCTACCTTTAGGAAATCTCAGGAAGGTCTCCGGTCTCCTCTGGATCTGGAGCATATCTTCTGTGTTGTTGCCAGGTTGGGCGTTCTGGCTTCTGGCTCTCGCAACTCTACAACTCCATACTCTCCCTCACGTCTCTGGCTACTTGCGTCCCCATTCCCAGTCTGCTTTCGCTGGTCGGACTTCTTTTCTCTCTGCCACTAGCCAGCCCCACGCCGATTGGACTTCTTGGAAAGTCACATCTGTCTGCAATCCGGCTTCCTGCCGTGAGGTCTCCTGACACAGAATGGGTCTCTCCTCCCATGCTCCTCCAGGGCTGGTTTTATGCTTACATCGGTCCGTCTTCCCTATTTATGAGTGGGTCTGCTTCTTGAAAACTGTACGTGTGTTGGTTCCACGGCGGGCGTTTGCCTTCTTGTGCTGTCTTCCTCGTCTCAGTGATATGTTGCATTAAGCTTGGGTGAACGAGACCCTCCACTTTACTATAACACATAAAGGTATGGGAAACCACAGGGGTCTGATTGGGGTTTGAGGAGAGTGGGGGTACCACAGGATTAAGTGAATACCATGCTCTCCCAAGGCCCTTATCACTAGTCCCATGAAGGGGGTTTCCCTCCCCATGAGATCCACCCACTGAGTACCACCCCCAGGGGGACTATTGGGAATCTGGCTCACCTCCCTGGCCGCATGGTAACAGGCTTCCCACATGGAAGCATGATAATACCCTGGGATGCATCACAATGTGCAGATTTTACTATCCACATTAGTGAGTAAATTCAGTTATCACCCGTATTTGACAATATGGCCAAATGTGCATCCATAAGTCTTCATGTGGCTGTGTGGGACCAGCGCCCATTAGAGAATATTTGCAGGTCCCAATCTCCATTACTCAGTATATGCATGCTTCTCCCCCATGAAGCAGTATATACTGGCTTCCAAACCCTGTCTGGCAGTATATGCAGGCTTCAGCCTCCATTGTGCAGTACTAATTCTTCCCCGCTCAACATCCTGGATGTCCATGCAATTCACCAAAACCAATCTCAGCAAGCTTCATCACACTTTATAAAAAGAAATTTTATATTCAGTTATTTGCGTTCATCACGCCATGTGGGGATACTTGACTTCCTATCAGTCAGGCCCCATAGGTCCGGATGTACTGGCTTCAACCATATCCGTATGCAGAGCAGCCAACGGCCATCAGGTTTGCCTTGCTTGCTTGCTTGCTTCAACCTTCATCAATGTGTATGTACAGGATTTGTAAGGATGCTTATGCTAGCATGTCCTTCCCCCATCTCAGTGGTATGACTTCCTTGCCAGCCATAGTGACTTGTCTGTGTATCAGTTGTCATTCCTCATTTGAAGTTATTGAAGATAACACGTGGGCAGCCCTCATTGAACATTTGAACACCCACACCTGCAGCTAAATAAATATTGCAGGCCGTGCATGTTTATAAAGATAATCCGAGAGAATGATTCTTAACTATTCTAAATAAATCGTGTAATTATGTGTTTTTGAAGTGCTAGACTTTGTAACTATTACAGAAGTGTCCCTAAATCTATACTCTTTTACAGATTCTAGGTGTTTTTCCTCTGACCCACAAGGAGACTGTTGAAAGGAGGCAACTTTTACTGGCCAAAGACGTCCGAACGGTGAGACATAGTCCTAACTTTTGATGCATAAACAAAAACCTAACTCCTCATAGGGCTATGCTGCCTGAAGAGCATTTGCAAATTCCCATTAGTTACCTAGAAGGGATTCAGGGTGCACCAGCAAAATAGTATGCACTCAATCTACCCTTCTCACAGACAGAATCTGGGACATGCATTTAAACAAGACTGTTTTCTAGATAACATTTTCCGTATATGATGCACTGTTATTCCACAAGTCCCATATTCATTTTTCACATGCATTACCTACAGTTTCTCTCAGTATGTTACGCACTACACTAATGATCCCTAATGAGGGCGAATCACATATGTGGTTGTCTGCATCCTTGAGAGTTGCTTGCCTTTGGTTGATAAACTCTGTATGAAGTAGTGCTACCCTATATGACAGATGGTTTTCTCACATGCAGCAAAAATGCTTGCTGTTTAGTCAATGTGCATACCCGCAACGCATTGCTCAGTGATTGTGAACTGGAGCTGAACCCCTAAGGTTGGCTACCGGGTGGCACTTTGGCATGTATCTATGTTGGTAAAGTGGTCTAGTCTACTTTGACATTTCATATAGAAAGGTTTTTCATGAACCTGAAAACCACAATAACTTTGATGGTGTTTTAGTATTTATTAATGGCGGTGATAAGACACTGCTTTTACCCCAACAGTTCTGTATCCTTCTCGAATAAAAATAAGAGAAATGTCCTGTTTCTGAGCCACTCCAATTGTTGTTGATTAAGAATTGTGTTAACATGGCTGATTCAATAAAAGTATATATAAACTCCCAGAGCGTAGTAAAGGAGAGGATAAAAAAGGTGAAGCAGTGGAAGTAAAAGAGCAGAACATACTTCAGCAGAAGCAAGACTTCCGCTAAGTAACAGTGTCCAGGAGGCGCAAATTGGGAGCCCAGCCAATACAGATCTGAGCTTAATGGAGAACGACTGAACTCAGTGTTGAAACCACAAGGTGTCACGGATGGCACAGAAAACCACTCTGAGTCTTTCAAGGGTTTTTAGTTGTATTTTTGGTGGGCTCTAAGTCCATCCCTCTCTCTCTGTCTCATCTCCCCTAGGATTTCCTCCTTAACCCAGGCGTCCTTTACCCCTGTTAGTGCTACCTACAGTCTAATGGCTGGCTGAGACTACTGATGGCTTCCTAATTGCAGGGCATCTAAACTCTCTGAGCGACTTCCTTGTTTTGCCTACTTTAACCAGTGGTTAGTGTTCTAATGGGAGGTTGGATAATGGCGTGCACTTGCTCTCTAGTATTCAGACCACTTCAGCCACTCCCACTCACCACTTCCTCTCTACTCCCCTCCTCTTGCTCTTTCCACCAGTTCTTTGTCCCTCCGACGTTTCACTTCTCCTACCCCCTCGTTTCCACCCTTTGATGTTAGTACTCCTCCCATTATACTGCCCTGTTTCTCCAGTCCATTACTATTCCTGCCTTCACACTACTGCTCTCTGATGCCCACTACTACTCTCCTTTCACTACTGCACAAAACTCCCTCCTCCTAACCAGTACCATACACTTTACATCCACACCTTGCATTAACTCCTACTTATTTGTCACCCAAACATTTGCACTCACACTGTAGAACTACTTTCACTTCTAAGCCAATATCTCACCTTCTCCAACAATCTCCTCCACAAGCCGCTGCTCCTTCCTTCCTACTGCTGGTGTCTTGGTCTTCCTCCAATGCCGAGCTCACCCGAATAACCCTTACATTCTGCTTCCTGTCACTGGTTTATGTATCCCTTCCCATTTGAGGATTGGCTCTCTTTCCCCTAACCAATCTGGCCCTGTCTTTCCCTCCCAGGGCATGTATGTGTCTTTAAATGGGGGCTAGGCCCTGCCCACATTCTCCATGCAAGCGTGCCGCGTAATGATTTTGACTGCATAAGTTCTATGTTACCAATCCCCTTTTAGGTCTTGAATTCAGAAGGTCTCTTGTTTCAAAGGGGGTGGGAGCATGTATCCCCTTTTTTAATCCCTGCTGGTCTAGGTGGCTTCTCTGTGGCTGTGCGGCTTTGTCCGCACCACTCAGCGACTCCATGATCTTTCCGGTACCAGCACATAGAAATGCGGCTTCTTGGTTGCGTGACGTGGACACCTTCAGTGTGCGTCACGGCCTCGGTTCTTCCTCTGTTCCCCACGGTGGGACTCTCTCTCTCTGCTACTTGTGGCTCGGTCGTGTGATACTGGATCTTTTGTTGTGTGTCCCCGACATCTGTTCTTCCTCTCTTCTCTGAGGTGGGACTCTATCCACTACTTGTGGCTTCTCTGGGATTGCGTTTCCCCTCGGCAGCTTTCCCGCTTGTCAGCTGTGGGCCTAAAAGTTTCTTTTTTTTCTTGTCTGTTGCTTCTGGTATCGTTTTCTAAAAGAAATAGAAAGACACTGACGAGGATCTATTTTAGGAGTCAAGGCTGGGGAGAGTGGTCTGCACACTAACATACTGGCACAGGGGAGAAGTAGGGAAAATAGGACCTCCTCTGATGTCTATCCCCTTATGGATGGAGTCTGGATGGCTCATGGGTAGGGCCCCCAACTCTTAACCTCATTTGACAAGGCCAGAAAAGTGGCTTTGTCACACAAGTCTAATTTGCATCTTATCATCCCAGGTTGGGAGGATGGAGGGTGGAGGGCCAGGAACCTGCCCATTTTTTTACCTAATTGGTCACTGCTCCGTGCACATGACGGGAATCACCCTAGGGTTGGAGAGTGTTTCTCTGTGTACAGCTTCCCAGGTCTTCTTTTGCTCTGAACATTCTGGTTGTAACCATCTACACAGTAAAAGAAATGCCAAGACACACTGCGGCAAAGATGAAAAATATTTGAAGAATACAAAAGTGTATTTATTGATGTAGAATGGTCAGCCTGACACGTGTTTCGAGCCAAACCCGGCTCTTCGTCTGAAGCTTATTGAAGGAGGATGGGTACAAAAAGTAGAGGCATAAATTGACAATGTACCCTAAAGCTTTGCAATTGCGGCAAAGAAAACTGGCCGTATAAAGGAGGACAAGGAAAAATGGCTCAGACAGTAAGATTCCCCCCAGCCTCCATTGCCTTGATTTCCCTTTTTCACTGCTCAATCCATTCCATTCCCCATTTCTAACCCTCCTTCCTCCCCTACTCCCAACCCACCCGCTGTGTTCCTTTATTGGTCACTGCTCTGTGCACGTGACCAAAGTCAGGAAATAGGCACAAGGCAAAGGGCAGCTCCCATCGCCTGTTTGTGCCTGTTCTATCAGGTAGAAAAGGAAAACTTCTTTACTTAGTTGCAGGTTTCACTGTTGCAGGTTTCAAGGTTCCATGTAATAATGTCCCCGCAAAAATCTATCCTTTTCGGCACACCTCACACACTCGGGGGTGCAAATAGACACTTGCCGCACCTATCTGGCGGCTATCGGACCCTACTGGAACTCGGAAGAGGATGTTTTCTCATCCGCCAGTCCGGTGGTTAAAAGACATCTGACGGGCCTCAGCAGGCTCTACCCCCCCATCAAGAAGCCACACCCCGTGTGGGACCTCAACATAGTGTTGGGCGCCTTGGCACATAAGCCATTTGAGCCAATGGCATCAGCGGACATCAAGCTAGTCACCATTAAGACAGCCCTCTTGGTGGGTCTTACGTCTGCATGGCGTGTCAGCGAAATCCAAGCTCTTCTGGCATCTGAGCCCTACATTACCTTTCATAGGGACCCGCGTTCTTACCTAAGATAGTCTCTGCGTTCCATCTAAATGAGGGGATCTTACTCCCGACTTTCTTCGCAGACCCCAAGTACAATGCTCAGAGGGTTCTGCACTGTCTAGATGTTAGGTGAGCGCTTAAGTTCTATCTGGACAGGACCAAGAGCTTCCGCAAGTCTGAGGCTCTATTTATCACCTGCGGTGGATCAAGGCTATCAGGCTTCTGAGGCCTCCATAGCAAGGTGGAGGGTTTCTGCCATTAAGAAGGCTTATGAGGGGCAGCACAAACAACTTCCGCCAAATATGCATGCCCACCCAGTCAGAGCCAAGGCCACGGCTGTCGCGTTCCAGAGACATGCCCCGTGGCAGGTCATCAACAGGGCGGCCACATGGGCTACTCCCTCAGCTTTTTGCAAGCACTACTGTTTGGATGCCGGCTCCAGGTCAGACGCGGAATTCAGGCAGGCAATATTAAGGAACTTGTTTTCTTAAGGAGGGTCACCTCTCCACCATGGGGCTACATTGAGTTGTAATCGCCCATACAGCATGGAGGAATGGGGACGGGACATAGGAGTAATTATAAGTTACTCACTGTAGAGACTAACGTACTCCTAGTCTGTAGTCCCCTTTCCTCCATATGTCCCACCATCCTCCCCCATAATAAAACTGCTGTCATTAGGCAGTGGTAATATTGTCGACGCGTCATTGGGGACTGAGGAGTGGCGCTGGTGGCCGGAGTCAGGGGAACACATGCTCCCAAGGCCGCGCCCCCGTGCACCTCTAAATTTAAAAGGGGAAGAAGGTTTTTTCTGATGAAAAAGGTTCTGTCTCACGTCTCTAACGAGGGCCGCCCATATAGTCTGGAGGAAAGGGGACTATGGACTAGGAGTACGTTAGTCACCACGGTGAGTAACTTATAATTTCCTTCAGTATTTTCTTGAGGTCTTCGTACTTGTATTCTACATCCTCGGGGTAATTCAAAGATGATGTCCCGAACCTCTGGTCTGGCCGTGACTGTGAGTAGCCCATTGATGTGTCTGTCCTACTGCAGGCCCACCGCGTCTAAATAAGCATCAAACTGCTTCATCCATCTGGTCCACCTCGGGCCCAGACTGGTAGTGTCGATTACTGATGGTACCGGGAAGGCATCTCTCCCTTTGTGAGCTAGCATGGGAGCGGGGACAGCTTGGTCTTGGCCTTGTGCCGGGTCAGAGATATTGCGGGGACGTTTTGGGGCACACCACCTCTCTTGCGTCGTACTCCCCTAGGAGACTGTTCAGGGTTGTGATGGGCTGGGGCTTGGCACTGTGCTCTGGAAAACCCTCTCTCCTTTCCTGTACCCCGGCACCTTGACGTTGTATCAGCAACGTGAGCTCCTTTCCCGTGTGGTGGCAGCAGGACTTGTCCCTCCAGAATCACACTTACCGTGTGAATATAGCAGTGGATGGGTCTTTTGAGACCTGGGCAGGCTTCCTTCTTCGTCCTGCAGCCCATGCGCAGGCCTGTGTGAACGCTGCCGGGCCGGCTGAGACTTAGCCCCTCCTCCACTGCTCTGCTCTTTTGAGCCGGGGAGGGGAATGGAGCAGCTTCTTGTGCGGCGGCTCACTGCTGAGAATATAGGCTGTGGGAAGCCTCGTCGCCCGAGCGAGGTCGCGGCCTAGCTGGGCCTGCATGCACACGCGAACACCAGCGCTTGCTGCACAGATGCACAGCCACACATTGCCAGGGTTAAACGTATTCTGCTTTTTCCGTGCCCTTGGTGCCTTTACATCGACTGCGGTCAGCTGACCGTTCCTTGCACATCACCTCAGTCAGGTGATCACTGGCGATGCTACAGGTGGTACCAGCTAACGTGTGACAATTTGATGCTACAGATATTAAAACGGTGACAAACAGTGCACACACCTGCTATATCACCATTGCCAAAACTAAAAAAGCATCACCTGAAAACAAGATATAGGTTTTTCATGTAACGGAAGCCATGAAGAAAGTACCCAAGGGACAAAAAGGTAAGTGTTTTTCCTTTGAATATATTTCCAGTTTATGAAACATAGCAGAGGTTGGTTGCCCATATTGTGTTTATGCTGCTCCAGTAAGTTAACAAAAAGAAAACATTCAGGATGTCAATGCTTCAGAGGGTGATTCCTTGCATTTGAAAAGTGTACTTTCACACCACTGTAGAGGAGACTTACTTTCCAATTCATGGTGTTTCCTTACTGCCTGTGCTTAGCTCCAAGAGTTTCCACAAAGTGCCTGGCTCCAGCAGCAGCACAAAGGCACAGGCATGGGGGAATGGATGTCCATAAATAGATGAGTGGATGATTAAAGCACTGACAGTGCTCCTTCACAAAAGCTAACCTGCAGACTACCCTGTCACTTCTGGCGTTTCTAGGATTCTCCATCAACAAGCAAACGTGTGTGCTCTGTCCAGCCCCATAAAGCATTTCTTTAGGAGCTATTTTCGGTACAGATACAGGATGGTCCACTCCTTGCAGGAAAGGGTTACATTTATACTGGAGACGTAACCACCAGTCTAGGCCTAATTTTAAATTGGGTTCCAAAATAGCATGGATCAAAATAAAAACAGGCAGTGAGCAATCCACCTATTGTTTGCCAACCAAGCAATTTTGTATAGATTTCTTAGAGAATGGACACAGAGCATAAAAACCACATCTTACCGTGCTTCATACATGACAACCAAAAATATCACTCTCTGTATCCAATTTTAATGTGGGTGTAGGAGCTTTAATGCCACCTGCTTTTTATAGATTGGAAAAACAAACAGAGTCCACAGGGATGCATTCTATTATCGGCCGCCATAACCACTTGTTCCTTGCCTTGGGTTTAAAAAAGGCACGGATACCGAGGGGAGCCTGGATTACTGTGCCTTTAAAGGATACAATTGGCAAACAGAGGACTGCAGAGTGGTACAAGGTGATCTGCATGGGACTACCACCCCACTTAAAATCAGATTGTGTACATGCACCTTCAATGTAACTCTGAGTGTCATGTGATCCTACATATGTCGCATACCAAATTGCCACCTTGGACGAGATCCAGCAAGGAATAGACAAACAGTGGCTGCAAGGCACCGGACAATCGAAGAACACCATCACACCGACCGTAGCCTGAACTGCACTCTTTGATGGCAGTGGAAGGAATCTGTTATCAACCAGGCATTCGTCTTCCAGAACCCTCCCCTACTGCCGTTCTAAGGCAGATGCTGCAATGTCAGGATGGGGAGCGGGCATCTTGGAAAACTAACAGGAAAGGGCCACTGGTGGAGAGAAGAGCAATTTCTTAACTTACAACCCAACCTCCATGTCCTGAGGGCAGTCAAGCTGGCATTAAAATGACTCACTCCACTCGCCAGGGAGCACGTTTCAAACCATCCGTTAAGGCAGGTTTTCCACAGATAAAAGTGAGGGAGAAAAACAAATGACAATGTTTCTCAAGCCGCTTCATGCAACCTGGGTCAGAAAGGGAAATATTTTGTCTCCCTGGTTTGAGAAATGTCTGTAATTCTTCCTTAATTGCCTTTACTCCGAGCTTCATAGCAAGACTTTAAGCGACACCCCGATACCCCTTAGCATCAGCTGGCGTGAAACAGATCTACTATCCAAAGCACCCTCACATAATTCATGGAGAGCTGCTCATGCTCTGGATATTTTCAAGACTTCTAACTTGAGAGAATTATAAATTCCTTCATTAGAACCCGAGATCACTGGCATTGACAACCTAGTTCCTGTGCCTAGGCCTGTTGTACACTGGAACATTCCTAAAAACTGCCTGGTGGCTCTAATAGAAGTCAGGGCATTAGCCACACATATCTACTCGGCCTCACCAAATATTACAATATCTACTCATATTGGCCAGAGCAGGTGTGATGCAAGCATCCATTCATTCCGAAATCTTTTATTTTGAATATATGAAATCCATAAAATTACAGGGATACATAGAACAGTCATAAATAAGTACTCCAACAAATACTAATTCTGTAGAAAACTATTCAGAAACGAATCATGTTGGCACAAAGTGCTCCCTACTTCTTAGCATGACATAACTTGGGAAATATTAAGGGCCTGCAGGAGTGTTGAGCTGATATTGCATGTGAAGTGGCAGGCAGAGGACCCACATCTTTCTGATGTCTAAGAAAACCAAAACAATGATTGTTGGCGAACCTCATCTCTTCACATCAATATTACCCTATCCTTGATGTCAACCGAGCAGCCCGGACATGAAGACCTCTTGGTTGTAAAAATGTGCATCACTTGTTTACACAAGTGTTGAAAAGCAATTTTATAACACAGGGCGCCTTATTGCAAGGAAAATTGTTCTATACGATTGATGAATTTCACATTAATACAATTCATCACAGAAATTCTACAATATGTGCATATTTCATTTTAAATTCATAGCTTTTTATTTACCAGTATAAAGTGGCAACAAAGGTGAAGAGGACTTGGATTAGGATTTTGATGAGGAGAGGATTAGGGCTGATTGGAGCTAGAACGAGAACTAGTATGCGTATGAGTTCTGTGACTGGTACTAATACAACGTCTGTGATGTTGTCCAAGCCTAGGACTGAGACCACAACTAAGAGTGTGACTTTACTGAGAGTGAGCTCTGCAGTTTTCTTTTGTTTACCCGTGCATGCACTGAGTCATGCTGGCAGGGCATTAAGATCACTCATTCCACTCACGAGGGAGCAGGTTTCAAACCATGAACAAAATGTCTTTGTAATACACGTAAATACAGGGAAGATCACGGTCTATGTTACTCTCCAAGAAGACACAGCCACTCTGATATTTAGATTTAATTATACATTCACACCTTTTTATTTGCCGGTATGAAGTGGCAACAAATTTGAAGAGGACTAGTATTAGGACTTTGATGAGGGCTAGGGTAGATGTGAGCTTGAACAAGAACTAGTATGAGTACAAGTAATGTGACTGGGACTATGACAAGGACTGTGATGATGTCTACGCCTAGGACTGTGACCACAACTAGGACTGTGACCTTACTGAGATTGAGATTGAGCTCTGCAGCCTGAGTCATGCTGGCGGCAAACCCCATGGTGAGCGGAAGGACACAAAATATACCATCTACGATGCACCCAATATCACTGCTTTTTTCCAGGACAACCAAATATTATTCCTCTCTACCTTCTCTGTAGCATTGTTGTGGCCCTAAGGCGGTAGTGGATCGACACCACATGTGCCAAAATGAAAACTAGAGGGCTCCAGTGCAAAGGGCCTTGCTTTACTGACATACAGAGAAGTTACTGATTGTTATTAAAGAGAACATGTATTGAATGCAATGCCATCTTAATGCTCCAGTAGGTGAATCAAATAGAGCAGATCTAAAAATGCTAACAAGTTCTCTATGCCCGTGGGCTGTAGCACGCTCTACAAATGCAAAATAAATAAATAAATAAAGATGACTGACATCCACATAGGCTTTGAGGCATTCTGCCTTACATAGATAGCTGACATCAGTGTTCCATTTCACATGTTATTTTTTTTATTTTTACATTTTTAAAGCGCTCGCACAGCCCACAGGCATCGCTGTTACCGAAATTGTTTTTTTTTTTTGGTTGCGGGTTGCGTAATTGTTTTTTGTGTGTCTTAGTTGCGTATTTATAACGCGCTTAAACACCCAGAGGTTTCTAAGCGCAGACCCGGGGATCGAACCTGTGTTGCTTAGTGTCGTCTTGCTTCCAATGCGTGTTTCGTGTCGTCTTGCTTCCAAGGCACGCACGTTTTCGCTGAGCTATCCTCCCGGGAATATTATGCTATTGGGATTTGTACCACACACCGCTGCAATTTGCATGGTCTCCAGGCGCTCTGGCGGATGTGGACGAGAGTGGGTGGGTTTGGTTAGTTGAGAGGAGGGGGTAAGGCAAGATTGCAGTGCTTTGCATTAAGCTTGCAGATCGGAAGTACCCAGAACTCTGCGTGCATGTAAGCTTTCTAGGTGGGAAGTGTAGGAGGCATTGAAGGTTTTGTATCGAGAGGGGTAGCGTTGATCATATAGTGTGGGTGTGTGTTGGCCACGGGTTGAGTATGTCCATCTTACTTAGAGGTGTATGTTTGTGATGTTAAAATTCTAAGGAGAGGGTCTCCTTTTTTAAAGCCATGTGTGAGTGGCTGGTTTGTGTGTGGTGAATAAAGTGGAGAGAAATTGAGTGGTTAGTCAAAAGGTTGGGAGTGTTGCTGGTGTTTTGCTTAGTGCTTTCAAATGATTGGTCTTGCTGTAGGTTTTGCAAGGATGAGGGGTGTTTGATTTTAGTGGTTGATGGGTGAAGATGCCCTGTGTTGAGGTTTAGGTATTCCGGGAGATAGGGTAGGCATTCCTTTAGAGTTTTCGCAATGCCTAGATGTGATGTCCTCAGTGGCGTGCAATATGTTTTAGGCAGATGGCCTGGAGCCGGAGTGATGTTCCTTTAGTTTGTATCTGCATGCAAAAGTCAACCCATTGAGAATTGTTGTTTTTGCTGCTTGATGTTCTTTTAAGCATTGAAGACTTGTTCAGTCAATTTTGGGTAAGGAGTCAAAGTTATCGCGACTGACCAAGATGCTACACTTATCGGACAGCTTTCTTGTTTGATTAATGGTGATTGTATTGATTCTTGTTTTATTAATATGTCCGAACTGCGTGGGAATTCGTGCAGTTCGTTTCCATTTCCGAATTTTGTGTTTATTATGATGGTGTCCAGACAGCCATGAAATCATAATTTCTATCACAATTTTAACACTGAACTGTCATGGGAGTCACTTTCCTCATTCCGCAGAGTAGGTCTGACTTAGTGAAAATGTCTACCTTGCTCTTACCAAAGTTTTTGATGATTTGCATCACCATCAGAATTGGGCCCCGATTCCTCCCTCCCAAGATTTGAACCTGTAATCTACATGTTCCATAGAGACTTATGCAGCAGAGCCCTAAATACACTGAACTGGCTTACCAAACCGTTATATACTGATGTCACGAAAATCATAAATAGGATTGTTTCAATGGAGGTTATTCCCCAACTCACAGCCCCATTCTGATGGCTGCAGTTTTGTTGAGTAAAGAGCCTGGCAGGTAGTCCATCCGCATGATAGGGCACTTTCCTCACCAGACACGGCAGAGGCAGGTAATGGATTCTCTGCATGTGTGTGGTAAAAAGTACTAAAACCCAGGCTCTGCATGAGTTTACCTCACAAATGTGGTGACTCTGTGGTTATCTTCATGTTTACTTTGGCACAGCAAACATCATTGCACCATTATTTTCAGCAGATGATTCCACCTGGTTTCTGCAGGCCTGAGTATCTCCGCCCAATCCAATCAAATGACCAGATTTCTTGGTTGATCGCAATAAACGTCCCTTATTAAAGGGAAAAGTCTATACTAGCATGGTGTTCACACATGGATTTGGGAATCCCTTCTCCAGAAAGGACTTTCCCATGCCACAGGAGGCTGGGGGCTAGGGATAAGGACAGAATGTGCAAATGTAGAGGTTACCTTCACAGAAACTGTCCTCCCCGGCTGTGCATTATCTAGAGGTGCAGCAGGCACCTTAAATATCTGCAAACGTATGATCTGTGAAATGTCTCAGAAGGAGTTAGGTTCGATGAATGGAGTTGAGAGCATTACTGGTATAACCAAAAAATCCTACCCACAATGGCTAAATCTTTACTTTTGTTTGACAGGGAGGATCGAAATATTCCGAAATGAAAATGGATAGGCCACAAAGCCACCACAGCGTTGGTGGAACAGAAAAAGGGGAAAAGACAGTTCCGCTGAAAGCAGGCAAGAGTGCCAGTAAAAAGAAAGATAAAGACAAGGTACTGTAAGTTTGTCTTACTGAGAATATGGGAAGGAGGATGAGCATTTCCCCCGTGGTTATTGCTTTTATTTGTTGGTTTATTTGTCAGCTACTCTGGTTTGATCAGTGATCTTCTCCAAGCCGGGAATAAGACAATTGTGTCTATGCACTCTGTTCAACCTGTACTGGCTCCCAATCCAACCCTTGATCCCTTTCAAATACCTGTGTATTTGTATCACCCACAGGGCGCATATTTCTGCAAACCCAGCATACTTTAACCACTACCCATGCTCCCAAACAACTGCCCTCGTGCCTCGTGTTTTGGCTTAAGCACCCAGTCTGGAATCCCATATTTACAGAGTTACTGCCCCTAATCTGTAAATCACGTCCTTGCCATCTTTATGGGACAACAATATAACTGACCTTCAGTAATCCCCCTGTTCATAGCATTTAATAACCCTAAAGTAAAGTAAAACTCCCCCTACCTTGGAACCAGAGTTTAAGTTAAGCTGTCCTCCAACTGATCTATTGGTGACCTATGGTCCCAGGACCCAAATTCTCAACCTCCCGGGCATTTCCTCCCTGACCTTGACCACTGGCCACACCTTACTCGACTCCTACGAAACAAATGACTGATCGTTGACGCTCACACTCCTTTCCCGTATGCAACCTCCCGGCCCTGCTGGCCACTCTGCACCTGTAGGTACTACTGCATTGTTTTATATTATCATATAAAATAAACAAATGAATAAATAATCATTTATGTTAAGCTGATCTTGTGAAATGTCCTATTGCCTACAGTATAGAGCTAGCTCTGCCATTAGAGCCTTTTAAGGGGCCAAGTGGATGCCCATGGGCAGGGGCACACTGGGAAGGGGGGAAAGGGGCAATTGCACCCCGGTTTGGACTATATGGACAATATGTAAAAAGAAATGAAAAAGATAAAACTCTGCACAGGCCAGCCTGCCTGGAAGGAACAGATGGCTGTGCAGCCTGCTTGGCCTTGTACATGTGTGGAGACACGAGTATTCATTTCGTTAATGTTGCAAGTGTGCCTGGTTGCCTCTACAGTGAGTGAGTGAGTGAGTGAGTGAGTGAGTGGGAGAAGAGCTGTGGTGGCAGGTGCATGTTCCTACACAGGGGAAATGTACACATTTGAAAGACAGAATCTGTCACCTTGGTTGGTTATGTTGGCACAATTGGGGTCCCTACTACACTGATGGCCTGTAGCGATCTTCGGCATCTTATAATGATTCCTAGTTGCTGATGATGTAAAGGTCCTTATATTAACGGAATGTATCCTTGGTTTCATCTTATAAACATGCTTCACCTATATTCTGTTCATGTTCTTGATCACTGGTGAGATGGTTACAAAAATAGTTATAATTCAATAGCACACTCATTAGCACCCATATACGTTACTCTTACCAAATGGTTGTTTTAGAGGATGTTGGCTTGTTTGTGAATTTTCTGGGCACAGTTGACAAACACTCACAGAAAGATGTAAAATTCAGTTATTTATTAGTAGAAGGCTACAAAGTGGGCCCCAATAGTTTGTAATCGTCTTGTCCAGAAAACGCTTGACTTATCCAGAACACACTTATGTGAACAACACACGACACATAAAAATCAAAAAGATATACCCATATTTATATACACAGTTGCATACACATGTGTACATTTTTCCACATATAATTTAAACACTCAAAAATACAGTCAAATTCATAACCAAAGTCACACACAGAAGCACACACACCACCTTCCTTGGCGTGCAAACGTCAATAAATATAAAAAGGTCACCCTTATTCCCTTCCCATAACCAGCTCTAGGGCAGACTCCCTTCCCAGTTTCCTCTGCCACTATGAATTTAAGTACGCAGCCGACATTCCATGAAAGAGCAACTTGGGAGCCCAATGAAAGCCCAAGTCCCCTTGCTCTCTTTAGCTATGTGTTGCCTAAGTGAGAACCCCAGGATCACCGTTACCAGCATCAGCCCGACCACATGCCTGGCAGAGGCTGACAGTCAATTCAAGGTGGTCTATCTACATGTTAGCTAGGACAATGGAAGGTGGTGTGGGGCAAGAAATTAGCTTGGTGTGATTGGCAATTGAAGGGGGCGAGTGGTAAGGAATTATATGGGCAAAGGTGGGGATTGAGTGCTGTGTAATAGAAAGAAAATTGATTAAGGGATGGAGTAAAAAGGGAACAGAGGTCTGAAAGTTAATTGTATGAGGATGAAGGATCATTAAGGTTGAGGAGCATGGGAAGGACAAATGAGGGCGAAGGGCAAGGAAACTAGGGTAAATGTGACAAACACATCACAAATTGATGCATAATTGATTTTAGAACATCTTTCTATTAGGATTTCCCTTAAATTTTGTCAGATTGCTTTATCATGTAACTTTGCTTTATGGAACAGCGTGAAAGTCGGATTTACTGAGTTATATACTAGTTTGGTTACAACATTGCAGAAAGTGTTTTTTTGGTTCTAAAATTGAAGATGGCATAGAAGAACTTGAACATTCATTTGCTGTCTAAATTTTGTGCAAAATGGAAAACATGGCTAAAGTAACACCTTCCACACTACTTTGTGTGATCCTGAAGAAATCACTTCAACTCACTGTGCCTTATTTTCCTTAACTGTCAAAATCAGGATTAACTAAAATATTATTTTATTTATTTACATTTATAAAGCGCTCACACAGCCCGCAGGCATCGAGGCGCTGTTACAGGAATTGTTAGTTTTTCTTAGTTGTGCAATTGTGTTTTTTCTTTGTCTTAGTGTTAGGCGATCCTCTGCACACCAGGCCACGACACATCAGAACACTGCCCACATTCCCCCAACATCTCCTCCCAAGCTTCGAGGCTCAAGTGATTCGGTGAATCCACAGAACCGAAAACTCCGTACCAGTGTACGGGCTCGATTGCAACCCTTTCTGCATTGGCAACTGCCTTGGAGAACGTATAGCAGAAAGGGCGGCCTTACGTCTTCACGCCAGTCACGTGATACACTACGGCGTTCCCCATGTGATCTTGGTGGACGTCACATGATCCAGAGAAGTCACATGACCCAGGGGCGATCAGTATAAAGTTCTGAGAGACAGAACGCTCATTGCTTCTCAGCTGGCTTCGGACACTGTTTGGCGTTACAACTTGCTCCTTGTTACCTTGATCACGGAACTCTATCTCGGACTCCCTCGGACACCCCTTGGTACTTTTGCTTGGAACTGTTTACCTGTTGCCGGATATTTGGACTGCACCTCGACTTGTCTTTGGATCATCCCTTGGTACCTTGCTGATCTTCTACGCCTTTTCCCTACTGGGGATTCAAGTCAAGCCCTAACTCCCACAGGTGGCTACTCTTCATCCACGCTGAACCTGCGGTTCTACCATTCCAGGGATCGCCGCATCTAATGAGCCTCGAACCTCCCTACTAGGTCACCTGGGTCTCCGTTACACCAGATAGGTAAGACACTTAGTTACTTGTTTACCTCATGGTATTGTGCTTGCCTGGTACTTAACCTCATTCCCTCTTGACAGCAGCATCGGTGTTCCAAGAGGCTCCGTGGATCCGAGAAGACATCTCTCACCTGTGGCCTCAAGGGTCGTACAGCGGGTTTCTATTTAGTTCCCCTGTGCGTCACTTGGGGACGGAGGTCTCATCGGTCTACACGACACTCAAGTCAGAACACTTAGTTACGTATTTATAACGCGCTTAAACACTCAGAGGTTTCTAAGCGCGGACCCGGGGATCGAACCTGTTGTTGCTTTGTGTCGTCTTGCTTCCAAGACGCGCACGCTGCCGCTGTGCTATCCTCCCGGGACCTTTTATATAATGCATACTGCTGTGTTGGCATGTTATTCGGTGTGGTCTTGTGTTGTCGAGTGGAAGCATGTCAAGTGAGGGTCTAAAGTTTTGGGGATGGGTAGAGCGGCTGCCAGATATGGACCCTCGGTCATGTCAGCTCATGTTTGGCGCTTTTAGAGAAGCACCACCCCCTGCCTTCACTCTGGCATGGCTCTAATATTGAATTCTGTAGCTTCCCCATTTCTTTATAATGGTTTGAAACTAAAGATGAGATGTAACTGGGTTACAGGGAAACCTGGGCTCAAATCCCATTTTATTAATTTCACCAAGTTATATTATCCTGGTGAAATCATTTTACTGTGATTGGTATTTGGCGGAGGGTCTCTTGGGCCAAGTCTCTACAAAATCATAAGAACAACTGACAGATGTTGCATTCCGTCCTCAGATTATAAAAGGAAAGCAATCTAAAACATGTATACCATGAATAAGGTTGGAAACAAGTTGGAGGGAGAGAGTTTTGTAGTTTTCACCTCCTGTAGGTTGGTACTGAGTTTACATGCTCCGTAAATTGAAACCGCCACGTTTTTGCCTTAGGCCCTGCTACATGGATCACTAAATTGAACTTACCCGCATCACCATATTTTTTATTTATTTACTTGAATTTAATCAAACTAATGATTTTTACAAAAACAAATGAAAAAGTAGAAGACATAAATTCAAAATTCAATTGAGAATCAAAATTCAACATTCAAAATTCGAGTAAAGGGAGAGCGTATATGCAGAAGAGAGAAGCATACAGGCAGGAAAGAAAAGAAGATCAAGTTTCCATCCCATTAGGAGTTTTGTTGTTTTGAAACTAGGCTTTGTTTCATAGGGCCAAAATGTGTTTCAGAGTCTGGGAGGTCTCAATTGTCCACGTAGTCCTTTCACCACTTATTAAACGGCCCCACCATAGCTCCTCTTCCCTAGTGTAGGAGGCCGATAGATGCGGTAGGAGAAATTTTTCGCCTATAGCCTTTGTCTCTGGACAGTTGAGTAACAGGTGGCATAAGGTTTCGACCTCTTCTTCATTTGTACAGAAGCGGCAACTCTTTGAGTTACTTAGCCCTCTGAGTGCTAAGATCTCCTGGGTTTCCAGAAGATTCAGGCGCGCCCTCAAGAACACGTTTCTAGCCACTTTACTGGGAAATTTGCTCAGGTAATTTGGAATCGTGTTTAGTTTGCTCGGGTGAGGCGGAAGATGTCTGACCAATTTGGCCTTTGCTGCATTGTCCAAGGTCTTAATCCAATCGAGCACAGCCATTTTGTTTTTTATTTTTTTCGGATTACAGATGAGCTCAGCCTCCGATGAATGAATTTCCGATAGTTTCAGTATACACAAAGTTTTCCAGGATTTTAGCACACTACAGCGCAAGCCCAAGGTTTCCGATCGTATTATTGCTAATAGGTGCGAACAATCCGGGAGCAACGTTTTCCGGAAAAACATCATGTTTTTGATCTCGGTGGTCCCTCCAAGAGAAAGAAGGCCTAGCTCTCTTCTGAGTAGTAACATAGATGTTGATTTCGTCAGGCCCAAAACCGTACGCCAGAAGTACCCCTCTAGCTTAGGCCAGAGGTGAGCCGGCGTATGTGGGAGGGCTTCCACTGCATAAGTAAGAGAGGGGACCACTTTTGCACGGTAAAATCTAATCATCGGCAGCAAGGAGAATCGGCCGAATTTTTTGTCCAACGCACAGGCTTGGGCTGCTAGTTTTTTTACTTTGTCCGTTAGGGTGCGTTGCAAGGTGGCGTTGATGCTTGAGCAATCCAAAGTGACTCCCAGGTATTTGAAGTTGTGTATCTTTTCGAGTGCGACTCCATCCAAGTAGCAAGACAGTTTTTCTTTTGGTCTTTTTGCTTTTACCATCACTAGAATCATGGTTTTTGATACGTTGATTGTGAGATCATTCACTCGGGTGTAGGCGGCTGTTACGCAGAAACCTGTGCAGTTCCCTTAGGGACCACTGCAAAAGATTTAAGACTACAGGTGTTGGCAGTAAACCCACTTGGTAGCAGTCTGTACCACCCAGATTTACCTGGTAGCTGTGGCTGAGCAGTCAGACTTCCCTCAAGAAGAGTTAGGCAGTATGCAAAGTATACACAATAGGCACTCAGATACAACAATACAAGCAAACACTGACCAGAGCTTTGGTATCAAAGTATATAATTATTTATTTAAAAACACACAGTTTGAAACACTCCAGCACTCTTATTGTAAAATATTCTAAACACAGTTACTATTGTAATATATACACCCCTTTTTCCATATCAGATAAGTCACAGTAAAACACCACTTATTTTCATACAGAGGTGAGCACTTAACTAGATGGCACTCCAATAAGTTTGTGAGAAAGGGAGGGAAAAAGACAGAATATGGAAAGGTACACCACTCTAAGGTTCAGGAACACTGTTAGCAAGGCAGAAGAGCAAAAGTCACTGGTGAGCCAAAGGCTGGGCCCACTCTTAGAGAGAGCAGAGCACAAATGCGCCCAAGATCACACAGTTACACTAGGCTTAGAAAATCTTGCAGAGGGTTCAAAAAGAGTTTAGAGAGGCTTAGGAAAGTTTAGCCGGAGTGTCCCAGGCTAACCCAGGTTCGAAAGCCGGGTGCTAAATCTACCCCGTACAGTCGGTAGCAAGGGAAGCCAGGCGGGACACGGTACCTTAAGTGGGAAGGATCCTTCAGCGGTGGCAGTTGTTCCTGGTAGTAGGTGCAAGTTGCGTCGTCTTCCAGGCGAAGAGAAGATCTCGACTTGGAGGAAAGATGAAGGCCGTTGCAATACCAGGGCAGAAACCATCCGCAGAGTTTTCCGGTTAAAGGTGGTACCTTTGTTTCCCGGTCGTGGTAAAACGTGGTATCCCGGTTGCCGGGGTGCTTGGCACAGGCAAGGCGGCCACGAGGTACGTCGGGAAGGCGAAAAGACGGTGAAACTGGTTATCCCCACCAGTCAAAGGAAGAAGACTCTCCGGCGGAAGATCTCCTCTGTCGTTGGGAAAAAGTGGTGAGACGGTCCAGCAGGGCTCCACCGGTGGTGGTGTCGTGGCAGGTCGGCTCAGCTTCTCCCTCGTCTGTTTCTTATGTCCTGTGGCGACTTCTGAAGTTCCAGTCCCCAAAGCCCTGCTTTTATGCAGCAAACCCCCATTCACTCAGCCTAGCTGTCACTCAAACATGCTAAGTGGTGAGCCGGCCGGCTCACCACTTGGGCCAATCAGGATGGAGTGCGACTTGAGTTGCCTAGGCAACTCAGTCCAGGGTGCCTAAATTTCCCTCCACCCCTCCTAAGTACCCCAGACAGAGTGGCACCACTTTGGAGGGCTTCTGTGGAGAAGCCCGCCAAAAAGTGGAACAAAGGGCTTGACTTGGGTTGGAGTCACAGAAGAGAACACAAACGCCATTTTAGAATCAAGTTTTGGCAAAAAACACCAACCGGAGAATTAATATTAATTAAATAAACCGGCGGTATGTTCGAGGCTACCGTAAATAAATAAATAAAGATAGTAGCCTAAAACAATGGGAAATCCTATAGGAAAATATTTGCGGTTGAATATAAAAAGTAGTATCCACTGCCACCAGCAAAAACTCGATCAGGGGGGACGGAGACGTGCCCCCTCGACTAACAGACCCCGGGGCAATTGAATTGCCCCAGCCAGTATGTCCACAATATGATGGTTTGTACTGGTTCTGTTCAGAATTTAAGACTAGTAAAGTCAATGGTGACTTTACATGCCCTGGGAAACAGTAGTCAGTCCCAGGGTATGGAGTCTATACTGGGGGGGTCACTATGACACCCCTGTGTTACTGCACGGAGGGTGCTGTGTAACACACATCACAAAAACACATGGAGCCCTATGGAGTAAAAGACCCCATAGCCCATTAAACACTTCTAGATTCAAAGAAACACACTCAAATCATGTCCAAGAGTGAGGGTAACAGAGTCTCACTCTTGGCAGGAGAAAAAAATAAACCCCAAAAATCCAGCAAAGCTGCTGGGGGACTCACTAGGTCAGGAAATTCAGCCTAAACAGAGAATTCTCCCCAACAGCGGCCAGATTGTCTAATTGGCGCTTAAGGCCTATCAGTGTCAAGTCCATTAGGATCATGTCATCTGCATATAACAGCCTTGTTGGTTTTTGCTCCCCCATTGACATTTGAAAGGCGCGGATGGATGGTTCAGAGTCCTTGAAATCGCCAATATACATGATAAAAAGGGCCGGGGCTAATGGGCAGCCCTGCTTCACTCCTCTTTCCACTGGGATTTCTGCCGATAGTAAGCCAGCTTGGTTTAGTCTCACGCGCAGCTTAGTGTTTTAATGGAGAGCTCGGATAGGCTGAGTTATTTCTTTGGGGCAGTTCCAGTGTTCCAGTTTTTCCCACAGAATCGCTCTATTGACCTGGTCAAACGCTTGCACCAGGTCAATGAAGGCCATGAAAACACAAGGCCCTCTGCCGAGAACTTTGCTCTTCAGTGCACTCAGAAACATGATGTTAGTCGACGTTCCGTTGTTTTTAGTGAACCCCGTTTGGAACAGGTCAGCTCACGGAGCCTTATTTGCCCAACGCTGAAAATGTTGTAGCAATAATGCTCCGAAAACTTTACCGATAGTGTCCAGCAGTGCTATGGGGCGGTAGTTCTTTGGCTCCTCTTTGCACCCCTTTTTGAATATGGGCACCACAGTAGATGTGGTTCATGAGAGCGGGATTGACCTTGTGTTCGTGCATCATTTGAGGATTGCTCCAATCAGCGTGGACCATTCAATCGGATTTTGTTTAAGGTCCAGGTTGGTAATTCCATCCGGGCCGGGTGCTCTCGACGGATTGAGTCTACGAAGGACCTTCATTATCTCTACTTCATTACTCAAGTCAACCCAAGGCTCCAGTTTAATGTTGGCCCCCAAGGGGTATAATGCTGATGGTGCTTGGAAGAGGATTTTATAGAAGTTTGTCCAGACTTCCTCACTGATTGGATTTTTCACTGGTTCCTCCAGGGGGGAAGATGTGGATCTCAGAAGTGACCAGAATTCTCGAGGGTGATGACCACATACGAGCTTCAGCATGGCTTCCGCGTCCTGTTGATATAAGGTTAATCGGTAATGCCTGACCCAAGATTTGTAGGTTAGCTGAGCCTTGTTGAAGCGATCTTGGTTTTCTAATGACGGATGTGTACGCAGTAGCCTTTTCGTTTTCCTCAGCTAGCGTCTTTTCTCCACCAGTTCTCCACAATACACGTGGGAAAAGAGTGGGTGCTGCGTCTAGGCTTATTGCTAGAAAAAAGATATGGGACTAAGAGTTGTTGATAGTCTGGTGGTAGTTGGGTGTTCTTCTGGCCGTGATCAACTCCCTTTTTTTGGTAGTGCTGCGTGATCTTCAACAGGGAGGCCACCGATAGCTTGAGGCGGTTTTTTTGGTTATTAGTCTCCACTTTCGCTCGCATATATAGTTTTTCAGTTAGGCGAATCTTCCATTGTAGGGCCAGCAGGTTATGATCGCTGGCCGTACACTTGAGTACATCAAACGAGGTTGTTAGGGCTGCCAGATGTCTGCTCACAAAAATGTGGTCGATATCCGCGTGAGAGTTTCCCCTTTCCCAGGTTGGTGGTCGGTTTGCTCTCGGGAATAGATCGCCAGCACTGAGTAGGGCTCTGGAGGACATCAAAGACAGCCATATGATTCCTCAACCTTTCCTCAGGGATGTAGACGCTGAAGGGATGGGCCTTGGTTCATGCTCGAGCCAGGTGGCGTTCAAGTCGCCACATAGTATCAGAAAGGCCGCTGGACTTTCCACAAGAGCCTTGTCGATGGTTTGCCCAATCAGAGCTAGGAAGGAGTTGTCGCTCATAGCTGTGGGGTTCCAATAAACGTTGATGACAATTAGTGACTGACGTGTGCATAGACCATTTTCTTCCGAGGGCTTTTCCCAGTTTAGCTCTGTTGCAAGGAGGTACGTGGAAGATTTCAGTGTTTTCTTGAAGTGCAATCCGCTTCCCGAGCGGATGGCTGTTATAAATCCGGAGAAAGGGCGACCAAAAACCCCTTTTTTTGCTGGAGCATACGCTATTGTGTAATCGTCCATTGAGGGGCGTTCTATCATCCACGACTCTTGGATGCAGACGATGTCGAAACAGCCTAGATTTAAATCCCCTTCCTTGGTCAAGTGCAGAAAACCCCTGGTGTTCCACGATCCCAACAACAACTCCTCTTGCCCAGTGGTTGATCTGATGGCGAATGGGGCGAGAGGACGTGTTACGCTTTGCTGTTTCTGTTTATTAATCGTCAGAGCCTTCGGTATCCAAGAGCATAGTTGCGCTAGTGGGGCTTGTTTGATGATTTGTTCAGGCTCGGGGGCCTTCGGTTTGGGGTGTTGGATGATGGTACGCTGGATTATGGTCATAAGACCTGCAGGGAATCGCCCTATTCCCAGAGGGTCTTTGTAGGCGTGTTCGTTGATAGGTTTATCTGACAAAGGAAGTTGGATGTCAGTCCCCGCCTCGGATCTCGGGGTAATTCCCCTTGCTGAAGCTGCCAAATGTTTGGCTCCTTTGTTTTTCGGTTCCTTGCCTTGGTGGTTCGTTTCAATAGCCACCCGCGGAAATCTTTCTTGACTGGATGACTCTGGGGGTCGCAAGGTTTGTGAGACCTGGCCACCTCAGACCTCTCTCGTAAATTAGATGGCGTGCTCCCTTCTGCTTCAAATAGGTCTAACCCCAGCTTCAGCAGATTTTCTTTCCTTGGAGATCCGCATTTTTGCCCAGTTGGTAGGTACATATAGGTATGCACTCGCCGTATTACCCTCGTGGAAGGGCTCTACCAAAGCAATGTCTTTTGTCTCTACTTGACTAAGCGATGGGACACATTTGAAAAGATGTAGGACGAAGCCTCGATTTAGTACCACATATTTTTTATTGTCAGGCAGTTGTTCTATCTTAAATGTACGTTCTGTTTTGGGGCGCCGGGTGGATCTCCCAGGTGTACGTTTTGGGCTTCATCTAGAGCCATACGTGGTCTTTTTCTCCGAGTAGTGGGCATCCGAGAGTTTCACCACTCTGGATGGCCGCTGGACCCAGGTAGCATGGACCCACCTTTGTTTAGGGTAGTTACGGGGTTTGGGAGAGAGAGCAGCTATCACAGCCCCCGAGCTAGGTGGAGAAAAGGCCTGGCGTGAGTGACCTCCACCGGCCTTTTTATGATCGTGCTTTGGGTCTTCGTGCGAAGCGTGCCTGGAGGCCGCCGGACCCCAAGTGGGCTTCTTGATCATCTTCTTAAAACGATTTTCCAAAGTCTGGAAAGGCAGATCCTCCTCTTCCACAATTGGGGGCAGGCAACTATCCTCTTGATCGTCAGGTAGCGAGTAGACACTAAGATTTAATAGGTCCCCCACCGCCTCTGGTTCGGCCACCTTGAGCTGAGGGGCGCCTCCCAAGGCGTTCACCTCTCTCGCCCGGTTTAGGTTTGCCTGCCGAGCTTAGGATTCTGGTTGATTAGTACTTGCAGGTTTTGCCGTCCAGATGGCGAGCCCTCCTTCTTTTGTAACAATAACGTCTATTGATATACAAGGTTGTGGAGAGGCTAAGTTGTCACTTAGTTTCAAATTCTCAAAAATTGCAAATTCTTTGTTCGTAGATGCTTTTGCCTGCTCTTTGTGTTCTAGAGACTCCTCACAATCAGGAAGGATGAGGATGACCTCGTTGTTAATGGCGTCGTTTGCACTGCTGCCAACTGTCTTTGCTTTACTCCCAACGGGACCGGGGCTTTTAGGCCCTGGCTTGGGCTTATCCGTTGGGCCTTTTGTGGTGGTGGTCATCCAAGATTTAGGGGTCTGGGAACTGGAGTCAATGGGCGTTGCTGTAGGGGAGGAGGAGAACAAGGATCTTTCCGTTGATCCCCGGGACGGGACTTGCGTCGGCTCCAATCTGTCTCCAAGGCGTTTTTCCATTCTGCTGTTTAGGGCATTTCTGTACCCTTCCAAGAAAATCAAACGACTATTCATCATTGCAGAGATGGACATGTGGTCTTTCAAGGAGTCGTTTATGGACTCATATAGCTTACAAAACAGCGCCAAGGCAATTGTCACCGTTGACATAATTAGCCTTAGGTCTGTCCTCTTTCCCGCGGAGTCTTTAGAGGTGTTTCCCGGTAATTCGGTAGAGTGGCGATTTCTCATGGGGCTGACTGGGGTTTGGGAACCGCTACTCTGGTCCCGAGACGGCGCTTCTCGAGGGGCAGGGCTAATGGCTGATGGAAGGGCTGGGCCAGTACCCGCCATAGAAGAACCCCTTATGTCCGAAGCTGCAACGGCCGGGGTTGATGTAAGGGCCGCAATCTCTCCCTTCTGCTCCTCCTCCAAGTCCTTTAAGGAGGGGATCAGTGTAGTGTCGATGGGGCGAAGTTCTATCGAATGCGCCCCTCGTCCTGGCGGAGACAGGTCCGGGAGTTGGCACTCGAAATTGCTGGTTATGTCGAGTGCATCAGCTGAGGGGTTCGATGAAACCAGGTGTCTCGGCACTGGGTCTAAGGGTCTTGGCATAGACACAGGGACAGAAAGGAGGGTAGAGGGCCTCCCGGCTTGCGCAGGTGTATTTAGGGTGGCCTTCATCAGCGCCACAGGACCCCCCCGGCAACTGCGGGGTGCTGCCCACCTCCTTGTTCCGTATGATGGAGGTGGACTGCTTTGGCGAGAACAAGAAACCAGGGTGCGGAGAACTAAAGTGCCATCGGACTCTGGCATCGGGTAGGGCACCACTGTCAGAGCCTCTGTCAGAATCTTTCAAAAAAGGGTCGCCCACATGAAAGGGCCACCCAGGGTTCTTTTTCACCGGGACTTGGTCCAAGACTACTTTCAGGATCTCGGCATCTGACAGTTCTTCTGCGATAGTTGATTTCTTTTTCAGAAAGTTGGCAAAAAATGTGTTGTTAGGTACTGGCAATGCCATATATCCCTTTGCGGGAGAGTTTGGAGGGTTAGTGGACGAGTTGGAAAGTCTTAAGCACGAGTTCGGGTGGACTTTGATACCTGATTTTTGCCGGAGGTGGGCACAGCGTTTTCTGCGTGCCGGCGCTCCCTTATTCTTTTGATGGCTGTAGTTTGCAGAAACATGTGGGAATTTGGGGTTAATTCTCAACGACAAGTCTTTCAAAGCTGCAGCTGTCAGGACAGACTCAGTCCTTGGCCGCTCGTCCGCTGCTACCCGCACCACCTCCACCTCCAACAGCCGCGCTGGAGACAAGTCTGTCGGTGCCTGCTCATCCAACAATTGTAGACAGGGATGGTGCAGAATAGGGACCACAGTTATACTGGAGGGCGTAGGGGCACTCGGGTCAGCGCTTGTCGTGTCCCTTTGCACCACCCCAAAGCCTGTATCTTCCCAGCCCTCCGAGCATGAGGGTGGAGTTGAAGGCGGCGGGGGGGAGGGGGGGGGGCAGGCGCTGACCCAATGTCCACCCCACCCGCATCAGCCTCACCTTGGACTGCTGGCGTTTCCTCTCCTCCGAGGGGCACCGCCGGGCCTGCCGCACATGGCAAGAGGCTACCAGCAGGAAGCGGAGACGATGACGGGGGTAGCAGGCAGGGTCTGCAGGGACGATCCAAGTCTTCAGTCGTAATGGGAGGTTCAAGCTCGATGGTCGTGCAAAGCACCTGCCTCACTGCAGGGAGCCCTGCCTCCCGACCTCCAGGGACCGAAGATGGAATCCACAGAGATGCCATGCTCCTTTTTGAGCTCCTGAGGCAGCGACCCTCCTCCTCAAGCTGAGTTGGGTCGAGCTGTAGAGGCGACAAAGAGGAGGCGGTGTCCTTTCTGCTTTAATTTTTTGCTGCCATAGGCTGCTACTCTGCAGCCGGCTACTCCGCGTGTCGCGCTCCTCCAGCGCCGCACAGCCGCACAACAGTCAGTGCCCTTTACCCCATCAGGCTTAACGCCGCAAGGGTGGTTGAGGCTGTGTTTTGTGCTGCAGAGGGGTCACGTGATCAGTCACATTGCTGCAAACAAGCTCCTCCTCCTCCTGGAAGCGAGCTGGATCTCAGGCAGGTAAGCGTTTCTTTTTCAGTAGAAAAAGTGTCCTTTACAGCTTCTAGGACACACGACACTCGGGCGGTTGAGGCTGAGTTTTGTGCTGCAGAGGGGTCACGTGATCAGTCACATTGCTGCAAACAAGCTCCTCCTCCTCCTGGAAGCGAGCTGGATCTCAGGCAGGTAAGCGTTTCTTTTTCAGTAGAAAAAGTGTCCTTTACAGCTTCTAGGACACACGACACTCGGGCGGTTGAGGCTGAGTTTTGTGCTGCAGAGGGGTCACGTGATCAGTCACGTTGCTGCAAATGAGCTCCTACTCCTCCTGGAGGCAAGCTGGATCTCAGGCAGGTAAGCGTTTGTTTTTTAGTAGAAAAAGTGTCCTTTACAGCTTCTAGGACACATGGCCAGTACTCCCCTGCCCATGGGTTTTCATGTGTTGCATGTTGCTCTTGTCCATTTCTGGGCTCCAAAAAGCCTATCTAGTGTTGCTCATGTTCTACCTGTAGACTTGGCTTCTGGAAGATGCTCAAAGTTATGACTCACTGATCTTCCTAATTTGCCACCAACCAGTAAACAGACGATTCTCTTTCTCTCTTGAACACCTGCCTGATGTTGCCATAGCTCAAAAAAGACAGACATAAATACACCCAAAATAAAGTTGAAGTTTGTACTGTGAAAAATGTCTGAATGTGCGGTTGAGAATGGATGATTTGCCCTCATACCTGCCCCGCCCCCTGGTATTAAGTGGATGTAAACCTTACACCTGTGAAATGTACACATTTACTGCACCTTGCTGTGCATTGCTTAATCCTGATTCAGATATAATGCTTTGTTATTATAGTGCTGGACTGATGATCATACTCCATGTATCCTAATGTACTGTCAGGAAAGCTTACAGTGAAAGGCATGTGTATATTTTCAGGTTATCACAACTTGTATTTGACTTGTTACGCTATTTGATTTGATTTTATTTTATTTATAAAGCGCAAGAAACCAGGCCCAGGGGCAACCGGGCGCATACTATTAAACAATATTTCATCAAACATTAATCAGTCAGGCTTTTGCATGTTTTTTGTGACCTACAAATGGAGGTTCATTTGATGCATTTTATTAATTACAGATGCTGAGTATTCTGTTCCTTACTTTCTGTGCCATATGAGGAGCAATTGTCCCAGGCCAATTTAGGATAATGGGAACATCATCTAATCAGAGCACCATCATTTTCTAGTAAGAATTCTGCCAGTTCAATGTTAGTGTGTCAACATACTCCGACGTTCTGTACCCTTCCTCCATACTTATGGGTGACCGTCTAATGGGGACAGGAGCCCAGAGCATTTTGCACAAAAGGTGCAGAATCATTGAGTTTGCGCAGGACAGGCCTCCCCGCAAGCTGACCATGACCCCTTTAAATGTTTGACAGTTCTTTTTTCTTCACGTTATAGAAAATACCCTTGCATAGCAGCAGCTCTATTTTTTGTATGTTTGATCTGCTTGTCCTCATGTTTCATCTTTTTTTTTTCTTCCTCCAGGCTGCCTGCCACTTTTTGCCTCCCGTTTATGTTGGGACATTCCAGATTTTCAGTGTGCATGCCCTGCGCATGGCAGTACACATTGTTGGTTACACAGGGGCTGTGTAGTGTTACTGTCCTGCTCACGGACGCCTGTGCTTTTTGCATGTCTCATTCCCGTCGGTCATTGAAGAAGCGGTTCCAAACATGGGAGGACATCTTCTCTGATGTTACACCAGACCATCTGAAACAGTTTTGTCAAAAGAAAACAATTTTCTCTGATATCCGAGTGATTCTTTCAGAGGGAACCTGTGCCTGGGTGGGATCCCAGTGGGATCTGCTGGATGCAACTCAAGGCTCTTGGAGCTTCTACTGGTGGCAATACTAAATATCTTCTGTGGCCATGTACTGGGTTGTTGTGCGAGGTGGCCCCTCACAATGTGGAGCCTTGCACCAGGAAATCCTGTTAAAAGGTCCACCATTGTTTGCTTTGCTGTCGCCAGAGCATCTACTGTGCTGCATGCATACTGCCTCAATAGGGCTTATCAAAGAGAATCAAAATGTTTCTTCATGTTCGAACTGTGTCTCGACCCACAGCGCCAAACTGGCAGAAAATGCAAAGGCGTGGACCCTGCACCACCTCAACCATCATGACTGACTTGGGCAGGAATCCTCTGATTCATTCCTTCTAGTGTTGGGAAAGAGGCAAGCATCTTGGAGGGAGAGTCATCTTCGAGGGATTCCTGCCAAGGTGAGAAGTGGATCTTCTATGTCACGTCCAGGCTGGTCCCCCATGACGACTGCCACCTTGTCTGACAACCTTCATCAGGGGACATGCTGCATTTTGATCCCTACTCCACACTGCACAGGCAGCCAGTGTAATACTCTGCTATTACCACCATCTGGACACCTTCCTCCTCCCTTTTGCTGAATTCAATGAGAATGGACAGGTTGTTCAAACATTTTCAAAGACTAATGTACTCCTCATCCATGTAGAACTACCTTAAGGGGCCCATCAAGGAGGTTCTGCCACAGGCTGTACTGCCTCAATGCAGACCCCTCAGAACCAGGTCCCACCATCCCCCGAGCTGCACCTTTAGCATCTGTGCCAGGTGAAAATAGGCTTCTGCCTCCAAAGCTTAAACATCAGGATGACACAGCCCCTTGTGGTGTAGCCCTTAACTATCCCTCCCATAGGGGATCCTTCCATTTTGGAATCTGCCCATCATCTGGAGATCCCTTTCACATTCTGGTGGACCCAGCCCCAAGATATAACGCACCTTTCCTTGTCTTCTAAGTCTTCCCACTACCGGATTTGGCATAGTATCTGGGGATTCCCACATCTGAGGAGCCCCTGGCTGAAATGGGGTGCTGGCAAATGTTTTGGACTTCAGGGTTCCAAGGAGACCTGGCATCCCTCTTCAAAGGGATGTGATTATGAAAGATTCTAATATCTGACAGAAACAACATTCTTCTATACATGTTCACTACGCTAGTGGTAGCTTCTCCCAGATCAGGTCTGCCTCTTCGGTCATCCCCAACCATTATGATCGGTTGTCATGGCTGCCACTCCCTTCTCTAAGAAGGCTTCCTTTTCTACTTCTGGACAGTCGTTGACAGTGAAACCCAGCAAGGAAGACAAACTCCTTAATAGTATGGATAAAAAGGTTTACTATAGTTCAGCCCTTTGTTTGAGGCAAGTAAATGCTGGCTGCTGCCAGCCAGAGACTTTGCAAGGAAATTGCTTAGTTTCAAGGTGATCTCCCTACGGACTTGCAGGCTTCTTTCAAATCCGGCCTCATTAAATTATGTCTTATAACCGAGGACATCATTTAAAACCTGGTTCATAATATTGGTGCAGTAGCAAGTGGCATCTGCCTGGGTGCAAAGGGGGCGTGGCCAGGGTCCATGCCATTAGAATGTGTTGGCTCAGTGCTCCTGCCTATGATCCTGAATAAGCTCCTTAGTGAAGGCGTGCGGCTGTAAAACTTTGTGTGTGTAACCATAAACAGCTGGGGAACGCGGGTGCTGTTTGTGGTGCCTCTCTGTGCAAGGAAGGGAGGCCGGGAGGCTGCACAGAGCCCAGGAGATGAGGAGAGAGGCAAGCAAAATGGCGGCCGCAATGGATCTAAAGAAACACTGATTTCAATGATGCGGAAGGCAGCCGGAGCAACTGGGCGCATACGAGTGCTGCCATGTGGCGTCTCCGACCTCTTCAGGTGGTCGCGAGTACAAGAACTTGCACCTTGCTGTAAGCAGTGAGTCCCAGTGCTGGGAGATGATGAGCTGACAGGAGGAGAGGCCAGCCCCCGAGGAGAGGGATAGTTGTGTGGAAGCTGAGGTGCCGCTGGCAGCTGCAGGAACCTTTACGCAGCCTTGCGATTGACAGCACAGGCCTGGCAGGACCCGGCGCCACAAAATAATACAAGGAAGTTTGGCCAGAGCTGGCTATGCAACTAAGGACGCTGACAAAGGCCCTTTCCTTCCCGTGGTAAGAAGGGAGAGCAGTGGACAGCGGTTGATGTGTCCTGGAAGATAATCCCCGGCTAGGCCACCGGGCAGACAGGCGACCTTCATTGGCTGCGCATCCCGTGGTGGGACTGCGGGGGACATGGACGCTGTCGAGAGCCCTGGCAGTAAAATATACCAATGTACACTGCTGATATTATTGTGAGAGGATACAGTTGGCAGAGGACTGCGATAGCGGGGGCCACTGCATAGGTGCCAGTTTGGCCCAGCCACAATGACTGTCACTACATGGCCATATCCTTGGGCTGATACAGCACTTGTCCAAATCTTCCTTACCGCTGAGAGGAGGCAAAATTGTGGGGAGGCAAACGGGACGCAGGGTGAGCAGCGGGATGTATCACAGGGAACTGCTGGAATCTGTGGAAAGCAGTGCTTGCTGAATTGTCCCTCAGAGGCGGATGCCCCAACATTGGGAAATACCCAGGAGCCAGCACCATGTCACCTAACAAACATAAAGGCAATAATAAACCCACAATCGTGGACTATTTTGCGGCACAGAGCAGAAGTTTGGTCCTCATAGGAAGCAAGAGCGGTGAACCACCTCATTCCCAACCACAACTGACCCGAGCAGAGTCTCAGGAAGACAGGATACTAGAGGCCATTGCCGTCCTGCGGTCCTCCCTGAAATGCAAGATAAATGAAGTCAAGGTTGATGTTCACCTTCTGAGACAAGATGTGTGGGCGCTCGCAGAACGAGTCATCACAACAGAGTCACTATTGCATGAAACCGTGTCTACCACTGCAGAGCTAATGAAGAGCATGAAAGCTTTGGAAGACATAAACACCATCTTTGAGGACCACGTGGAAGATGCGGAGGGGCAATCGCTACAAAACAATGTCAGAATGCTCGGAATACCAGAAGGGAGTGGAGGTACTGACCCTACGTTATATATTGAAAACCTGATATTGCAGGAGGTGGGATCTAATCCCCAACCGATTATAGCAAGACTCCTTAACTTCAGAGACCGAGAAGTGATATTACAATACTTTAGGGAAGGAGGTGTGATACAGAGAGGGAACAGCAAGATCGCAATATATTCCGGCCTACACACCGCTGGTTCAAAGGAAACGCACTACGTTTGTCTCCATTCCATGAAAGACGGCTTCACCGATTGGGATTAAAGTACATGCTTATTTATCCAGCTAAACTGAAGGTGTTATACAACGGAAAGACGCATATGTTTGAAACGCCCGTAGCGGTCAACATGTGGATGGACCATAATGGAATGCAGGACAAGAGTGTGGAGTGCTTGACAGATGGTATGGGATAGACGCAAAACATGAATTGCACATAGTACATACTGGTCACATGCAGCCCATACGTGATGGAATATTAATCGCCTGAGACAGTCGCTATATGGCAGGGGTGCAACGCCGCTGCCCAGGGCAAGGACCAACAGGCACCCACAAACAGGAGTTTCTCCTGGTACTGTTTCTTCGGTACAATTGCCTATGCCACGGTGGTCTTGTGGCTACAATGCTGTGGGATTGCCCGAACGGCTGGATGCTGTTCGGGACTGTTGCTGTCCTATGTTTAGGGACGCTTTGTTATGGTTGTATTTTGCTTTGTTGCTTGGTCTGAGCTGAGCCATGCACGCTGGGTAACTGCGGGATGTGAAGCGGGGGGGTGGGGGCCCATTCACTGATGCTAGGGATACAAGGGGGGAGCGAAGGTACTAAGTGCAGATGGCTTCAACTAGGATAGTAACAGTTTTGATGCGTGGGAATTGGGTGAAGTCTTTCTTTAATAGGAAGAGGATCACAATAGCATTGCTTTAGGAGACGCACCTCCTTCCGGAAGACCATGGCCTCATTGTTACTAGTTGGGGTGGCAAGGGCTATGGTTCTACTTAATCCAGGTTTGCCAGGGGAGTGTTGATATGGCTGGATGCACAGGTTCCCTTCAGGCTCATCAACAGGAAAATGGATACCGAGGGAGTATATGTGATAATACATGGGCACATATACAGTCAGAAGATATGCATAGTGAATACGTGTGGCCCAATCACTCGGTACCTGCTTTCCTTGGGTCGATGAGACTGAAACGGGCACACGTAAGGGGGGCCCTCTTAATATGGGGTGGAGATTTTAATTGCGTGAGGGACCAGACACTTGATAGGGCTGATTCATTGCGACCTTGGTCAATGTCGGCGTCGGAGACCTTGAACGCGATAATCGCTGACCTTGCACTGGCGGACGTTTAGAGGGAGCAGAACCAGGGTGGGAGGCGGTATTCCTTTTATTCAGCCCCACAAGCACTTTACACTAGCATAGACTATTTTCTGGTGGGAATTGAAAGCTTGATAGACTTTGCGGCTACTGTATATATGGGGCGGACTATCTCTGACCATTCCTCACTGGCGATGAACTGGATCCTTTGGGGCCCCCGATCCCAACATGGCTTCTGTCAGCAGAGTCGCAGGGATCAATTGAACAAATACCTGATAAGCCTTTTGGAATTAAGTGTTGGTAGTGTGGATGCATGGTGCACGATATGGGAAACCTTGAAAGTGGCCACGAGGGCGGAGGCAATGGCAGGCGCTGGAGGGGGATTCAAAAAAGATTGGTTGAGGAATTGGGGCAGCTGGAGGATAAGATCTGTGTGGGGGAGGAGTCTGAGGCTAAGACACGAAATGATGAGCGGATTATGCCACATACACAGCAAGAGCACATGCAGAAGGGGATATGTCAGGGTGAATGGTGTCGTGGCTCTGCAACTCTGAAATGGCCTGGAAACCAATAACACAGATTAGGGATGAGTGAGGGGAACTCTGGAGAACGCAGGGTGAAATAAATGGAGCTTTTAGCACCTTTTATAAGACTTTATATTGCAATGAAACACCAGTGACCCATGGGGACCTGCAGGAAACCCTCACATAGATTAGGCTACCACAGATTACAACGGAGCAGGCCGCTGAACTCGACCTGCCGTTGACGGAGGAAGAAATAGGCGAGGTGATCAGGTCTCTCCCTACTGGGAAGACACCTGGTTAGGACAGCCTACTGGACACATTTTATAAAACCTTTGAAACCACCCTTGCCTCTGTATTGCTCAAGACATATGAGGAGGCTGACTCAAGGGGACGTCTTCCGGGCAGCATTCAAGAGGCAATGGTGGTCCCAATACTTCGGGCAAACTGTGCGACTCATATCGTCCCTTAGCAATGCTGAATCAGGACTTCAAGATATTAACAGCACTGCTCGCTGATAGACTTAGGAATGTGATCACCATGCTGATACACAGGGATCAGACAGGGTTTGTCCCAGGACATAACACCACCATGAATCTGAGATGGTTACAGCACCTTATAGATCAGAACAGCTCCAGTGAGTCTCCACTTGCGGTGGCGTCTTTCAAAGCCTTTGACTCTGTCTACTGGGAGTGGATGCTGGCAGCAATGGATACATTCGGTATAGGACAGGCATTCATTAAAGGGGTACAGGTTCTATATACGCAACCAGTAGCCAGAGTAAAGACAGGGAACTGGGTTTCCGAGACCTGGGAAGAACAACGAGGCATACGACACGGATGCCCGCTGTTGCCTATTTTATATATTTTGGCCCTTGAGCCCCTGGCAGTGTACCTAAGACAGGAGTTCTTGGAGGCAGGGGTGGAGGTGGGTGGGACGACCTACATACTGTCTTTATATGCACATGACGTTCTTTTAGATTTGACTGATCCAGAGCACAACCTGCCAATTTTGCTGGAAGTGTTGGGCAATTTTGCCGAACTTTCAGGCATATCCTTTAATAGACCGAAGTCATGCTTATTCCCGTTGGCGGGATTGGGCCAATGTGACCCTAGTGATTTACCAGAACCTGGGTTAAAGTGGGAATGCGGCACCTTTCGGTACCTGGGGATACATATAGCACACACCCCTGAGAAAATGCACTCAGAGAATATGGTGAGGTCTCTGGAGGGGATAAAGAGATCCATGGGATTTTGGGGGAAGCTGCCATTGACATTAATGGTAAGAATCGCTTTGGTTAAAATGATCGTGCTACCAAGGCTTCTTCTCAGTTTACCAATGTATCCCATAATATACCAGCAGTGTTCTTTAGGAGACTGAACGCAATCCTCAGGAACCTCTTGTGGGGTAGTGGAAGGCAGAGGATATCCTCGAAATCGCTGTGCATGCAGTACATACTTTTTGGCCACACATTTGCAATATGTGACGCATTGGCTCTCTGACGACGTCACTGCTGAGTCGGAATTATTACAAACACTGATAAGACCAGTTTTACTGAAGGAAGCCCTCTGGATGAGTGGGCGGTTGATGGATGGTAAAATACTCCCCATTGAAGTGGATAGAAAGGTCTGGAAGAGGGCAATTAAACTGTTAAAGGTATGCAATCCATACACCCGACAGACCCCTATGGTGCCCAATGTTTGTAAGGGAGTTGAGGAACTGACTGTGGCCAGGAAATGGGAGGCCTTCAGGCTAAGCACTTGGGGGGGGGGGGGAATGTACAAGGAGGGAGGTTGTAGCGAACACACGGACTAGCTTCATACTGAGGGAATACCCAGGGGCCAGTTCTTGTGGTATTGTAGACTGACACCGGTAGCCAAACAGAAATGGCTGATTGGCCTGGGGAGCCGACATTGTGCCCACTATTGCAATTGTTATATGAGCTGGAAGATGGGTGGCCCCTTGTATCTAGGATATATAAATGCATGCAGAACTTGATGAGTACACGTAATGCAGGCCTGAAAGAGAAATGGGAGAAAGATCTGTGCGGGAGGTGAATAACAACCAGTGGAACAATGTACAGCTTTTCACCAAAAAGGGTTCCCGCAATGCACGGGTCTGTCTTTTGCAAATGAATGTTCTGTATAGAACGTATATGACCCCACTCTGAGTAGCTGCATTTGACCAGACTAGGACCTCTGAATGTCCGTGGTGTGGTGGGGGGTAAGGGGAACAGGCTCCATGCACATGTTTTGGAACTGCATACATGTGCAATCCTTTTGGCACAGAATTCAGGAGTCTTGCAACAATGCGGGAACTACACACTTCAACTGAGCGCCGCTGGAGTGCCTGCTGGGAGCATATCCCAGACCTGAAAAATATAGACACGCTGCCAAATTCATTGACCTGGCTTGCATACTGGCTAAGAGGCGCATAGTGATGTCTTGGAAGGATATTTTGGGCCCGCAATATGCAGCATGGTACAGCGACTTTTTTAGATCAAGCACGGCGGAAACCACCACTTGGCATAGGGCCATACAAGTGAAAGTCTTGGAGCCCACTGAGAACTTCACAGCATGGTATGCCCTCCTGGAGGCGATGATCAAACTCTCAGATAATAAACCCCCATGACTTTAAGTATGATGCCTCTGGTTCATATTTTTCTTTACATTAGAGGATATCTCAAGAATAATGGTGCACACTACTACCCCTTCACCCCAACTGAGGACATGGATGTGACTTTTGTGCTGATGTGTATGTATTGATATTTAATTTGTATTGCACTCATACACAAGTGTTTCAGAGCGCGACAAGACAAGAGAGAACAAAAAACAACGCTCTTACTAGGCCCAGTGACAATGAGAATGCGCAAGTGCATGTAGAGAATGTAATATACTGGTATTCAGAGGTTGGTGGCCCTGATTACCCCTGCTGCTAGAACAGAATGTTTAGCATTAATACATGGCCTGGTTGTGTTTTGTTTTTATTATTGTGTCATGTATGCTAGTACTACAGCCAGATTGGTGAACCTTGGGCCGTTCACTGAATGTCTTGAATGTCACAGTTAATGTTTCAAACTTCTGTATGTAGCCCAATCTATGTTCATTACAGATATATCAATAAACACGTTTTTTTTTTTTAAATCTGCCTGGGTGCGGAGATGCTTCAGTCTGCTTGGCATAGGGCAACTACTGTCACTGAGGATGTATGGAACGGTTCAGAGGATCAGATCTGTTCCACGTCTGTATGGATGAAGTCCACAGGGTTCTTTCACCAGCAATCCTCTTCCACCTTTGAAGATAAGCCCCATTAACATTTGTGTCCAAATCCACCATTTTGCTGTGGATGCCACGACAGAGTTTCTGGCAGACTGGGCTTCAATCACATTTGAACAATGCCTTCTTCCTGTGGTTTTAATGGTTATAGGCTACCTCTCTTCTCCATTATCTCCTCATATTCTTTTGGTGGGTTCTGCCACCCTTTGTTATGAGGTTCAGAACTTCGTGCAGATGGGACATCTAGGGGAGGTACCCCTCCTTGAAAGAGGCCTCAGCTTTTTTTCCAGGCACTTCACTGTGCCCAAAAGAACCTGGACTGGACTGTGCAAGGTGTCGGACCTCTGCCCTTCCCCATACCGCTACCTTATAATAGAGAAATTAAAGATGATCACTGTTAAGAAGGATTTCTGAACTCTGTCCAGGAGAGCCAGAGGTTCAGAAGGCCAATCTAGTTTCTTGGAACAGGGTAACCTCTGGACAAGCCAGACCAATCAGGTTAGCTATGGCAGGCGGTCAAGACTAAATCTCAGGAGGGGTGAGGGTGACTGAAGGACCTCAACAGCACACAGAGCAAGGACACTTACAAATTACTCCAGACAGGTGTTATATAGACACATTTATTACAAGGCCTTTGTATCATAGACCATAGCAAAGAATCACAGTAACACTAAGTAAACCAATACATCTCACTCAATACAACATATTTATATACAAGACCAGGGGGTCTAAAGGGATGACTGCACGAAAGATGTTGACAACCTAGAGGGGAAGGAAACAGGCAGTGCAGTTAATCTTTAGGCCCAATTCAACATCAGTTATTCACCGAACAACTAAGAGGCAGTCCATGCTCTAAGAAGAGGGGAGCCTTGTGCTCAATTGCACATGTATGCCAATGCATGCGGTTGTTCCAATGGGCAAAACAGGGTCTCTTCAGGGGTCTTTAGCAGTTTGGGAAGGTGGATAAGGCGATGAAGAATAAGTTCCCACTATTCAAGAAGGACCTCCACTTGAAGGCAGAGGCAGTTTGATAGTTCGGGATGGAGTCGCTATTTCGCAATAGCAGTGGACAGGAGAGGGGCCCCCAGGGGCCAATCGTGCGTAAAGATGGGCTCTGGTCCTGGAGGCCACCGGTTGGGGTAAAGATTCCTCACCGGTCCCTGAGGCAAGGAGACCCAAACTTCGGCAGGTTGGTCCCATTCGGTTGCAGGTTCGATGGTGGCAAAAAGGACGTCTCGGCACCTTTTAGTTCCTGAGATCCAGTGAGGATTCCCAAATGGGACAGTGGCGATTTCTCCGCTCTGGGTGGATGAATCGCCCCAGTTTCACTGCAGCAGGCTTCAGGGGCAAGAGGGTCACAAATGCAGCGGACTTGCAAAGGACATTGGCGCAGCAGGGCAACACGATAACAGCGGATACTCCGGTCCGGGCGCACTCGTCTCACTTCAGACCTGGGAATGCCAAGTGTACGAAATTCGGTGTGAGGGTGCCACGGACACAGAGATAGCAGTATACCAAGTTTCGAGGGCGTCCTCGAAACGACGGCGGAGACGGAGCAAAGGTCCTGCGTAAGCTGGTCAGCCCACTGGTTGGCCCAGGGACACTTCCGAGAAAGCTTACTTGCAGGTTTTGGTGAAGGTGCCGAGAATAGTTGGTCCCACTATTCCAGTAGGTCGAAGCGTCTTCGCAGACCTTCTAGGACGACCAGATGCAGAGGGATCCCACAGGACGACAGCGTGCTCAAGGTGCCAAACCTTCCAGCGGGTCACCAGCGGTTCCTCGACTCAGCTTCCCAGTTGCAGGATACTTGGATCCTATCCTTTGTTCAATGAGAACTCAGAGATCGACCTGGTAGTGGTGTTTTCAGCCTCCTCTTATCCAAAGTTCCCTTTGCGCTAAAACAGAGAGGACCCAATGGGAGATCTGCCCCCAAACACACACTCCAAACGTGGACCAATCACAGACCACGGTGGTCTCAGGCATTCAGGACACTCCAGACTCTCTGGCACCCAGGATGTGTATTGGGACCAAACATCCCAGCCCACATCCTAGAGGCACTTGCACAAGGCATGCAGAAGCCGGCAAAAGCATTGGGATTCGCAGGAAAGTGCATGACCAAATAAGGACGGGCCCAGGTCGAGTCAACCTGGGGAAGGTGAAGGGGCAAGATGGCCACAGGACAGGGCAAAGAACCTTGTGGCATGACCATTTTGGAGCCAGGCCACCTATTCGTAGCAAACGCGGTTAACGCGGTTAACATGACAGGAAAGGGTTAAAAATAATGCGAAACGATAGCTGCCACTAGTCCTGCCTATGACACATCTGCACAGTTAATAAAAAGTCCAGCGAGAGTATCTAGGGCCTTTGGAAATGACTATAGACCCAAGTGTGCTGTATGGTAAGATACATTGCACACTTGTTACATGTTGCACAAAAGTTGCAACATGAGAAAAGGACTAAGGGAAACAAAGTCTCCCAGTACTGACTGTCTTAAGGGCATGTAAGTTTCCCCATAAAAAGTGAGCAGCTGAAGGCTGTGCTTCTCTTGCAAAGTCAGTCAGTGGTGTCTAAACAGCAGCAAAAAGTTTGGGGGTTGACACATGGAGGGAAAATTACATACTTCTCCAGCATGGGGTCTGGCATGGATTCACATGCTCATGAATATTCTCCGTCGTCAGGCCGGGAATCCTCGGTATAGAAAAAAATCAGTATCAGTTTCGTTTCTGATCTGTCTTTCTTAGTAGTAACCAATCACTGGTCTCTGGGTCATACTGCCCCCAGCCAATGACTGCCCTCTCCCTAAGCCCCGCCTCTGGCAGCCATCCTCAGATTTTTACCGCACGTTCAAGTGTTGGGAGTCCTCGTGCTGTAGCTCTCGAGCTTTTGCTGCGTTTTCGCGCTTTTTTCAGGAGATTTTTCTAATTTTTCGGTTAAATAGAGCCTCAAGCTCCACCGTTTCTACATCCGATCAACAGAGATCCGTTTCGGAGTTTTCTACACCCCTCAAGGGTAAAGATTTCGTCGAGTTACGCTTTTGGAGGATTCCAGAAGTTCCGAGGCCTACCCAGAACATGGCCCAGGAGAAAGGAAGCTCCACGCCCGGGAAGCTGTTCAGGACCTGCCCTGGATGCCAGCTTCAGAATGTTTTCAAGGAGGACGAGCATTCGTTATGCCTCTACTGTCTCCATGAGGACAAGACGCACACGGAGAAGGACTGCGCGTTTTGTGGGATCATGCCGGAGCGGACCATGAAGGATCGCCACCTCCGTCTTGCCAACTGGCTGGAAGGGAAGAGCCCGTCAGGCGAGAAGAAGAAAAAGAAGTCTGAGCGGTCTTCTAAGTCCTAGGTCGGGCTCCTTGGCTGCCAGGCAGGGCGCATCCTCCCCGGCGCCATCAACCACGAGCCAACGCTCTGACTCGGGTAAGAGGAAGTCCGAGAACCCGGCGAAGCTTCTGGAGAGGCCCCGGTCGATCTCGAAGATTCTGGCAGAGGGGGAGTGAGGCTCGGACCCTCCCCCCAAGGTGAAGGCCCCAGGCGTCCAGAAGGTGACGATGGCCTTAATTCACCCTGCTAAGACCTCGATTGAGGATGTCGCCGCGGCCCAGGCTCAGCCTGTCGAGGCTACACCAGTGGAGGCGCCCTCAGGACCCAGAGTCTCCCTGCCACCGCGGAGGGAGTCGTCTTTCAGGCCCATTGTGAAGACCCCCACGAAGTCCTCGTTGGAAAAGGTGGGGGAGGGGCTGGTGGCCATCGTGGATACGGACACGACCTCTGAAGAAGAGCTCATCGAAGTCGTGGAAGAGGCCCAGCCCATCGGGAGGGATCCCGACGAGGACGACGACGAGAGCGACGGGGTCGCCGACAAGGCTCCTCAAGAGCCCTCGTGCCCGTCGTTTCCGGCGCCGCAGGACACTTCGGCGGCCATTTTGTCAGCGATTCAGTCCTTATGTTTGGAGATAAGGACAAGGTTGCCCCTCCCCCTGACGGAGGTACCTGAGCCAGACCCAACGGGGGAACCGGAGCCAGGACCTTCGGAAAGTCCACCGCATAAGAGGAGGAGCACGCATCCTACGCCACCTCTCCCACCTCTGCGGCCTGCTCTGCTTTCCCCTGGTCTACTACCCACGGGGATGATACAGGCACGGACACGGCTACGACGGGTACAGATGACGACGGAGGCGACGACGGGACGTGTCCCCCGTCGCCCCCTGCTCGGGCGTCCCCGTCCGACGAAATTGGATCCTTTCATGCCATGATTTCCAGGGCATCCGAGCTCTTCCAGCTCTGCCAGCTCTGCCCAGAAGAGAAGAAGAAGGGAAGGGTTCCTTTACCAACGGCGCAAGGCTAAAAGGAAGACGGTCCTCGCCGTACCGCTTCTTGATGACATCTGGGATGAGGGGCTCGCCCTCCTCAAGAACCCTGCCATGGCGCCGGCAAAGAGGGACCGGTACGAGAAGAAGTACCGGGTCCCCGACGCTGCCCCCTTGTGCCTTCGGGCGCAACCTACCCCAGATTCGGTCGTCTCGGCGGCGGCAAAGAAGAAAGCTGGGGGGGGGGCATCGGCCTCGACATCAACTTCCCCGCCGGACGGCGAGGGCAGGAAGTTGGACACGATGGGACGGCGGATCATCTCATCCGCAGCGATGACTATCAAGGCGGCCAACGCCCTGGCTATCGTAGCCCGCTACGACAGGGAGTTGTGGTTCAAAATCGCCCCTTTGTTGGACTTCCTTCTGGACGCCAAAAGGGCTGAGGCCCTTGAAATCCTACAGGAGGGTGAGATTGCTTCGGACCACGCCATCACGGTGGCAACAGACATCGCCGACACCGGTTTCCGTCAGTTGGGCAACGGCGTTTGCTTGAGACGACGAGGATGGCTCAAGGCCATGGATTTCCGCCAGGACGTACAAACCAAGGTTTTGGACATGCCCTTCGACGGGAACAACCTGTTTGGGAAGGCGGTTGATGAGTCCTTTCAGGCCATCAAGACAGACACAGAGACTGCCCGGGCACTGGGAGTGCTCCAACAATGACGGCCGTCCTTTCAGAGCTCCGGAGGCAGACAAGGTGCCTCCAAGGGATCCGGCAGTGGCTCCTCCATGTACCGCCAAGCAGCAAGATCTTCATCCCAGGAAGCCTACAGGGGACGCGGCAAGTCAGGTGGTGCCCGCCGTCGTCGACAGGGAGGTCAAGGAGGCAAGGCGACCTCCAAACAAGATTGAACCGACCGTGGGGTCGGGCCCCTGCCGAAGCACCCCGGTGGGAGGCCGGCTGGCGAGGTTCGTCAGCGTGTGGGAGTCCATCTCCACCGACCGTTGGGTGCTGGACGCCCTGGCCCAAGGGCACGCCCTCGAGTTTCAGAAGAAGTGCCCTCGCCTTCCACCCGTGGCCAGAAAGGAAAATCACGTCCCTCAACTACTGTTGGAAGTAAGGGTGATGCTCAAGAAGGGTGCCATCGAGCTCGTCCCAAAGAGGCTTCGGGGCTCCGGAGTTTACTCAAGGTACTTCCTCGTAAAAAAGAAGACAGGAGGATGGCGCCCCATCCTGGACCTGCGACGACTGAACAAGTACATCAAGGCTCAGAAGTTCCAGATGGTCACCCTCCAGCACGTGCTGGGACAGCTGGAGGAGTGCGGTTTCCTGTCGTCGTTGGACTTGGAGGATGCATACTTCCACATCCCCATTCTAAAAAGACACCGAAAGTTCCTCAGGTTCGTGGTCCAAGGGCGGCACTACCAGTTCAAAGCCCTCCCGTTCGGATTGAAGTCGGCACCCAGGGTGTTCACCAAGTGCCTCGCACCGGTGGCGGCGCCGCTGCACCTACAGGGGATCCACGTCTACCCCTCCCTGGACGACTGGCTCATCCGGGCAAGAACAAGGGAGCTCGCCGTGGAGCACACTGCGAAGACCATCCAGCTGCTCACGGACCTCGGATTCTCCATCAACTTTCCAAAATCCCACCTGGTTCCGTCGCAAGTCGCCCTGTTTCTGGGAGACAAGCTCGACACAGTGGCGCGGCTGGCCTCGCTGTCGGAGGAAAGGACCAGGACCATTCTGGGCAAGGTACAGCGTCTGCTGGCCACGGACATGGCCAGGGTAAGATCTATCAAATCCCTCCTCGGGATGCTGTCCTCCTGCATTTATCTGGTGCGCCTTTGCAGGCTTTGGATGCGCCCCCTACAAGAGTTCCTCGACGCCCGCTGGGTCCAGTCGACGAGCAGCTTCGAGGACAGGATCCCTCTAAACGAGACGTTCCGTCAGGCGATCCGGTGGTGGGGTACCCGCTCCCATCTGTCGGCGGGCACAGACTTTCAGACCCCAGCTCACCAGGTGACGGTGACGACGGACGCCTCCCTGGAAGGTTGGGGAGCGCACTACAGAGATCTTCACGCGAGAGGCCTTTGGCTCCCGGTGGAGAAGTCTCTCCACATCAACATCTTGGAGCTCCGCGCAGTGTTCTGGGCCCTCAGGTCCTTTCTTCCGTCCTTCAAGGGCAAGGTGGTGAGGATCTTCACCGACAACACCACCACGATGTTCTACATCCGGAAGCAGGGCGGAACCAGGTCCCCTGCCCTATCCAGGGAAGCCCAGGATCTGTGGCATTGGGCCGTCGCCCAGGGGATGTTTCTGGTGCCTCTTCATCTGGCAGGAATAAAAAACACGATAGCCGACTCACTCAGCAGGGAGCTGCGCTCGTGCCACGAGTGGGAACTACGCCAGGATCAAGTGGATCGACTCTTCTGACGATGGGGCGAACCCCAAATCGATCTCTTCGCGGCAGCGACAAATTCCAAGTGCCGGAGGTGCGCCAGCAGGTTCCCCCAGCTGAGGAGCATGGGCGATGCTTTCTCGTTCCCCTGGGACGGCCTATTTCTTTATGCGTTCCCTCCGCTGCCGTTGCTGCTCCGGCTCATCAACCAGCTCAAGAGGTCCCGGTGCAGGATGATCCTCGTCGCACCGGCGTGGCCGAGACAGATCTGGTTCCCGGACCTTCTGGACTTGTCAACGTCCACACCAGTCAAGCTGCCGACGGACGCAGACCTTCTCTCCAGAGAAGGAGGCGCCATTCTTCACCACAACCCGGAGATGCTGAACTTGCAGGCCTGGCTCCTGCAGCACTAGAGTTTGGAGGGTACGACATCCCGGCCGACTACAGAGAGGTTCTTGCAAAGGCCAGGGCGTCCTCAACTCTCAAGTGCTACGGACATAAATGGAAGAGGTTCTCTCTCTGGTGCCGTGCACAGAAGATTAACCCTCTGCGGATTACGGCCCCTCAAGTACTGCCGTACCTACTGTTGCTGGCCAAAGCTGGACTGGCTCACGCCTCCATCAAAATACATCTGGCTGCAATCTCCCGATATACCAGGACTACGGGACGGGCGTCCTTGTGGTCTCATCGCCTGGTGAAAGAATTCATGAAGGGACTATTCCGATCATTCCCGCCGGTGAAGGCTCCTGCCCCGGCGTGGGAGCTTAATGTGGTGCTGACCAGGCTCATGGGGGCCCCATTCGAGCCTATGCATTCGGCGCCTTTGAAGTTCCTGTCATGGAAGACAGCGTTCCTCGTGGCTATCACCTCTGCACGACGAGTGGGAGAGATTCAGGCCCTATCAAGCCTCCATACTTGACTTTTCATGACACGAGGGTGGTGCTGAGGACGCACCCCTCCTTCATGCCCAAGGTACCGTCGGACTTCCACCTCAAAGAGCCCTTGGTGTTACCAGTTTTCTTTCCATCGCCTTCGACGCCGGCCGAGAGGACTTTGCACTCGCTGGATGTAGCTAGAGCGCTGAAGTTCTACGTGGACCGCACAAAGAGTTTTCGGAACACGTCACTTGAACTTTGGGACTGTGAATCAAGGGAAGGCTCTCTCGAAGACTTCCATTTCCAGATGGCTCTCCGGCTGCATCATGCACTGTCACCGGTTGGCAAACCGACCGCTGCCCGGCCGTCCGAGAGCCCATTCGACCAGAGCGATCGCTGCTACCACGGCGTTCCTGTCTGGTGTGCCCCTGCTGGACATCTGCAGGGCTGCGACGTGGAGGTCGACGCACACCTTCACAAGATTCTACTGCATCGATCGGGACTCCAGGGAGGAGTCCAGGGTCGGCCAAGCAGTGCTGCGCAACCTGTTCGCCTAAGGTGAGCCTTGTGAGGAGGTAAGAGTTGCTTAATGTTGAGTTGTTGTATTGCTTAATGTTGAGCCTGTTGCCACCTCCCGTGGTTGTGCATGTGTGTACTGCTATGTATTCTCTTATTCATGAGCATGTGAATCCATGCCAGACCCCATGCTGGAGAAGGAACAAGTTACTTACCTGTAACTGTTGTTCTCCAGCATGGGTCTGGCATGGATTCACATGCGAACCCTCCCGCCTACCCCTCTGCGGATCTTCACTTGGTCATACTGCCACTTTACGTGCTACCAAATCTGAGGATGGCTGCCAGAGGCGGGGCTTAGGGAGAGGGCAGTCATTGGCTGGGGGCAGTATGACCCAGAGACCAGTGATTGGTTACTACTAAGAAAGGCAGATCAGAAACGAAACTGATACTGATTTTTTTCTATACCGAGGATTCCCGGCCTGATGACGGGGAATATTCATGAGCATGTGAATCCATGCCAGACCCATGCTGGAGAACAACAGTTACAGGTAAGTAACTTGTTCCACATATGAAATCTTTCCTAACACGCGCCCCTCCCAGACTAAGGACAGGGGGAACTAATCCTCCCCTGGATGAGTTTCTTGTTCAGGTCGGTTAAACATTTTGGACAACCTATCAGTATTGCTATGTTGGACACCTGACCTATACTCAATAGTGAAGTCAAAGCCTTGCAGACCTATGGACCACCTAATCAACTTTGGATTCTCTCCCTTCATGTTCATTAGCCACTTTAAGGGCTTATGGTCAGTTTGCACAGTGAAGTGGGTCCCATAGAGGTAGGGCCTCAGCTTCCTTAGGGCCCACACAACAGAGAAACATTCTTTCTCTACTGTGGACCATCTGAGCTCTCTGTCCTTAAGATGGCGACTAATGAAGCCAATAGGGTGTTCCCTACCCTTCTCATCTACTTGTCATAGTACAGCTCCTATCCCAGTGTCAGAGGCATCTGTCTGCACAATAAAATGTCTTTGGTAATCAGGGGCCCTGAGAACAGGGGCCTGGCACAAGGAGTCTTTTAAGCCATTGAAGGCCTTCTCATACTCTTCAGACCAAGTTACCTTCTTGGGTTTCTTTGGAGTGGTGAGAGCAGTCAGAGGGGCAGCTATGGTACCATAGTCTGCCATGAAATTTCTGTAGTACCCAGTGAGTCCCAAAAAGGCTCTCACTTGGGTCTTTGTAGTGGGGGTAGGCCAGTCTTGTACTGCTTGTACTTTACTGGGTAGAGACTGTATCCTCCCTCCACCTACTTCATGTCCAAGGTAGACCACTGATCCTTGTCCAATGTGGCACTTACTGGCCTTTATGGTCAAATGAGCCTTTTGAAGAGCCTGTAACACAATCCCAAGGTGTTTCACATGGTCTTCCCAGGTGTCACTGAAAACTGCTGTATCATCCAGATATGCAAGACAGAATTCATCCAACCCATTCAACACATGATTCACAAGCCTCGGAAAAGTGGCAGGGGCATTCTTCAACCCAGAAGGCATTATCCTGAACTGGTAAATATCATCTGGTGTTGAGAAAGCCGTCTTCTCCTTGGCATGTTCTGCAAGGGCTATTTGCCAATAGCCTGCAGTGAAGGCAAACATGCTGAGGTACTTGGAGGCACCCAAAGTATCCACCAGCTCATCTGTTCTAGGCAAGAGGTGTGAATTCGTCTTGGTGACAGCATTCAGAGCCCTGTAATCCACACAGAACCTCAGTTCAGAAGTACCTGCTTTTGGGACCAACACCACTGGGCTAGACCAAGGACTACTGGAGGGTTCAATCACCCCAAGATCCAACATGTTGTTGATCTCTGTCTTAATGTAAGACCTTACTTTGTCTGACATTCTGTATCCCTTTGTCTCCTGTGTCAATGTTATGTTTGCACCAAGTTGTCAAACCAGGGGACTGTGAGAACAAGGGGGGACATTGCCTAAGCAAACTTTTCACCTCAGCCTGTTGATCAGAAGTCAGGTGAGGGGCCACTTGGACACCCTCAATGGAGCTGTCTGAATGACTGCTTTGGAACAGGTCAGGAAGAGGTTCAGACTCCTCTTCTTCAACCTCTGAAGCCAACAGCAGTGCTGCGATTTCAACTCTTGGGATGAAAGCCTTCAACCTATTTACATGGAACACTTTTGGAGCCTGACCAGCCCTTCCAAGGTCCACTAAATAGTTGACCTCACCCAGTGACTCCACCACTGTGCAAGATCCTGACCACTTGTCCTGTAAAGCTCTAAGCCTTATAGGATTCATGATCAGGGCTTGCTGACCAGGTGTGAAATTGATGAGGGAAGCCTTCTGGTCATACCAATGTTTCACCAGAGCTTGCCCTGACTTCTACTTTTCACTAGCCAGGCCCATCAGAAGTACCATTCTTTTTCTGAGACCTAGCACATAGTCCACAACGTTGATAGTTATGGGAGGAGTGGGCATCTCCCATCCTTCCTTGATTATGGCTAAGGGTCCCCTTACAGGGTGACCAAACAGAAGTTCAAAGGGATGAAGCCAATCCCTCTTGTGGTACCTCTCTGTAGGCAAACAGTAAGCATGGTAACAGAAGACCCCATTTTCTTCTTTGGGGTTCTTCCAGAGCCCCAGTTATGCTCTTCAAGGTCCTGGTCAACCGTTCAACTAGGCCATTGGTCTGTGGGTGATATGCAGAGGAAAACTTATAGGTGACCCCACATTCCTTCCACATGGCCTGCATATACTTGGACATAAAGTTGCTGCCTCTGTCAGACACAACTTCTTCAGGGACGCCAACCCTAGTAAATATGCCAAGCAAAGCTTTTGCAACTGACTTGGCAGTCACAGTTTTTAATGGGATGGCCTCAGGATACCTGGTAGCATGGTCGACCAGCACCAGGATAAACCTATTGCCTGAGGATGTTTGGGGGTCAAGGGGACCAACAATGTCGATCCCTACCCTCTCAAATGGTACCCCCACAACTGGGAGTAGTACCAATGGAGCTTGGATTGTTGAGCCACTCTTACCAGATAACTGGCAGGAGGCACAACTCCTGCAGTGACTTTCTACTTACACCCCCATCTTGGGCCAGTAGAGGTGCATGGATAACCTTTGCTTGGTTCTCTTGATTCCAAGGTGACCATCAAGGAGCACTTTATGCGCCAGCTGCAGGAGGAAGGGTCTTACAGCAAGGGGAACCACCAACCCCCTATGGTCTCCCTCTGTAGGGTCACTATACAGGAGCCCACCTTCCCAATAAATCCTGTGCTTCCCAGGAGGTTCACCTTCTATCTGGGAGCAGGCCTGTCTCCTTAGGCCTTCCAGAGATGGGCACTCACGTTGGCCCTTACTAAATTTTTCCCTATCAGGACCACCTTCTACTAACAAATCATGTAGTTCAGGATGGTCATGTGGGTCAATTATTGCAGGTATCACCACCTCCTCGTCAGGTCCTGGTGATTGAACAACTACCTCCACCTCAGTGGTAGGTGAGTTAGGAGGAATGTTTTCTTTCCTTCTTTTGGATTTTCTGACTCCTTTAGCCTTGGCTTTCCCCTTAGGCTGGGGGATGGCATTGGTCTTGGCCAGTGCTGGCCTGGTTTGAGACCTTGTGTAGGGTCTTTTAGCTGTATCTCCCACAAGCCCTAGCGCTCTGAGATAATTTCCCAGCAAGACCTTTCCTGGGACATTCCTCTGTATCCTCACTGGAATTCTGACTGCTGTACCTTTGATAGTAAGAGTAACGGGTATTACTGGGAACATGAGAGGTGGGCCATCAGCCAACTTAGTGGGGGCCAGAAGAGCTCTGGCAACTTCCTCTGGGTCTATCAAGGTAGAATCCACTATAGTTCGACTGCACCCACTATCCCTAAGAGCTGGAGTATCTACTCCATTGATCAGAACACTGTCTTTAAAGTAGTGCTTGGTATGGTCTGGAATCCTAGCATAAGCCTCCGAGACTTTAGGCTCCCAGGAACCCAGGGAAACTAAAACTACCTCAGCTTCTATCCCACTGGGGAAGGAGTCTGAGGAGAAGGATGCCCCTGTAATCTCTTCTTCCTAATAGGAGGAGAAGGCCAGATTAGCAGAGTGGGCCCCCAAGGTTTTGAACTACATACAGGCGCCCAAGGCCGGGGTGGTTGCCGCAGCCTGGAGCCCCGGCCCGGGCCGCCTTAGAGCCTCACCCACTCCACATTAGAGCTTCTCCCTCCGGGGAGGGACGGGGACGCTGCCGGGGCTCCCCGGGAACCGCCGCCGGGCCAAGGGGACGGGATCGACGCGGCACCCAAGGCCGGGGTTGTTGCAGCAGCCTGGAGTCCCGGCCCGGGCCGCCTTGGAGCCTCCCTCACTCCGCATTAGAGCTTCTCCCTTCGGGGAGGGACGGGGACGCTGCCGGGGCTCCCCAGGAACCGCTGCCAGGCCCTGGGGACGGGATCGGCGCGGCGCCCAAGGCCGGGGTTGTTGCAGCAGCCTGGAGCCCCGGCCCGGGCCGCCTTAGAGCCTCCCCCACTCCGCATTAGAGCTTCTCCCTCCGGCGGCGCTCCGGGGTGGGGGGCTTAATCCGCCGCCTCTCTTCCCCGCCCTGTCCGGGGGCTTAAAGCACCAGCCTCATGCATGCTCGGGCCCTTGAGACACTTCCACGCCGGCTATCAAGCCCCCTCGCAGTGGGGGGGCTTACGGAACCCGACCGGAGGGGACAAGTGCAGGAGCCAGCCGGGCCGGCCGCGACTCGGGCCATCTGGTCCCACTGTCCGGGACGTTTGGCCCGGCGGCCCGGCCGGCCACGCCTGCCCCGACCCCAGCCCACCGTCCCGGGGCATGGCGGGACGGAGACCCTCGGGGAGAGGGCCCCTTGCGACAAAAGCTTGGCTCAGAGGATGACTTTCAATAGATTGCAGCGAGGTAGCTGCTCTGCTACTTACGAAACCCTGACCCAGAATCAGGTCGTCTACGAATGATTTAGCACCAGGTTCCCCACGAACATTGTTAGGGAGAATTCTCTGTTTAGGCTGAATTTCCTAACCTAGTGAGTCCCCCAGCAGCTTTGCTGGATTTTTTGGGGTTTATTTTTTTCTCCTGCCAAGAGTGAGTCTCTTTTACCCTCACTCTTGGGCATGATTTGAGTGTGTTTCTTTGAATCTAGATGTGTTTAATGGGCTATGGGGTCTTTTACTCCATAGGGCTTCATGTGTTTTTGTGATGTGTGTTACACAGCACCCTCAGTGCAGTGACACCGGGGTGTCATAGTGACCCCCCAGTATAGACTCCATACCCTGGGATTGACTACTGTCTCCCAGGGCATGTAAAGTCACCATTGACTTTACTAGTCTTAAATTCTGAACAGAACCAGTACAAACCATCATATTGTGGACGTACTGTCTGGGGCAATTCGATTGCCCCAGGGTCTGTTAGTCGAGGGGGCACGTCTCCGTCCCCCCTGATCGAGTTTTGGCTGGTGGCAGTGGATACTACTTTTTATATTCAACCGCGAATATTTCCTATGGGATTTCCCATTGTTTTAGGCTACTATCTTTATTTAATTATTTACGGTAGCCTCGAACATACCGCCGGTTTATTTAATTAATATTAATTCTCCGGTTGGTATTTTTTGCCAAAACTTGATTCTAAAATGGCGTTTGTGTTCTTTTATGTGACTCCAACCCAAGTCGAGCCCTTTGTTCCACTTTTT